>NC_067398.1:320543337-321838337 GCF_016432865.1 Antechinus flavipes
CCAAATGACAATGTGGTTTCAGAAAGGGATTAAGAGCCATTGATACTGTGTTTGCTGCCTGCAAATGCAGGAGAAATGCCAAGAGTTTAACAGAGCTCTTTATCTCACATTCATGGATCTGACCAAGGACTTAAGTTCCTTTTACTTGTGAGTGGTTGTGGAAGATAATGGCAAAATTTGGTTGCCCAGATAAATTTATCAGTATCTAGTTCCATGGCACAATGTTTGCACAGCTTCTGGATAATGGACAATTCTCCTGTGCTTTTCCAGGTATTAAAGGAATGAAGTAGGGTTGTGTGCTTGCTCTCATGCTTTTTTAGCATGATGTTTTCAGCAATGTTGTCAGACACCTTCAATAAGAATGAAAATGGCCTGAAGGTCAGTCATTGCATTGATGTCATGACTTTTTTCTTCTCAGATGATTGCCCACTCAATGCTGCCACTAAGGCTAAGATATAACAGAGTATTTATCAATTTTCTGTCACTCATGCTAATTTTGGCTTGACAATTAACACCAAGAACACAGAGGTTCTCTATCAGCCATCCCTCCACCATTTTAGAGAACCATTGTTGTGGATAAGTTCACTTCCCTAGGAAATATAACTTTCCAGGGATGTACACATAAAAGATAAGGTTGACCCACATGTTGACAAGAGATAGATCAGTGTTTGAGGCTCCAAAAAAGTGTGAAAGAGAAGAGGTATCAGGCTATTTAACTTAATGAAGGTCTACAGAGCCATTGTAATGACTTCACTGCTATATGCCTTTGAAAACTGGACAGTATAATAGTGCCATGCCAAAACGGAATCACTTCCATTTGAATTGTCTTAGAAAGATTCTGAAGATCACCTGTCAAGATAAGGTTCTAGACACAAACAGCCTTTCTTTAACTGAACTTTCAAGCATTCAAATCCTACTACAGAGATCATAACTTTGATAGTTTGGTCATGTTGTTTGAATGCCAAATGTATATTTGCCTGAACAACTATTTCAAGGAGAACTCACACAAGACAAGCACATGATGTTGAAGCAATGGAGGTTAGAGAAAGCAATACAACAACACTCTCAAAGTCTCTATGAAGAACTTTGGAATAGATTTTGAGATACGGGAGACAATAGCACAGAACTGCTTAGCATGGTACATCTGCATTAAAGAAGATGCTGTGCTTTTTGAGCAAAGCATGATTTCAATAACTCAAAACAAATGTAAGATATGTAAATTTTGAGAATCTCCATTCCAAATGCTCATAGAGACAATGTCTGTCTGACATATGGTAGAACCTCCTGATCTGCTCTGATCATCCACAATGACATTGTAACAATGATCTCGATATAGTGATGTCATTTTGTTTCTCTTCAGTTAAGTTCTTTCAAAAAGAGACATTTTAAGATTCTGGGGGGGGGGGGGAGCATCATGAGAGAAGATCCTAGGTTAAACAAAGGGACTAAAAGAGTAACAGCAATTGACAACCAAGATTGTCATAGTTAATTGTAGTCTTTTCTGCTCACTGTCTTTAAATCCATCTTTCTTCTCTGTAGACTTGACTTTTAATTTTCATAATTCTAGTTGCCTTTCTTTTACCTCTACATCTTTTCTCATCTTTCTCAACTCTGGAAAATGCTTCTTTAAGCAATAATTGTAAAATATAGGAATCTAGAGATAATTTTCTTCCTGTTTCCTAACTCAGTCATTCTAAGAATACCTTACCTTCAATTCACTGAGTCTAGTCTAAGAAAATCTATCTTATATCTGCTAACTTCTAAGCAGAAAGGAAAGTTTCAGTACTGGAACTTCAAAGCCTGCCTTGCTCCAAGTTCAGGATTGGACATCTCTACACAGAAGTATCCAATCTCTGCTTCCTGGGGGGGGAAAAACAAACAAACTTAACTTTCCTTTCACCGCCTGCCTTTTTTTTTTTTTTTTTTTTACTGACTGGTTCCCTAAAAGTGATCCCCCTACCTTGATTTTGTAATCGTTTCTTCCTATATTGATCTAGGAATCTTTCCCCTGTGTCATGAGGATGGATCACATATCTCTCCTCTGAGCCTGAGGATTATTATTACTTTCTTATTTCCATGAAAGCACTATCTAGTTTATACTTGAATGCCTAGGTGGCACTACCACTTACTTCCCCTTTTTGTTCAGGATAAGCTGTCAACACATCTTGGAACCCAAAGAGCCTAGAGACATTTTCTTCTTCCTCATGCTAGGATAATAAGTCACTGGTCCTATTGGATTTCTCCTTATTCAAGGACAACTTAAAGACCATATGTTGTCTTGATAGGATTGCACAGCTAGAAATACAATATTAATACCACATTCTTCTATTTTCTCCCCACCTTCCCCTATGAGATCTCTATTTCTTCAGAACACAGAGAGCACCATAACACCTCTATATCTCAGGGAAGCATATGCCAGAGAATAAGATAAATTTATATACAGGGATGGAGAACCAAGGCCACTGTGGTTGTAAGAACTTTCCTATATCAATGTCCCTCTTCTAACTTGTTTTGTAGTATTCTGTATACTTGCTCTGGTTTTCTAGAATTAAAATAGCTAGTCTCAAGATCACCAGAATCATAAGACACTTTTATGCTCTTTTATATGTTTACTCTTTCAATTATTGTGGTGATTTACATGTTTACAAATTACATGCCATGCCTTCTCCTAATAATTTATTTAGGTTGCCATGCAGTCATCCTGATATCCTACCTGTATTTCTATTATATTGAATATCAGAAGAGCATGCAAAATTTCTTCCCATAATTTGTATACATCACGGACATTATTATCATTTCTGTACTCAGCATGAAAACAGGGAAACAGAGCTACTTTCATGCTTATGGAGAGGGTTAAACAAATACACTAAAAGACTAACAGGTTCAAAAGCTACCAGGGAGCTTCATCTTAATCATTAATCCTTTTAGAGCAGTAGCAAATACAGGCTCTGATGGCTTTTGGTGTGCCTCACTTTCTTTGCACTGGGATATATTCTCTCTTAAAATAATATTACTACTACTTTTAGTGCCAACACCTACATTTGTAATTACTCTTCTTGTTGCTGCCAGATATAGAACCAAATAAACAGCACCTACTATGCTTAATCTACAAGGATCATTGTGTTAGATTGTCAGTGACAATATAGTAAATAGCTTCCTACAACTACTAATGTAATATCTGTAGGAATCCCCACTCACATCTAAGTCCTTCAGAAAAGCTATTCTAAATTCAATATATTTAATGGGTCTAAAACTATACAAAACCATATCTTATGATCTCCCACCTATTTTTTTCTTTTTGCTTTTATTCATATGAGTTTTTTTTTAACTTTTATTCCAGAAGATTCAACGAATTCAAAGCAAAAAAATTTTTTAAGAATAGAAACATAACATTTTTAAATTTTAAAAATATACTTTTTTGTCTTTACATCAGTCATTTCAATTCCAACTTAACTACTGATTTAACCTTCCTTTGCTACAGTGAGAAACATTAAATAAACATACAACATAGTGGTTGCACTTGGCAAAATGTACAGTATTTTGTCCTAGTCAACTCCCATCTTTCTGCTAAAAGGAGAGATTTCATTATCATTCTCTGGAATCTTTGCTTGTTTTTCAATTATTAAAAATTCCTTCTAGTGATTTTTGTCATTGCTATAGTTATTTATATGTATAATTCTCTTGGCTTTGTTTCTTTTTTCTGAATCAGTTCATACAAATCTTTCCTTGTTTCTATAAATAGATCAATTCATCATTTCTTATTGGGAAAAAATAGTTTATTGCCATCTTGTTTGTTTGTTTTTAGCTACTGTTCTATCTATTGGCTCCTACTTTTTTCTCTAGGTTTTTTTGCTATTGCAAAAAGTGATCCGGTAAATATTTTGGTACATATTAGACTTTAGATTTTGTCTCTGCTTTCTTTGGGATATTCTCTACATATAACAGTCAGCATAAATACCCCCAATCATTGGTCCTGCTTCTAGCTCAGCCTCCAAAGCCATAATGCAAGGAAGTAAGTCTTGTGGGAAGGGGTCTAATCATCCCTACCAATTGGCACTTATAGAGCAGACAAAGTAACCTGAAGCAGCAAGGAGCTCAGAGAGACAGGCTGTGACAAGTGTCAGGCAAGTTGAACCTTCTCAGACTCAAATAGAGAAAACACAGCCCCATCCATTTGCTTCCTGGCAACTGTCTCAGAAGATATAACACCATCTCTTCAACAGGGCTGAAAAGAAAGTTTTTACCACTAAAATCCTTAGTACTATCAAATGCCTCAATGCCAGAAAAAAAAAAGAGATGATTTTTATCATCTACTTGGCCATTGCATACTAAGTACCATGAGATATTTCCATCCCACTTGTAGCTGAAACCTATATGTGTTGTCTCATACAAGCTCCTGCAAAGCAGGAACTATCTTGCTTGTAAGAGACAACATGGCATTAATTAGCAAATGTTGTTTTAAAAATTTACATACTTTGCACATGTTTAAGTGTATACTATTTTTTAAATTCATTGATAGGTCAGAATATGTAAATTTTTAAAACAACATTCCAAATTGAAATCCAGATTAGTTGGACTACATTGCAGGTCCACCAACTATGCACCAGCATGTCTGACTTCACTCTAACATTTATTGCAGCTATTTTCATCATCTTTGTAGTTTTGTAAAGAACAAGTGAAAACCAAGTTGTTTTAATATGCCTTTCTATTACTGTTTATGCCTTCATGTAGGCATTTATACTTTATAATTCTTTAGAAAATTTCATATTTGTTGATGTTATGATTGTATTAATGTTCTATATTTTGGAGTTCAATTTTTTAACATTCTTTTGTCTTGATTTTATTTATGCAGAAGCTTTAAAATTTTATATGGTCAAAACTGCCTGTTTTTCATGATCTCTTCTATTATTTGTGTGGTTAAGAATTCTTTGCCTAATCTTAGTTGTAAAAAAACACCTTATCTTGGTCTCCTAAGTCTTTCATATTTAGGGGGTTTTATTCATTTTTAGCTTGTAGTATATGCTTATTTTCTGACTCTGTGTGTGTGTGTGTGTGTGTGTGTGTGTGTGTTTGTGTTTGTGCAGATGAGGAAACTCTTCTTAATGCTCACTGCATATATAAAATGAGTAACCTTAACTCAGAGGTTAAGGAACCTGCCTAGGGTCATACAACCAGATATATACATATATATATATAATTTTTTCTTTTCTTTTCTACAAATATATATACCCTCAGTATAAACAATCAATAAACATGAGAATCACTCATGGGGCACACACAGAGAGAATACATGTGTCAGGTCATGTGCATAGAGAAGTACTGATTATAGGCAATAGATATGGTCAGAGCACACATATGTAAAGATATCCACAAAGGAAAGGCTTCTTGCCAAGATACATTCTCAGAAGCACACACGTGTAGGAAATACTTCTATACGGTGCACACACATAAAAGAAAAACCAATACCTCCAATGCTGCCAATAGCTGCTCTTAATTTTATCACTTTGCTTTTAGTGGGCCTATATTCCTTCTGTGCCCCAGGGCATGGCACTAGACTGTTACTCCCTTGGGTGTTACATTATTGATAATCTCTACTGGATATCTGATGTTTCAGTTTTCTGCTCTATATTTCCTTCACTTTCAGCTACTATTTTCCCTTTAAGAAAAGGAATTGGGATTAGGATGCTGCTACATTATAAAACACCAGCCCTGGAGTCAAAAGAACCTGAGTTCAAATCTGACTCCAGACACTTAAAACTTACTAGATGTATGACCCTGAACTTAGAAATTCCTGTTTTGGTTTAGAGACCAAAGGACAAAGTTATTTTAAAAAATAGAATAGCCAGCAATCTGACTGTAGATAGTTTGTCTTTGAACTAATGTTTCTTTCTTAGCATTAGAAAATACCTGTTACTTCTCTTTAACTCCTTATAGTAACTCTATGACCACAAAATTGATTATAGAGGACTTTGCCAAAAAAAAAAAAAAAAAAAAAAAAAAAAAAAAAAACCTAACTCTCTCACATCCTAGTGTTTTCTTCACATAGTGATAACCAGCATTGGGAAGCAATGATGAGGCTGCCTTGAGGAGATTCAGAATATCTGCATAGAAAATTTTAAAGTTTTATGTTCACTGCATATACAAGGATATATAGAGGATACAGGTAGACAGAGATTTTGTATCATGAGACAGATCAAAAGAGAAGGATTGAATAAGCACAAACGGATCCATATATAGCAATCATCAGATGAAGAAACAGAGTTTCTAAGGATGAAAATATAATGAAGATGCAAAGAAGTTATCTAGATAAGACTGAGTCCCAAACTATACTTTGACCTGAAATAACCAGATAATTCAGTGTGGTGTTTGTTTCTTTTGTATAATATGATGGTTTTCTCTGGGAGCTGATTTCTTGGGGAGGTTTTCTGGAGGCAGCCTTAGTTTCAGTTCCGTGTAATAATCACTTCAAATGCAGCCAGCTGATAAAATCCAAACGTTTATTTTCTCCTTCCAAGTCTTTTTCTTTACTTGGGCCCAGTTAGCTTTCTTAGAGGCCTCTCTCCCTTCTTGGTTCCAAGAGCTCTTGCAGCTTGTCTTTTGTTGCCTCCACCTCCCTCTGAATCTTGGTTTTCCTCTTCCCAACTGACTCCAGGAGCTGCTTATACATGATCTCTTAAAGGTGTGAACCCAAAGGTTGACTCCTCCTCTGAGAGAGTAGGATTGTGGGCTTCTGATTTGTGAATCTCCCAAACTTGTGAACTCTAAGGTGTGAGCTAATGTGTGAATTCTCAAAGGTATAAACTCAAGGATTGTTTCTATCAACTCCATTAAGTTATCACTAGGATTCTAACAATTCAGGGATTCTAACAATTATGGAACTGGACCACATAATTTTTACTTTTTCTTAGTTTAAAAAAATCCATTAATTCTACATGGGGTCAGATCCTCAGTGATCTGGTATGCTGCCTCCATTTTCATTATCATTTGACATCTGTATAGAAGCATTCAACACTTTAACCTTTTTTTCAGAGAACCAAAAACCCTTAGGGAGTTGTTTCATTCTGGTTTATATAAGCATATACTACTATATACTCCACAATATCTCTGTGTGGGGTTTTTGGTAATTTGTATTTTATAGCATAAAATGAATCATTTGAATTGTTTTTATTTTTCTTATTTATTATAAATGTGATTTAATTTGTTTCTGAAGCACTCTGAGAGCCATGGCAGGGGGTGGAGTCCATGGGGGTAGTTCAATAAATAAAATGATCATTATTATTTATTTGTACTTTAAAAAAAAAAAAATATGTTCTTGGGAGAGTCCTCACGTTCAGAGATAATTGCAGTCTCTCTTAGTAAAGCCTACAATGGAATGTCAATCATTGTCAATAAACAGCATCCCCAAATCAGCTAAAATCCTGTATTTCAAGCTCTTTATTGTCTTCAAGCCTCATTTCTTGCCAATAAACACTCATCTGTGTCCTGTATTTTGGGAATTGGTTTCTTTTGAGCCCTGCCTTGAGAAGGAAGACTAGTTCCTGGCTCTCTATAATGCTTAACTAACCAAGGCCTGAATTATCATTTAAACTCCACTTGGACATTAAATCCATCCTGAAAAATTTGCATATAATGAGATTTCAGGCTACCCTCCCATCCTACTGACAAAGAGAGGAGTTGGCATTAACTACTTTGGTGTGTTACAAATAAGATCTGGAGCCATTTAATGACCCAATTTGCACATGCAAAATCTTACCTGTCACTGAAGAAGGTTCTTCAGCCATTTAAGAACTGGTAAAGTAGATTTCTCTGGTCTTCTTATAATTAACAAGACAATCTTATTTCTTTTAATTGCAAATATCTTAATGTCTTACTGAAGTTGGAGTCAGGGCTGCCCTTAAAAAGTACAGATCCCAGACATTTGTTGTTGTTGTTATTGCAAAGGCCCTGTCTATATGAATATGGCAGCGTAAACAGTAAATTCTTAATTGTTGCATATTCACTTCCAAACAACCATAAAATATCATTCCAAAACAAATTTGAGAACAATAGAACTAGAAAAAAAGATGGGGTGAAACAATCCTTTAGCCCAAGAAATTTGTAAGATTTGGAGGTCAATCTCACTCAAGAAAAAGAATCAGCAGAACTGCCCCAGGGAGAGAGAGAAAAACAGAACTCAAATCCTGAGATTCCTAAAGGCAAAGCAACTCCAAATGAAGCCTGAAAGGGAGATATGAGCTGGTGCCCATTTCACAAGGCTTTCTTGGAAGATTGCATAAAGGATCTTAAAAGAAAGTTAGAAGAAAAATGGGGAAAGGAAATGAGATCATTGCAAGAAGGAATGGAAAAAGCATACAATGCCCTAAAAATAGATATGGAAAAGATACCAATTCATTTAAAAACAAAATCTGTGAAATGGGAAAAAATGCAATGAATAAAACAATTCAATTGGCCAATTTACAAAAGGAGCTCAAAAAGGTAACTGAAGACAATAATACACTATTAATTAGAAGTGAATGACTCAATAAGACTTCAAGAATCAGTCAAACAAAAATGAAAAAATTGAAGAAAATACTAAATACTTCCTAGGAAAAACAATTGACCTAGGAAAATAGAACTAGGAGAGACAATCTAAAGATTATTAGAATTCCTGAAAGCCATGATGCAAAAAGGAACCTAGACATTATCTTACAAAAAATCATAAAAGAAAACAGCCCTGATATCTTAGAATCAGAAATTAAAATAGCCATTGAAGGAATTCACCCATCACCTCCTGATAGAGATCCCAAAATTAAATAACTAAGGAATATACTGGCTAAATTTCAGAATTATTGCATCAAGGAAAAGATATTGCAACCAGAAAGAAACCATTTAAATACCAAGGATCCATAATTAGAATCATCCAGGACCTAGCAGCTTCCATCTTAAAGGTTCAAAGGACTTGGAATCTGATATTCCAAAAGGCAAACGAACTTGTATTACAGCCAAAAATAAGCTATTCAACTAAAATAAGCACTATCTTTCAGGGAAGAAGATGGACATTCATTGATGTAGGTTAATTTCACCTATATCTAGTGAAAAGACCAAAACTGAACAAAAAATTTGATCTCCAAACACAGAACTCAAGAGAAACATAAAAAGGTAAAAAGGAAAGAACTCTTGAGCACTATATTTCTGTTATGGGTATACTTCAAGAGTGCAGGTATAATTTGATTTTATCATGATAATATAAAAAAGAAAGCAATAAAATGGGAAAACATTTTTACATTCAAAGGTTCTGATAAAGAGCTAATTTCTAAAATATATAGAGAATTGACTCAAAGTTATAATCATTCAAGCCATTCTCCAATTGATAAATGGTCAAAGGATATTAACCATTTTTAGATGAAGAAATTGAAACTATTTCTAGTCATATGAAAAGGTTCTCTAAATCACTATTGATCAGAGAAATGCAAATTAAGACAACTCTGGGATACCACTACACATCTCTCAGATTGGCTAAAATGGAATATTATTGTTCTTTAAGAAACAACCAACAGAATGATTTGAAGGAGGCTTGGAGAAACTTATATGAACTGATGCTAAGTGAAATGAGCAGAACCAAGAGATCATTATATGTGGCAACAAGACTATACAATGGTCACTTCTGATGGATGTGGCTCTCTTCAACAATGAGATGATTCAAACCAGTTCCAGTTGTTCAGTGATGAAGAGAATCAACTACACCCAGAAAGAGAACCGTGGGAACTAAGTGTGGACCACAACATAGCATTTTCACTCTTTCTATTCTTGTTTGCTTGCATTTCATTTTCTTTCTCAGATTTTTTTTTCTTCTTGATCCGATTTTTCTTGTGCAGCAAGATAACTGTATGACTATGTATGCATATATTGCATTTAACATATATTTTAATATATTTAACATGTATTGGACTAGCTGCCATCTAGGGGAGGAGCTAGGGAAAAGGAGGGCAAAATTTAGAATGGAAGGTTTTGCAAGGGTCATTGTTGAAAAATTATCCATTCATATGTTTTGTAAATAAAAAGCTTTAATTAAAAAAATGTGATTGGTGGATTCTTTCAAATTCTATTTTACCCTATGGTTCTAGAATATCAGGAGAGTTTTCTTTGAGAATTTTTTTTGAAAGGTGATGTCTAGGCTCTTTTTTCATCATGGTTTTCAGGTAGACCAATAATTTTTAAAATTTTAAATTATTTCTCTTGGATCTATTTTCCAGATCAATTGTTTTTCCAATGAGATATTTCACATTGTTTTCTTTTTTTCATTCTTTTGATTTTGTTTTATTGTTTCTTGAATTCTTATAAAGACTTTAGCTCTCGTTTGCTCAATTCTAGTTTTCAAGGAATTATTTTCTTCATTGATTTTTGTACCACTTTTCCCATTTGATCAATTTTATTTTAATTCAATTTTCTTCTCATTAGCTTTTTGTATTTCCTTTTGTACCACACTAAATTCTTTTCCTAATTTCCCCCCATCTCTTTTACTTGCTCTCCAAAATTCCTTTTGGAATTTTCCAGGACCTGAGACCAATTCTTATTTTTCTTAAAGTGAACTCAACTTTGGTATTCCAGACCCTCTCCTGCTGCTTGTTTCCGACTGAAAAAGTGTTCCACTCCTTCCTTTTGCATGTTTCGATGCTCCAAAATTTGTTTAGAGTCATTATTTAAAGGAATTTCAAGGGGTTTGGGGGAGAACTAGGTGAGTCTACACCTCATTTTGATTATTTCTCAACATTTCAAGAAATACTGGGTGATTTTCATAGACAAGTTTGACATACCAGATAAAAGATGGGAAAATGTATCTGATCTCTCTTTGTGAAAGTGAATGACTATGAGTATACTATATTGTAAATAGTTTATAGTGTGTGTGTGTGTGTGTGTGTGTGTGTGTATCTGATACATTGGTTGGCTTTGCTGAACTGCTTTATTTTCACTGTAAAAATCTTTGATGCAAGGGATGGCTCATTAGATAAGAGTATGGGAGGGTATGTATGCACAATGATCATATAAAAACAATATAACAATATTAAAACAACAAAAAATGCAAAAACAATAAAAATAATTGACATTTTCTCAAGTTCTTAATTAATCACCAAACACAAATAGTAACAAAAACTTAGGCACTGTGAATATAATTTGATTTAATATATAATAAATTTTTAAAAATTTAGAAAAAATATACAAATGTATTAAATTTGTAAAAGATACAAATATATATATATATAATTTATAAAAGATATATTTTGAGAAACAAAGAAGGGAAGGATAGAGAGAAAAAAGAGAGAGAGAAAAGGAGAGACAAAGAGAAAAAGAGAGATAGAAACAGAGAGAGACATGGAAGTAAAGATAGGAGAGAAATATATATTATGGAATGGGATTCCGAAGAGTATATTTCCTGGTTAGTGAAAAGTACAGTGTGCTCACAAATGTAATGCTAAATTGAAAGAAATACTGGAATAGGAGAGATTGGCTTTGGAATCAGAGTTTACATAATGGTCATGGACCAAAAATTATATATCAGGGAGAAAAGATTGCTGGGCTTGGAAAAGGTTTGCAGGATGATCAATGGTAGAAGGTTAATCTAGATTGTTTTACCTAGTAAAAAAATATCAATATGAGAGAGAAACAAATATGGCCACAGAAGAGGAGGACAATGCTGGGACTAAGATATCAGTGGAAGGTAGGAGGTCTCTTTATCCAATTCTTAGGAGGAATGGAATGATCAATGGTAGAATGTTAATCTAATGTTAAGATATCTTTTCTTTGTTCAAGAGTCCTATAAATGTTGCCTTCAATCGTCTTGGGGCAGAAAATTATCGTTGAGTCCAGGCCATGGGGCTTTGTCATTTTGGAGTATTTTTTTCTTTAAACAAGAAATTACTTGGATATAAAGGAATATAAATTAAATAAAATTGTTTCTGGCAAACTTGCACCTAAAACTGAGTGCTGATTTGAATGAATATTTTTGTGTTAGTATTATTTAATGGAAATTCTATTTGTACAGATATCTTCCTTCAATGTACACATGCCATCTTTCTTATTGGAATAAAAGCTCCTTGGACAAAAGCTTATTGGAATAAAAGTCTCTTTTCACTGACTGACATTGGAATTTATTCCTAATAAAGAGTTAGTAACTTTATTGAGAAGGTAAGGGTAAAATCCTACTGAAATTTCTTTATATCATTCTTTCTGTTTCTGTAAGCAATTAAGTAGCTATTTAAATTTTTTTAGAAAAATCAGGACTAAAAAAAATAGGTATTGGTAGCAATTGAAACGATTATGCTAAGAAAGTTTTTAAAAATTGCAAAGTTTACATTGGAAAATGTATTTATATTACTTGGAACAGTATAATGAGCAATGTATTTCTACTCAAAGATTTCGGTTTACAATTTTGACTCTTCCTATGAAGCTTGTCAAATGACTTTAAATCTCCATTTTCTCATTTTTAATGCCTTGTTAGATGAAATCATTGACCCAACATACAAGAAGTCATTGACCCAACATCCCCTGAGCTCTAAAAATCTGATACCATGATGCTTTGAACAAGCTATATTCATTTCTGCTTTATTCTTTTTCTGAACAACATCATGTAACACTTATGGATACCCTTTGACAGAGGGGACAAAAAGAAAATATTCCAAATTTTTAGTAGGTAATGCCCCAAAAGTGCCCAGAAAGGTTTTTCCGAATCAGTGTTTGTGCCTATTATGAAAAGGGTTCTCTAACCAAAGACCAATTCAGTGACAGAGTGAGAGGACCTCTTACTGAGCTACTTGTATTCAGGTCAATTAACAGTGATGCTAAAGAAAACTTGATAGATCAGGAGTAACAAGTGCTGTCCTGAAAGAACAGCATTTCTAGGATTCTATATGTATTTCTAGGATTGTATATGTATTTTGAGAACAGATTTTTTTAATAACTTTTTATTGATAGAACCCATGCCAGGGTAATTTTTTACAGCATTATCCCTTGCATTCACTTCTGTTCCGATTTTTCCCCTCCCTCCCTCCACCCCCTCCCCTAGATGGCAAGCAGTCCTTTACATGTTGAATAGGTTACAGTATATCCTAGATACAATATATGTGTGCAGAACCGAACAGTTTTCTTGTTGCACAGGGAGAATTGAATTCAGAAGGTATAAATAACCCAGGAAGAAAAACAAAAATGCAAGCAGTTTATATTCATTTCCCAGTGGAGAACAGATTTTTTTGAATAAGGTTTGTTTAGGTTCAAATTTAAGAAAAGAAAAGAAAGAAAGGCAACATTAAGAAGTAGATAGGACATTAATAGTATGACCTAGTACGACGCACTCTATCACTGTATTAACATTTATCATTCATGAAATTAAGGGATTGGGCTCAATAGTCTCAGACATACCTTCTAACTATGATATTATAATATTCTATTGTTATCTCCATAACTGGGAATCTAATTTAATAAGAATATTTCCTAAGTGGGGAAAGTAATTTCATTTGTTGATTATAGCACTGAGTAGATTTATTAAACTAAAAAGTTTGGGTGGGATATACTTTAATCCTAGATTACCCATTTTAATTCTAAAAATAAGGTAGTTTTTTTTTCAATTCTATAAAGTCTACTAGTGTTTCATAAGAGGATAAATCATGACCCAGTGCTTTGTCTTTTTCTATTTCTGGAGAAAAAAGAATTTTTGTTTCTATGAATCATGGACTAGGATAGGAACTGAGTCAGTGGCATTGTCTCAAAGTTTGTGATGCCATGGCATACAGCAGAAGTGTCAAATATACAATCCTCTTCAAAACTCCTGAGTCGTACCTCAGAAAGATTAAAATGCAACTGGAAAATATTTAACAAATAAATAAAATATAGGTAAGGTAATTTTGAGGGTTTATAGTCAATATGCAGCCCACAAATGCTTATATATGGTTTACTGCCCTCTCCCCATTTTTATTGGGGTTTGCTACCAATGGTAGCAAAGAAGAATGGTCCTAAAGGAGAAAAGGCAAGATTGTTGAAGTATTTCTCAAAGCAGAGTAACTTTTTCAAAGAAAGAAAGAAAGAAGGAAGAAAAGAAAGAAAGAAAGAAAGAAAAAGAAAGAAAGAAAGAAAGAAAGAAGAAAGAAAGAAAGAAAGAAAGAAAGAAAGAAAGAAAGAAGGAAGGAAGGAAGGAAGGAAGGAAGGAAGGAAGGAAGGAAGGAAGGAAGGAAGGAAGGAAGGAAGGAAGGAAGAAGGAAGGAAGGAAGGAAGGAAGAAAGAAGGAAGAAAAGAAAGAAAGAAAGAAAGAAAGAAGGAAGAAAAGAAAGAAAGAAAGAAAAAGAAAGAAAAAAGAAAGAAAGAAGAAAGAAAGAAGAAAGAAGGAAGAAAAGAAAGAAAGAAAGAAAGAAGAAAGAAAGAAAGAAGGAAGGAAGGAAGGAAGGTAGGTGCAGGGGAAGTTGATTGTACAGTAAGGAAGAATGTGTAAAAGAGATGCTCTCCTTAAAGTAACTGACATTTATATAGCCTCATGTAGGTTGGCACAGTATGAATAGAAAGCTGACCACAAAGCTTGGAAGACATGGGTTCAACTTCTGCCTATGTGATGCTGTGCAAATTAATTTGTCAGCTCTGTGGGTAACTTGCCAGTTTGTGAGTTCAAGAAAAGATACTGGCCTACAGTGGCAAAGAGACTTCCCTTATAGATAGGTCCTTATACCAAAGAAATCAGAGGCTCAGTCAAAATTAAAGGATTAAGTGTTATTCCAACACATCATTGTGGTGTGAAGAGGATCCTAGGATCAGAGATGTTGGCAACAGATCACAAGAATTTTTGAGAAAAATGTTGGATAACATATCAAAACTTGTGGGATGAAGCCAAAGTTCTTATTAGGGTAAATTTTATATAGCTAGATGATTAATTGATTATAACAGTGAGAAGATCAGTGACTTAGACATGCAACTGAAAAAGGTAGAAAAATAATAAATTAAAAATATCCAATTAAATATGAAATTATAAATTCTGAATTCAAAGGAGATATTATTAAAATTTAAAGTAAAAAAAAACTTAGAGTGGGTTTTATGAAAAAAAAACAAAAAATAGATAAACTTTTGGTTAATTTGATTAGGACAAAGAAAGAAGAAAACCAAATTACCAGTATCAAAAATGAAGAGGGTGAATATCACTTTTGAAGAGAAAATTAAAGCAGTAATTAGGATCTATTTTTGCCAATTGCATGACAATAAATCAGATAATCTAACTGAAATGGATGAATATTACAAAAATATACATTTCTCAAATTAGCAGATGAGGAAATGTAATGTGTAAATAATTCCATTTTAGAAAAAGAAATTGAACAAACCAGATGAATTTACAAGTATATTCTACTAAACATTTAAAGAACAATTAATTCAAATACCATATAAACTATTTGAAAATATAGGGGAAGAAATAGACCTACCAAATTCCTTTTATGACATGGATACGGTGCTGACCAGGGAGGACCAAAATAGAGAAAGAAAATTATAGATCAGTTTCTCTAATGAATATCAAAGCAAAAAATTTAAATAAAATATTAGCAAAGAGATCACAGCAACACATCACCAGGATAATTCATTATGACAATGCAGGATTTATGTAGGGCTGGTTCAATATCAGGAAAACTACCAGCATAATAGACCATATCAATAATCAAACTAACAGAAATCATATGATTATCTCAATAGATGCAGAAAAGGCTTTTGACAAAATACACCACCCTTTCCAATTAAAAACATTAGAGAGTACAAGAATAAATGGAGTTTTCTTTAAAATGATAAGTAGCATCTATCTAAAAACATCAGCAAGCATTAAATGTAATGAGGATAACCTAGAAGCATTCCCAGTAAGATAAAGAGTGAAACAAGGTTGCTCATTATCACCACTTTTACAAATATTGTACTGGAAATTTTAGCTTTTTCAATAAGAGAAAAATAAGAAATGAAGGAATTAAAGTAGATAATGAGGAAACAAAATATCACTTTTTACAGATGATATCATAGTATAATTAAAGAATCTTAGAAAACCAACTAAAAACCTACTAGGAAAAACTTAATAACTTTAGCAAAGTTGTAGAATATGAAAATGTAGAACATGAATCATTGGTATTTCTATATATTACCAACAAAGCCCAACAACAAGAGATATAAAAAGAAACCTCATTTAAATTAATTGTAGATAATATGAAATATTTGAGTGTTTAACTGTCAAAACAAATCCAGGAACTATATAAACATAATTATAAAACACTTTTCACACAAATAAAATTAGGTCTAAACAATTGGAAGAATATAAATTTCTCATGGATAAGCTGAGCTAATATAACAAAAATGACAATATTACCAAAATCAATTTACTTGTTCAGGGCTATACCCATCAAACTGCCAAGAAATTACTTTATAGAGCTAGAAAAAAATAACAAAATTTATCTGGAAAAACAAAAGGTCAAAAATTTAAAGACCAGACCTTAAACTATATTATAAAGTAGTTGTCATCAAAAACCATTTTTTGGTTTTTGCCAAAAACTGGCTAAGGAATAGAATAGTGGATCAGTGGAATAGGATAGATTTACAATAGATACACAATAGTCAATGACTATAATATTCTAATGTTTGATAAACTAAGAGACTGCACTTTCTGAAATAGGACCTCATTATCTGGAAAAAAAATGCAGAAAAAGTATGGCAGAAATTAGGGTTTGACTAACACCTAATATCCCATCCAAAGATAAGGTTGGAATGGGTTCATGATTTAGACATAAAGGGCAATGCCATTAGCAAATTAGGAGAGCAAGGGATAGTTCACCTTTAAGATTTTGAAGAAGAGAGGAATTTATGACCAGAGAAGAAGTAGAGAATATTATGAAATACAAAATGAACAATTATGATTACATTAAATTAAAAGGCTTTTGTACAAAGAAAACCAACACAAACAAGATTAATGGAAGCAGAAAGCTGGAGGGGTGGAGTTTACAGCCAGTGTTTCTTATGAAGTCCTCATTTATAAAATACATAAAAAATTATGTCAAATTTATAAGACTAAAAGTATTCTCTAGCTGATAAATGGTCAAAGGATACGAACAGACAATGTTCAGATGATAAAATTAAAGCCATTGATGGTTATATGAAAAAATGCTCTAAATCACTATTGATTAGAGAAATGCAAATTAAAACAACTTTGAGATACCATCTCACACCTCTCAAATTGGCTAAGATAATGATAAAGGTGGAGGGGATGTGGGAAAATGGGTATACTAACACATTATTGATGGAGTTGTGAAATGATCCAAATTTTCTGGAGAGCAACTTGGAACTATGCTCAAAGGGCAATGAACTGTACATATTCATTGATTCAGCAGTCTCTACTGAGCCTGTATCCCAAAAAAGATCATTAAAAGGGAAAAGAGACAAGATTAGAAGGGAAGCAATAAATTGAGAAAACATTTTTACATTTAAAGGTTCTGATAAAGGCCTTATTTCTAAAATATAGAGAGAATTGATTGAGATTTATAAGAATTCAAGCTATTCTCCAATTGATAAATGTTCAAAGGATATGAACAAACAATTTTCAGATGATGAAATTGAAACTATGTGTAGCCACATGAAAAGGTACTCCAAATTACTATTGATCAGAGAAATGCAAATTAAGACACTTCTGAGACACCACTACACACCTCTCAGATTGGCTAAGATGATAGGAAAAGATAATGATGAATATTGGAGGGGATGTGGGAAAAGTGGAACACTGATACATTGTTGGTAGAGTTGTGAAGTGATCCAAACATTCTGCAGAGCACTTTAGAAGTATGCCCAAGAAGTTATCAAACTGTGCATACCCTTTGATCCAGCAGTGTTGCTTCTGGGCTTATACCCCAAAGAGATACTAAAGAAGGGAAAGGGACCTGTATGTGCCAAAATGTTTGTGGCAATCCTTTTTGTAGTGGCAAGAAATTGGAATTTTTTGCACAACATGATAAATATGGAAATATGTTTAAAATAACAGCACATGTTTAACATCATTAACATAACAGTACATCAGATTGCTTGCTTCAGGAGGGGGAAGATGAGAGAGGGAGAAAAATTTGGAACACCAAATCTTACAAAAATGAATGTTAAATGTATCTTTACATGTATTTGGAAAAATAAGGTACTATTGAAAAAAAGAAAAAGAAAAAGATCTTGAAGACACATTGTATCTGCTTTCTGAATTTCAGCCAAATTGGTTTCAGAGAAGATTATCATGAATGGTCATTGTTGTATTGCATATCCAATGAAAAAAAGAAAAATACAAAATGGTACAAGCCTTATAAAGTTCCATTGTATTCTTGTATTGTATTGTATTACTACATTGTATGTAGTAACAGAGGCATTGTAGAAGGAAAATAGGTAAATGGGGTTGAAAACCAGTTTGTAGATTATCTATAAACATTAGTTTAA
This sequence comes from Antechinus flavipes, assembly GCF_016432865.1. Taxonomy (NCBI): domain Eukaryota; kingdom Metazoa; phylum Chordata; class Mammalia; order Dasyuromorphia; family Dasyuridae; genus Antechinus; species Antechinus flavipes. Next base: position 320,561,779 of record NC_067398.1, read on the forward strand.
TTCTTTGCACTTTAAATGTAAGATTCTTGTCCAGAAACTAATAAGTTGACATATCACTGAAGGAATTGAATTGTATAAATAGTGACATTCTTATCACAAATCAAACCAGACAATATAGGAGAGTTTTACTTACATAAAAGGAGAGCCCGCAGGTTTTTCTTAGAGAGACAAATACAAAAAATCAGTAGGATTGTTTTTATTATATGTTCAAAGGCACCAAGAAATATGATTTTATAAGATACTCTGGCAATTCATCTTGCACTGCTTATGTGCATAAACAAAAATGTCTCTATTTAAGGTAATTGGTACTTTATGGAATTAAAATAGAAGTTAGAAATTATATGAACTCAATAAGCCCTTCCAAATTCAATATTTGATTAACTCAATGCAAAGAAATCCACAATTAAAGAGATAAAGGGAGAGATTACTTATCAAAAGTAGCATGTCCTAGTTAAGCATTATAGTTCAAGCCCTAGAATATCCCAAATAGATAGAAGGTTTAGAGTAGCATAAGAGTAGTAGTAAAGGCTTATTGGGGATTATAGCTGAATTTTAGCTCAAATAAAGTTCAATGTACTTCAGTGTAAAGAAAATTATCCAGTCCTAGAGATGAGAATAGAAGCTTGTAGTTCAAATAGGAAAGGGTTTCCTTCTAAGGTTTGGATAAAAGAAATCCAAAGACATTTCTGAGGGTTAGCATTGAGTTGTTTTTTCTTTTTATGTAGATAAATAAATTATCGCAATTTTTTTAACAAATTTGGGACTTTTTAAAGTCAAAATGTATAAAATCATGTATTAGAAAGTATGATTTAGGACTAATAAAAAAGAGACCAAGGGCTTACAGGATATTCACAAGTTTTATAACCATTTATTTTGAACATTTTTTTTAAAGAAAAGTACTGAACATAAAAAGCACAATGAAAATGACTATATGGTTAACAGAAAGCAAATGCCTAGCATTCATTTCTTTCAGCTAATCTATGTATAATTAAATTAGCAACTTTTCTTTTAAAAAAATAGCTTTTTATTTTTAAAATACATGCAAAGATATTTTTCAGCATTTACTCTTGAAAAATTTTGTGATCTCAATTTTTCTCTCTCCCTTTCCCTACCCTCCTCCCCCAGACAGCAAGTAATCCAATACAGGTTAAACATGTACAGTTCTTCTATACATATTTCCACATTTATCATGCTTCACAAGAAAAATCAGATCAAAAAGAAAAAATGAAAAAGAAAAAAAATAACATCAAATTAGAATAAAGGATAAAGATTAGAAGATGATATGGCATGTAATTAAAACTATTTAACTTGACTTATTTAAACAAGTTATAAATGCTGAAAGTAAATCTATAAAGAAATGGACTTAAAAATACCCTTTGATCCACTAATAACAATCCATACTAGATCTGTATCTCAAAGGCATTAAAAAGAGAGAGAGAAAAGACCTATATGTGCAAAATATTTATAGCATCTTTTTTGTTGCTAAAATTTGGAAATTAAAAAAATGCCCATCAATTGGGAATGCCAAACAAGCTGTAGTATATGATTGTAATGAATTATCATGCTATAAGAAAAGACAATCAGGAAAATTTCTGAAAAAATCTTGGAAAGACTACATAAACTGATGCAAAATGAATTGAATAGAACCAAGAAAATGTTATACACAGTAGCAGCAATATTATTTGGTGAAGAATGTAAATGATTTAATTATTCTCAGCAAATATCCAAGATAACTCGAAAGGACTAGCAATGAAGTATACTATCTGTCTCCAGAGAAAGAATTGATATTGTTTTAATTTTGTTTTAATATTGTTTTAACATAGCTATTGAAGTATGTGACTTTTCACTTTCATTTCCTTCTTTTTAATCTTCTTGCCCAACTAATATGAAAATTATATGATTGTACAAGTATAACATATCTGATTTCTTATCATCCCAGGGAATGAGAAAAAGAAAAATGGAAAAAGGCATAGATTTTTCAAGTCAAAATTTTAAGAAAAACAAATATTAAAAATGTTTTAATATACAAATGGGGAAAAATAAAATGTTTTACATTTTTTAAAGATATGAATATAAACTTATTTATAAAATCTTGTTGAGGATAATAAAAGATTATGATCAACATTAATAGACATTACTCATATGAAATGCTGATAAATGGTGGAATAAAAGTAAGTTTTCAGAGAGTGTAACAGGATCAATTAACCAATATCAATTCAAAAACATTTTAAAATGAAACAGGAAGGAGGAAAATAAAGAAAAATTTTAAAGCCAAAATTTAATCTTTAAAACTTTTTTCTCCATCAATTTCAGTGAAGTTATTACATTTGGAGTCTTATCATTATAGTCCCTGATATTACAGAAGGAAGTAGAAATGGCAATAAAGAAAATGAAAATGGGAAAAGTAGCTGCAAAAGTTCAGAGAAAGTTCATGATGGAAATGACAAAATTTTGAAGGCATTTTAGGATTAATTGTCAAGAAATCTGAAAGAGGAAGAAGTACTGAAAGAAGAGAAAAAATACATAAATTTCTTTAAAAGGAAAAGGAGAATTGGGAAGAAATTTATAACTATTAACTAAAAGATTTTAATGAAAATTAATAATGAAAATATGAAAAAGCAACTGAAAGCTTTCTCCTATTAATACTGAATGAAGAATTAGATGATGTCATAAAAATAGACAGAAATATACAGAAGTTATGACATCCCATTGTTCTTATGTTTTTTTTCCAACTATGAAAAATATCCAATTGGGCAGAGCCAAGATGATGAAATAAAATCAGGGCTTCACTGAACTTCCCCCAAAATCTCTTCAAATATTTTTAGATAACAATTCTAAACAAATTTTAGAGCACTGGAACCCACAGAAAGATGGAATAGAACAATTTCCAGATGAAGACAATTTAGAAAGTCAACAGGAAAGGTCTGATGCATTAGCAAGCATAGCAATGCATTCTCAGACCTGATTAAGCCAGCATGGCCACAGCCCCAGAAAATCAGGAACCTTGGGTCACTTAACCAGTAGCAGCAGTAGTGTTTTCCACATATCTCAACCCACAAACACCAAAGAAGACTTGAAAATTTGGCAAAAAAAGGTTTGTCCCACGAATATGAGGGGTTCTTGGAAAACTAGCAAACTAGGAATGGGCTTTGGAAGCCCACTGGATTAGCAGCAGCATCAGGGGATTATAGACGTCTCAGCTCACAGATAGTAAGAGAATCAAACAGCTGGGCAGATAGTGATCACTTTACTGACCAAACTCTTGCTATTTTACCCATATTCAGATCTGGAATGCCATCATGGCTCATAGTCCCAGGGCAAGGAAGAGCACAGAGCTTATAACCAGAGTGATTTGGGAACCCTCTTCACAGTTCCAGGGCAGAAAAAAAGTACTTGTGGTCACTCACAGACCACAGGCCAGGAGAGTAGTAAACACATCTCTCTTTGGAACATACCCCCTTGTAAAAATTGAAAACTTACAGGTCCCTAGAAGAATTTCTAAAAAGAGATACACAAAATCCCCGAGTCTTTGGACATTGAGCTCTATACTCTGGAAACAGAACCCTACTTTTACAAAGAGCTAAGAATGGGCAAGTAATAGGCTGGAGAAATTAGCAAACAAAAGAAAAAGATTTAGACCAGAAAAAGTACTATGGTAACAAGGAAAATCAAAACTCACACTCAAAGGAAGGTAACAAAGTCAAAGCTTCTACATCCAAAGCCTCCAGAAAAATAAGAATTGATCTTGGCCATGAAAGGGACTCAAAAGGGATTCTGAAAATCAAATAAGAGTAGAAAAAATTAAGAAGAAAAAAATGAAATACAAAATGCTAATGAGAAGAATGACTTAAAAAAGCAAAATAAGCCAAATGGGGGGAAAGGTATAAGACCTCATCAAGGAAAATAATTCCTTAAACTTCAGAATTGAGCAAATGAAAGCTTATAATTTTAAAAGAAATCAAGAAACAATAAAACAAAACCAAAAGAATGAAAAAATAGAAAACAATATGAAATATCTCATTGGAAAACTGACCTTAAAAAATAGATCCAGGAGAGAGAATTTAAATTTTTTTGATCTAACTGAAAGCTATGATCAAGAAAAAAGAGCCTAGACATCATCTTGCAAGAAATTATAAAGAAAAGCTATCTTGTTGTTCCAAAACCAGAGGGTAAAGTAGAAATTGAAAAAATTCACCAATCATCTCTTCATAGATATTCCAAAATGAAAACTCCCAGGAATAGTAGAGCCATATTCTGGAACTTTGAGATCAAGAAGAAAATATTATAAATATCCAAAAAGAAACAATTCAAATATAATGGTGCCACAATTAAGATAATAACAAGACTTAGTAGTTTCTACATTAAAGAATCAGAGGACTTGGTATTCTGGAGAGCAAAGAAGCTAGAATTACAAAACACAATTCACCTACCCAGCAAAACTGAGTCTCATCTTTCAGGGGAAAAGATGGAAATTCAATGAAATAGAGGAATTTCAAGCATTTATGATAAAATGATCAGAGCTGAATAGAAAAATATTTTTTAAAATATAATTCTCAGGGAAATATAAGGGGGTAATCAGGAAAGGAAATCATAAGGGACTTAAGGTTTATGTTTCTGCATGGGAGGGTGACACTTTTAACTCATAAAAACTTTATCATTGTTAGGAAAGTTAGAAGGAATAGATATTGACAGATGGCACAAGTGTGAGTTGTATATGAAGGGATTAAAAAGAGAAAATTGAGAAGTGAGAGGAAAAGGTACTAGAAGAAAGAGAAAAGGAGAGGTGGAAGAGTGTAAATTATTTGCCATAAAAGGTGCGAGAAAAAAGCTTTTATATGGAGAAGAGAAGGAGGAGAAAAAGAGTGAGTGCTCCTTACTCTTATCAGAATTGGTTCAAAGAGAAAATAACATACACACTCAACATGGGTATAGAAATCTGTCTTACCCTACAGGAAAGTAGGAAGGGAAGAGAATACAAAAAGAGGCAGGATAAGAGAAGGCAGAATATATTGGATGATGAAGGGGATCAAAGGCAAAATACTTTTGAGGAGGGACATGGTGAAAGAAGAATAAACAGATAATTAGAATTAACAATAATAATTGTGATAAGAATTTTGTAGCAAGTTTCTCTGATGAAAGCATCATCTCTCAAACATATAGGTCATTGTGTCAATTTTTTTAAAAAGCCATTAATTGATAAATGATCCAAAGATATGAAATTTTCATAAGAACTAATCAAGCTATTTATTGGCATATAAGAATAGTTTAACTCACCATTAAGTTAGTGAAATACCAATTAAAATAATTCTCAGGCACTACCTCATACCTGTTAGATTGACTAATAGGCTAAAAAAAGAAAAATGATAAATGTTGGAGAGTAAATGAGAAAAATGAGACACTAATTCATTGCTGGGGGAATTGTAAACAGATTCGACCATTCTGTAAAGCAACTTGAAACTATACCCAAAGAGCTATAAAATCATGCTTACCTTTGACCTAAAATACAATACCATTACTAGGTATGAAGGAAAAGGATCTATATATACAAAAATGTTTATACCACCTCTTTTCTCAAGGCAAAGAACTGGAAATTGAGGGCATGTCTATCAACTGGGGAATACTGAATAAATTGTGATATGTGTTAATGATGGAATACTATTGTTCTATAAGAAATGATAAGCAGGATGCTTTCAGAAAAACCTGAAAAGCCCTCCATGAGCTCATGCAAAGTGAAATATATTGCATACAAAGTAAAAGCAATGTTGCGGGATGATCTATTGTGAATGACTTTGCTATTCTCAGCAATGCAATGATCCAAGATTAATCTGAAGGACTTCTGATGAAAAATGTCTTCTGTATCCAGAGAAAGAACTTGTTGTGTCTAAATAAAAATTGAAGCATACTTTCTTTTTGCTTTATTTTTCTTGAAGGTTTTTTTTTTCTTGTGGGGAGGGAGATTGAGAGAAATGTTTTCTTTCCAAACATGATATTTATGGAAATGTTTTGCATAACATGTGTCTTCTCGTTGGTAGGGAAGGAAGAGAGATAATCTGGAATTCAAATTTTTAATTTGAATTGTTTTACAGAAACTTTTACTGGAAATTTTACTGGAAAAATAATATTAGGAAAAGTTGCTCAATACAATCTATTTATTAGATTCCACAGATGTTATATAAATCTTGTATGTATGTAATTGCTTCCAGAGATGGTCTCTCCCTTTAAAATATGATCTTCCTGAGGGCAAAGAGGTGTTTACACTTTTTTTATTCCCAGCATTTAGTATGATTCACTTAATAAATATGTTGACAGCCTGACCAAAAATGCAACTATAAAGCTTACTCTCCAAAAAGACATCTCTCTTGGATATGTTCAAAACAAAGAAGATTCTCTAACAAATGTAACATATAAGATAATAGATAATTTCCTTATTACTAATACCAATCAAAAAGCTGTTATTCAGAGATATTCACAATTGTCACAAAAGATGAAGAGAGTCTAGATGAATTCCTTGGAGATACTGAGTTCTCCAAATACTTCTGTTTGTAGATAACTTTGTGTTGATTATATAAAACTTGAGAATATTACAGAATCTCTAAATGAGATCCAAAATCATTGCTTAAATTTTGACCTACAAGTCCATACAAGGCGATAAAGTAAACAAGTAGATAAAAAATTAATATGATACTAAATTGAATGGACCACACTGAAATATTGGCACACCAAAAGGGTCCATGAACAATGGGAAAGACAAAGTCCATGAATAATGAACTGGTCTCAGAACAATTTAGAACACTGTGCAGCATTTTCAATCAACCTAAACTTTTCTCTGAAAGGCCCAACTTTTTAGCATTAATATTCTTCTGATATCTGTGAATTATGGCTTTTCTAACTCTTCAAAAAATTAAAGTTACAGATAACCTTCAAACCAATGGAGAAATATATCGTGAACCTGGCAGGGGTCCTCAAACTATGGCTAGCAGGCCAGATGCGGCAGCTGAGGACGTTTATCCCCCTCACCTAGGGGCTATGAAGTTTCTTTATTTAAAGGCCCACAAAACAAAGTTTTTGTTTTTACTATAGTCCAGCCCTCCAACAGTCTGAGGGACAATGAACTGGCTCCCTATTTCAAAAGTTTGAGGACCCCTGGAACCTATAGCATACATAGAATAAAAATAAAACCTTCATTCAACAAATATGGAAACTGAATAGCTTTGCCATGGTCATATGGAAAATAATTATTCAAAGAAAGATTTGAACTTACATCTCACTTAACTTTATGAATAACCCTCTTTCCATTATACCACACTCTGTTCTATATCTCTTGATCTGTTTTTCTTCTCTCTTTTTCTCTCTCTTCCTCCTTCTCTCTGCTCTCTTTCCCTACCTCTCTTTGTCTCTCTATCTCTTTCTCCCCTTCTTCCCTCGTTTCAATTCACTTATTGCCACTATAATTCCTCCAGCTTTTAGTGTTTGACCTCTTATAAACGATTTTTGTTGTCCAGTTGTTTTCAGCCATTTCTGACTCTCTATGACCCCATTTGGAGTTTTCTTGGCAAAGATACTGGGAATGATTTGTCATTTCCTTCTCCAGCTCATTTCACAAATGTGGAAAGTGAGACAAAAAGGGTTAAGTGACTTACCTAGAATCAGAGATAGTAAATTTCTGAGGCCAGATCTAAACTCACAAAGATGAGTCTTCCTAACTTCAAGTGCAATACTCTATCCATGGTACCACCTAACTAATTGCCCTTAGAACATACTTGGTTCTTGGAATTATATAGGCTCCTTTTTTTCCACCTTTAAGCCTCCTTGAAAGTTAAATGAGTCATGGACCAAAGTAGTTTTTCTTTTGTACTTCTAGTATTTCTGTGAGGATAGAATCCATAGACTAAGAAAATGTATGAGTGAACATGGAATTTACCAAAGAAAGAGTGAAAGTTGAAAAGTGGTTTCAATTATCATCCCACATTTTCATCTCATAATAGGTTTCTCAAAATGAATGTCCCTGAACTGAAATTATCCATGTTCATTCAAATAATAGAAGTGCACATCTGTGTTCTTTTCCTTCTTTTTCAAGGTCAAATGCAACTAGCTGAGTTATGTGGTCATTTTCCTTCGATCAATAATTATTGTGACTTTTCTACTGTGGAATTTAAAACTAAATTTAAGTATTTACCATTTGCAGTGCAGACATTTATAAAATAAATAAAGGGGGAAAACTAGAATATTTTAAAGTAGTTGAATAAAATTAAAATATTTTTAGAATTAAACCAACAAAATTTGAGAAGAGTCCTTGTTCTAGAAGATAATGCATAGTGCATTGGAGAGAGCTCTATAGATACTTGACAGAAAGAAGACTTAGATCTTGCTGCCATTTATTAGCTGAATGACTTCAGACAATTCATCTTACCTTTATAAATCTCAGCTGCCTTATCTTTCAAATATGAATAGTATTCTACTTGAATGAAGATAGGAGGCTAGTCAGTATATATTACTACATAATTCAGTGAATAGAATGCTAAGGATAGGGTCAAGAAAATCTGAGTTCGAATTCTTTTCCAGATACTTACTAGCTATATTACCTTGGGTAAGTCATCTAGTTCTGTTTGCCTCAGTTTCCTCATCTGTAAAATGAGCTTGAGAAGGAACTGGCAAATCCTTCCAGTGTCTTGGCCAAGAAAACTCCAAATGGGATCCCCAAAAGAGTCAGACATGACTAAAATGACTGGGAAAAAAAGGAAGCCAAACCAAATGTTTCCTTGAGGTCCTTTTTACCTCTAAGCTCTTTGTTCCTACCGTGTTTCCCTGATAATAAGACCTATCCTGAAAATAAGCCCTCCCTTTACTGTGTAAGATTCCTCTAAAATAAGCCCTCCCCGGAAAATAAGCCCTATTGAGATTGCTACTGTAGTGAAGGTGATCCCCTGCGCTACATGCTACATTACGGTACCCTCTGTATGCACCGTCCCCCCCCCCCCCCCAACCACCCCCGGGTGAAACGCACACTGCGCTCCGAGCTGCATCCAATCAGAGCTGCAGCAGTGAGTGCATCATCCTGTTCTTCCCCAGTGATTTGCTTGCTGGCACCATTGAGAGCAGTGCAGCGGAGGAGAGCTGAGGGAGGACAACATAAAAACCCATATGTAAGCGGGAGTGAGGGGGCATGATGGAGGATAAAAGAACTCAGGGGGCATCATGGAGGATAGAAGGAGCACTCAGGGAGCATGATGGGGTTAAAACATTATTGAGGGGCATGATGGAGTGAAAAGAAGTACTGATGGTCATAATTTTATTATTCTGTCTGCACGGGTCACCTGTGTTTTGGCAATTCATTTGGATGGAAAGAAAGCCACACCTCTAATCATCAGTAAGGGCAAGAAAGATAAGATTGAATGTGTATCAGACATTTACGTTCTTGAAACCGAAAAAGCCTGGTGTACACAAGCCCTTATAAGAAAGTGGGTTGATTTAATGCTGCCACTTGTTATGCAAGGTAACCAAAGAGGTCTGATAATTTGGGATTCAGCCAGCACTCACCGTGCTAAAGAAATGAAGAACTTCCTTTCAGAGAAAAGAATGGATCAAGTAATGATTCCTGCAGGAATGACTGCCTATCTCCACACACTTGATATTGCAATAAACAAGCCATTCAAGGACCATTTGCGCATGGAAGTTAATGACTACATTGAAAAGTGAATGGAAAGAAATCAGCGTGGAAACTTTGTGAAGCCCTATCTGCAAGAAGTCGTGACTTGGGTGAAGAAGTCATGGGATAAAATTACTGACAGCTGTGTCACCAAGGCACTATGAGCAGGTTACCTGGACAAGACATGTTCATTTAAAGAGAGCTATATTGCTGGACATGACAGATTGGGTCCACTTCTTCTGAAGGAAATAGAGGCGCAAGACATCCAGGACGGAATTTAGGGTATGGACACTTATGATGATGTTGTTGAAGAAAATGACATGATCATTATTGAATAAAGGTACTTTTTTTTGTTCACATTTACTTGTTTATTAAAATTGCTGTCAATGTTCATTAAAATAAGCTCTCCCCTGAAAATAAGCCCTTTGGTGTTTTTCTGTCCAAAAAAATTAATAAGACAGTGTCTTATTATCGGGGAAACACGGTATAATCTACTCTATTTAATGTGTCCTTAAAGGTGGATTATGCTTAAACTATTCCAGACAAATGAAAATATGGAATTTTTAAAGATCTTGTACAGAAGAGTATTTCCTAAATGGTTAATAATAATTCTTCTATTAAACATGAATTAGATAGGAACTTTTAGACATTTTGAGTTTTAAAATTTTAATATAATATACCCATTATTTAATATGAATTAAGATCATAATTTAGAATCTTTTAAAACATTCTTCAATTAAAATTTTTATCTCATATAATTTTTTCTTGGCCTTCCAAGTCACAGGACCAGTAAGATGTCAGAGTAGATAATTTTTCTTAAGAAAAATCCAAAATTATGCAATTATAGCTGCATCCAAAGAAGGAAAAAGCAAGAATTTCCATCAGGGTAAAGGCCTCCTGAATTCATGTGATAAGTTTAGGTATATATGGATGGTGGTAGTCTTGGCGATCAAGGTAAGAAGGAGAGGGAAGGAGTGTGCATGCTGCCTTCTACCTAGAGAAACTCCTAAATTAGTATCAAAAATTCTACCTAAAACACTTTTCCCCGTACCCTTCAAAAATGGCAGATACTGATTCTGCCTATTCAAAGTGAGAAAGAACTAAAGCCAAAAAGTACTCAACCAGAGAACTAAACTGTGAGCATGAGGCTGAAGGAAAGGGGTTGAAATTGACCTGGTATGAGTCCATTTTTCCAGCATCTACTTAGGGCAGAGATCAAAGCTAGTGAAATACAAATCCTTCATAGAGAAAGAAACTGAGATATCTTTGTAGTTCAGCTTCATGGTGTAATGAAAAAGGGAAGAGTCAGTCATTGAATTATGTTTTAATATGGGGGGGAGGGAAACAAAAATAATTTAATGAGAAAGAAAAGTTAATTAAAAATTTAAAGTGCTAGTATATGAGTCTTTATAAGTCAATAGAGGTCCTAAAACTAAAAGGAAAGGTGAATATTTAATCTTCAATAAGAGTTTAAAATTCTTATGGAGCTGCCAGAACTCTGAACTTGAATCTAAGACAGCAGGGTGCTTGCAGTTAAGTAACTACTGGGTGTGAGATGATGGTTCTCTAAGCACATACTTGATATAATGTAATGATGTGGTCAATCTAGTTGTATAGTTAGGGTAATGTGGTGATGTGATGTTCTATAGCTGCCCATGCCCAGTGTGGTGTGGTAATGTAGTCATGCTGGGGTAATTAAGGCAGTCCGAGACAGAGGTTTCTCTTAGCTGCGGTGATCTCAGCCACAGAGAAGGCTTCAGGCTCCAGACTCCAGAGTCCAAACTCCATCTTTGACCAGCCCTCCTTCCTCCTTCACTTCACTCCCCCACTAAGCCCAAGGATCCCGAAATCCACCAGAAAGCTAGCCTGGACATTGCATTCTTAGCTACAAACATACTACAAACATATTCTTAGCTACAAAAATACTACAAACATATATATATATCCTTTGACCTAGCATGACCTAGCAATACCACTACTAGGACTGTATCCCAATGAGATCAAAGAAAAAGGAAAAAGACCCATTTTTACAAAAAATATTTTATAGCAACTCTGTGGTGGCAAAGAATTAGAAATTGAAGGGATGCCTATCAATTGGGGAATGGATTGACAAAGTATATCATATATATATATGTATATATATACACATATATATATATCTTTGATTGAACAAGTATATAATAGCAACATCTATTTTATGATAGAATGCTATTATACTATAAGACACGAAGAGCAAAATGGTTTCAGAAAAATCTGTGAAGTCATATTAACTGATGTTAATTGAAGTGAGCAGGAAATGGAGAACACTGTACACAATAATAGCAACATTGCATAAAGATCAAATGTGAATGACTTAGCTACTCAATCAAAACAATGATCTAAGAAATTCCAAAGATCTGTGATGAAAAATACTGTTCACCTCCAGGGAGAGAACTGAAGAATTCTGAGAGCAGATTAAATCATGCTTCCCCCCCTCCTTCTTTGTTTTCTTTATTTTTATTGGATTTTTATCAAGTGTTTTCTTTTGCAATTTGGCTAATATGGAAATGTGTTTTGCATGACTTCACATGTATAATTGATATCATATTCTTGCCTTCTCTATGAGTAACAAAGGGGTGGGATAAATGGAGAGAATTTGGAACTCAAAAAAAATTCAAATGAATGTTAAAAACATTTAAATTTATTAGGGAAATACTCAAGGAAATAAATGAAATATATTTTTAAAGAAGGAGCTGCAGCTAAGAACATTTCATATCTAACCCATTACTGAAATAAAGAGTGAAGTAAACAGCTTTTATTCAGAGAAAAAAACAGAAAACTCTCAGCAAATATTAGAAGATGGAGGAGAATGAAATAATATTTGATGCATAATAACCAAGGGAATCCCAAGAAAGCATCAAACAAGGAATTCCATAATGGCTCAAAAGAGAAATTAAATCTAAACATGAAGAAATTAGAGTGAGGCAAAGGTCAGAATTCATATCATGTCTGTCCAAAGCAATTAGAAAGCTATTAAAAAGTTAATATGCTTTGTAAAACAGAGAGACAGAAGAAGATGAGGAAAGAAGAAAAGAATGAGAAGAGAAAATAGAAACAGGTTAGGAATGCAGAAATAGTGCATTGGAGGAAAAGATGGAAGAAGTACCTTATGTGTTCTTTCTAACATTGTTGTATTTTACTTCTTCCATCTTTTCCTCCAATGCACTAAGAATCATACCTCTTCCAGAAAATAGTAACAAGAAAAACAAGGAAGAGGAGAATAAAGAGAAGGAGGAGAAGATTTTGAAAAGTGAAACAAAATAATGAAGGAAATAATATAAGAAAACTGCTTAGAAGTTCTGAATTTAGAAAACAAAGCCCCAATGGAAAGAACCAGCAATTACCTTACCACCCCACCCCACCCCCGATTTCAACACACAATATCTGAATTTTTATTTTAATAACAAACAACAAATTCTGAAGATAGAAGAAAAATCTTCAAATATAATGAAAAATAATAATAATAAATACTATTGTATATTCTCTAGAAAGAACAGAATGAAACAATAATAATAATAAATACTATTGTATATTCTCTAGAAAGAACAGAATGAAATGGTCCATGGAGGAGGAGGAGGAAGAGGAGGAGAAAGAAAAGGAAGAGGAGGAAAAGGAGGAGGAGGAGGAGGAGGAGGAGGAGGAGGAGGAGGAGGAGGAGGAGGAAGGAGAGGGAGAGAGAGAGAGTACAAGAATAAGAGTTTCAGAAGAATGAGAAGGTGGAAGAAGCCAATAATTGAAACTGAGAGACATAAGGAATTCTATCCTAATAGGAAGAGGGCATCCCTTTAGGAATCTCTTTCATGGGAGAATAGGTATATTATTACAATAGCTATAGGAGATAGGATCCTTATGATGAGATTAATCAGAGGTGAGTTAGCCAGCTGAGAGACAAGCTTCTCCAAGAGTATATTTTATTCCATGGACAATACAACTGTCTCAGAAGACTATGAGCTTCTAAGTACACTTGTAAGTCAGATAGGTGAGGATGTTATAGGGACATACAAAAAGAGATAAAATAACGTGATGTGGAAAAGATTGATTTTGTTGGGGAAGTGCAGGAGGTAGGTATGAATATACTTAATGATTTGGTAAACATAATAATTTCCACTATCAGACGGTGGTTCAATCCAAATTTCTCTTCTCATGAACTGATACTTCAGTGACAAAGGGACAACAGAAAAAAGGATGCTGAGCAAAATCATAATAGCAACAACATAGAAATTGGTTGGAACAGGGAACTCAAAGGTCATATATAAAAAGCTTTAACTCCATTTAAAAAAAAAATTCAATGATCAAAAAAAAAAAAAAAGAACATATATACCATGAATTAAAAAATAAAAATTCCAGATAGACAGCAAGAAGAGCCAATTATGGGTACAGAGAAAAATTTATTTTTTAAAAGATTGATAAAAAAACTAACAAATGAGGTGTTAAAGGAAGAACAACAAAAAATTTTAATCTCATCATTTAAGGAATAAGGGAAGTAAAAGGGAAAGGAAGAAGACATGGATTTAAAAACAAAAGAAAGGAAAGAGAAATCATTAAAATAAGTATAATGTCCAAAACATGGAAAAGATGAACATATAGAAAGGGGGAAGAAAAAAGAAAGAGAAGGGAAAAGGTAATGAGAATTGGGTTCCATCAAAGGAGTTTAAGCAAAATTAATATAAGGACAAACTACTAAGTTGAAAAGGGGAGAAATATATTTTAGAGCAATAAAAATTATACAAATGGAGAAAAGCATAAATCTAGTTCTCATAAGAATAAATGTGTATGGATTAAGAAATTTAATAAAATTAATTTCAGAAAATATGTAAAAATAAAAATATTATCTATTTACAAATATATACATGTATACATGTACATATTTAGGTAACATTATGCATCAAATCAAAGATAGAGGATACACAACTTATCATGGCATAAGAAATATTTTTACAGTGCAGTTCAACTGAAGAGAAAACTAAAACCATACTATTAACAGAGATAAAGAAGGAAATAACATTATGTTTAAAGGAGCTCTAAAAGATAAACCAATAATAAAAACTATTCACATGTGTCAAATGACATAAGCTCTAACTTCATAAAGAAAAAAATTAGCTAAATTACGGATTGGATAGAGGGCCAGGCCTGAAGTCAGAAAAACTCATCTTCCTGAGTTCAAATATGGTCTCAGACATTTACTGACTCACTTCTCTTTGTCTCATTTTCTCATTTATAAAATAAACCAGAGAAAGAAATGACATTTCAGCATCTTTGCTGAGAAAACCCCAAATGGGATTCATGAAAAATTGGACACAACTGAAATGACTAAACAATAAAAATTATAATAATACAATGATAGTATGATCCCTTAAAATTCCTCTTTCAGAATCCAACAAATCTAACTAAAAGATAAATAGAATGAAAAATAATAGAACCAAATAATCTATATAATTTAGATCTAACATATTGGCAGCTCAAGAATAGGACCACTAAAGAATATAGATATTTCTGAGCATCATATAGCACTTTTACAAAAATAATCTATCATAGTTGAGTTCCCCACAATGTTGATGTTACTATGTACAATGTTCTCCTGGATCTAATCACTTCTCTCAGCATCAGATCATGTAAGCCTTTCCAAGTTTTCCTGAAATCCACCTGCTCTCTCTGTCTCTGTCTGTCTCTGTCTTTCTCTGTCTCTCTATTTCTGTCTCTGTGTGTGTGTGTGTGTGTGTGTGTGTGTGTGTGTGTGTCTCCCTCTCATTCACATTTCTCTTCTTTCCTTCCTTCTATTTTCCTTCTGTCTCCTCCTCTCTGGTTCTCTTGAATCACTTTTATGACTGTGATTTTAAAAAATAAAGAAGTTTTGCAAACTTTTTGCAATCAATAATTTCATTCTTGCTGGCTATAGATCTTGCCTCCATACCCACATTCTAATGCCTTAAAAAATAATAGCTGTCCAATAAATATGTATTAAATGAAGAAGTAAATCTCTTTCTAGGCATCTACATAACTTTAAAATGAAACTTGTATCTCCCCTCACAACATATGAATTTTAGGAATAGAAGTAGAAATACCTTAATAACATCAATTGGATTCTTTATGTCTATGATGATTTAAGTTCATTTAAATTAAAAAACATTGTTACTATACTTATTATTATTATGTGCAAGTTACTATGCTGTACTAGGGGAACATGAAAACTCAGAGTAAATAATTACTGTCCTCAAAAAATACACATATTCTTGGTTAAGTATTCATAGCATGGAATCTTAAACTCCTTGGCTCAGAGTTATAAGGAATGTTTCTTTTAAGGAATTATTTTTCTAATTGGGGGAGATCACACATATAAGAAAAGCATTCATCAGGACTGAAGGAGAGAACCGAATATCTTAATAATGCAGGAACGAGGCAAATGGCAATATCTAGGGTTCTTCATATTTTATCAGCAGGTCAAATATCTGAAGGATATAGCAGTAAGGCAGATAGTAAAGCCAAAAGACTTCAGGATTCATTGGTAGGACAGATCATAAGATCTGGCAATCCTCTATTTCACCAGAATAATTATAGTTGGTGATTCCCTCCTCATCTATATGGCATGGATAGTCATTTCACTCTTCCCTATCCCTTCTAGCTTCAAATCTATGAGCATGGCTATGATTCTCAGAATAATATTTTTGGTCAAACTATGTTGGATTAATTTATTCACTACAAGATGGTTGGAAAGAACAAATCATAATTTCCTTTCCCCAATAAACTTGCTATGACCAATGACACAAACAGTTTCAAAAATTAACCTATGTGAAAGCAGCTGCCTCCCACTTTGGGAGCTTATATATTAATTATGGATAATTTAGTCTTTTTACCTAATGACAAACTTGTATCTATCAGTTCCATTTTTACACTTCACATAGCTTTGTTGTGACTACAGGAATCTGGAATGACCTTTTGACAGAATCATAAACAGTTCAGTGACTGAACAGCTACCAAGGGCATGAGCAACTTCCAAGTAATTATTAATTACATCCCTAGCCCTTCCTCCAACATTAAAATATCCCCTTGACTTTTGAAATGGCTTCCTGTCAGAGAGAATGAGAGAAATATTTTGATAAATTGGTCCCTGAAGGGAGAGAACAGAGAAGAAGCAAAAAAAAAAGTAGAAGAGAAAAGATGAGGGGTCAAGGAAAGATGAAAGAGGGGGAAAAATAAAGGTGAATCTTTAATCAAATTGTATAGCACTAATTATGATTTTGTGGCTTTTTTTTTTGACATGTAAGTAGTGGGAATGTTGAGATAATCTCAGCTGATACATGTCACTGCCCTCAATATCTCAAGTTAGTGTGTTTTACTGAAGTTATCACTATGTTGAACATAAAAATAGAAAAGTGGCAGATAAGGCAATTCAGGACACATTGCTCTTTTTCCATTTCTACAAAAGAGAAGGGCCCTATTTTATCTTGAATCATCTTTGAGTTAAAGTAAAGAAAGATATAATCCTTGAAGTCAGTATGTGTCCAGGATAATTCTAGTCTATTGAAATTGAATTAGATAGTTAATTGTCTCTAGATAACAAATTAGCAGGTACTGCTTTCAGGTTAGACTTTAAAATGAAAAGAAAATCAATAGCACCCAAAAGCATAAACCCAACTTTTGAATTATGGTTTAATTATTCTCTTATTGGAAAGGGTAGTTTTATTGGGCTTTATTTTTCATTTAACAATAAGCACCTGTAATTTTCTAAAGAAAAGTAGATGCAGGCTTTGGTTAGGATGAGGGTCAATGCATCCCATCCTCTTTTATTCTTTTTTGATAACATGGTTGGTAGCTAACCTCTTCTTTATTAATCTAGGAAAAGTTGTGCCCCTTTTAAAAATGAATGCTCATCTGCTAGTGCTCTCTTATTATATAGATAAATCTATTTTATTAAAAAAAGTTTCTAAGAGAAAAAAGATGGTTTTCATGAATTAACTTATTAGTGTTCAATTAGTCCATAAAGGAAATCCAGTAACTAAAGAAAGTCAGAGAGGTTAATGTCCCAATGAACTTTCCCTCACTTCTTATCCTGGAGGATTCTTTGGCACTGAACACTGTTAAGGGTATACAGATGTGGAAAAATAATTAGTATAAGGAATCTGACTAGGTTAGGGACTAAGTTTAATTTTGAAGTTGGTTTGTTGTTGGTTTCAGGCCAGAAGCAGGAGATGGGAAAGGAACCCAAATTGTATTGACCTGGAACCACACTGACATTACCTAGAGAAAATACAATTTATTGAACCAATCCATGAATTGATTGAATTTTCACTTCATTTGGGAGTCACTGAAGTCAAGGTCAGACTTTTCTTATTACTTGTTTTCTTGTTTTCTGCCTCTGACCTTAATCAGATAATCATTTCTATGGTATACGACTATGTATTATTTAATTCTATGTCCTTGGGGAAGGGAGAGAAATGATTTGAGGAAAAATGAAGACAAATTGGGACAGGGAGGTAGTGCATTGGATAGATCACCAGCCTGAAGTTAGGAGGACTGAGTTCAAATCTTGTCTCAGACACTTAACACTTCCTAGCTGTGTGGCCCTGGGCAAGTCACTTAACCCCAATTGCCTCAGCAAAAAAAAAAAGACAAATCAGTCAATATATGTAAATAGCAATTTAAGTAGCTACATAATTAGTATCATCTATATTTTGATTGGGAAAAAAAAGAAATAATATACTCAAACTGTAAATCCAGATAAATTTGAGGACTGTGAAACTATTCTCCCTTTGAATATAGCTTCAACCCTACTGAAGAAAACAATATTGAAAGATTGGGTGGGTTTGGAGGCGGGGAGAAATATGTCTTTTTGCTAAGATGTGCATCCCATTTTGGATTTAACATTTTCTTGGGCACCAATACAAGAATACCATCTTCAGATATATATTTACCCATATTTATGAACCTATCATTTGAAGCCTAATGTTTCAAACACAAACCGAGGTTCTTTCCTGCTTGCTCAGTCTTGCAGGAAGCAAATAAATTACAGCCAAGTTTTCACAGAAATATTGATATAAAATGCTAGTGTTGCAGGAAAGGTTGATTTTGCAAGATGACTCTAGATAGATCCCCATACTTTCCTGTTTGCAAAATGGAAATTTAATTACCACATTTGTGACACTTCCTTCAACTTCTCCCAGAACAAGGAAGAACTTAAGAGCAGGAGACATGTCTAATTAAGCCAGGGGTTATTTAGACTAAAGAAATGAAAAAGAAGGAGAAAATTAATAAGCTCAATTATCCCCTTCAAATGCAAAAGGGATTTAGTTACATGCTCCCTTGGGCACAGAGGGGAAGAGCTTCCCAATAAAGCCCTTCTCTATACTCCTCCAAGTAAGTTGAAGGTTGGTTCAAACAGAGAGTAATTGCACAATCAATGATGACTTGCATGGCTTCTATCAAGGAAAGAAGAAATATATTCATTCATTTTACACCTTATTGATTCAATCAAAAACAAAACAAAAGAAAACATTAAAAATTCTTGAAAGAGAGGTAAAATGCTTGGGTGTTCCTACTTCTTCCCTCTCAAACTACCTAAAGGCAGAGTTCTTATAAAGCTATCTGCTTAATGAAGGCAATAGCATATCCTTCTTATGCTAACAACTTCTTTCTATAAGTCTCTTCTAAGCTTCTGAATCTTTCTCCTCAGAAAGTTTTCTTCAAGTCTGAAAGAACAAGAGAAGCTGATAACTTAAGGATGAAAGTCTGTTATTTAAAAGACATGTATTTATGGAAGCAAGGGTACAAAACAGGATGAATACAAAGTACATAAAAGTCAAATAATCTGTCTCATTGTGTCCTGGAAGTTTAACGTGATTTCTCAAAGGCTATGCCAGCAGATCAGAACTTGACAGCTTCTATTGTTATTTTATTTATATTATTATTATTATTGTATTAATTATAAACATCAAAGCACTACTTCCCTTCCTTCTTCAAAAAAGTGGGAGACTATGGGTATGAACCAGATACTGTAAGACTGGAAGATAATACTTGTTAGTTCTGCTGAACTTTTATTTTTTTATTTCAAGGGTTGATTCACTGCTTAAAGGAAAAAAAGGAAAAATATATCAAATCAACAAATGTTTGTTAGATGCCAAGAACTAGACCAATAATTTTAGATTATAAATTCAATAAGGGCAGGGTCAATTTTTTGCCACTTTTTGTATTCCTAGCACTTAAAACAGTGAATTTCAGGTAATAAGTTCTTAATAAAAGGGTAGGGTTGTATTTCTATTGGGATTGCTATATTACCAGTAAAAATTTTCCTTTGGGGGCAACTAGGTGGTGCAGTGGATAGATCACTAGCCCTAAAGTCAGAAGGACCTGAGTTCAAATCCGGTCTCAGACACTTAACACTTCTAGCTGTGTGACCCTGGGCAAGTCACTTAACCTCAATTCAGAAAAAGAAAAAAAAAAAACTTTCATTTTGTTTGAAAGAAAGAAATCTTTATTATCTTCATGCCAATAATTATTGATGATCTAACCACCTCAAATCCTACATTGTTAGTGGAAGCTATCTGCTCCAAAATAACAGACATATGCAGCAGATATTATATCTGCTGCATAAGGTTTGCTTTCTCCCTCATAGTGTATATAAGCCTGCTTATAGCTATCTGCAGGTGTTTATCATACTTAGGTTAAGATCACAGAATAGCCTGTGACAAATATGACCATAGAGATATCTTTATTCATGATTCCCTGAGTATCAACTCTAGAGAATAGATCAAAAATGGTAATATATGTAGAAGATGAGTGTGCATAAGTATATTTATGTGTTATCCATATAAATTATATATTGATGCTTTTCTTTTAAAGACCTCTCCCTAAAAAGAATCTGCAAATGAGAATCTTCTTTCCTGAACCCAGAACACTGAAGTCTTCTTTCAGGTACCTGCCAATTGTGCCCTTCACATAACTGTGGAGCATTGAGTAAAAAGGGCCTTGAGATGAGAGTTATGCATGTATTCACCAAAAGTATTGGCCTTTGTCAGGATGAATAGACAGAAAAAGCTAAATAGAAGGATTCAGTACTGACTCAGAGGTCCTATGGAACAGAAGTTCCTAGTTGCAAATTCCATCAAAGGCACAAATGGAACTTCTTAGTCACTGTTTTACAATATGCAGTTTGATTAGCAGGACATTAAATTAGTTCATTTGTATATAGTATATATTTTCAGCAAGAACTACAGATGAATAATGAATTACATGTAGAATTTAATGAGTATGAGAACAGACTGTATTGCATTTGGAAAGTTGTGCCATAATTGCAATGTTTCCAAACCACTCATTTTCACAAAAAGATGAAATTTGTAATAACTGGTATTTTCTAGGTGATGGGATATGGCAGTAAATCATTGAACAGTATAATCCTAATTATCATAGTTTAACATGGCCCAGGGCACAGTGAAACGGTACAAGATAGGTATAAGTAATCTGAACCACATATTACCCAAGGTAAGAATGTGAGAAATGATATAAAAGGCATCAAGAATATTTGTGAACAGAAAATTAGATGAGTTGGTAATGTATATAAAGTATTATTGATAAAATGCAGTTTGAATATGTAATTATCTACAAAATATTAGATGAATTAATGGAAAGCTCCATTACATCTGCTGGATCTATTTAAGAGGTGTAAAAAAGACACATCTAAAACAAAAATCTAACAATATTCACAATGGGTAAACACTGGAAGCTTTCCCAGTAAATAAAGGAGTAAAGGAAGGATGCTTCTTTCTCTTCAACTATTATTTGACATGGCTATTAAAAAGTGCTAGCAATAACAATGAGAAAAAATAAATCCAAATCATAATTAAATCTAGATGTGACAGTTTACTTAGAAACCTGAAAGAATCAGTAAAGAAACTGAGAGAGCTTTAATACTATATATCAGAGCACAAAATAAATCCATAAAAAGTCAACATCATTTCTATGTAGCAATAAAATCTAGGAGGGAAAACAGAAAGAGAAGACTTTTCAAAATAACTATTAAATGCATGAAATACATATAAGTCAATTACCAAGGCATTCTTAAGACATCTAGAAATATAATTGCAAAACTCTCTTAAAAGAAATAAAGAATTAAAAAATAATTGGAAGGCTATTTATTATGCAGTGCCAATATGATAAAAAAAAAAAAAGATACCACCTAATTAATTTAAAGATTTAATGCTATATTAATCAAAGTACCAAGGGAGTACTTTATAGAGCCAGACCAAAAAAAAAAAAAAAAATTAATTTGGAGGAACTAAAGTTCTGGAACCTCAAGGGAACTAAGGGAGGGGGGAGAGAAATAAGAAAGAGGAAAAAACATTTCAAATTACATTATAAAGTAGTCTTTATCAAAATGATTTGGTACCAGTTTAAAATATAGAATTATATTAGAGGTAAAAATTGAACAAGAAGGAAATTTTAAAAATTAAAATTAATAATGAAAGTGTTTGACAAATCTGAGAACATAAATTATTATTATGTCTATTTTTGACAAAAATTAGTAAGAAAGCTAAAAAGTGGCTTGACAAAAACTAGCTTTTAGAACATCTTACACGAATGTCAAAATAAACACAAAATGGACATATGACCTCAATGCTAATTGTAACATTTTTAGAAAATAGAAATGAATGAGATCAGATATGGATATATCTGGATATATAGATATGTAATGTTCTTCTCTAAAATGTGATATTCTCTGTTGAGGTTTTCTTGGGGTCTCTAGAGGCAGCCTTCATTTCAGTTTAGTAATCATCACAAATGCAGCCAGGGATTAAAGTCCAAATTTTTATTGTCTTCTTCAAAGTCCTATTTCCTTCACTTGGGGATCAGCTAGTTTTGTGGAGGCCTTCCTGAGTCTTGGTTTCAGTGGAAAAGAGAATGAGGACAACCTGCTACCACTTCTGTCTTCCCTAGTTCTCCTTCTGGCTGGGTTTGTCCGAGCTTATATGCTTTCTAATCATAGGTGTGAATCTTGTAGAACTATAGTAAGTACTAAGTACATGTACTGAACTAGAGAACTGTTAAGCACCGTGCTAAATAACCATTGTCTCCATCAATTCCATTGACTTAGTATCTTGTAAGAATCCTTTGTTTCAAGTTCAGAGTGCTGGGCTATAACATAGATATATCTGAAGATTATAGATAAATAAACATATATGCATATAAATATCCTATATATCCAGTTACAGATATAAGAGCATTCTTAATTAAACAAAAGATAGAAACAATCATAAATGATATCTTCAACTGTGTGAAAATGAATTTTTTATACTACCAAAATCAATGCAGCAAGGATAAGAAGGAACGCTGTCAATTGAGAAAGTAATCTTTAACTCAAATAAGGATCTGATATCCAAAAAATATATATGAAAACTAACAGAAATATATATGTACGTGTTTGTGTGTGTATGAAAAAAAATTTTTTTCCAATGGGTAAATAGCCAAAGAATATAAATAAAATAGTTCTGAAAAAAAATGCACATTATTAATATTCATATGAAAGGCTAACCATTAATAAGAGAAGTATAAATCATTATAGCACATGTTCTAAGATGACTATCCCAATTTCCACTTGTTCTGATGAGTCAAATCCCCAGAGCTTGACTCCAACACATAAGGGCTTTAGCAGTTCCCCTGAGAGTTGGAGGATGTCTTTTCCAATGCTATAAACAAGTTTTCATTAATTTCTTCTGGTGTAAAAATTTCCCCATGCTGCACTTAAGAAGAAGGTACAAAGGAAAAAGTGAAATCAGCTTGATTTTATAGATATGGAGAGGGGCAGCTCCTCTCACAAACACCTTCTTCAGCCAATTATGAAGGATTCCCTCCATTTTCTCAACAAAGCACTAATTGGTAGGTGGGCAATCCATGGAGAGGTACAACTTAGATGCCTCCATACAGAAAAATGCTCTGAAATCTCAAGTTGATCAGGAACTTATCAACTTGATCAAGGACCATGAAGACACCCTAATGTGCAGAAGCTACATTCATACCTGATAAAGTCATAGTAATCTGTCACCAATGTAATCTATCCAACTAAGAGAGCAATACAGAATCTGACTTTTTCGGGGCATTGTGCCCAATATAAAAAGATATGCTCTTTACATTCTGCTTTCAACCCATTTCTTCTAAGGCCAAAATCAATGTCAGTTGATTTTAGCATATCAGTCTTTATTTTAGTCAAGTTCTTTCATTTGATCTATACTGGCTTTGCCTTCATAAAATCTCTATTAAGCCCAATGCTTGACACTCAATGAGATGGCACAATAGACGGAGTATAGGGCTTGTAATCAGAAGTCAGCTTTGTGAATTCAAATATAACCTAAAACACTTATTACATATGTAATCCTGGGCAAATCTTTTACCCCTGTTTGCCTCAATGATCTCATCTGTAAAATGAGAAAAAGAAGAAGAAAATGGCAATCCGCTGCAGAATCTTTGCCAATGTTATACAAATGAGTTCACAAAAAAAGTCAGACATGACTGAAATCTTTGAGCAACAACTGGCATACAATAGGCATTTGACAAATGTTTTTGATTGATTTTTCTATCTTTTGAGAGGTAAAATCATCAGCAAGTTACATCAAGAATGTCTCGGGTTTTAAAAGGAATTTTAATTTTTTTTTTAAAGGAATAATACTTCTAGCTGGTGTTTAGATAATTTAAAATGCCCTTATTTTTATCTTGCTTCATTCTAGTTTTGTGATCTACATAGAGTGCAGACAGTCAGGAGTCAGGAAAACCTGGGTTTCAGTCCCACCTCTAATAAATACTGTGTATCACTTGTCAAATTACTTCACTAGAACAATATGAAGTTAAGATTACTCAAAGGACCAAACAAATGTTTGCATCAGTTATTGCACCTATTCCTAATGTTGTTATCCTATAAGTTCTTTGAGGTTAGAGGCTAACTTTTGCCATTTTTATTTTTATATCATCATCCCTTAACATAGTGCCTTTTACATATATATATGTGTATATTATATATGTTTATATATAATATATATGATATACTATATATACATATATAGTATATGTGTGTGTATATGTATTATATATAATACATATATAGTATATATATGTATATATGTATATATACATATATATATATATATATATATATGTATCTGAGATGTATATATATCTGAGACTCACACTGGACCATACAATTCTCTAAGACAGGGAGTAGTTGCTCTTGTGCCTTGGAAGAGTATCTCTTTCCCAGGTATTTCTATACCAATGAAATCACATGTCTTGTTTAAAAAAAAAGTATCAGATGGTTTTCATGGCATGATAATTGCAGTGAGTTCTCCAAAACTATGGCAGTAGACCACAAATTCTGCCATTCTATTAACTAATAAGTACTTTTAGATACTTTGTATCTATTCCCTCTACATGACTAGACAGTCTTCTATAACAATAATATTTATTTCTCACTCTTCTTATTCTTACCCAAATGTTTTCCATTGTGCCTTTTACTCTCATGCTCCTAGATTTCTAGGTAGGTATATGTTTTCTTGATATAATGGCTAACTTAATTTCTTTTGAACAAAGTATACTCTCAGGACACATGACTAACTTCAAGAAATGGCAATCAAATAGTTTTCATCTGCCCTTTCACTCTCTTCACTCTTTTTTTAAATTTTAACATACTAATTCTATCTAAAAAGTAAAGGATGAATTAGTAAGGACAAAAGTTCTTATTTTTCACATATCTCTTTCTGACCTTCAAAATATACCTTTAAATGTTCTCCACTTACTTTTGTTGTTGTTGTTTTAATTTACAACCTTCTTCCTATTCCCATACCCAATCTCCCCCAGGCAACTCCCATTTGCTATCACAGCTGGATTTCCCTCGCCAATATGTCTTATGGCCATTTGTCCCTATTTGAACCTAAGCAAGTAACCCAGATCTCTGGATATCTGGAAGTCATAGTCCTAGATGAAAAAGACTCCAATTCAAGTTCCATCATGCTACATTCTGATCCCAAAATGCAAAGATCACAGAGGATTGGCTTGAATCCTTGACATAAAAAAAAAAAAAAAAAAAGACTGGCAAACACCCTAAATGATTTAGCAAACAGCCTTCGCTGATGTTTTCCTCTTTGCTGTTTCCCCTCTTCATACTCCCCCCACCCTGTACAGAATAGTAAATATCTCCAATGCTTCTCCCCTTTACTATTCACCCTGGTACAATCATCACTGGCAGAGTCCTAACAAAGAATTGAGAGAAACTAGGGCAAGGTAGAAGAGTTGAGAGAGAGAGACTAGGAATGGGGTGGGGATGAGGGGGAGAGAAATGCTATCCAATACCCATAAAAAATTTGTTTTTAATTCCCTGGCTATCACAGATAGTGGCTGCTGCTAGCATTTAAGATAAGATTAGTTGGTGTTGTGCTATCAGCACCTCCACATTTTCCCTGCAGGGATTCCTTCTGACAGGCTGAAGCTGGAGGCATGTCTGAGGATTAACACGAGCTAATGATTATACACTAAAGCTTTGGAACTGTCGGACTAATAGGATTAAGCAATAGCAGATGCAGGTCCCCGTTCAGGTTAAAAATGCACTTTTTACATTACAAAGTCAGACAGATCCCTTTGAACATGCAATGAATATGGATGTTTTCAATTATCACAGTCTTCCAGGGCTATACGATATGGTAAATTAATCCCTTTAGAACATCGGAAACAGGACAAAATAGCCTTCTTGAAGCTGAAATCCCTCGTTTTAGATTTTCTTTCATGGGGATAAGCAGTGGTGCACCACACATAATTAATCTTATTACAAACAGAGAGAAAGGAGAAATAAAAAGAAATGGGCAAAAATTGTTTAAATATTTGAGAAACTAAGGGGAGAAAAAGCACTTTTAAATCAACATCTCTTAATTAATTTCCCAAACAGTAAAAAATACAAACATTGATGTTTGACAAGCAACTGTTTGGGTGTTTTTTTTTTTTTTTAAACTGGATTTTTATCTCTCTGTCCTTCAGGCAATAACAACAGCAGAAGAAAGAAAGGGAAAAATTAAGGTCACTTAAGAAATGAGGAAGAGGATAATGGCTCCAAGAAAGTGCTTTATGCAAGAGCTAGAAGTTCAAGTAGATCTAATCACAGGCTCCTAGTAAACTCCATGGACAATCTGGAGATATTCATAAGCAGAATGAAAAAGTCTCTATGTTCAAACAGATAAATTTGTCCCTTTAGAATAACACAGAAGAAAAAAATAGAGACGACAGGTAAATTGTCAAAGATGGAACCTAAAGAAGCTCAGGAATATTGTTGATATAGAGAAAATGTCCAAAAAATATGGCTAACTACTTACCACAAGGACTCCCTTGGGAGAGAAATTTGAGCTATCTTTCTCAGAATTTTGATTTGAATCCAGGGGGAGGGGAGTTTCCCAATAATCAGGACACACAAATAAAATATCTGAGTTTACATCAATGTCAGCACTGCTAGCATTAATGCCAATCACAACAAAGCCTCCATGCTTTACTAGTCATTCTGATTTTCTTTGACCCATAGAATTTTCATCTGGTGATCCCTAACCCTTGGATTAACCCATATGCTTATCTGGGTTTCGAAAAAAAGACAAAATATCTATTGTCCGACTAGTATCCCAAACTTTCCATGTGATCAGACTTAAGAGACCTTGTATTAAGAAGATAAAACTTGAGAAAACTGGGGTGACCTTCACACCATGGTGAAGCTTTTTAGTGAAGCAGTTCTTGAATAGAAGAAACTTGTAGTCTTTAACTGTTTAAGTCACTATCTGCTTTGATACTGACCCCATTCACATGTCCCCAAAATAGGCCTTCCTTTCCTTACCAAAAAAGCACAGAACCTCAAGTTGAAACTAATTTCAGCATTTTTTCTAATCCAACCCAAACCTAAATAAGAATCACTCTAATTATGACAATCACCAAATTCCACTAATATTTTACCTAGTTAAAAGAAAATAGTATGACCTCAATCCCTCTGTCCCCAATACAGAGTAGCATGGAAACTAAATAGAGATGGTGAGAGGACAGATAGTGTTTACAATGTGGTCACATGGGCCAGCAGTTCATTGCATTTATGACTGGAAGGAAACCAAAATCAATGGCAATTAAAAAAAGGAGAGAAATGTGAAGACTCAAATTAAATTTTATTCTTATTAAATATTATTCTGCTTAAACCCAGAAAGTAGAACTAATTATAGTGAAGGGAAGTTATAGAGATACAAGCAATTTTAACAAGAGGAAATTTAATTCCTTTCCCTGGCATCCCCTTTTATGTTGATATAACAGATGTTGAGGTGTTCATGTATTATTAAGGTGTTAACATCCAGTGGTTCCTTTATGAAGTATGAATGCTTTTCTCTGAGTGAATCAGAAAGGACAGCCCAGTTTACTTAGTTAAAAATGGGATATGTTTCTGGGGGCTTTAAATAGTAAAGCTCTCAGGAGAGTTCAGGTGAGTACAGGCCAAAAGTTGACTATGGAAGAGACAATTGGAAGAAGATTTCTTTTTCTTGGCAAGGTGTTTAGCAATTGAGTATTCACATAGGACACATCCATCCAGTCTGAGTTCTAAAGTGTTAGAAGCACTATTTAAAAAGCCTTCTAGACAGATACAAATACATAGAACCATTTATCCAAGGAAGCCACTCACTATGAGGATCAGAACCTCTGGCAGCAGAAAAGAGAACTGACTGTAGAACTGAGCTAGCCTGGCAAATTAAGAGTGATGCTATAGAGAGGGGCAGACTCTAGAGTGCCAACTGAACAAATGACAGGGATTTTTGAGGACTTTTTGCTTTTCTGAACTTACTCTTCCATGTAAGCCACAGAAAAGATTTCCAATCTTGAAAATTCATTGTATACCTGAATTTATCACAATGGAAGTACTTTCCTCCCTATGGTCTCTTGCTGTAGTTGATTCCATTTTAAGGAAGTTATCTGGGCCTTCATTCCTCTCATGGCTGAACTCTCCAGACTTTCACTTTCACAAACTTGCATGCATATCCCTTCTTGTTTTCAGCTTCTTACTTTATCTTCCCCCATTAGAATGTAAGCTTCTTAATAGCAAGGACTATCTTTCTTTTTGCTTCTATTTGTTCATAGCATTTTATGTGTAATAATTGTTTAATAGATACCAGTTAACTTGACTTTGCTGGGAGAAAAATGATTTTTACATATATCAGTAAAGAAATTATTCGTGTGTTCCCTACATTTATACCCCACTACCATTGTATTAGAAGAGTTTGCCCATTCTTCTTATCTTATATTCATTAAAGGGAGGATGTACTTAAGGTTTATTAGTTAGTTATTTATTATTAGTTTATTATTAATTAGTTATATATTAGTTAGTATAATTAGTTAAATTAGTTATATTATTATTTATTAGTTATGTAGTTATTGTTCTTATTATACTACCATTTTAGAAATTGCCTTTACTAAGAGCTACTTCTGTCTACTGGCCTGGTTGTTAATGAGAAACATATTTGGAAGGCTTCTGAGATAGAGCGGTTGGAGTGTAAACTCATGTTGTTATTCCTACAACTTAAGATAGCAGCTGTCCTCTGGAAACCAAATCCACAAGTGCTAGAGAAAATAGCAAGATTATCCAAAGTGTGTGTTATACTTCCAAAACTAAAAATGGAATGGGTTTCTTTAAAAGGTAGTTGATTTTTTCATAACTGTATATAATCAAGAAGAAACTCAATGATGACTTATAAATGATTTATAGAAAAAATCCATACATCTGGTAGGGGACAAGAGAGGTTGAGGAAGGAATTAACTTCAAAGTAGTTTTCTGTAGGCACTTCAACAGGAAGAGACAGTGGAACTGAGATTTGTAAGCTATAGCAAAAAAAGATAGATAAAGATTCAGACTTTATACTCCAAAGTTCTGAAAGGATATTGCTGCATTTTCTGAGATCCTCAGGAAACTTCCAGGATAGTGATATGTCTCTGTGTTTCTCCAAGTCCTTTGACCCGCAGGAAAAAAAAAAAAATTGGTTGGTATTTTCTTTGCTCCTCAGGTATCTCCCATGCTATGACTATTCTTGATATTATCTCTAGAAATAGGAAATCACTTTTCTAGTATAGGTAAACCTGTAATGATAAGGCAATTCTGAAATAACCCAAGGTGAAGTTTTGATGAGACAATTGCTTAAGACTCAGCCCTTGAGGAGTCTTAGTGAAAAGTTAACTTTAGAAAATCATAGATGTAACTCTGATATCTTTATCATAGTTATTTCTTCTGTCACTCTGTTAATCTCTTATAGATTATCTTTCATGGTCATTTAGAATAATTATTGTCCATTCTTGGTTATATAAACTTGAATTTAAGATGCACCTTTGTAATTTCAGGGATGATCAAGTATGGGTGCCTCTTGTAGTCATTAGAAAATTAGTAGTAGGAAATTATGAGAATCATCTCAATTAGATGGCCCGTCTGACAAAAGAGGGAAGCCTATTTTGGGGCAAATTTAGCTATATCAAGGGTTAGTTCTTAACAGCATTTTCATATCTATACTGAAAATATGAAAAAGTTATTAAGAAAATAATAGGGTCTGACACATAGAAGGTACTTAATAAAAACTTATTTACTGCTGAATAGTCATAGTTTTTTGTTATTGTTGTTTTTTTGTTTGTTTCTTTTGCTGAGGCAATTGGGGTTGACTTGCCCAGGGTCAAACAGTTAGGAAGTGTTAAGTGTCTGAGGTCAAATTTGAACTCAGGTCCTTTAGATTCTGGGATGGTGCTCTATCCACTGTGCCCCCTTACTCCCCCTTAATATTCTTAGTTTTAAAGAATTGAAGAAATTGAATAAATAATTTAATAGGCTCCTACTGAGTGATTCTTATAGAATTAATCTAGAATAACAGGCTTACAATTTAGTTGAGTTCAATGATTAGCAAGACAAGAAATGAAGCAGGACAAGGTTCAGAAATTCAGAAAACATATTGTGAAAAGTCAAGAGAAAAATAGAGGTCTACATGGACTATCAGAGAGCTAGAATAGCTCCTTGTTTCTATTAAATTGTTACAGTTTTCCACCAAGATTTCTAAAAGTTTTCCACCAAGGTCTGAAGTGATTAATCCAACATGAGTAGAAGAATAGTGGAACAAGTAAGTATTCCTCTCATAATTAACTTTGGAGTTAAACTGGATTAAGGATCTTACCAGGACAAAAGAAAAGAAACTATTCATTGAAAATTTCTGGGCTTTCACATAATTATTTTATCCAGACTCAAACCAACTAATGGAAAGTATTCTTTCAAAATCGAGACCTTATCAAAAAGGGTGATTATGGTGGAAAGTTAAATTGGCTGGTATGATATGAAACTATCTTAAAACGGAATGCAGGAGGTCATATGGGTAAGACAATTTTCAGGATAGTAGATATTTCTGTGATCAGGGTAACATTTGGGTTCCAATGGCTTAAGTTGTACAATCTGAATTAAGTTTAGGATAGTATAGTTTTCCCAAGTAAGAACCACCTGGAAAGTACACAAATGTTCTGTTTCAGTTACATAATTTGCTTTCTGAACTCAAGTATCATTCTCTTCTATCAGAGTGAAATATTAATTACCAAATCACACTTTTAGCAAAGAAGAAAGAATACACCCACAAACACAAAAAATACACACACAAACACAAAAAATACACACACAAACACACACATACCCCACACATGTGCATATATATGAATGTGTGTGTTTACATATATATATGTCTACATTTCCACTAAATATCTAACATACTTATTATTAAATAATTTAATCCAAAATCATATTATTTTTAAGAAACATTTTTATATGGGATACTTTACCTACAGAATGACATTTAACCTGAAGTCTGAAAAGTTTGTGATTGTAGGTGATACTTTCAAACAAAATGAATTGCTAATTGTGTGACATACAGGCAATTGAGTCTTTTAAAGAACAACACTCTTCCTACGGATTTTCATTTTAGCTATGGAGATAAAGTTTAAGATTCTTATGTAACACTGGCATTTTGATGAAACCTTCAAGAGGCTTGCTGCTTTGCTTTCACTGTGTTGATGTTCCTATTTTTTATCTCATAAGCTTTTTATTGTAGAGGATGGTTAGATCAAGATAGTTTGTCAACCATAACATGCTGATTAAAATATTGATAGGTCGATTCAATGGAGTGTCTATCCAAATGCCTATCATAGTCTAAAAAATAGTCTTTCTTCATAAATTTATTTTTTATTGTGTAGATGGTAAAACCAAACCTGAAGTGGTTTTGAGTCTCATCTACTTTTTTTTTTTTGTGGTAGCCTAGATCTTTTGTTGACTGGCTGTGATGCCATTATAACGTTCACAAGAGAAGATGGAAGCCATGGACATCCTTTTATGACAGTAGCAAATAGCTTAGGTAACTGCACTCCTTAATTTATGTCTCCATTGATATCAATTATAAGATAATCATTGAATAAAATTCTCTTATTCGTGCCACCTATCACACTATCTTCACATAATCACAAGATCTCAGAATTTCAGAGTTGGAAGGACCGTTACAGCCCATCTAGGACAATATGTATCTAAAAAGAATCTTTTCTACAACATTCTGGCCAAGTTGCCATGCAGCCTTCACTTGAAGACCTTCAAAGATAGTGAAAACACCACTTCCCAAAGTAGCCCTTCTACCTTAGATCCTAATTATTAGAAGAATTTCTTGAAGTGAAGACTAAATTTTTCTCTTCTAGCCATTGACTCTACTTCTGTCTCTGGAATCAAATGCAATGATGATGATGGTGACAATGACATGTGGTGTTTTATATTTTGCAAGCACTTAAAAATATTTTCTATTTAATCTTTATCACAACCCCAGGAGAAAAATACCATTATTATTCATATTTTATGGATGAGGAAACAGAGGGATCAGAAGGTTATTTACTTAAGATCACAAGATAATAAGAGCCTAAGGATAGATTTGAACTCAGATCTTCCTCATTCTATATCCTGTCCTTTATCTACTATAATAGTTGGCTGCTCCCAATCCCACTTCCATATGCCAGCCCTTCAAATGTTTGTAAACAACTGTCAAGATCTTCTTACAATGTAGCATCATTTTAATGTACACTTGTTCAGAGAAGTTATATTTTGTGTGTTAAAGAAAAAAAATAGAGTTGTTGCTTTATTGCCAAATTCTTCTAAAAATGTCAAGCAATTATGTGATTGTAAAGATGTGGTCTGCAAGGAAATATAATTTGTGCAAGCTTCTTTGTCCTTTTTTCAAATTTTCATCAAGGATTCCTTTACGTGTAGCAAGAACATTTTTTTTTTTTAATTTTTGTCAAAATAAGAATGGAAGCATATGGGACAGGGGATATTGATTGCCTCCTGATTATTTTTCCCCAAATAGTTTTGAAAGAATCAATAAACTAAGATTTCAATCTTTAATGCCTTCAATATATCAGTCAATATATATTTATTAAGTGTCTACTATGTGCCAGGCATTATGTTAAGTTTGAGGGTGCAAAAAGAGGCAAAAGACAGTCTTTGTTCACAAGGAGCTTATAATCTAAAAGGGAAAACAACATGCAAAGAAATATATTCAAATAAAGGTATGTACAGGATAAATAGAAAATAATTAACAAGGGAGAGGTACTACAATTAAAGCTGGTTAGGAAATGTTTCTATAAAAGATAAGATTTTGTTGAGACTTACAGGAAACCAGAAAAATCAGTAGGAAAGAGGAAGTCAATAATAGTATTACCTTCTATAAATATCCCTTTTGGCTGTACTTGATCTCATCCAATTGCTTCTTCATTGAACACAGTAAGGATTCTGATTTTTATGTCCAAATATAGTGACTGCAGTCTCATTGATAAAGAAAATTGTTATGGAAATGTTCACAGATATTTTTGAATTTTTAATTTGTTGTGCTACTTCAAGTTTTAACCTTAAATATTTTTGGAATGATTTGCTTTCTGCAATTTCATTTTTCTTTCTGCCACTTGTCTTTATCTTATGAACTGATGCCAGTCATAACCATCTTTTTCTGTAAGATTTTACAAATTAGCTGATATTATAATTTTAAAAATAAATTTAGTAAAGATCTAAATTTGTTTTACAAATTAGTTTATATTCTAAACTCCTGATTTGATTTCACCTTTGCTATTAAAATCATGTTAGATTTTAAAAGCACAGTGACTATTTTCAGATATTTTAGGGCTGTCATGGAGAATAAGGATTAAAAGCAGTCAGGTAGCAAAGTGAATGATTGAATGCAGCACTCCACTCTTTCAAAAATACCCCCTTCTCTCTTCTCAGACTGCCACTACTCTAGTAGGAGATCTCATTATTACAAGAGTGCTGGTATATCTGCCTGCCTCAAGTCTCTCCTCACTTCAATTTATTCTCTATTTAACCATGAAAGTGATTTTTCTCAAAACACTGACCGAACATATCAACCTCTTCTTCAATCAATTCCTCTGGCTTTCTCTTGCCCTCAGGAGTAAATACAAAATTTGCTGTTTGTCATTCATAGCCCTTTATAACCTAGGCTCTCATATACTTCCAGTCTTCTTACATCTTACTCTTAAACACTTATGTTTTGATTCAGTGACACTGACTATCCCACGAACATGATACATTATCTCTCAGATCTCTGCATTTTTTCTAATCGTTCCTCATGATTGGAATGCTCTCCTTTTTCCATTCTACTTGCTGACCTCCCTGGTTTTAAGTCCCAATTAAAAACAATATGCAAACAAATATATGCAAAGCAAGCTATAAAATGAATAAATAAGGAATAACTAATAGAGAGAGAATACTAGAATTAAGAGGCATTAGGGAAAACTTCCTATTTCATCTCTATCACAACTGTGAGGTGGATGCTATTATTATCTGAATTTTATAGATGAAGAAAAAAAAAAAACTGATAGAGGTTAAATAACTCAAGTATTTGATGAAACACACTATTCTTTACATTTGAGTCCCTTGATCTCTACAGGAAGTTTTCCCTAGTGCCTCTTAATTCTAGTATTCTCTCTCTATTAGTTATTCCTTATTTATTCATTTTATAGCTTGTTTTGCATATATTTGTTTGCATATTGTTTTCTTTATTAGATTATAAGCTCCTAGAAGACAGAAACTGTCTTTTGCTTCATTTTTTTTTTTAATCCCCAGAGCTTAGTATAATGCTGGTCCATACTAATATAGTCCTAGTACATACTAGGCACTTAATAAATGTTTATTGAATTGAATTGAATTGGCTAGTATCTAACCACTTGACAAGGATATCTGATGTTGGCAAAGATTTGTATGATTTTCTGCTTTCCTTATTGTGGTGACTGCTTTCAGAGACTCAAGAAGATCAATCTTACAATTGAATGGAGGATAGATTGGAAGAAGATATGTGGTAGACAACTTAACCAGCAGCCTTTTGGAATGGTACAACTATGAGGTAATGAACATCTGAACTAAGAGTTGGCAGTATTAGAGTAGAGGAGGGGTATATGTGGGAAATGTTGCAAAAGTAATATTAACAGGTCTTCATTTGTCATTTGTGTGTATGACTGAAAAGATGATGATATCATCAAAAATAATAGAGAAGGGAGGCTTGGGTATGTAGGGATAGGGATGGAAGGAGAGATAATGGTTTAAATTTGGGGCATATTCTGTTTGAAGTATCCATTATGGACTTAATGATGAAAGATTAGAGATCAGGAGAGAGGTTAGGGCTGAAAAAGATATTAGAATCAATAGTATAGAGATCATCATTGACTCTACCAAAAGTAATGAGATCATGAAATGAAATACCATGGAAGGAAAGAATATAACCGTAGGCAGAACCTTGTAGAATATTCAGTTAGCATTCATTTCCTAGATAAAGATCCAGCAAAGGAGATTGAGAAGCAGTCAGAGAAGTAGGAGAAGAAAGAGAGAATAATTTCATGAAAACTTAGAGAGAAAATATTGTCAAGGAGAGAATTCTAGACAGTATCAAAGAGGATAAGAAGGATAATTTTTAAAAGGCTATTTGATTCGGCCATTAAGAGAGTGTTTTGGCAAGAGCTAATTGGGTTCAATGTGAGGTCTTACATTTATCAACAGTTAAATTAAGAAGAGAGTGAGAGAAAAGAAAGTAGAGGAACCTATTGAATGTAGATTGCCTTCTCAAAGAGATCTTACAAAAGTAGAATCAATAGAATTTGGCAACAGATAGGTTTTGAGGCATGAATTCAAGTGAAGATTTGAGAATAATACTTTGGTTGAGAGCCTGGATGACTGAAAAAATGGTGCCCTCAACAAAAATAGGAAGGGGAGGGTATAGAAAGAAAGGCAATTAATTTAGTTTTGGACTAGATTTATTGCAGCTCCGTTTGGCAATATATCATATGTGATCAGAGATCAAGAGACTCAAATGTAAAGAATAGTGTCTTTCATCAAATACTTGAGTTATTTAACCTCTATCAGGTTTTTTTTCCATCTATAAAATGGGAATAATAACAGCATCCACCTCACAGTTGTGATACAGATGAGATAATATATGTAAAGTACTTTCAAACCTTAAAGCACTCTATGAGCAACAGCTACTATTCTGATTGTTTTTATTACTATTTTTAGCTGTCAACATTTTCTTATATCCAAATGGAACACAGTGGCTTAAACATCAATGGAGTAGTCTTAAAGGTGCCCCAGCACATCAGGGCCCTCAGCATCCCCAAATCTGTAGGCTAAGAAGAACTGTTCTGTTTCTACAGCACTCTTCCAGAAGCTGTATGCCATGAAGATGCCTGGGACAATGGGCCCATCTGGCTGTTTTCAGAGACGTTCTTCTTATTGTGCATTTTATATTGGACACCCCAAGGAGTTGCGCCACAACAGCTTGACCAGCTTTAGTTACAGCTGGAAGATACACCATGCTCAGGTGTATTGGGAGTGTTTATCACAGATTCGCGAATAGCTATGATTACATGCTCTGCTTTTATGTGAGCAGCATTGGCTGCCTGATTGCATTCGCCCCCATGGCTCCAACAACATCTGCTTCCCTAGAAACTCTTCCTGAGTACGGAAAATTATGGTGCCTTTCCTTCTACCAGTACAGTTATTTTTTTTTTTTCCTACCCATCACTAACCCATTTTCATTGTCCAATTGAGGGGTAAAAAAGCTAACACTTTCCTATTCATGACAGAAAAATTATAGTGGGACACTGAGAAAACAAGGACACAGCTACTAAAATTGGTTTCATTGGAAACTTATTGATATGATTCTATATAACAATAACTGACATTTAAGTAATGCTTTCTAATTTAAATATCACTTTACAGACATTTCCTTTGAATCCCCTAACAACTCTTTCATATACATACTACTAGTATCCCCTTTATAGAGATGAGGAAACTGAGGGAAACTGAGGCTAGAGAAATTAATGGACTTTAAATATGAACACTAAGGCAGTAAGTATCAGAGTCAGAATCGGAAGTTACATGTCCCTGACTCCAAATTCAATAGTCTCTGTACCACACCACACCAGAGAAACTGAGAATTTTTGCAAAGGCCTGTAGACATCATACATACATATATATATATATATATATATATATATATATGATCATAGACTTAGATAAAGAAGAGGCTGTATCCCAAGAAGACAAAGGCCCAAGGTCATATGGAGAATTAGTGGTAGAGTCGAGATTTGAATACAGGTTCACTGATTCCACACTGCTACAACATGAAAGCTGGCAGAGATCTCAAGCCATAGTTCAGGCTAAGTTCTCTTTCCTCTAATTTCCAAGATTCTCTGCTGCTGAGATACTTAGTGATGTAAAATGACTCTTTTGCCACATCTAACTGTCACCTATTTGGTGGGCATGACTAGGTTTATTTCATCCTGACTTTTTTCATGCTCAAATTTAATAAATTCACTTATCACTACAAATGTTGTAGGGTATTGTGATTTTGCTGCCCAACTGGAGCACAGACCCAAGGACTGAAGAGTTTGAAAGTCAGCATTGGAGAGCATATTTGTGTTATTTTAATGAAGACCATATGACAACATTGCATAGAATAATTTTTAATTCATTTATTCATTTAAAACTGAAGTGCAAAATAAGAAAAAAAGCAAAATACAAAAAGAAAGACAGAAAAAGAAGGGGAAAAAAAGGATTGTCTTGTGACCAGAAAAACAGCAAAACATAAGGGAAAATTCAAAATACTTAGCAAGAAATTTCCATTTCCAAAGAGTATATATAGATGCACATAATAAAAGACATTGCATTCTAACTATCCATCTTTTCTTTGCTTTCTTATAAAAAAATTTTTTTTGTTCTCTGCTATGTACTTTTTATTTTATTATTTTTTCCCTTTCCTCCCCCAAGTAGGTTACAGTTAAGCACAGAGATATATGTACATGTATACATATATACACACATGTATCCATACACACTTATACACATACATATACATGTACACACTCACACACATATGCCTATATATATACCTCCAACCATACACATACATATAGACATATGTACATATACATACATACATACATGTATATCCACTCGTACAAATATATACATATACCTACATATACATACATACAAGCATATATATATATACAGACACAGACATAGATCATAATAATATTAATATGGCTGACACATGTAGATTTCTCTCTTGATTGAATCTCAACTTTATCTGAGATCAATGATTGCTACCCCTCCACTTTTTTTTTTTTTTTAAATACATTCTACTCCTGATGCTTGGTATATTCCCAGCAGAATGTCAGGGAGGATTCAAAATATAATGATGAATTTCCATTTCAAGAAAGGATATATAATAGTAAAAGAAATTATATTCATGAGTGTCTTCCCTATAGGTTGTTCTTTTGTTCTTTGTTATGTACTTTTTAAAAACTTTGTTCTTATTTCTTTATATTAAAAAAAAAAGTGTGTTTACTTTTGAGAATAGAATCAGGTGTAATGGAGTAAATGGCAAGACAGGTAATTTGGATTCACCATACAAAAAATTTAGCTCTCAAAAAGTGGAGATAGTTGATATGTCAGGAGGTGTTGAGTTCTTGCTCAATAGAGGGCTTCAAGCTAAGCCTTCATAATAATTTCACAGGGGAAAGAAATAAGAGATTCTTTCTTAGAAAAGAATTGAACAAGGTGGCCTTAGACATTAAATGATTCTCTTTATGTGAATTGATATGACTTATATTTGATAAATCTCAGTATTCAGGCTCTTCAGGGGGGGCATTCAACAGAAAATATTTAAAGCAATGATCTGAGAACGCTAGCCACTAACTAATCTTCAGAAGAGAACATAGTTGATTAAAGACTGAAGATTTTATTTGTCAGATTTTAGCTGATCAGGGCAGCCAAATGACACAGCCAGGACTCGAATAGGGAAAATGAGAATTAATTCCAACTTCAGACATTTACTAACTGTCTAGTAAGGAATATCATTTGACCAAATTTTCCTCAGTTTCCTCATGTGTCAAATGAGGAGCTAGAGAAGGAAATGTAAAGCCACCCTAGTATCTTTGCCAAGAAAACCCCAAATGGGATCATAAGTGAACAACAAAAACAACAGATCTGATTTAGGAAGGAAGAATCCTTTTAAAGATCAAGTAAGTCACAACTTCAGACCTGGGCAAAGGCCTCTACAATTTTCTCTCTCAGGGACCAAAAGGATCATTCCAACTTAATCTTGTCAGATAAGCTTTCTCCCATATAAGTCTCCACCCTAGCTTCTTACTCTGACTTAACCTCCAGTCCTGCCCTTTGGCTTTTACCATGTAGATCAATCCTTTTCACATATACCCTCCATCCCCAATTTCCTAATTCCTAATCAGAATTCTCAGCATTCTCCTTGTTGGCCTGATGTCTATACTGTCCCAGTGCCATTCTAGTGTCTTCCCAACCTGAATTGAGAAATGACCCCCAGGTTAAATCTTTTAGAGAATGATATGTGCCCTGCCTTGAATAGCTCTCTACTACCCTCTACTGATCCTGGTTAGTACAGTGCCTGAGGCTGTAATTTACTGCTTTTAATGGTTTGATTTAAATGGCCTGAGAGTCCAAAGAGATTGACTATCACTAAGTGATTAAATTAGAATTTCTGGGGCTATAAGCACTCTTCCAAGATAATGATTTTTTTTTTTTAAAGAAACTAAGTAAAAGAATTAAATTGTGTGTTTGAAAGCCACCTCTATGTTTCACTCCATCTGCATAAGTTTAATCCAGAAGCCATACATGTTATTGTATTTCTTATAATAATATAATCTGATAAAAAAGAATTGGACAATGAAAGGGCAAGATTAAATCACAGAATACTTTGTTGAAATTCTCCTTATATCTTAGGTCTCCTCACCATTCCTTTCAACTCATAGATCTTTCCCCACCTCCCCCTCCTTTCTGTCCTACTTTGGCTTAGGGGTTGACTGGCTGACTTTGGGGTTTCTTCTCTAACATGTAATTTTTAAAAGTGAATGTTTTTGAGGTGGGAGTCACTAGGATCTCCTCTGGTCTAAATCTGCTGAGTCAAGTATTCCCCAAGGTTTAAATCACTCCCTAAGAATAAATAAGAAGTGTATTAAAAATTGGTCCAGATGCTCATTAAATAAGAGATTAGGAGCTTTGGTCCAAGTGGCTAATTACTGAAGACCCAAGAACAGGGCATATCTGAGACATTAGATAATTGGAGTCCTATCTACTAAAATGGTACTCTAGTGACCTAGACTAGTTAATGGCCTTATAATCAGAGAGTGACTTAAGACTCTGGGGAGAATCTGGCTCAGTATTATTTTTATTACATGTCTAAAAACCCTCTTTTCACACAAGAAGCCTGCCAATGCACTTAATTCTAGAGCATATTATTTTAATCTCTGGGATGACTCAACCCTGATCATCAGTGTTCTGCAGAATTCCAACTAGAAAGGCTATTTGCAATCTGTAGCAAAGATCAATCCATAGCTGGAAGCAGAATAAGAAATAGTCATTTCATACATGCTACAAAACAGCTGTCAGTCCAGAATAACTTTTAGTCATTGCCTACCTGCAGCCATGTTTGAACTGGTGACCTAAGTGATGAAAATCTTCATCTCATATAACTAATCCTCCAAATCAGAAATGGTGCTGTCAATAACCAGCATTCTTTATTAGCCAGTATGCAAAAATAGGTCATCACTGGTATGGAAAAGTGACAGGATAGGGAGAGGTGGGAGGAAGTTTGAAAAATTCAGAAAGTTGGAAGATTAGAATAATGCTTCTCCAAGTGCAGGCTTCTAGAACAGCTCTCTGATGTCTTTCATTTACAATATGCTATTGGATCATGATATCAATTCTACTTTGGACCTATTGATTTTGAGCACAAGATTTATTCTACCCAGCAAGCTCATGGGATACCCAAGTCTGGTCTCAAGCAATAAAGGGAAGCAGGTGGCACAATGCTTAGTGTTAGATTTAGAGTCAGGTCAGAGTTGGATTCCTGTCTCTGTCATTTACTTTGCTCTGAAACATTGGGTAAGTCCCTTAACTTTTTTCAATTTCAATTTTCTCATTTGTAAAAGGATATAATTATAGCACCTAACTCAAAGTTGTGAGTAAAATAATATATCTAAACCTTAAAGAATTCAATACATTGTTTTTTTATTAGCCTTGGATTTCCTGAACAGTTATTCAACCAATGAGTTTAATATTAAGGAGATATACAGCAGCTGAAGTTCTATAACTTTGATTACTCAAATCACCTTAAAAATCCAGACTTACTCACACAACCTCCCAATAGTTTTGTTCAATTGATTAATTCCAACTATTTTATCACAAAACTGTTCATTTACTTTAACACTCCACTAAAATCTCAGATAAAATGCATTTAATGTCCCCTTCTTGAGCCTTTAATAATTAGCCACATCTACCATGTCGTCTAATCCCTTATTTAATGAGTATCTTCAATTTTTAATAACTTAAAAGGATATCAAGCCAAGTATCAATTAAAGAAAACTGTTCTAGGCAGCATAAACAATGTGTTAAGTCAGTGGGAGAGAACACGCACACAGCCCGATGCTCTTCATCACTGAAGAGCCCTTGAAAAACTATGGGATTATTTAGGAACATTATACTTCACTGTTGTTTATTTTAGTTAGCCTACAGGCAAAATTAAACTCAAAATAAGCATGAAGCATTTTGTGCTGTTTCAAAGAGAATCAAATATTGAAATAGCCCCTTAAAAACACAAAGAAACTAATTTAAATTATGCCTCCTACTCTATAGACTTGGAAAACTTCTTAAGATAATTAACTAGTTATTGGTAAGGGGGGGATCAAATATCCATGTTCCAGTAAGATGTGATGAGGGTCTGAATAGGGTGGTTTCTGTGAATAAAAAGGAAAGAAATATGAAAGATCTTGTGGAGGTAGATATGATA
This sequence comes from Antechinus flavipes, assembly GCF_016432865.1. NCBI lineage: Eukaryota > Metazoa > Chordata > Mammalia > Dasyuromorphia > Dasyuridae > Antechinus > Antechinus flavipes. The sequence goes on from NC_067398.1 coordinate 320,603,875, forward strand.
GGTCTTAGTAACTCATTAAATAGGTGGATGGTGGGGTGAAAGGTAGAGGAGAAAGTGGAGAATGCGTTTGAAGTTGCAAAAGAATTACTAGAAAGTGGTACATTTAATAGTAATACAAGAAATTAAAACCTCTACGCAATATTTGACATTATTCAGTGTCCATTTCTGGATACTTGTTATCTCTGGGTTTGGCAGATACTGTATTCTCTAGGATATTCAACTCCCTTGGCTGCTTTTATTCAATTTCTTTCACTAGATCATTCTCTCTGTGTTTCTGTCTCTCTGTCTCTCCCTTTCTTTCTTGTTCTCTCCCTTCCTTCTCTCTTTCTCTCTTTCTCTCTCTCTCTCTCTCTCTCTCTCTCTCTCTCTCTCTTCTCTCTCTCTCTCTCTCTCTCTCTCTCTCTCTCTCTGTCTCTCTCACACACAAACACAAATGCACACAAACATATACTCATATCTTATCAATTCCAATAAGTCTAATTTTATTCTACATATTCAGTTCTCATACCTCTTCTGAGTCCATGCCTAAATTACCAATTACTTGATGGATATCCCCTCCCAAATGTCTCTTGGGCATCTCAAACTAAGCATATTTAAAATGGAATCCTACCAAATTCATCCTTCTTCCTAATTTACCTATTTCTGTTGAGAATCTTACTATTATTAAGCTCACCCAATATCACAACAACAATATTCTCTTTAATTCTTCACTCTCCTGCTCCCAATCCATGCCCAATAGCCAATCAATTGCTAGATATTTTACAATCTAACATCCCTCATATCTTTTGACTTAAATGGTCAGTATCTGTGATATGACCAGAATTTTCCTGATAAACTATCCCTTGTTTCCCTGACACAGCTTCCTCCCTCCACATAATTTGACTGACCCCATCTTCCCTGATGCATCTCCTGCCCAACCTGGGGTCACCAAAGGTATAGTTGTGGCCCTTTGGACTTGATAAATGACTGAGACCAGACAAGTCACTCCAAGACAAGGCATCCCCCACATTCAGAGACATGAAATGCCATTGTGTCCTTGTTATATATTATTACTGTGTTAGAGCAGAGGGAAATTCCTCTTTTATTAGACTTTTGGTGACTTTCAGTATCTCATTTCTTTCCAACATCCTTCCTGAACTAAGGGAGCACTACGGTTACATCATTGGAACAGCTTCTTAATTGTCCTCCCTGTTTCCTCCATATGGCTAACAAATTTATAAACCTCATAGACAGGTATGACCATGTCACTCTCCTACTCAAAAAGCTTCAATGGCTCCCTGTTTCCTCTGGGAACAAATGTAAATTTAAAGATTTTCACAATATAGTTTCAATTAATTTTGAATTATGCAACAATATTCAATTAATTTTCAATTATTCAATAATATTCAATTAATTCAATCAAACCAGCCTGTGTCTACAAGTGGTTTTATTTGTCCTGTATGGGAAGACAGAGGTAAAGAGACTGTCTAAGGGCCACACAGCTAAGTGTCTGGGGCCATATCTGAACTCAGATTTTTCTGATTCCAGGTCCAGCACCCTCTTCACTTCACTATTTATCTGCCATAATAGGTGCTTAATAAATGCTTGCCAAATCAATGAATGAATCAGTGAAGAATGAACAAATAAGATTCCCTTAGAGTTAATTCACATGCTTTCTAACTAATGTGCCCACTGCAAAAACAACTACTGCCAAATTCTGCCATTTTCCCATCACTTTCACACCTATCTCCTGATGTCATCTTAGTACAGCCACATTAATGACATCAGCTTATTCTTGCTTGCTGGCTAAGATAAGTGTTTGGATGTCAATATAAATGACTGTATCTCCATTTTCACAGCTGATGATGTCACTGGGCACAAGCTTGAAAAGTAAAGCATAGTAATGGATCTGAAGGTGAATTAAAAAAAAAAATCTTGTTCACTTTGTCCCATGAAGTCCCACGTGTCCCCTGGAATAAAGGCCTGCAGATCTCTTATCACTAAATCTGCTACCATCAAAGCTACTGCCTTTTTTATCTTCCTTTTGCATCTGCATATCATGCAATCACTTTCAAAAGTGTAATTCAGATAACATACGTCCTGAATTCATATTATTCACTGGAAACCAGTCCAGAATACAAATGTCCAATCCTGGCATAAGCTTCTTAATACTCTATTGTTTAAAAGACCATTCACTTTTTGGAGAATTCTAAATGAAACAAATGGCTTTCTGTTCCCTGGTTGAGATTTCTCAGCACAAATTTATTTATATTCTTTGAATGCTAGTCTAAATTAAAATAATCATAATGGTATGTGTATTCAGAAAAATCGGAGTGCTTGATTTTTTTTTTAAGTTAAATCTTTATAACATTTCTCAGAGGGCAGGTCAGATGGAGGTGCTTATTAAATTTATTTTAAAGATAAAAAAACTAGAGAAGAGAAATTAAGGTCATGTCTATATATTCAAATGAGTAATGTGCAATAATCATAACTAATATCTTTAAGACTGACAAAGTGCTTTACATATATTATCTCATTTGATCCTCATAGCAATACTAGGAAAAAGATACCACAGGCATTATTATTCTCACTTGACAAAGAAAGAAACCTGAGGCACACAAAAACATTAAATGCTTGCCCAAGATCATGAATTTTCTAAGTGTCAGAGACCATATTTCCTTCTAAAATTTCTAATAATAATCCTGAAAAGTATTCAAAATATAGCAGTTTTGTAATCAAATAATCTGCAAGCATTTATTAAGTATCTACTTTGTTCCAGGTACTGTTTTTGGCATCAAGAATATAATTATAACTATGAAATAGTCTTTGCCCTCAAGGAATTTACATTCTTTCAAAGAGACAACCTGCAATTGAATAAAATATAACATACTGGTGGTGGTGGTAATGGTAGTAGTGATTACAGATGCTAAACAACTGTTTGGAGGGATAAAGGGCATAAATGTTGAATTTACTTCTATGGGGAATTATTGATATGGACACTCTTCCCACCCAAGCAAACCAGCAACTGTTGTAAAAATTAAAGACTTGACCATGGATATTGATTGATGAAGTTACTTAGCCAGTTTTGTGCTAGCAACATGCCTTCCAGACTCCAAAGTTGGTCTTCTTTCTACTAAATATTCTGCCTATTCTATTATACAGTTCAAAGAACCTTAGATCTAAAGCTGAAAAGAACATCAGAAGCCAACTAATCGAGCATTTCATTTTTTATTTGGGTATATTGAGACCTAGAAAGTCAAATGATTTGTTCAAGCTCACACAGATAATAGGTTTCAGAGGCAAGATATGAATCCAAGTCCTCAGAATCTAGAGTCAATATATTTCCCGCCACACAAAACTGCTTTTGTATTGGTATTAATAGATAATAAAAATTTATAATCCTGGCTCTACCATTTATGGCGGTTAGGTGGTGTAGTCGATAGAGCAGTGGGCCTGGAGTCAGCAAGACTCCTCTTCCTGAGATCAAGTCTGGCTTCAGACACTTACTAGTTGTGTGACCCTGGGCAAGTCACTTAATCCTGTTTACCTCAGTTTGCTCATCTGTAAAATGTATTGGCAAACCAGTATCTTTGACAAGAAGACCCCAAATAAAGCTATGAGTAGTAGTTAGACATGACTGAACACTTATAAATTGCATAATAGTAAGAGAATTATTTATGACCCCTCCAGACAATAATTTCCTCATATGTAAATGCAGGAGTTAGACTAGTAGAATTTATAGTTTGGTTATGCTGGAATTTGTGGGTCATATTAATAGTCAATAGTCTAGTAAAAACAGCTTAATTGTTAAAACATCAAAATGTACCTAGCTAACTCTGCTTTTGGTTTTTCCTTGTTGTTGTTCAATCATTTCAGTCATGTCTGACTCTTCTTGACCCCATTTGGGGTTTTCTAGGTAAAGATACTAGAGTGGTTTGTCATTTCCTTCTCCAGCCCATTTTACAGATGAGGAAACTGGAACAGACAAACTTAAGTGACTTACCCAGAATCACATAGCTGATAAGTGTCTGAGGTCAAATTTGAACTCAGGAAGATGAGTTTTCCTGACTTCAAATCCAGTATTCTGTCCAAGCTCATTGTTTTGTTTTGTTTAGTTTTATTTGAGTTTAATTTTAGACTGGGTTTAGTTAATTCTGGAAGTTTATTGACTACTCACTGGCCTGATTAAACCACTGGAATCAGCATGGAAGCTTTAACTTGTTCTGTTTCCAACCCAGACAAATTCATCCCTCCTTAAGCAGACTCGTGACCCTCTAGTCCCAGGAGTTCACCATATTTAGGAGAGACTTAGTAAGGACACTCAATAATCTAATCCACTGCAGTTGAAAATTTCCAAGGTCAATTAACCCATTCCTCCTAATTCCATAGAAAAGAGGGACTCTTTTCTTTCCTCATGTCTCTTCTGAATCTGGGCTAGAGTCTAGCTCCTTAAAGGAGAGGGGGAGGCACCAAGTTCAGGAACACAAGACAGTACCAAAGAGAAGTAATGTTGAGTTCTCGCAAAATGCACAATTCACCCATATTTCTCTTCTAGTGGAAGATTTTTACTTTCTATGTATTCAGATCCCAAGAACTAATCCCTGTTTTGTAATACAATCGGTGGTAAATAGTACACATAGGAATTCTAATGGAAATGATATAATTTGGTGAAACTAGATCTATTTATGGCAGGTCACAGGATTGTAGATTTAAAGCTAGAAGGATCTCTAGAAAGCATCTAGTCCAATCTCCTGATTTTACAGATAAGGAACTGAAGCCAAGAAAAATAAAAGCATCTGAGGCAAGTTTTGAACTTAGTTTTTCCTGACTTCAATTCCGGGGCACAGAAATCAAAAGATGTTCCTCATGCATGTAATAGGTCTATGATCATGGAAAGTCATATAAACTCTGTCTACCTCATTTCCCATAAAATGAGAGATAATAAAAGCACATACCTAATAGGGTTGTTGTAAGGAACTAGTGAGATAACATATGGAAAATACTTCATAATCCTTAAAGCATATTTTGCATACCTTAAAGCACTATAAAGATGTTAGATAATATATGTATCTGTGGCTAATAAGACTAATATTTATTAGATATTATATATATTTTGCTCTTATCACACATTGAGAGTTATGTAATAATAGCCAATATTTATACGATGTTTTTAAGGTTTATAAGATATTTTCCAAAAATTATCTCATGGGGAAGCTAGGTGGCACAGTGGATAGAGCACCAGGTCTGAAGTCAGGAAGACCTGAGTTCAGATCTGACCTCAGACACTTAATACTTACTAGCTGTGTGACCCTGGGTAAATCATTAACCCCAATTGCCTCAGCAAAAAAAAAAAAAAAAAAAAAAAAATCTCATTTTATCCTCACAGCAATCTTATAAGGTAGGTACTATTAATACTGTATTCCCATTTTAAAGATGAAGAAACTAGGGCTGAGAAAGTAAGTAACTTGCTCAAGGCCATCCAGTAAATGTCTTAAATTCAGGTATTTCATCAAATGAAGGTGGTCTAGCTGTACCTGATCTAAAATTATATTATAAAGCAGCAGTCACCAAAAACATTTGGTATTGGCTAAGAAATAGATTAGTTGATCAGTGGAAAAGGTTAGGTTCACAAGACAGATATAGTCAACTATAGCAATCTAGTGTTTGACAAACCCAAAGACCCTAACTTTTGGGATAAGAATTCATTATTTGATAAAAACTGCTGGGATAACTGGAAATTAGTATGGCAGAAATTAGGCATGGACCCACACTCAACACCATATACCAAGATAAGATCAAAATGGGTCCATGACCTAGGCATAAAGAACGAGATTATAAATAAATTAGAGGAACATAGGATAGTTTATCTCTCAGACTTGTGGAGGAGAAAGAAATTTGTGACCTAAGATGAACTAGAGACCATTACTGATCTCAAAATAGAAAATTTTGATTATATCAAATTAAAAAGCCTTTGTACAAACAGAACTAATGCAAACAAGATTAGAAGGGAAGCAACAAACTGGGAAAACATCTTTACAATTAAAGGTTCTGATAAAGGCCTCATTTCCAAAATATTTAGAGAACTGACTCAAATTTATAAGAAACCAAGCCATTCTCCAATTGATAAATGGTCAAAGGATATGAACAGACAATTTTCAGAGGATGAAATTGAAACTATTACCACTCATGTGAAAGAGTGCTCCAAATCACTATTGATCAGAGAAATGCAAATTAAGACAACTCTGAGATACCACTACACATCTGTCAGATTGGCTAAGATGACAGGAAAAAATAATGATGAATGTTGGAGGGGATGCGGGAAAAACTGGGACACTAATGCATTGTTGGTGGAGTTGTGAACGAATCCAACCATTCTGGAGAGCAATCTGGAATTATGCCCAAAAAGTTATCAAAATGTGCATACCCTTTGATCCAGCAGTGCTACTACTGGGCTTATACCCCAAAGAGATACTAAAGAAGGGAAAGGGATCTGTATGTGCCAAAATGTTTGTGGCAGCCCTGTTTGTAGTGGCTAAAAACTGGAAAATGAATGGATGCCCATCAATTGGAGAATGGTTGGGTAAATTGTGGTATATGAATGTTATGGAATATTATTGTTCTGTAAGAAATGACCAGCAGGATGAATACAGAGAGGCTTGGAGATCCCTACATGAACTGATGCTGAGTGAAATGAGCAGAACCAGGAGATCATTATACACTTCGACAATGATATTGTATGAGGATGTATTCTGATGGAAGTGGATTTCTTTGACAAAGAGACCTAACTGATAAATGATGGACAGAAGCAGCTACACCCAAAGAAAGAACACTGGGAAACGAAGGTGAACTATTTGCATTTTTGTTTTTCTTTCCGGGTTATTTTTACCTTCTGAATCCAATTCTCCCTATGCAACAAGAGAACTGTTTGGTTCTGCAAACATATATTGTATCTAGGATATACTGCAACATATCTAACATATATAGGACTGCTTGCCATCTAGGGGAGGGGGTGGAGGGAGGGAGGGGAAAAATCGGAACAGAAGTGAGTACAAGGGATAATGTTGTAAAAAAAATTACCCTGGCATGGATTCTGTCAATATAAAGTTATTATTAAATAAAATTTTAAAAAATTCAGGTATTTCAGATTTCATGAACAATGTTATATCTATTGCATCACTTGGTTATCCTATATATAGACCATGAACATCTGGTTGGTTATATATTGGTCCTTGTTCTGCATCTGTTAGTCTTGGAGGATTATTTATGACAGAATCTCTTTCCAGAGACAGAATTTAAATCTATATCTCATAAGGTTCTCTCTCCCCTACGTATTAGTGATGGTGATTGTGTTATATTTGTATCTGCAAATATACAGATATCTGGATTCAAATTCTACCTCTAGTATATTTCCTTGCTATAGGACCATGGGCATTATTAACCTTAAGCTCTGTGAATCTCCAAAACAATGAGATGCAGATAGATTGTGACCTGGGCAGATGAAATCAGACCTTGGACCAAAAAAAGCATAGTTCCTTGACATATCAACACACTAGCAAGAGCTAACTCAGTAGAGGGCAGGTTCTTCTTGATCCCTTTCCAAAAGGCATTTACCTTGGACATTAAAAAAAAAAAAAATAACTGATTATAGTAAGAATTCTAATAAAGCTCCACATAGACCTTGAACATCATGTGACAGTGATGCTCTCATGGATGTAAGTTTGAAGATCAAGCCTACTCTATGGAAAGAAGAAATGAGCTTTTTCTATGAGGTCCTTTTTCCCTCCAACATTGTAACTAATAGCAGAGTAACTTAAAAAACAGATTATTGTGGAAAAGGGGCTGTTCAACATTTTCCTTGGGCTGGATTCAAATAGTTTTTTAAAAAACTGCTTCTTACAGACACCAACTAGTTAATCAGTTTCTCTGAAAAGAACTCCTGTCAAGGCCCTGTTCCTGTTGTCTTTCAGATCTTCCCATGGATCTATTAAAATGATGAACTTGTTCTTTTGCTGTACATCCCCTCCGCAAACACATCCATATATATCTAGAAAGTGACGTATTCTCTCTCACCCAAGTCTTTCAATTCAGAGCTTTCATAATTTATTCATCCCGGGATGAACTTCTGCATCTGTCATTAATCTTCTGTTACATTTCACCAATAGATTTACAAGTCTTTAAGCCTATGTTTTGTAGATGGGAAAAGATGAATAATTGGGGATAGAATCCGCATATGGGGTGTGAGACTGGTTAAAAAAAAAAAAAAAAGAAAGAAAGAAAGAAAGAAAAGAAAGTGGGAAGTTACCAGACTGGGCATGGGTAAATAAGGTCAAAAATTCAGAGATTATATAAAGACCTTGAATGTTTTCTGAAAATAGTGGGGAAAAGGCATAGTTTTCCTTTTTTGAATCTCTGTATTCCATTCTCTTTTACAGTTAAGCAGTAGGAATCTTTAATATTTTATTTAAAGTCAGAGAAAATGAGTTAAATATCCAGCTTTGCTTCTTACTTCCAGAGCTCTCCATACTCAGAAGTTTTAAAATGTTTGATTTCCTAAAGGCTGAATCTTTATTAATGAGTTCAAAAGAGAACAAAAGACCTCCCATGATATTCGTTACTCTGCTACCAAATTCCTGTTTACTTTTTATGGTGTTATCAGCTTCCCAGACATCTAAGCAGAAAATCTTGGATGAATTTTTGACTCTTTTCTCTTTGAATATCTAATTAGTTGCCAAATCTCACTATTTCTACTTCTATGACATCTCTGACATCTAGTCCTTTCTCTCTACTCACATGTCTATCATAGGTCTCCTTAGGTCCTCTCCTTTTCTCTCTTTTCTTTTACTTTTGATGATTTACTTGTCTCCAATGAATTCACTTATTATGTCCATACTAGTTATCCATACATTCAATGCTAGTCTCTCCCCTGAGTTTTACTCCCACAACACCAATCATGTATTTAAATATTTCAAACTGGATATCCCATAAGAATCTCAAACTCAGCATGTTCAAAACACAGCTCATTTTTTCTTTCTAAAATCCTACTCTCTTTCAAATTTTCCTATTATTTTCTTTTCACCTTTTGTTGTCATTGTTGTTTGTTTGTCTGTTTATTTCTTATTTTTTTTCACTTTTGATCTGGTTTTTCTTCCACAGAATGAGGAATATGGAAATATGTTTAGAAGAATTGCACAAATTTAATCAATATCAGATTGCTTGCTTTCTTGGGGTCTGGGGTAGAGAGGGAAATGTATAGAGGTATAGAAGAAAGGTATAGAGATAGAAAGGGGTAAATATTGAAAACTATCTTTGCATATATTTGGAAAAAGAAAATACTATTTTAAAAAAGACTCAGTTCAAGCACTACCTTCTTCATAAAGCCTTTGTTGCCCTTATCCCCACTTTCTAGGTCTCCCAAAATTGCTTTCAATTAATTTTGTAGGTTATATATATGCATTTTTATGTGTACATATTATCTTCTCCATTAAAATTAAATTACTCTAGACTATGGGTGATTTCATTTTTGTTTTTGTATTTTCAGCACATTACATATAGTAAACTCAATAAATATTTCTTGATTGATTGATAGATATTAAATCTTGTGGTGAAATTAATATCAACATTACTATTATTTCCAATAAGATCATTTCCATTTTCCAAAAGACAGAAATGGCCTTAAGCATTTATCCATATAAATTACTTCTTGGATGCTGTTTAAAATATCATTGAATAAATGCTGGTTAAGACTTTTAAAATATTCATCAAATAACTCTTAGTATACTTAAGAAACAAGCAAAGCAGATTGAAAGAGAGCTTAGTTATAGAATATTTATGACTGAACTAAAGGTTCCTTTGGACTTTGTTTAAGTATTTTGAGATAAGTTTTCACTACTCAGCTAAGTATTACAAACAACAATACAAACAACGAAAATGCAAGTGACAATAAAAAAAAGTGATTAGAATAATATAGTAAGAAATGATTTCATTCTTCACAATAATGTATTAATGAAATAAAATAAAATAAAATTTTCCATTACATGCATTAAGGGTCACTGATTCCACAATCTGGACAATTCCACAATCTGCTGTAGGAAAACCTAATGTGAAATTCAATTCAATTCAATCAATAACTCTGATATCTTGATTTTTTTTTAAACTCAATTAACTGGCCACTATCTTTTGCAACATGCTTCTGTATGATTATCTTTGAATCCTGGAAAGAGAGCACTGGATCTTGAGTCAGAAAGCTGTAAGTTCAAATCTGGCCTAAGACACTTACTAACTGTACAGCCTTAAACAAATCACTTAATTTCTGTCTACCTCAGTTTTTCAATTGTAAAATAGGGGTAAGAATAGCACCTACCTCTCTTGGATTGTTACTCAGATCAAATTAGCTAATATTCGATATCTACTTACCACACAATCAGTTTTTAAAAAACACCTGTTCTCCTTTCCTTAATCCAACCAAGATCCAGAAAATATAAGTAGTTTGTTATTATTAGAGCTGAGACTAAAATCTAAGTCTTCTTTCTCTCAAATCAAAGCTTTATTACACCACTTCTGACTTTACTTATACTAAGCCCAGTTTCACAAACTTTTCAACTTCCTTTTTTTGTTTTTTGTTTTAAAAATTAGGCCTCCCTATCCCTACCTTACTTAAACTGGAAATATAGAGACCGTTCACAGGCTGATCATAATCAGATCAATATAGAAGCTTTGACTTATGCAGCTATTGACCTGGGCTGGTTCATTCCTCCTTAAGCAACCTAGTGCCACTTTATCCCTGACTCCTATATATGATCACTGAAATAATACTAAATAGTGCAGACACTCAACCAGTTTTACTGACTGCAGCTCAGAACTCCTGAGCTCAAATTTGGAACTAATCCCAAAGAACTATAAAACCAAGAATACCCTTTGACCAAGCAATGCTACTACTAAATCTGTATCACAAAGAATTTTTTTTTAAAAAAAGGAAAAATACTTATATGTGCAAAAATATTTATAACAGCTCCTTTAGTAGTGTCAAAGAATTGGAAATTGAGGGGATACTCATCAATTGGGGAATGGTTGAAAAAGTTGCCATATATGATTGAGATGGAATACTATTGGGCTCTAAGTAATTGTGAGCTAGGTGCTCTCAGAAAAATTTAGAAAGACTTATATGAATTGATGCAAAGTGAAAAGAGCAGAACCAGAAAACATTGTACACAGTAAGAATAGCATTGTATGATGTTCAACTGTAAAATGACTTAGCCATTCTCGACAATTCTACGACAATTCTGAAGGACTTATAATGAAAGGTGAAGTCCATCTCCAGGAAAGAACTGGTGGAGCCTGAAAGAAGATCAAAGATTCTTTTTCTTTATTTATTTTTCTTATTTTTTGTCTCTTTCACAGCATGGCTTTTTGTTGTTGTTGTTGTTGCTGTTTTTTATTTTTTTTTGCATAACTGCACATGTGCAGATTATATTGGAGAGAAAGGAAGAAGAGAATTTGGAATTCAGAATTTTGAGGGAAAAGAACATTGAAGTTGTTTTTACATGTAATTGGAAAAAATAGGATATTAAATTTTTAAAAAAGAGAATTCCTGAGATCAAGAGATCTAACATCTTCATACTCAACATTGGCCTCCTTTTCAATCCCACTTCATGCACATACTTTTAGAGTAATACCTTACTTCTAAATATCTCCCAGAACTGAATCAATGAAGCATCTCACCAGATCTTGAATTTCATGACTCTTCTTTCTGATCATAAAAATAAAATGATAAAATAATAATTTTAATTAAATTAAATTTTAAAAAATTAAAATAAAAACAAATCATTGAGAGGAAGAACTGGCATTTTTATTTGCCTATTTTTTGTTTTGTTTTGTTTTTCCTTCTTGACAATACAGTTGACAACATCTGAGGGGAACTCCCTCAATTCCATTCTTTACCACATAAAACTTCTTTCTAGGATCTTGTTTCAACAATAATTTTCTCTCATATGTATTCAGTCCTACTGTCTCCACTAGCATTCTTATCTCTCTCCTAGTATGCTAAATTCTCCCTAATGCTTGAAAAACAAAAGCAACTCTTGATTTTTCTACTACATATATCCCTCTGTCACAATTGACTATGTCTCAGTGATTTAAAGACAAGCCTAACTATTTTTGGAGTAGTTCATCAGAAGAAGGTGATGAATAATTTTAACCATAATAACTCATGAGGACTATGTGCTAAGTCTAAAATGACTGATCTTTTTTTTGATCGAGGATTTATCCATATCCAAATGAAGTGAGAAACCCTTGAAGTATTGTAGTAAGTAAAGAAATTGTTTTTTTTTTTTTTTTTTTGAAAATTCTAGAGCTTCCTTTCTCTCCATCTGTCTTGTTATTAGAGAAAAACCAAGGTATTACAGCATTGGGTATCATCACGTTAGAGAATTGGTCTGAGGGTTGGGTCATATCCTCAGAACAGACTAGGAAAATTCCAACAATGCCAGACCACTGGAAAAAGTTTCCAGGGCCTGTGCTCCTCCCTTTCACACTTCTAAATGTTCAAACATTGAATTTTGTTTTAACCTATGGTTATTAGGAAAATGATCTATTGGAATGTTGGAAAGTATGGCCCATAACCAGACTTTTTTTTGCACCATAGAAGCCATCTTTTAAAAATTTCCCAGCAATCCACCTATCCCAGAATAAGAGAGAAAAATCAGCTTTACTGACTTCCAACTTCTTCTGATTTGAATCAAAAGTAATGAAAAGAGTTTATAAACCAATGTAGAGTGAAATAGGTAAAATAGAATGAGCACAACAATGTAAATGGGCATGGAGGAACAGAACCCAGAAAATTATAATTATAATGGTGATTTGTAATGAATTTGATTTGATTTGATTTGATTTCTTAGTGGGGAGGGGGTATATGGAAAGAATGTAAAACTGAAGATAAGACTGAATTAAAAAAATAATTATAATGATGAGAAAATGGGTTGGTCATATGGCAAGATTGAAGGATAATAGGTGGACAACCAAAACCTCTATTAGTACCCTTGCAATTTAAGGAGAAAGCAAGTTCTCTAGCATAATAATTAGATACCTGTTCTGTGACTTGTATACTAAGAGCTTTACAAATTTTAGCTAATTTGATACTCACAACAATCCTACTGGAGAGGTGCTATTATCTTCATTTGATAGTTGACGAAATTGGCAAACTGAGGTTAAGTGACCTACCCAGCATCTTAAAGAGAGTAAATACCTGAGGCCAAATATGAACTTTTTCTTCCTGAACCAGACTCAGGGCTCTATTTATTGTGTTACTGGCCCTTGTTTTTTTCATCTTTTCTTTTTCAATTTGAAAAAATAGTAAGAAAAAAAGGAAAACAGAAAAAAATGTAAAACAAAATAAGCAAAACAAGAGAACATTGTCACATGCCCAGCAGAACATTAGGGAGGATTCAAAATATTTAACAACAAACTACCAGATCAAGAAAGTATATATATTAGTAGAAGAAATTATATTCATGGATGACCATTTTTCTTTACTTCCTTGTGAATTGTTCTTTGTTTCTCTGCTGCTTACCTTATTTACTTTATTCTTTTCCCCTCTTTCAACCCCCACCACTCCCAAGCAAGCTACATTTAAGAAAAGATATATTTATATGTACATATATAAATATATAGATACATACATGCTCTCACACCTACAATCAACCTACCTATACACATGTCTTTCCTATCTTTGCTGCCTCTTTAATTAAATTCTGCTCCCTAACTTGACTTTCTATTACTTTAACTCCCTCCACCCAAGAATCATTCCCTTGTCTTCTTTCCTCACCTTTTTCTTTCTCATCCTCCCCTCCATCTCCCCTTATTTCTTTATAGATTTTGGACTGTTATGTCCTTTATGGTATATATGTAATGTCACCTATTGAACCCATTCCCAATGTGAATAGGTTTTCAGAATTATGAGCCCTCCTTCCCCCCTCTAATGCCCCTGTGTTGTTCCTCTGCACCTCATTTGTATAGCATGATTGTTATTTTTACCTTAACTCTGCCAATCTTTCTTTGGAGCTACCCTATTATTGATGTGGATTTCATATACATATAGATGTATATGCATATATATATATATATATATATATATATACACACTCATACACATATAAAAATAAATAATTTGTCCATGTTTAAACAGTTTGTCCATGTAAAGTTTCTTAAAATCTTTCATAATGGCTCTTACATGTTAAATTTTCTGTTAAGTTCAGATTTGGTTGATAGAAAGTTCTGAAAATCTGCAAGTTCATTATATGTCCATTTTTTTCTCATTTAGGATTATAGATACTTTTGCTGGATATGATATTTTTGACCATAAGCCTAGTTCTTTTGATTATTGGTAGATATGATTCTAGGACTTGAGGAATTTATTGTAGCTGCTGCTAAGTTTTCTAGAGTATTTGAATTATTTTGTTTCTTGTTTCTTGCAAAATTTTTCTCTTTGATCTGGTGGTTTTGAAATTTGGCAATAACACTCTTGTGTGTTTTCCATACAGAATCTCTTTGAGGTGCTAATAGGTAGATTTTTTCTAGTTCTACTTTCTCCTAATGTTCTATAACTCCAGGACAATTTTCTTGGATTATTTCCTGCAGTATTGTGTCAAGATTCTTTTTGGTCAGAACTTTCTGGGAGTCCAATTCTTATATTTTCTTTCCTTGATCTGTTCTCCAGATCTGTCATCTTACTTATAAGATGTTTTACATTCTGACCTATTCTCTCATTATTTATAATCTATTTAGTTATTTCTTGGTCTCACATAGCTTCACTAGCTTCCCCTTGCCCAAATTCTAATTTTCAAAGCATTATTTTCATCTTTGAGATTCCGTACCTCTTCTTCTGGTTGGTTAACTTTTTTTTTCATAAACTTCTTGTTTTTCTTGAATGGTGTAAATTTTTTTCTTTAGTTTTTCCTGACTGTCTCTCATTTGATTTTTTAAATTCTTTTTTGAGTTCTATAAATTCTCTGTGGGCAGGGAGCCATTTCACATTACCCTTTAAGGAAGAAACATTTTTACTAGTGTCCTCCTTTGAAAATGAATCCCCGTCTTCCCTATTCCCATAATATGTTTCAATAGCTCAGTTCTGTCTTCTTTACCCATTCATTTTTTAAAATAAGTATTAGTGTAAGCATCTCTAATTCTGGGATGGAAGGGTGGTGCCTCAAGTTTCCCTTCAGCTCTGTGACCAGGAACAACAAACCAGGAACTCCAAACCACGAACTCCCTGCTCCTGCAAATACCCACAGCCAGCAGTATCCATGCCCACTGCTTCTACACTCACTGGTTCCTTCTTGCCTGGGGCCGTGTCTTAGCAGCACAGCTGGGCCTGGCATTCCCAATTAGCCAAGGTTCCCTCAGTCTTCCGGAACTCAGACCCAGACTTCCCAAACAGTCCAGGAGGTAAAAGTCTCTATGGTTCATGTGGCTTCAGCCACATCCAGCTAGCCCCAGGGCTCCACACTAAGTGTTTCTTTAGAGCTAGCCAGCAGGTGTTTGCACCTCACAAGAGTTGATCCCCAACTCCAGGCCTTTCTTCAGATCTTCTTAGGTTGGATTAGGAGGACGCCTGTTCTGCTCCAAGACTTCTTGGTTTTTTAGTCTACATCCACCCTGAGCCACAAATGTGTTATATTTCTGGGGGAAATCAGGAGAACTTGAAATTTACTCTGCCATCTTCCTAAAATCTTCCCCCTTTCCTTTATCTTTAAATGAAGAAGCTAATGTAATCTCCCTTGTGCTATCTTCCTACCAAATCTCATCTCCATCTTAGTATTCCAACTTCTGCTTTTGTCCCAAGCTTCTGAATGAGAGTTCTCCATAACTGTCCAGACTCAAATCTCCAGACTGGTCTTTTCCATCCATCTTCATGTTATGCTACTCACCACGTAACACTTCTAACTCTGGGGTCAAAAATCAAATCAGCTTTATCCTTTCTTCTGGAAAAAAGTGTTTAATCAACTCCCTCGTGGTTCCACATATTATTCCTGTGACTTTCCAGTCCAAAGTATCCCTACCTGGCCATTCTTCCCCAATGTGTCCTGTCTTTCTGTTAGAATACAAACTATGTGAGGACAGGAACTGTCTTTCTATTTGTGTTTGTGTTCAGAACTTTAGGTCAGAACCTGAAACATACAAAGAACTTAATATTTTAAAAAATTAATTTCTTTCATTTCAGATTACTTTTAAGTATGAGATTCTATCTTCTTATAAAATCTGTGAAAATTCATAGCCAAGGTTACTAGAGCGATCATCTGTCATGATATGTATTTTGTTCCTTTTTTTCCTCCTCTTCAAATCAATCAATCAATCATTAGCCAGCATTTATTAAGTGCCAAGTTCTGCCTTAAGATCTGGATATAAATACAAAAATTAAGATAGTTACTAGACAATAGGGCTAAGGCTGTATTATATACTAAGGTTACAAATACAAAAACAAATAAAAATACAAAAAAATCCTCCTCCCTAAAGAGTTTGCAGTCCATTAGAGACATCATGTATATTAATATATGTAGAATGTAGTTCACAATAATTAGGAATATTTGGAAAATTGTCAAAGCATTCAATAGGCTGGAGCACTTAAATAAATGAATGGATGGATGGATGATAATAGATAGCTGATTGTAGATAGATGATAGATAGATAAATGGATAGATAGAGTAAATACAAACTAAAGACAAGAAATTTGTGGGAGGGAGGAATAAAAAAAAAAAAGATTTTTTTGTAGAAAGAGCTGCCTTGAGTTGCTTTTTGAGGAGAGAGGCTCTATGAGGAAGAAATGAGGAGGGAGAACATTTCAGGAATGGAAAGATATGAAGCATGTGAAGCACCACATGCAAGGAGCAGAAAAAGTCATGTATAATGCATAAATCATATCTATTATAAGTATTATAATTTGCTCTAATTTATCATTATAAACTTCTGTGTTTATAAGCTATATCCTTCTTCTTCAGGAGCATGTCAGCCCTTCAAGAACAGGAACTACTTAGCCTCTTGTCTTTGTATCACCATCACCTAACACAGTGTCTTGCTCAGAGCAGGTGCTTAGAAAATTCCCGTGGGATGAGTTTGGTCTGGATCATGTATTGAAAAAATGATCCTTTGAGCTCCAAATCACTCACTCCTCTCTCCACAGAAGGTGTGGGAACAACAGCACTTCTGACTGACTTTCAAATGCTTTTGAAAAGTTGTGGGTTTTCAGGTAACCAACTTTTCTTTTCACTCAGGAAGGCCTGATTTGCATAGCTTCCCTCACCCCCACCTTACCTGTGACAGTGGAATCCTAAACAAAGCAATCATCCTGGCAGATGACTCAGATTTGCTTATTGTATTGTGCTCACACATGTGAAAGGAGAGGCATTGCTTCTGCTCTCGGTATTTATTGATGTCAGGAGGTGCAATTTAAAATCCTGCTCTTTAATTTCTTTTCCTTTATGACAGGCAGATTTCTTCCCCTGCCCCACCCTCCACCCAGTTGATAGATTACTAAACATTCAAAAGCATTAAGGAACCCTCATTTCTCCTCTCCAAACTAGCTAGCAACATTGTTTTGATTGAACCTTTTAAAGAAAAAGAGCACCTTTTTACCTCTGTATTTGTGGGGTTAGAGGAGGTAGTTTTAAGATCTTTGGGAATAAAAGGGGTTTTAGATAAATTAGTTGCTATAATTACTGTTATTATACTTATAAAAGCCACTAAAAATATTCAGTTCATGGGGTGAATAATCTATATAGCATGGTATTTTTTCCTATCCAAAAGATATACTTGAAATCTGGCCTGGAATAATGGATGTGTTGTATTTTGTATAGACCAGAAGTAATCAGTCAAAGTGTACCTTTATTATATCAAGAGAAGTGGCAGATGGCCCCTCATACATTGGGTAGACTCTCTCTGGCCAGTGTGTAGGGGAACATGAAGAATACTCACAAAAGATAGAAAAACATGGATGGATTGCAATCTGCAGCATAGAAAAGAATACCTATATTGATGAGATCACAGATCGAATGGAATATCAAAGTATTTGTAATGATTATATAAATTGGGATTTGTCATCGCTGAAAATGATATTCCCACAGAGAATTTTTTAAGACAACTCATTCATCCTTGTTTCGGACCTTATGGGTTTTATTTATGATCTAAAGGTTATTGCCAGGAAACAATAAGTGTTTAAAAGCCATTATACTACTGTAGGCCTTCTTTCCTTCTTTCTAATTAGGTCTATTCATTCCTTGACCAAGCAGTGGCCTTCTTCCACTTTTTCTCAAGTCCCACTCAAATAACATCTATTTAAACATATGAAATGGAATCTCCTCCAAAAAGACAAATCTTTGCTCATGTTTTCAAGCCCAGAAGCAAACATTGGCAGCAAACATTAGCAGCAGGGGGAAAAATCATTTGAAATTTACTTTATTTTTTCTCCCACTTAGAATCAGCAAGAAGTTGATTGGTGCGAAGTCACTACATAGGAACACACAGCATTATAAGCAAAAGGATGTCTAGTAGTAGAAGGTTCATAAAACTGTAAGGACCTGGAAGGCACCCTGTGAGGAGATTCTGGTAACAATAGCAACAACAAGAACAACCACCATAATGATGATGGATAGCTATCATTTATATAGATTATTTCAAGGTTTGCAAAGTATTTCACAAGCATCTCATTGGATTCTCATAACAATTCTGGGAAGGAAGTACTATTATTAGCCCCTTTTACAATTGAGGAAACTGAGATAAAGTATTGGTGAATTTCCTGGGGTTTTAAGTAGGAGGTGTCTAAGATCAGATTTAAACTCAAATTTAAATTTGTGACATCGTATCTTTGGCCTTTTTACAGGACTGTCCCTAAATTCTTTAGTTCCAAAGTTATAGGAACTCATTTACAGGAAGAACTACTGACATCAGACCTTCCCCCACTTCTTACTAATGCTTAAAAAAGAATAGACATTACATTGTGCTTTTATGAAACATTTTATTTACCACCTCTGAGACTTTGACTTCCATGCCTCAAATGCTCTTCCTTCTGAATTTCACCTCTTAAAAGCTCTAACTTCCTTCAAAGCTTAGCTCAAAATACATTTCCTATGTGAAGCCTAACTTGATTTCCCTTAGCTGCTAGTGCTTTCTGTATAACCACCAAATTACCTTGTTTTTAATCTATATGTATTATGTACTTATTTATATCACTACATGTGATAAATGGAGGCAGCTCCCAAATGGCAGAAAAAATGTTGTCTGATGAAATTCATAGTATACATGGGATCCAAACGTGGTCTGAGCTTTTTGGAAGATACTTGTTTTTGAGAGAGATATACTGAGAGACTTGTTGGGGAAACTAACTACTTAACATATCCTAGATTTCCAGCTTGCCTCCTTGTAGACTGTACCACGGACTTGGTAAGACTGGGCCCTCTTTCTTTGTTTAAATTAAACTGCATCTTAATCCCAACTAAAGAATTCAGGGTTTGTTTTGTTGTTGTTGTTGTTGTTTTTGTTTTTTTTGTATTCTAATCTTTAGAATTTTAGAAAGTTTTTAGAAAATCAATTAATTTCCTATTTGCTGAGATAAATAGGCTTATTAACTATTTACTATTTGTGATAGTCTTTTTTGCAGCCAACATTTGATGGAAAGAGGACAAAATGTAATAATGTAAAAGGTATCTTCCCCTTTAGGAGTGACCAGAGAAGGAACTTTTCTTCTTAATCCCTGAAATTTTTGCCCCTATATCAGAGATATTTGGGGGAGGACAAACAAACATAATTACACTCCAATATCTCTCTTGAAGAAAGCTGAAAGAAGGCACAAACTCTCAGCCAAACACATAGGTTTTCTCTTAATCACCTCAAGCTAAATATCATAGGCTCCCTTTGAAAGGGGTAAAGAGATTCTAGAAATATTCATCTTTGCCACTCTAGTACTGTGCTAATACATTTAGATAACCCACGTAGACATAACTATATAAGATAGTTATGGGAGTCTATACACTTTTAGGCATATTATTATTTTCATCTTTTTTCTTTGTATTCCAGCATTTAGAACAATGCTACTTAATAAGGGTAGCTAGATGACACAGTAGAGAGAGAGCCAGGCCTTGAGTCAGGAAGACCTGAATTCAAATTCTCAGTTACTAACTGTGTGACCCTGGGCCTGTCACTTAATCTTTTTTGCCTCAGTTTCCTCATCTGTAAAATGAATTGGAGAAGGAAATGACAAATCACTCTAGTATCTCTCCCAAAAAAACCCCCAAAATGGGGTCATGATGATTCAGACACAAATGAAATAACTGAACAACAACAAATCATTCAATAAATACTTGTAGATTGATTGATAGTTCATGGTCTACAGTAACCCCCTGTATCTCTCCCCGCTTTCTCCCCTGGGGACATATAGAGCCAATTCTCTTTAATTTTATAGTTTTCTCCTACATGTTTCTTTATTTGTACACAGTAAGTGATATTTTATTATTTTTTTTTTCAGCATAATAATATGAATCTAAGAACCAATTAAGGGTTCAAAAGAAAACTTTTGGAGCTTTGGTCTGATGCTATCATGGCTATCTGTGTCATTGGCAGCATCTTTTTCAAGAGCTATAATTCTGAATATTGCCATATATAGAGAACACCCTAACAATGCCCTAGAAAAAGAAAGGACCCTTTAATAAAATGGAGATCCTTTCCACTCCTTTATGACAACTTTTCCATTTGGTAGGCAGTCAGCTGTGTCTTTAATACAAATATTGTTTCAGGATTTCAGAGGAGATAAGACAGCAGCTGATATTAGGAAGCAGAGCAGGAAGAAGCAGCACCCAGGTAGCCCAGTGAAATTTAGCTTACTGAATAATTACTATAATGATAATAATTAATAATTATCCTGTGCCAATGGAGAATTGTACTAATTGGTAATCTCTTCTCTTAAAAGTCCTAATATTTTATTTCTGCTTATTGCTAACTATCAAGTGGGATGCTAATGGAAATGAGGATGACTGGTATTGTAATAATTATAACTGTAATCACATGAACTGTTCAGCAGCTAACCTCTAATTAAAATAAATCAGATGATGTAGAAAATTGGCTATATACAGTTGTGTTTCCAATATTATATCTCTTACTAGGGGAAACTATTTTCCTCCACTGCGTGCCTTTACAGATTGGATTTTAAATTGTACGGATATGGCATCTTTCTAAGGGGATGTGTTCCATGGTTATAAATAGGTTAATTGCATATTCATCAGGTGATGAAGTTTCAGGATAAACACAAGTTAGCATGTAATAAGGACCATTGTTTCTGATGGAATTATGACACTGTTGCCATGCAATTATAAGTAGGTCATTTATGGATGTGTAGTCAGTAACAAATGTTAAATATACTGACCAGAAATTTCTTCTTGGAACTTTGAAAAACAATTGATCAGAAGTAGATTTTACAACAATGACATAAAAAGCTTTAAACTCCCCAGTCAGATACCAGTGCCTGCTCTTAAGGATGGAGGAAGGAGTATGTTCCTCCCCTCAGAGATAAATATAAACAATAGCTTATGTAGTTTCAGAAACCTTTTTTCTTCTTCTTTTCTACTCTCCCTATATCTGCTACACAAAGAGCACAGGATTTTGCATTGAAGGACATGGGTTCAAATTCCTGTTCTTCTGCTACCTATGGAATCTTAGAAACATCAATTAACCTAACCTAGACCTCAGTTTCTCCATCCTTAAAAGAGAAGCCTTGTGTTTAGTAGCTAATACCAGTAGCTAGTTCCGTGACCATAGGCAAATCACGTTCCTTTTAAGTGTTCTCATTAAAGACATAAAATGCTGAGGGTGGGTTCCACACAAGAAATTCCCTACACTGATGAAATCATAGTTGTGATGATTAGATAAATAGATTGATAGATCCATGGTTATCAAAATATGGTTTAGGAAAAACTCTTTTAGGGAGTTTACAAAGTCAAAAACATTTTCATAATAATTCTGAGATGTTTTAATTTGTATTATTCTTTATCACACTATAGTAATATAGTTGTGCAGTTGTAACCAATTCTTCATGATCTCATTTTCTTGGGAAACATATTGAAGTAGTTTGCCATTTCTTCCTCCAGTTCTTTTTGCAGATGTGGAAACTGAGACAAACAGGGTTAGGTGAATTGCCCAGGATCACACAGCTGCAAAAATATCTGAGGCCTGATTTGAAGTTAGGAAGATGAATCTTCCTGATCTGAAGCAGGAAGATGAATCTTCCTGATTTCAGACACAGTATCTATCATCTGTGCCCAATTTAATATTAACACAATACTTTAATCTATCAAATATAGAATATTGGTTAAAACTATGTTATATTAAATATATATGCAATATTAAATCTATTATATATTATGCTAAACTATATTGTTATATAGTATATTATAGTTATATTGTATTATATTAAGCTATATGATACAACATTAAACATGGTATATTTTAGTAATAGATTTATTACAATATTATATATTAATAGTATACTAAATAATATGTAATATATGATTTAATATAACATTAAATATTACTATTATTATATCATGTGTTGTACTATTTATTTTTTGCTGAGCCAATTGGGATTAAGTGATTTGCCCAAGGTCACAAAGCTAGGAAGTGTTAAGTGTCTGAGATCAGATTTGAAGTCAGGTCCTCTAGACTTCAGAGCCAGTGCTCTATCTTCTGGGTCACCTAGATGCCCCTATTTATTTTTTACAACACATTTGTCAAATTTAAAAGAACAATTAACTAAGTTGATCATAGATCTCTCCCAAGTACCACTGTCTATGACTCATCCAGAATATCTGAACTATCCAGATTTAAAGGATAATTTCAACAAATGGGAATTCCTTTATCAGTGAAATGAAAAGTAGAACTATACTTCAACACACAAACACACACACACATACACCCACACACACGCATGCATGCATAAGTTTGGACTAAAGAGGGAAATCTAAGACTTGTTTGTGCTTTGGACTCCTTTGGCAATTTGGAGAACTCCATGATCTTCTCAGAATAATTTTTAATGCATAAAATAAAATGCATACAATTACAAAGGAAACCAATTTTTTGAAATTCAAATTTCAAATTCACAGACTCTAGATCATATGAATCAGTACCTCTAGATCAGATGCTTTACATGTTTAAAAATTTTTAAATGCTGTAATTCTATCATCTCTCCTCTCATTTCCCTCAGACTCAGTTTAATACTCAGCTATGTAGACTCCTAGAAGGGTTTACAACAAGAAAAGAAAAAAGAAGGGCAAGGATCCATAATTCCAAGACCTTAGAATAAAAATAGTTTACATTTATATAGTATTTTTAAGACCTATAAAATACTGTCTCCACAAGGATCATATGAAGCAGATTATTTTATTTTCCCTATTTGTGTGTGTCTGTGTGTGTGTGTGTGTGTGTGTGTGTGTGTGTGTGTGTGAAAGAGGCTAGAGATCTAGATCTATATTTCACCTGAAGGGTGATTTCCCTGTGTTGAAAAGCCCTATTCCTATTTTTTCGATTTTCTTGTATCTTTCTCTTCTCCAAGAATTCTGTGATTCAATGATACTGGCCTCCTTGCTGTTCCTTATACAAGACATCTCCAGACTCCATGAATTTTCGATGACTGCCTATCATGCTTGAAATGTTCCTCCCACCCATTTTTGTCCCTTCAATTCTCCGGCTTCCTTTATATCCAGGAATTCTACCATATGGCTAGTATCAGATCTAGGATATGGAAACAGGTTTAATAACATCAAGGCTTAGGTTACCAAGGAAAAGGAAGAATAGAGATTTATCATAATCTCAAAAAGATACCTCATTGGTCCTTTTAATAATTTTGCAGAATGCTTCAAAACAAAGGGTTAATATACACCATGTGCATGAAAGTGTCTTATACAAAAGCTTCACTAGAATTCAATTAAATTATCAGTGACTTTCCAGTGGTATTCACTAAAAGAGGAAAAGGTTATCAGTAATTGCAAATAGTGCTTAGGATACAGCAGAAAAAATGATTGTCTTCATTTAAAGCAGAGACATGCCCCAAATATAGTTTATTTCAAAATTGATAAAGTAGTGAACCAATATTGCATAGGGAAAAAAAAAAGATTATTAGTCTAAGTGTCAGAGATGAATTTCAGCTCTATCATTTGACTAACCATACAATATTCTAGATTAGTCCTATGACTTTTTTGAACCTCAGTTTTCTTATCAACAAAATAGGAACAATATTTGGATTAATTACTTTATGAAGTTTGTGGGAAAATACAATAAGTTGGTGTGCATAAAGTGTTTTCTTTTTCTTTTTTTCTTTTTTCCAATTAAAGGGATAGGCAAATGGAAACCATTATAATTCTGTATCTGTCATTTGTGTGTGTTTTGTAGGGAACTCCTGGTAAAGAAATACTGCCTTGATGATATAGATGTCCTAGATTTTTATAGTCTAGGGCACTAAGAAGCTAAATTACTTATGCAGAGAAATGCAGAGAATGGTTAGATCCTTACCCAGATCATTATGATTCTTAAGCCAGTTCCATCAGTTGTACCATGCTGCCGCCTAGCTCCTCATCCTCCTGGTGCTATTGCTGTTACTATCACTATCACTACCACTATTGCTAACACACTTTACAGATGTATAATTTGATCCTCATAACAATCTTTATTGACAAAGAAAGTGTCTGAATCACTTTCAGACAAAGGCTCAATGACTTGTCCTGACCTAGGTAATCCAACTGAGGCTAGATTTGAACTCAGGTTTTCCTGATTCCTGATTCAATAGTCTATCCATTACACCAAAATAATGGCCTATTATTAGTATCATTGTTACTATCATCTCATAGGCCCTCTTTTATTTAATTAATTTTCCCCTCTGTTTCATGGTTTGCTTTCCCTCACAAAGACACACTGATTTAAGACAAATGTCTTCCAGATGGTGTTATTTGTCTGTGGATTCTATTTAAGTCCTCAGTCTGAGGACTATTCATGCATTTTGTAACTTCGTGAAGTACCTAAGAGCCTAGAAATTTAATTGTTCAAATATTGCTTAATTATTAGAAAGTGTTTCCATAGCATATATTTCATTTCCATGTTTTCTAGCCAAGAGAGAGAAATACAAACTCAGGGAAAGACAGGGAAAACCCAGAATAGTATAGTCATACCTCATTCTGGGAAACTGGAAATAATTTTCAAAGTTTTTCATAACACATAAGACATGTTATAGCTCATTTGATCTCTATGAGCTGCAATTTTTTTATAAGTAAATTGAAGGGGTTGAATAAGACAATATCTATAGTTCCTCCTTACTCTTGAATCTGTGATTGTGAAAATCTATGATAAATGCATTTATAAATATATAAAAGTCATTGTCTCTCCAAATTTGATTTCAAATCAAGCTTCATGTCTCCATAGGCAAGGAATAGAAGAAGCAATTTAATCCTTGTAAATTTGGAATCATGATTTTGCTTAATCTTTGTGTTGTATGATAGCGTTCTTAATTTAAAAAAAAATTCCTTAAATAACATCCAAATCCAATTTTAAAAATATAATTATAAAAATAGTCTGAGGATCAGGAAGTTAGAGTTTAGATTCTTATTCTGATTTTTAGAAACTATATGACCCTGGGCCAATAATTTACCTTCACATCAACTTTTTAAAAAAAGTTTAAAAAATATTATTGTTCCATAAGAAATGATGAATAGACTGATTTCAGAAAATCCTGAAAAGACTTACATGAACTGATGCTAAGTGAAGTGAGTAGAACTAAAAAAAATTGTATATAGCAACAAGATTATTATGATCAACTGTGATGGATTTGGCTTTTTTCAATAATGAGGTGATTCAAGGCAATTCCAATAGACTTGTGATAGAAAGATGGAAATCCACATCCAGAGAGAGAATTATGGAGACTGAATGTGGATCACAGCATAAAATTTTCATCTTTGTTGTTGTTTATTTGCTTGTTTTTTCCTTTCTCATTTTTCCTGATTTTTCTTGTTCAGCATGATAAATGTGGAAATATGTTTAGAAGAATTGTCCATTTTTAACCTATATTGGATTACTTACTCTTGGCGAAGGGAAGAAGTAGGGAGAGGAGAAAAAATATGGAACATAAGGTTTTGCCAGAGCAAATGTTGAAAATTATCTTTGCATATATTTTGAAAAATAAAAAGCTATTATTACAAAAATAAAATTTTATAAAGTAAGTGATTTAACTCAGGGCCCCCAGTCAACAAGCACTTTGTCAGATACTATGTTAAGTGCTAGGGACACAAAGAAAGGAAAAGTAAAAACAATAACAACAATAACAAAACCAGTTCTCTCAAGGAGTTCAGTCTAACAGGAGAGACAATTTGCCACCATTGATGTAAAAATACCATATATACAGGATGAAGAAACAGATCATCACATAGAGAAAGCATTAGTGTTAAGGAGATCAGGAAAGGTTCCCTGTAGAAAGTGTAATTTTAGCTCAAAAATGGAAGGAAGTCAGGAGATAGAGAGAATTCCAGGCATAGGGCCATCCAATGAAAATACAGTAAATCCAGAAATGGAATGTCTTATGCAAGGAAGAACAAAGAAGATGGTATCACAAGATTGTAGAGTACTAGGGGGAATACAGAGTAAGAAGGCTAGAAAAATAAAAAGAAATCAGGTAATAAAGAGCTTTCGAAGTCAAATAGAAGATTTTATATTTGATCCTGGGTATAATAGCTGAACCACTGCAATTTATTGACTGACATGGTCAGACCTGCACATTAGGAAGCTCAATCTGACAGCTGAAAAGAGAATGGATTATAGTAGAAAATGCTTTGTTAAAATAAGTTGTTATACAATTGTAAATTATAATTATAACAAGATTTCCAAGCCCCATTTTAACACCTACTTATTTCAAATATTAATAGATATAAAAATTTCTAGGCAGAGGAAAGATTAAGGGCAGTCCCTTGGAACTTTGTGGTACTGGAATTTGAACGTCATAATTAAAGTATATTTTACATTTAAGGGTGTCCTAATGAAATGCATGTGTCTCAGCTGCTTTTATAGAGAGAGATCTCCCAGGCCTTTACTCTGATATTTTTCTGTTATCAGTTAACAATTAATTTTTACCTCATTCCTTTAAGCACAATGGTGCCCCCAATCCACACAAGCAATACACTGCAAGTTGTGATTCCAGACAGCTGAGATATCTGGCAATCTTTATTTATTGGAGAAATAATGTGAATGAAAAAGATGGAGAAAGGAAGCATTCCATAGCTGGGAGCTTATCTGGAACCTGAGGACTATTGTTCTAAATAATGCTCCCTGTTGGACTCTAACCCAAAGGAAGGCCCCTCTTGTCCAAATGAATTGGCAAAATCACCGGCAAAGCAACACAGACCCATACAGAACACAGAATTTCTGTTCCCAGCTTTCCCTGCTATCTCCTTTTGAGGTTGCTCTTTGTTTCTCCAAGGAGATCATGCCGGAATCAACTGCCAAACATCCCTTACACCTCCATGCCATCTAATTACAGCCTGTAACACCCCAGAGTGCTGACAGTGCTGAGCTATTGACTCTTGACACTCTCTAAAGCACTTAATTATCTTTTCACATAAGCCCCTTTCAGACCTGTCAACTTCTTTGTATTGTTTATGGAAAAAAAAAGTTGCATATTAAGATTTCAGGACTGTGTGCCCCAGAGTCAAACTTGCACATATACACATGCACACACATGCCCGTGTGCATCTCAAGATTGTTTAAAATCTTGTTTTATAAACAAAGGCAGAAAGCTTCACAAGATGCCCATTTACAGTAGGGATGAGCAAGCTTAATCAGGCAAAATGAAATTAACCCAAACTTCAATCCCTCACCGAGGAAAGCAATGCTTGAACCTTTCTCTCCCCCTTACATTTCAATTATGAGATAACAGTACTAAGTAGTGATTCAAGGACAGGAAGCTGGAGAAGTCAGGGATGAGATTGCCCTTCAGGCTGATAACCTGAATGGCTTGGAGATTTAACAGAAGGGACCAGCCTGAACCAGAAGTCATAAACTCAATTTGGAAACTATAAGCAAATGACTAAATTTAGTGGAATAGAGACTGTCTCTGAAACTCAATCCCATTTAGTTCTTTTAGATGAGACCTCTACCTCAAGTAGAAAAATAATAAAAAGTTCCCATAGATTATAAGCCTATTGCAGGCAGAGACTGTGTGATTTTTTTTTTCAATCTTTATGAATCCTTAGCTCAGTGCTTGGCTTAAGAAATATTTGTTAAAAGGCTTTTTTTTTTTTTTAACAATCTCAATAGATTTAGAATCCTTGTTACCAAAAAAAAAATTTTCATCTTTGAAAATCTTTTATCACTTCCCCAATCTTTGCACATTGTTAAAGAACTGTTTATTTATGGTTTGTATTTTTTTAAATTTTTTTCTTTATTAAAGCTTTTTATTTTTCAAAACATATGCATGGATAATTCTTCAACATTAGCCCCTGCAGAACCTTGTGTTCCAATTTTCCTCTCCTCTCCCCCCTCTCTCCCAGATGGTAAATAATTCAGTATATGGTAAATATGGTAGAAATATGGGATAAAGCCAATATATGTACACATATTTGTAAACTTATCTTTCCACACAAGAAAAATCATATCAAACCAGAACATAAAATAAAATAAAATAAAATGCAAGCAAACAAGAACAAAAAAAGTGAAAATGTTATGTTGTGATCCACACTCAGTTCCCACAGTCCTCTCTCTGGCTGTAGATGGTTCTCTTCATCATAAGACCATTGAAACTGGTCTGAATCATCTCATTGTTGAAGAGAGTCACATACCTCAGAACTGATCATTGTATAATCTTGTTGTTGCCGTGTATAATGATCTCTTGCTTCTGCTCATTTCACTCAGCATCAGTTCATGTAAATCTCTCCAGGCCTCTCTAAAACCATCCTGCTGATCATTTCTTACAGAACAATAATATTTGGGGCTTGCATTTTTAAATGTCTCAGCATCATTGAGAAGCTTAAGGAACTTATCCATGGTCTGAAAGCTAATACGTATGAGGTGCTGGACTTGAACCCAAGTCTTAGTATTGCTAAATCTGATTTATTACCTACTATTGTACTGTATTATCTTATGTTTTGCACACACTGGGTTCTTAATATTCATTTTTAGGATGTAGTCTATTGTCAAAATTCTTGGATTCCTGGTGAATTGAAGAGGTTTCACAGATTTAGGCGAAATGTCTGAATAGAAGAGGCCAATGGCTACTGAATATGAGAAAATTGAAATATTTATTTAAAACACAAAATTCTGCCTTCAATTAGATACTTCTGGAAAACATTGCTTTTTAACTGACTATAGAGACCTCTGAACTGTTTAGTAGTAGATGATTCAAATCTTTTTAACAAACTGAAAGATGAATTGGAAAAAATACTTTGCCTTGACCAGTATAACAAAGTAAATCAGTAGCAGTGAGGAATACAGCTTTAAGGTCACTGGATGACCAAGCCTGTGGACTTTTCAGTAATACCTGCTGGAAAAAAGATACACTTAACAGTAATTCACAGCAAAAGGGGTCATATTAGCAAATGCACCAACCATATTATTAGTTTTGTGATTAGTATTGATCAAAAGCAAAGCTCATTCCCATTGATATAAAAAGGACCAGTCAAATTCTCACTATATAATGGAATAAAATACATAAAACTCCAGTGTTATTTGTAGTGCACACAAATAAGAGGCATCCTCCAGGGAAAGGAAAGCAATTATATTTCAAAGGACACACTATCAGATTGAGTTGGCAGTTATCTCATTTGAAACTTACCTAGAGAATTCCATTGTTATAAAATCTTTTCTCAAATAAAACCATTTCTTAGCCTAGAAAGATTTAGAGGTTTTTTTTTAAAGCCATATCTACAGGAGCCTATGATAGAAAGATGACCATGTACTTACCACAGTAAGGATGGGGGGAGGGAATGGAAGGAAGTAAAAGAATTATCTCTTGGGAAAAGCAAAACAAAAAAATTGGAAATATAGAGACTTTGGTTTTAATCCTGATTTACCATTTAAAAGTGACAAATTTTGAATGTCTCTTAAACTTTCTGCCCTCAGTTTCATTATCTGCATAATAAATAAGGAAAGGACAGATTAGATGCTTTCTATAATCTCTTCCACATCTCACATTCATGAATGCTTTTGTGTTGATATCTACCACAAAACATTACTTTCCAATATCTCATCAGATTCTTCCTTCTTGACTACAAAAGTGACAAAATAGTAGACCATACAGAAAAGACTCATGATTCTGGTTTGACAAAATACTCCATGAATTGCAATTTGAATCTTTGGACTAAATATGTGATGGTAATGGGGAAAATGTTATTGGGATCAGGATATTTATCGGAGCATAATGTCAGAGTCTGTGAAAGTCCTAGAGAACAAAAAGAGAATGAAGTTTAAGGATCAAAGAACTGGGGTGAAAACAAGAGTAGGTCTGCTATTCAGTCATTCAGCTTGGACCAGATCTTGGATCTGAGATGTGACACTTTTCTAAAGCCACTTCCTGAGAGGTTCTAATCTCCAACAGCCCCACTTTCAACACCCTCTTTCATAAGGTATCAGGTGTTCTGATTACATCAGGAGAGACTAGTACATAACTATATATAAATATTCACTGCCTACACTGAAGGGTAGCCAAAAATCCCAGGGCATGACTGAAATTGCTTAAGTAGTCTAATGGGAATTTTTGATTCAAAGAATTCTAGATTTAACATTGAAACTTCTCAATATACAAGAAGGGTTGGATATCTAGGGGTTTTTCATAAGCCAGTTGCATGGAACTCAGAGCATACTTTCCCATTTAAAGCAATAAGTAGTGGTATTAGTCTACATTTTTATACAAGTATGTGTTGTTTCACCAATAGAATGTTAGCTCTTTGAAGATTAAAGATATTTTTTTTTGTTTGTCTTTATGTCCTAAGTGCCTAATACATATACCTTGCACATGGTAAATATTTCATAAATATTTGTTGGATTGGACTAGATCTGTTCACTTTCTAAACTATCTTATTAAGAGCCAGAAGGTCATAGGTTTAGAAATGAAAGCACCCTCAGGCCCATTTTAATCCAGCTCCTTCATTTTACAGATAAAAAAGTTGAGACTACTGCACTATTACATGATTTGTTGGGATAAGATAAAGTGGGAGGTAGAATTTGAAGCTAGGTCCCCTGAAGCTAGAGTCAATAACCCAAAATGTAGCTAGGGTATTATTAATTCGTTAAGAAAACAATAATTTTCAGGACACTATAAAGAAAAGAGAAAATCTTGACAAGAAATTTTTATCCATTCATCTAGAATGTAAATCCTTGAAGAAATATTTCAATTATCAAGGGATTAATATATTTATCACTGCCATTGCTCCCTCCACTAATGCAAATTTTGATACACATAAAACTTAACAAGATGGCCTTTGAGACTTATTGTGGCCAAAAAAATTCATCATTTGGAAGCTAACTTTCTTATATTGAGCTTCTCTGCACTTAGCAGGGATGGCCTTCAGATGACAGATACATAGTCAGTTGCCAGGCCTGGCCTTGAAGCCTTTCCAACTTGGTAGAATCTGCCAAAGTAAGTAGTCCACTGGCATAAACTTTGAGCACCCAGGATCACCAGCCTTCTTACATTAGATTAGGGTATTAGTGAAGGTACTTGAGGCAAAGGAGATTAAATTAGGACAAAATTAGAAAATATTAATGTATTTGTATGGTGCAAAATTCATGTAATACTTTAAGGTTTATACATTTTTATTTATGGTGTATATGTACATATATATATATATATATGGCTCACTTGACTCTCACCATAAACCTTAGTGATCAATATTATAATTATCCTCGTTATGCAAATGAGGAAACTAAAGTTGAGAGAGCTTAGGTCATACAGATAGAAAGTATCTGAAATAGGATTCAAATACAGGTCTTTCTGACTCCAAGTCCATTACTCTATCCACTATACCACGTTGTCTCTTTTGTGAAGAATCTGATCGGGGCTTATGGTTATGTTTAAGGGTTTAAGTGGTTGATAATACTAATTATATTTTTTATTTTGCATAAAGTATAATATCAGTTCAAGATAGATTCCTTTTGTCCTTGACAAATATTCATTGTAATTCTAGCCTCATGTTTCTTAGGTGTGATTAAGGCTAAATTCACAAACAGAAAGAAAAAAGGAAATTTTTTCTGGAATTGAATTAGGAAAGGGAAACAATAGGTATACTAAAGAACATAAATATATGTTTATTAAAATAATAGCAAGAACAACATAAATGCCTGAGATTGAATTAAATGAGAAATGAAAAGAAAAAAAAAAGAAAATGGGAGATGACTGAAAAACACATCTTCTGTGCCAGCCACCAGGTGGTGCCATCAGCCAAAGACAGCTTGGTTGTTTTGGTTTGCCAACCATTTGTCAATGGTTGGTGCAAAAGTAGAGCTCATTGAAGGTGGGAGATGAAAAGAGTAAGAGGCTATGTGCAACTTCCCTCTTTATAAAATGAAATATTCATAACTACACACTAGGTACTAAGGTATTTCAAATTAAGTATATTCTTTAATTTCACATTAGAGAATATATAGGTAATCCCAAACTTACAGGGACCTGTACATAAAAATAACTGTCATCTTTATTTCCATATTTTAATGACTAAGATCTCATTGTCACTACATTAAAAGTTTTAAAACAATCTTGGGAACTTTGAATTTGGGGGTTCAAAAGAAGAAAAGACAAAAAAAAATCTGTGCAAAAGAGAACTACCTGAGAGGACTGTATGATACTGCCCAATTTTTCCAGGATAGGTGAACATCTTCCAAAATATGTAAGCCTACTTTGCTTGAATTTCTTGACTTAACTTGGTTACACTATTTGAAATTCCAAAGAAGTTATTTGGTTTAAACAAAATTCTATTTTTAAAAATAGAAAAAGAACAAAGAATTGAGAGATTTTTCAGTCCTCCACATTTTGATATGAATTCTTTAATCAGTATATTTAATATTTACAGAATACAAAATATTTAATGAACTTGACCTGCACTAAGGATTAAGAATTTGATTACCAGTCATCTTTGGGGAGAAATAAATAATTTCCTAGCTTAACATGCTTCAGAAAAGAAAACGGAGAAGAGCTGAGATGCCTTATTGCAGATCTTATGCTATCAACATAAACAAGAAAGCTTGAGTATATATGGTAGAGTGTAAGTAAATAGATAGATGATAGAAAAGGGAAAGTTTTTTTTTTAAGGGAAATTTTGTTTATTTCCAAATTTTGCCTGAAATCATACTTACAACTAGAAAAGGGAGAAACACTTTGTTTCCTTCTTTCTCCTTTCTCTTGTCCTGATCTTATGACTCAAAATTTAGGTTGGTGCTATTAGTACAGATTAAATAAGTTTTCATGGGATAGGCTGGAAATATAATGCCATTTATAACTGTTTCAATGGGAAAATGCATTTCAAATTCCAAAGACTTGATACACATGCACATTTCAAGGATACAACTTATTCATAATTTGCAGAATACCTATATCTTTGTATAGCTATTAAACATATTTAGTCAACTCTTGATTATCCCATCTGATTAAAGAGATACTATTTGTATTAATTAAAAGTGGCAGATAAAAATAATGTGTATTTTACTTTGAATGGTCTTTTTATATTATACATAAATATCAGTATTTCTAAAGTTCTAGAAAATTTAATTTCTTGCTTCCCTTGAGGGAATAATTATCTTGTATTAAAATTCCTTTTTACCTCTAGCTCCTTCATATTAGAATAAACCAAAATCAAACTTACCTCCAAAAGATATTAATTATGCAGAGTAATCTTGACAAAGTAATATTGATATATCAATAAAATGTGAAAAAGATTTTTGAAATTAAAAAATTGATTTACTATATATGCCTCTACATTGTAGCATCTAGATTATATAAAGGAGAAAAATATATATGCAGAATAGCTTAAAGATTTGTTTATAGTAGGATCAACAAACTACACTCTGTAGACCAAATGTGACCTGCTTCCTCTTTTTTTAAAAAAATAATAAAAATCATGATTAGATCACAGGTCGTGCAAAAATAGGCAGCAGGCTAAATATAGCCCATGAGCCACAATTTACTATTATCCACATATTTATTATCTTACAATTGATTGAATGATGCAGAGAATAAGAGATTCCATTGCTCTTACTCTTTGTTAATTGGAAAAAAGCATTGTATTCAGCAAAGCACTACCTTATAAGCTTTTTTACAATAAAACATCTCTCTCTCTCTCTCTCTCTCTCTCTCTCTCTCTCTCTCTCTCTCTCTGTGTGTGTGTGTGTGTGTGTGTGTATGTGTGTCTCTTCTCCCCCACAAATTTTTATTTATATATGAGAGAGAGATATTATTAATAATTCCTTGACAGATGCAATAACAAATAATATATAATTGTTCATAACTATTTGAAATCAAACATTAGGTTAAATTTTTTTTTAAAAAGTGTCACCAAACTTCTATTCACATTATAATGTAAGCGATAAGAACACCATCTACATCTTCCCATTCTCCTAGTCTAGGATGGGTTCCTTTAGATGAGGTCTTCCAGATGCTACTTTTTGTGGACAATATTGTATCAATTGCATCAAGTCATAAGCATTGCAAAGACTCTTGGAAGAGAGAAGGAGTATAGTTGGGTATAATCAATTTAAACTGTACTGGCAGGATCTGAAGTGACTTCACAGCAAGATTAGTAGATGACACGATTATAGATAGATTATTTTAAGCAAAATAAACACTAGAACTAAATGCTGACTCAAAAAGAGGGTTAGATTATGTATATGTACATATTTTATATATGTATATACATATACATATGTATATGTATATATATTAATTTAAATATGTGTGTGTGTGCAGCATTGAGATCATATGATTATCAATTCTGATGGACATGGATCTTTTCAACAGGGAGGTGATTCAGGCCAGTTCCAATGGTCTTGTGATGAAGAGAGTCATCTGCATCCAGAGAGAACTGTGGGGACTGAGTGTGGACCACACCATGGTATTTTCACTTTTTTTTTGTTATTGTTTGCTTGCATTTTGTTTTCTTTCTAATTTTTCCCTTTTTGATCTGATTTTTCTTGAGCAACATAATTGTGGAAATATGTATAGAAGAATTACACATGTTTAACATCTATTGAATTAGTTGCCATTAAGGGAGGAAGTGGGGAAAGGGAGGTAGAAAAAAATTTGAAACACCAGGTTTTACAAGGGTGAAAGTTGAAAACTATTTATGCATATGTTTTGAAAGTAAAAAGCTTTAAAAAAATAAATAAGCAAGGAGCAGTTAGGTAATGCGGTGGATAGAGCACCTGCCCTGAAGTCAGAAAGACCTGAGTTCAAATCTGATCTTGGACACAACACTTCCTAGCTGTGTGACCCTGGGCAAGTCACTTAACCCCAATTGCCTCAGAAAAAATAAATAACTAAGAAAATGTGTCAATTAAAAAAAAAGTATTGATTTAAATGGATATTCATTGAAAATAAAA
Organism: Antechinus flavipes; assembly: GCF_016432865.1. Taxonomy (NCBI): domain Eukaryota; kingdom Metazoa; phylum Chordata; class Mammalia; order Dasyuromorphia; family Dasyuridae; genus Antechinus; species Antechinus flavipes. The sequence goes on from NC_067398.1 coordinate 320,639,440, forward strand.
ATAAAGATAATAATTATAACTCCAGATGTCAATAGGTTAAATATCCTCTAAAAAAAAGAAAAAGACAGAGAAATAGAGAATAAAACAAAATTTTTAATTTTTTTGCATATAAATATAACAAGTGCTACCCTTACTGGGCTCAAAGCCCTAAAGTCTTTTTTGCTTTTGATTCATGAATATGGTGAACAAGTTCATTGTTACAGATATTATATTCAAAGAATATTATATTCTTTGATTCATCATCCCAGAGTACCAAAGGAAACTCTGGCTTAGGATCTCCCAGACACTTAAAATTTCTCTCCTAAAAGAAAGGGAGAAGGAAGTAGAGATTCACTTAATGTACAAAGTGAGCAGTGAGAACTACTATTTAAGTCCTTTACACAAAAGAAATGAAAAACATGAAAGATTCTCATAAGTGCACATGATCAAAGAGTTAAAACAAGTAATAACAGTAATATAATAAATCTATAATATTCCTAGATCAGTTTTAAACACATAAAGTTTATAGACTGCTGAATAGGTATTTTGTATTTCAATCATCTTATACTTCACAAGAAACATTTAAAATATATACTCTATATACTTCAAAATTAAAAATTAGTGTTACATTTCTGAAAGTTGGAAAACCCAGGGTTGCAATAAAGACAATAATAAAAATAGACAAAATCAAGAGTCACAAAAATGGAAACAATATGATGCTTAAAGACAAAATAAATTATTAAATTTATTTGTACCAAATAGCATATAAGCTAAATTCTCTCCAAAAATTAAATGATTGTCAAAAAAAAAGCATCAATAGTAGCAAAATAAGTCTTGGCAAAGACATTGTATTGAAACATCATTTCCTTCTCCAGTTCATTTTATAACATGAGAATAAGAAAACCCAAGAAAAATGGTTAAGTTACTTACCTAGGGTCACATAACTAGTAAGTGTCTGAATCCAAATTTGAATTTAGATCTTCATGACTCTTAACCCACCAATCTATTCTCTTAATGAGCTAGTTGTTCTTCATGATGGATACTCCTGTTTTTTTGGTAAATTTTTTTAATCAGTTGATTCATAACAGATTCTCTTCTAGCCATTTACTTTTACTCTGTGTATGTCTTTCTGTTTGTTTCTTGGCGGAATGAAAACATATTGTTTGATTCTTGCTTCTAATCCATATGCTATCTTCTACTTTATGGGTGAATTAATCCCCCTTTCCATTCATGATTATAATTGCTGTGTATTTCCCTCTATCTCATTTTTTTCTATTTATCCTTCTCTCTCTCTCTCTCTCTCTCTCTCTCTCTCTCTCTCTCTCTCTCTCTCTCTCCTTTCCCCTTTCTCTTTCCCTTCAAAGCTCAATTTTGTTTCTCACTTTAATTTACCTTCCTTACTCTTGCCTTCTGTCCTATCAGTTCTGCCCTTTCTACTCCTTATTGAGATGAATTTCTATATTCAATTGAGACACACACACACACACACACACACACACACACACACACACACACACTGTTCCTATTTCAACCAATATAAATGAGTGAAATTTAAGAGTTGCTCTTTCTTCATTACTTTCCTTTCCATTGGGGGTAGGGAAAGAATAATTCTGCCTTGATTATCTCTTTTAGGCAACATAATTTTCTCTACTCTTCCTCTTCCTTTTTCTGTATCCCTGTGTATCCTTGCTTTTCCTCACTCTTCCATTTTTCTTTTGATATTATACCAACATAAAGAAATCTTATCCATGCCCTTTGTTCCTTCAAAATGTCCTAATGATAATAAAGTTCTTAGGAATTACATATGTCATCATCCTACTTGAGAATGTAAATAGTTTGACATCATTAAGTTCCTTGTGTTTTCTCATTCTTTTTATGTTTCTTTTGGGTCTTAGGTTTGAATGACAAATTTTCTATTCAGCTTTGGTCTTTTCATTAGGAAAGTCAAGAAATCCTCTATTTCATTAAATATTCATTTTCCCCTGAATGATTATACTTGATTTTGCTGGATACATTATTCTTGATTTTAACACCAATTCCTTTACTATCTGGAATATCATTTCACTTGCCCTCAGCTAAAATAGTCCTCAGAGGAAAATTTGAATATCTGAAAACTAATAGTTACAAAATAGAAAATAAGACCAGTGAACTGAGAATGCAATAAGAAATTGACATATTAGCAAGATAATAAGTAAGATAAATAGCTTACTTCAGGGTCAAAAAGAGCTGAGTGAAAAACTTACTTTCACAAATACAGGCCATCCTGGAAAAGTTCCTCAACCTTAGCAGTGACCAGATCTAAGACCCACCTAAGATCATAAGTTGAAGAACAGCTGATTTTTAATGATAAAGGAAATTTTCTCACTGGCAATTTTCAAAACTGAAAACAAAGATCTGACTTTGCAAACCACAAGTATAAAAGAAAAAAATCATAAAAATTAAAAGAAAAATAGAAAAATTCAAAAATTCTATAGAACTTCACAATAAGTATATGTCAGTAAAATTGAGAATTCATAGAAATTGATGAATATCTATAAAACATAAAATACTCAAAATTAAAAAAAAAACAAGAAATAGTTAGCATAACTCAGTTTTAATGAAATTAAAGAAGCCATGAATAGACTGTCAAGGAAAAAATAAACAGGCCAGAAGGATTTATAAAAAAAATCATATTAATTATTTGAAGACTAATTAATACACCAAAAAACCTGAAGCATAGATTAAATTTACTCTACTAACCCATTTTTATGAGACAATTGTAGTCTAGACACCCCAACAGGAAAAACAAAACAGAAAGAGAACTATAAACTTATCTTAATGATTTCAATGAAATTTTTTTAAAATTGAAATTCTTATGAAACCACAATACATACAGAAAAATTCATTAAAAACAAGTTGAAATCATATGAGAGATGAAAAAAAGTTTTATTATTAGAAAATAATTAGTCATGTAAAAAAATTACAAAAATGCAGAAACAGTTTTGTAGGTACCAAAAATATATTTGACAAAAATATAGCACTCATTATGTTAAAAACTCAAAAAAGCAAAGGTTTTGAAATATCCTCCTTTTTACAATAAAAAGCACATTTTTAAAAGAGTAAATATTGTAATATTTGTAGTAATAAACTGTAACAAAATATTGTAATATATAAATACTAGTTTTCCTAATACAAATAGGGAATAAATAAGGACAGAAGTAAAGACAAAAATATCAGAGAAGATAAAATAATTCACGTATAAAAATTGGGAGCATGATGTAATATTTTAAAAACCATTATCAATTAGTAAAGAATTAAATTCAGACAATGTAGTATTTCATTAAGGTGAAAGGCAAAGAATAAGAAATTTTATAGTGACTATTATGTAATAGGAATTTTACTAAGCACTTCATGTGCTTTCATTTGATCCTCACAATAACTCTTTGAAGAAGATATTATTATACCCATTTTATAGTTGATTAAACTGAGGCAGAAATTAAATTGCGCAGTGAAACATAGCTATGTAATAAGTGTCCAGGTTTAGAGTTGGACTCAGATTTTCTGATTTTACTGTACCACCTTGCTGCCTAAATACAGCAGGTACAACAGGTGAGGAATACAAGAAGAAATTTTTCAGATATGAAATATATGTTGATACTAAGATATATTTATTATTATTTTTATTGTTCAGTCATTCAAGCTTGTCCAACTCTTTGTCATCTCATGGATCATAACACACCAATACTTGCATTCTCCACCATTTCCTGAAATATGTCCAAGCTAATTCTCATTGCTTCTAGGATACTATCTATCCATCTTATTCTCTATTGTTCCCTTTTCTTTTTCCCCTTCAATCTTTCCCAACATCAGGGTCTATTCCAATGCTTCCTGTCTTCACTTTATGTGGCCAGAATATTTAAGTTTTGACTTCTGTATTTGATCTTTCAGGGAACAACCCATATTTCTTTAACTAAAAGTCTTCTCTAGTACAACACTTCAAAAATATCAATTCTGTAGCACTCAATTTTTCTTATATACTAACTTTCATAGGCATATATTGCTAAAAAAAAATAAATCATAGCTTTGTCTGTAAGTATCAAAAAGATCTCTCTTTTTAGTATGCTATCTAGGATTGCTATAATTTTCTATCTAAGGATGAATGTATTTTAATTTCATAGCTGCAGTTGCAATCTACAATGATTTTTGAACTCAAGAAATCTGACATTTATTCTGCTTTTATTTACTAAGAAAATGAGACCAGTTGCCAAAATCTTTTTTCTTCATTAAGTTAAGCTTCAAACCAACTTATACACTCTCCATCTTTCACCCTAATGAACAGACTTTTTTTTTTTACTGTGGTGTCATTTGCATATCTGAGATTGTTGATATTTTTCCTGTCCACTTTAATTTTAGCATTTGATTCATCCAGTCAGCATATCACATGATATATTCTGCATATAAATTAAATAAGGTGACATTATCTTATCATACCCATTTTTCCAAATTTAAATAAATAAACTGATACATATTTGGTTCTAACTATTGTTTTATGGCTTTCATACAAATTCCTCAAGAGATTAGTAAAATAATCTGGGACTCTTATCTCTATGAGGATTTGTTACGTTTTATTATGATGCACATATTCAAAAACTTTGGTGTACTCAATGAATCAGAAAATGTTTTGGTTTATTTGTTTGTTTTCTGGAACTCATTTAATTTTTCCATAATCCAATGAATCTTGGCAATTTGGTCTCTAGTTTTTCTCTCTTTTTGAAAATCAATATGTTCTACTAATTCTCAGTTCATATATTGCTGAAAAGTAGATTACAGAATCTTTAACATTACCTCTTTGAGGTGTGAAATTAGCATTTGGTGCTTTGAACATTCTTTGACATTGTTTTTCTTTAGGATTGAGATGTAAATTGATCTTTCCAATCCAGTGATCAACTGTTTAATTATTCAAATTTGCTGGCTGACATATTGAGAATAGAACTTTATTAGCATTATCTATTAATATTTTAAATATTATCAATTATCAATACTTCCTAAGTCCATTTGACTTTATTTTCCAGGAGGTCTGGCTCTAGAACAGTATCCAACTACACCATCATGGTTGTCTATGATATTAACATCTTTCTTATGTAGTTCTTCTGTAGATTCTTGTCACCTCTTCTTAATTTTTTCTATTTTTGTTAAATCCCTTTTAAAATTATGACCATACTTGCATGGAATATTCCCTTGATATCTTTAACTTTCCTGAAAAGATCTCTTGTTTTTCCCATTCTATTGGTATATATATTTCTTCACATTGCTCATTTAAGATCTTATCTCTCTTTGCTATTCACTAGAATTCTACATTCAGTTGGGTATAGTTTTCCATTTCTCCTTTACTTTTTGCTTTTCTTTACTCAACTTTATTCAACTATTTGTAAAGTCTCATCACAGTTATTTTGCTTTCATGTTCTTTTTTCTTTGGAATGGTTTTTTGTTTCTCCCTTCTATAAAATATTGCAAAGCTCTGTCCAGAGTTCTTCAGTCACTGTATCTACCAGATCCAATCCCTTAAATCTATTTATTACTTCTACTTCATATTCATAAGAGATATAATTTAGGTCATATCTATATAGTCTGATGGTTTTTTCCCTATTTACTCCAATTTAAGTTGGAATTTTCAATAAAAAGTTCATGAAATAAGCCATAGTCAGCTCCATGTCTTGTTTTAATGACTGTATAGAACTTTTCCACCTTTGGGTGCAAAGTAAATAATCAATTCAGATTTTGATACTGACCTTTCTTGTGCAAAGTCATATTTTAGGTTATTGCTTTCAGCTCTTCCCCAATAATGTTTGAAGTAAATTAGTTCTTGGGTGGTAGTTTACACCATATATTACAAAAATAATAATTTATATTAATTGCATACATATGTTAATTACAATAATAATAATTAAATTACCATAATAATTAAAGTGATATAAAATGACAATAATGATAAGACTTAAATAGCATAAAATTTACTGAACATGGTTAAAATAATCCTCAAAAAAAAATTTAAACCTCTGGTAATTGATACTGACAAAATAGAAAATGAAACCAATGAATTGAGAGATTTTAAAAAACTAAAAATAAAATAGTGATTCTAAAACAAATGAATTAAAAAAACACACATATAGACAAAGACACAGACACATATGCAAATACCCAGAAAGATTAAAAGAGAGAGCAGATAACTTTCAGCATTCCCACAGGAGGTGAAAGGATTATTAAATAAACAAGAATTAAAAGAAATTTTAAAAGGTAAAATGGATAATTTTATTACATGATTTTTAAAGTCTTTTTTATTGAGACCTTTTATTTTCAAAACATATGCAAGGATAATTTTTCACCATTGACCCTTGCAAAACTTTGTGCTCCAATTTCTCCCCCTTTCCCTCACTCCTTCCCCTAGATGGTAAGTAATCCATTATATATTAAACATTACATGATTTAAAAAAAAAGTTTTTGCATTAATAAAATCAATGAAGGTAGGATTTTAAAAGAAATGGTAGCATTGCCAGGAAATATTTTTGTCAAAAAATCCTCAATTAAAATTTGATATCCAAATAAATGAGAATTTGATGCAAATATACAACACAAGAACCACTCCCCAATAAATAAATAGTTGAAAGGTATGAAAAGTTTTCAAGAGAAGAGCAAAACAAATGACCACATGAAGACATTCTAAACAAGAGCTAGAATAATGCTTAGAATATAGTAGTTGCTCACTAAATACTTGTCCATAGATTAATTTATTATAGAAATCCAAATAAAACATCTCTGTAATTTCATTTTATAAATTACAAATTGGCAAATTCCCTACCAAAAAAAAGAAAATAGTAAATATTAAAAGAGGCTATAGGAACACAGGTATATTAATAAACTGTCAGTGGAACTATGAAGTAACATAGTGATCACCTTTGATAGAACATCCCGCACGTGTAGTCTACCACTTTTCTACTAAAAGAAGAAGGGAAATAGGATTCTTCTTTGATTCTCTAACACCAAGAATTAAGTATTATGCATAATTAGACCAGCTATCTTTTAGTGTTAACTTGGTTTATATTATTGAAGTCGTTTTGTTTATTCTTTCCTTAACTTTGTTTTATTTGTTCTGCATTAGCTCATATAAGTTTCCCATGTTTTTCTGAATTTCTTATATTTGTAATTTTTATGGCACATTAATATTCTCTATTATATTTATATAACAATCCATTAAGTCATATTTCAATCAATAGGTACCTGCTTTTCTCATACTTTTCTCATACTTTTAAAAGTATAAGTTCTAAGTAGGGGCTTGCATTAGGGATAGAGAAAAAAAAGGATAGGAAATCGTAATTCAAATTCATTCAAAATTAATTAACCTTTGAACTATGAGTGTGTGTGCCAGTATGTAAGATAGCAAAAAAGGGATATGTTTTTCACCTAATCTCACATATACACACTCATAACCACTAGGGGCTGAGGTAAGCATATAGAGAGAGAAAATCATTTTTAAGATCTTTGAGCCTTTTAAAATTAAAAAGCATATTCATTTTATATATATATTATCTCATTTAATTTCATAAGTACTTTGTGAGAAAGACACAAATATTGGTAATAGATAAAGCCTTGGAAATCTCTTGCATAGGCCCCCTTCCCCATTCTGACACTACTACCACTTCTAGTGGCTGCAGGCCCTCAGGACCTCACACCTGAACTATTGCAGTAGCTGTTTTTGAGTCTGCCTTCTTCAAGCGTCCTCTTGATTTAACTACTAAAGTCATTTTCCTAAAGTGCAGTTCTGATCAAGTCATCCCCACATCCTATTCAATAAAGTCCAAATGGTTTTCCGTTGTCTTCGGGATCAATACAAAAATGCTTTATTTGGCATTCAAAGGCCCTCCTCCTTTTACAATTTTCTTATAACTTACTTCCTTAAGTGTACTAGTCAGTCCAGTGATACTGGTCTATTGGACGTTTTAAAAACAAGGTACTCCTTTTCTTGATTCCAGGAATTTTCTCTATCTCCCATGTCTGGAACACTTTCCCTTCTCCACTCCAACTACTGACCTCCCTAGCTTCCTTTAAGTCCCAACTAAAAACCTACCTTCCACAGGAATCTTTTCCCATCCCTTCTTCTTAATTCCAATATTTGTCAATTATTTCCTCATTATCCTGTGCCTACCTTGCTACAAATACATCTGTGTGCATATTGTTTCCCCACTGTGAGCTCCTTAAGGTCAAGAAGTCTTTTTGTTTCCATAGCACTTAGCATAGTGCAGGCACATAGTAGACATTTAATAAATGTTTATTGATTTATTGATTACTGAATAGTTGTATGACCTGAGACATGTCATTGAAGTCTCCATCTGACTTCCTTATCTGTAAAATGGGGATAATAATAGGATCTACTCCCAGGGTGAAAGTAAAGATCAAGTGAAATAATTTCTGTAGCATTCTTTGTCAACTTTGAAATGCTTACATAAATGCTATTAATGTTGTTGTTAAATTATTATTATTATTAATTCTCCTTTTGCAGATTAGGAAGGTCAAAGAAGTGAGCTGCACTACCTAAAATCAATTTGCTAGTAAGAAGAAAAGCTGAGACTCACACTCAGATTGAACTCAAGTTCATCAGTCTTTCCACTACATCAGTATCCCTCCTAGAAGACAAACAACCATTATCCTCAGAGAGAACCATACAGCTGTCCCTTGCTTTGTACTTATTCCCAGCATTTAAAAGAAAACAGAAAATGAAACTTAAAATAAAATTAAGGATGTTATTTCCTCATGAGGTTTTGAGTAATGATGCATGGATGCTGGAGTTAATTAAGGAAGTAGCTAGGTGACCATTTGTTAGGAATTTTACAGGGGCCTTTCTGTAATTCAAGTAAAGTTTGAGTTCCATGAATTTTAGGTCTCTTAGATAGGAAAGTCTTAATCCAAAGAGAAGAAAATCATAACTCCATTCGGTATCATTGACCTTAGCTTGTCCACAGTCCTGTAAAAATAAAAAGAAACTTACATTTATATAATGATTTTAGCTTTAGAGAATATCCCTTGCAACAACTTTGTAAAGTTGATAGTGAAAGTATTATTACCTTCATTTTATAGGCAAAATAACTGAAGAATAGAGCTTTACGTGGTTTGCCTATCATTTTTGTTGTTCAGTTCTTTTTCAGTCATTTCTGACTCTGTGACCTCTTTTATTTTGGAGTGGGGGGAAATACTTCTTGGCAAAAATACTGGAGTGATTTACCACCAACACAGATGAGGAAACTGAGACAAATAAGTTACTTGCTCAGGATCACACAGCTAGTAAATATCTATTGCCAGATTTGAACTCAGAAAGGTAAGTCATCTTGACTCCAGACCTTTCATGTTCTATCCACTATGCTACCTAATGGTTTCTATGATTTCTTTCCTGAGATATATGGCAGTTAAATGGCCAGGTTCTTAGGATTTGACATTAGATAGGTACTTATTGTCTTACAGCCTCTTCATTTTATAGTTGAGGAAACAAGAGACTTAGGTCAAATGATTTACTGAAAATTAAACATTATAAATCACAAATCCAGGATTTGAATTTAGGTTTTCTGACTCCAAATGTAGGGCTCTTTTTAATCTATCACATAAAATTGCCAGGAATTAAAGTTGAATCTTCTGATTTTAAGATTTTCCCTAATACTCAATTGTCCCTTAAAAAAAAGGATAAAACTCAGACTGAGGAGAAACAAACTGAAATTGGAGGGAAAGTAGATGCTGTCATTTGGATCCCTCATTGTTGCTCATGAACTATTTGAACAGTAAACAAACCGGCACTGTAGGAGGGCAGACATTGTCAAACCAGAACAAATCCCTCAAGATACTCGATGACCACATGAAGAGAAAGACACGAGGGCCCCTTTGTTTCCAGGGTTGATCTCTACGATTCTGAAAAGTAAACACAGAAACTGCATAAAAGGCACACAAAACCATCTGGAGAGAGAAGCAGAGACCCTTGCCCTCCAGGGCATGACTAATTCACCAAGCAAATATCTTCATACTTTAGTGAGTGTTCCACCAAGATTTTTAAGGACAAAGACCAAGACAGCCCATTTGGCTACCCCCATAGCCATTTCTTAGAAGGTACAAATATCTTTTAGGATACAGAGTAAAGTGTAAGTCTGGTTCCGTGTTCTAGATTCATTACTGGATTTATAATCTGTTTCAATCAAAAGAGACTTCCAGTATTCCCTAGGTACTCAGACCAAAAGTAAGCCACGTAATAAATTCCCATGTAATTATTCTTTCAATTTCCATTCTTATCATATCAATTCTAGGGCTTAGACTGAAAAAAAAACAAAAACAAAAACATAGGACTATCACTATATAGAAATTAAGCTAAACTGTGAGCCTAATCCATTTCCACTCCCATTCCCCAAAGACCAAAGTAGTGGAGGGGAGATTAGATTATACCTCCAAACTTTTATTGGAAAATTTTTGTTGTGTTTTATCTTTGAAGTAGATATCTTTTTAAAAAATTAATCTGATGTTAAGTGGTCAAATGCTAGTCACTGGAACCTAAAAAAGTGCAAAGAATGTAGTCAATGGGGACTGGAGCCAGTAATATTAAAAAGCTCTTCCCATCTTTTTCAGGAGACTAGAGAGCTTGCATTGGGTAAAATGCAAGGGATTTTTAACCTCCAGAGGATAGACCCAGAGTTAACCATGCTATAATGGCATAAACTTATGCCCATATTTGAACTTATTCTTCATTAATATGTCTGGTCAATTTATTTTGTCCCAAAGGAACAAAGTTATTTATTGTTACACAGATTTGTGTTGTTAGATAGTAGGATAGTTTACTGTACAGGGGAATATATTTTTGATTTATAAGACATTAACAAAAGTTCAAGTCCAAGTTTCTTGTAGAGAAATGCAAGCATTTCCCAATAGTCAACCACAGTTCAGCCTAAAACAGTCCCCTTTTACTTCTGAAAGAATGTAGATAAAGACAATGTCAAATACTGATGAGCATTTGGCAGTGTGACTTGGTAGTTCTACATTTCATTTCACTAATAAGTTCATCTAGAATTTATTAAGAACCTATTATGTGGTCTGATACTGTGCTAAGTGTTACAGATATAAAGAAAGGTTAAAAAAAAAACCCAGATATCAAAAACAAGGGAGATGACATGCAAACAACTAATTACAAACATGATATAACATGATAAATTGAGGCTAGTTTTAGAGGGAAAACACCTATAATAAAGAAGACTAGAAAAGATTTTTTTGAAAAAAGTAGAACTTCAGCTGACTCTTGAAAAAGGGTCAGTTAAATTAAAAGATATAGATTAGGAGGAGAGCGATCCAGAAAGGGGAGCAGCCAGTAAAAATTCTTAGTCAGTAGATAGAGCATTCTGTGAAAGGAATAGTAAAGAGACCAGTTGCCCCCATTATCACATAGTATTTAAGGAGTCCTCAAACTTTTTAAATAGGGGGCCAGTTCGCTGTTAGAGGGCTGGACTATAGTAAAAACCAAAACTTTGTTTTGTGGGCCTTTAAATAAAGAAACTTCATAGCCCTGGGTGAGGGGGATAAATGTCCTCAGCTGCCACATCTGGCCTGCAGGCAGTAGTTTGAGGACCCCTGGTTTAATTTATTTTAAGCCAACTATAGTCATATGAAAAATGTTCTAAATCACTATTGATTAGACAAATGATGAGGTATTACTTCATATCCATCAGATTGGCTAATATGACAGAAAAGGAAAATGATAAATTTTGGAGAGGATTCAGGAAAATTGGAACACTAATGCATTGTTGGTAGAATTGGTAGAATATTCTGGAGAGAAATTTGGAACTATGCTCAAAAGGCTTTAAAAATGAAAACACCCTTTGATCAGCAATGCCTCTACTAGGTCTGTATCCCAACGTAATAAAGTAGAGAAACAGACTTGTGTGTACAAAAAAAAAATATATATATATATATAGCTTTTGCCCTTTTCATCAATGCTATCATCTAAGCCAATTCTAAAAGACTCATGATGGAAAATGCTATCCACATGCAGGGAAAAACTATGGAGTCTAAATACAGATGAAGTACACTATTTTCATTTGTTGTTTTTTCTTTCTGGCAACTGATTGGATATGTAAGATGAGAGTGAGAGTGATAAGTCAAAGGTAATATCTTCAATGTGAACCTGAGTGAATGGGAGGATGGCGACTCCCATAACAATAATATGAAAATTGGAGAGGGGAAGAAATTGTAGGGGAAAGATAATAATTTGCTAAGTCCCCTTATCTAGTACTCTCATTATATGCTTCCTTCTCTCCTGTGATAGCCATTACCCTCATGAAGGCCCTCAAGCCTGGACTATTATAGGATCTTCAGCCTAGTTTCTCTGACTCAAGCTTTTCCATCCTTCAGACAGCTATCAAACCAATCTTCCTAAAGCCCAAGGCTGACAATATCACCCCTTCTCTCCTAACAATAAAACCCATTATCTCACTATTGTCTCCATGATCAGATATAAAAATGTTTTGCAGTGAAAATAACCTTATCCCTTCCTACTTTTCCAGTCTTCTTATATCTTATTCATTTTTCTGTAACTCACTGACACTGGTGTCTTATTTACTCCTCACACAAAATACATTTCCCAGCCAGACATTGTCAATGGCTGAATCCCATCCCTAGGTATCTCTCATCTCTGCCTCCTGGTTTCCTTCGAGTCCCAATTACAATAGGAAGCCTTTCCAGCTCTCCAGATGCTAGTGTATTCCCTCAATTAATTATCTCTAATTTATCCTACTTATATATTATTTGCCCATCACTGCTTTTATATCTCCTACGTTAGCAACATGAATATAGGATCTGTCTTTTACCATTTTTTGTTTATCCAGCACTTATGTCCCTGACATATAAAAGGTGCCTAATAAATGTTTATTAGCTAATTGAATGACAGATTAAAGATGACAGAGGAAGGGAGAGCACCTATATCTAAAAGATTAGCCTGCTTGGAGAAATGAGATTTTAGCTGAATCTTGAAGGAATCTAGGGAAATTCTAATGAGGTAAGAAAGGAGAGCATTCTAGGAATAAGAGACCACCAAATGAAATACATAGAGATAGAACAGGGATTATTGTCTTAGAAGAATAACAAGCAAGATTCTCCTAACTTCAGGGCTGGTGCTTTATACACTGATCCATCTACTGCTCCAAGAATAGCAAATAAGGAAAGGCAGATGGATTGAAGGGTGTATAAAGAAAAGTGAAATAAGAAAAGTCTGGAAAGCTAGGAAAATATCAATTTACAAAGGACTTTAATTGACTAAAAGAGAATTTTATAATATAGAATTTTGAGAGTTTGAGTAATAGTAGGAGACCGACTAGAAGGACATTGCAATGGTTCTAGTGAAAGATTATGAAGAATTGGACTGGACTGAACTGGACTGGATGGTTGTGTGGGTAGAGAGAAAGGGATATATGTGAGAGAGATTGAAAAAACAAAAACAGATTTGATGATGGATAATATAGTGGGGAGAGTATAAGTATATAGTCAAATATGATACTCAAGTTGAAAGCCTAGATCCTTAGGAGGAGGATGGTACTCTAGATTTGTGGTGTACATTCAATTAAAATAAAGGCCACTAACCCATGCATAAGCATCCTTATGGACTACACATTGACTTTGTTTTAAAATACAATGTTATCTATTTTTAGTACTTTTTGTTAAATATTTCCTAATTCCATTTTAATCTGGTTAAAGCCTCACTTAAGAGTGTTACTGGTGACATGAGGCTGTATGTTTGACACCTTTGTCCTAGACAGTAATTGAAAAATTGAGAATAAGAGAGTGTTTGGGAGAAAAATAATATATTTTGCACATGTTGAGCTTACGATTCAATAATTCAATGAGAAAATTCCAAAAGGCAATTGGTAATATAGTCCAGGAACTCAGGAGAGAGACTCACAGGGGTCCTCAAACTTTTTAAATAGGGGGCCAGTTCACTGTCCCTCAGACTGTTGGAGGGCCAAACTATAGTAAAGACCAAAACTTTGTTTTGTGGGCCTTTAAATTAAAAAACTTCATAGCCCTGGGTGAGGGGGATAAACGTCCTCAGCTGCTGCATCTGGCCCGCAGGCTGTAGTTTGAGGACCCCTGGACTAGAGCATAGAAATGATAAACTTATGGACAGTAATGAGATCAGTAAATGATATGATTTTGAAGGAAGATGTTTGAGATTAGAGCCATAGATGATACCTACACTTAGAAGAGAAAGCTTTGATTCTTAGAGCAACTGATTGGATGGAAACTGTTCTTTCTTTTCCTCTATAGCTTTCTCCTGCTTGAGAAATAGAAGTCCCTCAGAATCTAAGCAAGGGTGCTCAGCTGGAAAAGGTATGCAGTTATAAAGCTTAAAATAACTGTTTTGCGATGTGAGCATCATATTGCCTCAGATCTGGTCCAAAAGAGGAGAGAAGAGGCCTGAATACAACAGCCAGGAGAAAAGTGGTCCCATCCAGTGGACCAGTGGAGAGGTTCAGAAGAATGGCTCCATCTGTTAATGATCTATGGTATTTACTGTCTCTGTGGTGGACACAAGACATCAAAACCCACAGTCTACACTTTTAACTTGTCCAGGATACATGTTTTCTAGTCAGGTACCTCTAAAACCATATGGTTTTGCAAATCTGTGCCTCCTCTTCCCCACAGATACTATGTATATTGGTGGAATAGTTTGTGCTAAGTTAATGGGTAAAATGTAATGTTTTAATTCTTCTTGCTTTGCCTTCTGCTTAATAAGTCAGTCAGTTGCTCAAATATATACTGAGTACTTATGGGCAAGTCACTTTATCCTGTTTGCCTGAGTTTCCTCATATGTAAAATGAGCTGGAGCAACAAATAGTAAACAACTCCAGTATCTTTACCAACATGACTGAATAACAACACACCATACATAATGATCTCTCTGAATTATATATTGACTGTTTAAAAAATTAATATTGTCATATTGGAGGGGATGTGGGAAAACTGGGACACTAATACAGTGTTAGTTGAGTTGTGAACTGATCCAACCATTCTGGAGAGCAATTTGGAACTATGTCCAAAGGACTACAAAATCTGTGCATACCCTTTAATCCAATAGTGTCTCTGGTCTGTATCCCAAAGAAATCATAAAAAGTTGAAGAAGTCACTAGTTCAAAAATATTTATAACAATCCATTTTGTAGTAGCAAAGAATTGAAAACTGAGTAGATACCTATCAGTTGGGGAATGGCTGAATAAGTTATGCTATATGAATGCAATGGAATATTATTGCTCTATAAGAAATGATCAAGATTAAGAAACACCTGGAGAAACTTACATGAACTAAGGCAAAGTAAAATGAGAAGAACTAAAAGAACATTATACACAGCAATAACAAAATTATGTGATGTTCAACAGTGATGGACTTGGCTCTTTTCAACAGTGAGGTGACTCTGGGAAATTCTAATAGACTTGTGATGGAAAGAATGATTTGCATCTAGAGAGAGGGCTATGGGGACTGAACTGTGGATCACAATATAATATTTTCACCTTTTGTTGTTGTTTGTTTGTTTTTTCTTTCTCATTTTTTCTCTAAACATGTGAAAATACGTTTAGAAGAATTGCACATGTTTAACCTATATTGAATTATTTGCTCTCTAGGGAAGATGGGTGGGGATGCAGAGGGAGAAAAATTTGTGAAACACAAGGTTCTGCAAGCATGAATGTTGAAAACTATCTTTGCATGTATTTTGACAAACAAAAAGCTATTTTTAAAAAAGTTTATTACCTATGTTTTATCACTTTTTATTTCTTTTGTTAAATATTCCCTGATTATATTTTAATCTCTTTCAGGATGCATTCAAAAGTGTTGTAGGCTGCATGTGACCCACTGTCTGAGTGTTTCAAACTTCTATTCTAGGCAACTGTCTAAAACTATAAGATGGCAGATGAAGGGTGAAAAGAGAGAGTTTCCTCATCCAGTTAGCTCCTATTCATGAAATCAGAGGTACAATTCCAATTCCCTATTCTTTATCATGGATTAGATTATAATCAAATTTGAAATTGAGGACTTTCCCTTGGCAGAAAAATTTAAAATGAGATTGTCTTGAAAAGGAAATGCATTTTCTTTTGTTTATAATTTGCTGTGAGTCAGAACTTGGATAGTCTTCCTTTTAAATTTCTCTTTTCACTTGTTGCTTCTCCAATTCATGCATCTATTTGGCATCCCTCCTCTTTATCTATCTCTTCCAGGTGTGATCTCAAGCATTGCCCTATCCCAAAGACTTTCTTTACCTATTGTGATGTGACATTATACCCTCTCAACCTTTACAGCATAAGTGATTTAGTGAAATGGAATAGCGCAGGGCTTCTTAAACTTTCTCTACTCATGACCCCTTTTTGCCTAAGAAATGTTTATGCAAGCCCCGGTATATAGATATAAAAAATAGGGATATAAATCAAACATTTACTGATAATAAATCATGATCTCACAATCCCTATATTCAGTTATGTAATCCCACATGGGGTCATGACCCACATTTTAAGAAGCTTTGGACTAAATGAAGAAATAGAATATTCTATATGTGTGATATCAAACCTGTGTTCCCACAAGTTAGTTCCCTATCAGTTAGAAGGAGGAAAAGGAGAAGAGTGGAGGAGATTGAAGGGGGGAGGATAAAGGAAGGAAGAAGAAAAAGTCATGTATAAATTCATGGCTTAAAGCAGTAAGTGAAGGTCATTTACCTAGTCCAATTAAACATTTCCATTTATATGGCTTGGAGGGTATATACCTGTTTTTCTTTGGCCAAAGGAAATTTGCTCATGCAAGTCAGATGGGTCATTTAGCAAAAAGGAAAGGAAAAGATGAGTGGGAGCTGGAAGTTAAACAAAAGTCAACTTTTGTTGTTTATATGAATGTGGTTATAATTTAATTATATGGTTCCTGGAGGTGCCTTTAATTAAATTAAGGGATATCTGTCATTCTTGCTCTTGCCAACAGCAAAACTGCTTGGTTTCATTCATTTGATGATCCTCTCACTGATTGTGAGGCTACATAGAGCATAATTCAGTCCCACAGCTCTCCAGGAACCACAGGGTCATTCATTTAACTATCAAGCCTTGTTTTCCAAGGCTTAGCCCTGAACCACAAGAACTCTCTGGCCAGAAAGTTAGGTATAAGATTTCAGTCCAAACAGAAATTGTTTGGGTTTTTACATTCTTCTCATCACCATCACCACCACCCAAAAAAATTCTGAAAAGTCCTCTGCATCCAGAAAATATGCAGGTTGAATATGTTTTCACAGGCTCTAACTCTCATGTGCTCCAATAGTGTTGTTTTTCCAGAAAGTATTCTGGGCAGAACACTCCCCAGGGTTATGAAAACTTCTGTTTCATCCACCAAGCAAAACGAAGCCTCCTCTTTTCCATTAAACTAGTTATATTTCAGGCTCAATCCACCATGTTCTGATTTCACATATTAGTTCAAGTGGTCTTCCAAGTTCAGGACAAAAACCTTCTCATAAAGAAAGGCCCTGGAAAGATGGAAAATGGCCAGAGAAAAGTATCTGTGAGGGAAATGAACATCACACCATATGAGGATAAATTGAATGACATGAAAAAGGAAAGACTTGTGGGTAAAGGGAGGGTTATGGGAAGAGTTTTTAAAAATATTTTAAAATAATAAAATGCTTTTCATCATTATCACTAAAGTTGTAGAATCCCAACTTCTTTCAAAGCTTGGGTTAAATGCTGTCTTGATCTCCTCCCCAGAATTTAAAATCCATGAGGTCAGAGATTATTTCTCTTATCTCTAGACATCCTTAATACTTAGTATAGAGTCTTTCATGAAGTGCCAAATAAATACTGTTGATTGATTGATTCTTCAAATTGTTAGTGCTCTCTCTTGAAAAACCTTTAGATTGTTCTGTATACATTGGGACTATCTTTATACAACTAGGAGCATCTAGCGAAGTTTTTGGTAAGAGTAGACATTTAATACTGCTTGTTGAATTGTTGAACCCTTCTTAGAACTGGATGTCTACATTTTTAAACCTCCCTTCACACCTTTATCATATCCACTTACTGTCTTTTGTGCTACTGTTCTAAGATCATATCTATGTAGAATCATAGAACTACTATTTGAAGCTGTCATAATACCAAGGAAGAGACAACATATGGTTGTAATCATGAGGAGGAAAAAGAAGGAATGAATGAGTCAGGCAGTCCAGTTGCTTTTGTATAGGCCACTATTTAATTTACTACTTTAGTTCACTACCAATATGGGCCTACACAGGGGCAGTTAGATGGCACAATGGTAGTTTTATTGTTATTGTTAATGGTTAGAGTATTGGCCCTGAAGTCAGAAGGACCTGAGTTCAAATCTGGACTGAGACACTTAATATTTACTAACTGGATAGTCACTTAAGCCCAATTACCTCTAAAAATTCATTTCAAAAAATGAATCTATTTGATTTGAAGACAGAATGCTAAATTCATCACATTCAATGTCCTTATAAACATTCTCATCTAAGCTGACTATGTGTCATAAAAAAATACTAAAAGTTCTTTATAATTATTTATTTTCATGTCATATTAACTTAAGAACACTGCAAATATTATTTTGCTAGCTATCCTATAAAAGTTCCCTGGAAAAGGCTTTAATTATTGTCTGTGGAAGAATATGGTTCAATTTAGGTTGTCATGAGTCTCATTGAAAAAAGCTCCTTATTTTTCTTTCTCCCAAAGCACCAAGTCCAAATTCAGTGCCCTTGCATCACTGATTTAGGGGGAGAGGAAATAAGAAATCTTTATCATTTCTCCTTGGTACTGAACAATGAGAGATGTAATGGGTTAGTATGCAACTGTCTAGTCTCTGTTTTCAATTGTGTACTTGGTTCTAGTTTCCCAAAAATAAAAAGCATGTTGATCTTGCCTTATAAATGATTTTAATAAAATTATCATAACTATGTTTCACCTAAAGTGTCTTTCCATTGGCAGAATGAAAAATGTCTTAAATCATTTCCTTGTAGAAATTGGCCAAAATAAAATCCTTCCCATTAGGAAGAGCACTGACAATATGGTGAATTTCCAAAGTAAGCAAACAGAATAGTGAAGGGGCTAGTATTCATTGGAAAATAATAGGATTGAGGACAAGGGCTGCAATGGGAGAAAGAGATATAATAATTAAAGTAATGAAGTAGTAAAATAATAAAAATACTTTCTTGTGGAAAATGGCTTCAACTTTTTTGGTTGTCTCAGAAGGCAGAACTAGGAACAGTAATTAGAAGCAACAAAGAGATAGAATTGAGTTTGACAAAAGAAAAATGTCTCAACAGTGAATAAAAGTATAACTGGCTTCTCCAATAAGTAGTGAGTTACCCATTTCTGGATGGCCAGAAGACATGGATTTCTACTCAGGTCCAGTTTAGATTGATTTCTGAAGTCCCTTAAAGCTCTGAGCTTCTATGAATCTGATTCTCTAAATCTCAAATGGTAAAGCATTTCTTCATCAGAATAAAGTTTTAAAGGATTCAATGGAGTGATCTTCAAAATCCACAGACCTAGAAATTTCCTTTTTCCTTGATTCTCTCCTTATTTTCCCTCTGTCCTTTCTTTTTCAGACTGCGAGGAATTCTGTCTGGACCTAAATTTGAAGGTTCCTCAGAAGCTTCTGCAGATAAAGGAGTAGATATTGGTTTGGTTCATTCTGTAGGCCTTTGGGGAGTGAATAGACCAACTCTCCATGAACTACTTTGAGCTCTCTGCTCTCTCTGAAGACCATCAATTTCCTTGGAACACCCAGTCTGCAGCTTAGTGTGTGAGCTACCCTTGCATGCCAACATCCACAGGATAATAATTTACAGCTGCTGTTGAAGCCTTCCCAGTCCTTTTAAAGTTTCTGTGTGTACAAGTGTAAATTCACCCAGAGACAAAGGAAATATGTTCAATTATTTTATTGCATTTCTCTCCAATGCACATCATGTTTTCTCCGACTCATTTAGACATTGAAAACAGTCCAAGAAAAACACAAATAAAGATAAATCCTAAGATCAGAAAGACAAAGACTAGACCAAAAGTATGTCCTTGGTTTGTGGTTTAATGTGTTTATGTGGAGAATTATTGTCCTTTTCATCTTGAAGTCTGTTCTTTTTATGTTATATTCAAATTAATTGCATATGGAAATACTTCTATGCTGAGATACAGTGATGATTTTCTGAGAGCAAATCTGGGTGGAAACTTTAGAGCTTATTAGTTGGGATATTTGAAACAAAATTATTCCAGCTTTTACTCATTTGTTACTCCAAAAATCAAACAATAATGACCTATGTGGCAATCCTCTTTGTCAGTTACATTCCCCCATCTGCCTTCAAACACCATAATGATTATAATGACATAAAGGTTGCTTGAAAAAAATAAAGCCCAGCATCTGTAGGTAGTAGTCATACCAATCCTCATTTCCCTTATGTATCAATAATTCTTTATTATTATATAACATTTATTAAACGTCCTTAGCTACTAAGGTATTATTTGCTCCATGAGAAATACATGAATAGTCTCCACTTTCAAGTAGAGTTCAAGTACCTACTTCAGGCTGTGTAAATAGGTTTTGTGAGGTCATTGGGCAATGCTCTGAAACACTGACAACCCATAAATAAGGGTAGCATTCTTTTCTAGAGAGGAATAGACCAGTATATTCAAGAATGTCTGTTTATTTCTGAGCAGAAGAACCCCACTAGTCCAGGAAAATACATGCATTCTTGCACATAGTAGAATGTCAATGTAGATGTATGAGTGGATGGATTGTTCATTGAAAGTGAGGAGAGCTACCTAGCTAGTTCTTTTCCATATCGACTAGATTGTGGTAAACAACATAGAGATTAGACTTGGGGAATTGCTGTTGTTCTTGACAAAATCAAAATACTTGAAATATAGTTCTTTCCACATTATATACACTCAATAAGAATGAGTTGAATGAGTAAAAAGCAAAAGCTGTCTGTGGCTACTGGGCAGACTTAGCTCTGACAGCTGGTTTCAATCCTTTTTGGCAATGAGAAGAAAGCAATGGAAGAAGCCAGAACAGAAAGTTTTGGGATAGGAATAAGGCTTTCAAAAGTCAAAGAAAACAAAACAAAACAAAACAAAAAAGCAGGAAGGAATGGAGAAATCATTGACAAAACATCATTATCAACCCAAATTAAGATTTCCTTTGGTTCTATTGCCCATTTCCTAAAACAATTTCCATGTGAAAATTATAAGTAGAGGTTAGTCCTAGAAAGGGATCAAGCATCCTCACGCAATTCCCTTCGAGGGAGAATGAATGTAAGCTCTAGGATTCATCCAAATAGGTCACCTGAGAGCTTCTGGAGAAAAGAGAAAATTTCTAAGCAGTTACAAAATCACAAAAGTAGAAGGAACCTTAAAGGCTGTCTGCTAAAAACTGGAATCCATTCTATTTTTGTTATTATTGTCATTTCAATCGTGTCTGATTCTTCATCTCATTTGGGATTTCCTCGAGAAAGACACTGAAGTGGTTGACCATTTTCTTCTCCAGTTCATTTTACAAATGAGAAAACTGAGTCAAGCGATTTGCCCAGAGTCACCCAGCTAGTAAAGTGTCTGAAGCCAAACTCAACACTCTATTTGCTGCACTACCTAGCTGCCTATCCCCTCCATAGCATTTCCTAAAATGAAGATTCATGGATGGATTCCAATTTGTACTTGAAGACCTAGTGAGAGACAACTCAGAATGTCTTGAGGCAGCCCATTCCAATTTTCCCTAGCTCTAATTTTTAGAAAGTTACCCCACTCCTTATATTTTATGTACTGTGTTTAGTTGTCTGCATGTCATCTCTCTTATTAGGTTATAAGATCCTTAAAAGCAGACTTTTTGTTTATTATCTTTATATTCTCACTTAGCATGGTGTCAGGCACACAGCAGTTAATAAATGTTTGTTGGCTTGACTGTTACCACTGGATTTTAATCTTTTTTGCCGAAATTTCCAACTTGGATCTATTCCTCATGGGGACATATTGCCCATGGGGAATGGGAAGAAGTAAAGAGTTTGGAATAGTTGGACCTTTATGCTTTTCCAATCTTATTGCAAACTAAATGTTTCCATTCCAAGGAGTTAGAATGCTCAAATTCCCAGTGTCAACATTATGGGCCAGAACTATCTCTTCATGTTGTATTAATTCCTCCAACAATCACACAATTAAATGTGCACTACCCCCTAGCACCCCAACAGCTAAAGTAATGCTTTTACTGAAACAAACTTTAACAATTTCATGATTTACTTCCTTCTAGGAAAAGGGGATCAAATGTAATACTTTTGCTGAGAAATATTTTAATAATTCAATGGATCTGCTACACCCCAGGACAATAGGACCAAATGAAACACTTGTAGTGAAACATTCTTTTATAGTTAGATTTCTCAAAATCATTAATGGAGATCTTCTTTTCAACAGTGAGATCACAATCTGTGCACTCTTTCTTTCTTTTTTTTTATATTTTATTTTATTTTATTTAATAATAACTTTATATTGACAGAATCCATGCCAGGGTAATTTTTTTACAACATTATCCCTTGCACTCATTTCTGTTCCGATTTTTCCCCTCCCTCCCTCCACCCCCTCCCCTAGATGTCAAGCAGTCCTATATATGTTAGATATGTTGCAGTATATCCTAGATACAATATATGTTTTATGCACTCTTTCTAATCTTGGGCATTCTGATCTCTGTGCTATATAGATCCCTCTTGATTTTACCTATGTAGCAATTATACACAGGAGTTATCGATTGATTATCTTTTCTTCTTACTACTTAACTGGCTCACCAATTTTTTCCTGTGTTACATTGCTCTGAGATATATGAAGTACTTCTCTGGCACAATCCCTGGTTCATAATGTGTTACAGCCCAGTTGCTCCCATCACAAGTCTCTCCATTGCCCTTTTGAGGATCCTTCACTTTAATTTCTTAGAGACTGTGGCATTCTATGACCCTAAGCCACACAGTCTGACTAAGAAGATATTGTCAATGAAATTGGCTTTTGTTCCAAAAAGAAGCTTGGGGTTATTAAAAGCAATATGCAATTTTTTTTTTTACAGCAATCTAACTCATTCTTTTTTCTCAGTCCAACTCAGAGATCATTTGTGCTGCCTGTCTAAGATATGTACTGATGGTTATCTATTAGACTGGATGAAACTTTAAAAATCATATGATCAAATCTTTTATTTTGCTTATGAGGAAATAGGTTGAGTAACTTTCCTAAGATCACATAGGTAGTAATTGACAAAACCAGAAAAAAGATTAGTTGAAGGAGTTGAGAATGCTTAGTAAGGAGAAGACAAGATTTAGGAGATGAAGGATTAGGATGGGGTAGGTATACCATCTGTCCAAATATTTTAAGCAGTTGTGTCAAACCCAAATATAAAGAGAGATCATGAAGCCAAACATAAGAAACATTTTAGGATGCATATTGACTTATTTTTAAATACACTATTATCTATTTTTATTATATTTTTAAAAAATATTTCCCAATTACATTTCAATATGGTTTGGACCATACTCAGAAGCATTGTGGGCTGCATGCAGCTGGCTCTAGGTCACATGTTTGACACCTCTGATTAAAGGGCTACATCATGTAGTGGGGTGATTAATTTGCTCCACATGGCTCCACAGGGCTGAAATAGCATCAATAAATGGAGTTTCAAAGAAGCAAATTTAGGCTTGTCATAAGAAAAAAAGCTTAACCATTAGAGCTACCCCAAAGTGAAATGGGATATCTTAGGGGGTTTTGGTCTGCCTCTCACTAGAGCTTTTTCAAGTGGACCATTTGTCTGCTATGTTGTAGAGAAGATTCTTGTCCAAGTATACAGTGGACTTAATGGCCCCTCTTCCAACTCTAAAATTTTGTTTTCTATGAAAACAAACCAGGAAACATGTTAGTGAAACTGAGGTATTCGAAATACAATTTTGACAAACACTAATTTTCCTAATGGAAAAGAAAAACTCTTTGTTTTCTTTAAGGAAGCCAAGAGAAAAATGAAAGACATCTTATCCTCCTCAGGCTTTTGTGGCAGAAATGGAACAGTAGTCACTTCCTGGAAATGGGCTACACAAGACAAAATATTCATCTCTTATATCTTCTGATTTTTTTTCTAGGAAATGTTCTAAAGTCCTTTTAAAAACATCATTTTTAGATTGTAATAGATTTCAATTTCTGTCTTAATTTAAATAGACAACCTTGTGTACATGAGTTAAAAGATGTTGGTATTGTTGGTGCAGTGTGGATCAATTTGATATAATTTTAAAGTATATATTCTAAATATAACATGATTCTAAAATACATTTCTGTGTTGTGCCCCTTATTAAGAACTTTCAGTGAGTCCCTGTGGTTTCTAGGATAAAATATGAACTACTTAATCAAACATTTAAAGAGTTTTACATGCTGGTTCTAACCTAATGGATACTTGTCTCCTACCTCCAAGCCCTTGTATAGTTTTCTGCCTATTATTCTTCTTTCACTCCTATTTCTTAGAAATCCCTTTTACATTGGAATTTTCCTGAATCTCCTAAGCATTCATGCACTCTCTGTCTCTCTCTCACTCTCTTTCTCTGTCCTTCTGCATCTCTCTGTGTGTGTCTGTCTGTCTGTCTTTGTGTTTCTCACTGCCTGTATATCTGTCTGTCTCTCTCCTGAAATCACTGAGTATACAGTCACTTGTTTACATCTTGGTTCCCCCAAATACTTTGAAGAAAGGGTCTGTTAGTTTTACTTTCATCTTGCCATTCCATGTAAAAACACTGAAGTGTTCTTTAAAATGATTTTTTATGTGGGATAAGGTTGAAAATTTTCAAAATTTATAGTTTAAATAAATTGACAATAGTCATGGGGTAGATGTAGAATCTATGGACAAGGAATATAAAAGACTAAAGAGTGACTCTTCAGTGCCATTACTTAATCAGAGGATGGAATCAGCTACAAATATAATATCACTAGGAACTCTAAAGGGAAAGCCTTTTATGATAATAGAAGTCCTCTTGACCTAGGAAATAAATGTATCTTAATAATAATAGCAAGGAATTATCTAGTACTTTAAAGTTTGCAAAGTGCTTTACAAATATCATCTCATTTTTATCCTTACAATTCTCTTGAGAGATAGATGCTAACTGATATCCTCTTTTTACATAGGAGGAAAGGAAGGCAAACAGAAACTAAAATGCCTACATTACATAAGTTCCTACAATCTGCATGCTCCTTACATGTGTGCACACACACACATGCACACACATAAATCCACTTAACTTTTCTGAAAAATACAGAGGGTGTATACAAATAAGGAAGAAATGATATTTACAAATAATTCACTTCTTTTACCAAATACCAGTGTCTAAACTGATGCAAATTTTTAAAGAAGTTAAAACAAACCACCTGAGCTGAGGAGTCAGTAAGGATGGAGAAATGAAGGGCCCTGCAAAAGATAAGAATATTTCTCCCTTCAGTTGTAGCAGAAAAAGGATTCCTGATAGTGATTAACAAATGTACTAAGACGAAACACTCAAGGAGTCTGAGAATCTCTTCTTTAAGAACAAGATGCTTCAAGTCAGTCCTACATGTTAACCTAGACTGCTTAAATTCTGCAAAGAAGGAAATGTACTTCTTACCATTTCTGGAGGGAGGACACTCAACACATTTAAGAAGTACAACAACAAACAGTACAAAATAAATGCTATTGGGCAGCAGATGAATGTAAACTTGATTTAGAATAATAATTGCACAGCTGAACTCTGGTTTCACTTTTTAGAGAATACTTGTTAACTTCTGTTAGAAGCCTAGGCAGCAGGTAAGACTACATCAGGAGCACTTTATTTAGAAACAGAGAGGATCAACTAGATAAGATATGACTATCTCTATGATTTTATATTTGATATACTACTATGTTTCATGTGCTGGGGCATATCTTCTGGGCAAGATAAAGGGAGTATTCATAGAAAAAAAGTGAAATTTGAATAAGGACAATGATTCATTTACATTTAAACCAATTTAATTTAATTTTACAAATTTTGTGCAAGCATTGTGTCAGGTCATATAGAAATAAAAACAAAAACAAAACAGTTCTTATCCTCAGTAACATTAATTCAGTAGCTAGGTAAGAAATGGATGAGAGAGGAAAGTGTTTGAAAGCCAGGAAGTTAATAAAAAGGTTACTGAATTAGTCCAATATAAGGGTTATGAGAAACTAACCAAGGTTGGGAATTGTGTGAGTGAAAACAAAAGAGTGGATCTAAGAGATGTTCTGCCATGTAGATTGATCAGAAATTACGATAGTTTAGAAATAGAAATTGAGGAAGAGAGAAGAGATGAAAATATCTCTGAGGTAAGAGATAGTGAGAAATCCAGGATGACTGCTAAATTGTGAGCCTGAGGAATAAGGAGATTAGTGTTGCCCTGTCCAATAATAGAAAATGTAGGAATTGGGGTGAGGGATTACTAGGAGAAAATAATGTGTTCTGTTTTGAATGTGTTAGATTCATGTAATAATGTATGTCTACTATATATCCAATTTGAGATGTCTGAAAGGCAGTGGAATTAGAATTCAACAGGGAATTGGGTTAAGAAATGCAGATTTGAGAATCATCAGTAAAGAGATAGTAAATGCATAAGAGATGATGAGATCACTAAATGAAGAAGTATACAAGAAGAAGAGAAGAAAATCTAGAATAAAACCATTAGAGCTTCTATGATTAAAAGGCATGATTTAGAGGAGAATAAAACAAAGAAATCAGAGAAAAAATGGTTAGATTGGTAGGAGGCAAATTAGGAGATAGTGGTGTCCCAAAAACTTAAAGAGAATAGCGTTTAAAGGAAAGGGTGATAAATAGTGTTGAAGGCGGCAGAGAAATTAAGAATAATGAGGATTGAGAAAAAGCTGCTGGATTTGGCAGCTAAAAAATCCTTAGTAACTTTGGGATGAACAGTTAAGATTTAATAAAAAGATAAAAGCTGGATTTTAAGATGTTAAGAGAGTGAGAAGAAAGAAAATGGAGACATTCAATTTTAGATGGCCTTTTCAAGAAGTTTGGGTACAAAAAGCAAAATAGATATATGATGATAGTAAGGATGGAAGGGTCAAATGAGGGCTTTTTCAGGATAGAGAAAACTGGCATTTTTGTAGGGAGTAGGAAATAATCCAGAACGAGGTGGGGAGAGATAAGGAGTGAGGGAGAAAGGGCAGGAGGGAGGGGAAAAGAGAAGGAGGAAGGGAAAGACAGAGATTGAAAGTAAGTGAAACTTTTGAGGAGGAGTAGGGTGAAAGGAGAAAGAGAATAGAATAAATAGGGGGAAATACAGGTAACAATAGTAATTGTAAAAAGAATTTTGAAACAAGTTTTTCTGATCAGGACTCATTTCTCAAACATAAAGGGAACTGAGCCAAATTTATTTAAAAAAAAAAAAAAAAAGAGGAGCAACTAGGTTGCTCAGTGATAGAACAACAGCTCTGAGTCAGGAGGACCTGAGTTCAAATTTGACCTCAGATACTTAACACTTCCTTGTTGTGTGACCCTGGGCGAGTCATTCAACCCCAATTGCCACAGCAAAAAAAAGAAAGTCATCCATACCCCAATTCATAAATGATCAAAAGATATGAACTATGCCCCCAAAGTTATAAATCATGCATATCCTTTGACTGAGAACTGCTTGCGTCTGGAGAAAAGTAAAAATCTTGTCAATCATTATTGAGAGATACTGCTATGATTGTCACACAGGCTCTATAGCTCTATTTCCTTTTCCTTTAAGGATGGACAATGGAGTCATCCTTATATTCCTTTGGGATAACCTCCTCTTGTCATAACCCAGAAAATTTCTGTCAGCTTTTGTATAAGTAACGGACCCTCTGCCTTATCAATTTCAGCTGGAACAGAATCAGCACAAGACATTTTTGGAAGTTTGGCTAGACAAGGATTAATTTCACCCTGAAGTAAACAATCATGGTTTCAGCATTGACAATGGTCAGTTAAAAAACACCATGGAAACGTTCAGCTTATCTCTCCAGAATCATGTCTTTATCACTAATTAATGTGACTTCATCAGCACTGGGTAGATGATATGTACCATAGGTCTTTGGCCCATAAGTACATCATAAAAGTTGTTTTTTTTTTTATTGTTTCCATCAGCATAAAATTGAATTTCATCTGCCTTTTTACTGAGCCAAAAATCTCGCATCTCCCTAACTTTCATTTGTACTTTTCTTTTGATGGAATTAAATACTGATTTCTTAGAGGTAAACTATCCTGTTGGTAAACCCATTGAAGTTCTCGTTTTTCATTTAGCAGCTTTGATTTTCCCCATCATTTTGATAAAACTAATCTTGATGTTTGTGAGCCTTCTGGCTCAGATGAATAAATGTGGTGTTGTATAACAAATCTCTAAAAATTTTCCATTCTTTTTCTGCTTCACTGTTGCCAACTGTGCATTAGCTCAACTTTCCCTCCAATTTAGCAATGAACTATTTATGCTTGGAGAAGGACTCTAATTTGTTTACATTAAGCATTCTGATAGTCATCCTGCCTTGGGATTCTCACTTTGATTAAATGCAAATGTCAAGTTTGGAAAGGATATGGTCCTCTCCATGGACCTATCTAATCTAGGTCCAGGATTGTGTCACACATCACCTTTGCCACTCTTGCATTCCCTCTGTCTCTTCTGCAGGGGTGTATCCATGAAGTAAATTGAAGATCTTCTCAGGTGTTCATGAGGTCATGGGATACACAAGTCTTCAGTAGTAAGGGTTTGTGTTGCTGTTTCCAACTCCATTTCCTACCAAGACTTCTTGCTATAGTCAGTGCCTATTGCAACATTAAAGTCTTTCAGAATTATAAGTTTTGTCCTCTTTTGGAACTTTGATCATGAGAGTCTACAAGTCTTCAGAAAATTTTTCATATAAGTTCATCATGGTAGGAGCATATGCATTGATGATGGTGGTGTGCCACTTCCTGCAAATGGCAATTACTTTGTCATTTGTTCCTTTGGGTAGACATACAAACTGGATGACTAGATTAGTTTTAAATGCAAAACCCACAGCAGCTTTATAGCACTCCCCATCATTGCAGCTACTTCAGAAAAATAAAAGTATCCAGTTCCAACTTCAGTAAGCTGGGTTTATTTGTCCATCCTGTTTTACTCAAGAGTATTATTTGGATGTTATACCTGCTCTTGAAACAAGAGTTATTCAACTTTCAGATCTACTAAATTTTGGGTTGTCCATAATGAACGCACATTCCATGTACTTAAGCTGAGTGAAATCGTGTTTGTAAAATATTTTATATATTTTTGTGTGTTTTGACCACGAGGTGGAATCCTTGTCATGGTAAATGGGCCAGGTTAGGTGAAGAAGACAATTTTTAGGGCACTTATTCTAGCTTTTTCTTCATGCCAGGAGGTGAGCCTTGAGGTTCTTTAAAAAGGCAATTCCGTCATCTAGTGCGCTTCGGGAGAATACAGCCTTGATTTGGGTGGCCTTCATGCAGGGTTGTAACTACAGCTCTTAGTGTATTTGTACCTAGATGTACTACAGCATATGTACTACTCTTCTCTGAGCATCCTTCAGAAGGTACCAGAGTAATAGGAAATGAAAAAAAAAAAAGGAGAGAAGAGAGAGTTCATGGTGAATGGCCTCTATTTTTTTTTAATTTGAGATTTTTTTCAACTTAAAGAGTGAAGGAAAAAGACTTTAGAAGCTAGAGGAAAGTTAAAAAGGTTTAGCAGAAAGTGAGCTTAAAAGGGTTGCCTAGCAGCAACAAAGGCCCAATTAAGGTTATAAAATATAAATTTGTATTAGATCTTGTCATAGTTGGATTAATTCACATCTCCACCAACAGTATATTTGTGTACTTATTTTCCCATATCCCTGTCAGCATTTATCACTTTCCTTTTTATCATCTTAGACAATGATAAATATAGGTTAGTACCTCAGAATTTTTTTTAATTTACATTTCTAATTTTCAGATATTAAGAATATTTTTACATGGCTCTTCATAGCTTTAATTTTTTTCCTCTGAAAATGTTTTCTCAAATTCTTTGACCATTTAACAATTGAAGAATGATTTCTATTTTTTATAAATTTGACTCACTTCTTTATATATTTGAGAAATGGGATCTTTATCAGAGAAATTGGTAGCAAATGTTTTCCTCAGTTTTTTTGTTTTTGTTTTTTCTTTGCTTTTCTTTTTTTTTTTTAATTTTGGCTGCATTGGCTTTTTTTGTGGGAAACTCTTATATTATAAAAATTATCAATTTTTCTTCCTGTAAATCTCTCTAGCTCTTGTTTGTTCATGACTTCTTCTCCGATCCATACATCTAACAGGTATTTTCTTCCATACTCCTTATTTTACTATTATGTGTTTTCTGTTTCCTGTATATATTTGGAAACATATTGTTTGATTCAGGTTTCTAATCCATTTTGTTATCCTCTTTTATTTTATAGATGATTTCATCCCATTATCATTCACTATCTAGTCCTTTTTAAAAAAATTTATACTCAGTTCTGCTTGTATAGGTATTCTTGGTTATGATAATAAATTTTTCGTCTTCCAGAATGATCATATCCCAATTCTCCTGCTCTTTTATAATGGTAGCTGCTAGCATGATCCTGATTTGGCTCCATGGTATCTGAATTGTTTCCTCCTTTTGGTATTTTCTCTCAGACCTGAAAGCTCTGGAATTTTACTATGATATATACAATTATATTTATTTCAGAAATTCTTTTAGAGGGAGATCAATGAATTCTTTCACTTTTTATTTTCCATCTTGTTCAAAGATAATTAATTGGTCATTTCCCCTGACAATGCCTTGAAATGTAATGTCTAAGGTTTATTTAATTTTAGCTTTTAGATAGTTCAGTATTTCTTAAATTGCTTCACATCAATCTGTTTTCTAAATCAGTTGCTTTTCTCATGAGATATTTCACATTTTCTCCCATTTTTTCAACTTTTCAACTTTGTTTTATTGTTTTTTAGTGTCCTTTAGAATTGTTAGCTTCCACTTTGTGAATTCTAAGTTTTAGAAAATAATTTTTAAAAATATTTTTGTACCTTCTTTACCATTTGGTCAATTCTTATTTTTAAGGAGAAAATAACTCCTTAACTATTTCAGTACTTTTGTGCCCCTTTTTATGAAGTTGATAATTTTCTTTTAATAATTTCTTGCATTGTTCTCAGATCTTTTTTTTCCATTTTTTTCTTTACCACTGTCATTTGATTTTTAAAATCATTTTTCTGTTCTTTCCCCTTTCAGGAGTTCTTACTAACCTTATGTCCAATCTGCACTTTTCTTTGAGGCTTTGTTTGTAAACATTTTCAAGTCGTCTTTTTTAGAGTTTCACCATATTAACTTTTTATGATCAGGTTGTTTTTTGTTGTTTCCTTATTTTTCTGCCCTATTTATTGATTGTAGATTTATGTTAGAGTTGAGCTCTGCTAACTTCTTAGATGTAGAGAAAGAGGAAATGGTTGGCCCAAGATTCACATTTTTTTTTTGTTTTTTGTTTTTTGTTTTGATTTTTATGAATTGTTGCTTTCATAGATAGATATGGGGACCTGTAAGTTTCAATTGCATCAAAAATACTATGATCCAAGGACTGATCTTGTCACTACCCTTCTGATCTGTACTCTGATCTTTATCTAAACAAAGACCCCAATACCAAATAACTGCATGTAACTCTCTTCCCTAGAATTGCAACCCATACATGGGTATTAGACAACATAACTGCCAAATGGTGCATCTTCTCTACCCAAAGCTAGCACAGGAGTCTCAGATTCTCTTTTTGATTAAGTATTCAGTCCCTCTATCATCCCAATTTACTTGGGCTAGGGGTAGGGGGGAGTTCCTGGTTCCAATCCTGTTGCACTATGCTTCTGGCCCCACCACAGTGTTTTTAATCTTTTTTTATGTCCTTCTAAAATTCTTTGGGCAAAAAAAAAAATAATTCATTGTGACTTTTTATTTATTATTCAACTCACAAATATGCTTCACATTCTTTTTAAAGTTTTTTTTTTTTGAAGGTTATGTCAGGAACACTCTGCAAAAAAAACAAACAAACAAACAAACAAACAAACAAAAAAAACACTGTTTATTCCACTATATTAGCTCCTGATTCCACAACAAACTTTTAAGTTTAATATGCATATTAATGTTACAACCATCACTTTCTTATGTCTACATAATCAACAAAATAATAGAAGCCCTAGTTTGTAGCATTTGCTAGTTTCCAAAGGGTGAATAATAAAAAAGAAAAGTTAACAATCAGCTTTTATGAGCTGGTCCAAGCTAGCTCCAGCACAACCCTGGACATGACTCACATAGAAAATATAGGGGTCTAACCAGTCAGCATTACACATTTGAAGTTCTAACAAAACAATCCAGTTATATATTACAAGTGAATGATTCTCAAGTGATAAACAATTTCTTCTCATATTTTTGAGAATTTAATGGTCCTGAAGGTGAAATAGCCAGACTTTGCTATTTTTTTCAAATTAATGTGCCATGGGGAAATGATCCAGTTATTCAGAATTGACAGTATCTGTGTAGTTAGTATATTAAAAATCCCATGTTCTCCACTTCTCATAATTCTGTGATCTTGCAGTTAGACCTGGAGTTTCAAAGTTATGGAAACAAAAAAAAATAGATTCATAAGTTTTAATGTTAAGTTATGTTTTTCAAGGGTTTCTTTAAAAATGCTGGCAACCAATTGCAGATTTTAATTTCTTCAAAGCTTACTCTTTTAATAACTTTCAGAACCAAAGAATCAATGAAGGTTTCGAACATCAGTTCTATTGCTTACAGGCAATGACACCAAACCATGGAAATCTGGCCAAGCACTGGATCATATAATTAAGTTTTTACAGAGCACTAATCATGACCTATTTTTTAAAAGTGCTGATCTTGAAAAATGTATAGGATGACAAGACTTCACTATTGGAAAGTATAGAGTAATTCAATATTTAAGGTGAGAAATGAACAAATGAGAACCAGATATGTTTTTATGATTCCGGCACCACAATCAGATAGACTGAGCTATAAAACCTACTTAAGTTATGTCTACATGAGATTAAAGCAACTCATGGATATAATATTCAAAACAACATGTTAATTTCATGAGGCAAAAAGAAATGATCAAGCCAATTTATGTCCTGAAGCAAGTGGTCAATTTCCATCAAAATAGTAAAGGTTTTAGAGAGATCCCTGAAACTCCTATAACTCTACAGAAATATGAGAAATATCTTTCTAACCATAGGGGGAAAATCCTAAGATTTTAGGTTTTTAGAAGATATTCTTCTCTGATAGCATAAGAGGAAGCTCAAACTTCCTGTATGCAAGAAAGTACATTCTTAAACCATAAAATTTAAATTGAAAAAATGCACTTACTTAAATCTAATACCAGCTAGAATATCCCTTCAATTTCTGAGGAACTGAGCTGAGTTAAAAATGCCCATAAAAACTGTTTAAATGAACTTGGGAAAATACTCGCTTTTTTAAGTTTAAAACTCCCTGGCAGAAATAACACTCAAAAGTACTGAGTAGGCATTAAAATAAACATTTCACATTTTAGCATGTAATGACCTCTTGAGGATCCTATAATTCTCTGATTTAGTGGACAGGAGAAGTAGGATTTATCTTTATAATTATGAGCTCTCATCTTTTCTTAGCTTCACCACTGAGAGAAATGAAGAAAAATGAGATAAAAACAATTTATTTTAATCAAGAGATTTTTCTTAAACTTAAAGGAAAGGGAACTGTGAAATCTTTCTGTACCCTCATCTCCATATGTTGCATATGACCTTAATAAGAATAAAACCCAGAATAAATCTCTAGAGCTACAGGGAAACAGGTGACTGTAACTTCTAACACTTTATGCAAACACCACATATTTGAAGGAATACCAGAATTTTTTTCAATGAAACATATCCTTTTCACACTATCTGTTACTTGTTCTCCTTCTTAGAGGATGTGTCTTTTTTTTTTTTCTTCCTGGAAGATGAAGATTTGCCAAGGTATGTAGGTATTTTTCAATTCACCTTAACATATTCTACCTAATTCCAAATATACTTTATCTTAGAGGAGGAATGACTTGAGAATTGCAGAACTGGCCAGTGATTAATTGAAGGCACTGCTGGCTCATTGAGCATATATAAGCAAACAACTCACACAGAACACATTATTGCACCATTAAAGCCAACAAGGTAAAAAATAAAGGATGAAAGAAGCCTAAATGAAAAGGCAAACATACATCCACCTCAGAAGATAAGCAAAAGTAAAATTCACCATATTTCCAGAGGGATGTAAGCTCTTGGAGAAGAAGATTGCTTTTGTTTTGTCAATGTATTATAACATCTGGCACAGAGCCTTGCACATAGTGGGTCTCTTAAAAACAATTGTTGAATTTAATTGAAATTCCAAGAAAATTTATTTTGCCAAATTACAATAGTACAATTGTGATTCTTTCTCCCACCTCTAACCCACCCATGATATTATAGTTATTAGAGGAACACTGACGAGTACCTGAACCAAAGAGGGATATTAACCAATCACTCGTCCACACTCAATGTGTGTAACACTCATGCCTTCTAAAGGGTATCATCAACCTTTTACCAGCTCTCAAAATACAAGGCTACTTTCCTCTTGCAAAAAAGTCATCAGTTTTGGAAATTAATAGACCACTGGGAAAGTCTGAGAGACCAGTTTCAGTTGAGTGATGGGCTTAGAAGTCAGAATGCAGAGGGCTTAAAAGAGAGTGAAAAAACTAGAGACAAAGAATGTAAATAGCTTTCCAATAAGATAATAAATACTAGGGATGGCAACATCTGGCAAGGGTTTTTAAAGGATAAGGGAGACTTAGACATGTTAACAGCAGCAGAGTTAATAGTACATATGGTAAGATGGAAGATTCTTCTTTTATAGAAATTCTGACTCCCTCTAATCTCCAGCTCAACTGTGCTCCCATGGGTCCTGATTTGTTAATCAGGTTCACTCTGCTGATCCTGATGACCACCTGCTTCTCAAATCACCTTGTTCCATCCACTACCTATATTTGGATATGAATTATTCTCACAAGCTAGTAAGGTTTTGCTATAGTAAGTCTTAGGAAAATTAAGATACTGGAAATCATGGGCAATGATGGCTGTCACTTTTCAATTTACCTGCAAAACTCTGCCAGCTCATCTTCTTTCATCCTGAACCTGCCTATGATTTCAAATGCAAGCAACTCTCAGTGTGAAAATTCCCTCCTCAAACTGGTAGAAAGAATGGATATGGCAGGGAAGAGCATGGGATTCTTAACTTGCAGTCCTTGAACTTATTTTTTTTTAATATATGTTGATAAATGTACTTTAACATAATTAGTTTTCTTTATAATCTTACATATGTTTATTCTATGGATTTAAAATGTTCTGAAAAGGGGTCCACAGGGCTTATTAGATTATCAAAGGGGTTTTTGACATGTGGAAGAGAGTTAGAATTACATAACATCATATAGTTGGCCTCTGTCAAAAGTAAGACTTAAATTGCTGATATTAAGACACACTGTCTATCCTCTGTCTCAGAAAGTGTCACAAATACTGGGCAGCAGAGTCAAATGAGATTAAAATGTAATGGGAATTATTTAACAAAATAAGTAAAAATATAATAAAACATAGATAATGTTAATATATGGTTTTCTAAGTCAATACATGGCCTGAAGGGATCGTCATATAAGGGTCAGTTTCTATTTTGAGTTGAACACCACTGTTTCTCCAGGAAATTATTTCAAGACCATTTTTTTTCCATTTTCTGAGAAACTAATGCTCACGACAGAGTCATCTTGTCAACATAGAACATATGTAACATTCTGAGACCCAGAAAAAAAGATTGTCATCCATCCTGAGAATTCTTTGTGATGACTTCCCATTTTGGAAAAAGAATTTTACTTTGACAAGTGATTAACTTCACTTGAGTTATCAGTATCTTCCTTCTCTCTGTTCCCACATGCTTTCATTCTAACTCCCTCTTCCCACTGACAAAGCCTTCTAGCATTTCCCTAATTATGTGTTATGAATATAAATGAAGAGCTACAAAGACTATATAATATATATTAGTAAGAATATATAGTTATATTTTAATGACATTATTTATGTCTGTAAGCTTAATGACAGAACAACTGAGTTATAAAAAGCCATAAAATTA
This sequence comes from Antechinus flavipes, assembly GCF_016432865.1. NCBI lineage: Eukaryota > Metazoa > Chordata > Mammalia > Dasyuromorphia > Dasyuridae > Antechinus > Antechinus flavipes. The sequence goes on from NC_067398.1 coordinate 320,675,640, forward strand.
CTGGAAAATAAATTTAAAATCTCAATCAGGGCCATTGTTTTGCCTGTTTATGTAACACCAGCTGTTTCTAGATTATCACTATATGAAAATTTTGATTTCAATATTTATGACAAGGTTTCATGTTCATGTATGTATGTTTATATGTGTGTGTTTATGTATGTATTGTGTTTAACTATATCTACATATATATGTATATATTTGGATGGATAGGAATGAGACCTGTGATTTCCTACATAGAGTGAGCTCACAGATGAGGATATTCACTCTACTGATGCTGATTGGCACCTTCTCAACAACATATAACCATAAAGGAAGACTTAAGCATTTTTGTCTCTTGGGTCCCTTGACAGTGTGGTAGAGCTTCTTTGGCACTTTTTCTAGGAATAATTTTTTAATACACTTGTTTTAATTGTTTTGATCATAGGACTACAAAAGGAAGAAAATCATACTAAAATCCAGTATGTATGTATTTATGTATACATAGGTGTATAATATATATATATATATATATATATATATATATATATATATATATACACACACACATACATGTATGAAGTCTCAATTATTATGGCATTAAAAGATAAAATTGTTGATATTATGCAATACTACACATATATTTTATGTATTTCTCAATTTCTAAATTTTTTCTGTGTGGTCTGCTGGCCTTTGTATATCATCTGAAGTTTTCATAAAACTCACCCAAACTTCTCCTTTAATTTCTTATGCTATTTCTATCCATGTTATAATGATATAGCAAAATCACAAAATCACAAAAGGCATGATGTACAAGAGATAACTTTGTGTCTGTGTGCTTATGTATTTATACACATATATACATATGTGTATTGTACACATACAATTACACATATTCCATATACATATATGTGTGTATATATGTATATATATATATACATATACATATATATATATGTGGTTAATTATATATAAACATACATGGTGTGTGTATATATAATTCATGGACCCCAGATTTGAAAATGGTAGGAGGTTCCCTTTCTCTAGTGGTCTTTGAGAAAAGACCATATAATTTTGTCAGTTCAGATCATAGTCTCTAAGGACCCTTCCAAATCTGATTTTATAGTTCTGTGACATCCATTATCATAACAGTCAGAGTTTCTTTTATGATCAACCTACATATTATTGCTTTTGCATGTAATTAATTCCCTGAGAAATCACTGTAATGAAGTATCATAGTTCATATGAATCTCTCTCTTTATCTGTAAATATCTCTCTGCCAGAAACCTTTTAGACCCTCTAGCATTTTTAATACAAAGCCAACGTCATCACTTAAATGATTTTATTTAGGGACAGCTAGGTGCAGTGGATGAGGAGGACTCGATTTCAAATATGCTTCAGATATTTGACACTTATTAGCTATGTGATACTGAGTAAGCCACTTAACCTCTATTGCCTTGCTAAAAAAAAATTATAATTTTACTTATTAGCTGTTATTATTTGACCAAACAAGGACTTAAATCTTCAAGCTCTCTTCTTCCCTCATAAAATGTAGCACTTCAATCTATTTTCACAACATTCTTTCTCCTTTTTTCTCTTTCACCAAACATCAATTTTCCAGCTGTCTGACTGAAGTGGCTATCCAGTCTAGAGCCATGGAGCATTCTTTCACTTTTGTTGGGGTGTGTGTATGTGTGTATTTATATATATATATATGTATGGGTATTGTGTGTGTATGCATGTAAAATTTCCCCCTATGCAATACAATGTTGGACCTTGAGATAGGAGAAACCATCCAGCCATAGACACTTACTAGCTATGTGATATTAATCAGATCACTTAATCTTTCTCAGTTTCCTCAATGGTAAAATGTAAAAATTAATATCACCTATTTCACAGGCGCATTGTGAGAATGTCATGAGATTCAATCGAAATCACTTTTAGCTCTAAAACTATGATCCTATGGTTAGTCAATCCATAATTAAATGAAATATTTGTGAAGCACTTTGCACTGGATCTGAAACATAGTAGGAATTATATAAATGCCAGCTCTTGTTTGCTATTATTATTGTTGTTGTTGTTATATGGGAGTTGAAATAATCATTTTGACTTCATTAGCACCATGCTATCACCAGCTCAGTTAATGAATCAGATTAAAAAAGAATGACTAAAAAATGTCTACCTGATACCAAAACAAGGAATTAACCTAGTTAATTCCTCTTGGGGAAAAAAATAAGTCAATCTAGACAATATGATTCTTTAAATTGTTTTTTGGTTTTATTTTCATCCTTTTGAACCTCTCTCTGACTGACTCTATCAGTCTCCCAATCAATAAGGTCCAATTATTCCCTATTATCAATAGGTTCAAAATCTGCTCTTCTCTTTATCATTAGAAGTCCTCCATAACCTGGTCCTAATCTATGTTTTCAATATTTTATACATTACTCCCCTTTCCAGTATGCTATAGTGTGGACAAATTGGATTTCCTGCTGTTCCTCATGTTCATGTTCCTCATACTTCATCCCCCATCTCTATCTCTTTACACTGGCAATCCCCCAGGCCTGAAATGCTCTTCTTCCTTTCTACTGGTTTAGCTCATTCACCAATTTTCCCATAAGCCTTTCCTGATCCCCAGAATTTCTCATATTTTGGCCCCTACAAATAGGCTTACTTATGTATAATTCTTGCCTCCTGTTTGGATATATGCTTTTTGAGGGCAGAGATTATCTTATTTTTGGCTTTGTATTCCCAAAACAGAACACAGTTCCTGGCTCATATTTGGTATTAGATAAATGTTTGTGGATTGACTGATCACAGGATCATCGATTTAGAGTTGAAAGTAACCTTTTGTTGTTGGTGTTCAGTCATTTTAATTCATGTCCATGTTTCTCTGACCTCTTTTGGGGTTTCTTAGGAATATCAGAAACTGGAGTGGTTTGCCATTTCCTTCTCCAGCTTATTTGAAAAAGGAGGAAATTGAAACAAATAGCGTTAAATGACTTATGCAGGATCACACAGCTAGGACACAACTGAAAGGACTAAACAAAAATAATTTTATAATACAATTATTTGTGCATGTATTATCTTTGTACTAGCTTACAGGCTCTAAGAAGGCAGGGAAATTATTTTTTTAAGCTTTGTTTCTTATACTCAAGAGGTACTGAGAAAATATATGTTTAAGCTTTTGAACTGAGAAAAATGAAGTGAAAATAGAAGAGTGATGAGTGAAGGAAGCATTCTTATAAGCTAAAAGGAAAAGGAAGATTCGAGACTCAGTATGTGGCTTAAGAGGATGAACAGAGACAAGAATGAGAATGAAAAATTTTAACTTAATTATTTATGTAATGTTCTGAAACCTGTACAGGAGATGGAAGTATTTTATTTAATAAAGCAACTTTTCAGCTTCTTCTGACCCTCGGAAGAGATTTGATTACCTTTGAGATTTGAGTTCCCAAGGAGAAGTCCTATGTGAAATAAAGGTGAGTGCATTGCAAAGGATAAGAATTTGATCTGGTTAGTATTGTCTCTGACACCTATTAAAATTATCAATGGAACTGAATGGAGTGGTTGGTTCACTAGAGATTTAAAGAAAAATGGTTAGGAGCAGTCTTTGCAAACCACAGAAATCTTCTCTGTTCGTTATTTCCCAGCATTTTCCTGGGGAAAATGTGTTCCTTGGTCCATAGAGTCATAGTACTGAAGATGGCCTTAAAATAGAAGTGTGACAATAGTATTTTTTCTCCCAAGCAAGGCAAGAAGCATTTTTATTATTCAGCCTCATTGCTAAGAATTGCGAAGAGAAGAATTTGCATAATGGAGAAGACATTGACCAAAACTTTTCAGTTCCTTTTTTAAAATTAAGGAAAAGCTCAATATAGGGGACACAGGATGATGTTATTGAGTACTTCTCCAAATACAATATGCAAGACTTAGCACAAACTGGCTTAAAATATGCACCCTAAGTGCTAGGGACCTTTTCCTCACCCTTTCATTCTTTCAAGGACATGAATTTATCACTCCATCTGTCTCTTTCATTCCCAGCACATGCCCAGCCCACTTCCTTCTCTACTCACATGCATCTTTAACAGAGTCTTTTACGACATTCTAAAATCCAAAGTTAATGTTGGCAACTTGCTGCAGCCTAATTCTACCCACCATGTGTCTTTTCATTGCCCTTTGGATTGTTTAGCATTGTAATTCTTCTGAAATCATGATGTTCGATGATTAAAGGCCATATAGCATCACTGGGAAAATATCCATGTTTTAAAATTGGCTTTTGAGGCAGAGTACACATAATTGGTCATTGAAATCACAGTAACATTTTTCAAAATTTTATGCAGTCAGATCTCCATCTATTCAAATCTGGGCTCAGATAATTGTCTGAATAAAGAGTCTGTCCATGATGTACCTACCTATGAACTAAATTGATGAATTTTCTTACTGGGCATTATTTATTTTTAATCATTTATTCTCTTCAGGATGGATATGTAGTCTGAACTCTATAATACTTTTGAGTATTACCAGTATTCCCTGGCCCAATGCAATTAAACGCTTTGGAGGAGGAAAATAGAGACAGTGGGAGAAGAGATTCAGTAGATCCTTCATCAATTGATTTCTCCTTAGTCCAACTGGTAAAATTATAGAATTTAATAAGAAGATAATAGAGTCAATGAGTTGTAACAGAATTCATTTTAAAGAAAGGTTTAGACTTTGTTGGCTCTTTGTCATGTCTAGAATTTTTCTGATAAAACTTGATAAAAGGCAGCTAGCTATTGGTTGGCTTAAGATTTAAGTCATGGCAGACCATTAGCCTTAAGATAAAATCTGTAATGGGTCAGAATCAAGGAAGAAAAGCGCCATAAGGACTAAATCCTACCATATGAGAAGTGAGCCAGCTAAGGAAGAAAAAATCCAGTTTTGAAAGGGATTCAATCCTTTTTCTTAGAAAGGAAGGTATTTCTCTCCACTTTCCATCATCAGTGACAAATTATTTTGCCATGATGCTACTTTCCCACTAGGAAACACCATGTCCTGCAGAAAGCAGGCTCAGGAATACAGCAGGAAGATATACCAAGCAGAAAAGTAGTACCCAGGGGAATACAGTGCATACCTTCTCTCCCTGCTAATGTACTTGTGGAAGAACGTACCACAGATTTATGAAAGGATGTTTTGATAATTTTACTCATGCTATATTATTTCAGTAAAAGCTATTTCTTTGAGCTAATTATGTCAACTGGTTAAGTAGTAACAATAAATGAACTTAAGTTAATGAGTTATATCTTGTGAAGACTAATAGAATATCTCAATACTGAGTAGTTCCCCCTACCCCAGGGGACCTAACCTTCAAATGTCTGTTGCAGGATAACCCTGAGGGGGGTGTCTATTAAAGCAAAATATAAATAGAAAGATAAAAATCTAGAAACCACAAGACAATGTCCCATTATCTCTCATAAGTAATATCAATGCAGTAAAAATTAGAAGAATAAGTTAAATGAGGTATTGATAGAAAATAATGGATACAATTCTGAGATGTTACATGTATATATGTACTTACATATATATATTTGCATCAATTTCATATATATATGAAATTGATGCAAATTTCTAGAAGTAGAAGCCAAAGGATTTAAACAGGAAGTTTCAAATGAAGAAATGATGGTTATCAACAACAAGGTGAAAAAGTGCATCAAATCATAAATAAGGGGAAAGAAAATTAAATAACTCTGAATTTCCATTTCACATGAACCAGATTCGCTAACATAATAAAATATGAAAATGATAATTTAGGGAGGGATTATGAGAGGACAGACACACTAGTGCATTCTTGGTAAATCTATGAATTAATCCAGACATTCTGAAAAACAATTTGAAATTATGAAACAAAAATAACCAAATAGTACATTTCATTCAAACAAATATTATTTTTACCAGGCACATAATCCAAGTGATCAAAGTTACAAAGAAAAGGCCATATGCATAAAATATTTATATTTGTACCCTTTTTTGTTGTAGCAAATACCTAGAAAATAAAGAGGATGCCCATCAATTCTGGGATGGCTGAAAAAATTTAATATGGACAAATTAATGTAAGATAATAATATTGTTACATAAGAAATTATAAATGTGAAGACTTCAGAGAAACTTAGGGAGAATTTATGCAAATTTATAGAGTGAAATAAGAACCATGAGGATAATTTGTATAACAAACTCATACAAGAAAGTTGTCAGAATATCAACACAGTGACAAATCATGATACTGAAAGAGTAATGAAAAAGCATGACTCAAGGCTAGATTACCTGTAGCAAATTGCATAGCTTCTTTAATAATCCCAAACTTCTTCCTGCAACAAAGTTTCATCTATTTAATACCAATATTTTGTTGCTATTGCTTATAACTACAAGTAATATAACATTATAGTCTTCAAAGAATTTGGAATGAATATAATAAGCCAGTGGAGAGGTGAATGGTGGGAAGCAACCAATAGGAATGCCAAATGATTGTAATAAAAAAACTCAACATCAAAGAAATGCATATTTGTGAATATGATGTTTGTCTGTATAAATAATTACTTTCTATACAAAAAAATCAAGAGATATTTTAAGCTATTGTGCTTCCTGTAATTTTTTTTTTGCATGATGATGGGAATGCTTTTATTTTTGACAAGTATGTTTTTTTTAATTTAATTCAATTTATAAATCGTGTTAGGACAGAAATTAAGTTTTTGTGAATCTAATGTGACCTATAAATATAAAGTAATACACTTGGGTAGAAAAAATGAACTTTACAATTATAACATGGATAAAATGTAGTCCAAAAAATATGGGGTTTTAAAAATATTTTAAGTTTGATATGAACTAGCTGTATGATGTGGCAGCCAAAATAAAGCTAATGCAATCCCCAACTACATCACAACCAGTATAATTTCCAGGAATAGGAAGGTAATATATTTTGTCCTCATAAGATTTTTCTGAGTATTGTGTTAAATTTGGGTGCCAGGGTTAAAAAAGAATATTGATAAACATTAATAAGCTAAATGCTGTTCAGAAGGGAACAAGAGTAATGGACTTTGAGTCCATGTCATATGCCTCCTCTTGCAGGAACTGAACATGTTTAGCCTGGAGAAGATCAGCCTCACACACGACAATGTGGCTGTTTTCAAGTTTTTGAAAGACTGAAAAGCAAAGGAAGAATTAGTCTTGATCTGGTTTGCCTCGGTAGGTAGAACTCAGAGTAATAGACAGAAATTGTGAAAAGGTAAATTTATGCTTGATGTCAGGGGGGAAGATTCTTAACAATTTAAGCTGTCCCAAAGGATAATGGGCAACCATCCTTCTAAATCTCAAATTTGGTGATTCTGTTTTATGAATGAAAGATTATGCTTGGTTCTTAACAATATACTGAAATAAAAGAGTCCCATTTATGCAGGAATAAAGCACATTCAATTTTATACCTTCTATACCGGATCTACAGATACCTTCCCAAAAGACTATTAAGCTGGAGAACATAGACATTTCTTAGTGGTGATTTATATATCTATTTTCAGATTTCAATTAATTTGGGTAACAGATATTTCATTTTAATAAAGTAAAAAAATAATACAATATCTTCAGGATGGGGGAGGCAGTAAGGAACTGTAATTTAATTTTCCTCTGGCCACAAAACAAAAAAGGCAATAAGACAATGGCATATGTTAATTAATAATATCATTCTTCTGAGATGGTGAACTTCAAACTAATGAGCCTTGATTAACTAAGAGGAAATATCTTCTTCTCTTTTTTTTCCTGAGGTAATTGGGGTTAAGTGACTTGCTTAGGATCACACAGCTAGGAAGTGTTAAGTGTCTGAGGCCAGATTTGAACTCAAGTCCTCCTGACTTCAGGCCCACTGTGCCACCTAGCTGCCCCAGGAAATATCTTTACCAGGAACTAAGTAAGATAAACAACAAATTTATCTGATACTGATATTTTTGCATTGAATCCTTAATTAGATCATTTCACTTAGTTAAAGGCAGAAGGAATTTTCATTTAGGAAAAGTTATGTATACTCTGCTCTGAGGCCTTTCACTGTTTTAGATAACTTGGAATAAATGATCTCTCTCCTTTCTGTGCCCACACTAACTTCTCTATGTTTTACTTAACCTAGGAATTATACTTCCAGTTCTATATTTTCAAAGATACGTGCAGTTCACATCTGGAATAAACTTTGGTGTCATTCTATAGGCAAAATTCTCACCCACTTTCAAAGAGGTCTCTTTAGGCTATGTTGACATAGTAACAGAATCATTTAGAGTTCATCATACCCATCTTAGCCACCATCAAGTTATATTATAGATGATAGCAATTTTCCATCATAATGGAACCATTATGAAACCACCAATATGCAATGAGATAAATCTCAAAGCTTTGTCTTTTCTGTAAAACTCTCTAGGACTGAATGAATAGGATTAAATGTATCTTCCATATTTAAAAAATAAAGACCTCACATCTTCCTCAACACAAAAATCAATAAATAATAATCCCTGTCTATAGAGTAAACATATATTAATTCTAGGGCTTGGTTTTTAATGCGTTTCTTTCCATTTTTGGCATGGTTGTCTATGTTCATGTTGGTAAGTTATATATTTTTTCTCTTTATGAAGATCTATCAGCAACATTCATTAATGATGTGACATTTTAAACTGAGGCTTCTAGAGAGTAAAGATTTTATTTCTACAACTTGATGGGTTGGTCCTAATGGGAGCCATTTTCAGCCTTAATTTTATAGTTTATTGAAATAGATATTATCATGCTATTGGGAAAAACTATACAGAGATACTAGGGATCTATGTTGTATTTTGTTTTGTTTTGTTTTTTCTTAAGCGTAATTTTTAGTTGTAATTGAAATGCTCACACAGGAGCAAAACAGCATATTAGCCTTGGAACCAGAAAGACCTGGGTACGAATTCTGCATATGACACTGATAAATTTTCTGATTCTGAACAAGTCATTTAACTTATTTGTGCTCCCAGCACAGTTATATAGAACAGTTACACTTAATCTTTTTTATGTATCATAGAATTCTCTGGCATTTTGGTGGAGCCTAGGAACCCATTCTCAGAATAATGTTTGTAGCCTACATTCATAATTAAAGAAAATACTAAATTTCAGTTAGAGATTAGTAAAAATATTGATTTCTGACTACTGACTACTTTGCATAAATATCAGCATGCCTCCCTTACCCTCAAAAATATCTCATTTGGTTTGTCCATTCTGATAGCTATACATCCTTCATGACTCTTCTTTTTTGTTGTTGCTAAATTCTTTGAAAAAAATTCAGTATACTGTATAATAAGTATCTCCACTTTATTTCCTTTCTTTTTAGATTTCATAAGTTTAGTCTCCAACTTCATGATTCAAATGAAATAGTTCTCTCCAAAGTTACCAATCATCTCTTAATTACCAAATCAAATGACCTTTTTTCAATCTTCATCTTTCTAGACCTTTCTGTAGCCTTTGAAATTATCAATCACTCTCTCTCTTTAATATGGGAGTTTTTGTGAAATTGCTCTTTCCTACTTCTCCCCCAACTGTCTGAACACTCTTCAATAGCTTTTTCTAGGTCTTGATCCAGGTCATCCTTGCTAACCATGAAAGTCCTGAAGGGTCTATCCTATAATCTCTTCTCTTTTCTCTCTATATTATTTTGCTTGGTGATTTCATCAGCTTCCATGGATTCAATTATCATCTTTATGTAATTGTACTCAGATAAATTTATCCATTCTTAACCTGTCTTCTGACTTCCAGTTTCATATCTTCTTGCCTATTGAACAAATCAAACTGTTATGTTCTATAGGCATTTTAAATTCATTATGTTCAAAATTATACTCATTATCTTCTTTCTTCCCCCCAAGCCTTTTGTTCTTCCTAAATTTCCTATTATTGTAAAAGATATAATTATTCTCTCAGTTACTCAGGCTTGCAACCTGATGTCATCTTCTCACTCTTTTATCCCCTATATCCAATCAATTTTGAAGTCCTGTCAGCTTTATCATTCTCTGATATCTCCCACATACGTTACCTTTTCTCCTCTGAAACTGCTTTCACCTTGCACAGAGTCCCTTATTGACTCACAAGTAAACCTGATGATTGGTATCCTTGTATCAAGTCTTTCCTTTCAATAGCTCACCCTTAACTCATCTGTCAAATTGATTTTCCTAAATTCTGACAATGCTATCCCAACTGACTCAATTCAATAAGCTCCAGTGGCTTCTTGTTTACTTCAGAATTAAATATAAAATTCCCAGCTTGGCTTTTAAAGCTTTTCAAAAACTTATCCCCTTCCCATATTTCCAAAGTCCTTACATCTTCTTCTCCCAAAAGCAGCTGGTGATTCAGTAACTGGCACTTAGTTGTATAACACCAGGCAAGTCACTTAATCTCAGTTAAGTTTTGCCTCAGTTTCCTCATCTGTAAAATGGGCATAATAATAGCATTTATTTCAGTGTTGCTGTGAGGATCAAATTTGATAACATTTGTGGAGTCTTGTAAGGGCCTAGAACAGTGCCTGATATGTAGCAGGCAATATATAAATGCCCTATTAAATTAAGAGCTTCTTGAGAGTGCAGGTTGTCTTTTTTTTTTTTTTTGTACCCATAGTATTTAGTACAATGCCTAGCACCGAGGAGGCACTTAATAAATGCTTATTACTTGACTGGTTAGTTCTAAGATTATCTCCAAATTATCTTGTCTGTATCTTACTTTCAACAACAACCAGCAAATAATATATGAGTTTCTCTCCAAGCAGGATTATTATGCTTTGTTTATCAGTTTTCATATTATGAATGAGTCAATTAATTTCAGGGTTTTCTTTTAAGTCCATTAAAAAGAAACAATATAGCAGCATAATTATTATTTTGAGTTTTCTAACAAATTAGAATGAATAAGCAGTTGTATTCTAGAAAAGTTCTTTTAAATTGTTTTTTAATCAATTTGTACAAAATCTCTCCAAATGAATGGTTCCCAAGGTGTGGTATGCCATTGTGGTCTGCAAGCTAGTCTCAAATTAAAATTACCCAATGAGTGTGTTCTTTTAAGGACATTTTAACCTTTAAATTTTAATTTATGTTAAAAAATGCTCAAGGATGGAAAAATATAACCACATTTCCTGTTTTTTTTCTTTTTTTTTTAATTTGGAGGAAAAAACTATACAAGATTAATTTTTATGGCATCAAGTTAGAATAAGGGAGTATGTGGTTTGTGGTGTTTTTTGTTTTGTTGAAGTGATACACACACACACACACAAAAAGATGTTTGTTCTAAAACAACTTGAAATAAACTGTGTCTTCTGGGAGAGTCAATGTTGCATCATTTCAATGCCTGGCTTGAGTTCAATAGGACCATGGTTTAATGCTATTTTGGACATGCACCAGCTATGAAACCATTACCAAATCACAAATTTTCTGGGCTTCTGTCTGAGATATCCATGACTTATCTACAAACTGTGATCTGTGTTTATACACCATCTCTTAAAAATATTCTTGATTTAGTGACATGTCTGCAAAGACATCTTAAATATAATGCTAATTATTCTTGTCTAGAGGAATACTTCATTTGTGAATGTTAAGTTAGATCCCTAGTTCTTTTCGTTTGTCCATAGCCAAGTGGACACCAGAAAATCATCCAGTGCAAATTTTCCATATAATTTCATGGCATCAAATTAAGTAAGCCATGCAAAAAAAGCATATGGATTGCAAAATGTCTAACAGAATGGCATTCACAGACTGCCATAGTCAGAGAGCTCCACTATTTTGGATGAGCTACAAATGAAAAAAAATTAACAATTATTTGCTTTTTTTTAATTGCCTTAATAATGTTAAGACAAGCCATTCTATAATTGATAAATGCTCAAAAGATATGATCAGACAATTTTCAGATAAAGAAATTAAAACCATTTCTAGTCATATGAAAAAATGCTCTAAATCACTATTGATCAGAGAAATGCAAATTAAGACAACTCTGAGCTATTACTACATACCTCTCAGATTGGCTAAGATGACATGAAAAGATAGTAATGAATATTGGAGAGGATATGGGAAAACTGGGACACTAATACTTTGTTGGTGAAGTTGTGAATTGATCCAACCATTCTGGAGAGCTTTTTTGGAACTATGCCCAAAGAGCTATCAAACTGTGCATGTCCTTTGATGCAGCAGTGTCTCTACTGGGCCTGTATCCCAAAGAGATTATGAAGGAGGGAAATAGAGAGAAGAATTCATATTCATCTATTGACATAGTTATGGAGGCTTGACCAATTTGGCAGCTGTACATTTTACAATTACAATATTTAATTATAAATATTTAATAATAAATTATTAAGATAGTGCTTCTTAAAGACACATCCACTAGAAAACATTACTAGCAATCCATGTGTACCTGGACAGAAGATATGAGAAAATTTTTTGAAAGCTGCATAGATTATAAGCTGAGAAAAGGAAAATATATTTGAAATCACAGAGCTTTTTAAAACACACTTTTTATGGGTATCATTTTATTGCTTTTCATTGATTCCATACTTTAAAGATGTCAGTTACTATGATTAGTTCATCTCATCTTTTGTTAAATGGAAGCCAGGTAAAAATGCTCCTGGAACATGTTACTATTCTGGAATTATTATTTTAAGTTTCATGTTTAAAAACTACTGTGCAAGTGGATAAAATGATGCTTTAAAAGTTTCTAGGATTCAGGTTTCTCTTGTGTGACTCACTAAAAAGCATATTCAGAAAAATTTCATAACAGGTCTCTCTATTAGTACAAATAATAAATCCCCTGAAATAGTTGCATGAATTCAGATTTGTACTATTTGGGCATCATAATGACATAAAATATAATAATTGACTTCAACTAATGGAAATATGCAGTGGAAATTCAAATAATGCAATGACTTGGGGGATTCATTGTTCATACTAATCAGGACCTAGATATAATAGGCAGTATGACAAGAATGATATGTTCTTTCTACAATTGCTATATGGTTTTGATGCTGTCTCCTAGATCTCTATATTTTGAGAGCTTTTCAATCTTCATAGGTTGGAGGTTGATTAGAGGTTCTGTCATGGCAACATTTATTGAAAATATTTTCTAAAATTATGTTATATCTAAGCAATAACAGATGATAGTTCTATATGGGACAATTGTCTGGTTTCAGTACAGGTTTTTTGTTGAGTTTCTGAAGATGTTTTGTGAATTCCATTGGTATCATGGAGATTCCTCATCTGTTTGTGAGGAATATCAAAATGTTATATAATTCTGGTCATATGGCAATATTTTTCTAAGAATATAATAGGTACTAAGTTTCTTAAACTTGTCTCGATACATTTCAGAGTTTTTACTCTTCCTTTTTAAAGATTGTTATCAACCAATAAGTACATTCTCTGTGAGAATGAAGTTTTGGTAATTTCCAGTGCAATTGTCTGAAATGTAACATTTTCATGAATCCCTCCAAACCTAACTCAATCTTGTATTTGGCACTTCTTTCTCAACATTTTATGGGTTATGGTTTTATGGATATTACCCCTGGAGAACTTTTTGGTTTCATTATTGGATCTTAGCCATTTCATAGGTTACATCCAATAGTAAAAATGTATCAAGTCCAATAGTAATATTTCCTGAATAACCACTGTTCATAACAGTGGTAAAATAGTACTATAAAAGTAATATATGCTTATTATATAATATGAGAATATCTATCAGTCTTTTCTCCTTTCTGATGAAGTATTAACATTTGTACACTGAGTTGGGGTAGTGGACTCTGTGTTTCTTTGTTTATGTATGATCTGATGCCTAAATATATCCTATATCCATTATCTTCCATATTATTTATTATTCAAAGGTACACCCTAAGCCTGGTATTAATAAAGGGTTAATCTGCTCATTTTGGCTGTTATTATTGCTATCGTGTTGCTGTTGTTAATATAATTTGAGGAACACTGGAGTCTTTCCAACTCATGACCTGAGAAAATTTTCTCTTCCCCACTCTGAAACCACATTGTTTCATATTGCTTCATCAGATATTCATTCTTTGGGGTAAGTTTGGGCCTTTCTTAAAATGCAAAAAACTCTCAGAAAGATGTAGAGACATGTGAGATGTGGGTTTGTAATGCTAGGTTATTATCAGTGTACTTAGTGGCAAACACCCACACATATACTCACAAACATTTCTCTCTACTTCTGGTTCATTTCCTTTTAAATTTTCCTTCACAGGGTTCAAGTTAGCCTAATAGATATGCTCTGGAATATTTTCATTAACTAGCAAAACTACGGACAACTCTAATTTATTCAACCCACACCTTGAAGTAACCTTGTAGAAATCTCTCCTGTCTTGGGTCAGCTTTTCCTTCTCAAATCTCAAACCCTAAATATATGGACTTAAACAAAGCTACTATTGATGGACATGCAATTAATGTCATTATTAAATAATTTTTAAAATATTATATAACTCAAAGTTCAAAGTCCATTTTTGTAACCCTCTCCTCAATGGAAATTTATTATTCAATAATTCATGCATGTGTGAAGGGCACAGTTTACAAAAGCTTGTAAAAGAAGCAATATTCTGATCTTCTGGTTTCTATCTCTGAGGGAGAATACACAAGGTTTCAGTCACTCTTCAGATCTCTAAAGGGAGAAAAAACTCTGGAAAGAAGTTAACATGTTAAGGAACTGGCATTTTGATCATGCTCCTATTCCAACCTTATTAGACTAAGGATTTCGTGAAATTTCTCCTTAAGACCATCTCTCTTGGTTTACATGAGCTTTCTTGCTCCCAATTAGAGACTTCATTTCCTATCTGTATATTTTTTCTGATTTCTGCTTATTATCTGCTTAGACAAATGAGTTTATTGGGGAAAAAGAGATCCAAGAAGATATATACATATACATACATATGCATAAAAAGTTATATATATGATATGTAAATATATGTACATATTTGTACACATGTGTGTGTGTTATAAGCATGTGTATATATAATATATAGTATATTATGCATGGGTGAGAGAGAGAGACTAAGAGAGAGACAGAGAGACAGAGACAGAGAGAGAGAGAGAGAGAGAGAGAGAGAGAGAGAACCACAGTTTCTTTGTGTTGGAGAGGATGTGGGACAACTGGGACACTAATACTTTGTTGGTGAAGTTGTGAATTGATCCAACCATTCTGGAGAGCTTTTTTGGAACTATGTCCAAGAAGCAGCTACACCCAAAGAAAGAACACTGGGAAATGAATATAAACTGCTTGCATTTTGTTTTTCTTCCCGGGTTATTTATACCTTCTGAATCCAATTCTCCCTGTGCAACAAGAAAACTGTTCGGTTCTGCACACATATATTGTATCTAGGATATACTGTAACCTATTCAACATGTAAAGGACTGCTTGCCATCTGGTAGAGGGGGTGGAGGGAGGGAGGAAGGGAGGGGAAAAATCGGAATAGAAGTGAGTGCAAGGGATAATGCTGTAAAAAATTACCCTGGCATGGGTTCTATCAATAAAAAGTTATTAAAAAAAAAAAAAGGAACTATGTCCAAAGAGCTATCAAACTGTGCATACCCTTTAATGCAGCAGTGTCTCTACTGGGCCTGAATCCCAAAGAGATTATGAAGGAGGGAAATAGAGAGAAGATTTCATATTCATCTATTGACATAGTTATGGAGGCTTGACCAATTTGGCAGCTGTACATTTTACAATTACAATATTTAGTTACAAATATCTAATAATAATAAATTATTAAGATAGTGCTTCTTAAAGACACATCCACTAGAATAAATTACTATGAGGAGAGCAGAAAGACCAGCCTCTGGCTTCAATGTTTTGTCTTCCCTCCTTCCAGGAACCAAAAGCCTCTCTTGAAGAAAGGTAGAAGAAAAAAACTCTGAGGATATCTATTTCTATTTCTATGTAAGTCACTTCTAGGCCGACCCATGTAGACACATATAACCTACATGAACAAAATAGATATCCTAAGGTAGCCACAGCCATAAAAATGGATTAAAAAGTCTCAAGAGACTATGATTTTGTCCAAAAATAGCCTTGGTAGCCTCAAGTAGTTTGGTTAAAATATCACCATGCTAAGCTGATTTTATATTAGTGCTACCCAGATGGTAGGAGCCACTTCTGTTTTAGTTTCAATTCTAATATCATCATCATCTCTATCCCTATCTCCTCCAGAATTAGCTCATTACTGGGAAACAGCATCATGGAGATTTTTTTAGCTTTCTTATTCACATTTCATCAATATCGACATTTGCTTCTGCCCATCTAATTAGGAAGCTGAAAAATAGAGCAAATATTCCTTCTATAGTCTTTCTTTACAGAAGGCTCAAAATCTCAGCTCCTCTTCATTTGTCATGAGCTGCTCTGCTTTGTTTCAATTCGACATCATCATCATCATCATCATCATTCTCACAGGTTACTTTCCAGCAAACACATCCCCTATCCCCTTTTCAAATTTCTTTTGGATCCTGAAGCTCCTTGGCCACAGACACAATCTTTTTTTTCTTATTTGCATCTCTAGCAATTAATACAATGCCTGACACAGAATAGGCCCTTTAAAAATGTTTATCATATCATATTGTAAGAAGGCAGAAAGATCATGTTGCTACTTTGTTGTTTGGGGTATAAAAGGCCAATTCAACAAGAATTAGTGTTAGACCTTTACTTTTCCTCTTGCTTGCTCCCTGGAGAATTATTTGTTGGTTGTTCTTACTCTACATAAGATGAATATGTTTTTATCCTTATATAAAACCTTATATCCTTTTAATTGATTATTATAATCTTTGATTTAGTAAAGTGTTTTTAATCTACTTCAAGGGTTCATTGCATTTTTAAGCCATTTAATATTATTTAGGTTTGGCCTATAATAACCCATGATAAACAAGCTCCTACCCCCTCTTTGGAATGGATAATAATTAGCTTAAATTCCTTGTATAATTCAGAAATAGCTCTGGAGTTTTAAGAAATGCATACTCAAACTTGCTGCTAGCAATAGAGAACAGGATAGACAATCTCAGCCTTCTTCAAATCTATGTCCTGAGGACAACCCCAGAAGAAACTACCAACAGGATTTGAGTCAGAAGATACTCAAGGATAGAGCATTGGGTCTTTGCTGGAATATGGTGATCTTTCTTGCTAGGGGACTTTAATTGCTCTCATAGAGGCTTCCCTAAACATCATAAACCATTAGAATTCTTTTCTTTGCTTTGTAGTAAGGACAGTAGTTAGCAAGAATACATCACAAGGATATTAAGTTTTGTTTTTAAATTACTTTCTTGATTTCAGCTATATTCTCCTTACTTGGATCTATTTCTAATAATTGACTAGGATCCCTTTGTGTCAGATTTCATGCAATTCAGCTAAGATGTGATTTAACTAATAAGAAAAAAGGTATGGCATATTTCTGCTCTCTACTATGACATTTGAGGACAACTGTGTGATAAGAATCTCATGATCACTCTCATGCTGGTTTAATTTCATATAAGTGTTAGTTAAAATAAAGCCTTATGAAAATAATCAATTAGTGTTGGCTGATTTCTTTTTAAAAATATTCTTTCGGGGGGTGTCATGAGTATTAATGCTTCTTGCCTTCTCCTAACTCTGTTTCTATACTTTTCCCCACCAAAACAATAGATAGTTCTGAGACCCAATCAGGAAGATTCTTCACCATAATTAAATAAAAGGCTCAAAAATGGAGTATTCTGCTTCACTTATTCTTCTGGTTAGAGGCAGAGCCCAAATTGGTGAAGTGAAGGCAGGAACTCACCCAACCTCTCCGCCAAACCTCTCCAAATTTCTTTAAATAATAGCTTTAATAATACCCAAAAAGATGGAATAGAATATTTTCTAGCCAAAGGCTGTGACAACAGTGTGGGAGTCCAGTACACAACTGAAGCACAAGCCATGTCAGCACAATCCTAACCACAGTGCCATCAAAGCAGGACTCTGTTGCTTTAACAAACTAGATCTTACAGCTACAGTGGGGTGGGGTCATTCCTAAGAGAGCTTGAGGTCAGGTCCCTAGAAGACTCTCTGAAATCAAGTTTAAGACTATGCATCCTCTGCCCTGGAAAGAGACCCCCTACTTTATTTAACAAAGAATAAAAGCTGATTAATAGGCTAGGAAATGAGCAGACACAACAAAAAAAATGTTTCTGACTATACAAAGTTTCTATAGTGATAAGGAAGATCAAAACACACATTCAGAAGAAGACAACAAAGTTAAAGTTCCCCATATTCAAAATCTCTACAACAATAAGAATTGATCTAAGGCAATGGAAGAGCTCAGAAGGGATTTTGAAAATCAAGTAAGAGAGATGGGGGAGGGGGGGAAATTAGGAAAAGAATTGAAAGTGATGTAAAAAGAAATACAAAAAAACTACTGAGGAGAAGAATTCTTTAAAAAAACAAAATTGGCCAAATGGGAAAGGAAGTACAAAAACTCCCTGAGGAAAATAATTCCTTAAAAATTAGAATTGAACTGGACCTGTATACCAAAGATATAATAAAAATGGGAAAAGGATCTATATGTGCAAAATTGTTTCTATCTCCTTTTTATAATGGCAAGAAACTGGAAACTGAGTGGATGCCTATCAGCTGGAGAATCGCTGAATAAGTTATGGTATAAGAATGTTAATGGAATATTATTGTTCTATAAGAAATGATCAGCAGGATGATTTTAGAAGGACCTAGAGAGACTTGTATGAACTGATACTAAATGAAATGAGTAGAACCAAGGGAACATCATACATAACAACAACAAGATTATGTGATGATCAGTTTAGATGGACATGGCTTTTTTTAATAGTGAGATGATTAAGTTCAGTTCCAATGGACTTGTGATGGAAAGAGCCATCTGCATCCAGAAAGAGAACTGTGGGGACTGAACATGGATCATAGCATAGTATTTTCATCTTTTTTTGTTGTGATTGTTCGATTTTTGTTTTCTTTCTCATTTTCTTCCTTTTTGATCTGATTTTTCTTGGGCAATATAATAATTGTGGAAATATGTGTAGAAGAATTGCCCATATTTAATATATATTGGATTACTTGCTATCTGGAGAAGAGAATGGGGGAAGGGAGAAACCAAAAAATTTGGAACACAAGGTTTTGCAACATTGAATGTTGAAAAACAGACATGTATTTTGAAAATAAAAAGCTAAACAAAATTAGAATTGAGCAAATGAAAGATGATGACTTTCTGAAAAATCAAAATATATTAAAGCAAAGCCAAAAGAATGGAAAAAGTAGGGGAAAATGTGAAATATGTTATTAGAAAAACAACTGACCTGGAGCCAAGAGAGATAATTTTAAAATTATTGGTCTACCTGAAAGTCATGATTTTAAAAAAAGAGCTTGAACATCATCTTTCAAGAAATTATTAAGGAAAACTGTTCTGATGTTCTTAAGCCAGAGAGTAAAATAGAAATTGAAAGACTATATCAATCACCTTCTGAAAAGAGATCTCAAAATGAAAATTCTCAGGAATATATTAGCCAAATTCCAAAAGTTCCAGGTCATTGGGGAAAATTTTGCAAATATCCAGAAAGAAACAAATAAACTATAGTGTAGCTACAGTCAGTATTAAACACAGGATTTAGCAGCTTCTACATTAAAGGATCAGAGAGCTTGGAATATGATATTCCAGAAAGCAATAGAGAATTATAACCAATAATCACCTACCCAGCAAAACTGAGTATAATCCTTCAGGGTGGATATTCAATAAAATAGAGGATTTTCAAGCATTCATGATGAAAAGACCAGAGCTGAATAGCAAATTTGATTTTCAAATATAGGACTTGGAAGAAGCATAAAAAGATCATCAGGAAAGTGATAGCATAAGGAACTTAATAAGGTTTATCTTTTTACATTCCTAAATGTGAGGATGATACTTGTAACTCATTAGAACTTTCTCATTATTATGTCAATTTGAAGGAATATATTTAGACAGAGGATGAAAATGTAAGCTGAATATAAAAGGATAATATCTTTTTAAAATGACAAAATTAAGGGATAAGAGAGAAATGGGCTGGAAGAAAGAGAAAGGGAGAATTATCTGCCATAAAAAGATGAAAGAAAAATCTTTTATAATAGAAGGAGAGGAAGAGGAAAGGGTAAGTGAGTGAACCTTACTCTTATCCAAATTGGCTCAAAGAGGAAATAACAGATACTCAATATGGATATAGAAATCTATCTTAAACTGCAGGAAATTAGGAGGAGTATGGGATATGGGAAAGGGGGGGGGTGATAAAAGAGAAAGTATATTGGGGGAGAGAGTGGTCAGTAGCAAAACACTTTTGATGATGGACAGTGTGAAAGGAGAAAGAGAATAGAATAAAAGGAGGAGAAATACAATAGTAATTGTAAAAAAGAATTTTCAAGCAACTTTCTCTGATAAGGTCTTATTTCTTAAAAATAAAGGGAACTAAGTCAAATTCATAAAAAATAAGAGTCATGCCTCAACTGATTAATAATCAAAAGATATGATCTATGGCCAAAGGGTTATAAATTTGATCTAATACAACTACTACTAGCCATGAATACTAAAAGACATTTTTTTAAGGAAAAGGTTCTATAGGTACAAAAATATTTGAGGCAGCTCTCTCCTCAGAGACTGGAAATTGAGAAGATGTTCACCAGTTGAGGAATGGCTGAATAAATTGTGGTATATGTATGTCATTGAATATTACTGTTCTGTGGGAAATTATGAGCAGGATACTCTCAGAAAAAAACCTAGAAAGTCCTTCATGAACTCAAGCAAAGTGAAATGCACTGTGTCCAAAGTAATAGCAATGCTCTTGGATGATTATCTGTAAATGACTTTGCCATTCTCAGCAATACAACAATCTACAGCTCTTCTGAAGGAGTTATGATGAAAAATCCTATCCCTACTCAAAGAAGGAACAAATTGTGTCTGAATAGAAATTGAATCCCTACCCTCCGTCTCTCTTTCTCCTTTCTTCTCTTCTCTCTTCTCTCTGTTTCTGTCTGTCTTTGTCTTTCTCTCTGTCTCTCTCCTCTCTCCTCTCCTCTCCTCTCACTATCACTCTGTCTCTCTGTGTCTCTTTCTGTCTCTCCTTTCCTCTATCTCTGTCTCTTTCTCTGTGTGTGTGTCTCTCTGACTCCTCTCCTCTCCTCTCTTCTCCTTTTCTCTCCTCTCTTCTCCTCTCCTCTCCTCTCTTCTCTCCTCTCTTCTCTTCTCTTCTTTTCTCTTCTCTTCTCTCTCTCTCTGTCTCTCTGTCTCTCTGTCTGTCTCTCTGACTCTCTCTGTCTTTCTGTGTCTGTGTCTGTCTGTCTGTCTGTCTGTCTCTCTCTCTCTCTTCTCTCTCTCTCTCTCTCTCTCTCTCTCTCTCTCTCTTCTCTCTCTCTCTCTCTTCTCTCTCTCTTTCCCCTCTCTCTTTAGATTTATTTATTTATTATAGCTTTTTATTTACAAAACATATACATGGGTAATTTTTCAGCATTGACCTTTGCAAAACCTTCTTTTCCAACTTTTCCCCTCCTTCCCCCCACTCTCTTCCCTAGATGTCAGGTAGACTAATACATGTTAAATATGTTAAAGTATATGCTAAATTCAATATATGTATACATATTTATACAGTTATCTTGCTGCACAAGAAAAGTCAGATTTTGAAATAAGATAAAAATAACCTGAGAAGGAAAACAAAAATGCAAGTGGACAAAAACAGGAGTGGAAATACTGTTGTAGTTCACATTCATTTCCCAGAGTTCTTTCACTGGGTATAGCTGGTTCTCTTCATTATTGAACAATTGGAATTGATTTGATTCATCTCATTGTTGAAGAAAGCCACATCCATTAGTATTGATCATAATATAATATTGTTGTTGGAGTATATCCAAGAGTATCTCCTGATCCTGTTCATTTTACTCAGCATCAGTTCATGTAAGTCTCTCTAGGCCTCTCTGAAATCATCCTGTTGGTCATTTCTTACAGAGCAATAGTATTCCATAACATTCATATACCATAACTTATTCAGCCATTCTCCAATTGATGGGCATCCATTCATTTTCCAGCTTCTAGCTACTACAAACAGGGCTGCCACAAACATTTTGGCACATACAGGTCCCTTTCCCTTCTTTAGTATCTCTTTGGGGTATAAGCCCAGAAGTAACACTGCTGGATCAAAGGGTATTCACAGTTTGATAACTTTTGGGGCATAGTTCCAGATTGCTCTCCAGAATGGTTAGATCCGTTCACAACTCCACCAACAATGTATCAGTGTCCCAGTTTTTCCACATCCCCTCCAACATTCATCATTATCTTTTCCTGTCATTCTAGCCAATCTGAGAGGTGTGTAGTGGTATTTCAGAGGTGTCTTAATTTGCATTTCTCTGATCAATAATGATTTGGAACATGGTTTCATATGGCTAGAAATAGTTTCAATTTCATCTGAAAATTGTCTGTTCATATCCTTTGACCATTTGTCAATTGGAGAATGGCTTGATTTCTTATAAATCAGAGTCAGTTCTCTATATATTTTGGAAATGAGGCCTTTTAGATTTATTTTTCTTGAGGAATTTTTTTATTAAGATGGGAGATCTGTGTTTTCTTTCACAATATGATTTTTATACAAGTGTTTTGTGTAACTTTACATGTGGTTTTTTAATGGGGACTAGGAGTGAGGACAAGGAGGAGAATCTGGAACTCAAACATTTTAAAAACAAATGTAAAAAATGCTTTAAATGTAACTGAAGAAAATATTAATTAAATATTTTTAATAAAAACAAATAAATAAAGGATGAGGAAAGTGAAAAAAACCTGATTCTTCTGGTTAACAGAGGTTTAACTAGACAACCTTTTTCTTTTTAGGTCTTACTTAAAATAACTATATACACAGGAAATCTGATTGAAGTTTCTGAAAAAAAATCTGTATCATGTAGTGATTCTTGACAATTAAGTACAAGCAACTTTAGTGATAAAAGTGAAGAGGGCCCAAACTTAGGCTGGGATAATTTGGTCTCTGAAGTCAAACCAATAGAATCCTTCACCCAAAGGACTTCTAAACCTTTCAAGTAAGTTCTGTGTGATCATATATTTTGTATATTGCTTTCTTGGTCTTTATGCAGTAAAGTATGTTCATATTCTTATCTTTTTACATGTGTTTATCTTTATCAAGGCCAGGTGATTCAGTGGGTAAAGCACGATGCCTGGAGTCATTGAGTTCAAATCCATCCTTAGGAATTAAGTAGCTATGATCTTGAGCAAACACTTAATTTCCTCAGTTGTAAAATGGGAATGATAATAAGTCCTGCTATTGCTCAGGATTATTAGGAGATATTTGAAAATGCTTAAAACAGTTACTGGCACATAGTAGGTACTACATAAATGCTAGCTTTTATGTTGTTATTGTTATTATTCTTATTATTCAACATGTCTGTTTCAGATTATCAGTTTTTGGCAACAAAAGATCAGTTATTTTCTACTTTTTTTTCCTTGTTTGTGGCAGCCCTTTTTGTAGTGGCAAGAAATTGGAGACTGAGTGGAGGCCCATTAGCTGGAGAATGGCTGAATAAGTTATGGTATATGAATGCAGGATGATTTCAGAGAGACCTGGAGAGACTTACATGAACTGATGCTGAGTGAAATGAGCAGGACCAGGAGAACATTGTACACAGCAACAAGACTACATGATGATCAACTCTGAATGACGGAGCTCTTAGTGTTGAAGACTTGACTTCAAGTATACTCATTTTCCTGAGTTCAAGTCTGGCTTCAGACAATTACTAGTTGTGTGATCCTGAACAAGTCACTTAACTTTTTTCCTTCAGTTCTCTACAAAATGAACAGGAAGAGGAAATGGCAAGTCACCAAGAGTCAGACATGACTGAAAAATTATTGAACAACAACAATCAAATTTAACAATTTCTCACAAATCAATATGACCTGGTTCTAGCACACCATTAATTTGTCCCTTATTATTAAATGCATAATAATATCTAGCTTGGCATAGAAGATAGAATCAGCAAGAGTTCATTTCAAATTCTGTCTGTGATATGTACCAGCTCTGTGATCCTAACAAGATTACTTTACCTCTCAGTGCCCCAGTGTATTTTATAAGACTACAAATCAGAGAGGAGCTATAGGTCTGCATCAGTAGAATGCATTCCCATGCTGATAATTCTCCACACTGATAAAAACAAAAATATAAATTATGATTCAGATCCATTACTATTGCTTTTTAAGTACTCAGGATACATTCAGATCTATTAGCTCATCTCATTTAATCCTCACAACTCTGCCCAGTTGGAAAAACACATACTATTGTTTCCATTTGATAAATGGGTGAGAGGATCAATAATTTTCCAACATTTTTCAGCTAATGGTCAGAAGTCATACTCAAAACTAAAGTGTCCAGACCTCTAATCCAGGGCTCCTTTTATTCCCCCATACTTAGGACTCCAAGCATATGAATTTTGGTTGCCATTTCCACAATTTTATGTACATTTCATGACAGAAAACTAGGTTCAAAAACTACCTTTTCATTTGGTAAGGGCTGTTCATCTAGAAAAGTACAACGTGTACTTCCTTTTTCACTCCAGTGGATCTTATGATTCACTAATGTAACTATCCCTTCCAAAAATGAAGATCACAACTTGTCCAGGTTTCTCCAACTTTCACAGCTCTTTTTTTTGTCCTCCCATGAATCCTCTTCAAGGACTCAACAAGCTAGGGAAATTTTGATTCATTATGTCTCTGTCTTCTTATTTGTAAAAAGGGAGAATTGAACTTAAAAGATTCTGATCCTCTTACCAACTTTAAATTTATGATCCTGAAATGGGGAAAAATAGCAAGTAAGTATATTAGCAAGCCCCTCCCCACAATGTGTTAGATAGAGATTCTTTGAAAAGAAAAAAAAAAACTCTAACTTCCAGAATTTTACTCACCTATGCACTATTGATTCATTAACCAAGTCCTGAAAATTGCTTTCAGAATTTCTAAAAATCAATCAGCAATCATTTATTGAGTTTATCAGGCACTGTGCTAAGCCCTGGGGTTACAAAAAAGGCAAAAAACTAATTCTGGCTCTCAAAGAGTTCCTCATATTATACAAATATTCAAACCAACTTTTAATCTAGAAAATCTGCATTTTTCCCCAACCTAAATCACCCCTTTCCTTTCCTTACCTTTCTTATTCTGTTCCTAAAATTACAAGATTAAGAGGAAAAAAAAGTTTGCAGACCAGCAGTCAGTTCACTCAGACTCAGCTTCTCAAGGATATCAAAAGAAAGCTTCAAGAAGGGAGGGAGGAAAAGGGTATGTATTAAGTTCTTTCTAGGCCTACTGCCTGATTCTCATTAGATCCATGTTGGTCACACAGTGCTGACTTTGGAACAGATCAAAATTCCAGGTCCAGTTGCAAAGGGGGAGGAGACCGCTGTGGCATTTCAGTCTGTTACCCAGATGCAATCATCAGGATTAACTATTACATGTAAAATTGAAGCTCGATGTTCGACATCTAAATTAGTCATAGGAAGGAAGATGATTAGGCCCACTGCCTGATTTCCATTTGGTCTCCTTTGATTTCTTTTTGACTGTGGGAATGTAGACCTGTGTTTATTTTTGTGGCTACACAAGCTAAAGTCTTCCAAGCTGTTTTGAGCTCAGTCATGAACACATTAAGCATATAGTGTATTATACACATGATAATCTTACTCAAAACCCATGACAACTCTCTCTGAAACAGCTTAGGTCATGTCTCATGTCACGAAATGACTTTAAATCTAGTTTCAAATATTTAGTTGAAAAATTTTTTAAAGATGTTCTGTGGGAGGGAAGAAGATAGGGGCCTCTTAGCAAATATTTTCAGGGATCATTTGTCCGGAGCAGTTTATCAAAGCTAACTGAGCTATATCCATGACTAGAGAATTGCTAAGGGTAATTACAGGATGCACATTTAAAAGTACCCAGACCTAGGAGCTTCTAGCTAAAAAGCTAGTGGAAAAGGGGATATTTTGCTCTTAAGAAGAGTAAAGTGAAAAGTTAACTCCTTCTGATTGCAAAGAAATGAATCATAGGAGTAAGGGGATTATATCCTCAGTATATGAATGTTTTATGTTTTATGTTCCCTTTACTCTAGGCTCTGCTGAATCCCTCCCATCCCACCTCAAAACAGAGAACAGACCCCCACAAAGAAGGATTTCTACAAGAGATAGAAATTTATAAGGAATAACTTTAGCTAATGATGAGAGAGAGCAGCCCAAAGAATGTACAGTTGGCTAAATGACACCTAATCAGTACAATATAGAGAGAATTGCAACTAAACTGAGGGAGATGAGAGTTCAAATTCAGATTCAAACTTTTATTATCTGTGTGACCCTACCCAAGTTATTTAACATCTGTCTGCCATAATTTCTTCTCTGAGTGGCTGTGTGAATAAAGTGAGATAGTACTTAGAAAGTATTTTGCAAAAACTTGAACAATTATGTAAATGATATATTTGTTATTGTTATTAACCCACTGATTACAACTTAAATATGGACTAAAATCTTGGAACCAGAATCCATTTGACTTCATGATAAGATCCAAGATAAATTAATAAGTTGCATAATTAAAATCTCAGAAGGACACCATGAAAAGAGTGTCAACTTTGGAATCAGAGTACCTGAGTTCAAATCCAGCCACTAATATTATCTTCCTGTATGCCCATAGTCAAACCACTCTACTTCCCTGGGCTTCGATATCTTTATCTGTAAAATTAAGAGATACCTTAATGGTTCCTTCCAGATTTTTAATTATTATAAGTATATCAGGATTAGAACAATCTGTCGTTATTATTAAAAACAAGGGAGAAAAGTACTGATTTGTATCAAGGAGTTAATGTCTTTTAAGTGTTCCTTCTTATAACATTGATATGAATATAGGCTGTTGCACAAGCTTAAAATTAGAACTCGAGGGAGTTGTAGGGAAATGGATAGAGAATATGATATACAAACATTTGGACTGGAGATGTTTCTGTATGCAAAATGATATAGTGATATAAACAGGTTTTTTTTATGTTACTTATGTGCAACTGTTTTAAAAAGAGTTTTTATGTTAATGTAATTTGGACTCCAGATAAATCTGAACCTTATAGTTTTGAAAAATGAAAGAATAATAATGAAGAGGGAGGAAAAAGGTGTCACCTAGTGACTGTGTTCTTAACATTGATAGAAAATAATAGCCTTTTTGGTATTGAAGAAATCCAAAGCTGTAAATAATGCCAAATATCAATATTAAACTAAGAACTTTTAGCTTTTACTGTGATGCCTCCAAAAGATTACAACAGTTCTATTCTCTCAGATATAAGTTTGAATATTTTTAAATGATCATTGTCATTTTATGAAAGAAACAAAGCTGCTTTTCTACATTGATATCAAGGATTTTTTTTTTCCTTTTTTGTTTTAAACAGAGAATGGCATACTGGACAGAATGACGGACTTGAAATCAGCATACTTGGATTTGTGGAACAGTATATAGAGCCTTGTACCTGAACTCAGGAAGACTTGATTCGGACACTTATTAGCTATATAACAATGGGCAAGTCATTTAAGTCATTTCACTTTTTATCTCTGTAAAATGGGGAATAATAATGGCACTTACTTCCCAAGGTTGTTATGAGGATAAAATTGGATAATATTTTTAAAGCATTTGCAAACCTTAAAGAACTAAATAAATGCTGCCTATTGTTATTATCTGTCTGACCACAGATGGATATCTGCTGGACCATAGACTAGTCACTTAAGCTCTATGCCCTGGTTTCCTCATTTGTAAAATCAGTCAGTCACACATTGTTATGCAGAAAGTGTTTTGTAATCCTTAACATGTATTATGAATGATCTATTATTCAATGGTATTGTTGTTTTTTAACTTCACATTTTTCTCCATTTATTTTTCAAAATAAAGAAAATGATTAGATCATTTAAGAGAAAACTTATTGGCAAAATTTCATTTTAAAGCATCTTTGATTTTATAATAGAACCCCAAACATCATCAAAATCTAGTTTTTAGTATTTTTCAATGAGGAATGTTTCATTTATATTGATTAAAACATGGTATGAATAAACCTTATCTCAACCAAAAGAAAATTAATTAGGCTTGAGAATCAGAGTACCTCCCATCCCTGAGTATAGTTGACTGATGTGACTAGAATTAATACAGATGAGATCCACAATAAGCAAACCAATCATTTTCTGACCTGTATAAAATGGTCCAGGCAAACTTCCAAGATGCCAAGAGGAAAGGCAGAGTTTTCAAGATAGCACTGTTTATCTCTTCCTCTGTTTTACCTACCCTGACCCTAAATCCTCAAGATCCATCTCATCCCTTGAAAAATTAATTTACTAGTAAACAAGAGGTAAGTTGTATTAGGGGAAATTGCTTTATTTTATCAGGAAAATTGGGTTTAAATCTTGTCTGTCCCACTTACAAGCTGTGGGAATATTTTACTTTTATGAAGCTGCTTAGATTCCATTTAACATATATGGAATAATAATAATTTCATAAGTTTAGAACTAGAAATTACTTTAAAGGTCAATTAGCTGAGCCTTCTCCTTTAAGATATTAGAAAAATGAGTCCAGGAGAAATTCAATGACTTGTCCCAGATCACACAATTATTAAATAACAGAGTTGGGATTTGAACTTAGATTTCATGACTTCAAGTTCAGTGTTTCTGATTCAATACTCTTTGCTTTGCATGATGCTGCCTCTATTAATACCTGAACAGAAGACTTTTTAAGCCTTAAAGTTGTCTGGAAACAATAGTTGTGATTATTGTTGTAATTGAACACATCCTCAGTTGCTCTCAAGATCAGTCTAACTCTGGCCCTACTATTTTATTTTAATTTTTAAAGTTTTATTGATGTCTTTTGCTCTTTATTCATGATAGCTATTTCCCAATATTTCCAACATTACTCTGGACATAGACCCTTCCTTTTTAACCAAGAAAAATTAATCAAAATCAATCAATTCAGAGATCAAACTTAACCATGTATGTAACCTTCAACATCTGTTCTCCAAGACCAACATTGACCTAACCCTTATTTTAGCTAAAGAAATGAACATATAGCCTGGATGGGAGATCATTTAAGGAATATATAATGCTCCCCATACCATGACATTTATTTTCATGTTCAACTACCTTGTCTAGAATATGTATTTTCTTTTCTTCATTGACTAAGCTTAGAAACATTTCATGGAAAAAACAAATGTCAACAGGCCATGTCTCCAGTTAGTCACTGGGCTTTGGAAATGAGACAGTCTTTCTCTCTTCCACTTCCCCACTAGCTAATATCAGCTCGTTGTCAATGCCAGTGACTATTTAATGTGAAATTCCTAAAGCACTACTGTAAGTCATCAGCCAACACACTAACTCTATACTTAGTCTTACACATGTAGCCAAAGACATGGATAACTATAGAGACATAGAAATATACACAGACTTTGTGAAAATATGCTCCTAGGCAGAAACATATTGAGAATATGCAAATCGCTAAGTGTCTGGCACTGAAGTTTGCCCTTTAGCATTAACCTAACTGTATTTTTTCCTTCTCCCTCCCTTCCCCCACCATTTTCCCATCTGCTTTCTGGCTTTTTTTTTTTTTTAACTTTAATTTAAAAATAAGATAGCACCTCCTGAAAAATCAAAAAATATGGTACCACAAATATCATTGCCAGGTGTAACATATGATACTGCTTCAGGGACAAAGGGGTAAAAAACATAAAGAAAGCTACATTCAAATTTTCTTACAAAGGTTACCGGAAATGGATTTTATCCATTTTGCTGAACTATGTTCATTCCTGGTTAGATTTCAGGTCTGCCTGCTGTACTTTAAAGAAATTGTATAATCCAGGACTTGTCATCAGCTTTCTTAATTTATTTCCATGAAATGACAGGCCTGGCAAAGGCAGGCTAGCCTCTCAGATGTCTGGATTACACTGTAGCTATGGAAACAGGTGTTAAAGTGCTATGAATTTCCAGTTACGCTGATACTTTGCACATCACGCTCTCTACAGATGACATGTTATTTTACATGCTGACCGATGCAACAGCATCAATCTCTCTGATTTACAGGGAAACCATCACATAGGAGATTTGCCATGATGAACTTAGAGAGCTTTTCCTGGGTAGGAGGTAAGAGGGCAGATGCCTTCTCTACTCTCATTCCTTGATTGAAGTTCACATTTCTGCTCAAAGAGACAGAGCAGTTTTCTCTAACGTGGGCTAAGATTTTCTTGTCCCGCTTCAAAAAAGATCAGGAAAAAGGGAGGAGAATGCTGAATTCAGCTTGCAATGCACACAATTAATTTGTTACTTTCATGGTCCATCACCAATTTAGGGATATAATCAATCCAATTAATAACATCATGTTAAGCATCTTGCTTAGGGACCCCCACTACTGAATAAGTCATGAAAGGGTGGAAGGGATTTTAGAGACCTTTCAGCCCAACTTCTGTATTTTTATGGATGAGGAAACTAAGGTTCATTCAGGATAATTGACTTGTCCAAGACCATTAAGATAACAAAAGATAATTCTAAATTTGAATCCAAGTCCCCTAAATAAATTCAGAAGCATTTCTACTATGTCATGAATCCCTCCCATAATTATTTATTGAGATGAATTACTAAGCCACCCCAGTTTGGTTACATGATGTCAGAGTTATATATTATTCAATGGCCCTTCAAAGTGAAATACCATTATGGTTTAGTAGCATGCAAACGCCTTGAAGGCAGAAATTGCTTCAGTTTTGTCTTTGCACTCCATATTTTCTAGGTATAGCACCTTGTGTACAGGAGGCAGTTAAAAAGCATTTGATTACTTGAATTGATTAGAATTTTCACCTCAGTTGTGAACTGATCCAATCATTCTGGAGAGCAGGTTGAAACTATTTCCAAAGGACTATGAAATTGTAGATAAATTTGATTTAGCAATATTACTATTGGGTCTGTATCCCAAAGATACCATTTAAAAAGGGAAAAATTCACATGTACAAAAATATTTATAGCTGTTCTTTTTGTAATGGCAAAGAATTGGAAATTGAGGAGATACTCATTAATTGGGGAATTGATAAACAAGTTGTGATATATCAATGTAATAGAATACTATTGTGTTATAAGAAATGATGAGCAGGCTGATTTCAGAAAAGCCTGGAAAAACTTACATGAACTATTATTTAGTGGAGTTAACAGAACCAAAACATTTTATGCAGTAACAGCAATATTATGGATAATTAGCAATGACATATTTAGCTCTTTTCAGCAATACAGTGATACAAGACAATTCCAAAAGACTTGTTATAGAAAATCCATCCATATCCAGAGAAAGAACTATGTAGTCTGAATATAGATCAGGGCATACTATTTTCATTTTTTTAAATTTGTTTTTTTCTTTCTTGTGGTTTTTCTCTTTTGTTCTGATTCTTCTTTCACAGCTTGATTAATACAGAAATATTTTAACATGATTGTATGGGTATAGCCTATGTTAGACTGCTTGCTATCTTGGGGAAAGAGAAGGGAAGGAAGAGAGGGAAAAATTTGGAACTCAAAATCTTACAGAAATTAGTGTTAAAAATTACCTTTACATGTAATTGGACAAAAAATAAAATTAAGTCAAAAGAAAAAAAAAACAAAAAAATTCCACCACTGCAAGAATTATAAAAGAATAGTCAAATTTGTCTTCTTTGAGATGCACATGTTCCCGCCTATGTCAATTTTTTATGTCTAAGTTACCAAAGAGGAATTTTGCCAACGCTTTGTTGGATATTAAATCAAGGTCTCATTTGCTTACCCAAATGGATTCTGAGAAACTATGGTCTTCTTCAACCTACTGGCCTAAAATATAATTTCCAATCAGTGTGAATAATCTCTGTAGGCTATATCAACACATCCAGTGCTATACATTAACAATTTCTTATAATTACAACAGTAGCCTTTCCCTGATGCTACTGTTACATGCTTCACTAGCTATGTGTTAGTGAATTGCTAACAGGCAGTTATATATATATATATATACACACACACATATTCCTTTTTAGCTCAGTGTAGTTTCCATATAAGCTAAGGAAAACAAATCAATTATTTGTCTGAAGAGGTTTGAAAGAGAAGGTATAGGTAATTATTTTGTTGAGACATTTGATACTGGAAATGACCTCATCTTTTATTTTTTGTCACTAATTTTTTTCTTGATTTAAATTCCCCTATAAATTTTTAGAAAGCTTATGAGAATGATTCAATTCATGTGAAAGCATAAAGGGCTCTTAACAATAATTTACATTGATTTAGCATTTAAAAGTTTTATATTAGTTGATCCTTACAACAATCCCTTGAGGTGAGGCACATATACAAATTATGATCCATGGTCTACAGAAATAGAAAGAGTTAAAATGGCTTTCTCAGAGTCACACAACTAATTACAAAAATAACTAGCATTTATATAATGTTTCAAGGTTTCAAAAAGGCAATCCATCCTTCTGTCCTCACAATATCCCTGTGAACTAGTTGTTATGGTTTTCTTCATTTTTATAGACAAGGACAGTGGGGCTCCCAGAAATTAAGTGACTTTTCAGGGTCACACTGCTAGGAAGTGTCTGATATAAGATTTGAACTCCTGACTCCAGGGCCAGTACTCCAAACATTATACAGCATTGCCTCTCATGATACAGGGAGGGCCAATAGATCATGTGACCTAAAGTTCTAATTTTATAGATGCTTACATCTATGGATGTCCATCGAACCTATAAAGTGAGTGAATTTGAAAGTCTAAACACTAATCATTCTACAGCAACTCCAATTAACCATCCTCAAAATGAGACTTTTCCCTCAGTTTCACTTAGTCATTTAGGGAACTCAAAATTATGATGTTATTAGTTCAATAATAACAATATATAATATATATACACATATCATATTAGTTCAGTAATATACCTCCACTTTTCTAGCAATAGAATTCTTTTCCTTTTGGAAAAAAAACTCAAAAGGGAAAGGAAAGAAACAAGCCTTTATGAGGTGCCTACTATTTGCCAGAGGGCATCTAGGTGGTCTCATGCATAGAACACCAGGCTTGGAGTGAGAGAAACTCATATTCCTGAATTCAAATCCATCCTCAGACATTCACTGTATAATCCCAGAAAAGTCATTTTATCCCACTTACCTCAGTTTCCTCATTTGTAAAATGACCTGGAAAAGGAAGTGGCAAAATATTCCAGTATTTTTCTCAGGAAAACCCCAAATAGGTTTATGAACATGATTTGAATGTGACGGGGAAAAAACATTGAACAATAATATTATATGCAGACATGAAGCTGAAAGCTTTACAAAGAATATCTCATGTGATTCTCACCACAGCCTAGGTTGATTTTTGTGTTCATTGTACTATTGAGATAACTGAGGCAGACACAGCGAGGTTAAGTGACTCCCCAGGATCATACAGCTAGGAAGTATCTGAGATAGGATTAAACTCAGATCTTCCTGATTCCAAGAAGTACTCTATCCACAGAGCCACACAGCTCCTCCTTGGTGGGAGGGGTAAAAGGAAGGGAGAACATACTTACATAATGAGTCTCAACTAAAGTGGAAAAATCATGTTGGTCAAATTAGGAGGTGACTATTCATATGACAAAAAGCATTTGTATCTTACACATACCTTGCTTTGTACATATTTATTTACACATTGTCTCCCTTATTAAATTGTAAGCTCCTTGAGGAAAAGGATTATCTTGTCTCTTTTTGTATTTGTAGTGCTTAGCACAATGCCTAGAACAAATGTACTTAATAAATGTGTATTGAATTATTATTGAATTATTTAAATTAGGAATTCCTAAAGTAAATGGTCCCTGAAGAGATATATGAAGAGAAAAAAATACATCTTTATTTCTACTAACTTCTGAAATTCAGCATTTTCTCCAATTGTTTAAAAACATCGTTTTGAGAAGTCCAAAAGTCACTAGATTATCAAACACACATATACAAAGAGAGACAGAGAAAGACAATGAGAAAGAGAGCCACAGACAGACTGACAGAGACAAAGATTAAAGATCCCTGCTTTAAATTATGAGCTTCTGGAGACTTCCGGCCAAGATGGCGGAGAGGAAATACACTTCTGTGTAATCTCCGTGTTTTTCTCTCACTATTCATTTCATTTCATGCCTCTGAATTAATGCTCGACTGAAAAAAAACCATACAATTACTTACCAAGAGAAACCATCCTTGAGACTCGTCAAGAAAGGTCTGTTCTTGCGCGAGGGCGGGGACGGTATTTGGAAGCAGTCTGCGGGCAGCAGCGCCAACCAGAGCACAGATAGCAGCTCAGAACCGGGTGGAGCGGAGAGGGGGTAGGACGCAATCGCAGCCGTCTCTACGGTGAGAGCTTTGCTATAGGAGCAAGTCAGCAGCCCAGCAGAGAAGCTAAAAACACCGGGGGTGAAGAATACAATCCCAAACAGCTGGAATTTCTCGGGACCTGGCCACCCCTCCCCCACAGTGTCTTAGCCCGCTCGGATCTCAGAGCGCTCGGATCTCAGTGCGCAGGCGCCATAGCACAGTAGGACCTGTGCCTCACGAATACCCTGCCCCTCCCCCAAAGAAAGCAGCCTCCATTCAAGGGGTTTTTTTTCCTTCTGTTTCTTTGATAGTTTGTCTTTGATAAATAGACAGAATGAGCAAGAAACTGAAAAAGAATTTAACCCTGGACAGCTTTTATACAGATAAAGAGCAGACTCCAAACCCTGAGGAGACTAAAAACAAACAGTCCCCAGGTGAATCCCCGAAGGAAGAGACCTTATGTCCCTCAGCACAGATGAATCTCATGGAGGAAATTAAAAAGGCTCTCACAAGGGAGCTAGAAGAAAAATGGGAAAAGGAGAGGGAGGCTCTGCAAAAGGAGAAGGAGGCTTGGCAAAAGGAGAGGGAGGCTCTGCAAAAGGAGAGGGAGGCTTGGCAAAAGGAGAAGGAGGCTCTGCAAAAGGAGAGGGAGGCTTGGCAAAAGAGCCTGGAGAAGTCAGTTAAAGAGAGAGTGGATAAAGAAACCAAATCCTTGAAAAATAGGATTAGTGAACTGGAAACAGAAAACAGCTCTCTAAAAAACAAAATTGGCGAAATGGAAAAAAATTCCACAGAACAAAAGAACTCAATTGGACAATTAGAGAAAGATCTTAAAAAAGTGAGTGAAGAAAATACCTCACTGAAAATCAGGGTCGAACAATTGGAATTGAATGACTCGAGGAGACAAGAAGAATCAGTCAAGCAAATCCAAAAAAATCAAACAATGGAAAAGGATGTGAAATACCTTCTGGGGAAGACAACAGACCTGGAAAACAGATCCAGGAGAGACAACCTGAGAATCATCGGACTTCCAGAAAAGTATGATGAAAAAAAAAGCCTGAACACTATCTTCCAGGAAATTATCAAAGAGAACTGCCCAGAAGTCATAGAAACAGAAGGTAAAATAGACATTGAAAGAATTCATCGATCCCCTACTGAAAGGGATCCTAAAATCAAAACACCAAGGAATATAGTGGCCAAATGCCAGAACCCTCAGGCAAAGGAAAAAATACTGCAAGCGGCTAGAAAAACCCAATTCAAGTATCAAGGAGCCACAATAAGGATCACCCAGGATCTGGCAGCATCCACATTAAAGGATCGAAGGGCCTGGAATATGATATTCCGAAAGGCTAAGGAACTTGGTATGCAACCAAAAATAACTTACCCAGCGAGATTGAGCATCTTTTTCCAGGGAAGAAGATGGACATTCAACGAAATAAGCGAATTTCATCTATTTCTGATGAAAAAGCCAGAACTTAACAAAAAATTTGATCTACAAGCACAGAACTCAAGAGAAATCTAAAAAGGTAAAGATTAATCTTGGGAACTTTATTTCGGCTGTAAAGATGTATAAAGAATACATGTATACCTTGTTCTAGAAACTAGTTGTGGAAAGGACATTGTACTAGAAAAAAGGGAAAGTGGGGGTACTACATTTCATGAAGAGGCAAAGAAAACCTAGTAAATCTGAGAGAAAGAATGGAGAGGAATGAAAATAGTGAGTATTTTACTGCTTTCAGAATTGGCAGTAAGAGAAGAATTTTAGACATATTCAATCTATGGTGAAACTTCTCCTACCTCATTGAAAAGTGAGAAGGGAAAAGTGAAAAAGGAAGGAATAAGCTAAGTGGAAGGGAATACGGTAACTGGGAGGGAAAGGGGTAAGTTGGGGGGGGGAACTCTAAGGGGGGGGAGGGATACTGAAAAAGGGAGGGCTGTGAGAAGCAAGGGGAGCTCACAAGCTTAATACTGGGAAGGGGGGTAAGGGAGGGGGTAAGGGAGTAAGAAGGGAGAAAAGCATAAACCGGGGTTAACAAGATGGCAAGTAATACAGAATTGGTCATTTTAACCATAAATGTGAACGGGGTAAACTCCTCTATAAAGAGGAAGCGGTTAGCAGAATGGATTAAAAGCCAGAATCCTACAATATGTTGTATACAGGAAACACACCTGAAGCGGGGTGATACATGCAGGTTAAAGGTAAAAGGTTGGAGCAAAATCTACTATGCTTCAGGTGAAGCCAAAAAAGCAGGGGTAGCAATCCTGATCTCAGATCAAGCTAAAGCAAAAATTGATCTAATCAAAAGAGATAAGGAAGGGCACTATATCTTGCTAAAGGGTAGAATGAATAATGAAGAAGTATCTATATTAAATATATATGCACCAAGTAGTGTAGCATCTAAATTCCTAAAAGAGAAATTAAGAGAGCTGCAAGAAGAAATAGACAGTAAAACTATAATAGTGGGAGATCTCAACCTTGCACTCTCAGAATTAGATAAATCAAACCACAAAATAAATAAGAAAGAAGTCAAAGAGATAAATAGAATACTAGAAAAATTAGATATGATAGATCTCTGGAGAAAATGTAATGGGGACAGAAAGGAGTACACCTTCTTTTCAGCAGTTCATGGAACTTATACAAAAATTGATCATATATTAGGACATAAAAACCTCAAACTCAAATGCAGTAAGGCAGAAATAGTGAATGCATCCTTTTCAGACCATGATGCAGTGAAAATTACATTCAATAAAAAGCCACAGGAAAGTAGACCAAAAAATAATTGGAAACTAAATAATCTCATACTAAAGAATGATTGGGTGAAACAGCAAATTATAGACATAATTAATAACTTCATCCAAGAAAATGATAATAATGAGACATCATACCAAAATGTATGGGATGCAGCCAAAGCGGTAATAAGGGGAAATCTCATATCTCTAGAGGCCTATTTGTATAAAATAGAGAAAGAGAAGGTCAATGAATTGGGCTTGCAACTAAAAATGCTAGAAAAGGAACAAATTAAAAACCCCCAATCAAACACTAAACTTGAAATTCAAAAAATAAAAGGAGAGATCAATAAAATTGAAAGCAAAAAAACTATTGAATTGATTAATAAAACTAAGAGTTGGTTCTATGAAAAAACCAACAAAATAGACAAACCCTTAGTAAATCTGATTAAAAAAAGGAAAGAGGAAAATCAAATTGTTAGTCTTAAAAATGAAAAGGGAGAACTCACCACTAACGAAGAGGAAATTAGAGCAATAATTAGGAGTTACTTTGCCCAACTTTACGCCAATAAATTCGACAACTTAAATGAAATAGAAGAATACCTCCAAAAATATAGCTTACCTAAACTAACAGAGGAAGAAGTAAATATCCTAAACACTCCTATCTCAGAAAAAGAAATAGAACAAACTATCAATCAACTCCCTAAGAAAAAAACCCCAGGACCAGATGGATTTACATCTGAATTCTATCAAACATTTAAAGATCAATTAACTCCAATGCTAAATAAACTATTTGAAGAAGTAGGGATTGAAGGAGTCCTACCAAACTCCTTTTATGACACAGATATGGTACTGATACCTAAACCAGGTAGGCTGAAAACAGAGAAAGAAAATTATAGACCAATCTCCCTAATGAATATTGATGCTAAAATCTTAAATAAAATATTAGCAAAAAGATTACAGAAAATCATCCCCAGGATAATACACTATGACCAAGTAGGATTTATACCAGGAATGCAGGGCTGGTTCAATATTAGGAAAACTATTAACATAATTGACTATATCAACAACCAACCAAACAAAAACCATATGATCATTTCAATAGATGCAGAAAAAGCATTTGATAAAATCCAACAGCCATTCCTAATAAAAACACTTGAGAGCATAGGAATAAAAGGACTTTTCCTTAAAATAGTTAGGAGCATATATTTTAAACCTTCAGTAAGCATCATATGCAATGGGGAAAAACTGGAACCTTTCCCGGTAAGATCTGGAGTGAAGCAAGGTTGCCCACTATCACCATTATTATTCAATATTGTATTAGAAACACTGGCCTCTGCAATAAGAGTCGAGAAAGAGATTAAAGGAATTAGAGTAGGCAATGAGGAAACCAAACTATCACTCTTTGCAGATGATATGATGGTATACCTAGAAAACCCCAGAGATTCTACTAAAAAGCTATTAGAAATAATTCATAATTTTAGCAAAGTAGCAGGATACAAAATAAATCCCCATAAATCCTCAGCATTCTTGTACACCACCAACAAAATCCAAGAGCAAGAGATACAAAGAGAAATTCCATTCAAAATAACTGTTGATAGCATAAAATATTTGGGAATCTACCTACCAAAGGAAAGTCAGGAATTATATGA
This sequence comes from Antechinus flavipes, assembly GCF_016432865.1. Classification (NCBI taxonomy): domain Eukaryota; kingdom Metazoa; phylum Chordata; class Mammalia; order Dasyuromorphia; family Dasyuridae; genus Antechinus; species Antechinus flavipes. Next base: position 320,714,330 of record NC_067398.1, read on the forward strand.
GCAAAATTACAAAAAAGTTTTCACACAAATAAAGTCAGACTTAAATAATTGGAAAAATATTAAGTGCTCTTGGATAGGCCGAGCAAATATAATAAAGATGACAATACTCCCTAAACTAATCTATTTATTTAGTGCTATACCAATCAGACTTCCAAGAAAATATTTTAATGATTTAGAAAAAATAACAACAAAATTCATATGGAACAATAAAAAGTCGAGAATCTCAAGGGAATTAATGAAAAAAAAATCAAATGAAGGTGGTCTAGCTGTACCTGATCTAAAATTATATTATAAAGCAGCAGTCACCAAAACCATCTGGTATTGGCTTAGAAATAGATTAGTTGATCAGTGGAAAAGGTTAGGTTCACAAGACAGAATAATCAACTATAGCAATCTAGTGTTTGACAAACCCAAAGATTCTAAATTTTGGGATAAGATTTCATTATTTGATAAAAACTGCTGGGATAACTGGAAATTAGTATGGCAGAAATTAGGCAAGGACCCACACTTAACACCACATACCAAGATAAGATCAAAATGGGTCCATGACCTAGGCATAAAGAACGAGATTATAAATAAATTAGAGGAACATAGGATAGTTTATCTCTCAGACTTGTGGAGGAGAAAGAAATTTGTGACCAAAGATGAACTAGAGACCATTACCAATCACAAAATAGAAAATTTTGATTATATCAAATTAAAAAGCCTTTGTACAAACAGAACGAATGCAAACAAGATTAGTAGGGAAGTAACTAACTGGGAAAACATCTTTACAATTAAAGGTTCTGATAAAGGCCTCATTTCCAAAATATATAGAGAACTGACTCAAATTTATAAAAAATCAAGCCATTCTCCAATTGATAAATGGTCAAAGGATATGAACAGACAATTTTCAGATGAAGAAATTGAAACTATTACCACTCACATGAAAGAGTGTTCCAAATCACTATTGATCAGAGAAATGCAAATTAAGACAACTCTGAGATATCACTACACTCCTGTCAGATTGGCTAAGATGACAGGAAAAAACAATGATGAATGTTGGAGGGGATGCGGGAAAACGGGGACATTGATGCATTGTTGGTGGAGTTGTGAACGAATCCAGCCATTCTGGAGAGCGATCTGGAATTATGCCCAAAAAGTTATCAAACTGTGCATACCCTTTGATCCAACAGTGTTTCTATTGGGCTTATACCCCAAAGAGATACTAAAAAAGGGAAGGGGACCTGTATGTGCCAAAATGTTTGTAGCAGCCCTGTTTGTAGTGGCTAGAAACTGGAAAATGAATGGATGCCCATCAATTGGAGAATGGCTGGGTAAATTGTGGTATATGAATGTTATGGAATATTATTGCTCTGTAAGGAATGACCAGCAGGATGAATACAGAGAGGCTTGGAGAGACCTACATGGACTGATGCTAAGTGAGATGAGCAGAACCAGGAGATCATTATACACTTCGACAACGATATTGTATGAGGATGTATTCTGATGGAAGTGGATTTCTCTGACAAAGAGACTTAACTGAGTTTTATTGGAGAAATGATGGACAGAAACAGCTACACCCAAAGAAGGAATACTGGGAAATGAATGTGAACTATTTGCATTTTTGATTTTCTTCCCGAGTTATTTTTACCTTCTGAATCCAATTCTCCCTGTGCAACAGGAGAACTGTTTGGTTCTGCAAATATGTATTGTATCTAGGATATACTGCAACATGTTTAACATATATAGGACTGCTTGCCATCCTGGGGGGGGGGAGGAGGGAGGGAGGGGGAAAAAATGAAACATAAGTGATTGCAAGGGATAATGTCGTGTAGAAATTATCCTGGCATGGATTCTGTCAATGCGAAGTTATTATTAAATAAAATAAAATTTATTATAAAAAAAAAAAAAAAAAAAAAAAAATTATGAGCTTCTCTGATGCTTTGGGCATGCATCCTTTAAAAAGATTTACTTTTCAGAAAGTCAGCTTATACATGAATATCTCATGCTTGTATACTATAAAATGAGTAACAAGATTTAAAGAATTAGGTGGCATAAGTTTTATAAATATGAACTATGGAATACCAAAATGGTGTTATGACAAAGATGATAAAGAAATAGACCCAGTGCTTCTCTGAGGTAGCCAAATATGAAAGATGCTCTAGACCTGACATCAATTATTTAGTTGGACCCCATGCCAGAGATCTCATTTGGCTTTTAATATGTCAAATGGCTCTTCTGAAGCATTTAAGGAAGTGGACCTTTGTTATATATGGGGCACAGTGGTAAGTACACTGGATTTGGAACTCAAAGGACTGGCTTTGAATTTTGGTAGCTATGCAGGGGGTAGCTAGGTGACACAGTGGAGAGCATACCAGGTCTGGAGTCAGGAAAACTCATCTTCCTTATTTTAAATCTGGCTTCAAATACACCAGCTGTGTTACTCTGGATAAGTCATTTAACCCTATTTTGCTCAGTTTCTCATCTGTAAAATGACAGAGAGAAAGAAATGATAAGCCACTCCAGTATCCTTGCTAAGAAAACTCAAAGTCCTGAAGATTTTTACATAACTAAAAAGCAACTAAACAGAACCAAAAAGCCACCCCATTATCTTTCTGACTTTAAATTTGTCCCTTCATTTCTCAGAACCTCATTTTTCACATCTGAAAAATGAGTGTGTTGTTCTAGATAAGGTCCATTATCATTCCCTGTGTCTGAAGAATTTCTATGCCATTCACCCACAAGGAGAATGTTACAAGGAGGAAATTGTGAAGTCGATTAGAAAGAGTACTGCATTTTGAGTCGGAAGAAATGGATTTCATTGAAAGTCCTGTCAAACATTTACTAGCTGTGTTATTTTAGGTAAATCTTTTTTTTTCCTCTTTGAGACTTAATTTTCTCATCTCTGAAATGGGGATAAATGCTATTTTCGCTGCCATTCTCATAAAATTGTTGAGGACCAAAATAATACATACACATATAGATATATAGATATCTATGGAGACATTCAATAGTTTATGCACTAGAAGTTCCTGCATACATGGTACTATGGGATAGTGACTGGAGAGCTTTCCTGAGAGTCAGGGAGATCTGAGTTTAATTCCTGTCTCCAATTTTACCTGGGAATCACTTAACCTCTAAGTGCCCCTAATCATTTCTCTGAGACAACAAATTGCATTGGTAAAGGAAGCTTCCTCACTGGGAGTTACTAGTGAATATCCTATACTAATGAAATCCAAAAAACAATGATAATGATAAAGATTCTATAAAAGCTATGATCCATAATTAGTCACATTCCTAAAGTGCTTTAAGACTTACAAAGACTTTTTAGAAACAATCCTGCAATAGCTAAAATATAGACTTTATAGTTATAGTTAGCTTTATAGTTAGCTAACACAGTAATATGGGTATTTTTATCCCTAATTTACAAATAATGACTAAAACTTGGATAATTTAAACTTCAATTTGATGCCATAGGATCCTATAGGATTCCAGGTCTCATAATTGGAAAAGTCTCAAAGTCAAGAAGAAAGCCAAATCTTCATGCCACAATGCAGAAGAATCATGTATCTTGAGGCAGAGAGCTTCCTTGTCCATATCTTCTCTCATTTAGGTCATATTTCTTCATCTTCTCACTTTGGAAATAGTATCTGCATCTACATATTCATTCTATATTGACTTCTCAAGGAACTCAATTGAAAACATGGAAAGAAATGAGATTTAACTACAGCCAGTGCACTGAATCAAGGCTTAGAAATCATTGCTGACTAAAACTTTCTTTGATTTCTGCATTTGCTCTTCTCTATTCCCTTTTTCTATTTATCCTCCATCCTACCTGCTCCCCCTCCACGTGCTGGTGTGCATATCTTCTCAGGACTGTACTTACTGGTCAAGTTAAAAGTGGCATATTGCTCCTAAGGCTGCTCAAGTTTAAATGAAATAGAGGATCCATAATTCAGTTTCTCTAGCAATGAATCCATGGAGGCCATTTGTCAGGATGTGGCAGCCATTTATCTCCTCAAATATTCTGAGGCAGATGGAAATAGCATCTAGCCTCCTGTCAGAATAAATAACCCAAATAATAGCCCCCACCCACCCACTGAAGCCACAAGCAGATCATCTGCCATAGATCAGCTCCAGTCAAAACCAAACAGGTCAGAAACACTTCACAGCATTCTCTTCCTTTTGTTCACAACAGTGGTCATTTTATTTGGTGATGGCAGGCATTTAAAAATTTGGTGCACTTGACCTTGGGGACTAGCTACTGACACCATTTAGTAAAGACTCCTATGACTATTTTTCTATTTTCTGTCTCTCCCATTTCTCTCTCTCTCTTCTCTCTCTCTCTCTCTTTTTCTCTCACTTTCTCTCTCTCTCTCTCTCTCTCTCTCTCTTTTTCTCTCTCTCTCTCTCTCTCTCCCCTTCTCTCCTCCTCTCTCCCCCCTCTCCTCTGTCTTTTACTATAAGATAGGCTCTCACTATCTAGTAAGTTAAACTCCCAAAAATTCTTTTCTATTCAGGAACAGTCTTGGCAGGGGGAAAAATGTAATTTCTAAAGGGGTGAGGTTTCTTTCTTTCTTTTAAGATTAAATCACACTTAATAAAAATCACTTCCCTAGAAGTCTGGGGCTAGAGTTAAGAAGAATGTTAGCAGCTTTAAAATAGACTGACTTTTCTTTATTTAATTTTTTTTTTTGCCATGTAGATAATGTGCTCCTAAGGGAACACAGGCTGATGAAACATTCCTCCTATAAGCTCATTTTGCCACCACCACCACTAACCTCCTCTGCCCCAGCAACAAATCCTATCCTTATTTTAAAATTATTTGTGAGAGTTCTGTAACATATAAAGGTATATGCAAACATTTGAAACATATCATTGAACACAATAAAGCTACAAGAAAAGCATTGGGTGAGAAAACTGAAGAAAACGTGGATATAAAGCATGCATCAATTGGACACAAAACAACAGACTAGGTTTATCTTAGAGTCCTGTCTTGCTACTTATCTCAATGTCTTGTTTTGACCTCACTGAGAGTTTCTCTTAGAAAGATAAGAATTTAGCACCTTTTGCTTATACCCATAGTTTCTCTTAATTTAGTTTGTGTCTCTCTAACTTCCTGCAAGCATTTAGGCTAACAAGATATCAAAAATAGGGCAGATTTTGTTTTAACCCAACAAAAAATAGAACAGACTTATAGCTTAGTTTCTTGACAGTCAGGAGAACTCCTTTTCAGAAGAATGCCAAGTAACTATTACCTTTTTAATAGGTTCCACTTTCCCTCTGGATTTTAGCTGTTCATAATAGTAGTGAAAAAATGTATGTTATTCTTTGATAGAAGTGGTATTATGCTGATCTTTCCCCTTGGAAGAATAGGCAAATTTTGTTGATCTCCTACATCCACTCTCACATTTTTCTCATCAAGGCTTCAAACCTGGTGGTCTGTCTTTGTGTGAATTTTTGTTTATCTGTATCTTTCTTGGTGTTTCTGTTTTTGTCTCTTTCTCCAACTCTTCCTCTCTTTCTCCCTTCCTCCTTCAATGTCTCTGTCTGTCACCGGTCCTTTGGTCCACATGGTTTGTTACAGAGGAAGCCAATGTAATTTATGATCACTGTCATGCAGAATTCTGCATAGGGCTGTGAAGTCTTCTCTCCTTTATAAAACTCTAGAGTCATTATCCCTGCCTCCATTCTCTTCCTGAATATATAACTGAGCATCCCTCTGTATCTATACTCTTATGGGTCTCTACCTCTCTTTAAATACTAAATCCAAGGACCATATCTATCTAAATGAACTCTATCAATAAGCTAATGTAAATGTTGTTTCCCAAAACTAGTTCATAGAAAAAATAAGTCAAATCAAGTCAGGTGAAGCACAGCACATATGTTCTACATGGAGTCATGAAGACCTGAATTCAAATCCTGACTCAGACATTTACCAATCATGACTGGGCATGTCATTTCAGCCTCATTTTCCATATCTACAAAATGGGATAATATTAGTCCTTATCTCACGTGGTTATTATGTGGATGTAATTAATATGGATTTGTAGGATGAAATGATGTAATATAGACATAAAGGATATTATAAACCCCAGGCACTATATGGAATCACTATTATTACTATTAAGTCAGGTGAGTCAATGAGGACCTAGAGCAAAGAGAATTTAGAATTTGCCTAAAATATTTTCATCTTCTTCAGAATCAAATCGAAAGGAGATGCTTATCTCTGATTCTTCTGAAGAGTCACCTTCCTGATAACATGGAGAAAGAAGAGCATAAATGGAACAAGGAAGGATTGAAATGGATAAATCAAATTCCAGGGGGAAAACACATAATCCAACATCATCTAAGTATCTCTTGTCATTTTCCTACCATGTGAAGTTATTATGAATTTCACTCAAGTTCATAGTGCAAGGGATAATGTTGTAAAAAAAACTTCCCTGGCATGGGTTCTGTCAATAAAAAGTTATATATAAAATAAATAAATCGATTTTTTTAAAAATTAAAAATAAGAAAAAAAAGAAAACAAATTAAAAATCTCCAACTAAAAATAAAATTGAAAATCCTGAAAATCAAATTATTATTCAATAATAACATTGAAAGAAAAAAAATTGAAGTAATAAATAAAACTAAGAGCTGGTTTAATGGGGGGGGGAAACAAAATGGATAAAATTTTGGTTAATTTTATTTGTAAAAAGAAAGAAGAAAACCAAATTCCAGTGTCAAAATAGAAAAGAATGAATTTAACACCAATGAAAATGAATGTAAAGCAATTGTCAGGAGCTATTTTGTCAAATTATATGTTAATAAATCTAGCAATCAAAGTAAAATTGGTGGATATTTACAAAAATATAAATTGCCTATTTTAATAGAAGAGGAAATGAAATATTTAAATAACTCTGTCTTAGAAAAAGAAATATGACAGGCATTATGTACTCCATAAGAAAAAATCCTCAAATCAGATGGATTCATAAGTATTTTCTACCATATAGAGTCAGAAATCTTATTGATAAAATTCATGTAGAAGAAAAAAAATTCAAGAATATCAAAGGAATCAATGAAAAAATATGAAGGAAAATGGTCTACTAGTACCAAAGCTCAAACTGTATTATCAGATGATTATCATCCAATCAATATGGTACTGGCTAAGAAACAGAGAGATGGATTAGTGGAATAGATTAGATACACAATACACAGTAGAAAATAACCATACGTATGGAGTATTTGATAAATTCAAAGATCAAGATCTGGGGGCAAGAACTTACTATCTGACCCAATACTAGGAAAACTAGAAAGCAGTTTGACAGAAACTATGTACAAATTGCCATGTAACAAAAGAAGGTCAAAATAAAATATGTAATTTATATATAAAGGATTATATATCAGCAAATTGCAAGTGGATGGAAATCTTTACCCATCAGATCAATGAATAAAAGGTAAAAATTTATGACCTAGCATTAGAGAATATTAAATGACATAAAATGAATCAATTTTGTTATATTTCATCTAAAAGTTTTTATGGAAATAAAAACAAAGCATCCAAGATTAGAAGAAAAACAGGAAACTGAGAGGAAATTTTTTGCAGCAAATTTCTCTGATAAATGTCTCATTTCTAAAATATTTAGAGAACTAATGGGATATTGGAATATATAAGAATAAGAATGTAAGTCATTCCCCAATTGATAAATGATCAAAGAATATTAATAAGCAGTTACAATTTATTAAAATTAATTTAAGAAATAAAAATTAAAACAGTTCTGATGCACTACCTCATACCTATCAAATTGATCAATATGACAAAAGAGGAAAATGACAGATAATGGAATTGCTGTGGAAAAATTGTCACAATGATGCATAATAACCAGAGTTGTGAATTAATCTAACCATTCTGAAGAGCAATTTGGAACTGTGACCAAAGGACTTTGAAACATTGCATATCCTTTGAACCTTCAATATCACAACTAGTCTGTGTTCCAGGACTTTTAGGTAAATAAACTTATATACATACATACATATATATACAAATATACAGTGAGAGACAGAGACAGAGACAGAGAATATGAGAAAGCAGTTTCTTTGTGGTAATAAAGAATTGAAAATTGAGATGCCCATCAATTGCAGAATGGCCGTATAAGTTGTATTATATGATTGTGATGGAATACTATCACTATAATAAGATGAGTAAGATGGTTTCAGAAAAACCTGGGAAGAGTTTTTCTCTCTGAACTCATCCAAAGTTGAGTGAGAAACCAGGAAAACACTGTGCATAGTAATAGCAATACTGTGTAATGATAACTGTTAATCACTTACCTATTCTGAGTAATACAATGATCCAAGATAATTCCAAAGAGAAAGGACTCTAGAGAAAGAACTGACAAATTCTGAATGCAGATGGAAGATACTTTTTTAAACTTTATTTTACTTGGTTTTTTAAATTTGTTTTCTTCTGCAACATTGCTAACACAAAAATATGTTTAGCATATATATTACATAATCAACATCAAATTGTTTTTCTTTTCAAGGTAGTGGGAGAGGAGTGAGGGACGAAGGAAAGGAAGGAAAGAAATTAAAAATCAAAATTTAAAAAATGAATGTTAAAATTTTTACACATAAGTGATAAAAAGATATATTGGAGGGAAAAGAATTATATATGACAGTAAAAGAGAATTCCAGCGTAATATACAAAGAAATCATAAAAGGAAATTGCCTAGATCAATTAAAACCAAAGGATGAAGTAACAATAGAAGGAATTCTAATTACCTGAACTAAACCCCACATGATAATATGTGCAATATTCCAAGTCCATGATCCATAATTGCATGGATTTATCCTTGCAATAAAGGTAAGCAGTTGAATTTTTTCAATCATTCTCTTGGGTCAAACTTAGTCATTATGAATATACAACATTGAGTTTCATATGTTTTGTTGGGTTTTTTCTTTGCATACATTCTTAAAATCATTGTATATATTGTTTTCCTGGTTCTATTTACTTTTCTCTAATCTATTTCACATGGGTTTTTGTATGGAACCAAACTCTTAACTATAAGACACCTGAACTATTTTGTCAGAAAACAGAAAGTGTTCAACCACATTTTCATTTGAAGAGAGGCCTCCAAAAGATAATGACAAATATTGGAGGGGATATGGGAAAACCAGAAGACTAATGCATTATTGGTGAAGTTGTGAACTGATCCAAACATTCTGAAGAGTAATTTGGATCTATGCCCAAAGGTCTATGAACCTGTGTATGCTCTTTGATCTAGCAGTGACAAAACAGGGTCTATATTCCAAAAAGATCATTAAAGAGGGGAAAGCCAGCACTTTTTGTGGTAACAAGGCATTGGAAACTGAGCAGGTGCTCATCAATTAGGAAATGACTAAATAAGTTATGGTATATGAATGTAATGGAATATTAGTTCTGTAAGAAATGATAAGCAGGCTGATTTCAGAAAAGCCTGGAAAAGTTTACATGAATTGATTCTGAGTGAAGTGAGGAGAACCAGGAGAATGTTATACAAAATAAAAGCAATATTATATGATGATCAACTATGACAGATTTAGTTCTTCTCGTTAATACAGTGATCCAAGACAGTTCTAACAGACTTGGGATAGAAAATGCCATCAGCCCTTTTTGTGGTGGCTAGAAACTGGAAATTGAATGGTTTCTCATCAATTGGAGAACAGCTGAGTAAATTGTGGTAATGAATGTTATGGAATCTTATTGTTCTGTGAGGAATGACCAGCAGGATGAATACAGAGAGGCTTGGAGAGACTTACATGAACTTATGCTAAGGGAAATAAGCAGAACCAGGAGATCATTATACACTTCAACAACAATAGTGTATGAGGATGTATTCTGATGGAAATGGATATCTTCGACAAAGAGAAGATCCAATTCCGTTTCAATTGATCAATGAACAGATCAACAGATGAACAGAATCAGCTACACCCAGAGAAGGAACACTAGGAAATGAAAGTCGACTACTTAAATTTTTGTTTTTCTTTCCAGGTTATTTTTACCTTCTGAATCCATTTTTTTCCCCTTGTGCAACAAGAGAACTGTATGGTTCTGCACACATATATTGTACCTAAGATATAATTTAACATGTTTAACATGTATGAGACTACCTGCAATCTAGGGGATAGGGTGGAGGGAGGGAAGTTAGTGCAAGGGACAATGTTACAAAAATTACCCATGCATATGTTCTGTCAATAAAAAGGTATAATAAAAAAAATGTAACCAAAAAAAAATGCCATCCACATCCAGAGAGAGAACTATGGAGAGACTAAATGGGATCAAAGCATAGTATTTTTGCCTTTTTTTTTGTTTACTTGTTTGACTGTTTTTTTTTTCTTTCTCGTAGATTTTTCCCCTTTAGGTCTGATTTTTTTTCCACAACTTGACTAATATGAAAATGTGTTTTAAATGATTGTAGATTTATAACATATCAGATTGCTTGCTGTCTTGGGAAGGGAGAAGATAAGGAAAACAAAATTAGAACACAAAATCTTAGAAAAATGAATGTTTAAAACTATCTTTACATGTAACTGAAAAAATAAAATACTATTAAATTGAAAAAATAAATATCATTTAATATAAAAGTGTTGAACTAAAAAAAAAAAAGAAAGAGGGGTCTCCACCATTACTACTACCACTACAAGAGATGCTTTCTTGTCCTTGAAGATACTTTTCACAGTTAAATAAATAGTATCACGAAAATTATTTTGCAGTACAGTTGCCATTAGAGCTCTAAAATACAAATTCATATGCACTTATACACATACACATATGTGTATGCTTGTAATTTAGATAAGTGACAAGCATTGAACAACACCTAAATATTCTTCCAAGTCAAAGATTTAAAGCTATCAGAAACTTAGAAGCTTCTTCATAGTCATTTTACAGAAGAGGAATTAAGCAGTAAAGAACTGAAGTGATTTTTACAATATAAACATTAAAACAAAAACAATCAGACTAGTTTTCATTATGTGTATACCTATAACGTTGAAATTCACTTTTCTAAGGATCTTCATCCCAGAGCATGGGTAGAAATAGGAATGGTAAATCATATGAAGGATGATGCATGGGAGAGAACCTATGAGGTGTTATTTATGAGCCAATACAACAACCTTGAATCAGAGAGATAAATTCAGGAACCAGAGGATCCATAGTATACTGCGATCAATAGTAAGTCAACAAAATATGGAGGAGTCATCAGATTTAAGATATCAGTGTAGGCCAGGATAAGTCAAAATGTTCAAGTCTTCAAAAAGTCAAATGTTACCTGTTCAAAGGTAAGATTAGATCATACCTAAGGGTGTCTATTTCTGTGATCTTTTATACTTCTATGAAACATGTTCTCGGGACCTGCCTGCTTCTATAGGTATGGAGAAGTGGTTATAAGTATAAAAGAAATGAATAAAGGTGGAATACTCGGCCTCTTGACTATGTTGCTTCTATAGTTTATAAGGAGCAAGGGAGGAAAAATAGAGATGGTGTAAGTTATTATCACCACTATTCCATTCAATGCTGCTTTATAGTGGAAAGAACATATGACTGATAACCAGAACAACAGAGGTTAAGATTCAATTCTCTCACTTCAATAACTGCAAAATTCAGCCAATCACTTTATCTTTCTGTGATTTAGGATTATTATTTGCAAAATAAAGATATTGGGCTAGCTCAGGGGTCCTCAGATTATAACTAGAGTGTTTCTCTTTTGGCCCCCTTTTTGATCAAGTTAAAATGTTCTTGTTATGTTTTTTACATTTTTAAAACAATAAAATTTATTTTAAAGTATAAAAAATGTTCTTAGTTCATTGTCATATAAAAATAGACAGTAGACTTTGCTTTGCCAACATCTGGAATAGGTGGCCTTTAAAGACCTTTTTGCCATGGAATGATTCTGTTAATGGGACAGTATGGAAAATAGTAGATGAGAAAGGGTGGGCAGGTTTAAAAGATGTTCAAAATGATGGGAGCAAGGAGTGATAAGGGGAAGTAATGGTGATAATGAGAAAGTTAGGTACTTAGGTGCCTCAGGTACACAAGCATAGTTTGTGCATTACCTGATGATGTAAAGCTCAAAAGTTCATAAATTTAGAATTGGAAGAAACAGTAATTCTTTATTTTATAGGAAAGCAAAGCTCAAGAAATTAAACAGTTTGTCCAAGATCACATAGGGGATAAGTGGCAGAGACTACATTTAAATCCAGGGCCCCCAACTCAAGGTTCCATGCTCTTTATTCTCTACCATCCTACATCTACTATCTTTATGAAATTCCTAATATAAGTCAATTTTTAAACTAATTGCAAAAATGTTTTTAAATGTTTATATGATATTTCTAAAGTCACTTAAGTTTCTAAAAGATGACAAACTATGCACCTAGTAAGCTATTGGGTTCATCCCTGCCCCTGAACTGGAAGCATAATGTCTCTTTAATGTCAGAATTAACTTTAATGTCAGAATTAATGTTAGACATCATTCAATTTAACTAAAATTGCCCCATTTAGAAGATGGGGTAATTTTTCTAACTCCCATATGAACTGACAAGATTGATCTCAAAGAGCAATGACTCAACTCCCCTAGAGATAAACTTGAGTGAGTTTTGGGGGATTTCTAGTATTGTTATTCATGAGTCTTCCTATTATCAATCAACCAACAGAATTCAATAAAACAGTAGTTATAAACAATACCCTCTCCCTATACCCTTGCACATAAAATCTCTGTGGAAAATAGGTTTCAACACAAAGTACATGTGTTAAAAACACATGTGGCCAAGGGATACCTTCTTAGACCTGCCTTTAAAAGTCCTTTTCTCTCTTTGTGGAGGCCTCAATAAGGTTCCCTTTTGTTATAGCTAGCTCTCTGCTGGGCTCCAAAGTTCCCTATCTCTCTACAATCTGTAGCTATGTCTTCTTCCCACCTGGCCATGAAGGGGCCATACTTCCTGAAGTACTCAGAGCTAGTGTAAAGGAATGGACATAGGAATGGACAACATTTTGTTATGTATGAGGAATAAAATGATGACTAAACTACAGAATTTATGAAGGGGACTCCTATTTAATAAGGCTAGCAAGAGGTCAGATCCAGGACTTTAAGTGAAAATAAAAAGGTCCCATGAAATAAATGTTTAAAACCTCATTTATTTTCTCTAAACATGATCCTAATTAATAGGCTTTTTGCATTGATCCAACAAACTTTACTAAAGAAAATTTTCTCCTATTAAGTAAAATCCACACTATTATGGTGACTGACAGTCTGTTCTTTTAATTTGCCATTATGGCAGACAACATTGGTCTTACACTCATGGCCCATGGGCTTCTCACATGCATCATTAGATCTTTAATATAATCAGTACCCTCGAGGTTGCCTTTCTGTGGGGTGTTTCATCACTGAGTTAAAAGCCTAGGCTGCCTTCGTGGCAAAAACAGGATTGGGCTCCAAGAAGCTGAGACAAATAACCTCTTAAAAATCCCCTCCACAAATACTTGGCAAAGAGAAGAGGAGGTTTCAATAAAATGAGTCAGGGTAGGTTATGGAGTCAAGGGAAGTGGGGAGAAAAAAAGGGTTAGAATAGCTTGGAGTCATCAATCATAAACAGGTTTCGCTTAAAAAAAAAAAAAGAGGTTACTTGAGCCTCTGTAAAACCCTCACGCCCAGCCATGCCCTTCAGGAAACCTGAAACACCCATCTATGTTGTCACACATCAACCCCACACCCAAAGTGTTAAGTATCACTGGCTCCTGGACAGAAAATGTCATCATTCTGCCTCCTGGCTGGTATCTTTAAATAGCTCCTTTTATTTACGGTGTACATAGTGTTAATGTCCTTCAGTTGCTCTATTTTCAAGGATGGAAAAGCAGTTGCTAAGCATTTCTAAATGACAGCCCCAGGGTTCATTAAAAATATAGCAAACATTTGCTAAGCTCATTAAGTGCAATTTTTGTGTGTGTATCAGATTCCTCCTCTGCATGTTCTGCGTGACCAAACATCTATTAACCCTAATCCCATTGATGAGTCTGATACATTCAAACCAGCAATTAGACAAAACAAAAGGGATATTTATTGAGAGACTCATAAATGGGTTTTCATATTGGTCTAAGCTGTTGCAAAAACGACAGTTTAATTCCCCTCTGTTAATCCCTACCTACCCAAAGTACTCCCTTTGTTTGATTATAGGTTGTCAGATTTAGGGATTCTGATTGAATCCAAATTTGAAGGAAACTAGAACCACTTAATAATTAGGCATGGCTTCTGACTGCATAAGTGAACCAAAGGCTACACAAATGAAGAATCCTCCATCTGGGAGGTTTCAGAAATTCACTGCCCAGGGACAAAGAGTTCAAAGATAGGAATCAGGTGGCCCTCCCCCCTCCCCTTTCTAATTCTCCAGCAGAGAACTTTGGGGGATAATATACCTCTCACTGGAATCCTGTTGAATAGACAAGAATATTTTAAGAGAGGTTCCCTATGTCCTCTTCTCACTCCCCATCCCAGCTCCCATCAAGCTGACCACAGCTGTGGACTTGTCTGACCTAGAGTGGTTAAACTGAACACTGAGCACAGGCTTCCATAATGCCCTTCCAGCTTTCCATTAACTCAGAGCCCTCATGTTATTATTAGAGAAGGAAAGGCCTCTGCATCACTTACATGGTGTAAAGCTGGACAAATAAACAAGTACTGGCTATGGACGGGTTCCCAATTGGAGCTTGGTTTTTGAATGTGTCCTTTTAAATAGCAAAATGACCCTTCTCTAGCCTGTAAAACCCCTCTTTGTTTTCCAAAAAGAGGAAACTCACCAGAAAAGAGGACTTTTGACAGAGTTCCACAGTAGTAACAACATTTTGAAGTGGCTCTTGACCAGCTGAGCTTTTTCAAAGTGCAACTTTTATAGCCACAGAGGATCATGACTTGTTTGGGTTCATTAGGTTTCCTCTTACTTTGCAAAGAGCTGACCAATCTCACAGCTGTTACTCTTGAAGAAGAAGCCAACTCTTCATATGGGAATCCAGAGATAAGTCTTTTATAATCAGCACTGGTTAAAGTTTTATTTGAAATAAACTATATAGAAGGACCTGAGTTCCAATATGACCTCATACACTTGACACTAGCTGTCTGACAGTGGACAAATCACTTAATCCCAATCGCCCTCCCCTCCCCCCCACACACACACACTAAAAGATAAAGTATCCAATTTTAGGTCTCACCATATCAATTCTGGCACAGTGGAAAATATATTGCTAAAGAGTAAGAGGATTGGGGTTCAAATCTTGTTTCTGATGTTTACTACATGTGTGATTTTGGCCAATTCCCTAGAACTTATTTGTTTCATGAATGTAATGAAGGGGTTGAGCCAGATAATCTCCGAGGTCTTTTCCTACTCACTCTAAATTCAGGGGTCCTCAAACTACGGCCTGCAGGCCAGATGTGGCAGCTCAGGACGTTTATCCCCCTCACCCAGGGCTATGAAGTTTATTTATTTAAAGGCCCACAAAACAAACTTTTTGTTTTTACTATAGTCCGGCCCTCCAACAGTCTGAGGGACAGTGAACTGGTCCCCTGTTTAAAAAGTTTGAGGATCCTTGAGTCTAGATATATGATCCTATGATAATAAAAGACATTTAGATAGCACTTTAAAGTTTGAAAAGTATTCAAAATTACCCTGGCAATAAGAAATCCTAAGTATTATTATTCCTGTTTTACAGAAGTAAAATTAAGTCTAAAAAGTGACTTACTTTTTTAATCACTTAGAGAGTATGTATTAGCAATTTGATTTGAACTCCAGTCTTCTTAATTCCAATTTTAATGCTTTGTCTAGTGATGAAAACCCCTCTTTTTATGTCACTCTTGCAATCCCTTTCACCAAAGCTTAATGCTTTTTAGGAAAAATAAAGATTTTGTAAATTCTGTCTTCATAATTATATGCCAAACAAATTTATGCTATTTTAATTCAATTAGAAAGGATCACTCCAAAATCAATTATTAAAATATCTCAAAGAGGAGAAGATTCTAAAATAATAGGAAAATATTATGTTATAACTTCTATTCCACAAAAGGCAACCAAGATATCAACAACTGTCACCTTCATATATCTAGCTTCTCACATCTAAATTCTTCATGATAACGGTCTATGAACACATCAAGGGTTTCCTTGATGAACACATAAAAACAGAATGTATAGAATTTAGAAGACAGACTTATGAAAGGTTTTCCTCATTTTTACAGACACAATCAACAGTTGTGAAGTTATAATGATACCACTTTACTGATTTTTTTAAGTTTGTTTCAGCTGAATAAAATGTAGCTATCAAGCTCTTCAAACAAAATACTAAAAATTATACATGAACCTATAACAAATATTACATAGATAAATTTGTTTCTTTGGGTGTTAATATAGTAAGAAACAAGATACTGAGACATTCTCATCAATTATATTTACCAATATCTCTGAAGATGCTGGTTGCAGAAAGATCCTCCCTTAATGTAGAGGTTTTCCATATACTCCTTTTTTTAAGTGAACTTTTTTTGCACAATAGTGAAGAATTCTATAAAGTTTACTCAATAGGAGATGCACAGTTTCTTTCATTGGAGGTTTTCAATAAATTGTTATGTGATTATTCACCCAAGGTTTTGTAGAAAGGAATCTTTTACAGATATGGTTGGACAGAATTGCCACAAAGTTCTCTTCAAACTCTGAACATTGTTGATTCTGCAAAATTCAAGGTAATTTAAAAGAGATCAATTTAGCTATCTATTCTGGGAAAACAAATTGTATGAAAAAATCCATACTGCCCAAATTTTGACATGCATCTATACCCACACAATCAAGTCATCAATACAGAGAAATCTTAAATAATTATTCCAGATGGTATGACAGGTAATTAGCTGGGCCTACAACTGAATAAAAGGGGGAAAGAGAACTGAATTGTGTTTGGAAAACTGCACTAAACTTTAAATGATGTCAAACTGTTCACTACTATAAAAGCTGTATTCGCTTAACATCATCATTCTCCAGATAATCTATAGCTATGTGATTGTAAATCAACGATGATTTACATGGGTTCAGAAGAAGAAAAAATTCAGGCAATGCAAAGAACTATGGAAAAATAACTGGTAGGAATAAACAAGATGCACCATGTTATGGGTGATTACTTTTCACCAATTAATCAACATTTATTAAACCCTTGCTAAATTCCAGGTACTATGCTTAGATCTGAGGAAACCAATAACAAAAGTGATGCAATCCCTGCATTATGTTAGAAAAGAACCTGTAAAAAGTATTTAATATGTAAAATGAATATTTCAGGGAGGGAAGACACTAGTAGCCAAGGAAATGAGGAAAGGCTTCACATGAGAAAAGGTGTAAATTACATCATTGAGGATATGTAGGGGTGGAAAAGGAAGTTAGCTGTTCTTGTTAAAAATAACTGACATTTTATAACTCTTTAAGGTTTGCAAAGTCATTTAAATAGATTCTTTCATTTGATCCCCACAATAAACTTGTGGGTGAGTTCCGTGCTCTAATTTTCTCCATTTTTGCAAATCAGGAAGCTAAAGTCAATACAATTGAAGTAACTCATTGAGGTTCACACAGCATATCAAGTATCAGGGGTGGGGTAGAGAGGGATTTGAACGTGGTCTGTCTGCCTCCAAGTCAACTCAGCCATAATGCCTCTCGAATTGAATTGAGCAGAAGTCAATAGACAGGTATCCCTGTGTTAAATGGATACTTTTAAAATATTAAATGAACCAGGAGAGGTTTTTCAGAATTTTGAGTGGATCCTCTGGGGAATATCTAGGAAGATCCTGATTGCCAAGGAAAGAAAGAGTAGGTGATGATGATCTTTATTGGTAGAAATCATGCCTAGAAAGATGATCATGGAACCACCAAGTGGACAAGTATCTAAGTAGTTTGGTTATGAGCTAAGAAGTGACTATCAAGATTCTGAAAGAAGCAGTAACAACCATGGTGACTGTGAGCTGGAATTGATAAGTGACTTAGGAAGAGAACAGAAAACAGAACTCCACAAAGAGTGGAGAGGAATAGTCAAATTTGTGGAGCTCAGTGAATTCAATGATGGAAGCTAGAAGAGAGAAAACTTGTGGAGAGCTGTAGTTTAAGCTAAGTCCTCTTAAAAATGGAATCTAATTCAAAAATGTTGGGGAAAAGGAACCAGATAAAATGAATAGCCAATCCTGTATGACACAGACTACCTGGGAATAGGAATTTAACTTGAGAGTGCCCATATCACCCAGCATCAGAGACCTTTATTAACTTAAGGATTTCAGAATGAAAGAGCCTATAATGCGGTTTGGGGTAGAGGTTGTGGAGCAGTATGAAACTAAGAATAGAAATCAGATAAAACTCAGGTTTAACTAAATTATGTCCCTATCATTCCCCTAACTGCATGAAGTCACATTCTTTACATCCCTTACTTTGTAACAAAGTACATTTTCCCCCCACTCCAACCAAAAAGTATTCAGGTTCCCCTCTCTAAAAAAAAGCATATTGACTGAATGACCTTGGGTAAATAACATCAGTTCTGGATCCCAAACAACTTTCTAATTTTCTAAGTTGCAGAATAGGTGCCACTTTGCAATTGTAGAGGGAATTTTCCTCTCAAATTCTATATACTAATGAACTCATAAGATAGGACTTATGAGTCTTCTCTTTCATCCTCTTACCCATCCCTCTCCCCCCAAAAAATTGATTGTGCAGTGATTTGAATGTCATATAAAAGAACAATGCAGAATAACAGACAGGTAAAGCCAGCTTTTCTAGGTGACAGTCTATTTGCTAGCCCCACTTTAATGCTTTGCTTCACCTGCCTTCTGAAACACTGAACTCCCTAGATGCCTGGATTGGCCCTCCCTGATATTGATCACCTGTCTGACTAGACCTCCACATACTATTGCCCGTTGCTATATTCTCCATCTGTCTTAACCACCTGGACCACTTCTGAGCTTAGCCTGCTGGGGCCTTTCTTGGTCATCTGCAGGGCTTCAATTAGCCCATATATGCTCCAAATTCCATTTGTCCTAAGTCTGGCCAATCAACCACCTCCTGAGCTCTGATGCTGACATTCTATTAGTCTACCACTGTTGAGAACAGCCCAGCTTTTTGATTTAGGTGACCTCTTGATATAACTGCCAGTCTTCTTATTCCACAATTTCTCATCTAGGGAAACCCACACAACCTCAGAGGAATGCCCTGTGAATGACACAGGTTCTTATTTCTACAGAAGGAAATTAATTCAGAAAGAAAATGATAATAATCTACAAGGAGTAACACCCACACACTTATCAGTCAAATTATCCCAAAGGGTTTTTGAACCTGATTAGAACAGTGATTCTCAAACTTTTTTCTTTTCTGCTCTATTTCTGGCAACTTATTAATCTTTTGGAATATGATTAAATGGCCTCAATCTCCTTTCTTTTTTTCATAATTTTGCTTTATACTCACTGCTCCTTTCCATATCTTCCCTATTTTTTTTCCCTTCTACATACCTCTCACCTTTATATTTTCCTTTGTAATGCCCAATCCTGCTCTTTTTAGGTCATCTTCTCCAAAACTATTAGTTGTTTTTCTCACCCTTATATGCAGCAATTTGATTTCCACACGAGCAACACTGCTTTCTAATATGAAGGAACAGAGAAATCCAGTGAAAAGAATTCCAGATTGAAATCAAAGGATGTGGGTTCAAACCCTGCTCTGCCACTTTAGATTTGTGAAATTGTAACCTCACTGGGCCTTTGTTTCCTCATCTATCAAATAAAAGAATTAGACCTAATGGTCTCCAAAGTCTCTTGCAGTTCTAAGTTCTAAGGCCTCAGAGGTACTTTCTAATCCAAATCCATTATGCCCTTCTATAGGTCCATGATTTTACCTTCCTTTGAGAAACAGAGGCATTCTCCAAATTATGAACATAGATCATTACTAACTAAATGTAAGTGAATATTACTGTATTTCCCAGACATCTCACACAGTCAAAAATCAATGCAAAGCAAGAAGAGTGCAATAAAAGGAATGTGGGATTTGGCCCTCAAACCTTCTAAGTTCAAGGCCCAATTACTAGAAACATAAATAAATTATTTGATTTCGCCCACATCTTTGCTATTGTCATTAACCAAGCTCCAGGCCATTGTCTAAATATCTTTATGGAGTTTAGCTCTTGTCTCATAAGTTTTATCTTCACCCCACCTACAAGTCCTATAAAGACTTCAATATTTTTTCAATATTTTATTTTTCCAAATACATGCAAAGCTAGATTTCAACATTCACCTTTGCAAAGTTTTTTATTCCAAATGTTTCTCCCTCCCTCCCCAAAACAGCAGGCAATACATTATAGGTTAAATATGTACAATTCTTCTAAACATGTTTTCATATTCATCATGCTGCACAAGAAAAATCAGAACAAAAGGAAAAAAAATATGCGAGAAAAGGGGAAAAAACAAGCAAACAACAAGAACAACAAAGAGGTGAAATTACTATGCTCTGAACCACATTCTGTCTCCATAGTTCTCTTTCTGGATGCGGATGGCATTTTCCATCACAAGTCTATTGAAATTATTTTGAATCATCTCATTGTTGAAAAAAGCCAAGGTAGACTTCAATATTTATGTTGACAACTCAAGCGGATCCCCATTACTTTCACTCTGACACTTTCTTCTCTATCTTATTTCAGCCACATAATAGCAAATTCTTCTCTTAGATTTCACTAACTCATCAAATTGCATCATCTCCAATAAACTGAATTCTGAAATTCTATTCTCCAATGACAACTTCTATTCTCTCTTAAATATGCTTTTGTCTAGTCACTGTTTCCAATACCTGGACCTCTTTTTTCTCTCTCCCCTGTTATGAAATGATCATCCTTGACCTTGGCTTCCCTTCTTAACAATTAATTGGCCTATTTTAAGAACACTTTCCAAACTTTAAAATGTGATTCAAGTTATTATCATTGTTATTATTATTATTATCATTTTAATCCCACAAACACTTCCACCCCTGACTTTCTGTTATTCTCAACATGTTTATCTACAAATCTGGATAAACTATCTCTACGTGTTTCAATACTGCTCTAAGTCTATTGTACACCACCAGAGAAAGTCACAAAATTAAACTGATTATATCCACTTTAGTTTATGTTTTTGGACTGTACTGAAACTGATTCATACTGTCTCTGGATCTATGCATAAATAACTTAAACTCTCAGTGCCCTCATGAAATACTTTAAGACAATTATAAGTTACTGATTTGCAATAGGGGAATTTTTATACCATTTACCTATACTGAAGAAATCTAACGTCCAGACCTCTCTTCTCATCTACTTCCAAGACTATGTTGTGGAAGACTTGAGGAAGAGGTTGGAATCTTGAGATAAGGGAAAGTTTTGAAAAAAAAGTTATTACAGGGAATGTCATAGGGAATGAGACATAAATTTAATAATTTTAATGTGCTGACAAAACGTCCATTTGGTATTTTATAGCATGTAGCATGAATTTACTTTGAACCTGGTTGGAGTGATATAATGACTTCCATGAACAATGTTCAATGGTCTAGGAATAGAAATAAAAAAGGAAAATATTAAAGGTTACTAAAGTCTGGGAATTGGCAAAAAAAAAAAAAACCCTAGGCCTGGGGATACATTAGAAAGAAGAGAGACTCCTGAATTTGGAGTTAGAGAATTTAGATTCAAATCCTAAGTATTGTCTCTTGAGCAAATTGCCTAGACTCTCTGAGACCTCTGTTTTCTCTTTTTAGGAATTGAAGGAATCAGACTAAACTAACCTCTAAGGTCCCTTATAATTCTAAATCTTTGATCCAGTAATTGGAAAATAGTCCATTGTAAAAGTGGTTGACAAAAAGAGTAAAGATGGTGAAAGAAAGGAAATGAAAAAACAAAATAAAGGTAATGGTCTGTGAAAGCAGAGAGTGATAGAGAAAATAGAAATAATTTTAAAGGATAAGAGCAATTTTACAATAAATGAAGCAAAAGAGTCAGAGATCAGACACTGAGAGGGACTATAAGAATTCAAGTTATTAGAGATGGAGAAGTTCCAGTTAATGATGTGGCCAGTCCTGTGGGTGACTAATATTGAGTGGAAATGGAAATGAGGGAAGTTGAGTAAGTTAATTAACTGAGAAGCCAGCCTATAAGAATGGCCATCAATAATAATACTAAAGTCACTAAGAATAATAGCACAAGTTAAGGGAAAGGGAAAGACTTTAAGCCAGATCCTAAATCATTGAGGCAGGTGAAAAAGAGACCTGGAGGTCCATTTATGGCAGCAACAAAGATTCAGACAGAATAGTACAATTGATTGGGCTAGACTTTCAAGGGAGAAAATGTCATTACTAATGATAGAAGAGCAATAGCTATGAGGAGCAAGGAATACAACTACTTCTCTTCCTGGCCTTGTGAGTCAACAAGGCTGAGATTAGCGAAGCATTAAAGAGTTAGCAAGATTAACAAGTGCTTGTGGATACCATATAACCTAACTGTACTAACCACAACAAAACTTGATGTTAGATGGGCTTTTCCAAAAGGAATATCAGTGAGGCCTATGAGATATGATCTCAGGTGCCTTTAAAAATCTCCTTGCCGAGAAAATTACCTCCCCTCTCTGTTCACTGATGCCTGAAATCCCCCTGGGGTTATTGTCTTTATTTCCTAAATTGGACATCATTTTAGAATACAAAAAACAGTGAGAGAGGTCACACAGTGATAAATTCTCCTAAAAGTATAAAAAAGATTTTCCCAAGAATAAAACACTTGGGAGATATAGGAGCAAGTTTTTAGGAAGAGGGAAAACGACAGAGAGTAGAAAACAAACTTAACTAAAGCCTCTTTCAGCTTTAGCATACTATGATTTTCTTATTCTTCATCAGAGTTGGACCAGCCCTGAGCTTATATTATTATGAGTTTATAAAGAATGTTCTCATTAAGTTCTACTTAGCATTTGCATTTTAAAGAAGGTCTTTTTACACTATATCTTACTGAAAATAAATACTAACAGTGAAGTTTCAGATACTATAATAAAATGCTGGGAGGTGCCAATAGAGCATTAGACATGGAATCAATAAGTTCCAAATTCAAAATGAATTCTCATATACTTACTGGCTATCTGAACATGGACAAATCACTGAACCTCTATCTGCCTCATTTTCCACATCTATAAAAAAGGGTTAATAATAGCATGTATTTCCTAGAGTTGTTATGAAGATAAAATGAGAAAATATTAGCAAAGCACTTTTACCTATATAAATGACAACTTATTATTATGCTAACTAGGCTTATATTTGGGGAAAAACCATGGAAGGAAGGGGTGAAACTTCATGAATCCCTTCAAATTACACCTCATTAGGGTTTACCATAAGGCTACACCTAAAGTCCCACCCACATTCACCCACTTTCACAATCTCACAAACAGCCTGTAGTTCCAAGCTCTCTGACATAATGAGATCACTTGGTAATTCCATCACTATTGAGCAAAAGTTCAAAAGCCACATGTAAACAACAAGGAGCAAAATGATGAGAGAAATGCTGCTGAAATCCTTTGGGGTTCCACAATTTTTCCTTGGTAGTCAGGCCAAACTTGGAAGTCTGTAGACACTAGGATATTGGAAATGCATTTGCTAATCTTTTTTTTTCCCCCTAAGAGGATTAAACAAAACTTGTAGCACCCTGTAGGGTTCCTATTGCAACTGCCACACATTCCATGCTAGTGCCAGAGAAATACTTCAGCTAGACAAATAGTTTCCTTAAGCTGGGTTTTCTACTACTCTTCCAAATTTTGTTCCAGTGGTCTTATTCCTTTTGATGCTTTACAACTAAGAAATGAAACATATGGGGCAGCTAGGAGGCACAGTGATTAGAACATCAGTCCTGATTTCAGGAAGACCTGAGTTCAAATCTGGATATAGACACTTAATACTTACTAGCTATGTGACTCTGGGCAAGTCACTTAACCCGAATTGCCTCAGAAAAAAAGAAATGATAGATGTGTTTTCTAGTTAAATTTGTCTTTCATTCTTCTTATAACCTTTCTCCCGTCACAGTGAGGAATCAGAAAGGCATGGGTTCAAATTCCATCTCTTTTACCTAAGAGCTATGCAGCCATGGAAGCTTCTTTTATCCTTTGTTTCCTCATTTGCAAAATGTAGAGAATAAAACATAAATCATCTACTTAATAGGATTATTGTGAGGTTTAAATGACATAATATATATCAAGTACTTTGCAAGCTGAAAAAAATACCCTGTAAATGCTAGTCATTAGTACTATATACCAATGGTTCCCTAGCTTTTTGAGATTAAAATTTCTTATACCCTACACACATAATAAAAATCACTCTATTAATTATTCATTGATTAAAATAATACCTAAAAAGGCAGTACTGGGTACAAATATAGACTTGAGGAGCCCCTGCAATAAATCCAGGGTTCCCCAGAGTTTCTCAGTCCATAGGCTAAAGAACTATTAAATGATTCATTAACTTTTCTAACCCAGAAAAACTGGAAAAGCAAAATAATACAATGTTAAGTCTCGAAAACTTAGAGAAATACTTTTAGGACTATTCTAAATATGCTCAAAGACTTTAGGGACCACACCTGTAATTTCCCGTCTCCAATGAGGAAACAGATATACAGGAAAGGTAGGTTGCTTTCCCCAATGTAGTTGAACCCAAAATGCCACAGAGGCCTAGAAATTTCAAAGTGGTGAATATTTGAAACACTTTTCAGGAAAAAAAAAACAGGGTAGAATAAAAAATATCCTAATGGACAAGCACTACTCCCAAGGCTAGGCACATAGTAGTTGCTATCAGCAAGATGATAGAAGGCATGTACAATTTGTTAATAAAAGTCATAATAGCAACAATAATAGTACTAAAAGAGATCCCTGAAAGGTCAACAAATCTTAGCCAAGACATTCTGCTAGGTACACAACAACAATGCACTGAAATTAATGGTTATAACCATTCAACTGAATAAAAACATATGACATCTGCCCAGGAAAAAAGGTTATTCATAGCATTTATAGATTTCCAGAGTATACATGCTTATATTGAAATTTTAACTATAGGCTTTCATGAACCTGTTGGAGCTAGCTCCAGAAAAGCTCTGATTTCGAGCACATCTCATGGTCATACATAAAACTAGATTTCTGATGACATACCATGGAGAAAGTATATGGAGTTGAGCTGAATTCCTCTGGCTATTTCTGGTAATATATATGATGTTCAGCAGTAAAGTACTTGCTTTATAAGAAATATATATGTTATAATATATATTTAATATTAATAATAATAATACATATATAATATAATAATATATAAATATAATATATAAGAAAAATGCTATTGAGTAAGGAAATGTATCACATTCAATAGTCCTTTAAAAAGGGTGACTCCATCCTCTGGCATTTTTGCTCTTCCTGTATCTGCTAAAGGAACTATAAGAGTATATGCCTGCCTTTCTCTGGTTTCCTCTCTATGTGTCTGTTTCTTTGTGGGGGGAGAGGGGAGAGTGTCTGTCTGTCTGTCTGTCTGTCTCTGTCTTTCCAGCTCTCAGTCTCTCTTTTTTTTCCTCTGTCTCTCTGTGTCTCTCATCTCTTTCTATCTCTGTTTCTCTGTCTCTTTCCTTCCTTCTTTCCCTTCCTCTTCTCTTCTTCCCTCCCTTCTTCCTTCCTTTTCTCTCTCTTCCTTTCTCCTTCCCTTCCCACATCTCTTGCACTCTCTCTCTATCTCTCTCTCTGTCTCTGTCTCTCTGTTTATGTCTCTCTGTGTGTCTCTGGCTCTGGCTCTTGCTCTTGCTCTCATTTCCTCTATAGTGGGGGGGAAGGGAGAGGGGGGAAGACCTCTCAGTCCTGAGGACTGTTTGCTAATAGCATCAGGAAGACATTTACTGACCCAGATAATCCTGAAACAAAACTTCATATCTGTGCTATGCCTTTCCTTCCCTGTACAAAAGTGACCAAATAACAATTCCTAGAATGAATTTTTCCAATAATGGAGACAGCATCCTCAGTTTGATGGTTGGGAGCTCCTAAGTCCCTCAGTGGGTGCTACTCTGGGAGACAGTTTCTTTCCATATTGCTTCATTCTTTATGGGGAGATGACCAATAGCAGGAGGATGAGACTTGGCCAAGCCCTGGCTTACCAGAAGATATTCAGAAGGTACAGAGCTGAGACAGCAATGAAACAATTGCTCAACCATCTTAGAAAATGCTTTATATTTTGATGTTTCAAATATCAATCTCCCAAGAATGTATCATAGAAGTTAGGGATTACTGTTTCATGTTTTAAGCCTCTCTCCATGAAAGCATATTAATGTTTTGTTCTATAAGCATGTCTTTTCCTGTAGAGGAAATAAAGTTAACTATACTGAATCTACCTTTTATATTGTATACCTGCCTAATCCCTTTTGGGGAAACACTAGACTTGAGCCAAACCTAAGCAGATTTCCCTGGGGCTTCTAGAGTGAGTCTCAAAGAGCCAGGGACAATAGGAAAGAGCCTGTCTCCTGCATTTAGAGGCAGTCAAGAACTTGGTCCCAATGTGAGCCCAGTCTTCAGGTATTTTAGTGAAAAGTGCCAGAGTGCCTTGTACTAACAAGATCTATAATAATAATAATAATAATAATACCAAAAATTATAGTTCAATGAATCCATAATCTCCACTAGTACAAATTAAAACCCTTTCATGCCCTCAATTGGCATATTACATTTATAAACAGTGTATTTTTGTAGAGATCCATTTGTAGGATTTATCCAATGTTATAGATTCCCTCCTCTAAATTTTTTCATGTTTCACAGATTTGAGAAAAACTGGATATCCAACTGTTTTCCTTTGATCTCAATACATAACTGGATCTCTTTACTTTCAACCTTGCACATCCTCAATAGGACCATAGGATTAAAGATTAAGATTTGAAAGAGACCTTAGAGGCCAACAGATCCATCCTTCTCATTGTACAGACAAGGAAAGACAGCCAGAGATTTTCTGATTTGCCCAACCTCACACTTCTGATAGATGTCTGAGGCCAGGTTTGAATTCAAGTCTTCCTAATCCCAGGCTCAGCATTCTATCTACTGTGTTCCCTATCCTAGCTAAATTGAAGTCCGTAAAAGTTAAATAATTTGCCTACACTCATCCAATGAATGGAGGACATGAACTCAGGTTTATCTGACTCCAGGTCCAGCATGCTAACCTCTATACTATGCTGCCTTTTCTGGATTACATCTTTATCCTGTTCTCACATACAAGGCATTTTTTCTAATAGGAGACTGTCTACTAACAACCCCCAATCTTATGCATCTTTTCATTGTTCTTTGAGTCACCTGCAATTTTTTTCTCGAGATTATGGGAGTCAGTGATTTGCAGCTATGTAATATCAACAGAAGAACATTGGTTTTTTAAAAGTTTACTTTTGCACCTTAGGATCGCTGAAAGTGCTGCTCTATATTCTAAATTTTATCTAATTATATCTCCCTGTCCTATTTAATTCTGGAAACAACTCATTAGCCAGATGTAATTTTTGACTAATTTATATACATTGATGGATTGATGCAATGACTTGCTTATCCAACTACATATTGTAATTTGTGTAAAATATATCCTTTATCTAGAATTGGTTTTTTAAGTGTTTATCCAGATAATTCTCTTTTGAATAACTATATATCTCGTTGTGGCACAATGATAGTGTTCCAGGACATAATATAATAAGCACATCTCCCACAAACAGGAATAATGCCAAAATCTCCATTGGTAGGATATTAATCTTCTATTAGAACTTTATGAAGGACATTTTCCAAGACAGTAGCAAATAAATGCCTTTGTTGTATCCAATGAAACAATCAAAATATTAGCTTGGGGTGCAGCTAGTATTTATATTTCATAAGGTTTCATTTAATTACATTTCACTAAAATCTTTAACTATGATTCATTGTGACAATGCTAAAGAAAAGGAAGGGGAAGGGAAGAAAAAAGTAGGAAGAAGGAAAGAGGTAAAGGGAAGGAAGGAAGGAAGGAAGGAATGAAGGAAGGAAGGAAGGAAGGAAGGAAGGAAAGAAAGAAGGAAGGAAGGAGGAAGGGAAAACTCATAAATTCTTTGGTATGTTCCAAACTCTGTGTTAAGTGCTTGAAATTATAATATAAAAGAAAAACAGTCCCTGCTGTCCAGGAGTTCACATTCAATAGAGAAAGATATTCCACACAAGAAAATGGTCACTAGAATCCCCACTGTAATGTGGAGAAGATGGGAGAAGCTTTCTGGAAAATCAGAGTGATGGTAAGCCCCAGAGCAAGCAACTCATACACCATATTCAGAAGCAATGGGTAGTGTTGATCTGATGATTATTCCCAGAACAAGAAGTGGAAAAATGGGGTGAAGAAGGGTCAATATCTACGAGGCATGATAGAAAATGGCTGAGACTGATATCAGGGGTCTTGACCCAGCAAGATATACTGTACTCTCATCAACCAATGCAGCATTATACCAGAACAGAAATTACAACATAGAATGATTTCAGCTTCCCCAGGGCATAGTCTCTGGATATCCAGTTGGGAAGGGGCAACGACAATAGGGAGGCACAGCAAGGAGATGGCCAGGATGAAACATGGGCATCAGTCTAGAACTGATTAAATGGAATGAGGTCTCACCAATCATGACACAGCGTCATCCAGGACATTAACTAATGGTTTTAATGAATTAAAAAAAATTAGGGATCCACTATTAATTATATACATAGCACTTTATAAACGATAAAGGTTTTCCCTAACAACTTGATGAGGTAGACTGAAAAAGCATTATATATTCATTTTGCAGATGAAGAAACTAAGGCATAGAATAGATTTTATTTGATACTTATAACCATTAGATATAGATTCAAATCCAGGTCTTCTTATCTGAAATAAAAGAGACTTTAGCATATTGTTTTAGAAAATTACATATGGGTAATGAGTTGGTCCCAACTCATTATACAAGTAGGATAGGAATATGAAGTCAGATTGAATATAAAAACTAGATAGTTGTCAAATGATTGTTAAACCATATTAATATTACCATAGCTTCTGGCAAGGGGATACAAGTGGCCTAGGGTTCCACTTAACATCTTTCTGACTTCCCAGACATATTCCTTCCCTCTGACCAAGCCAGGAAGGCTAGATGGAACAACAAATAGAGTGCTGAGTCTGGAGTTAGGACTGAGTTCAAATCTGATCTCAGACACTAGATATGTGACCCTGTGCAAGTCAATTAACCTCATTTGCCTCCCTTTCTTCACATCTAAAATGAGCTGGAGAAGAAAATGGCAAAGCACTTTAGCATCTTTGTCAAGAAAACTCCAAATGAGGTCCTGAAGAGTTGGACACATATGAAATGACTGAACAACAATAAAACCTTAAAATTCAATCATAAAATCCTGAGCTTTTAAGGAACCACAGAGAGGACTCATCCAGTACATACCTGGGTGTGCCCTTCAAGGCAAAACTGCAAATAAATAAAATAAAAAGGGATCAATCCAAAGACAGCAAAGAAATTATATAATAGTACTGGTTCATGGCTTACAGAAATCATTCCTCATGACTCCACCCAAGTTCTTGAGAAAGAATCTGGGCTCTGCTAGTGAGTACAGTTAAGAGATGCTGTGTCTTTACAAGGTCAACATGACCATGCCTTCATTCAACTTCCGGAGATTATAAATAATGAATTGGCCTAAATTCTTCCAAGCATTCTTGAGGAAAACTCCCAAAAGGGAAGTTTTATATGCAGCTTAGTAAATGGACCTGTTATTAGACCCAAGATCAAGTCTGCTTTGACTTTTAACTAGTTAACAGAGGCCCCCAGAAAGACAGCTCTCTTAGATTCTCAAACAATCCTTTCTATCCTGGAGCTTTGGGAAGGATTGGGAAAGCTTCTACCAAACTTAAAAAAAAAAAAGTCAGTATCATGCTTGCTCTCTTTCAGGATATGTTGGCATCCAAAGAAGCATTTTATCTATGGTTTATTGGTATTCTTTGCAGTCTTTCTGAATCAGCCTTATTTCTTGCTTTTGCTTTTATTTCTTGTCCTGCCTACTTAAAATGCCTTGGAGGGGGGATGCACTTCTGTCTACATATTCGGTTTTCTCTTGCTCACTCTCTTTACTGTTACACTGCTAACAGGTCTCCTGATGACCCTATTTCTATTTTTTTTCTTATGGATATCTATTTCTCAACATCAAACACTATGGAGCTTTTTTTTCTTCAATTACCTTTATTTTCATAACTCTATCTATTTGGGGTTGATAGAGAAGATCCATTCTTATCAGGGGTTGAGCTGTGTAGTCAAGCCTCTATGAAACTCTTAAAATGTGTGATGAATCCTGTTTAATCCTACAATTATCTAAGTCTTGAAGACAGCTGTTCACATGTATTCTATAGTGGAAGGAAACGTCCTTTTTCTAAAGTAATTCAACTTAGAAATATATTAGACACAACTAGGGTTACTGAAATAGAGTCAAAGAGAAGTGAAGTGGGGTTTTGCCCACTGTCTTTTCTACATCTCCTACCCATAATTCCTTCTCTATCCCATTCCAAAGGATCCCCTGGAAATGAGTGTATTAGAAGCTACAATACAAGTTAATAATGATGATATCTGGGGTCAGCTAGGTAGTGCAGTGGATAGAGCACCAGCTCTGAAGTCAAGAGGACCTTTGTTCAAATCTGGCTTGAGACACAACACTTCCTGGCTGTGTGACCCTGGGCAAGTCACTTAACTCAGCAAAAATAATAATACTAATAATGATGATGATGATGATAGCTGTAATTTAGTTTACAAATTACTTTACATACATTACTCCATTTAATTTTCAAAATAGTCCTGTGAGATAGTTACCATGGATATATAGATTTAGAGTTGGAAGCAACTTTGGAGGTCATTTGATCCAATCCCCTGATGAAATCTCCCCAGAGAAAGAAAATATCTTGCTCAAGGTAATAAAATTAGCAATTAGCAATACTGGGATCTGAACCTATACCCACTGATTCTATAGTCATTACTCTTTCAACAAAGAGATGAAGAGACTTGACTATTGTCACACAGCTAATAAATGTCAGAAGAAGAATTTGAATCTATCTACCTTTTCTTATATCCTCAACTGTTTTATTTTAGCACTCTAGCCCCCAGACCAGCATTTAAATTCCTTAACTAATTTGCCAAGGCTTGTCCACACTCCTTTTGGAAAATTACATGCCTGAAAAGATGAAAGGCAGGAATTAGAACTTAATTGTTCATGTAAGGACAGACTACATATAAATCAGAAGGAAATATATTCATGAGGCAAGGTAGTGCTATACTATTAGGTAGTTTATCTGAAACAAGGAAAATAACTAACAGCTCCTAAGAGATGAGAATTCCAGTGAATTTAGAAAACATTTCTTCCTTCACAGAAACATGGTTGGATCACAGCTCCTGCCCACTGTTATATAATTTGAATCTACCACATGAGATGGTTAATTATTTGGAGTTTTTTTTTTCCTTCTAATGAATATAGATAGGGAACTCTGTCTCCAAGCCTGAGTAATGTTTTCTTCAAACTCCTGCACAGTGCTTGCCATTATGTGCATTTAATCTTTTATTTAAATATTTGAAGCTTGGGTACATACTTCTCATGTGAAATCCATTCACACAGGGCATTTGTCAGAGCATATGTGATCAATGACGTGCAATAAAACATTGCAAATAAATCACATTTTTTTTTCCTTTCTCTTTCTAGCACATACAAGGCAATTATGGTAAGAAACAGAAGTGTTCTTCAAATAAGCCAGTGTTCTTTTAAATACAAAAAGGGACTTTTTCAAAAAGAGACATTAGTACTATTTTCACATTGCATTTTTAAAGAAGTGTTTTTTAAAATAGTTACACTTACATCTCTAAGATTTTCTCTAATCTCACAAGATTTTACCTTAGATATTGAATATTTCTATTCATATTTTTTTGCCAATGTACCAGTACAATTCCTCTTGTACTAAAGCAGATTTTTTTAAATTTACATTTACATTTTCATTCATAAGGAAATAAGTTACAAAATGACCTCAACACAAAACAAAGCAAAACCAAAGTCTGATTTTTAGACCATGAATTCTATGGGCTAGCTAGTAATATTTTAAGAATTTAGCTCCCAAATGGAAATGCTCTTCTTTTACAGTGAAAGATGAACAGGAATACAACATTGAGACAGGTGTAATGGAAGAAATGTTAAGCTTTAAACCCAAAGTTTGGAAATAACATCTTTCTAAAATCATAAGTGTGGAAATAACATGTTAGAAAAGAAAGGGGGAAAAATAATAGGATTTATTTGCAATGTTTTACTGCCAGTGGTGTGGCAGAAACAAAATATCTACATTAAAAACATGCTGTTCTTAGGCAGTCAGGCATCCCGCCTCTAAGCCCTTCAGGCTCAGCGATTCCGGCAGGCTTGGCAGATTTTCCCACTGGCTCACTGAATCTGATGCTAACATGAGTATCCTTCAGCTTGCATGATTCTCATTTAAATGCAGATCCTATTACAATGGAACAGCAAGTTTCTCCATCTTGACCATGCTGGCATTTGCTCCTAAGAAAGACAGAACAAAATGGTCCACAAAGGTCCCATTGATGTTAAACCGGCTCTAGCTGAAACCACAAGTGGCTTGTTAGGGGCTAAGGAACACAGCAGGGAAGTCCACAGTGGATCAAGCTTGGTTTCTGGGGTGGATATGCATCAACAGTAAACTCTAAGCAATTCTAGGGCCAAAAAAGGAGGGAAAAGCTGGCTGTGGGCCCCTTATCGTCTCCTCCTGTTCTATTTCCAAACGGGACATACAAAAAAGGACTTATGTGAATGCCCCTACACTTGATTCATGGGGGAAGGTAGAAGGAGAGTTTCAGTAAAGCTCTCTAAGATGTATTTTGGTCATTTTCACAGAACAATCTTCTTTGCAGGAATTGGTGTAGAATAACAGATAGAGATCAATAGAGCCAGGAAGATTTGGATTCTGGCATAATATTGGCTGTCTGAGCCTGGACAAGTCATCTCTCGTCATTCCCAGGCAATCTTCCAAGACCTTAAGTTACCAGACAGGTGCTAATCTACATGGATAGATGGAGTTCCTTAACCAGGAGTTCCAATGAAATCACAAGATGGCTCAAAATTTTTTTCAATGTTTTTTTCTTAGCTTAGCACCTGTGATACATATGCTCCAAAACATAACAAATAGAATGAACAACCAATTGAAATCTTACCCAAATCCTACCTCCACCTCCAGATCCCCACCCCTACAAAAAAGAAAGAGAAAAAGAGAGAGGAGGGAGGGAAGAGTAAATGAGAGAGAGAAAGAAAAAGAGGAGAAGAAAGAGAGAGAGAAACGAGAGAGAGAGAGAGAGAGAGAGAGAGAGAGAGAGAGAGAGAGAGAGAGAGAGAGAGAGAAACAGGAGAGAGAGAGAGAGAAACAGGAGGGGGAGAGAGAGAGAGAAAGGGAGGGAGGGAAAA
Source organism: Antechinus flavipes (assembly GCF_016432865.1). NCBI lineage: Eukaryota > Metazoa > Chordata > Mammalia > Dasyuromorphia > Dasyuridae > Antechinus > Antechinus flavipes. The sequence goes on from NC_067398.1 coordinate 320,747,830, forward strand.
GGAGGGAGGGAAACATAAGAGGGAGGAATGGAGGAAGGAGGGAAGAAAGGAGGAAAGGAAGGAAGGAAGGAAGGAATATTTGTTCCCAGACTCCTATTTCACACTAGCTTTTGGAAAACATAATACATGAGACTAGGTTATATTTGGCAGATAAAGAAATTTCTAAAAAGGAAAAAGAGCAATACACAATTAAAAACTAGTTATTTCCTGAATCAATGGAAATCGATTAAAAATAAACTATTGAAGTTTAATCTATTATAGTAAACTCCAGCTGCTCACTTTGCTAAATGGTGATGAGAAATGTTATCCAATCTTTTTATTTTCTAAGGAACTAGACCTTTTTTGCTGAATATAGTGAGAAACCCACTTCACTTGATTACTATTATGCTCTAGCTGACTCTCTTTGTTGAATTCTCTAATAAAGAATCAAAGATCTAAGGAATTCATTTCCAAGACCTTAGTGTTTCATCTATAAAATGAAGTGTTGGACTATGTAACCTCTGAGGTCCTTTGAAGTTCTATATGTATTATCCTATGATTCTAATTCAATTCAACTCAGTACTCTGAATCTCACACAGCTCCTGATTCTCCACATTAATTTTTTACCTTGACAAAAAGTCCCCTCCTCACCATGAAGCTCCCTCATTCAAACATAAGCTCTTTGAGGGCAAGGGACTGTCTTTCTTTTTATCTTGGATTAATATTTGAGGTACTAAATACTGTGCTTAGTATATATTAAAGTTCTTAATAGCTTGCTCTCTCTCTGAATGACTGATGGAAGCCATTTTTATTAAATATTTACTATGTACCAAGCACTTGCTAAGTGTAGGTAATAAAAATACAAAAGTGAAGACAAGTCTTGACTTCAAGGAGTTATTTCTTCAAATAGGAGGAGAGAACATTCATAGGAGAATGGTGGCAAGGGAAGGACACTTTAGCCCTGAAAGTTACAGAAATAGAATGTGATATAGTGGATTGTGTGCTACTGGACAATGACTACAATTGGCAAGTCTTCTAATTATAGGCTGGGGAGGAATAAATAGTTATGGGAAGCTGCGAGTCTATAGGAAATAATTAACAGAGGAAAAGTACTAGTTTTAAGGGGGATTGGGAAAATCTTTCTGTAGAAGGTGTGATTTTTTGGTGGAATGTGAAGATGGCCAAAAAGTAAAGATGAGGAGGCAGAGAATTCCAGGCATGAAGAACAATCAGTGACAATATTCAGAGCCATAAGACAGTATTACGTGTGAGTAATGAGAAGGAGGTTATCTTCAATGAAATAGTGTACAGAAAGTGTTTTGGAAGAGAATAAAAGAGATCCCAACCTGAAATTCCACTGATTGGAAAAAAATTCATGATGCCTTCCAAACTGCAGTAAACTTAAGGAGCTTTATAACCATCTGCTATTGGCAATGCACCATCCTTCCCAGGGGTATTTGCATTTAAAAACTGTTAGACTCTGGGGACCATGACTTGCCATTTGGAAAGGCAGACAGCTGTGTGTGTGTAAGGCAAAATGGGCTCCCAGCTGCTTGTAACTATTTACTCCTCTCCAGCCTATAATAAGTAGCTTTGCCAATGGTGATCATTCTCCAGTGGTACACAATCCCATCCTTGAGTGTTTGTGACAGAGTGTGTTTCAAATAAAGTAAACAGAGAAGACAGGGAAGAAAGGAGAGTACAGAGCATGTGGATAGAAAGTCTTGTGAAGAATGGGCAGAGTTAATATTGTGGTTAATTCAGGGCTTTCTGTTATGAGACACTGAAAGATAACATAATACAACCTATGAGTCAGTGAAAATGGTTTATGGACATTTTGGGGTATGAATCCTCTTAAATATATGGTAAGTCCAGATAGATGTCTCTAAGATGAATTTACAGATGCTCAGTATATTTTACATATATTATATTAGTAGATACATTAGTATATATTAATATATTAGTATATATTTGGCTTACTTACTATACTTACTATAGAGGAAAGTAGATCCTGAGCTTAGAGAATCGATTAAAAAACATTTATTAAATATTTTCTATGTCCCAGGGATAATCAGGTGATGCAGTGGATAAACGCCAGGTGTGGAGTCATGAAGATTCATCTTCCTGAGTTCAAATCTAGTACTTCCCAGATATGTGACCCTAAACAAGTCACTTAATCTTGTTTGCCTTAGTTTCCTCCTATGTAAAATGAGTCATAGAAGGAAATGGCAAACCACTTTAATATCTTTGCCAAGAAAATCTCAAATGAAGTTGTGAGGAGTTGGACATGGCTAATAACAACAGCAACAATAAAACTATGACAGGCACTGTGCTAAATGCTAGGTATACAAAAAAGAGGAAAAAGATAATTTCAGCCTTCAAGGAGATTACAATCTAATAGGAAGAAGAATACAAGAAAATATATATAAAGCAAGATATGTACAGGATAAAGAGGAGATAACAGGAAGGTTCTAGACTTAAGAGGGATGGGAAAAATCTTATTATGGAAGGTAGGATTTTAGTTAGGACTTTGAAGAAATCAGGAACGTGAATATTCAGAACAGAGGAGGGAGAGCTTTTCAAGCATAGGCAACAACCAGAGGAAATTCTTGGAGCCAAAAGATGTGGTGTTTTGTCCATGGACCCACCCGGAGGCCAGTGTCACTGGATCAGAGTACATATCAGAGAATAAGGTGTGGAAAGATTTGAAAAGTTGGAGAGGCCTACATCACAGGAGTTTTGAACTATATTTTCTTTAGTTTTAAACAAAAATCAGGGCATTTATCTTTCTCTAGCTTTGTGGTCATTCTCCACAATCTCAATTTTTAAAATAAAAGTCACTAACATTAGCTCAGCAAACATACCAGTCAGTTCTTTCAGCATCCAAGGATGTAGTTCATCTTGAATAGTTGCCTTCAGTTCATCAAGGATGGCTAGATGTTCTCTTAATAATCACTTTCTTTATCTCGGGTACCAACTACCTGTTAACCATTTTTAAGCTGTTGTTTTCAATAAAAAATAAATAAAATAAAAACTGAGCAACTAGGTCTTTTCTCTGGTGTTATTCGTCATTGCTCCATCTACTTCAAGCAGCAGATCTTTTCTTGATCCTAAATTTCCTCTTAAATATAACTTTAAAATATCTCTCTGCAGTCTTCTCAGTTTCTCTTGACAGTTTCAATTCATTTTTCAATTTCTATAGGATCATGTCACATTTTTATATTCATCCTGTATTAATCTATCCTTGCTTCAATTTCCTATGCATTTCTTTTTTAAAAAAAAATATTTAAATGGGTTTTTGAGTTCCCTGTGCATCCATAGTGTTTTTTTTTTTTGACTCCTACTTTTTTTTTCATTGAATTTTTTTTTCCCATGGTGGCTTCAGAATTTTGGTCTTTAGTATACTAACCCCATCCCTCCCTCAGTTAATGTTACCTGAAGAATTTTAGTCTCTGATCCTATTTGTCCTTCCTCTAAACCCTTTAAAATCTGCTTTCCCAGAATCTAGGATAGTTGTTAAGCAGTACTCAACTTTCCTCTCCATTTCTATTGCAAACTCTAGAAATAAGTGTGGTTTCCACCCATGATTTCCAGAACTTCCACTCCAGGACCATTTCAAGTCATGAATTTATTAACTGTTCTGCTTTTGATAGAGAGCTTCTGCAGATGTTCAGATAACTGAAGTCTCCATTTAACTATTATGTCTTAGCTCTGTTTCTCTTCTTATGTATGGCTTGTTTCCTAAATTTTTCATCTATTTCTTCTTTTTGTCCAATTGGTTTATAATGCAATTCAATGTCAAAATTGTGTGTCTGTCTTAATTGATATTCACCTGAATGATTATTTTTTCCAGATTCCCACCTCCCTCCATCTAGTTCCTGAATTTACATGAATATATCTTCTTAACATACAATGGTCCCACATCCAACCTTCTTTTACCTCTCCTGTTTATTTTGAATGCATCTATCAATCAAGTATTTCATTACACTAGGTCTCAATGATACCTCTTGTTTTTTAATGAACCAAAGATTATCATCATTGCAGGGAGTTCTCAATGAAGAACTTCCTCTTACTCTACAGATGAGTACCTTCTTTGTAACTTGTAATCTTAGAGAGTTGCCTGATGCTTTGAGGAATTAAGTGAATTGTCCATGATCACATAAGCAAAAGATGTTAGAGACAGGAATTGAATCCAGATCCTCATGCCTCCAAGACTGGTTCCTGATCCACTGTGCCATCCTGCTTCTATCAGTGATATCTATAAGGTAAAAGGTACCTTCTTGTGTTGATACACATAGATCCTCTTTCTTTTTGCCTAAATACTGAACATTTAAAAATAGATACTTGAGGTCATGAGTCCTCCTACAAACTTAGTTTTCACTCATGGATTTCTAGATTTTCCTCTACTTATGGGAACAGCTAGTATTGCTAAACTGACCTATTCTCCAATGATCTCAGATCTGACTGAAGTTAATGGATGAATAAGAAATCTCCTCATTAGTAGTAAGTTCATTTCAAATCATTGTAAGGACGTGACTTTCCCCATATGAACCTAATTCCCATGTAAACCATGAGAACCCAATCGAGGAAGGATGTGACTCCCCCTGTGAGGACTTGACTACTCTCTCACCCCAAGAGCATATATTTTAACTCCTTCTCCTATGAAAACCTGACCGTTCCTTGACCCATAAGAACATATATTTCAACTCTTTCCTTTTTAATTATAAGACAGGCATGTACCACCGGTGTTTTAGCTCCAATTATATGATTCCAGGAACTCGCCACTCCTTGGAACTGTTGCTGTTGATAAGGACTGGCCCCCTTATCAATGCAACATTTGATTATAACCACCTGGAGCCCTAGTTGGTGCATCCTTGTCTTAGATGAGGTCTTCATTTGGCCCAAAGCCTTCTTTGTTTGGACCCCTATAAAGAGTGGGCAAAGCTTTCTCCACTTTGAAGCCTCACCTATGGAGATGACGATCTGGCTAGGACTTTCCCGATCGAGACTCACAGGCTGAAATATTGGGGCCTTCTCAGCCGTCCAATTAGAGTTGAAGCTCCCTCGATCATACTGAGTAATGTATTCTCTCTTTTTCTCTGCTATTCTAATCATAATCCTTATTATTCTTTGCCTCTTGTGTATTATTTGCTGTATGTGTTGTTATTGCAAGCATTCTATCCCGTGCATTGTATAATTAAATTTTACCTTTACTTTAACTGAGCCTGAGAGCGTCATTTATAATAGCGGATTCGAACTTCTCTTAAAAATCATATAACATTAATAGAACAATGGACAACTCTCATATTCTGTTCTGAGCCAGGATTATGATATTAATAACAATAATTGTTAATGTTATTATAACAGCACCTTATAATGCTTTTAGGTTTGTAAAGCCTTACAAAGCCAATGTCTCATGTCTAACACTATTAAACCTGGGATAGAAGGAAATTTCCTTCTGGGTGTTTAAGTCCAAGTGGGAGAAGAACCATAATATAATATGATTGAAAGCACCTTAGGTCTAGATTTGAATCTCTGCTTTGTCCTTCATTAAGTACACTACTGAACTGGTTACCTCATCTTTCAGAGACCCGATTCACTCTTCAATAAAATGAGGAAGTTGAATTATATGATCTCTAAGTTTCTTGTCAGCATTAAGGTTTGGAAAGATGCTATCTCACAGTATGGTTGTGAAAAACAAAGATGATATAGGTACTTTGTAAAGGCTGAGCTCAATAGAAATGCCAACAGCAATCACATTATAATTCACTTCAATGCTATAATACCAGGGAGTTAAAAGTCCAAGGAAATCTACATTGGTGGGAAAGTCTCAGGGTTTCTATGGGAATCTTTGCCACCTCATAAACTTACACCTAGCTGGTACTAAACAGCGAATCACTCTGCCTTTCCTACTAAAGGCTTGCACAATCATTAACATAGACACTTGTTAAACTTAAGAAAATTTGAGTTTGTACATCAGGCTATGCATGAGCTGCAGTAGTAACAGTGTCCCATAATTCAGGGTACACTTGCCTTCTCTGTGGTATTACCCTAAGTAGATTTATCTTACAATGCTATTTGTCATCATTAGGAACTTAAATTGCATGCTCCATTGGGGGAGTAAAAATCAATGATGGATGCTTGGCCGAAATTATGATAAAAAATAAATGATATAGATACCTAATCTGGGTAGTTTAAGAACATGGAGAACATAGCTACAAAAGAACAAAAACAATTCAGAAAAGAAGAGTGGAAAGTTATGTAAGAAGCAAAAGACATGTTTTACACATAAGCATAGAAGCAGTTAGCTGGTATAGTTTAGGGTGCTGGACCTGAAATCAGGAAAACCAAAGTTCATAAATATGCCCAGTTATCTGCCCCTGGGGAAGTACTGCTGCCTCAGTTTCCTTAATTATAGGTAGAGAATATCAAAATAGCTCCTACCTCATAGGGTTGCTGTGACATCAAATAAGATATTTATAAAGCATTTAGCACAGTGCTTAATCCTTAATAGATAATTAACAAATTCTTCTTCTATTGTTTTTTCCTTTCCCCTACTCGTAAGATTGTAAATGTGTAGGTGGAATATACTTTGGAGATGATCTATTCCAACCCCTTAATTTCATAGATGAGGAAACTGAGCTCCAGAGAAAAGATATAACTTGTCAAAATCACTCAGGAAAAGTAAAAATTCAAATCTAGGCCTTGTCTGGTTCTATTCAGACATTCTAGCCCTTAGAAACCCAAGCTTCTCACTGAAAAAGATTTGTTTTTTCTCTAATATGGGTTATTCTCTAAAATGAACTGGGGAAAGGGGAGATTATATCTTTATTTTAATAAACTCCAATTGAAATTTAGCATTGACTTTAATTATTTCAAGACTTTAGAAACTTCATTACACTGCCACAGGGGTATGTGATACATATCAACAAGCTACATATAGGATAAATAAGAAATAATTAACAGAGAAGATACACTGGAATTAAGAGGAAAGGTGGGATTTTATCTAGGACTTGAAGAGAAAGGTGGGATTTTTCCTGAAATCCAGGGAATCTAGGAATTGGAAATGAGAAGGGACAGCATTTCAGTATGAGGGCCAGCCAGAGAAAGAGATAGCCATTTACTAAATATATGACCATAAGGAAAATATCTTCTCACCAATTCAGTTATGTTTTCTTTTAAGTAGACATGTTTATGCTTTACCTTCCTAAAGCAAAAGCTGAAACAGATGATATCTTGAGTTACCATCCAGTGTTAACACCTATGATTCATTTGGAAAAAGGATCAAATTTGTTTTTCTTGACTCCAGAAAGAAGAATACAACCAATAGGAAATTATAAACAAATATAAGGAAAAACTTCACTAAGAATACTATCTTCAAGTGGAATAGACCATTTGGGAAAGTGGTAAATATTCTGTCACTAAAGGTACTCAGGCAAAGGCATAATGATTTGTTTTGGATGCTGTTGATGAGCTTGTTAGTTTTCTTCTTGCAGGGAAGGGTATTGGATAAGATTAAAATCTTTTTTAAGATCCTACCCAACTCTGAGGCTCAAGGATTCAATGATCTCTTTTCATCTCCATCCAGAGATTAAAGAGAAGACGGGAGAGCAAGCAAAATGAAAGAAGAGAAAAGAGAATAGGAAGGAAAAGAGAAACAATCATAGATTTCTAAATATATGCATCAAATGTCATTAACACTGGCCAGTCAGTCATCATCCTTTCATTATTCAATGATGCAAAATGTCTTGCTCCCTTGGTCAGAAATCAGGAGCATAAGTAGAGCAAATGTTAGTTAATTATTTGTATAACAAGTATCCATTGTCTATTTGGATATGGAAAAGTGCTCTGATCTATGAGAAGTAGAATCATCTATATTCACCTCATTTTTAGAAGATTCTTTTTAAAGCTATTTTTCATTAATATAGAGAATTACTAATAAGGAAACTTCTGCCAATGCAGATTGGCAACTATAATGCAGTGGGCAAAGAAATGGTATTATTATAAGGAAGACCTGAATTCAGGTCCTGTCTCTGATATATATATATATATATATATATATATATATATATATATATATATATATGTTAATTGAAAACTAATTGGGCAAGTCATTTCACTACTCATTATGTACTTTAAGACTTCAATTTGCAGAATGTCTTTATCATATATATATATAAACATTATAATATCACATAATAATAAGTAAATAATCAGGCATGCTCAAATGACTAGATTACATTTGTCGATACATTAGCTACAATGTTGCCTAATATCATTTAGGTAAGCTGTATTTGCTTTCATAGAAATTTTTAGAGTTTTAGAGTTTTGAGAAGGAACTATGGATATCAGCCAATCCTACAAGAAATATGAGATTCAGAAATCATGAATTGTCCTGTGTTTCAAAAGTAGTCATTCACAAAGTCAAGAATTGAAAACAGGTCTTGTGCCTCTCAAACCAGCTCTGAGTGCCCTTTGATCCAGTGGAAGGGAGGCCCATTTGTGCAAAAATATTTATTTTTTTTCCATTTGCAAGTACTTTATTCTTTTTTTATAATTTTATTTTTTATTATAGCCTTTTATTTACAAAACATATGCATGGATAATTTTTCAACACTGACCCTTGCAAAACCTTCTGTTCCAACTTTTCCCTTCCTTCCTCCCACCCTCTCCCCCAGATGGCAGGTAGACCAATACATGTTAAATATGTCAAAGTATATGTTAAATACAATATATGTATACATATTTATATAGTTATCTTTGCAAAAATATTTATAGCAACTCTTTTGGAAGTGGCTAAGATTTAGAGGAATATCTATCAATTGGGGAATGACTAAACAAATGGTGGCATACAATTGTATGGAATTATTATTATCTTATAAAAAATAATAAGCCAGAAGACTTTAGAAAAATCTAGAAAGACTTACATGAACTGGCTCAAAGTGAAGTGAATACAACCAGGAGAATGATATACACAGTAACTGCATTACTGTTCAATGAAGAATTTTGAATGACTTTTCACTATACTAGGGTGTCTCTTATCTCAAAGATGGAGGATATAAGGTCCTCAATATTTAAATCACAATGTCCCTGATAAACATTTATAAAAAAGATGTACAGATAAAAAGAAATACAGATAGATTTTTTTTAAAAATGTAGGAATAAGAAGAAACACAAGTAAAGAAGGGGAAAAAAAGAACGAAAATGAATTGTTCCTCTATTCTTCCACCTTTCCCATCTCTAATCTCTGATGTAATTTTTGAGGATTTCCTTTAAAACAACTAAAAATGGGAGGAGGGAAGAGGAAATGTTTGTCCTAGTGATAGCAGGGTAAGGAGCAATGAAAAAGAACATCATAGCAATCTTCTAGAATTTGAAGACCTGTTTATATGGAGAATTCTTGTAGTTTTTGGCTCCAGAATGATGGACTAGATCAAATGAATTGAAGTTGAAAAAAAAGGCAAAAAAAGAGGAAATTTTCCTAATATTTAGAAATGTCCAAAAATGAAAATTGACTGCTTCCAGAGGAGATAGGTTTCCTCTCCTTTTAAGTCTTCAAACAGAGGCTGGATGACCACTTGCCAGGTATTCTCATGTATATATTAGACTAGATAGTCACTGAGGTTCCTTCCAATTCTTAACCTCTATGGTTCTGTAAATACCAGACTGTAAAAGATGAATGCAAAAGGCTAATGACTAAGATGGCTGTTGTATTATTTGTTTTCTTTTCTTCACTCTCCTTCATAAAAGATATAAGCTAATAGCTTTGAAAGGTTATGGAAAGAACATGGAATTTCTGGTTATTCAAGAGCAAAATGACGCTACTTTCCTGCATTAAAGTGGTCCATTCACACTAATAGTGTGCCAGCAGAACAACACCAGAACAATCTTTGTGTGAAGATAAAAACTCAAGAAGTAATCTCAGGGGAGATATTTAGATAGGATTGGTAGTTAGAGGTACCAACTATGATTCATCCACAGCTGAATATACTGGAATATACCAGAAAAACATATCATGAGGGTGTTCCCATTGCTATAATGTGTGAAGATGCAGACAGGTGACTGTCTCATCCATTATGTGTTGGAAACTCTGAACTAATGAGAGGGAATGTCAGGATAGTTTGGTTAAGCCAGGCTATAAATTCCAACAGAATCATCCATAAAGAAAAATTTCAATATTCTACAATTGTTAGAATTCTTACAAGGTGCTAAGTCACTGGAATTGATAGAGACAATAATTATTTAATTTAGCATGATTCAGTATGATTAATCTGATCCTACAAGGAGATGTTATGGGCCAGAACTTGAAACAAGGTACTAAGTGAAATTGATGAGATAATGATTCTCTAATTAAAATGTACTTAGTACTTACAATAATTCCACAAGATTCACACCTTTAAGGGAGCATACATAAGGAGGAGCTCTCAGGGCCAAAGAGGATAAGCCTACTAAAAGACAAGTCCACTAGAGGACAAGCTCACTAGAAGCTCATTCTGAGAAAGCTAGAGGCAGAAGCTGGCAGAGGCAAAGGACTAGAGGCAGGAGCTCTTGGAACCAAGGAGAGAGATAGGCCTCTAAGAAAGCTAACCGGGCCCAGGAAAAGAGACGAGACTTTGAAGGAAACAAAAAAGGGTTGGGACTTTAACTCTTGGTTGCACTTGTGATTACTCAGAACTGAAAGGAAGGGTGCCTCCAGAAGCCCCCCAAGAAACCTGCTCCCAGTGAACTTTATATTTTAGAGAAGATCATTACATACAATAATATTATAACTTATGATCTTAAGCCCATTCTGAATATTCTCCTCTCTAATAAATGTTTGCTTTTTCTGTTTGTTACCTGCTATTTTTTTTTATAAAGAGAGTATAGAATCATAGATTTAGAGAAAGGAGAGCCTGGATCCACCTTTCTCATTTTACAAATGAGAATACTAAGGCCCAGGGAAGTTAACTCAAATTCACGGGGGTAATAAGTAACAGAGTTGGGATTCATAGCCAGGGCTTCTTGATTCTAAATCCAGCTTTCCACTATAAAAATTCTGTATCATATTATAAAAACCTTCTGGGATAGGACCCGGGACTTCTCAAAATCCAAGACTTAACAAGAAGCCTTAGCTTTTAATAAATGCTTCTGAGACCTGACCTGAATTTATTCATAATTTTTATCACCAGAAAGACAAATAAACAAAAAAGTGATATGACAGATAGAGTGTAAAGAGGAGTTTCAATACATTCTGGGATATGGATCAAGAACAGGAGATGTGTCCTCTGCTAGATTTTGCCTGCTAGATGTGCTTGCTAGATTTGAGATGAGGAAAGTCAGAAAATGAAAAGTGTGTAACCAGTATGTTCCCAGAAATAGAAAACTGAAGGCATGGAGAGCACAGGTAACAATGAAAAGGGAATCACAGAAGGTGATTTGGAAGGTCATTCTTTTCCATTTTTCAGCTAAAGAAACTAAAGCCCCAGGAGTTGAAGTAACCATTCCAACTCACACAAGTAGTAACAGAGCTACGATTGCAAATCAGAATCCTTAACACCATGTTGGATCAGTGGCAGCTCTCTGAGCCATGGTTTTGTCATAGATGTGGCTTAAACTTTTTTTTTGTTTTCTCATGAATCATTCTGCCCTAGATTAAGCTCCAAAAGAAAAGGAAAAATATATAGATTTTCCTAATCCTAGATTATTTTCATGCAGATCTCTATCTTGAACCTGGATGTTCCAATGTTAGCAATGTTAGTAAACAAAAATTCCTTCCTTGCTGAGAGAATAAACTGGGAAAAACAGCAGTTGTAGGTCAGCAATAGTACTTAAATTTACTAAAGAAGATTAACTTTAGCTACTCTCACTAATTTGCTGATTCATCTCTAGCTTAGGAAAATTACCAAAAAGTCAACAAAACTTTTTAATTTGGACTATGTTTCACATTTTTTTATTAAAGCTTTTTATTTACAAAACATATACATGGGTAATTTTTCCAACATAGACCTTTGCAAAACCTTTTGTTCCAAAATTTCCTCTCCTTCCCCTCACCCCCTCCCCTAACTGGCAGGTAGTCCAATACATGTTAAATATATTAAAATATCTGTTAAATCCAATATATGTTTACATATTTATACAGTTATCTTGATCCATAAGAAAAATCAGATCAAGAAGGAAGAAAAAGAAAAACTGAGAAAGAAAACAAAATGCAAGTAACAACAGAGAGAATGAGAATGCTATGTTGTGCTGCATACTCTGTTCCCACGGTTCTCTTTCTGGGTATAGATGGCTCTTTTCATCACTGAACATGTGGAACTGGTTTGAATCATCCCATTGTTGAAGAGAGTCACATCCATCAGAATTGATCGTTGTTGTTCTTGTTTTTGCCATGTATATCTTCTGGTTCTGCTCATTTCACTTAGCATCAATTCATGTAAGTCTCTCCAGGCCTCTCTGAAATCAACAATAATATTCCATAGCATTCATATACCATAATTAATTCAGCTATTCTCCAATTGATGGGCATCCACTCAGTTTCCAGTTTCTTGCCACTACAAAGATAACTGCCACAAACATTTTTACCCATGTAGGACCTTTTCTCTCCTTTAAGATCTCTGTGGGATACCATTAGAAACACTGCTGAATTAAAAGATATGCACAATTTGATAACTTTTTGAGCATAGTTTCAAACTGCTCTCCAGAGTGGCTGGATTCATTCACAGGTTCACCAATAATGTATCAGTGTCCCAGTTTTCCCACATCCCCCCCCCCAACATTCATCATTATTGTTTCCTGTCATTTTAGCCAATCTGACAGGTATCTCAGAATTGTCTTAATTTGCATTTCTCTGATCAATGGTGATTTGGAGCACCTTTTCATGTGACTAAATAATTTCAATTTCTTCATCTGAAAATTGTCTGTTCATATCCTTTGACCATTTATCAACTGGAGAATGGCTTGAGTTATTATAAGTTTGAGTCAATTCTCTATATATTTTAGAAATGAGGCTTTTATCAGATCCTTTGGGTGTTAAAAATGTTTTCCCAATTTATTGCTTCCCTTCTAATCTTGTCTGCATTAGTTTTGTTTGTACAAAACCTTTTTAACTTAATATAATCAACATTATTTATTTTGTGATCAATAATAATCTCTAATTCTTCTTTGGTCACAAATTCCTTCCTCTTCCACAAATCTGAGAAGTAAACTACCCCACATTCTTCTAATTTGTTTATAATATTATTTATGTCTAGATCATGAACCCATTTCGACCTGATCTTGGTATATGGTGTTAGGTGTGGGTCTATGCCTACTTTCTCCCATACTAGTTTCCAATTTTTGGAATTTTTGTCAAAGAGTGAATGCTTATCCCAAAAGGGGTTTTTGGGTTTGTCGAATACTAGATTGCAATAGTCATTCACTATTTTGTTCTGTGAACCTAACCTATTCTACTGATCAACTTTTCTATTTCTTAGCCAATACCAAATGGTTTTGGCTTTATAATATAATTTTAGATCTGGTACAGCTAGGCCACCTTCATTTGATATTTTGTTCATTAGTTCCTTTGAAATTCTTGACTGTTCTTCCAGATGAATTTTGTTATTATATTTTCTAGATCAGTAAAATAGTTTCTTGGGAGTTTGATTAGTAGAGCACTAAATAAATAGATTAGTTTAGGTGGTATCATCATCTTTATTATATTCGCTCAACCCATCCAAGAGCATTTAATTTTGTTCCAGGTGTTTAGATCTGACTTTATTTGTGTGGAAAATGTTTTGTAGTTTTGCTCATATGGTTCCTAACTTTTCCTTGGCAGATAGATTCCCAAATATTTTAATACTACTGATAGTTATTTTAAATGGAATTTCTCTTTGTATCTCTTACTGTTGGATTTTGCTAGCTATGTATAAGAATGCTGATGATTTATGTAGATTTATTTTGTATCCTGCAATTTTGCTAAAGTTGTAGATTGTTTCTAATAGTTTTTTTGGTTGATTCTCTAGGGTTCTCTAAGTATACCATCATATCATCTGCAAAAAGTGATAATTTGATTTCCTCATTACCTATTCTAATTCCTTTAATATCTTTTTCTTCTCTTATTGCCAAAGCTAGCATTTCAAATACAATATTGAATAGTAATGGTGATAATGGACAACTTTGTTTCATCCCTGATCTTATTGGGAATGATTCCATTTTATCGCTATTACATATGATACTTGCTGATGGTTTTAAATAGATGCTACTGACTGTTTTAAGGAAAAATCCATTTATTCCTATACTCTCTAGTGTTTTCTAATAGGAATGGGTGTTGAATTTTATCAACTGCTTTTTCTGAATCTATTGAGATCCTTTTTTTGTTAATTTGGTTATTGATATAGTCAATTATGCTAATCATTTTCCTAATATTGAACCAGTCCCTGGTATAAATCCTACTTGGTCATGGTGTATTAGCCTGGGGATGATTTTTTGTAATCTCTTTGCTAATATTTTATTTAAGATTTTTGCATCAATATTCATTAGGGAGATTGGTCTATAATTTTGTTTTTCTGTTTTCATCCTTTTGGTTTATGTATCAGTACCATGTCTGTGACATAAAAGGAGTTTGGTAGAGTCTTTAATTCCCTATTTTTTCAAGTAGTTTATATAGTATAGGAGTTAATTATTCTTTAAATGTTTGGTAGAATTCATGTATAAATCTTTTTGGTCCTGGGGATTTTTTCTTAAGGAGTTTATTAATAGCTTTTTCTATTTCTTTTTCTAAAATGGGACTAGTTGAATAATTTATTTCCTTTTAATCTGGGCAATCTATATTTTATGTAGGTATTCCTCCATTTCACTTAGGTTGTCAAATTTATTGGCATAAAGTTGGGCAAAGTAACTCCTAATTTCCTCTTCATTGGTGGATAGTTCCAACTTTTAATTTTTGAGACTCACAATTTGATTTTCCTCTTTCCTTTTTCTAATTAAATTAACTAAAGGTTTATCTATTTTGTTGTTTATTTCATACAGCCAACTCTTAGTTTTATTTATTAATTCACTCATTTTTTTAGTTTCAATTTTATTGATCTCTCCTTTTATTTTTAGAATTTCAAGTTTGGTATTTGATTGGGGAGGGGGAGGTTAATTTGTTCTTTTTCTAGCTTTTATAGTTGCAAGCCCAATTCATTGATTTTCTTTTTCTCTATTTTATGCAAATAAACATCTAGAGATATAAAATTTCCCCTTATTACTTCTTTGGCTGCATCCCAGAAATTTTGGTATGTTATCTCATTATTGTCATTCTTTTGGATGGAATTATTGATTGTGTCTATATTTTGCTGTTTCACTCATTCATTCTTTAGGATAAGATTATTTAGATTCCAGTTTCTTTTTGGACTATGTTCCCCTTGCTTTTTATTGATGTAATTTTTACTGAAAAAAATGCATTTACTATTTCTGCCTTTCTGCATTTGATTTTGAGGTCTTTATGTTCTGATATATGGTCAAATTTTTGTATAGATTCCATGAGCTTCCAAGAAGAAAGTATACTCCTTTGTGTCTCCATTCAATTTTCTCTAAAGATCTATCATATCTAGCTTTTCTAGGGCTCTATTTACTTCTTTAACTTCTTTCTTATTTATTTTGTGGTTTGATTTATCTAGTTCTGAGAGAGCAAGGTTGAGATTTCCCACTATTATAGTTTTGCTATTTCTTCTTGTAACTTTCTTAATTAGTTCTTTAGAAATTTAGATGCTATACCACTTGGTCCATATATGTTTAATATTGATATTAATTATCTATGGTACCCTTTAGCAAGATATAGCTTCCTTCCTTATCTCTTTTAATTAGATCAATTTTTGCTTTTTCTTGATCTGAGATCAGGATGGCTAACCCTGCTTTTTTTTTTACTTCACCTGAAGCAAAATAGGTTCTGTTCTAGCCTTTTACCCTTATTATGCATGTATCACTCTGCTTTAAATGTGTTTCTTGTAAACAACATACCATAGGATTCTGGCTTTTAATCCAGTCTGCTATCTGCTTATGCTTTATGGGACAGTTCACCCCATTCACATTTAGAGTTAAAATTACTAATTCTGTATTCCCTGCCATTTTATTAACCCCAAATTATACTTTTCTCTTTGCTTTTCCTCTTTCCCTCCTCCTTATGAACACTACTTATCTCAGGCAGTCCTCCCCCTTTAGAGACCTTTCCCCTTTCCTATACCTTTCCCCTACTATTTCTGTTTTCCCTTTCTACCCCTTTCCTTTTCCCCTATCACTTTTTCTATAGGGTGAGAGAAGTTTCTTGGTGAAACTAAATATATCTAATATTCTTTTTTGAGCCAAATCTTATGTGAATAAGATTCACACAATATTTGTCTCCCTCCTTTCTTTCCCTCAATTATAATAGATTAAGGTTATGATAGTTAAGGTCTGCTTTTAGGGTAGGGGAGGTTTTCCAAGCTTCATCTACAAGCAGTGGCTTCCTCTATAAGTGGCCACAGCTGTGTTGGGTCAGTGTTGACTCACTCCTGGTGCTGGGTGGGAGTGAATAGGTCCTGTGAGATTTTAGTGTTTCAGGGTACACTATTTACCTTTTGTGTTGGATGTTTTATAACTTCTCTGCTGATCTACTGGCTTGCAAACAGGGTAGAGTGGCCAACACTGCTGTAGATTCCTATAGATTCCTCCCCATAGATTCCCCTCCACGAGGAGTCGGCACCACCCTGGGACTCTGCACTGTTTGTACTGGTATCTGTGCTCAGCCTGTTTGTGTTTGGCTGCCTCTCTCCTGTTTCCAATTGAAACAGACATTTTCTGGCAATCTTCAAAATTATATTCTGCTGGTAATGTGTTGCACTCCCAGTATTTGTGGATTCTACCATCCAGAGCTAATTCAAAGGCTGGATTTGCTAATTAGTCTGAGGGTCTTAGGAGAAGGTCAAAAAGAAACATGTGTCCTCTCTGCCATCTTGGTTCTGCCCCTGGAAGTCTATGTTCCATATTTTTAAAAAATAAATGATAATTCCATAATTCAAACCTGCATTCAAAGAACATCTTTCCAGAAGGAGGAGGAGGAGGAAGGGGAGGAGGAGGAGGAGAAATAGGAAGAAGAAGAAGAAGAAGAAGAAGAAGAAGAAGAAGAAGAAGAAGAAGAAGAAGAAGAAGAAGAAGAAGAAGAAGAAGAAGAAAAGGAAGAAGAAGAAGAAGAAGAAGAAGAAGAAGAAGAAGAAGAAGAAGAAGAAGAAGAAGAAGAAGAAGAAGAAGAAAAGGAAGAAGAAGAAGAAGAAGAAGAAGAAGAAGAAGAAGAAGAAGAAGAAGAAGAAGAAGAAGAAGAAGAAGAAGAAGAAGAAGAAGAAGAAGAAGAGAAGAAGAAGAAGAAGAAGAAGAAGAAGAAGAAGAAGAAGAAGAAGAAGAAAGAAGAAGAAGAAGAAAAGGAAGAAGAAGAAGAAGAAGAAGAAAAGGAAGAAGAAGAAGAAGAAGAAGAAGAAGAAGAAGAAGAAGAAGAAGAAGAAGAAGAAGAAGAAGAAGAAGAAGAAGAAGAAGAAGAAGAAGAAGAAGAAGAAGAAGAAGAAGAAGTTGTTGAAGTTTTTCTTGGCTACATTCACAATTTTTACCTTAGTTGTATTCATGTTATCTGTTGGGAACAACTGAATCAGCAACAACAGCAGCTGGAGCTATCAGCTCATAGATGGTAAGGAAAAGGACAACTGTTAGAAGATTACAGGGTCCCTTTGTTTATACTGTTTGTAAGATTATGTTGTCTTAACACACACTTGGATACAGGTCATACTCCCAGAGCAAGAAGGAGCACTAGCAAATAAGAGATTGCAACTGCAAGAGAGCAGGGACCCTGGTCACAGTTCCAGGGTAAAAAAGAGTAATTATGGTCACTCACAGACCAGAGTATGAGTCAGAAAAGGAGTAAACATACCTCTCTTCAGATCATACCATCTTGAAAGAAGTAAAAACTTACAGACCCCCAAAACTAGTATGGAAGCAGATATACCAAAAAACCTAAAGCTTGGGACATTGTTCTGTCTAACTCAGGAGCAGAGTTCAAAATTAATATATAAGATAAAAGTTGAGCAATAGCATGGAAAATGAGCCAAAAAATAGATCCTTATTACCAAGAATTACTATGGTGACAGGGGAAATAAAAACATAAACTCAGAAGAAGATAACAAAATAAAAACTACTATTTCCAAAGCCTCAAAGTAAAATGTGAATTTTTTTAATCAAATAAAAGAGGTAGAGGAAAAATTGATAAAAGAATGACAATAATATGAGAAACATCATTTTAAAAGAATCAATAACTCATTTAAAAATACTTAAGGAAATAATTTCTAAGAAAAGATAATAGATCAAATGGTAAAGCGAAAAAGGCACAAAAATCCATTGGAGAGAAGAATTCCTTAAAAAGCATAATTACCCAAATTGAAAAAGATATATAAAAATTCACTGAAGAACTCCTCAAAAAGCAAAATTGCAAGAAAATAAATCTTTACAAATTAGAACTGGGCAAATTTTATAGCAAAAGAAAGGAATATACTTTTTTTTCTCAGAAGTATGTGAAACCTACACAAAAATTGATCATGTATTAGGGCATAAAAACCTCAAAATCAAATGCAGAAAGACAGAAGTAGTAAATATATCATTTTCAGATAATGATTCAATAAAAATTATATGTATTAAAGATTGGGGGGAAAATAAACCAAAAATTAATTGGCTGAAACAACAAACCATAGAAATAATAGATAACTTTATCTGAGAATGACAATAATGAAATAATATACCAAAATTTATGGGATGCAGCCAAAGCAGTTCTTTGGGAAAATTTTATATCTATAGATGCTTATGTGAATAAAATAGAGAAAGAGAACGTAAATTAATTGGTCATTTAACTAAAAAAGCTAGAAAAAGAATAAAGTAAAAATCCCAATTAAATAGCATATCCCAAAGAGATAAAAATACAAAGGGTAAAGGACCTATATGTGCAGACATATTCATAGTAGCTCTTTTAGTGATGATAAAAATTGAAATTGAGGGAATATTCATCATTTGGGTAATGGATGACACAGTTATAGTATATGATTGTAATGGAATACTATTGTTCCATAAGAAATGATAAGCAGGATGCTCTCAGGAAAACTTGGAAAAACTTACATGAAGCAGAACTCAGTGAATACTGAACACAGTAACAGCAATATTATACGATGATCAGTTGCATATGACAACTATTCTCAACAACACAATGAGATAAAAGACAATTCTTAATGATGACATCTTTAAGGATGTATGATGAAAAAACAGTACTCATCTCTTCAGAGAAAGAACTGATGAATCCAAATGCAGATTGAAGCATACTAGTTTTTTACTTTCTTTTTTCTTTTCTTTTTTTTTTTTTTTTGGTCTGTGCTTCCTTTTACAACAGAATTAATATGGAAATGTTTTACATGACAGAAGGGAAGCATGGAGTGAGGGGAAAAAAATTGGGATTCAAAAGTTTTAAAAAACAAATGTTAAAAATGATTTAAACAAATAATTGGAGGAAATAAAATATTAAATAAATAATTTTAAAATAAAAAAGATGGAAGGCAATAGAACAAATTACTTATTGGAGAGGACAAAATTGTATTAAATATTATGAGGAATTGTTATGAAAAACCTAAATTTTCTACATGAAAATTAAAAATATGCACAACACACCGCTAAAAATAACATGACACAGTGATGCCACTCCCCAAATAGTATTTATTGAAAGAACAGATTATTTGTCTTTCCATTTAACTGCATTTTTTTTGTATATCACCTGATTTCATTTATAAAAAGAATGTTAATGTTGATGTGGTCCAGCTCCTCAAAATACAAAGTCAATTCATTGGCTAGACAAATATCTCATTCTTAGGGTTTTGGTTTGGTTTGGACTTGTGATTTCATTAGTAAAGAGATCCATTCCAGAGAAGCAATCACTTTGCCCAGTACAGATTGGTTCTTGTTCTTTCTAGCTATGTGATCCTAAGCCAGTCACTCGACCCTATTTGTCTTGGTTCATCATCTATCTGAGCTGGAAAAGGAAATGGCAAACCATCCTAGTATCTCTGCTTAGAAAACTTCAAATGGTGTCAAAGAGAGTTGGACAAGACTGAAAAAAAGAACTTGCTCCACAGTTTATGCCTTAAAATTTTCTGGAGACCGTAAAATACTAGGTAATTTGGCTAGGATCATTTTGACTACATGTGCCAGAAGGCTCATTTGAACCCAAGTCCTCCTAGCACTAAAGCTAATTCTCCAAATATTCTACTTGTATGTTTCTCCCATATTCTGAAAAATATTAACAGTTAACATACATGTATATACCAAAGAAGACACATTCTATTTCTCTTCTGTTAAGATATCATTATCATTGTAGAAGCAATGATGGGCTTGACAGAATCATGTCACTTCTGTGGGCTTTAACTTACTCATCTATAAAATGTGGGTGTTGGGGACAATAAGTGGCTTTGGATGATCCTCCAGTTTTGAAACCTTATATGAAACCTCTATGAAACACTGCTAGGTAGTCTAGCCTCCTAAGAATGTCTCCAAAGACTACTTTGTAGACTTCTCTTGAAGCTTGGTAAACTGAAATTTAAAAAATTGTGGAGATATGCTAGGTATTATACCTTTGTATCATTACAATGGGAATGATATCTGTCATTCTTATGCAAACATAAACATACAATTCCACATTTACCTCTCCCTCAAAAATGAATTATGCATGAACAATAATTATAATTTTCATTTTGTAGCCTTGGTTTCTTTGGGAATATGACTGATTTTGACATGGAACTATTTCTGAGGGACTTTTTGAGCATGCCCAGTTTGCCTGACATGGAACCTGTTGTGTACCTGATGGCCTCTTTAATTGGCTACCTGCATCTATAAAAGTGGTGAGAGTAAGCTGACTTCTCTCTTTTCTGCAATCCTTTTGCATTCACTCTTTTGGGTGACTTCTTTACTAGAAAGACTCCTGTCGGTATAGATACCATGAACTGAGCCAAGAAGGGCTTTGGACTTGGAACTGGGACTCTGCTCTATAGGAACTAAGCTAAACTATAAACCAACCAATCTTCTTCTGCTCCCCAGGGACTGATATGGTACAAGAGGTAAAAAAGATTTTGCCTCTAGAATGCTGGAGGGAGTAAGTTTATGATTACATTCTGATTATATAATTGTGATTACACCTTCAGAAGTAAATATATTCCTTTGTAAATGGCCCTTTGTTACAATAGTATAGAAAACAAGGGACAAAGAAGTTAAATCATATGCCTGAGATTACAACAATAAGTCTTTAGCAGAACCAGCCAGTTAACCAAGCCCCCTGAATCCTAGTCCATTGTTATAGATTGTGCCACACAATAATAAACAAAACTTTTCTGAAAGGGACAGAAATCAAGTCTGAATGCCACTATTTTGAATGTCCCCTACATAAAAGGATTCTAACTCAGTATTTCCAAATCCAAATAATACTTCTATGTGATGGCTCTTAGCAGCCCTGAGGGTAGACACCACACTCTGTAGAATGCAATATACATAGAAGTCAGTCAATAAGTATTCATTAATCCTCCACCATGCTCCAGGCACTTTTTAAAGATCT
Organism: Antechinus flavipes; assembly: GCF_016432865.1. NCBI lineage: Eukaryota > Metazoa > Chordata > Mammalia > Dasyuromorphia > Dasyuridae > Antechinus > Antechinus flavipes. The sequence continues at coordinate 320,769,404 of NC_067398.1, forward strand.
AACAGGGGAGACAAATTACAAACAACTATGTACAAATAAAATATATACAAGATAAATTAAAAATAATCAAGAGAAGAAAAGCACTAGTTTTAAGAGGGATCAGGAAAAGCTCATAGAAGATGAAATTTTATCTGAGACTTAAAGGAAGTCAGGGAAGTCAGGAAGTGGAGATAAGGAGAAAGAACATTTCAGATACTAGGAGACAAGTCAGTGAAAATGCCCAGATACTGGAAAAAAGAGAATCCTGGCTCTGTTACTTCTCCTTTTGGCAGATTAATTCACCCCTCTGTGACAGCTTAGACACCATTTCCTGTGTGAAGTCTTTCTTGAACTCCTCCATCTACAGGCTTCTTCTTCCCAAACAATCTTGAATTTAATGATTTTGGGTTTGTGTATAAATTATATGTGTATATTTATATTTATTAACAATAATTATGTTCCGCACATCTTTAAATGCACTTGTTCTCTCTTCTTTTAGAGCATAAGCTCCTTGAGAGCAAGGATGACTTGTTCTTTTTTACTTTTATCCCCAGTGCATAGTGAACACATAGGAGGTACTTAATTAATTTATTTTTATTTTATCAACCAGTAATTTGATTGATTAGATAGATGCTTCCCAGCTATAAATATATGACACTATGATGCTGTGATCCTAAATCTATTTATTTAAATGTATAGATTTTAAGAAATCTAAATTTCTTCTCAAATTCTTGAAGAATATGCAATTTCTCCAAGATGGGCATTCCTTCCACTGATTCAAATTTCAATTTCTCTCTCCATAATTTAGTAAGTGCTCTTTGATAGTTGCTCTGGCCAAAATGGTTGCCAAATTATCACCAAGTCTTATCCCTAAGTTGGTAATAGGGTTGTCTGAAGTTAATGAACTAGATTGTTCCTTTTACATTAGACATATATTCTATCACCCAAGTTCTTACCTGAAGCCCTTCCAATTATATACAATCAACCAGAAAGTTGTGCTGCTGTCGAAGTCTTAAAGAACTCAAGGTCACCTCCAAGCTCTAAAGGAGCATCAGAAGAGGACTTTAGTGTAGTAAATTCAATATTACTAATTGACCACAGGCTGCTATCATCCCCGAGGCCATCAGTTGGGGAGAAGGGGAAAAAACAACCTTATCTAGATCCTCTCTTTTCTTTTTTGATATATTCTTTAATGGAAGCACTTTATTCCCTCTAGAAAGTCCTGGGTTCAATTCCATATCCTTACTCATTTCAATTATTTCTCTTTATTCTTCTCTCTCTTCTCTAATCATTGATTTTTCAAGTGCAATTTCCTCAAAGTGTTCAGCTTCACCTTGATGAAATTCTAGCATAAAAAAACAGAAGTTTTGAAAATTGAGACATTATTACAAAATAATAAGACTAAATCCATAGAATTCTATCAATATTTAGAAAATAACAATAATAATAATAATAGCTAAGATTTATGTAGCTTTTACTATGTGTCTGGAACATGCTAGGCACTTTACAATAAACAACCCTGGAAAATAGGTGTTATTATATTGACAACATTCTTGTGATGACTACATTTTTCCAGACCAACTGAAGGCTCCATTGCCTTTGGTAAGCAATACATCATATGTATCTTAAATAAATCCTTAGAAAACCCAAAATATTACCAATTCTCTCTGCTAGAACTACACTGTACTTACTTTGTATCTATTTGTATTTACATATCCATGTACATGTTGTATAATTACAATATTTGTGTTCTTTGAGCATAGGGATTTTTGTCTTTGTAGCCATAGTACATTGTGCTAATGGTAGTATTGTTGTTACTGTTGTCCTTCTTCCCATTGAGTTGGTTTTTAGTCTTGTTCAACTCTTCATGACTGCATTTGGGATTTTCCTAACAAAGATGCCATAGTGCTTGGCCATTTCTTTCTATGGTTTATTTTACAAATGAAGAAAGAGATAAATAAGATTAAGGGACTTGCCTCAGGTCCCACAGCTAGTAAATGCAAGATTTAAACTCAGGAAGATGAGTTTTCTTGACACTAAACTTGGCCCTCCATCCTCTGCACCACCTAATTATTCATAGCAAATTGAAAAGCACCTAATAAATGTTTGATGTAAATGCTTTCCTTTCTTTAGGTATTTCATTTGTATAATCTACCAGTAGTGCTGATAGTACTAAGTGATTGGTTTATAAGACAGTATCAGTGAAAAATTGGAAACTCTTCATTTAAAACTTTAAAGGAACAATTAATGAGGATGTTCTAGATGTTTATTAAAAGACTTGGAAGAAACACTGTCAAACTGCTCAAAGAATGAAGTTTTAGCAAATAAATACATAACTAAAAATCAAGTGTTATCCTAAAAATGGATTGATTTTGTATTTAATGGTTTAACTCTCCTCAGTGTACAAAATACTGAATACAAAGCTGGTTGTCTTTATCTGCTTGTTTAATGTTGTGTGATCAAAATATTGTAGGAAGAAAAGCACCTGGGGGGCTTTTCAGTAAATACTGATTCCTAGATATGTCTATTCTAAATATTGTCAATTGACTTTTTAAGTCTGATTTTGCACATTTTAAGCCTTTCTACTTCCCCAGATTATCACTAGAGTTTTTCATGGATTTGTGTCTCATTTATAAGTGAAAATGACAGCATCTAACCTAACCTACATTAATTACCTGCCTTTAAATAGGTGAAAATAAGGTTAATGCCTATAATTTTGAAGATCAAATTTTATTAGGAATAAAAGCAGGTCTGGCATGGACAGATTTCAATCCCTAATGAATGTTCATCATTATGTACAACTCTTATAATGAAAATGCAGTTGATTACTAAGGACAGTCCTCCAAGTTATACTTTAGACTCTGAAAATTAAATGAGTGGAATATATTTAGTTAAAATATTCAGAAGCAATATTTCTGTGTGGTTATTTTTGCTGACCTTAAAGACTTTACCTTGTGAGAGATGATGACAGCAATGATGATATCTTCTTCTGCTTAATCTCTACTTTTCAAAGTGCTTTTATACCCATTATTTCAAAGTGCTTTTATACCCATTATTTCAATTCAGCTAGATGGCACAGTAGAAGAGAGCCAGACGTGGAGTCAGCAGAACCTGAGTTCAAATCTAGTCTCACTATCTAATCCTGGTCAAATCATTTAACTCTATTTTGCTTCAGTTTCCTTGTCTATAAAGTAAGCCAAAGAAGAGATGACAAACTACTCCAGGATCTTTACCCCACCCCCTGCAAAAAAGGGGGGCAGGTCATGAAGAATCAGACATATATGAAATGACTGAACATCATATATTATCTCACTTTAATTCAGTTTCATCATCTGTAAAATGAAAATCACATTCAGATTTCCTACTTCCAAGATTTATTGTGAGTACAGTATCTTGTAAATTTTAAAAGGCTAATACATAGTTAATATATATTGCTATTATAGTTAATCTTCATAGCAATCAGGAAATATGCAAGATAAGCGAACATCATTCCCATTTTATAAATGAAGGTGTATGTATAGAATAAACTACCTCAATTGCAATATACTGAGTATTTATACTAATATAACAAAAAATATTTTACTTTTTAAAAACATTTTTATTTAAAATTTGAATTCCAAATTCTACCTTTCTTTTCCTCTCTCCCCTCCCTCTTCTGAAATGGTAACAATCAGATAAAGGTTATACATGTGCAATTATGTAAAACACTTTCATATTAGTCATTTTTTAAAAAAGAAAACTCAAAAGAAAAAATGAAAGAAAGAAAATGAAAAATAGAATGTTTCAGTCTGTATTCAACAATATCAGTTCCTTCTCTGGAATAGATAGTATGTTTCATCATTAGTCTTTTAGAATTGTCTTGGACCATTACCTTGGTGAGAATAGCTAAGTCATTCACATTTCTTCATCATACAACATTCTCCTGGTTCTGTTCACTTCACTCTGCATTGTTCATGGAAGCCTTTCCAAGTTTTTGTGAAATCATCCTGCTTGTCATTTTTTTATAGTATAATAATATTCTATTGTAATTATATACGTTTGTTCAATCATTATACAATTAATGGACATTCCTTTGATTTCCAATCCTTAGCCATAAAAAAGAGCTGAATACTTTACATTTTGAATGAGTCTTATATATTAAATAATTTGGGTGAATTCTGTTTGAAAAAATGGAATTTAACGAATTAATCATTTATTAATATAACAGTATACATCATTTTACTTTTTAGATGGAGCCTGCTTTACCCAATTAATATCTAATCATCCCTGAAATTTGGGGTATAAAGAAAAATCTTTAATTTGGACATTTTAGATGAATCAGGGGAGCTTGCTATTCAAAGAAATATTATTGTGAATTATTTTATAAAATCCTATTTTCTCTTTTGTTCAAATAAGGATTTTTTACATTGTTTTACATTGTTTAAGAGCATATAACAGTATCACATTTGTACCTGCCAGGAAAGTGAAAAAATTGATGTAACATTATAGGTAGTTTGAGCCCAAATGTATTTCTCAAGAAACATTGTGTTTCCTTGAATTACTTAGTGTCAAATGTGTATATGCTAGGAAAGGAAGAACGGGTGTATGCCTGAGGCTGTGGGCGATATACAGCTAGCTACTTGTCATTCCTCAAGTCTATTTATGGGCATAAGGAAATTTTCTTAGGGCTGATGTTTGTCATTTTGGAGGTTAGAGACTGGCCTACATGTAGAGAAGGAAAGATCATGAACAGAGAGCTCATAGGCTGAGATACTACTTGGCTTTATAGGGAGTGCAAGGAGAATGATATGATTTTGATAGGTAGGTAAGAACTAATGAATGAGATAGTGAGTGCAAGTGAGTTGGACTTTACACTTTCTGTGTACATACTTGCCAGTTACTATTCTTTCATTGCTATAATCATCATCATCATTATTTATTACTATATTATTACAGATGTTTTATCAGATTAAATGCTGAGATCATTTGGGGGAATGGATTTGAATATCTACTAATCTAGGTTCAAACTTCTTTCATTATACCCTATTGAAGAGACAATCATTGGCACTATGTTGGGATAACTATGCCTAATAGCCCATTCAAACTTCATTGAGAATGAATTAAGTATCAGAATTGAGGTTAATTTGATTGGCCAAGCTAATGTGGATCAGAACCACTTGTTTGTACTGGGCATATAAAAGGAGAATACAGGTGTAATGGATAGAGCACTAGCCCTAAAGGAAGGAGGACATGAATTCAAATCTGGTCTCAGACATTTAACATTTCCTAGCTGTGTGACTCTGGGCAAGTCACTTAACCCCAATTGCCTCAGGAAAAAAAAAAAAAGAAGAAGAAGAAGAAGAAGAATACAAACATTCCAGAAGTGTATTGGAGAGATCTAGAGAGGGTTAAACATAAATGAGAGATGAAAGGAACTAAGAGTAGTCTTTGGTATAGGGAGGAATGAAGAAAGTTTGCGGTCTCTCCACATGGATTCCACCCAGTTTTGAATGTACTTCAGCCCCCAGGATGCTAGCAATGGAGAAGCAACAGCATGTAGCAAAATCTCTTGACCTGAGGGATGGCAGTTGTGTTATAGATTCCATGTAGATGAATAGACAATACATTACAGTTAGTTATTTCTATATCATGAACTTTTAATATATTTGACCTATAAAATCAGATTGGGGGGGGGGGTTGTTTGTTTTGTTTTTGTGAGGCAATTAATTGACTTGGCTGAGGTCAGTCAGCTAGTAAGTGTTAAGTGCTTGAGGCTGCATTTAAATATAGGTCCTCCTGACTCCAGGGTCAGTACTCTATCCACTGCACCATCCAGCTGCTCTCAATAAAATCATATGTAAAAAGTAAATAAAATCATATGATTAATATACTTCAAGTTTTCTAAAAAAAAATTTCCTGATAAGATAAGATTAATAATTGCAATTAATAAACATTTTAAAGCACTTACTATGTGTACAATACCAAGAGAGATACAAAGCTCCCAGACCTCACAGACTTCCCAGGCTTATAACAATATTTCCTTTCCAGGCCTAAACCTGTTTTAGGTTTGTAAATGTAAAGGCATCTTATATCTGTGGAACATACTTGGGATAGTGGTGGGGGAATTCTCATCAGTGCTTCTAATACTTAGTATTCTTTTTTTTTTTTTCTAAAAAATTGAGGCACTGATTACAGGAAAAGTCAATGGTATCTTACTGAATTTGTTAACTAAATGAGTTTGAGGCAGAGATATTGGCTATGTCCCAGTGCAAGTAAGTGATAATTACAATCCATTTCCCCAATCTACCCCCATTGTTTCGAATGAATGAATTCATAAAGCTAAAATACAGAATGTTAGAAAGTACATTTTGAAAAAAAGAATGAATGTGTCAAAACTTTAGATTGACTATTTTAAACTGAGCATAGATCAGTCAAGTGCCCTTTCTTTGTTTTCCTCTTTCTTAAGCTTTTAATATAATCTTGATTTAATTTGGCTTTGTTTATTTCCAAATAAATATCCAAGCATATGTACTTTAAAAATAATGAACATATGTGTTTAGATTAAAATGGAAGGTGGGGAGAGACAGTGAAAATATATAAACTGCAGCTATTGTAAGGCCTACCTCGATATGTTTGCCAACCTCTGAAGTCTGGGAGAATTTCCCATTTCTGTGCCTGCTGGAAAGTCTCCAAACAGTTGATTTCAGTACATACTCACAGGACAATGCCAAGCCATCCAAAAATGGGAGGATGGGATTAGGTTCTTTGTAACACAAATACTGCAATCCTATCAACATGATCTAGCTACAATCCCTTTGTTTGTAAGACTATTAAATGATTAAAATTATATTTCAAGATCTGAGAGAGCAGTGGAGATAAAAATGACATGCAAATACACCAGGTATTACACAGAGGGTAGGGAATCTATGGTTTGTTAATTAATCAACTTGACAAACAAGACCTCTTCTCCTTACAATCAAGCTAGTTTTCCTTTTGAAATATGTATTTTCACAAACAATTGTCTCATAATGAAACAGAGCACAATACAAAGAAGAATCAGAATGCATTGTTTGGATTTCCTTTACACCAGATGCCATTTCCTTAAAGGCAGGCCTTGGTAATTGATTTAGATAAAGAATGAAAAGGAAGGAACTGCTTTTGACTATATTAATACAGCCATTTGGTGAAAAGTGGATGAATCTTTAAATTGGCTGTGTCATTTACATAGATAAGTGTCCCTCCCATTACACAAGAGGTGAGTTATTGACAAGCTGCCTCTGAATCAGGCTTTTATCTATTTAATCATATTCTTCCATTGATTTACAGTGTAACTTCAAGTAATTTGTATCTTGCTTTCTGATTTAGCTTCAACTGGATGTGATTCTTAGCACTTAAAGTTTCTACAATCTCCCAATACATTGTTCTTGCAAACAGCTAAATGGACCAGAAAATTAGCATTTTAAAGTACCCTATCATACATCCTTCTATAAAATGAAGATTTATAGAATCATAAGTACATATTCAGAAAGCTGTAAGGGACTTCCCCAAGGTTATAGAGATATTAAGTGACTAAAGTGGAGATTTGAACCTGAGACCTTCTAACTATACAAGTACTGTAGAAGCAACATAAAAACAATTACCTTTTAAGGCATTTATTTTGTACCAAAGCATAATCAACTATAGGATTATAGGGGTTTTTTTCCTTGGTAAGATGGCTATATTGACAGTGAAAAAAACTTGTCAAATATTTTACATAAATATATTTGATTGTATACTATAATACTACTACAACAATATGCTTTCCACCTATATTCTCCAAATGAAAAGATAAAATATTGCCTTTTTTCATGCTATAGAAATTCAACAATTTTGCATTTTGCTTGTGATTTGATATTGGATAATCATTCTTCTATTAAATAGAAATGAATGGTATGATTAAGTATAATCAGAGCATAAAAGGATCAAAATCAGTCCATTTAGCTCTGATGCCTAGATGAGGTGAAGTACCTTTTTATTTAAGCAATCAGAACTGAGTGTGAATAGGGCCTGTATACCTCCTTGAATAAATCAAAGTCCTTGTGCAAGAGACTGGGAAGAGATTTTGTATAAAAGAGAGAGGTTTTTTCAGAATTGGAGAAGAAGAAATTCTGAGGTCTATAATAGTTTTCAGTTCTATAGTAATCATAAAGAGAAAGATCTAGACTGATGGAAATCTAATGAAAAGATTGTTTCTCCCCCCTTTAATTTTCCTTCCTAATGCCTATCTATCCATACACTGTATATAATCTGATATTTTCTTACCCATATGTCTTCAGTAAACTGAATTTTACCTTAATTATGCTAATAATGTAATGCCAGAGAAACTGAGGCAAGATAAAGATTAGAGGTTTTCAATATTTTATTAGAGGGAGAGTTTGGACTGGGGCCAAAACAGGATCCATGTTGACCATAGCTAGGAAGATGGGACTCTTTGTCTCAAAGCATCCAATCCCAAAGTGAAGAATTTCAGAGAGACTCTTATAGGGCTCCAGAGATCAGGGAAACAAAGGCAGGGGGAGGAGGGAGATAGAACACTAGTGAGCAAGAACTTACAGGAAAGGACCGTAAATTTAGATCTGACACATTGGGGGTGAAGAAGGATCATAAATTCTGATAAGTTGGGAGGGTAGGAGACACTAAGTCTGAGGTAAGAGATAGTTAAATATCTGAGTTAAGCTATCTGCAATTATATGACTCTTTGGAATGCTAGTGGTCAGGGCTCCCAGCCCTAATTATCTCAGTCCTAATGCCCAGGAAGGGGAAGTTGCCACCAGGGAGACTGAGGCAGAACCATTCAGGGAAACTAAGGCAGAACAATTTAGGGAAACTGAGGCATAACAATATATGCGAATGAATAAATATACGTGTGTGTGTGTGTGTGTGTGTGTGTGTGTGTATTAAGAAAAAAAAAAAACATAGCCCTTCCTGAGATGTTAGGAATTTTTCCTTACTGGAGACTCAGAACAATTGCGACCAAACTCAGAACTTTTCTTCTAAAATAAATTCTTGAAAGATGAAGAGAAGGAAACCAATGAACCTTTGAGGTTATTATATTGTTCTCAAGGCCTAAAATAAGTTATGTATTCTAAGAGGGTGTTACATATAGAAATTCAAATGAGTTATGTAAACCACTGACATCTTCACTATTCCTCTTAAAACCAACATTGGAAAATGGGATATATCTGAGTAACCAAACCAGACCAAACTAAAATGTTAGATTTGAAGGCATCTTTAAAATTATATAGTATAGTCATTTTACAGTTGCAGAAAAAAAAGTTATAGAAAGAATAAATAATTTGTCCAACTAGTCATAACTAGTTAGTGGCAGAACTGGAAGAAAAATATCCCAAGTAGGGCAGCTAAGTAGATAGAGCATAGGCCCTAGAATCAGGAGAATGTGAGCTTAAATCCAACCTTAGAAATATAATAATTGTGTGATCCTCATCAAGTCAGTTAATCTCGATTGCCTGGAGGAAGAGGGGTTAATAACCACAGAAATTAGTAATTCAAAAGTGTGCCTTTCATGTTGTCTCTTCCAAATTCTACTCTTTTTCCTGAGTATATATCATATAAACATAAATAAGCTAGGAAGAATCCCATGTGGAATAAATGAATGAAAAAGCATTTATTAAGAACCAACTATGTGCTTAGCTCTTCATTAGCTATTAGGATACAAATACAAAGGTGAGAGAATCTCTGGACATATTTTACTAGGAAAAGACAACATAAGGAAGTATTAGCCAGGAAAGGGAATTTTGCCCTGGGGATTTATAGTTAGTAAATGAGTACTGAGGAACCAAGTGGAACAGTGGACAGAACCCTGGGCTTGGAACCAGGAAGACATCTTCATGAGTTCAAATCTGACCTCAGATACTTACAATCTATGTGACCCTTCAGGAAGTCATTTAACACTGTTTGCTTCAATTTCCTCATCTGTAAAATGAGCTGGAGAAGGAAATGGCAAACCAGTCCAATATTTTTGCCAAGAAAATTCCAAATGGGGCCAAGAAGAGTTGTACACAATTAAAACAACCCCACAACAAAAATAACAAATGCAGTAATATAATACCTCACTCTTTTCAGAAGCAATTATAGTATTGTCTGATTACTCTTCCAAGAGAAAAGGTAGAAATTGTACAGAGAATTAGAGAAGGATAAGCACACAGCTACTAGGAAGATGAGAAGAATATCAGGTAGATGGCTATGACTAGGATGTGAAACATGACCTAAGCTCAATTAGATAGAGTATTTTAGGGGAATTTGTTCATCCATTGATTAGGGCAATCATTTGTAGGGGAAAGTTTTGGAACTAGGTGAATTAACTCCCCAGGAAGGAAGAATAATTTCTGGAAGCCTGGTTCTAAGGGTACTGTAAGCAGTGAGGTAGGTATGAAAGTGAGAGAAAAGAGGAAGTTACATAGCAGGGGAAAAGATGCTTTGTTTGGATGACTGTGGGAGCCATATGAAAACTGTTTGAGAGAAGTAAGGATGTTTATCCTGAAGAAAAGAATATTTAAGAAGGTATGATAGTTGTCTTCCTATACTTGAAGAGTTGGTCCATGGAAGAATGTTTTATAATTACCCTGCTTTACTCCAAAAATTGACCAGGAATAAAAATAAATGGATGGGAAAATAGATAGACAGATAAATTGATGAGGTCCTGGGTAACTAGATGAAGTTGACAGAAAAATCTTGAAGTACTGATAAGATTATAATACTCCCTGAGGCAAGCAGGGAAGAGCACTGATGGGGATTAGATCAATTTTATAATCCCCCTCCTTGTGGCAGTTTTAGAAAACTGCATCTTACTGTATCCAGTCAGAAAAACAAGTTGTGATACCAAACTATTGAGGTTAAATTTCCTTTATAAATCTGTCAATGGCCCACACCATTTTGCTGATTCCCTTTTGGGTTAAACTGCCACAACATTCTCCTCACCCCTTCCCCATGGCTAATAGTGTTTTTCTTCTCACCTGTGCCCCATACCTTGCATTGTATTTCTCCTTATAGTTAACTAACCCTTTTAGAATGCTAAACAAATCTGTGAACTTAGTTAGTCAATTAATGGCATACTCACATTTCATGACACAGTCCCTTTCTTCTAGTTAATTGTGAGTTACACGAAGGAACTTGTCTTTTCCATTGTTAATTGGTAAAATATCTTTCCTTACTAACTATAAGCTCTCCTAAATCTACTTCATATTTACCACTTCTGGAATGTATTTTACCTTTTTCATTTTGTCCATAACTTGTTGTCATAAATAAAAGTACCTTTTGGCAAGGAGAAAGTCCTTGTGAATTCTTCACATGTGAATTGTTATTAAGGCTCATCATTTGGTACCAGACCTTATCATTTGGTGCCAAACCTCAGCATTTGGTGCTGAACCTCAATCTCATCAAAATGAATGGATTGATGAATAAATAACTATATGAATGAATGAATAATAACTAAAAACTTTAAAGTCTTTTAATATTTTCAATTAGAGATAATTTTTCTTTTGGTCCTCACAATGACTCTATAAAGTATATCTTATTGATGAGGTTAGTGGCAGTCAGAAAGTTGTGGAAATCCCCTTTTGGTCGGAGGCACAGGTTCTTCATGAAAGAATTCACGAACCCAAAATATTAATGGCAAAAATGGAGGTTTATTGTTGGATAGGAAGCCAGCTTTGCTAAAAGACTGACTTTCTCAGTGGCAGATCCCTCTTAGGAAAATGGAGGCTGGCACTAAAAAGAGAATGCCTTCTCAGCGAGCAAGGTCCTGGCAGCTATACCAAGGGACAAGACATAGTCCTGCTTTGGATATTCTGCAAAGAAGTAAGTAAAAGGAAACCTATTTTATGAGCAGCTCTTGGTAGGGGGCTGGGGGCAATTTGAGCTGATCATACTGGGATCTTCCAAATGAAATTGCTTTGAAGGTTTTTTTCAGCCTAAATTTGAATGAGCATCTGGTTAGCAATGGCCAGCCTGAGAAACAGACTCCACAGAGCCTGGAAGACTCTGATCTCGCAGATCAAAAAGGGGACACAATTTCAGAGTGATAATTTTACAAATTAAAGGAAATATAATTTTACACCCCCTTCATTATCATTATCCCATTCTACAGATGAAGAAATCCGATCTGACAGAGTTCAAGTGACTTCCCCAAAGTCATACAGCTGGTAGACATCTAAGGCAGAATTTGAACTCTGGTCTTCTTGATTCCAAGCCTAAAGCATTATCTACTGAATCACAGAGCTACCTTTTGGCAGAACTAGGAACAACAGGTAGAAGCTGAAAAGAGACAAATTTAGACTGGATGTAAGGACCAATCTTCTAGTGATTGAAGTTGTTGAAAAGAAGAATGGGCTGTTTTGGAGAAGAGCAGCTTCCCTATCATTCTCTAAAGTAAAGACTTTGTGATTATATTGTAGATTGATACTTGTCCTAGGTATAGGCTAGACTATTTGGTCCCTAATGCCCCTTATGGTTCCAAGATGACATGATTCTGTGAATTTAATAAAGATTCAAATTGAAATATAGATGCTTCTTCTGCAAGGCACAACATTCCTGGTTATCATGAAAGAACATGTATGCCATTAAAGAAAGAACTAGATCAAGAACAGGGTATTTTATCTCAACATGAGATGCAATTCATTGCCCTTTCCCGTATCTCTCAGTTTGTCAGTTTTAGGGAAGTAGTGTTTTGGTTTTGGTTTTGGTGGGATTTTTTTTTATTTTAGTTCCAATAAAGAATAAAGAAAAGTCAAAAGGCTAAATCTTAAAGTCTTGATTCTTATGCAGATGCGCTCATTTGTTAAACATTAACATTGAAGCAGGACCATGACCAGAATTTATTAACTCACTCAAATTGATATGAGAAGGTTGGTCCTGAGCCATTGTTTAGTGACTGCCTGTTTAATTATCCATGGCTAAAGAGTTAACAGTCACTTTGGCTGATTTGTGATTTTTCTGGTAGTATATAACTCACCAGAGATGAACAACACAGACCATTGAGTACCCACTGAAATCTTGCTTTGAAAATACCTGAAGGACACTCTGAGCTCTTCCTAAATCCTTTTTTCCTGATGTTTCCCTACTTATTGGGTTACTAGAATCCATACCAGAGTGATTCCCAGCAGGCAAGTTCCTGCTCAGAGTGGGCAGCTAAAGTGCCAGGCTATACTGGTAAACTCCGAAATGAAGCGGTGTAATTTTATTCCAATTATACTCTTAGTACCATGATGTCACAGCATAAATTTGTACTTCTGCATGCAGCTCATGCTGGTGTGATGACAGCTCTTAAAATATTGAGTGATTGTGGGCCCGTCAGCATAAAATTATTCTAACATGGTGCCTTTATTAGTGCTTCAATAAATGCCATTCTTCTTGTGTTCCGAGGTGGCATTTGCAAATGAGCTAATTTCTCTGCAGTAAAATAATTGTGTTGCATTTATTTTGCAGAGGGGGAAAAACAGCCCTATTACATAAAAGGGGCTCTTTTTCCATCAAAACTACATTTGCTGTAGTTAGGCAAGTTTAAAAAAGAATGCATTAACTAAATGACTGGGTAATTATTTAAATGAACTCACTGCTTTAAAAAGCTGTGGATGGGATAAGCACCTTAAAAAAAACCTTATTATTATAAAAGAGATGACAAATTAGTCATAAGAGTATCCATCCTGAAAGTAAGGGGGAGATGGTGTTTGCTGATCAGTGACAGGTATTTCAGTGGTTCATTATGTGTCTCAATTATGATGAACTCCACTGGATAGCACACTGATTCCATTTTTCAGGAACAGCAGTGATGGAAGATAAAGCACATTCCCATTTTGTGAATTTTACCTGCTTAAATCCTCTAGAACTTAGAGTCTAGAACCTCAAAATTGGAAGGGATTCATCTGATCCAAGCTCTATTTTCACCCAATGTAATGGGAACCAATATGATTTCCCAGGACAGGTTGTCACTCAGTTTCCAATGGAACAGAAAGAACTCATTTCTGCGATGATATAAGCACATTCTTGGGGAGGTGGAGGGAAGAGGAGGATCCTGAAACTTCATCCAAATTCACTATTTGACTAAGACTGTCAGATGTTTGAGACAGGAGGGAAAGTGACTAACTCAATTTTCCATGATACAAAATTACAAATCAATGCTTCCTTCCATTTTATGGACTCAGGAGAAAAAAAAAAGATTAAACTAATAGAGGTGAAATTTTTTAAAATCCTCTTTGGTACACTGTTAGAATTTAGTCCAGTGTAATATATATGATGAAATCAGTTAAAGGTATTACTAGTTCTAACAGAAGTTACTGCATTCCTGACTTTTATACTGCACTGAAGATCCCCCGTGATTCTTTTTTCAAGTTAATAACTCCAACTTTTTCTTCACCAGTGAACAATAAAACACAGGAAAAATAGTTTTAAATTACATTTAATTTGTTTAAAAGTATATGGGTCCACCAGACTCAGAAGGAAAAGAATGATACTGTGATAAACTAGCAATCCAAAAGTAATAGCTTAGTATTTGCAAAGTAGACATTCCTGTAGCCCACTAGGTTTACTAAAAAAAAAAAAAAAAAAAAAAAGTTATCATCTGAGAAATCTAAGAGATTCCTATAAAATAAAACTGTTTCCAATAACATTTTAAAATGCAAATATCTCTGGGAGATGGCGGAAAAGGTTAACAGGTTAATTCTTTATAAATCATTAATGTAAGTGGGGATTAATTTATCATTATTTTTCTAATGTGCCAATTAGCTAATGGTTAATGGGACAGAGAATATAATACAAATAAGTTCTAATTTGGGGGTAGGGAGCAAGGAAATAGGATTAGAAACAGGAAAGAGAAAAGGAAACATTCAGAGAATCTAATCCAATAAACAAATTTTAAGTGTCTACTATGTGCCAAGTAACATGTTAAGATCTGAGGATTCAAATAAAAAAAGAAAGACAGTCCCTATCCCCAATGAACTTATGATCTAAAGGGGAGACAGCACACAAAAGGAGATGGGAAAGTTGGGGAAAGTGGTGTGGTGATATCTGCTGAGGAGACATCTAATTCCATGGAGTTGAAACCTGGCAGGACAGCAGATCTCAGTTCCTTCCCTTTATAAAGGAAGGGGGTGGAAAGTTTGGTATTCTACCCACCAGCCTCCCATCAAAAAGGAGAGGGAACTGAGGGGGTGGTATCAATCAGTTTGCATTAGAAACATAATGTTGAGAATAGAAATGATGAACTTAACAAGAAATAGGTATCTTGTTCTATAGAATTGAAACCATGCCAAATGGAGATCAGGCCTGATAAAACATTATATTAGGAGGCTCTGAGTAGCTAAAGGACCTCATAAGAGAATGAATCAGAAGCAGAGGAAGGAACAGAGGAGTGCTAGAAGAAGTCAGAAAAGGTAGAGAACTGTGCCTGCTTCACAACTTTGTTTCTTTGATTCTAAGGGTACATTATTATCACATGCAGAAGTTTCCAACAAGATGTCAAGGGATTAAATGTGAAGGATAACAAAAGCTTATTCACAGTGTTCAAGTGACATTAGAGTATCATGACAAGATTGGCAAATTTCAGAGTGAAACCTTTGAGATTTAAACAGGTGGAATACACACACCTGTCTGGAGGATTCAACTCACGTGGTCCCTGGTTCACTGTCCCAGTAGTTCCCTTGTGGATCTTCCTGTTCCTAATTCTTTCAATCATTTCCATGATTCCCTTCAAGGGTAATGAAGAGACTCATGGATAAGGCACCTAGGAGCAGAAACTAACATGGGCTCAGACACTATTAGTTGCCTTATTACCAAGATAGACTCCGATAACAGATATAGAACTTTCTGGGAAGCAACATGATAGAGTGTAATGAACACATAGGTTAAGGACCTGAATTTAAATTCCATCTGTTATTTGCCTATATGGCCTTGAGCACACAATTAAATTTTTTGAATCTCAATGTCCTTATCCTTAAAATGACCAAGTTGAAGTAGATGACTTCTGGATATCTTCCAACTGGCATTCTGAGCTTGTACCTTTTCCTTTCCTTTCTTTGGAGGAAGAAGAAGCAATTGCTTAGTAATGATGTAGGAAAAGTGACAACCAAACAGCCTACTTAGGAGGTACTCAGGAAGCTTCCTCATGGACTGAAAGTGGTAAATTAATAATTTACATCCATAGAACCTTTGTGGGACAACATAAAATCAGACAAAAGTATTCTGCTTAGAATTAGAAGGTCAAATAGTTTGCCCCAAATCACAAAGATAATCAACATTAGAGGTCACATTTGAACCCATGTCCTCTACCTCCAGATCCAAGTTTAAGGATGAAGGTGACTAGGAAAAATTCTGTGAGAAAATACAATCACTTATAGGAAGCAAAGTCTACAACATCTAAATTTATAGCCACTCCTGAGTCTTACTGAGCATGTAGACCATGAAAACTTTAAAAGTATTTTTCACATAAACTGCAATCATTCCCCATCTTCCTAGCTCTTTGCTACTGCAGTTGGATTTTTGAAGCTGAGTATGACATACATTTGTCACTATTATATTTTGTCTTCTTAGATTTGGTCCATTTGGCAGTAGTACCAGACTATTGAATCATTTTAGCTCCTGATTTTGTCATATAAAATGTTGGTTTCATTCACTCAGTTATGAAAAGCATATTATCAATCAAATTACTGATAAAAATGTCAAAAAGTACAAGACTGAGGATGAATGCCCATACTATACTATCAGTGATCTGTCCAGGCTGATGTTAATTGATAAATAAATTAAAGATTTTTTTGGTATAGTTGTTCAATAAAGAATCAAAAGAGATAATATATGTAAAGAAATTTGCATACCTTAAAGTGTACTATCATCATCTAGTCCACATTTCTCTATCTTGTCATTAAGAGATAATCTATTCTAACAGTCAATTAGTCAACAGGTTAAGTTATTTTTGGTTAGATATAAAATTATTATTTAAATAAGAAAATCTGCTTACTTAGTGTTCATGAGTAAATACAAATGTATCTGAATTTTCATGTTTTGCAATTTATAATGGAGACTGAAATTCAGCTAATATTTTCATATGAGAATCCAAAGGATTTTATTAAATAACTAACTAAAATAATTAAAGTATAAATGAATGAATAATTAATTATTTTGTTGTCATTTTTTTTTCTTTTGATATTAGCTGATATAAAACTTTTCCTGTTCTAAGTGTTCATGTCTTTTGTCTTTTTTTTTTTTTACTTTTTTATTATTAGTGATAGGAAGCATCTTTCCATAGAATAACCAATGATTTATATTTCTTCTTTGAAAATGATCTTTTCATATCATTTACCTACTTAAGCGTTAAGAAATAATTTTTGGTCTTCTATATTTATTTCATTTCCCTGTATACACTGGAAATTAGGCTTATTAACTGCATGTGGTTTAGATTTTTCTCCCCATTCTTCAACTTCTGATTCTAATTACATTGATTTCATTTATGCAAATCTTTTTAAAATATAAATGAAATTGCTTATTTTGTGGTCTTCTCTGCTCCTTCATTTATTAAGAACCTTTCCCCAATCATCATTATGAAAGGTATCTCCTTCCATCTTTCTCTATTTTATATTAGCCACTTCTGTCCTAGAAACATATGCAACTATTTGTCAACAATATTGATATGACAACAAAAAATGAATCTTTTATCTACTGTCAATAACTTTTATTATAAGTTTATAATTGTTATTGGATTTTTTTGTTATATAGTTTAAAGGTGCAGAAGATTTTTGGAATACTCTATATTATCATCTTTGTAGGATCTCTGGCTAGCTGGTAGTAAGTTTAGGTGTTAAAAAGTATGGAAGGCATCTTTTAAAAATGATCAATCCAAATGAGCTATTGTAATTTAGTAGGTGCTCAGAAGAAACACTCAAAACGTGAAAATAACTAGAATTTTGATTATAGAAACATTAAAGTGTTCATGTATACACCTATTGCATTCTCTACTGACAAAATCCATTCTATGAAAACTATAAAGTGAAAAACAATAGGAGTCAAGGAGAATGTGGGTTAAAAAGGTTGATGCTAGCCAAAAGATGGTTCTGACATTCTATCTCTCACTTTGTTTGCCTTCATACAAGTTGTTTCCCAGCTTTGGAATGTACTCCTCTTCTCATCTCTTGCAATGCTTAGTTCAATTTAGTTGCCATATCTTAATGAAATCCTTTTTGCTCATTTATATACATTTTACATTATCACCATTCTCTCCACATACACTATAAGCTTTTTGAGGTCAGGAATTGTTTTGTTATATTATATATATATATATATATATATATATATATATATATATTATATATATATATATATATATATATATATATATATATGTATGTATACTTTTTCTGCTACTTAGAATAGAGGAGATGCTTAGTGATTATTTGTTGAAATGACTTGAATTAATTTCAAGCTAAATTCTGAAAAACCACATAGAATTAACTAGAGCTGGTTTTCTTCTACAAAATTGAAAAGTTCTCTTGAATTTTGTCTTCCAACATTAAGTTTTTTCTCCCCTTGATCTGATGTTCCAATTAGGTTTGTAGAAGTCATTTGAAAATCCACTTGGATGAATTATTCCAAACAATGACATTCAATTAGTCTTTGAAAAACTTAGAGTAGTTAGCCAAACACTTACCGTCCTAGAGATAAAAGAAAAAACAAAAAAATGAGGAAAATATGGCACACAGAGCCACTAGAGCTACATTAGAAATTCTTCTGATCTTGTTATTCATACTTTGTCATAGGCAAACAGCTTAAACACAAGCAAGGGAGCAGTCTAGCTTTCTTGCAAACACAAGTGAAGAGAGTATCCATCAGACACTGGCTGCAAATTAGTATCTGGGGATAGGGATAGGGATAGCTAAGTAGATAGATCAGGCAAATGAGTAGTGAGGCACTACCACTTTGCTAGGTACAGATTTTGAAAATACTGGCTCTAGTAGAAATTAAACCTACCTCCTCTCTATGTTGGAATCTCATTCTTTTGTAAGGCTCAGAACACGATCCCATCTCAGCCACTTATCCTATCCTGACCAGACCAACCCACAGTGATCTCACCATTTTCTGAATATTGCATAGCATTCAACAAAAAGTATTTATTAAGCACCAGCTAGTATCAGCTATTGTACTAGAACCTGGAGTCCCAAAGGTAAAATGGAAGAGCCAATGCCCTCAGGGAATGTATATTCCCTGACATGTAATCTCTGTGGATGTGGGAAGTATCAGAACCACAGTTCAATTCAGTACCTACTCTACTATATCATATGATTTTCTAGGTTCCTCTTTGTGGTTAATTCCTACTAATGAATGGAAACATTCTTAACATGGAGTCTGTACTCCTATGTGTCTCCATCCCTATCTGATCTCTACACCCAATTTCTGGGACATCCTGGCCACAAAATCTTGCATAACTCATATATATGAGTTTTGCTCTGCTTTGTCTTCCATTTTTATTCTAGACTTTCATCCATAATTTCCTTGTCCTTTCTAGAATTTTTAATTGATAACAAATTCTCTAATCAACTTTTCCATGAGTATAGAGACTATTTTGTTTTCAGATATAAATAAGATGCTAGAATATAGTTTCCAAATTATGGCATCTATTTTTAATTTTGCATTGTTGGTTACATTTTATATAAATCAATCCACAAATATTTATTAAGAATATAGCCTTATGGGGCAGCTAGATGGCAGAGTGGATAGAGTACCAACCTTGAAGTCAGGAGGATCTGAGTTCAAATGTGGCCTCAGACACTTAATACTGCCTATCTGTGTGACCCTGGGCAAGTCACTTAACCCCAATTGGCTTAGCAAAAAAAAAAAAAAAATAGAATAAATCCACATGATTGCACACATATAACCTATGTGAGATTGCTTGCCATTTGGGGGAGGGAGTATGGACTATTTCATTTTTTCTACTTATATCTCATATTTATGGCTGGCATAGAACAGGTTCCTAATACATACTTTTTGGTTAGTTGGTTAATTTATTGCTAGTAGATTTAACTTTGAACCCTGTGAGAAGACATAGATTTAAGATTTGTTTCTGCCAATTTATCATTTGATCAAATCATGTAATCTCTTTCAGCCTTGATTCTCTTTTCTATCAAATGGATATAGCACACTCCTACTACCAGCCTCATAAGATTTTTAATGGAAAAGGTTTTATAAATTCATATATGTGCCTTGCACAGAATCACATAAATTTATTGATGCATGTGGGAATAACTTCATATTTAGGTACCATGGACACATTTGTCAGTTGGCTACATCTAATTTTACTGATTACCCACCTTATGCAGCTTGGGTAAAGTGTAATAGATATAGTGCTGGCCCTAGATTCAGGAAAACCTGAGTCAAATCCTACTTCAGATACTTACTAGCTGTGTAAATCCAGAATAAGTCACTTAACCCTGTTTGCCTTAGTTTCCTCATCTGAAAAAAATGAGCTGGAAAAAGAAATGGCAAATCACTCCAGGATCTTTTCCAAGAAAACCCCAAATGAGGTCACAGAGAATTGAATAAGACTGAAAATGATTCAAGAAGTATTAGTTTATATGCTGTTGAGTTATGCAGGTTCTATTATTACATCAATCTATTTGGCATTATTATTGAATTATGTTTTAATTTGTATAGATAGGCATGTACTATGACAGGTACATATATATCCAACATGCAGCTTAGACCTGTAATCACTACAAGGCTATCCAGAATTTGGGACAAATGCATCTAACAGCAGCCCAGTAGCTCAACTGTAGACAACAAATATTTGACTAGAAAAAGAGTTAAGAATATTGGTTTTCAACTTCCGGCCAAGATGGCAGAGAGGAAATACACTGCTGTGTAACCTCCGTGTTTTTCTCTCACTATCCATTTCATTTCATGCCTCTGAATTAATGCTCGACTGAAAAAAAACATACAATTACTTATCAAGAGAAACCATCCTTGAGACTCGTCAAGAAAGGTCTGTTTTTGTGCGAGGGCAGGGACGGTATTTAAATCGGAAGCAGTCTGCAGGCAGCAGCTGCAGTGAGAGCACAGAAAGCAGCTCAGAGCCGAGCAGAGCGGAGAGGGGGTGGGGCGTGATCGCAGCCGTCTCTGCGGGGAGAGCTTTGCTACAGGATAGATACTTTGCTCCGGCAGCAAGTCAGCAGCCCAGCAGAGAAGCTAAAAACACCGGGAGTGAAGAATACAACCCCAAACAGCTGGAGTCTCTCGGGACCTGGCCACCCCTCCCCCACAGTGTCTCAGAGCGCTCGGATCTCAGAGCGCAGGCGCCAGCACAGTAGGACCCGTGCCTCACGAATACCCTGCCCCTCCCCCAAAGAAAGCAGCCTCCATTCAAGGGTTCTTTTTCTTCTGTTTCTTTGATAGTTTGTCTTTGATTATTAGACAGAATGAGCAAGAAACTGAAAAAGAATTTAACCCTTGACAGCTTCTATACAGATAGAGATCAGACTCCAAATCCTGAGGAGACTAAAAACAAACAGTCCCCAGGTGAATCCCCAAAGGAGGAGATCATATGTTCCTCAGCACAGATGAATCTCATGGAGGAAATTAAAAAGGCTCTCACAAGGGAGCTAGAAGAAAAATGGGAAAAGGAGAGGGAGGCTTTGCAAAAGGGGAAGGAGGCTTGGCAAAAGGAGAAGGAGGCTTTGCAAAAGGAAAGGGAGACTTGGCAAAAGCAGAGTGAGGCTCTGCAAAAGGAGAGGGAGGCTTGGAAAAAGAGCCTGGAGAAGTCAGTTAAAGAGAGAGTGGATAAAGAAACCAAATCCTTGAAAAATAGGATTGGTGAACTGGAAAACAAAATTGGCGAAATGGAAAAAAATTCCACAGAACAAAAGAACTCAATTGGACAATTAGAAAAAGATCTTAAAAAAGTGAGTGAAGAAAATACCTCACTGAAAATCAGGGTTGAACAATTGGAATTGAATGACTCGAGGAGACAAGAAGAATCAGTCAAGCAAATCCAAAAAAATCAAACAATGGAAAAGGATGTGAAATACCTTCTGGGGAAGACAACAGACCTGGAAAACAGATCCAGGAGAGACAACCTGAGAATCATCGGACTTCCAGAAAAGTATGATGAAAAAAAGAGCCTGGACACTATTTTCCAGGAAATTATCAAAGAGAACTGCCCAGAAGTCATAGAAACAGAAGGTAAAATAGACATTGAAAGAATTCATCAATCCCCTACTGAAAGGGATCCTAAAATCAAAACACCAAGGAATATAGTGGCCAAATGCCAGAACCCTCAGGCGAAGGAAAAAATACTGCAAGCGGCTAGAAAAACCCAATTAAAGTATCAAGGAGCCACAATAAGGATCACCCAGGATCTGGCAGCATCCACATTAAAGGATCGAAGGGCCTGGAATATGATATTCCGAAAGGCTAAGGAACTTGGTATGCAACCAAAAATAACTTACCCAGCGAGATTGAGCATCTTTTTTCAGGGAAGAAGATGGACATTCAACGAAATAAGCGAATTTCATCTATTTCTGATGAAAAAGCCAGAACTTAACAAAAAATTTGATCTACAAGCACAGAACTCAAGAGAAATCTAAAAAGGTAAAGATTAATCTTGGGATCTATATTTCGGCTATAAAGATGTATAAAGAATACATGTATACCTTGTTCTAGAAACTAGATGTGGAAAGGACATTGTACCAGAAAAAAGGGAAAGTGGGGGTACTACATTTCATGAAGAGGCAAAGAAAACCTAGTATATCTGAGAGAAAGAATGGAGAGGGATGAATATAGTGAGTATTTTACTGCTTTCAGAATTGGCATTATGAGAAGAATTTTAGACATATTCAATCTATGGTGAAACTTCTCCCACCTCATTGAAAAGTGAGAAGGGAAAAGTGAAAAGGGAAGGAATAAGCTAAGTGGAAGGGAATATGGTAACTGGGAGGGAAAGGGGTAAGTTGGGGGGCGGAACTCTAAGGGAGGGGAGGGATACTAAAAAAGGGAGGGCTGTGAGAAGCAAGTGGTGCTCACAAGCTTAATACTGGGAAGCGGGGTAAGGGAGTAAGAAGGGAGAATAGCATAAACCGGGGTTAACAAGATGGCAAGTAATACAGAATTGGTCATTTTAACCATAAATGTGAACGGGGTAAACTCCTCTATAAAGAGGAAGCGGTTAGCAGAATGGATCAAAAGCCAGAATCCTACAATATGTTGTTTACAGGAAACACACCTGAAGCGGGGTGATACATGCAGGTTAAAGGTAAAAGATTGGAGCAAAACCTACTATGCTTCAGGTGAAGCCAAAAAAGCAGGGGTAGCCATCCTGATCTCAGATCAAGCTAAAGCAAAAATTGATCTAATCAAAAGAGATAAGGAAGGGCACTATATCTTGCTAAAGGGTAGAATGAATAATGAAGAAGTATCTATATTAAATATATATGCACCAAGTAGTGTAGCATCTAAATTCTTAAAAGAGAAATTAAGAGAGCTGCAAGAAGAAATAGACAGTAAAACTATAATAGTGGGAGATCTCAACCTTGCACTCTCAGAATTAGATAAATCAAACCACAAAATAAATAAGAAAGAAGTCAAAGAGATAAATAGAATACTAGAAAAATTAGATATGATAGATCTCTGGAGAAAATGTAATGGGGACAGAAAGGAGTACACCTTCTTTTCAGCAGTTCATGGAACTTATACAAAAATTGACCATATATTAGGACATAAAAACCTCAAACTCAAATGCAGTAAAGCAGAAATAGTGAATGCATCCTTTTCAGACCATGATGCATTGAAAATGACATTCAATAAAAAGCCAGGGGGAAGTAGACCAAAAAATAATTGGAAACTAAATAATCTCATACTAAAGAATGATTGGGTGAAACAGCAAATTATAGACATAATTAATAACTTCATCCAAGAAAACGATAATAATGAGACATCATACCAAAATGTATGGGATGCAGCCAAAGCGGTAATAAGGGGAAATCTCATATCTCTAGAGGCCTATTTGTATAAAATAGAGAAAGAGAAGGTCAATGAATTGGGCTTGCAACTAAAAATGCTAGAAAAGGAACAAATTAAAAACCCCCAATCAAACACTAAACTTGAAATTCAAAAAATAAAAGGAGAGATCAATAAAATTGAAAGTAAAAAAACTATTGAATTAATTAATAAAACTAAGAGTTGGTTCTATGAAAAAACCAACAAAATAGACAAACCCTTAGTAAATCTGATTAAAAAAAGGAAAGAGGAAAATCAAATTGTTAGTCTTAAAAATGAAAAGGGAGAACTCACCACTAACGAAGAGGAAATTAGAGCAATAATTAGGAGTTACTTTGCCCAACTTTACGCCAATAAATTCGACAACTTAAATGAAATAGAAGAATACCTCCAAAAATATAACTTGCCTAAACTAACAGAGGAAGAAGTAAATATCCTAAACACTCCTATCTCAGAAAAAGAAATAGAACAAACTATCAATCAACTCCCTAAGAAAAAAACCCCAGGACCAGATGGATTTACATCTGAATTCTATCAAACATTTAAAGATCAATTAACTCCAATGCTAAATAAACTATTTGAAGAAGTAGGGATTGAAGGAGTCCTACCAAACTCCTTTTATGACACAGATATGGTACTGATACCTAAACCAGGTAGGCTGAAAACAGAGAAAGAAAATTATAGACCAATCTCCCTAATGAATATTGATGCTAAAATCTTAAATAAAATATTAGCAAAAAGATTACAGAAAATTGTCACCAGGATAATACACTATGACCAAGTAGGATTTATACCAGGAATGCAGGGCTGGTTCAATATTAGGAAAACTATTAACATAATTGACTATATCAACAACCAACCAAACAAAAACCATATGATCATCTCAATAGATGCAGAAAAAGCATTTGATAAAATCCAACAGCCATTCCTAATAAAAACACTTGAGAGCATAGGAATAAAAGGACTTTTCCTTAAAATAGTTAGGGGCATATATTTTAAACCTTCAGTAAGCATCATATGCAATGGGGAAAAACTGGAACCTTTCCCAGTAAGATCTGGAGTGAAACAAGGTTGCCCACTATCACCATTATTATTCAATATTGTATTAGAAACACTAGCCTCTGCAATAAGAGTCGAGAAAGAGATTAAAGGAATTAAAGTAGGCAATGAGGAAACCAAACTATCACTCTTTGCAGATGATATGATGGTATACCTAGAAAACCCCAGAGATTCTACTAAAAAGCTATTAGAAATAATTCATAATTTTAGCAAAGTAGCAGGATACAAAATAAATCCCCATAAATCCTCAGCATTCTTATACACCACCAACAAAATCCAAGAGCAAGAGATACAAAGAGAAATTCCATTCAAAATAACTGTTGATAGCATAAAATATTTGGGAATCTACCTACCAAAGGAAAGTCAGGAATTATATGAGCAAAATTACAAAAAAGTTTTCACACAAATAAAGTCAGACTTAAATAATTGGAAAAATATTAAGTGCTCTTGGATAGGCCGAGCGAATATAATAAAGATGACAATACTCCCTAAACTAATCTATTTATTTAGTGCTATACCAATCAGACTTCCAAGAAAATATTTTAATGATTTAGAAAAAATAACAACAAAATTCATATGGAACAATAAAAAGTCGAGAATCTCAAGGGAATTAATGAAAAAAAATCAAATGAAGGTGGTCTAGCTGTACCTGATCTAAAATTATATTATAAAGCAGCAGTCACCAAAACCATTTGGTATTGGCTTAGAAATAGATTAGTTGATCAGTGGAAAAGGTTAGGTTCACAAGACAGAATAGTCAACTATAGCAATCTAGTGTTTGACAAACCCAAAGATTCTAAATTTTGGGATAAGATTTCATTATTTGATAAAAACTGCTGGGATAACTGGAAATTAGTATGGCAGAAATTAGGCAAGGACCCATACTTAACACCACATGCCAAGATAAGATCAAAATGGGTCCATGACCTAGGCATAAAGAACGAGATTATAAATAAATTAGAGGAACATAGGATAGTTTATCTCTCAGACTTGTGGAGGAGAAAGAAATTTGTGACCAAAGATGAACTAGAGACCATTACCGATCACAAAATAGAAAATTTTGATTATATCAAATTAAAAAGCCTTTGTACAAACAGAACGAATGCAAACAAGATTAGTAGGGAAGCAACAAACTGGGAAAACATCTTTACAATTAAAGGTTCTGATAAAGGCCTCATTTCCAAAATATATAGAGAACTGACTCAAATTTATAAAAAATCAAGCCATTCTCCAATTGATAAATGGTCAAAGGATATGAACAGACAATTTTCAGATGAAGAAATTGAAACTATTACCACTCACATGAAAGAGTGTTCCAAATCACTATTGATCAGAGAAATGCAAATTAAGACAACTCTGAGATATCACTACACACCTGTCAGATTGGCTAAGATGACAGGAAAAAATAATGATGAATGTTGGAGGGGATGCGGGAAAACGGGGACACTGATGCATTGTTGGTGGAGTTGTGAACGAATCCAGCCATTCTGGAGAGCAATCTGGAATTATGCCCAAAAAGTTATCAAACTGTGCATACCCTTTGATCCAGCAGTGTTTCTATTGGGCTTATATCCCAAAGAAATACTAAAGAAGGGAAAGGGACCTGTATGTGCCAAAATGTTTGTAGCAGCCCTGTTTGTAGTGGCTAGAAACTGGAAAATGAATGGATGCCCATCAATTGGAGAATGGCTGGGTAAATTGTGGTATATGAATGTTATGGAATATTATTGCTCTGTAAGGAATGACCAGCAGGATGAATACAGAGAGGCTTGGAGAGACCTACATGGACTGATGCTAAGTGAGATGAGCAGAACCAGGAGATCATTATACACTTCGACAACGATATTGTATGAGGATGTATTCTGATGGAAGTGGATTTCTCTGACAAAGAGACTTAATGGAGTTTCATTGGATAAATGATGAACAGAAACAGCTACACCCAAAGAAGGAATACTGGGAAATGAATGTGAACTATTTGATTTTTGATTTTCTTCCTGAGTTATTTTTACCTTCTGAATCCAATTCTCCCTGTGCAGTGGGAGAACTGTTCGGTTCTGCAAATGTGTATTGTATCTAGGATATACTGCAACATATTTAACATATATAGGACTGCTTGCCATCTTGGGGGGGGGAGGAGGGAGGGAGGGGAAAAAACGAAACATAAGTGATTGCAAGGGATAAAGCTGTGTAAAAATTATCCTGGCATGGATTCTGTCAATACAAAGTTATTAAATAAAATTATATTAAAAAAAAAAGAATATTGGTTTTCATAGACTTGATCATAGAAATGGAGTTGGATAATGAAGTATAAAAATGTGCACACAATAGTTGATGCATTTATTAGATGTAAAAATTTATCTTGAGTGAATTAATACAGAAACTAACATTATGGGAAGAGTGATGGGCCAGGGCTCCAGGTGTTTCTTAAAAATCAGTTTAGCAAGTAAGTCAAGGAGAGAAACTGAGTCACTAGTCTGTCCTGAGTCTACCTAAAATCTCAAACCCAGAATACTGATTCCAAGAGTTGGGAGGAGGAGAGCAGCTAGGGAACGTAAGGTTTAAGAGCATAGTTGGTGGTTACAGACTTTGCCAGCAGTTGAATCAGCTCCACTTGTAGAGGTGAGATAAAGACTATCATGAAGGCTGAGTATGTGAGACCTTTATAAATTCCTTTTTATAATATATTGAAGCTAAGTGAAGGGAAACTTTAAATGGAGATGAGGGTATTCCTCTTAAAATTTTACATTACAGAATTGAATGTACCTGATATTTATTTGTTCTCCCTCTTTCCCAATTTTACTTCCATATTTAGAACTCATTTCATCAGTGGCATAAAATATCAGCAATGCTGATTCAGCAGCATTTAATTTTTTTTCTTAAAGTAAATATTCTTTTGAGAATGATGGCAGGAAATAAAGCAATGCAAATTAAGAAATTCAATTTAGAAAAATGTGATGCTTATGAAAATAGAGACAGAGGAATGATATAAACATCCTTAAAAAGCTTAAAATAACCACAAACCAACAATCTGTAGGAGTTGAAAGAGTCCTGTGGAAAGTGATCTCCAGTGAACAGATAAAAGTGCCACTGAAACCTCTGGTGGCAAAACTCCACCTCTCCTCTCCCTGCCAAATAAACACATAAATAGCAAGTGAGACCATGCTGACCCCAAGTTATAATAGCCTCAAAAACCAAGGGTAAAAGATAGATCCGGTGGACAGATCAGTGCAGGAGACAGAAAAATCTTTGTATCTCTAGGTTGCTTACTTGTCCCACTTGCTCACCTGGAAGCTCAGAAGATTCAACTTTGAAGTCAATGGGTTCATGCTTAGAAAGTAATGGCTGCTCTAGTTACAGTGTTTAGCATAATTGATAATATAATAGGGATTTAGATTTCTGAGCTAAAAGAGACCTTAGAGAACATTAAGCCCAACCCCCTTATCTTAGAAATGGGGAAACTGGGGGACAGAGAGGCTGTATCAAACAAGCTTAGCCTATCAAATAGACCCTGTATCTGTAGGGGATTATAATCCAGAGCATCCTATCTCTAAATCCTTCACTTCCTACTCCACATTGCCTTTAAGAGCAGTCCAGTTTGTAGACTAACATAGGGGATCTTAGTGAGTTAAGTATTGGTTTGATGGCAAGGGAGACCTGAGGACCATTGCTGCATATACCTAGCTCTCATTCCATGTATTATGGCAAATCACTTACTTTCTCTCAGTTTTAATTTCCCCTTCTTCAATGAGTTTTATTAATGATTGCCAACCACCTTACAGAATCTTCTGAGGAATGAATGGTATTTTTTTACATTTTCAGTTTAGTGTAGCAGACAGAGCTCTGAATTTGTAGCCAAACAGGTAGGTTTGACTCCCTCCTCAGATATTTACTAGCTATGTAGAGACTGGCCAATTAAACATCCCGAACTTCACTTTCTCTTTGTTTGGGTTTTGATGGCTCAGAATGAGTGCAAATAGCAATTGTTTTCTGTTCTAGTCAGAAACTCTGAGGTCTTCCTAGTTGATTTTTTGGGAAAGTACACAAAGCCATTTTTTGCTTCAATACTTATCTAGCCTTTCATCACAGACTTAGCATTGCCTCAGACAAACTGAGACCTGGGAAAGCCCTTGGCATAAAAGGCCAAGGTTCCCTGCTGCATCCTGGACTCTCACCAGTAATCTTGACTTAGGTCTTACCACTGGATTCTGATGACTCTAAAGGAGAGAGCAAGAATAGTGACTTTGCACAGTTCTGCCTTACTTAAAACCATCACTCTCTAGATGGCATTGGTCCTCTTTGAGAATGAAGGATGAACAAAAAACAACTAAATTGTGATGCTTAGCAAATCATTTACCTTCTCTGAGCTTCCAATCCCTCACCCATAAAATGTGGGAAATAACTAGCTCTGATTAAATAATATAGTTATGAGAATGGGATGAGACATTAGGTATAAAGCCTTGCAAATCTTAATGTACTATATAAATGTGAGATACTGTGATTTATGCTCTTTATATACAACCTCTTATTAGAAGGTCACATCACTGCTAGGAGGCAGATAGAACATTATTTGTCCGTGAAAATTTTAATGTTAGAACATTGTTGTTGGGGAGTGTAAATTCCAAATTCCAAGAAGCTCAGTAGCTTTTTCGACTGTTCTGTAGACAAGATGGAAAATTGCTATCTTCAGGGAGTTTCCATCTTAGTCTTAACATTTCTATCCAGATCAAAAACAGTTGAGGAATTCAGGGCAAGTTGGCTTGGCAATGGGCATAGTCCTGAAGAGAATGTCAAACTACAAATGCACTTGGACTGGGAAAGAGGACTGTTTTTAGGGATGTCATGTAGCGTACTGGCTCTGCTAGACAAAAAGCTAGAAGGCAAAGTGTGTAAATGATGAAGGATGCTCACCAGGAGAGAAAACTAAAAATCTGCCCTCTCCACTAAACAGCATAATAGATAAGTGGCACTGGGCCCCTGGAATTAGGGAGATCTGAGTTTGGATTTCACCACAGATACTTAACAAATCTTAATCTCTGCTACTTTAACTTTCTCATCAGTAAAATGGGAATAATAGAAGCACCTGCCTTGCAGGGTTGTCAAAATCAGTTATTTGTAAAACATTTTGCCTGGAATATAGTAGATACCTGATAAATGCTGGTTTTCTTCTCCTTCCCTTCTATCAAGAGCTCTGGATAAAAGCGCTATTTAATCAGTGCTGGTTAGGGATCTTTTTTCCCATGACCAAAAATCATAGAATATTTAGCTTTTGTTTTTGTCATATTGCAAGTTCTTTTTGAATTAGCTATATTTGTGCTTTATTGAGTTAATATCAGTTAAAATTGATTCATTTAACTAAATGAATCCTAGAGAATCATTGGATCATATTTTAGATCTGGAAGGTACTTTACAGATCATTAAGTACAATCTAATCTTGCAGTTAAAACAAAGAAATAAACAAAACTGAAGCCCAGGGAAGTTGAGTGACTTCCAGAAATTAGACAGCTAGATGATTTTGGGGTTGTGGGAAGACTGACCCATATATAATTTGGACATGTCATAATTGTAAGAAATATTGTTTATCTCAAATTTCACTGAAAATTTTTCATATTCTTGCTTTTTTTGTTCATTCAATGATTCATTCCTGAGAAAGTAATAAAAGTCCCTCATTTTTAGGTGGAACCACACTCCTAAGGTGAACTTATGAGAGGGTATGGAGAAGAATCTCACATGAAGGGAGAAAGAACAAGTATTAGTAAGTACTTACTATGTGCCAGCCATTGCTCTGAATAATATTTTTGCTAATATTATTAGCAGAAATGAATGAGCTATAATTTATATGGTTGGAAGGAACATCTTCAGAGAAGATCACAGATCAAATGGAGTACTGATAATTTTATATATCAGAAAATGGGAGTCATAGACATTAAGACCTTAGGTCACATAGCAAATGTTAAAGACAGGATTCAGGAACTAAGGCTTGCTCTTTTCTCTACACCAAACATTCCCAAACATTAGGGACAATAATCCAGTCACTTAAACTCTCCAGGTCTCAGTTTCCTCATCTATAAAGTGAGAAATGGGTCTAGATGATCTCTGAGGTCTGTTGTAGTGACAAATCTATGACCTTATGTATGAGATACTGTGCTAGTAGTATTTGGAGTTACAAATAGCAAAGTGAAATTGCTCCTACCCCGAGCAGTGATACCAGCCTCCTTGTTGTTCCTCAGACATGACACTCTTAGCTCACACATCTGGGTACTTTCATTGATTGTCTGGCATATTAAGTATTCTTTTCCTTTTCATCTCCAGTTCCTATCTTCCCTGGCCCCTTGATGTGTCAGGCATCTAAAATCACACCTTCCCTAAAAATCTTTCCCCAGTCCTCCTTAATCTTAGTGCCCTAAGACTATTTCAAATGTATCCTGTATATATCTTGTTTATACATTGTTGATTGCATATTGTCTCCTCCATTAGAGTGAGCTCTTTGAAAGCAGACATTGGTTTTTGTGGTAGTTGTTTAGGGATATGGGTATCTTTTGAGGAGGTTGTTTTGTTTTTTGTCTTTTTTCATATCTCCAGTGTATAGCACAGTACCTGGAAAATAATAGATGCTTAATAAATGCTAGATGATTGATTATCTTCAAGGATCTTATATTCTACTAAGGGGACACAGCATGTATTTAAGAACGCAATTACAAAGTAATTTCACAGTTGTCTGTTGATAGTCAAATCACCAACTTCTTAAAGGAAAAATCAAAAATAATGAAAAGTCGGATGGAAGGAAGAATTCTTTTAATTGCACAAATGGTATACAATTTATCTTCATGGAATATTATTTTTAAAATTGTAATAGTATTTTATTTTTTCACAATTAAATGTCAAATTTATCTTCAGCATTCATTTTAAAAGATTTTGAGTTCCAAATACTTCTCCACCTCTCTCTCCCCTCCCCTTTTCCAAAAAGTTATAGGGAACTTTATATAGGTTACACATGTGATATCATACAAAACATTTTTCCACATGACTCACAGTTATGAAAGAAGAAAAACATCAAAAGGGAAAAATGTGAAAAAGAATAAATTAAGTTTTATACATATACATATATATATATATGCTCCCATCTATATTCAGAATCCATCAATTTTTATTTGAATGTGGATAGCATTTTCCTTTGTGAGTCCTTTGTATTTGTCTAGGATCATTGTGTTGCTAAGAAGAACTGAGTCATTCCTAGTTGATCATCAAACAATTTTGCTGATATTGGATACAATATCATCATCATTTTCCTCACTTTGTTTTTGTTTTGTTTTGTTTTTAAATCTACTTGATCTTCATTTCCATTTATATTCATATACTACTCAAGCTAGCCCATATTCTATGAAGGGAAAACAATGTGAAAACAAGTAAATATAAAATAGACAAATCCTTAATTTGATTTATCTCATCAATTTGAACTTTTCCTACAACATTTCAGGGGTTAAGTGACTTGCCCAGAGTCACACAGCCAGGACATGGTAAGTGTCTGAGGTCACATTTGAACTCAGATCCTCCTGACTTTAGGGCTGGTGCTTTCCCCTGAACCACCTAGCTGCCCCAAACATGCTATTTCTAATTGATATTTTTCAATGATGGGAAACTCATTATCTCCCAACAGCCCATTTCATTTTTAGATAACTCTAATTTTTAGGGGGAAAGTTTTTTTTCCTTCTATAAAATTGAAATTTATTTCTCTGCAATATCCACCTTTTGTTTCTAGTTCAATATTCTGAAGCCAGTCCTTCAGTAATTATAAGATAGATATTAT
The DNA here is from genome assembly GCF_016432865.1 of Antechinus flavipes. NCBI lineage: Eukaryota > Metazoa > Chordata > Mammalia > Dasyuromorphia > Dasyuridae > Antechinus > Antechinus flavipes. The sequence goes on from NC_067398.1 coordinate 320,802,249, forward strand.
TGTCTTCCAAAGTCTTTTCATTTCCAAGTGAGCCAAATGGAAACTCAGAAACTTAGGTGGGAGGAGATGATGGAGAATAAATATTTACATAGTGCCAACTATGTGTCAGGCACTATACTAAACACTTTACACTTATCTGGTTTGATCCTCATAACTCTGCTACTATTACCTCCAATTTACAATTGAAAAAAGTGAATCAACTAGAAGTTAAGTGACTAGCACAGGATTACACAGATAGTAAACATCCATTTTCCTTCTAATAATATCCAAATTGCATTGTCCTAAATCCATTTATCATATTAGACCTAATTTGGAAATACTCCTGATTATCAGTATTTACCTTAAACTGCAGTTCTCACAAATGAGCTCTATATCTTAAATGTGATCAAGCCAAGTCAAAGTTCAATAAATCTATTATAGAAGACTATGAAGAAGACTACATTCCTTAACATAGACTAAGATCTATTTCACCTTTTTAAGTTGTCATGTCTTTTTCATGTGAAACTTGAAGTCCACTAAACCTGCCAGGACTTATTCCTCATGAACTATCATGTTTTCTCTATTTTATATTCATACAATTGACTTTTTTACTTTATATTTATTCCCATTAAATTTAATCTTATTAGATGTGGCCCATCTTGATGAGATTTTTCTGAATATTATTTCCATCATTTAACATATTTTTTATCCTCCCAGCTTTGTGCCATCTGAAATTTAATAAGCTATGCATTCATCTAGATCATTGATAAAAATGTTTAACAGAATAAGGTCAAGAATGGAGCCCTATGGCATTCCATTAGGAACTTCATATCATGTTGACATAAATCCATTAATCACCATTTTGTGGGTCTGGTTGTTTGACCATTTCCTAATCTAGCCGGCTGAACTATTGTCCAACTCACATCTATCTTGCCATAAGAAATATGGAAAGAATGACACAAAAATTTTTACTGTGTTTTAGATATGTTACAGCAGTTATCAAACTCACCACTTTAGTAACTCAATCCAAAAAAAATTAGCTTGACCATCTTTCCTTAATTAATTCATAGTGTACTGACTCATAATGATCACTGCTTCTTTTTCTATGCTTTCACAAACTATTTCTCTAATAATGTACTCCAAATTTTGACTGGAATTAAAATCAATCTCAAAAACATACATTTAATGGTTCTATGATCTTCTTATGACAAAACTAATATTTATTTAAACTACTCAATCAACTAGTCAAACTACTTACCAGTCTCTTCCTAGAAAAAAATCAACATGAAAACTGAAGTTTTCTGATGTGGATGTGGATGTATATACACACATATACACACGCATCATATCACACCCAACCACACTAATTTGTTACATTAATGCCATAAAAATCTGCACACTGTTCTTAAGATTAGGCAAGAACCACTTTGACATAAAATAATCAAGAAACCAGACTCAAAATTAAGATTATAAGTAAGGAATATAAGCCAAACTGGAAGGCAAAGGACAGAGACGAAGCATGGAATAGTGAAAAGAGAGCTGGATTTGTAGGTAGGAGACTTGGTTTAATCTTCCAATTCTGTCTCCTATGAATTATACAATTTGAGACAAATGACATAATCGAGTGGTATGCTGGTATATGTTTAACAACCAGCTCTGTGGGGGAAAGGGGGAATGTGCTTATGATATTTTTAAGTTTAATTTGTATTAGTAATATTTTCTCTATCATTTTCTCATTTCTAAGCAATCAGCAAAAACAATAAATCAAGGCCTGATTTCTAGCATTTATCAGTTTCTGAGATTAAAAATACTCACCTAGAAAATTATTGTTTTTTGCAATATGCTCTAGCATATCCCTTACTTAACTTCTGAAATTTAAATATATCATTTGTATAGTTCATTCGTCTCTAGGAATGACATATAGTAGAAGATTAGTAAATATTTGCTGGTTGATTTGTTGAACTGTAAAATGGGAATAATAGCCTATTATTTCACAAGGTTGCTGAGAAAATGTGGTGAGATAATGCATATAAAAGGCTTTGGAAGTGTTAATCTTTTTTAAAATGTTAGACTATCATTATGAACCAAAACAATGAACTTCCTCACATCATACCTTTCCCTACTCACCACACACACACACACACACACACACACACACACACACACACAATCTAAATGCATCCCATACAGCTATATCTTCTTATAAGTTGCACTCCACAGAGTATGCCTTGGGCACAATGTCTCAGCATTTCATGCTGGAGCAGACAACTCTCTAGGGCTTTAGGAGGGAAAAAAAATACATCAATCAAATCATTCTGTGGAAAGTGTGAAGAATATTAAAGTCTTGGAGTGGGCTACTGGTCTGTTATTACCTTCATCATGAGAATATAGTCTCCCAAAGAAGTTTTCATTTAGGGAACTATAAATTTATTATAAAATTCACTAGCTACTTATTAAATATCAGAATGAGCGCTGATACATGGGGCAAGTACATTTTTATTATTTTTAAAAATAAGAGCCTTGAATTATTAAATTACATTTGTAATGATAATCCACAAAGGAAAGAGATAAATAGGAAATAAAACAAGGGGAGGAGGGTATAGTTATGGTGTGATGCTACCAAGAACCTTTAGAATCTATTACAGGAGGAAATGTAACTGAGGCAATAGCACTTTACATTTGACCCTGAATCATGACTCTATAGCTTAGGGGTCATCTTGTGTTCAATTCTCTCTACACACAAACTATTTGCCTCACCTTGACACCCATATAACAGGTATGGTGTTATATATGGACATACTTGGTAACACCTACTAGGAGAACCTAATCCCAACTAAAATGATCCAAGATCTTAGTTTTCTGGAGATTAGCAGCACTGGGACCAAACCTGTGCATTCATTTCTATGGTATTTCCTCCATACAACCATGGGTATAGAAGGAAGAAAAAAAGAAAAAGAGGAAGGAAGGGAGGAAAGAAGGAACGAATGAACAAATGAACAAATGAAGGAATGATTGATTTATTCAATGCTCACTATGTCCCACACAGCAAGCTAACCACTTAAAAATATTATCTAATTTGATCCTCACAATTGCTATTATTATCTTCGACTTTATAGTTGAGGGAATTGAGGCAGATAGAGGTTAAATGATTTATCCAAAGTCTAACAGCTTTTGACAGAGGATAGATTTGAACCTTCATCTTATTCCAAAGCTAATTCTCTTTCCACTGTGGCAAGCTGAAAATCAACAGTGAAGGATTCATTATTTGACTACTATAAGCTAAGTAAGCACTTATGCTGTTTTGGAGATACAAATACTTGCACAAGAAAGTGAAACAGTTACTGACCTTCAGGAGCTTATATTCTAATGAAGATAAACAAGACTTGAAGAGGAGCTAGAAAGACAAGGAAAGAGCAATGGTTGCTTTAAAGGGAACAGAAAGTGCAGTAGCTGATTCCATGACAGCCAAAAGTGCACCAATCAGTGCCAGGGCTGATTCTAAGGCAAGTATCCTTTTTGTGTGTCCTAAACAACTTTAGTAGTACATAGAAACCTATGTATCCCTTCTCAGAATAATGTTTTAAAGGCATTGAAATATATATGGAAGTATAGAGGAAAGCAATTGTTTTGAAAAACAGTTGTCTATATATCTATCTATATGTACAAAGACTATATATAAACATTCACAAGTAACTCTAATCTAGATAGATATTGAGATATAAAAAGCCTCTCAGCAATTTCAGAGATTTTATGTTGAATTCAGATGAATCTCTTCTTAATCAGAAGACAAGCTAATATAGCCTCAAATGAGCCACTTTAAGCATTCCAAAGGAAAGAAATGTGGCACAGGTTAGAAATGACATATGAATCACTTTTAGGCCACCCAGTCATTGCTTCTCCTGAGAGATTTGAACACTTTCCATGGTCTTCCTGGTAATTCTCCCTACTGTTTGGGCTTATTTCCAATTGTCCTTCTGCCAATTAGAAGGCACCTAAGGGAGGGCAGACAAGAAAGGGACAATAAACTCAAAAGCTTGACTATAATGCTTTACTTGGAACTCGTGCTGGGAGACCACCTAATAGGTAAAAACTCCCTCCTAATTAGGTCCTTTTAGTATTCTAGTCACTAAGTCCCTTTGAATAAGGCCCAAAGTACCCTTGTCACCTACTGATTTCTGCTGTCTAGTTGAATAGTGTTTTAGCAAGCTCCAGGATAATAACTCTAATACATACACCATTTTTCTTCCAAAGAACTTGAAGCACTTAATTGATATGATCTCATTCATGCATACAATGCCTACATGAAGTAGGTGGCAGACAGAAATTCTCATTTCCATTTTATGGATGTGGAGACTGAGGCACAAGGACAAGATGCATCCTATTTTTAATACACCAGTTCACAAAGAAGAGATGAAGGGGCAATTCCCATCTTCTGAACCCCAGCCTCATGTTCTTTTTCACCATATAATGCAATCTCTTGGCCTTTTCTGGGCAATTGTCCATTTCTTGACTCTTACAAAACCCCTTACCAGAATATCAGCATGGTGAAAGAAAAAAAATAATAATAATTAAATAGCATTTTGGATTTAAAAACTGAAGTAATTGTATTGCATACCATGTCTGTGGTCTTAATGTAGATTCCTTTTTGTTTCCTTTTATTCCTTCCTGCTCTGCTAATAGCCTGCTCTTCAGAATAATCAAGTTACCCAGCCAACTGAGCTCTTAGCATTACTGAAAAGTATAACCTGAGAACAGCGTGGGATCACTAGGGCTTTTTCTTCTCTTTCCTTCCCCCCTCCCCACATCCTGTGACAAATGGAACGTTGACTAAAAAGGAAAACTGTTTTTAAATCCAGTTTGGGATATGTTAGGGTTCTTACCCCCCTCCTTAGCTGAGGCTAACAATTTCTGCAATTAAATTGAGTCAGGTCAGGGTCTATAAGGCCAATGCATAATCAATAGACTGACATCTCAGCATTCTACCTTGTAGACAAAAAAAAAAAGATATAGTTTCATCAATCTCGATGTGAACTATTGTTATTAAAAACTAAAATATACTCGATCAACAGCAACAATTAGGAGAAAAGAAGAAAAACTAAATCAATGTAAAATTATTAGAAAAGAATAAAGAACCTATCTGAGATCCAGAGTGGCTATTAGGAATTAGTCTACTGCTTCTGCAGACCCTCTCTGAAGCCTCTGGTATATAAGTTTCACCAGGACAATGCCACAAAAGACTGGAGTTTTAAGAATTCAACTATTGGGGCTGAATATAATCCATTTCTTCTAAACTTCTGTCCAAATCCATCAAATATAGTTAACAGGGAGATAAATGTTGCTGCAAGACAGACACTCACAGACTCCTTTTCCTCATCATTCCATAGTAGTAATAGCCAACATTTATGTAGTCTTTTAAGCAAAGTATTTTGCTAATATTATCTCTTTTGTGCTCACAATCCCAAAAGAGAGGGTTCTTTATTCTCTATTAGTTTCTGCTATTCTCCCCATTTTACATATGGGGAAACAAAGACAAACAGACATGAAGAGACTTGCGCTGAGTCACCACAGCCAGCAGAGGATCAAATTTGAGATCAGGTCTTCCTGATTTCAGATCCAGCACTCTATCCACTATGACATCAAACTGAAAAAACAGAGGAAGGAAAGCACTGAGAAGCAGAAACCATGCTCTTACGTGAGACAAAATAATTCCCAGAGCAATTGACCAGGGTACAACTGAAAAGTCTTAAGGTTGGAGGAAGGGAAAGAAATTTGTTCTCCAAGTTTCAGTTTTCAAACAGTAACTGTGAGCTAGAAATTGTGAGCCAACTCAGTATTGGCTCATCAATCAAATTTCTCAGCTCTAAATATGACACAATACAGTCTTCACCATCTTCAATGACTGACCAAGCTCTAAATGCTCCATTCTTGGGGTAGACATTATTCCCTGTCAGTTACCTTCAATTTGAGACAGTTTTATCAGTCTATGACTGTTGTGCCTCTTCCTCTCCTTGCTCCTCTCCTTTGTCCTCCTCCTCCTCCTCCTTCTTCTTCTTCTTCCTCTTCTTCTGCTTCTGCTTCTTCATAAATAATATTTTATAATACTATGTTATAGTTTTATAACATATAAAAATAGTTATCAGCATTCATTTTTATAAGATTTTGGGTTCCAAATTTTTTGCTCTTTCCCTGCCTCCATTCCCCTTCCCCAAGATGGCAAGCAATTTGTACAAGTACAATCATGTAAACATATTTCCACCATAGTCACGTGGAGAAAGAACAAACAAAACAAAAGAAAAACTTACACATACAAAAAAAGTAAAATCATTTTGCCTTGATCTCCATTCAAGTTCCATGGAACTTTTTTCTGGATGTGGATGACATTTTCTTTTATGAGTCTTGTGGAATTGTCTTGGATCATTGTATTGCTAAGAAGAGCTAAGTCAGTCATAGTTGATCATCTATGCTGCATCTCCTTGGAGGCTCAGGTGAAAGTTGGGTAACAGATAAATTCCAAAGGTGAATGAGCAGCTCTAAAAAGGGCTCATCAAGCCATTGTACCAGAGATGGTAGTCCTCCTTGAAAATCCCATAAAATCCAACTAACTCTTATCCCCTCCTTCATATTCAATCTGTTTCCAAGGATTATTGCTTTTACCTTTATAACATTTCTCCTATAAACTTCCTTTTCTCCTCTGACACTGTGACCACTCTATTAAAAGCTCTCGTCATCACATGCCTTGTTTATTGTAATAGCCTGCTGGTGGGTCTGTCTACTTCAAGTCTCTTTCCACTCCTATCCATTTTCCATCCAGCCATTAAAGTAATTTTCCTAAAGCACAGATCTGACCATGTCAACATTCTACTCAGTAAATTTCAGTGGCTTTCTGTTGTTTCCAGGATCAAATCCATAATGCTCTATCTGACATTCAAAGCCCTTAATCCTCATCCTCCTATCTTTCCAGTCTTCTTATACCTCATTCCATGCACATGTTCTTTGTTCCAATAACACTGGTCTCTCTCAGCTCCAGATTTGTTCTTTGCCTGGGTTACTCACTTTCCTCAATTCTGCCAATTGACCACACTGGCTTTCAGTAGCAACTAAAATACCATCTTCTACAGGAAACCTTCTCTAGCCCCTTTTAATTCCAGGGCCTTTTCTCTATTGATTTTTTCTTATTTATCCTGTGTATAGCTTCCCTCATATGTATTATTTGTATGTTGTCTCCCCCAATAGATTTAAAGCTCCTTGAGGACAGAAACTTTCTTTTACCTTTTTTTTTTATCCCCAGTGCTTAGTACAATGATTGATGCACAGTAGATATTTAATAGATGTTTATTGATTGATTAATCTTTTCAAACCTTTCCATGCATACTAAATTATAGCCCAATCTTTCATGACATATCCATCCATAATTCTACCTCTGAAGCAAATCAAGTTTTACATCAACACAGAGAACTAAAACTAAATCCAAAACTTGGCTCCTCTCAAAGTTTTTATGGTATCTTACACTGAGAAATCAGACATAGAACATCTGCACATCCTTTATGGACGAGAATTTCATTGGCCAATTCCTCCATTATAAAGATAAGAATATTTCTATGAGTATAAGTAGCCAAATAGCCATAAAACATCAAATATTCTCTTGCAGTTATCTCTCCTTCAGCTTAACCATCTTGTTACAATATAGATTATGCTATGACCCATTAAGTACCAAGACCAATGTGATATTACAGCCACATTTGAATTAGTGTCATTATAATAATTACCTATACCACTTTCAGCAAGGCAAAGAAACTCTGATTCTTTATACTAAGCATTTATTAAGATGCTAAGAAACAATGTGTAGTAATGAAAAATAACATATGATTTGATAGGAGCCAAAAATTTGAGTTCCAGATCCAATCCTGACACTAACATTAAATTCGCTTACTTTCATTCCATCCAACCCAGGTATTATTAAGCTTTTTAGTATCATGAAATTCTTTGGTAGTCTGGTGAAACCTGTGGACCATTCCTCAGAATAATAGTTATAAAAATTTATAAATTTTATAAATAAAATATAAAAATATATATTTATATTATATATTTATAAATGAATATAAAAATAAAATATAATATAAAAATTTATTTAAAAAACAAGAAATATATAAATAATAATATTTATAAAAAACAAGAAATATAAATCCATTATGTTGGAATATAGTTCTTAAAATACTTTAAAAACAATTCTATGAATCCCAGCTTATGAACCTTTGCTATATTCATACATTTTCCCTTGTGTTGAAAACTGAAACTCAGAGACATTAAATAATATGACCAGGGTACAATAGGAAAAAAGCAATAGATCTTGTATTTGAACCCATATTTACTACCTCCAGATCAAAACTAATTCAGATTGACATTAAGTACTTTGCAAACCTTAAAGTGGTATATGAGTGAGTGTTGATTATGTTATTGACCAAGCCAACTCTGCTAAAACACCAAAGTTGCCCTCTCCAATCAAATAGCAATACTTCAGAAGGTTTCCTACTATATATATATATATGCCTGGAGATTCTACTGAGATTTCTTATGTATGACTCATTCTTGCTGATGAAAGAGGACCAAGGAAAAATTACCAAACTGTTGTTATTGCAATAATTGTACAGCTTGTGACAGTGGTGAGTTTTGAGTTATTTCTTCAAGTTATTAGAACACAAACACATTTTTTACCTGGAAACTTAGTGAGTCAAGTGTTTTCCAGAGTTAGGGAACACAGGTGCTAGGTCTAGATAGCAAGTGGTGTTGTTGTGAGTTTTGTAGGTATCACTAGGGAAAGTCAATAGAGTCCCATGGGAAAGAGTGCTGATTCTGGAGTCAGGGGATCTGGATTAAAATCCTTGTTGATGCTTACTATCTGTGATACCTTATTTGTGGAACAAAGGTGTTGAAGGAGAGAGTCTCTAAAATCAAGTCACCACTTTCAGTGTACTTCTCACAGCACTCACAGAAAGATACTTTCACTGTCCTTTCCAAAAAATGGAAACAGTAAAGAGGAAGCATTTGAGGATCTTTAAGGCAAGAAAGGTGAATATGAAGATAAATGAATCCTAGACCACCTTTCAGACTATGAGCTTGGATTTTTGTACAAATGAATTCAGGTTATCTGCTCTGTGGTCCACTCTGGTCTCTCCTGAATATAATGGATACACTTCCTGAAGAGCCCAGAACAGACCACACTCCATACCTCTGTCTTCTTAGTTCTCTGTGGGAGTCCTCAGCTAAATCTCCCTAATTGCTTAAAGCTTGGATTTCGATTCTTCATACACCAAGGCCTGAAATCAATTCATTGTCTGGCAACAGCTGCAGCATTTGTCACTTGGTTCCCAAGAAAATGGGTAATTCTGGGAGAGAAAGATGTTAATAGCTTTCACTTTCAATTGGAAGGTTTAATAATCAAAATTTTAATTTATTGGCCAGGTGGGGAATGAGAGGGGGTATAGAGAAGAAGTTAAGGACAGGCTAGTCTGTCAGGAATAATGTGTCCCTTCTGATCCCACCAATAGAGACAAGCAAGATTGTATATCCTCATTAATACCATAATTGGCATCTGGAATCTGTTCAAAAATTCTGATTTACTTTGTAACAGAGGATTATGGTTGAATTTGGAGTTCTTTATGGTCTGCAGATGCTTGTGAAATTCAAATATAAAAACTGTCAGTTAAACATCTCATGAAAAGCTCTACCTTCTACTAATCTAAAGGAACATGAACAACTGCTTGAGGGGATGAAAACTCACAATATGTTTTGGTAGCTAACCACTTACAGAAACATTAACATTCCTGGGCAGGGTCTCTCCCTGAGCTTCTAAAGTAACTTAGGAGCTATCAGGATTCAGTTCTTAACAGGCTTCAACACAGTAGGGGGAAAAATTGTCAGTCACAAGCTTCTAGTATTTATGAATTATTAATGTTGGCTATATGGGTGTTTTTTTTTCAAGTTTTGCTTTTGTGTACGTGTTCAGCTGAGTAATTCAATAGACTGATGGAGACATGAATAGATATGCTAACTAGCACCAGGGCTAACCTTTAAAGTTCGTTAAAGCTGTCAGCTTTCAATGAAATATTTTCATTTTTCTTCTTTTCTGAAAACTGGAATATAAACATTATTTGTACACTGGGATCAGGAGGTGCTGGGGAGACAAGGGAGACCCCCCAGGAGTCACATTTTAAGACTGAGATGCCAAGAACAGATTAAGAAGGGTGTCTTTAAAAAAATATACCTCATTTATAAATCATGTCACCAGAACTCATTTGTGGCATGCCATTGATTGAAGTCTTTGCCAGCCAAACAGGGTATTGGCATGTTCCCTGCCCCACGCAAACGCTTCGTAAAAAGGGATAGAATTTGCCCAAAAAAAGACAAGGAAGCAGGAGGTCGGGATGGAGTGCTGCGTCAGTGTGTGGGCTGAGCATGGAACAAAAAAGGGTATCTTACGTTCATGGTAAAGATAGAATAAAAAGTTGGCAACAGTCTTTTGTCTAATCAGGGCCTTTTCCAGGAACAATAGGGAAGTGAGGGGGCCCACTGTCAAGTATTCCACCAAAATTATCAAGCTATCCAAGTGCTTGAGGATTTTGTCGCCATCTGTACTAGAGAAGGGAGCCCACCCGCATCTCCCCAACCCCCATATGAAGCTTACTCTTAACTCCTTCCTATTCTCTATTAACATCAAGGTTCTCTATTACCTTCTGTTTGGAATTTAGTCCCTCAAATAAAATATGTTCTTACCAAACATATTTACAGTATAATCTTACCAGCATATGTCATTTTATACACTCTAAGTTCCTTTTCTTACTATCCTTAGCAAAAGAGAATTTTTTTATGACTTATTTTTCAATCCATTCCTTGATACTAAAGGGACGATTACTGCTTTCGAAATACATTACTGGTCACCAGTTTATAATTACTGTTATTTGTTATTATTATTATCTCAAATAAGAAAGTAATGAGAATTCTATTCTAGTTTGTAGAAAAATAATGCAATGGATTTAATAAAGCACTATAGTTCCAGGGAACTCAGAGTCCTGTGGATCTGATTGTATGCTTATTTACAAAATCCCTTGGAGGTTGATTAGGTGGGTAGGTGTGATCCTTCATGGCTTGGCACTGGAAAGGGGATTAAGGAAATATTACTCTCTTTTTAACTGCATCAGCCAGTTTTACTTTCTCATCCACCATAGAAAATCCAGATGAAATGTGTCTTCTACATAATGATCTATGCCATCATCTTTCTTCCATTTCTTGGAATCTCCATTTCCACTGGTGATGAGGATCTATATAACGCCTTCAAAACAGCATGAAATACATGGAATATAGATAAAAAGGGAGAATGTGCCGCTCTGCTTATTATTTTAAGAAAGGATACACATGATGTCACATGGGGGAAAAAAATCAAAAAGAGGGGAAAAATTTTAAGAAGCAGAAAAATAGACTTGTAGAGAAGCCATTGCCTCAATATGTCCAAATTTTCTCTGGGATGAAATCAAGTACTCTCAGTTCATCTGAGATATCTTGTTCCTAAAGAGCTTTCATTTACTCCATGTATTGTCTGATATAGACTAAGCTTTATAATTTAACCTGTTTTCTCTTTGCTCTCTACTTAGTTAACTGAGTTTATTCACTATTTCCCATTTGTCGTGGTCCAACTAGTATCTGGTGGAAAGGAAATAAGCTTTGGATTTAAGCTGCATCCCTTCTTTTAAAGGTTAGCAAATAGGGCAGCGGCTTGAACCACAAATCAAAATAATTTCCCATAGCCTTGTTGCATCAATCTCCTGCTAGTCTCCAGGTAGAAACAGAGATTCGTAACAGGGCAAGTTTCCATTCATGCCTCCTTGCAAAGCACATTTATACAACCCATGTGGACAGCCACATGCTATAGGGGGCATAATACAGGAGCAAATTTATAAGAGGATAATAATCATTCTTTGTTTCTCATTTCTGCTATAGAAATTTGGAAGGTTTCTTTTCTGTCCTGAGATTCTGCAGTATTTCATCTCAAAAACTGCCCTTGTTATTAGCAATACTTGAATAATCAGCATTCCTTCTCTTTCTTTTTTGTATGTCTCCCTCCATTTTCTTCTCTTCTTTGCAGAATCTTTATCTTCATCTTTCACCCTTTCCTCTTTTCTATATATGTATGTATATGTGCATGTATACACATATACATACATACACACATATATAACTGTATGTCCTTCCCTCTCCCATGAATCCAACTATCTTATCTATGCAAATGACAGAAAATACACACTTCCTGTTATCATTTATCTCTGGAACTCTCGCCCCATATCTCTTGCTGCCGGCTGAAATCTTCACAATTTCCCATGGGAATCTCAAAATCAGCAAGACCAACTCATTGTCTTTCCACCTAAACATACACACATCCTTCTGACTTCCCTATTTCTGTCAAGGACACTCCTATTCATCCTGTCACCCAGCTGCATAACCATGGAATCATCTGGAACTACTCATTCTTCTGCACACTCCATATGCAATCATTTGCCAAGCCTTATTATTTCCACCTCTTCAATATCTCTCACATTTATCCACTTCTGTCCACTCAACATTCACAACACAACCTTCCCAGTGCAGGCCCTCATAACCTCTTTTCTGGACAATTGCATTGCCTCTTAATTGATCTCCCTGAAGCCAGTCTCCTCCATCTCTCTAATCCATCCTCCACATAACAGCCAAATTGATATTTCTTAAGTATAGGTATGATCACCTCACTCCACTGCTCAAGAAGCTTCTATGCATCCTATTGCCTCTAGGATAAAATACTAATATCCCTATTTGGTACCTTGAATTTTTCATTATTAGGATCTAGGCCATTTTTCCCAGTTAATTACAAACCTGTCACTTCCCTTTATACATAATATAATTCTAGCTAAAACTGGCCATCTTGCCAATCCCCATAATAAGACTTTGCATTTTCTATCTGCTTTTGAATAGGCAACTATCTTGTTTGTCTAGGATCCTTTCCCTTCCCAGTTCTTATATCCCAATGGGGAATCATTTCAAAGTTCAACTCGTGTGTACCTTCCTTCAAGAGACCTTTCTTGAATCTCCATTGTAGGTATCCTTCCCCTCAAATCATCTATTTTCTGTATTTTTTTTATTTGAGAATGCAATATTCCCTGAAAAGGCAAGCTCCTTGCAGGCAAGGGAATCTTATTTTTGTATTTGTATCCCTAGGTCCTCACATCATAATTGGTGCCATTTTCCTTATTTCAGCCTTCTTCCCTAATCATTGCATTGCTCTCTTATTTAAAAAGCTGAATGTTAACCATTCTGTGTCGTATACTTGAACTTCCCAACCTTCTTTTTTTCCTCCCTTCTTTCCTTCCTTCCTCAAATTTCTACCATCTCTGTGACAGTCAATAGAATATACTTTTTCTAAAAAGTTAAATCATTTCAGATTATTTTCTTTCCTTGAGTTTTTGCTCTTCATACAGCACAATAATGTCCTTAGTCATACTTATTAAAGTATGAGTATTAATATGGATCTGGTTCCATATACACTCTCTCTTAAAGATATAGAAAATCTTGGTCTTATTATTTTAATAGCTATTAATTGAAAGAAGGAGTGAAATAAAGAAAGAGAGAGAATGAATATAACTAATGCTGAAAATAGAAAGATCCTGATATCTTTAAAGAGGATTTCCTGTTATTGAAATTAATACAGTGAATCTCTTAATAATCAGCCATCCATGAGAGTACAAGTACCTTCTGTTTTTTGTTTGTTTGTTTGTTTTTGTTTTTAACCCAGGAATTCTTCCTTAGCAGCTTCGCATTCCACTATTCACTATGGGTCTGTGTTTCCTTTCAGAAATTATGCAGAGTTTTTTATTCTTTTTTCAGAAGAACTTCAATTGAATTCAATAAGCATTTATTAAACACTGACTGTATATGAGGCACAGTTCTAGATATTAGAAATTGCTAAATGTCTGGGGCAAAAACATCAAAATCAAAATGTATACAAAATTATCACAAAACAATTTTAAGGTATAAAGAGAAGATACTACAACTAGAGGATTCAGAAACAGGTGACCTGAGGGCAGCGTTGAAAGAAGTTAAGGATTCCAAGAAGTAATAGTGTGGAGATCTGGCATTTGAGGAAATGGCCCCAGTGATGGGAACATCTATGAACATGTGCAGAGTGAGGAGAAGGAACAACAAGAAATCCAGTGTTACTGGATTATAGAGAAGATGGAAGAAAGTAAAGTATAAGAAAATGAGAAAAGTAAGAGAGACCCAGGTTATGAAGGACTTGAACTTGGAGGTAACATTTATATAGTACTGCTATGTGCCAGGCATTATGCTAAGAAATATTGTCTCATCAAATCCTCACAACAACCCAGTGAAGGAAGTACTTTTATTATTGCCATTTTACAGTTGAGGAATCTGAGTGACTTGTCCAGGGTCACACAAATAGTAAGTGTCCCTTAGGCTAGATTTGAACTCAGTTCTTCCTTTCTCTCTATCCATCAAGCCACCTTGCTATCTCTCACAGAGTTTATTGAATTGGGGATAGAAGAAAGAATGATGACATGGTCATATCTACACTTTAGGAAGATTACTTTGATAACTGAGTGGAGCACAGTTTATATTTTAAATAATAGTATACATGATAAAATCATTTTTGAGCTATTATTATCTATTCTCCAGATAGATGAGGACATTTCCCAAAAGAGGTCAAGATAGTATAAAAGGATAAAAATCTTGAATGAAAGTATCCCTACTGATGGCATGTATACAGTGACTATATGAAGCACATATTCTAAATGGATCTTGTCTTTCCCTTCTTGACGTAGTATCCTGGAACATTAACTTTTCAAAACAATTAACATCTACCACTGTCTGCATTCAAAATAATAATAACTAGCGTGTAAATAGTATTTTAAAGTTTACAAAGTGTTACATAGATTATCTCAGTTAATTTCTACACCATCCCTGGGAGGTAGATCCTATTATCCTCATTTAATAGATAAGAAAACTGAGCCTGATAGACATTAAATGTCTTGCCCATGGTCACATAGTTAAGTAAATATCTGAGGCAAAATTTGCTTTTCACTCTAGGCCTAGTTAAGGAGTCTATCTTCCCACTATGCTACCTCACTATCTGTGGATATAGGAATTTTGTAAAAGACAAGTGATTTTCCTAAAAATAATTGTGTGGCTTTATAATGTTGATATCTATTGCAATACAATTGTAAAGAAGTCATTAATTTTGCTTTCCTCCTATTTGGGATTCCCAAATGGAGACAGAGTGCATTGATGCCCATATTTACTAAGCTATGTCAGAGGCTAAAATAAATTTTTCATCCAACTTGATCCAAAGCAACTATACTGACAAAGCTATCTCTTCCTTTTTTAAGGAAGAAAAAAAACCATCAAAAGTACATTGTGATTACTTACAGATATCAGACATCAAAATATCATTTATGTCAAATAAATCTAGTACATATTTAAAGGAAAATATTGTATCTCCTATTATGAACAAGTATGTGCCACCATAGATTGAAAAATAAACAGCCTAAATTTTATTTATGAGTATATTTAAGAAAACTCAGGGGCTAGTTTTATAGAATATACTAGATAATTTTATACCTGTATGTTGCTATATTATTTAGTCAATACTTTCTCCTATGGTGCTATAATTTTTGTTGCATACTTTTCATTCTAACCATTTGACATGAAAATAAACGGGTTACTATGTACTATCTAACTTACATCTATTAACAGAAGGCATGACTGAAAAGGGTACAACTGCCAAGAATAGCAAGAGACAACTGAGCATAAGGATGCTAAATAGGACATGATTGTTTTATGCAAGAGGGTCAAGAGTCAGAAGTCAGTGAGGAAAAAAATGATGGGTGTTGAAATAGGAACTGAACATACTTAGAGAGTTAATTAGACTTGTAGAGCTTGTTCCAGATGGTGAAGAAACAGCGTGGGAGAAAAAGATGAGCCAGCTATGGAGGAGTCAAGGATGAAACACAAAAGCAAAGTCTGCTGTTGGAGGAGATCAGGGTACAAGTTGGAGATAAGGAACAGCCAAAAATAAAGAGGTGGGATTTGGGGCAGCAACAAAGAGGGAGGAGAGTCATCTGCATGGGGATCTCAGGTGATTACAAGAGGGCAGAATGAAATGATTCCCATTCTGAGACCAGAAAGGTTTACAGATATTTTTCAACCTAATGAGTTTATATACAAATTCACAAATAAGCAAACATATTGTCTTTATACTGAATAAATAAGGCTTGCAAGTACATTCATATACATGTATACATGTTCACAAATACATATACATATGTATAATTCTTATTTTTGAAAAATGTATATTTTAATGTTATCAGTCGAAGAGAGGGTATCTAAAATTTCCAGATTGCAACAATTTAAGACCAAAAACTTTTAGGGAGTTGCTTGAGGCAGAGTTTAAGTGGCTTTTCCAGGTCCGTATCAGATAAACTCAGACTTTTCTGATGCCTAGTCCAACACTATTCACTATAATTCAATATAATATTTAACTATAAAATTTACAAGTATGATCTATTTAATAAAATATAAATTACTTTAAAATAATTATCAAACTTATAGTACCTTTTTTCCTCATCATGCATTTTCTTAATTGGCAGATACTAATGATATAACTGATGTTATATGGTCTTGGCAAGGATTTTTAACATTAAATAGGAAACTCATACCTTGAAAACTTCTAGTGTCACATCTTAAAATAAAAGACTAACAGTGGCCTCAAAAATGTATTAAAAGCAAGTCTGCCACCAACTACAGTGGATTTAAAGTTAGAAGTCCTCTAAGAGTCTGTTTTCCCAGTTGTTTCAAACCAAACTAATAAAAACTCAGGCTGCAACTGAAGCTCAGCTCCAGATGTGATGAGTAACAGATGCCTTGCCTCATTTCCTAGCCAGATCAGAGAAAACTGCAGAGAAAGAACATTCTATCTGTAAATTGAGGCATTTCTACATACTCCATGCTCTAATGTAAAATTTTGTTCTTCTGTTTCCAAAGATTAGAGCAAGTGATCTGTTTAATCTTCCAAACTCTTCTTTTGTATAACACTTTGCATGTCTCTTAAGCATGAATCACACATTTCTTTGTGCTTTTGAAGTAAATATTTTGTAATAGGAATAGATAGTATTTATATAGGGCTTTAAAGTTTGCAAAACATAATACATGTTCTCTCATTTGATACAACAATACTGGGACAAAGGTACTAATATGATAGCTATTGTACAGAGAGGGACTCCAAGGCTTGCCCAGGATAAATCAGTCAGTCAAAAAGCATTTATATTGTGATTACTAAGTGCCAAGCCTTGTGCTAAATTCAAGATCACACAGCTAGAAGTGCCTGAGGCAGTATTCAAAACTAGATCTTATAAATTCTGATGGACATGGCTCATTTCAACAATGAGATGATTGAGGACAGTTCCAAAGATCTTGTGAAGAGAGTCATCTATACCCAGAGAGAGGACTGTGGGAACTTAGTGTGAATCACAACATGACATTTTCACTCTTTTTGTTGTTCTTTGCTTGCATTTTGTTTTTTTCTCATTTTTTTTGTTTTTGATCTGATTTTTCTTGTGTAACACGACAATTGTATAAATATGTATACATATATTGGATTTAACATATATTTTTAACATGTTTAACATATATTGGATTGCTTGCCATCTTGGGGAGGGGGTGAAGGGAAGAGGGGAAAAATTTGAAACATGAGGTTTTATAAGAGTCAGTATTGAAAAAATTATCCATGTATGTAGTTTGAAAATAAAAGGCTTTAATAAAAAATTCATATATATGTTAAAAAAAAAAACTAAATCTTAACTGATTCTAATTTTATACTCTATCTACTGTGCTACCCAGCTACTGAAATGTACAAAAGAACCCTAGTAGACAATGGGGGAGAAAAGGGGAGGCAGGGAGAGAAATTTTTTTAAAAAATTAGGTGGTGTAGTAGATAAAGCATTGGACCTTGGTTAAGGAAATCTGAATTTAAATCTGGCCTCATACACTAATTGCATGGCCCTAGCCAAGTCACTTAACCCTGTTTGCTGCAGTTCCTCCTCTTTAAAATGAGCTAGAAAAGGAAATGGAAAATCCATCCAGTATCTTTGCCAAGAAAACCCCAAATGGAGTCACAGACAGTTGGCCATGACTGAAACAATTGAACAAAAACATTATACCTAACCTGTGGAGCTAACCATTTATAGAAGGATATGACATGGCCAATTAAATATAGTCCAAAAAATACATAAGTACAGTGAATAGCACAAGCTAAGTGTTGTGTAAGGTCTGAGGGGAAGAAAGATCATTCTTTAACAAAAGGATCAGAAAAGGCTTCCTGGAAGAGTTAAGCTTTAAAAAATAGATAGGAATCCAGAAGGTAAAAATGAAGTCAGACAAAAAGGCATTCCAGGAATAAAGAACAGAATGAACAGAATCAAGAAGGAAAGAAAGTGTAGGGCATGGACAGGAGGTAGAAAATAATCTAATTTAACTTAAATAATAATGTGGAGAAGAATAAGGGAAGGTTGGAAAATAGAAGGATTTAAATACCAGTCCTCCCAAAAAAATATAGCTTTATTGATAGCCAATAATTAGCAAATGAAGAGTTCTTAAAAGGGGGAAAGTTTGCCTTATTCATAAGGATACTATTTTCACACTGTAACACTCCCAACCAGGGTTATTTCTCTAATTTCCATTAGTAAGCCAAATCTTTAGAGGATTTCTAGTGCAGATTATGACTCTCATGAGTCCAGAGATAACCTTGAGGTGCTATTCTTAATACACTTGCTCATGATCTCCCATCAGTGTGTTTTTCATTAACAACAATTAACCAGACTTCAATTAGCTTTTAGAACATGCACTTACCAAGCAGGCATAGCAAAAACAGCTGGTATAAAACGGCCACCACCCCCAAGCCTAAGGAACACTTTCACTCTTTCACACAAATATACACAAATTCCAGGGGGAAAATGGGCTTAAACTTGAAGTACAATGGTAATACACCAGATGAAAAAATGTGATTTTTCATAAGCCCTGGATATTAGAAGTCCTTTTTTCTAATATTTGATATTCTTCTCTGGTGCAAGGAGTCACAGACCTGAAACCTGCTTCTGCTTTCGAGTAGCTATCTTACTATAGCTGCCTGTATTTATGTTTGTCCATCTTTGCCTTTGATGTCTTCTCTGAATTTGCTGCCTCCTTTTAGTCTAGTCTATCCAATAACATGATCAATGGTGAAATAGGGAAAAGAAAGAAACTTTCTTCCCTAACCAAGAGTGATTCCATTTCAATGATTTGGCTGGAACTCTTCTAGCATATGAGTGGTACATTACGTCTTACTTATTACTAGACTAGTGGGTCTTTTTTATACATACTCAATTTTGAGGGAGGTCTCCAATGGTGTGTTCTTGAATTCTGTCCTAGGCTATTTAACATTTTTGTCAATCATGTAGTCAATGACCAGATGTTTCTTTTGTGGTTCAACTGCTTTCATTCAGTACTCCAAAGTCCTATAACCTTTACATTTTAATTAAGAGCTTGGCTATACATTGTGATGAAGTTATAGGAAAAATTCCTTAATGTATAATTTGCTGAATTGATTAATTGGGAGTGATGATGGAATATCTCTTTATAATAGTAAGATCAAAGATTAAAGCTGGAAGCTACTTTAAAAGCTAGTCACACTAGTAATACATGTCAATACTTGGATTCAAATCCAAGCCCTGTGACTCCAAATATAATGTGCTGCTTCCATAGTGATCGATGGAAGATAAGTCTGGAAACAATGTGAAGAACTGGATGGGGAATGAAATGGGATTAGAGATGGGAAGGTTTATTAAGATGATATTGTAACATTTTAGCTATATACTAGAATGAAATCATTCAGGACTGTCCTTAGACATCTAAAAAGATGGGTAGCAGTGGCAATAGAGGTAAAGTTACAGATAATGTATATTGCGAAGACTGAATCATGTGGATTTATAAATCATGGAACTGTGGAATCATAATATTTCAGAGTTGAAAAAGTAATACTACTTCAATACTACAGGAACCTTTTCTAGGACTTCATAATATTGTAGACTCAGAAGTCATAGATTTAGAGCTAGAATGGATTTTATTGACCAGGGCTCTTTAAATTTTTTTTTATTCACAAACCTCTTTTGTCTGAGAAATAGATATACTAGTCAAACATTTACTGATAATAAATCATAATTTCATGACCCCCATATTCAGTTATGTGACTCTACATTAGGTTGTGAGTCACATTTTAAATAGCTTTATTATAGACTATTGAGCTTAGCCCCCTCAATTTATAGAAAGATTAAGTGACTTGCCCAGGGTCACATAACTTGTATATGTTCCTATCAGAAACTTGCCTGAAACAGGATTTGAACCCAGGTCTTCGTGATGCTAAGTCAAATTCTCTATCCTATACTACATTTTATATTCCTACAAAGCAATCATACATCCTTTATTTAAAAACCCATAGGCTCAATATGCTGATCTCTTGAAACAGATCATTACAATTTTGGATACACCAATTATTCGGAAGTTTTTCTTTACATTAAGCTCAATTTTGCTTCTTTCCAAGAACAATTTTAATTCCTTTCTACATGTCAAGTTTTCAAATAGTTGATGATCATTATCAAGTACCTCCAAATCTTCTTTATGATAAACAAGACCAAGTGCCTTCATTCCATTCTGCCTCAATATGATCTCGATATCTTTCAATTTATTCATAATTCTGACCTAGACACTCCCCAATTTCTCAATATTCTTCCCATATCATACTCAAACTTGAACATAGCAATTTACATGTAACCTAACTTGTAGAACTATAACCTCCCTAGTCCTAGATATTTGATCACTCCTAATTCAGTTAAAGCATATACTATTGACTCAAATTGATCATATAAATAAAACTCCCATATTTTTATTCTCATATGTTTTTAAATGATCTCTTATGTAGCTTAGCCTCCTCTGAAGCTGACTTAACACAAACATGGTGCTTAACAGTTATTTCTATTAAATTTCATCTTATTGATTTGTCCTATTATTCTATCCTATAAAATACTTTTTGTTTTGGTATTGACTTACAATGCAATATCTATCTCTTTCTAGCTGTGTTCATCTGTTCACTTTGTGCCATCTTTGCTTTTACCTCCATAATTGACAAAACTGTTAAATAGCACAGGACCAAAGACATATCTCAAGAACACACCACTAGAGACCTTCCTCAAAATTAACATTCATATATTACTGACTACTATTTGGTTTTTGTCATTGAACCATTTTTAAATTCAGCCAACTATACCATCAACTAGCCCACATCTCCCCTTACCCACACAAAGATGTCACGAAAGACTTTTTCAAATATGTTACTGAAATCTAGGGAAAGAATTCACTACCAAAAATTTCCCTTATCTGCCATTCCTATAACATTGAAAGATCACCCCCTAAAAAACCAATTCAATAAGTATTTTTTTTTCTCTTTTTTTTTCCCTTCATGTATGTGATTTCATTGTTATAGGAAACTCCTTGTGCCAATTCAACCCACTTCTATGTAAAGTCAATCCTATGGAGTTTCTTGGGAACACTGAATTATTCCCAGAGTCATATAACCAGTATGTATCAGATAGCTTTCTTGGCTTTGAAACCTTTTCCTGACCCATTATTCAATGTTGCATCTCTATCAATAAGTATTTAAGTACTCAATATGTTTTAGACACTCTGTTAAGCCATGTTCTTGATGAAAGCTTGGTGATATTCTTGGCAATCACCTCTTCTCTTTCTTGATTCTTAGAACCAATTCCATCTGAATTTTGTCAGAAACCAAATTCAAGATCCCAGGCTATAGTTTTTAGATTCTACTGTTTTCTACCTTTTTGAAATTAAGATTTTTCCTCTATCTAGGTTGAATTGCTTCTTTAACTTTCCATGATATTTTAGAGTACACTATCACTGACACTCACCATTTCTTTCAGTACTGAGGATATAGTTCATTTGGGCCAAGATACTTGAACTCATTGAGGCAAGCTAAGAGCTCTTGTACTGCCTCCTTCCTTATATTGGATTTCAACTTACTATTAACCATTTTATTTCATCATTTCCAGTCCAAGAATCATTCTCTTGGCAGAAAAAAACAGAAACAAAATAGGAATTGGTTGGTTGTGCTTTCTCTCAATCGTCCATTATCATCATCTCATCCTCTATAAACAATGGTTCTATCTCTTCTTTGATCATCTTTCTCCCCCTCCCAGCTCAAAAAGCCCTTTTATTATATTCACTATTCACTGCCAGCTTTAGTTCTTTTTAAGCTTTAGCAATTCTGGCACCACTCTCTCAGGAAGATACCATTCTTTTGTATTCCTCCTCTGTGATCTGCCTTAGCTTCTATCTTCTTTTCATGTTTCTAAAAATTCTAAATTGGTTAATGGGTCCCCTATGTGTGAACATTGTTCTCTTGATGGAATTCCCTTCTTTCTTTCATGATAGAATTGTTTTATTTTTTGTGTCTTCAAAATGTCATTCTTGAAAGTCTGCCATCCCTCTTAGGCTCATTTCCCCTATATAAATGTAGGTTATGGGATCATACCTATACTTTCTCTATATCCTTTGAACTCCTTTCTCACAATTTATGATTTATGTCAGACCATGCTTGGATTCTTTTCCTTTTCATCACATATTCGGAGATATCATAATGACCTCACACATACATAAAGACAGACTGCAACGCCTGCAAGATTTCTACTTCAACAAACCATTCTTGCTGGCCAGAATCAAGTAAAAAATAGTATTTTGATGTCTCGTTTCCTTTACCCTTTGAAAAATGAAATAATTATTAAATTAAGCCAAGAATTTATTAGCTGTTCTGATTTAGAGGGGAGGAGAGAGAAAGAGATAGAAACAGACAGACAGACAGACGGAGAGAGAAAAAGAGAACACTACAGCAGAAGTCTGGATCATTGAAAAACTAGTTCCAACAGATGTTCAACTACTATATCATGCATTTATGGTAAGTTACTGTTCTATTTCCCAAACTGCTCATCTATTTCCTTTTTCTGTCCAGGTAACCTACTGCATATACTCATGACAAGATTGTATCTATTTCTCCCTCAATTGATCTTCACCCAAATACTCTCTACCCTGTTTTTTCTCTCTTATTCCTGGATTAAATCAATCATATTTTCTTAATAAGCCATATTACTGTCTCCCTGCTTTTTCTTCCCCTTTGAATAATGTAGATTCTTGCTCAAAGCCATATTTCAGTTATTTCAGTTAAAAGTCTCATCTCAAGGAGGTTTGTTGGGGGGGAAGAGAGGAGGAAGTACTATTTCACTGAATTGATGTTGTGCTCCACTCCATCTCTGCAGTCATCATCCACTTTAGGCCCACTTATTCTTTTCAATTCCTCTGTGCCACTGGAGCTTCCAGGGCTACCCCTTCTCCCCAAGCTGCTGCCGCCATCTGCTGGAGCTGTCATCTGCTACTTCAATGTCTTCTTCCTTGGTGTAGTGTTGTCATCAGACTACCTAGGACCACAAATCTCAGAAATTAGTTAATATACTTTCACCTCTTTAGTTGAAAAAAGGGGATGGCTTATACCACAACTGGGATAACAGAAAAAAAAAGATCTATGTACGCCTTTTGACAAACAAAACAAAAACCTAGTTCTCATTTGTAGAAGTGTCAAGGTAAGTAAATTCCATTCATCTCTTCCCTGTTTTAGGGTGCAAGTTGTATACTCACTCAGACCACAATTCCTACTAAATCTTTCTAAGGTTGGGGATAAACAGATAAACCAATCAGGAGAGCATGGTCTGACATTTACTTGCTATGTGACCTTGAACAAAACATTCCACCTCTTTGGGTGTGTGGGGTTTTGTATTTATAAAATGAAAAGGTTGGATTAGGAAATCTCTAAGACTCCTTATGCCTTTAACATCTATCTTTCTCTTAAACATACTGATCCTGAAATTGAAGTATTTGTTACAACCATGGAATTTTTATACCACTGAAGTTATCTTCTACAGCTAAGTGAAGGTAAAAACTTGTCCATGAAGGATTATGTTAAATGTATTTTCTCCTGCTGCTATCTAGCAAAAACAAGGATCCTGAAGACAGACACATATTCTAAAACCATCAGGAAAAACAGACTAGGGTTAAGTGAGCCTTAATAAGCATTTAATAAATGTCTGTTGACTGAATGACAATCCTTTATGGTTGCAAAGTCAGAAGCAAAAAAAAAGTGATAAATATTACTGCAGGATTCAATCTATAAGAATGCCAAAAGAGTGAAGCATTAAGAAGAATTCAAAATGAATAGAAAGTATCAATATTTTACTATTGCACTCCCTAGTATACATAGTATCTTGTCCTTCTAATAAGAAACTTTTTACCAGGAAATTTATACCAATGTTTCATAACATGCCTTTGTTATATTTATAAGTTTGACAAGACCATATAATTTAACTACAGCATTTGAATGACCAAAGAAAAAGAAAGAGAAAGAAAAGAATTTTATACTTATATTGTAGCTTTAGTGACTCTTCAAAAGTTTTGTTGTAAAAAATCAACCCAATTATTCTAACTCATGTTTCTAATATGACCCCATTTGTGGAAATAATAGAAGATGAAGGAAATCTGTGTTCAACACATAATTGATGTAGGTCTATGATAATTGTAGTGAAACCTGATATTTTGTAGTATTTTGACAAAGCTTTTACCAGTAATAAGATGTCTTTCCTTGCAATGGTCTTGCCAAATAAATGCAGATTCTTGATCATTTACCATTGAAAAATTAGTTGTTTTTGACAAATAGCACCAAATAGCCTAACATGTGCTATGTTCCTTTATGCTCTTTTTAATATCAGAATAGATTCCAGGACATTAGACATAATTTCTAGAAAATGTGACCAATTTCTAGATATGCCAACATAAGTGGGCCAAGAGAACATGATGACTCTCTTTTGGAATAATGACATAATATTTTCACAAAAGACATCTTTCATGACCTGCTAACTCATGGCAATGGGTTATGAATAACTTGAATTCTTCAGGCATTTTCTTCACTGGATGTTCTCTCTATGTGCGTTCCAAGAGATGATCCAATCTGTTGTTTCAGACATTTAATTAAGCCCTTTGATCATTATGAAGAGTTAGGTTAGAAAGAGTTGGATCTTCTAATATAAGAACTTATAGTATAGTGAGTATAACATAACAAAATATCTACATTGGGTAACATGACAAAATATCTACATTGGAGAATCAGCAGTCACTACTTATATTATCATACAAATGCCATAATAGAGAGGATTCATATTAGAAAGAAATTGGAAAACACATGGGATGATATCAGAAGGAAAATCCAATTACTCAAGTTAACATTTGCTAAGCATATGTCGAAGGGCAAATCATTTCACTTTTGAGCCTCATTTTTCCTCACAATAAAATGGGTACAATAACACAACCTATCTATCACATTCTGCTTCTGTGTATGAGGTAAGAATTTTATAAATCTCTAAGTGTTCTACAAAGTAATTTGGTGGCTGCTTGTTTTCTTTCTTTGTTTCTTTTGCTGGACATGTGGTTTCAAGGATATAGAGAATTCCCAATGATAAATGCCTTCTACTAATGCTCAATAGTACTTATTCTATGAATGACTGCATAAAGAATAGCTGGAGAAATATTAATGTCATTATTTTATGAATAAGAGTAATTATCCCCTATGATAATATATTCAAAGGCATTAGCCTATTTTGTAAAACATCATGATGGTAAAGTTAAGAAGAATTGTGTTCAAGTCCCACTTTTGGTACATACTGACTCTGTGGCCATAAGCAAGACTTCTCAATTTCACAGATAATTCTCTAAAATATTCAAATTACCAATCTGCATCTCTAGGAATTTCCTTCTCCAATGAAATCACAGATCTAAATAAAAAAAATTCCTTTGTTTAGAAAAGAGATATCTAAGATTCTTGAATTTGATGATAATTATAGAATCCCAAAATTTCAGAGTTGAGTAGCATATTATGAGATCATCCTGTTGAATTGGTACCCACACAAGAATTCAACAAATCAACAAATGGCTACCCTTTATTTGAAGATCTCCAGAAAAGAAGAATCTACTATTTCTAAAGCAATCCTTTGTATTTTCAACTATCTTCAATAGTTAGAATAGTTTTTCTTACAATAGCTTAAATTTCTCTATGCAACATCCAGCAATTGCTTCTGACTCTGCCTTCTGGGACCAACCAGAAAAAGGAGAATTTCAACTTTATGAAACAAGCCTTCAAATACTTTACAACTTCTATGATTCCTAACCCCTCAACCAAGTCCTCTTTTCTTCAGGCTAAATAGCCCTTCTTCCTTCAGCTAATTGTCATATGGCATGAGGCCCTTCATTATCCTAGTTATCCCTCTCTAGTTACTCTCTAGCATCCAATTATCATTGTAATCATAAAGGAACAGTTGTAGAGGTAATTATGGAATTTCTTGAGTTCAATAATAAGAGTAAGTGCTTCTTTGTCTATTTATGTTGTTCTATTCCAAAGGTGACATTATTTGTGAATAGCAAGTAATTGGTACCTCGGTGCCATCTGGCACGTTGTGGTTAACCACAGCTCCAGCATCATACAGGAAAGCATCAGAGGTCTGAAGTCGTATAGTTAATGTACATTGTAATGTACTAGCAGACTCAGACATCAGTATCTAATAACTGTTTGATGTTCTAGAAAGCATTCTCATGCTTTACTAAATCATATGGTCCAGGACTCTCACATTTTAAACTTGAGGCCCAGCGATGTGGATTTTAATCAGTTGGACTAGGATTCATACCCTCTGACTCCAAATTCAATGTCTTTTCTACCTCAAGGCACAACATATATTGTCTATTCCTTGAAGCAAAGGACCACATTTTATTTATCTATAATTATATTGCTCTTACTACCCAACATAGAGCTTGTCACTTAGTAAATACTCCATAAATTTGTATTGAATAAATGAATAAATACCATTCAATGCTCTCTTCTTTGAAAAAAACATCATTTTCTTTTCTTTTCCAATTTATGCATCCTCCCTCCTGCCCAATCATTCTGTTCCACATTAGCACCTGAAATTTCTACAGCTTTTTAAATCTATACTATTACATATCAAGTACTACATCCTTTCATGTAATTTTATAATAGAATTTTCTAGGACAACTATCTCTGGAAACTGAAGACCAAAGAAATGAACGATTAACTAATGTCACTGATTTTCAGGAGCAGACCAGAACTAGAGCCTGATTCTCTAAATTCTAAACCCACTATCGCATCACATCTCTATGCATTTTTGAAGATCTCTCTCTCCCTCCCTCCCTTCTTTCTTTTCTTCTCTCTCTCTCTCTCTCTCTCTCTCTCTCTCTCTCTCTCTCTCTCTCTCTCTCTCTCTCTCTCCTTCTATCTCTCTGTCTCCCTCCCTCTCTTTCTCTTTCTGTTTCTCTGTGTGTCTTGGTTTCTCGGTTTCTCTTTGTTTCTCACAGTCTTTCTCTATCTCTGTCTCTGTTGCTCTCATTCTCCCTCCACATTAATATAAAATTCCTCAGAAACAGGTAACAGCCTTTTTGTTTGGAGTAATCCTAACTCAGGCCAGAGTCCTATTAATTCAGGTTTGATGTTGGGATGAAAAAAGGTACCCACCCACAGGTTACTAAACAATTACCAAAAGAAAGTTTATTTAATCCAAACATACTAAGGATATGTAATAAGGATACAGTGACAAGAAGTGTCTCCTTATATTGGGCTTTCTCTCTAGTAAGTGGTACCTTTTATAAGAGTTTGTAATGAGGAAATCAGACTATCATAGACAGAGGCCACCAGGAAGCTGTGTCAAAAAATGCCCAGTTTGAAACTTACCTCATTCCCAAGGTGATATTTTTACCTTTTCAAAACCCACATTACAAAAATAGGAAGGAGATTCTGATAGATTGGGGCTATCAACAAAGTGCTTGCAAAATATCTCATTTTCAAACAACTAGATGGCCCAGTGGATACAGCACCAGCCTTGGAGTCAAGAGGACTTAAGTTCAAATTCAGCCTCAGACAATACTTCCTAGCTATGTGACCCTGAGCAAATCACTTAATCCCAATTACCTAAAAAAAAAAAAAAAGGAAAGAAAGGAGGGAAAAAAAAGTTGTTTTTTTAAAAGAAGTTAGTAAAAATATCTTGTTTAATTCTTATAACATCCCTGTGAGACAAGTATCATCCCATTTTTTAGGTTAAAAGATTAAAGCTCAGAGAGATTATGAGAACTGCCCTTTTTAACTATAAAATATATGGCTATAAAATATCAAGGGTGGGAGTTCAACCCAGGTCTTTGCTTATTTCAGCTCTAAATTTTTTCCCAATATACCATGCTCTTTCAGATATGATATTGTTAACTAGAAATTACAGAATCTCCCAACTGAAAGGTAAATTAGTCATCTTTTAACCTGAAACGAATTAGAATCCACTCCAACAAACACACTTAGAATAGTGAATCAGCTTTTTGCTTAAAAACTCCAAAGCAATACATTCTAACTTTGGACAGCTCTAACTGGTAAAGGTTTTTGTTAAAACTAATTCAAATCTGGTTCCTCTGTTACTGCTCTAAAGCCAGCTTCATATTGGGACCAAAAAGTTTAATCTCTCTTCCATATAACAACTCTCCAAATGCTTATTATATCCAAGTAGAAATCAACATCAGCATCAATCAATATATTGGAAAGCACTACAAGGACAATAACAAGCCCATGTCTTCAGACTCTATTGGTAAATGGAAAGAATGTATGATTTGCAATCTAGAGTTCAGAAAACATTCATAGCATCCAAAGTCAATGGAGAGGTATGTGGAAGGAAGCAGTGGGCTGCAAAACATATTGCCAATGAGTAATTAATTAGAAAGGGAAAAGAGCATAGGAGATATCAAAGAAATATAGAAATAGAAAAGGAGTTATATAATGATAAATTTGATGATACATTTAATGAATATGTCAAATATTTGTATATAGCTTTCATGGATATGAATATTGTATGAATAAAAGGTACACATAGGAACACAAATGTAGACATAGAGAACCTTAAATATTCATACATATCAAGTTACCCAACTTTTCCATGGCTCACAAATTTTGACAAATGAATATTAAGCAAAACCTGTGCTGCTGATACTGGAGAAGCAAATGGTAAACAACTCCAGTATATTCACCAAGAAAATCTCATTCAGGATCACAAAGAGTCAGACATGACTTAATGATTGAACAACAACAATATGATGGCATTACTTTTCTATGTTTGTCTATAATGAACCTAAAGAGTATATTCATATAAACTGCTTGCATTTTTGTTTTTCTTCCCGGGTTATTTATACCTTCTGAATCCAATTCTCCCTATGCAACAAGAGAACTGTTTGGTTCTGCACACATATATTGTATCTAGGATATACTGTAACTTATTTAACATGTATAGGACTGCTTGCCATCTGGGGAAGGGGGTGGAGGGAGGGAGGGGAAAAATCGGAACAGAAGAGAGTGCAAGGGATAATGTAAAAAATTACCCTGTCATGGGTTCTGTCAATAAAAGGTTATTTTTTAAAAAAGAGTATATTCATAGAAATTACTTTATAAACTACAGCAAGTTCTAGGAAAATGCTTTTTAAAAATCAAATAAGATGAAGTTTTTACATCATTTATATAAATTTCAGTTTCTACATTATCTTCTTCACACTCCTCATATGCAGAGGGCAACGAGAAATTGAAAGTACAGAGATTAATTTAGGTAACAATTACCACAATTCACAATTGCATTAGCACCTATTAAGGTTCATTGTTCTGTGGAAATTTTAATGATACATTCCTGAGTGAATAAAAGCAGAAGATGATTAGAAATAAAATTGTTTCTATGTATGCTGACAGCACTGCTGAGTGTAATTATACATTGCTGAGGCGACCTGTTTGGAGTTTACTCCATAATTTTATGTAAATTTTAAATAACTTCATGTGTGTTCCCCCCCTCCCAGGTTAAATGCTAATGTGTGTTATTCCAACACAGAGAATGTTGCAGGGTTACTAATGGACGTATTCTGCCAGTGAAAAACCCAGCCTCAGAAAATAGCTATGCATACTTCAAAATGGCAAAACTTGAGAATCAAGATTTCAGTTCGAATTCTGACTAACACATTACTTTATGTGTGATTCAAGATGAGTCCTTTAACTTTTTTGTGCCTTGGTTTCCTCATTTGGAAAATGAAGAGTTAGAACTAAAAGTTCCCTACTAACTCCAAATTTTGATCTCATGTTTTATTTCTTTTCCTCTCATCTTATTTTTTAAATCCCATTTTTGTAGAAGGTCTATTGACAATTTTCTCAACTCCTAATGCTTTCTCTTTTCAGAGTATTTCAATTATTTAAAATATCTTGCATATACCTAACTGTACCTATACTGTCTCTTCCATTAAAATGTGCACTCTTTGAGAGAGAGGATCTTCTCCCCCCCTTTCTTTTGTATCTCCAACACTTAATACAGTACCTGACATAGGAAGATCTTAACTAATTCTTATTTACTGACTGTTCTGCTAACATCAACTCATTGAGACAATGACACAGACAATTTTCTTAAATATCATTTTGGCCTTCATGAGATTGGTTTATGTCTCCTGCAGATGTATGTAATAAAGAATATAGAAAGTACTAAAACTTAACAAGTTGAGAACTACTATACAGCAACAAATAAACTAACATATCTAATTCTCTCTCACACCAATGATAAATAATAGAAACAGTATCCAGCACTTAGCAAAGTGTCTGGCATGTAATAGATACTTAATAAATACTTATTTATTTGACTTAAAAAAGTCTTGGATGTCTAGGCAGCATTGTGAATAGAGTACATGTCCTGGAGTCAGGAAAATGAGTTCAAATCCAACGTCAAACACATTAGCTGTGTGACCCTTGGCAAATCACTTAATTTTTGTCTACCTCAGTTTCTCCATAAATAAAATGGGGATAATAATAGCATTTATCTCCTTGACTTTCTGTAAAGATAAAATGAGATAATATTTTCAGTGTTATAATATTTCTCACTATTAATATTATTATTGAAATTAGAAGAAATCAATTCATTATAGCTAGTTTGGGAGATTTATAGTTTCCACAAGAAATACAGACAATGATACAGTCCTTTATGCAAAACATTTTAATATTTAATTAAAAGGTTTTGATTTAACTTAAGCTACTTGGAGTCATGAAAAAACCAACAAGAGAAGAAGTGCTAAGATCTATAGAGATTACTGAAGAGAATGAGGACCCAATCATGTCTCCATAAGGGTAGGACATATAGGAGATAGGAGGTAGGATGAGTTTCAAAGAGTCCTCCAGACCTGCATAAGTAGATATCTTAAGAAGACTGGATGCCCAAGGAATGTCAAGCAATCACCACTCACCCAGAAATACTTTGGACAATGCACATAGTACTCCTCACTAATACAGATGAAAGAAGGAATTTTAAAAAGTGATTAGAAGGATACAGGGAGATCTCATTTGAACAAGTCTGATTGTATTCCCATCCCTGATGTCAAGGACAAAGTAGTACAATGGGAAGATTAGAGTAGAACACAGAAAGTTCTAAAAATAGGAAATTTTTAAAAAATGAGAATGAGAAAGGAAGAAGATGGGGAGTATACAGAGGAGAAAGAGTCTATCACAGGGAAAAGTAGGCCAAGAAAACCATGGTTCTATATTATTTTGGCAGAGAAATGTTTTCCCTTTCTATATAGGTAGAGGAACAATAAAATTATACAAATCATATTGGTGCTTGTAAATTGTAAGTGCATGAGTGGAATGTGTGTCTACCTAACTAATTTTAAGATGAGTAAATATATCAAATTTCCTTGCTGAAATAATTCTTCATTCAATACTATAGATAATTTTGCTGGATGTGATATTTTTGGTCACAGAATTAGTTCTTTTGATTGCTGGTATGAATTATTCCAGGATTTGCAGCCTTTTATTGAGACTGCTGATAAGTTCTGTACAATTTTAATTGTAGCTCCAGCATATTTGAATTGTGGGTTTTTTTTTTAATCTGTTGCAAAATTTTCTCTTTGATTTAGGAGTTTCAAAATTTGACAATAATATTCTTATTGATCTCTTTGAGGTTATGATTAATGGATTTTTTCCATTTCTATTTTCCTTTCCTGTTCCACCATTCAAAGACTATTTTCTTTGATTATTCCTTGCATTATTGTGTCAAGTTTATGGGGGGGGGGGGGGAGGTGTTGTCACAGCTTTCAGGTAGCTCAATTATTCTTATATTTTCTCTTCTTAACCTATTCTACTACTGTTTTAGATGGTTTTTTGAAAGACGTTTCACACTCTGTCCTATTTTTTTTCATTTTTAAAAACTTTGTTTTATTATTTTTGGTCTCTTGTAGCTTTACTGGCTTCCCATGACCCAATTCTAATTTTCAAAGAATTATTGTCTTCTTTAAGTCTTTTTATCTCTTTTTTCTAGATGGATAACTTTTCTTTCATAATTTTGTTTTTCTTGGATTTTTTTTTTAGTTTTTTCTCAATTTCTCCCACTTGATTTTTAAAGTCTTTTTTGAGTTTTTTATAATTTTTTTCTGGATGGATAGTCATTTAATGTTATTCTTTGGGGTAGCAAGAGGACTTCTGTTCTTCCCCAAGTCTTCTTTATTTCTTCCCCGTCTATGTTCACCTGGAAAGTCATTTTTTTATATGTGGGGGAAATGTGGAAAGCTTGAAATTTTCTGACCTACTACATCTGCCTAGATTTCTAAAATAATTCTTAAAGATTTTGCATCTTCCTAAGGAATTTTTAAAAATCCTTGGTTTTTGTTTTGTTTTGTTTCAAGACTCAACAAAGTTAAAATTCAGGGTCAAGGTTTGGAAACAGTTAAAATAAACAAGTCAATATGCAAGTATGTAGTACATAAGTCAGTTCCCTAAAATTGTTGGTCAGTCAGAATTAGTTATTTGACTGATTCCCTAGGTATAGTTAGATATGCTCCCATTCCCTACTTACCCATCTGTATTTAACATGCTTGGTTATTCCTGATTGGTCCATGATATTGAAGAAGAATGCACTGATTTGTTTATAACCAAATGTAGACTAAGCCTGGAATGAAATTCTGTTACTTAGCCAGGATCACAAAGCTCATGTCTGAAGACAGATTTGAACTCAGGAAGAGGAGTCCTCTTGATTCCAGACCTAGCACTCTATCCATTATACCTCCTAGCTGCCCTGAATTATATTGGCTGAAAGCCTATTATTTTCTGGGCTCTTTTGCTAGGCCCTGGACAGAGAAAGATGATTCAGTTACTCTCCCTATCATTAATGAACTATCTAATTGGAAAAACTACACTTAGAAAATTATATCAAATACTTCAAAATCTGTTGCTTAAGTCACATCTTAAATTTCCTAATGCTTTTCCTTGGCAAAGTCCTTTGAAAAGTACGATAAAGTGGAATAGGTAATGGCTACAGAGTTAAGAAGAATTTGGTTTAAAACCTGCCACAGCCATATAGTAGCAGTGTGAAGTCGGGCAATTTTTTTGACTTCCCTATATTCATCTATAAGATAAAGAGGTCACAACATGGCATTGGACTTGATGGCCTGGAAAATCACTTCCATTTTTCAATCTATACTTCTGTGATCCCAGATGAAGCCTTCTTTTCTTCTCCCATATCTCTCCTTTTTCTCCTTCTGTACTCTATGCCAAACGTGCTGACACCACCTGTTCTTCAGCTACTGAAAAAAATCATGCCTCGGAGCTCATTTCCTCCATGGCAAGTTTTGCCAACTTTATCCCAGTTTCACAAACACATATACAGAGATGTCACATGCAGTGATAACATGGCCTAGATGAAGATAAAACAGAAGCCAATTGCGGATGCAGTTTAAAACATGGCACTGCTTCTGTGGCTCAGATAGCAGATGTCAAATCTGAATATATAGTGACACATAGCAGAAGACAACTGCTGTTGAGAATTTAGAAACTACAAATATCTACTTGAATCATGTCCCAAACAACTCACCATGCTAAGGAAATATTAAATATAGAACTGCATTCAATCCCTCAGTGTCTCTCTCCCTAGTTATGGGCATTATTGGTATTGCTTCACATAGAATAACATCATCACTATCCAAAAATAAATGTTAATCATTCAGAGATGCATAGAGCTTTCTTGGGTGCCAGATGAAATTAGATCAAGATATATGATCTCTGGGCTTGAAATTCAAATCAAGGAACTAAAATTTCTTCGTCTATTCTTAAATTGAATGCCATATATTTACATATACCCATAGAGGTTGGTCAGATATCTGATGATTAGAATCAACAGTTAGTTTTAGGAGATTATAAAGTTTTTAGAGAACATCTGGTGCCAAGATTTTTCACATTTGTTACATCTTGAACCTTTTGAGTAGTGTGGCAAAGTTTATGGATCCCATGTTAAGAATCCTTGATTCTAGTTCCACTCCTCATTTTGCAGGTGAATTACCTGGGAATAAAGAAGGGTAAACAACTTATTTAAAATTATATCTTTATAATTTCCTGAATATGATTCCCAGGCTTATAGAAAAAATTAATTTTTTGACCACAGACCATATACATTTAATACTGGACAGTCGCCTATCAAATGCATAATTTCAATTACAAGGGAAATGAATCAAGAGAGTGTGAATGGTTCAGTGCTATTCATCACCACTCCAAAAAACAAGAAAGCTACCACTCAAAATCAATAATGTCTTCTTCATACATGCTACATAATGTGCTAATATTAAGAAACAGTATGGGGGTTAAAATGTTTATTAGAGTGTGTGAAGTCATAAAACAGCTAATCATCCAAATCTCTTATTTTCTACTTCCTCATATAATCAAATGCCTAGAAAAGATTTTAGCTTCCATTTATTCAGCTACACACAGCATTGCACTCAACCATCCCTGAGAGAAGAGTCTAGCACATTCTGTAAGAGTCCTGAGATAAACAATTGTGTAACTATTTAAAACTATTCTATTTTGTTAAAATATATTTAAGAGGTTTGGAAAGGGAAAACACTTGGGTTTAAGAGACTAATTTTGAAGAAAAGAGTAGTCTCTTTTAAGATACACATTTGAAAATATGAAGTAACTTCAGAAAAGAATGCCATTCTCCCCCCCATCCATTTTCAGTTTAAAACCTTCTTGATCAGATTGTCAAGTGTCCAGCCTATTTTATTCTAAGATAAGAGATCAAGTTTCTTAAATTGTGAGTCGCATTCCCATGTGGGATCATAACTGAATACAGGAGTCACAAAATTATGATTTATTACTAATAAATGTAACTATTTTATGTAACTATATATATATAAAATTTCACACAGAAATTTCTCAGGTGAAAGGAGAAAAGTTTAAGAAGCTCTGCCTTAAGCTAAAGTGTTGAAAAGCTTATCTTTTCCAATGACAAAATCATAGGAATATGGAGATGAAAAAGACCTCAGAGCCAACTGGACTAACTATTTACCTAATATAAGAATAGAGGAAATTTTTACTTTTAGACATCCAGCCATGGCTAATAAACCAAAAGCCAAAAAAACCTATTCTATCTTCCTTATTTTAATTCCTTTTAATCTATGAACAAATTTAAAGATTGTTTCTTCTTGCTTCTATAGGATAATACAACTGTCTTGAATAAATGTGTGTGTGTGTTTAAATGTAATCCAGTGCCATTTTTTATGTTTTCAAACTAAATTACATGAGTTATACATTTTATTAGACTTAAATTTTCCCTCATTGAATCTTTGACAAGTGAGAGGACAGCCATGCTCATTAGGCCAATAGGGTGTCATCTTGTGAGCTCAAATAATACCTTGCTAAAGGTTATCTTCTACTTAATTCAAGAGGATGACTTAGAAAGTGGGAGAGAAGAGATCATAATGTTCCTTAAATATTTTAAACTACATTTATTATTGAAAATGTTCTCATTTTAAATTAAAAATAAAATAGAGACTGAGTAGATATTTGATTACCAAAGAGAAAAAATATATTGAATAAAATACTCTTAAGATAGTTTTTTTAAGGGAATACAATGAAATCCTATTTGCTAAAGGTGAGTAAAAATAAAAGATCTCTATGTAAAAATGGATTTTCCCTAAAATATCTTCAATTTTCCCTAACAATTTTACTTCAGGAAGCTCACAGTCTATTAATAATGAACAAAGGGCAAACATGTCACTGTTCTTCCTTTTTCTCTTTCATAATAAATTTAGATACATAAAATCTCAATTTAAAATTATGTAACAGATTTAAAGCATTGTTCTTACTAGGCACTGTTAATTCCATAAAGCCAGAATTTGTTTAAAAAACTGTTTAAATTATATCTCATTGGGGCTACGTAATTAAGAAAACTTTTTTAAAGGGGTAAATTCATGTTTGAAATTTTAATAAGCAAAATTATACTCCCTTACTCTAATAGATGTGTGATATCATCAATATAGGTATTCCTGCCAATAACACAAATCAGAGTTCAATCATTCCTTCCCATCCTGGAGAACTCTGGGCATCTGTCCCCATAACTTCACTGCTAAGAATCCATCCAACATACCATCAATCTTCCTCATTTTCTCAATTTAAATTCACACATTTTTCAGCTGCATACAACCCTTCACAATCCCATTTAGGGTTTTCTTGGCAAAGATACTAAGGTGGTTTGCCTTTTCCTTCTCCAACTTATTTTACAAATGAGAAGACTGAGGCAAACTGGGTTAAGTAACTTGTCCAGGATCATATTGCTAGTAAGTTCCAATGTCAGACTTGAACTCACTAAGAGGAATCTCTCTAACTTCAGTCCTAGCAGTCTATCCACTGTACCACCTAGCTGCCCCATATTCTCTTTACATCAAGGAGATTTCAAAAGAAAATGTAGGCAATCCATTAACAGAATTTCAGAATTGGAAGGGACCTCAAGGATCATCTAATCCAAATAAAAAGACACTTTTCTTTAATGTTGCCAAGTAGTCACTAGACTTTTGCTTAAAGATCTCTAATAAGGAAAAACGTATTAACATCTGAAGTAGTCCTTTCTATATGGAGATAACTTTCATGGTTAAAATGTGTTTTCCTCCTATTAAGCCAAAATTTTCCTTTTCACAGTTTTTACCCCCTATTTCTTGCTGCCTCCTGTGGGTCCAAAGAGAAGAAAACTAATCCCTCTTCCAAGGAGCAGCTTTTAAACATTTGAAGACAGCTATCGTCCCTCCTATAAAGATTTTTTTGGGGGAGGAGTTTGTTTTTGTTTCCCCTTCCAAGTTAACCATTCCTAGCTCCTTCAATTCTTCCTCTCACAGATTATGAATTTGTAGGCTATCACCACCTGAATATGGTTCTCTGAAAACTACCTAGTTTATCAAGATCCTTCTAAAATATAGCATAATTAGTCAGTTAAAACCAGAACCTGCCTGATACAGTCAACATTCTTGAGGATTGAAGCGGATTTTATTATTTCCTATCTCTTGAAAGATCTCAAAAAATGAATGCACTATAATAACACTCAATCTTCAACATGAAAGTTCTGATCTCTAAGGTGATTCCATAGGCAATTCCAAAAAACTGAGACAGAATACTTCAGATAATCACTGTTTTTCTTAGGAATGGTGAGGAATGGAAGAAAATTGAGATTAAAAATTATGACATCTCTTTCTCCCTCCCCCAAGTTACAGAGTAAATAATGGATTACTGTTAACTTTATTGTAATATTCTAAGTTTATAATCCAGTTTATAAACATTTTTAAAATAATTTTATTTTAATTGATATCTTTAGTTTTTCACAATTACCAAATTTATTTTGGAATACTCCCCTCTTCAATCCTTCCTATTAAATCATTACATATAACAAATATTTTAAAAGAAAGACAAAAACAATTCAGCAAAGCACCAACATATCCACCATGCTTTACAATATATTTAATATTCACACTCATAGTTCTCTCCATCTGTAACAAATTAGAAGAGAAGAGAAATGCATTTTCTCAGCTCTTAACCAAGGTCAAGATTGGTCATTATCATTATATAGTATAGAATTTGCCTTTTTTCTTAATTACATTGTTGTAGTCCCAGTATATATTGTTTTCCTGGTTCTACATACCTCACTTTGCATAAGTTTATGAGTCTTCCAATAGTATTTGAATTCCTCTTATTGTCTCATAGCAAAGTAATGTTACATTACATTCACATACTATGTAATTTGGTTAGCCATCCTCCAATTTACTGTCACTCTTTTGTTTCTAGATCTTTACTACCACAAAAATGTGTTCCAATGAATATTTTGCTATGCATGGTACTTTTTAATGTTCAACTTGCTTAGGATATGTGTCTAGCAATGGGATTTCTGGGTCAAAGAGTATGGACAAAGAATTACATTCCTTTTTTTTTTTTTAAGCATTTAATTTGAACCACATTTCCTCCACACACCGCCACCACTATTACCGGGCACACATAATGGGATGCCATTTCTCTTAAAAATAAATTTGAGTCTAACATTTTTTGAAGAAGAACCTGAAATCTATATTAATGTCTACATCCATATTCAAGGTATCTCCTCATGGAAAAGGCAATAAAAAATTACAACACAACACAAAATTTCTACAATTGAAAAGCATTCTATTGCAAATGGTCATGTTTGGTTTATCTCCTGGTGTCATGAAATGCTGAAAATGGATAAATAAAATCCATGATTCTATTTTTCTTGTTAATAGTTATAGCCTTTCTGCTAAAACTAAAGCAAATTTTTAAGAATTACTGAAGAGTACACAAAAGTTTTCCACTGGTGTTAAATACACTGACAAGCACTTGGCTTTTAAAGCAATTGCCTCAATCTAGTGTTTGACAAACCCAAAGCCCCTAACTTCTGGGAAAAGAATTCATTATTTGATAAAAACTGCTGGGATAATTGGAAATTAGTATGGCAGAAATTAGGCATGGACCCACACTTAACACCATATACCAAGATAAGATCAAAATGGGTCCATGACCTAGGCATAAAGAACAAGATTATAAATAAATTAGAGGAACATAGAATACTTTATCTCTCAGACTTGTGGAGGAGAAAGAAATTTGTCACCAAAGATGAACTAGAGACCATTACTGATCACAAAATAGAAAATTTTGATTACATCAAATTAAAAAGCCTTTGTACAAACAAAACTAATGCAAACTAGATTAGAAGGGAAGCAACAAACTGGGAAAACATCTTCACAGTTAAAGGTTCTGATAAAGGCCTCATTTCCAAAATATATAGAGAATTGACTCAAATTTATAAGAAATCAAGCCATTCTCCAATTGATAAATGGTCAAAGGATATGAACAGACAATTTTCAGAGGATGAAATTGAAACTATTACCACTCATATGAAAGAGAGTTCCAAATCATTATTGATCAGAGAAATGCAAATTAAGACAACTCTGAGATACCACTACACACCTGTCAGATTGGCTAAGATGACAGGAAAAAATAATGATGAATGTTGGAGGGGATGCTGGAAAACTGGGACACTAATGCATTGTTGGTGGAGTTGTG
Organism: Antechinus flavipes; assembly: GCF_016432865.1. Lineage (NCBI taxonomy): Eukaryota > Metazoa > Chordata > Mammalia > Dasyuromorphia > Dasyuridae > Antechinus > Antechinus flavipes. The sequence continues at coordinate 320,841,895 of NC_067398.1, forward strand.
AACGAATCCAACCATTCTGGAGAGCAATCTGGAATTATGCCCAAAAAATTATCAAATTGTTCATACCCTTTGATCCAGCAGTGTTTCTATTGGGCTTATATCCCAAAGAAATGCTAAAGAAGGGAAAGGGACCTGTATGTGCCAAAATGTTTGTGGCAGCCCTATTTGTAGTGGCTAGAAACTGGAAAATGAATGGATGCCCATCAATTGGAGAATGGCTGGGTAAATTGTGGTATATGAATGTTATGGAATATTATTGTTCTGTAAGAAATGACCAGCAGGATGAATACAGAGAGGACTGGCGAGACTTACATGAACTGATGCTAAGTGAAATGAGCAGAACCAGGAGATCATTATACACTTCGACAACGATATTGTATGAGGACATATTTTGATGGAAGTGGATTTCTTTGACAAAGAGACCTAACTGAGTTTCAATTGATAAATGACAGACAAAAGCAGCTACACCCAAAGAAAGAACACTGGGAAACGAATGTGAACTATCTGCATTTTTGTTTTCTTCCCGGGTTATTTATACCTTCTGAATCCAATTCTCCCTGTGCAGTGACAGGTAAGATGAACAAAGAGAAAGAAACTTCTTATGAGTTAAGAATTGTTTCATTCTTCGTATTTGTAGCCATACCTAGCACAATTCCTGGCACAGTGCTCAGTAAATGCTTGTTAATTATTTTTTTTAATTTTTATTTAATAATTACTTTATATTGACAGAATCCATGCCAGGGTAAATTTTTTTTTTTACAACATTATCCCTTGCACTCGTTTCTGTTCCAATTTTTTCCCCTCTCTCCCTCCACCCTCTCCCCTAGATGGCAAGCAGTCCTTTATATGTTTGATATGTTGCAGTATATCCTGATACAATATATGTTTGCAGAACCGAACAGTTCTCTTATTGCATAGGGAGAATTGGATTCAGAAGGTATAAATAACCCGGGAAGAAAAACAAAAATGCAGATAGTTCACATTCAGTTCCCAGTGTTCTTTCTTTGGGTGTAGCTGCTTTTGTCCATCATTTATCAATTGAAACTCAGTTAGGTCTCTTTGTCAAAGAAATCCACTTCCATCAAAATATGTCCTCATACAATATCGTTGTCGAAGTGTATAATGATCTCCTGGTTCTGCTCATTTCACTTAGCATCAGTTCATGTAAGTCTCGCCAGTCCTCTCTGTATTCATCCTGCTGGTCATTTCTTACAGAACAATAATATTCCATAACATTCATATACCACAATTTACCCAGCCATTCTCCAATTGATGGGCATCCATTCATTTTCCAGTTTCTAGCCACTACAAATAGGGCTGCCACAAACATTTTGGCACATACAGGTCCCTTTCCCTTCTTTAGTATTTCTTTGGAATATAAGCCCAATAGAAATACTGCTGGATCAAAGGGTATGCACAATTTGATAATTTTTTGGGCATAATTCCAGATTGCTCTCCAGAATGGTTGGATTCGTTCACAACTCCACTAACAATGAAATGCTTGTTAATTAAAACAAAAGAGATCCACTGCTTCTTCAGGTAACAATTAGGGATTAACAGGAAAACTCCCATTGAACATAGGGTAGAAACAGAATTCAGACAGGCTCAGTGGATGGAACGCTGGCCCATGAATCAGGAGAACATGAATTCAAATCCATCCTCAGATACTTACTAGCTGTGTGATCCTTGGCAAGTCACTTAACTCTGTTTGCCTCAGTTTCCTCATCTGTAAAATTAACTAGAAAAAGAAATGGAAAGTCACTCCAGTACATTTGCCAAAAAAAAAAAAAAAAAGATTGTGGAGAATTATAGAGAGAGTTATTCATAATTGTACGATCAGAAACACAATTAAGCCAGAAAGACTCTTTGGAATCAAAGAAAGGACCTCAGCTAGGAAAATACTAAATTCAACTGACCTTCCCGACTTTCTTCCCCTGATTTGTATAACACACAAGATAAGCTTTTCTAATATCAAGGTATTTTCAAATGAATCCCATTTTCTTATTACATGCCCAAAGTATGAGTACAAGTGCTAAGACTTTAGCAATGACCTTTTTTTAAACCAGATGCACAGAGGAGATCAAAAAGAGGGCTGTCAATATTCCTGAGTCTGTAGCATCAGGAAGGAACTACTATACAATATCATAGATTTAGAGCTAGAAGAAACTGTAGAGACCATATAATTGCAGATCCCCATTCCCTCATTTTACAATTATGGAAACTAAACATCAAAGGAGGTAAAATTATTTATCTAAATGTCATAGCTAATAAGTGGCAGAGTCAAAATTTGAACTCAGGTCCCCTAACTTAAAATGCATTGTATTTTCACTGTCCCATGCTGTCTCTCCAGTGGAACTATCACCACCCACCACCCACTTCTAACCTAGACTCCCATCTATGAGGTAAGAGTACTTCTGGGGCTCTCAGATCACTTAGATATATCTAAGCCCTCCAACAGAGTAATGGAGCAGATTTCCCCTCCTTAGCTCTTAAAGGAACTGACAACCTAGAGAGACTGCTTGAAACTGGTTACTCATATCCTCAGAAATGCCTCATTCTTCTTTACCTCTTTCCAAAAATGATCTTGATTCATCGAAAGTCATAATTCTTACATCAGTCTCCTTCCTTACCACACATTTAACCTTTCTGTGAGAGGTGGAATCCATTCTCTAACACAATTTGACACTCCTGTATGCAATATTATGCCAGTAAAAATCTGTTACCAAAATCTTAACTCTGTTAAAGCTTTTCTGTATGAAGCAATGGCAAGCAATTTGAAAGCTGAGAGCATACAGCTCTAAGACCTTGGAATCCTTGCCAGATTTCAAGTAGTCTCCACTGGTGTTAAATACACTGACAAGCACTTGGCTTTTAAAGCAATTGCCTCTTGGTAGCCTCAATCTCTCCTTTAAAGGTGTATATACCTACCACATCATGCATCATTGAATCTAAGGAACCATCTTCAGAACCAGAGTTCAATTTTTAGCAGTACTGCTTCCTTTAGAATATCTTCATGTTGTCAAGCAATCTTCTTTTGCAGGGACTTTGGTTGATGAATATGCTAGGAACTGCCATGTGAGCTTTCCAATTCTGAAAATTCTGGAAACTATCAATCAATTAAATTCAATTCAATCAACATTTTAAGTACCTACTATGTTGTCATGGACTATTTTAGAAACTAAGGATACAAAGATAAAAAAAAAAAAAACAACCCTGTCTCTACCCTCAGAGAGCTAACATTCTTCTGGGAGTAAATATCACATACAGAGGAAAATCAATTTCTATATCTGTAAAAATAAGAGTTGGAGCAAAGATTAAAGTCCCCTGAAGCCACCGGATGTCCTTTATGGAACAATCTCCAATTTCCATCACATTGAGAGGGGTGTTTTCTTTTTACATTCATCTCACCATACTAATAGTGAAAAGAGCAGAAGAAATAGATTGATGTCCTAGCTCTGACACTTGTGATTTATGTGATTTCAGACAAGTCATCTCATCTTTCTGAGCCACAGTTTCCTCATTTGTAAAATAAACATTAGAAAGCATAACACATGGAGGAAGTACAGGGGAGGAAGAACTGAGTTCAAAATTTTCCCTCTGAAATTTCCTACCTCTGTTGTCCTAGGCATAATATGAAACTCTATATGACTCAGGAAATGCCTTTGGATTAATATGCTGAGCCATGAAAAGGCTATACTTTGTATTAATGGAAGGAGTTCATAAATTGGGGGTTCTTCCTATTTTGTTTTCTCTTGATCATCAAAATACTCCGTTGTAAGTATTTAGGTTAAATGCCGTCACTTAGCCAGAAATGTACCTAGGTCAAAAAAGCTGAAACTTTTATCAAACTGTGCATACCCTTTGATCCAGCAGTGTTTCTACTGGGCTTATACCCCAAAGAGATACTAAAGAAAGGAAAGGGACCTGTATGTGCCAAAATGTTTGTGGCAGCCCTGTTTGTAGTGGCTAGAAGCTGGAAAATGAAAGGATGTCCATCAATTGGAGAATAGTTGAGTAAATTGTGGTATATGAATGTTATGGAATATTATTGTTCTGTAAGGAATGACCAGCAGGATGAATACAGAGAGGACTGGAGAGACTTACATGAATTGATGCTAAGTGAAATGAGCAGAACCAGGAGATCATTATATACCTCAACAACGATACTGTTTGAGGATGTATTCTGATGGAAGTGGATCTCTTCGATAAAGAGAGCCTTAATTGATCAAAGATGGGCAGAAGCAGCTACACCCAAAGAAAGAACACTGGGAAATGAATATAAACTGCTTGCAATTTTGTTTTTCTTCCCGGGTTATTTATACCTTCTGAATTCAATTCTCCCTGTGCAACAAGAAAACTGTTCAGTTCTGCACACATATATTGTAGCCAGGATATACTGTAACCTATTCAACATGTAAAGGACTGCTTGCCATCTGGGGGAAGGGGTGGAGGGAGGGAGAGGAAAAAAATCGGAACAGAAATGAGTGCAAGGAATAATGCTGTAAAAAATTACCCTGGCATGCGTTCTATCAATAAAAAGATATTAAAAAAAAAAAAAAAAAGCTGAAACTTTGCTCCAAGTCATCAAAATTTAGAGGTTTCTCTTTTAGAAACAAAAACCACTGAGCTTATCATGTACTTAGCAAGAACAATTTATTAATATAAGAAGTATTTAGATGACACTTGTGACCATAACCATAACCCAAACAAGTTCTTAGACAGTCTAGTCTTGCCCTATTCTCATCCATCCATACCTGAGGTCTGTTCTCTTATTGATATGTAAGATCTCTGTCCTCTGTTCTAAATGTAGAATATAGCAGATAGTAAGTACTTAATAAATGCTGGATTCCTTCCTTTCTTCTGTCTCCCCATCACAAGTCAATGCTTGTCTCCTAACATATTGGGATATTGATTTACAACCAGCAACTGAATATATACTTAAAAATTAATTTCAAGGAATTTTTCATCTTATTTACCCTGGGGATATTTTGTGAAACTAGCCCCATGCACCAAAGAAGTTATAGATGGTCGTGTAGCTTACAGATTCTCCAAGCAACTATTATATATTACGGAATACCAATACCTTGGTTTTGAGATTCTTAAATATTCCAACTAACAATTTCTTTGGGTATATTAAAAATCAAGTTAAGAGTTTCAAATATAAGTCTAACATTTTTTATTTCCCTTCTTTTTTGCTGTTGTTTTTGGGGTTTTTTGAGAGGCAATTGGGGTTAAATAACTTGCTCAGGTTCACACAGCTAAATAAGTGTCTGAGGTCACATTTGAACTCAGATCCTCCTGACTATTCACTGAGCCATCTAGCTGCTCCTGGTCTTCCTTCTTCTGAAATATTTCTTGTATCACATTCATTACTTGTCTTCAGTTTACAGTGGCCTACAAAGAAAAGTAAGCTCTTCATGTCTCTTATCTTTAAATTTTTTTCAATGTCATTGTTTTGGGGTTCTTTTTTCTTTAGTCTTTTTACTTGAATTGTGTTGGCTTTTCCAAACAAATGGGGGATTGGTTTATATTCCTTTGTTATTGCTCAGTCATTTCAGTCGTGTCCAACTCTTTGTCACCCTATTTGGAGTTTTCTTAGCAAAGATAGTAGAGTGATTTGCCTTTTCCTTCCCCAGCTAATTTTACAACTAAGGAAACTAAGGCAAATAGGGCTTCCCCTGGATCACATAGCTAGGCAGTATCTGAGGCTGTATTTGAGCTCACAAAGGTCTTTCTGTCTCTAGATGCTGCACTCTACTCACTACATTACCTCACTGCCCTTATATTCCTAATCTGCTTTGGATTTTTCCCTTTTCTCTCTGACCAAGGCTTGTAGGAACTAATAATTAAATAAATACGATATCATACATGATTTCTTGCAAGTAGCCTATGTTAATTGATTACTTTCTTCTTTGTTCCACCAAGTTGAGTCAATCTCTGATACATACAACTTTGCTCAAATCATTTTATCTGACTGGGCTTCAGTTTCCTAATCTGTAAAATGAAAAAGTTTTCTGGATGACCTCTAAGTTTCCATCCAACTGTAAATCTCAATCTATGTGGTATCTCCAGAAGCTATTTCAAATAGGAGTGAATGCAATATAAATGACGCTGCAGGAATTAACTTTCGTTGGGAATCTACTTGCTCATGTCAGAGAACGAATGATTATGTGAGTCAACAGCAGCCAAAAAAAGATAACTGGTTATGACTTTTATGCTACAGGAAAAGATATATCTGTGATGTCATTGTGGAATTCCCATGTCATTTAGGAGGTGCTCTAGGCTTCTTGAGAAATCTTATTATTGGCTTCAGGCAAGCTCTTTGGCATATCATGTCACCAGAGGCACACTGACCCATAGAAGAATACATCCATCTGAATCTAGCATGCAACATATGCTGTGTGGTGCCTGAGAAAGAAAATTATCTGTCAAAGTGACACGACTGAGAGATCGCTCATAAAAGGGACACACGCATTCTCCTTTGCACAATAACCAGACCAAAGAAAGATTGCTCATATTGGTTCCATGTCAGGAACACATCTAATTAAATAAAAAAGTAATAATAGCTTGCATTTACATGATACTTTAACATTTGCAAAGTGCTTTACTTACATTAGCTTAGTAGATCCTCAGAAATGATCCTATGAACAAGGTGCTATTATTGCCCCCATTTTCCAGTACTTACTATAGGTCAGACATTGTGCTGGATGCTAGAAGTATAAACAGTCCCTCTTCTTACATACTGTTTTGAGCTAAGCAATCTATAGAATGGTACAAAAATCTTCAATCATACAAAATTATTAAAAAGTAATTTTGAGCAGGGGAATCTCATCTTTATTAGTCTGAACGTCAGTTTGTTATTAAAGTATATCGTTTTTCATAATGAGGTCTAAGCAGATACAGACTAAGCTAAAGACTGGCAGTAGTAGTTGGAAGGAAAGGCTAGATATCTTTAAAAAGTGCCATTTGTGCTTAGAGTAGGAGGAAGCTCGATATTCTCCCGGGGCAGAATCTTTCTCAGGAGTATTCCAAAATAAAGCTTTAGTATTTGTCACAGTTCATCCCCAGATGATGGAATTGACTTGTTTTTCCCATGGGATTTAGTGCTCCCATGAGACTCTATTGGACTCTACTGTAGTGTCTTATGTGGAAATTGTTCTGTTTTGAACAAGAATGAGCTTTTGACTAATTAAAGTCTCTTGGGGAAAAATTGAAAAGGAGGGATAAAAAAGGCTTCTTTCTCCCCTGCAAGTGAGCCTAAGTAGTTTATGGTCCTACTGCTGCCCAAGAGGTTACCAACTACATGCAAAATGACTTTCTTCTAAAGGATTATTTACTAGGTTTATTAAAAAATCAAAGAAAACAGACATGGTGACTTTGTTCATTTGCCTCTTCAGTTTCTAGCACATCGCAATGGAGAGAGTATTGAACTTAAGAGTCAGGAAGACATGAATTCTAATTCAGCCTTAGACATTTATTAGTTTTGTGACTCTAGGCAAGTTACTAAAAATCTCTGCCTCAGTTTCCTGTAAAAATGGAGAGGATATGAAGGGCATTTAATTCATAGGGTTGTTGTGAAGATCGAATGAAAACCTTAAATAAATGCTAATTATTATTACTATATAGTAAGTAATAAATATTTGTTGATTGGTTTTATTTAATCAATTAGGGATTTCAAAAGGGGTTTTTGTTGGTGATGGTTTTTTAAAGCTGTTTTAGATTAACTCTGTGAGTAAAATGATCCACTGTGTACTGTAATTCTTGTCTTTGCCCTAATGTTTAGTGGTAAGTAGAGTAGATCCCAGCTTCTTAAACTGTGGTTCACAACCCCATCTGGGGTCTCATAATTGAATGTGGGGGTCACAAAATTATGATTTATTATCAGTATATGTTTGATTTGTGTACCTATTTTATACTTGGCAGCACATAAAAATTTCTCAGGTGAAAAGGAGTCGTGAGTGGAAAAAGTTTAAGAAGCCCTGATAGATACAACTGTCTCAAATTCTTTCCATTCTTTTTTAATAAAGAGAATGTCCCTTATCTTGCCAAATAACACTTAGTATCTGATTTCCCCCAATCTCTGGCTTAGTCAAAGATTCTATTTGACTAAAATAATATTAGCAGAGAACCTGAGATTTCAACACAAGCAGCTTTATTTGAAGAAAAAAAAAAAGATGCAAAAACACAATCAGGAAAAAAAAAAAAAGAAGGGATTTTGCTTCAAGACCCTAAGCTCCTAAGCACTAAGACCCTAAGAAAGCAGTAACAAAGGATCTCCCAGGTTGCTGTCCCCTGACAGATTGGCTTGAAGAACCCAGCTCAGTGCACTGAGTGAGTGAGGAGGAAGGAAAAGCTTAAGATCCGCCCATCTCACAGGGTTACCTTTTGTCTGAGGATTTCAGGTCTGTAATCCTTACCTCATAGTGAGGAAAGTAACAAATTCATCATCTTCTTGCAGGCAGGATATTTTTATGCTTCCTTTTGTTTTGGTGAAAAGATTTCCCTGATACTACCTTGAAATTCCCTGGGTCCTGCCAGCTCTCTTCCTCTTCCCCCAGAAGGATTAATGAGACTAAAATCACATTCATACTAATAAGACAACAAAAAAGATTTACTACAACTTCCTACTGATCTCTCAAATCATTTCACTAATTCAGAAAACAAAACTCTACTAAGAGTGGGGGCAGGGGAGTAGCATTAAGAATTTGAAGATAATTATCAAACTTCAGCCCTGCTATTTGTATTAATTTTATTTTTCTAGGTAAGGGGAGAAAATACCCTAAAATTCACAAATTTCTGCTTATGACCCTTGACCCTCTTACTTGCCTTCTATGTAATTTTACTACTACAGTTTGGAAGGGTACACAGAAAAGCAAAGTGGTTTTGTTACAATTGCATTAAATTTAATTATTCCTTTTTAAAAGCATACATAACAATTAATTTTCATATAAAATTATTTTTACTGGTCTTTATATATTGAAATGGTTGTTGATGTGTGTGTTTATATTTTTAAAAGAAAGCTTATATTAAAAAGAATTTTGCTTTCAGTTTTCACTAATAAGGAGTTTTGGATTGTGAGAACCTCAAAGTGCTTTTATAAATCATTTTAGAATTTTTAACCATATAGAGACTAAATTCCCAGATATTATTTCCTTTTTTCCATTAAAAAAAAAAGAGCTGAGAAGAGATCAACATAAAGAGTTTGCAGAAAAAAATACTATCCAATTTTATGTCAACCTATCAAACACAGCTCTTTTAAGCTACATTGAGCTGATTCCTCCTAAATTCCATTCAAATCATCAAATATACAAGGAATATCACCAAAAAAAATCTAATTTCAGTTTTAAATTCTTAAACCTTAAAAGTGCACTAAGCCTTTTGCAACTCCCTCTTTTAAGCACCTGAGATGTCTTCATCATTTTAGCAATATCCTAGAGTTATAAGGACCTTTCCTTAAAAGAGGTCAACATACCTATACAAATTGTTTAAAATGTGGTCATAGTGATCATAATAATAGTATAAGATTATCTTTATCCCTCTTTTATAGAGAAAGAAAAAGAATCCAAAAATACTTCAATGATGTTCCCAATATCCCTTGGCTAGGAGAGTATACATAGAATTTGTATAGCAAATTAAAATAGTAAATCCAAGGAGCCCAGTTTATAAAGTTGGTTTTAAAGATTAAGGGATGGAAAGGCTTTCACATTCTACTGAGATTTTTACATGGCTGAAAAACTGTTCATCTTTTATCCTCTAGTGTTTTATTTAAAGGAGCTATGAACCTTTTGACTTGAGGCCAGTTAAACCAATTGAATTAAAGGTTCTTATGTGATCTTACTAGTTAAAATTAGTACTATTTCCTCACAACTATCTGGGAGTGACACAAAAGCTTTGACCCCTATCAAGAGAAGTGGCAGAAGAGGTATTAGAGAATTATTAGCACTTAGGAAAAAGCATTGAATTTTGAAATTTTAAGTTACCCCTTTCTTTGGATCCATCCCTTTATCTCTGTCTCTGCATGTCTCTCCAACTCCCCCTGTCTCCCTTCTCTCTCTCTCTCTCTCTCTCTCTCTCTCTCTCTCTCTCTCTCTCTCTCTCTCTCTCTCTCTCTCTCTCTCTCTCTCTCTCTCTCTCTCTCTCTCTCTCTCATGAAATTAAGCTAGGAGAGTAGTACCAGTTTATTCTTCAACAGTAGGTAGCAACCAGATAAAGATACCTCTTTTCCATCTGGGGGAAGTTTTTAGACCTCGTTTTAAGAAGCAAGGCAGGTAGAAGGGCCGTTTACTTTCAGCTCATGAGTCCTTTGGATGAACGAGGCATTTGGAAAGAAAAATTTCTCCGCTCTCCTTATAAATCAAATGAATAAAAATAAAAACCTCTGACAAGACTAGTGCTTTTCTCCCGCCCCCACATTGAACTGGCTTTAAAGAAAATACTCTTTCCTGCTCCTTTCCCTTCTCCTCTACTAAAAGAGAAAAATCAAACAACCTTGTAAACAAATCAATTTAACATTTCCAAGGGCTTTTGACCTGTAACAATATCAATTCTATCTTTTTCTTCCTTTTTTCCTTCCTTCCTTCCTTTCTTTCTTTTCTGTTTTCTTCTTCTTTCTTCCTCCCTTCTTTTCTTCTTCCCTTCTTTCCCTCCCTCCTTTTTTCCTCCCTCCATTCCTTCTTTCTTTTCTTTTCTTTTTCCCTTCCTTCCTTTCCTTTTCTTTCTTTCTTCTTTTCTTTCTTCCTTTCTTTTTTATATTTAAAAAAAAACCCTATGATTCTGATTCCTAGAAATATGCCAGGGCCTGATGAAGGCACATTTCATTCATTGTTCATAGAGTTCTGAATGATTAAAAAAAAATTTTTTTTAAGCAGGAAAGGGATAAATTCATCAAAGTTGCAAGAATATTCTAGGGGGAAAAAAAGGAATTTCCTGAGGTAACTGTCCTTGACCTGGCTCTTTAATCGAGTGAAATTTCATCACTTTATCTAATATCATGCTTCATGCTTCAGGCTCCCAGCAATTCTATTTTAGTGTGGTCTAATGGGCAGCTGACACATCCGCTCAGCAGCAGACTGTATAATATCTGCTGACACACTGTGTGGTGAGCACCCTATAGAGAGCTGTTTATTTGTGCCTGGCAAGGAAAAATTTCATCTAGTTGCATCTCTTCATCACCCTTTCAGTCTCTGTTTCCAGGGCAGCAGTGGGCTTCCCATATTGGAGAGGTTCTGGAGCCCTGGCCAGGAATTCAGTCGCTTATTTGGGTGGCTGTACATTATCTGACTTTAGGTGAGAGGTTGTGAAAGCGCTGGTTATGGTTGTCTGAAACCTGAATCTAGATAGTGTAATGAAGAGTGTCATTCTAACTGCTTTGCAGGCAGCTCTTCTCACAACCCCTGATTCAATTTGATATTCTGAGGTTAACGCACTGTATTGGGACTGAAAATAGGAATGCACACGAAAAGCTTTTATATTTATTCAGTTCAGTAAGCATGGCAAACTCATCAACAGCTATTTGTACACTGTAGGCATGGTGGGGCTTACTTTGATGTTCTGATCTATGCTTGCGATTTTTTCCTCCAGTATTACTTTGGAGTAAAAAATGCACTTAAAAAAAAAAAAAACAGACTTAGCTCTCAACATAATAGAAAAGGACATTATCATAAACGAGGCAACATAGAAAAATAAAGCAATGACACAATCTGTGACTCTGACCTTCCATCTTCAGGCAGCATTCAAATTGCTGAGAGAGCAAAGAATAAGGGGACTCTTGGAGATTGCTAGGGAGGGGCAGTTAAACTGGTTATACACATTAACTGGATACCCAGTTTTAGAGTCAACATTCTCTGCTGCCCAGTTGACCTGCAAATGTAACTTTAAACAAACTGATGTTATCACAAAAACAATAATAATGAAGCTGGGGGCCTAGTGGAACTGTTAAAACTTTGAGACTTCAATTTGGTTTGCCTGGATAGTATACCATAACTAGAATAAGTCCACTTAGTAATATTTCCCCCAAAAGATTAAATTTAGCTCAAAATGGAATGGATTGGCCCAGTGATCCCCATAGGAGCATTCATAGAGCAAGGATACTCATGTAGTCAAATGATGTCTGATTTGGGGTGTGGAGCAAAGCAAACTAAAAGCAGTTAGGAAGATATATAAAGGACTCTGTTTACTAGGAGATGAAACTCAGCATGAATTGGGAACCAGGAAACCTAGATTCTAAGCCCTGCTTGACTATTTACTAGTTCTGTGTATAATGGTTAGCAAATCACTTTATCTCTTGGCTTCCTTATCTGTGAAAATAAGGCTGTTTGGTTAGATCAGAAAGGTCAATTTTTTGTGTCATGAATTTCTACAGCAGTCTAATAAAATCTATGTTTCTCAAAATGATGGGTTTTTTTTAAATTAAAGGAAATTGTAAATTATTTAGAGGTTAGTGAAAGTAAAGTCAAGTAAATAGACCCCTGAAATATAGCCACAGATTTCTTATGGGAGAAGGGGCAGTCTGTGAACCCCAGGTTAAAGTCTAGATGATTTCTTTAAGGTCCTTTCTAGTTCTCACATTAGGTAATCTATTATCTACTTCCATTAATATAAGCCATTCTGTGTGTGTGTGTGTGTGTGTGTGTGTGTGTGTGTGTCTATCTGTCTGTCTGTCTGTCTCTGTGTGTGTGTGTCTGTCTCTATCTCTGTCTTTCTCTTTATCTGTTTCTCTATCTCTGTCTCTGTCTCTTTCTGTCTGTGTCTCTCTGTTTCTCTCTGTGTCTCTCTCCATCTCTCTCCATCCCTATCTCTGTCTCCTTTCCTTCCTCCTCTCCCTCTCTCTCTCCTTCCCTCTACCCCCTCTCTGTCTCTCTGTCTCTTTGTCTCTCTCTGTATTTGTTTCCTCTGTCTCTATATCTCTATGTCTGTCTCTGTGTCTCTTGTCTCTGTCTCTCTCTCCTCTCTCTCTCTCTCTCTCTCTCTCTCTCTCTCTCTCTCTCTCTCTCTCTGTGTGTGTGTGTGTGTGTGTGTGTGTCTCAGCCATAACATGTATGTTGTTGCTATGTTTAGTCATTTGTGACTAAATTCTTTGTGACTGAATGGACCAAAGGTCACCAGGCCCTCTACCCTCCACTATCTCTCAAAATCTGTCCAAGTTCATGTTCATTGCTCCATGACGTTATTTATCCCTCTTATTCTATGCTGTCCCCTATTTTTTTTTTTTTGCCCTCAATCTTTCTCCACATCAGTATCTTTTCCAATGAATCTATCTTATTATTACATGGCCAAAGTATTTAAGCTTAAGCTTCAGTATTTGACCTTTTAGTGAATATTCTGGATTAATTTCTTTCAATATTGATTGATTTGACCTCCTTGCTGTCCAGACACAAGTAGTTTTCAAGCCACTCTGCTATAGGTGAAGGAGAAGACAGCATCATATGCATTTACAAGTTTGTGTCACTTTATGATAGAAAGAAAGAAAGAAAGAAAGAAAGAAAGAAAGAAAGAAAGAAAGAAAGAAAGAAAGAAAGAAAGAAAGGAAGGAAGGAAAGAGGGAGGAAGGGAGGAAGAAAAGAATGGAGGGAAGAAGAAAGGATGGAGGAAGAAAGGATGAAGGAGGAAAGAAAGGAAGAAAAGGATGGAGGGAGGAAGAAAGGAAAGAAAGAAGGAAGAAAGACAATGGATGCCATTACTTGGAAATGGCTGAACAAATTGTAGCAGACAAATATATTAGACTATAATAGTGCTAGAAGAAACAAATATGAAGAATTAAAAGAAGACTTGTATGAGCTGATAATGAAAGTAAAAACAAAAAAATCAATATACAAAATGATTGACATAAAGGAAATGATTTTTAAAAATAAAGTCACATATGGATCTTTTCAACAGTGAGGTGATTCAGGCCAGTTCCAATGATCTTGTGTTGAAAAGAGCCATCTGCACCTAGAAAAAGGATTGTAGGGACTGAAGGTGGATCACAACATAGTATTTTAACTTTTTATTGTTGTTTACTTGCATTTTGTTTTCTTTCTCATTTTTTCCTTTCCTATCTGATTTTTCTTGTGTATCATAATAATTGTGGAAATATGTATAAAAGAATTGCATATGTTAGCATTGGATTATTTGCCATTCAGGGGAGGGAGTGGGGGAAAGAGAAGGAAAAAAAAATTGGAACACAAGGTTTTGCAAAGGTGAATGTTGAAAACTATCCATGCATATATTTTGAAAATAAACAGCTTTAATAAAAAAAATTTAAATACAGTCAAATTCAGATGAAGTGAAATGAAAAATCTTGGTCCTCAAAGAACTGATAAGGAAACAAAGCTTCTTCCTTTAAGTAGAAAGATAAGGTATCAAATACATAAAAAAATACATACACTATCTAAATGGTTAGTTACTGTCCATTTATGTTTTTGTTTAAATGTTTTTCCATGTTACAAGGAATAATTCAGTGATGGGGAGGGGTTAAGGAAATGACTAATATAAAATCAAAAAGCAACAGAAAAAAATTTTTATGTAAAAAAAAAAATTGTACCAACAGATGTTTTTAGATCAATAGTTTACGCTTAACAGACTAGATCTACCAATATTTCCCAGATATCATTTTCTTCTGAAATAAACCTCTCCAATACAAAGTCATAACAACCAAGCTTAGAGTTTGCTTTAGCATAAGCTCTGGAAGGGAGGAATCACACACTTGCCATTCTCTGTATGGTGCATATGCTGTCAGCACATGGGCTCAAAATACCCTTAACTTGTAGTAGAACCATATTGATGAATTGGCCAGTATGTAAAAAGTTCATTAGAGTAAAAAACCAAGTATATAAAAAGGTTGGAAAACAATCTTGTTATTCTTTTTTTTTTTTTAGGTTAAATTATGTATAATTGTAGAAAAATTCCTTCTTAAAATTGTGTTTGAAGCTTTTTCAAATGGTTGGCAAGACTTCCTACTTTCTAGGACTATAAACTACACTGACTGCCAAATTGTCAAAAATAAAAAATGTGGGCTTTAAATGCTGTTTTTATTTTCCCCCCAGTGGAAATAGACTATACAAGCATTTTCTCTGCCAAAATAGGTTCCTTTTCCAAGGGAAAAAAGACATAATTTAAAATTTAAATGACTGTAGAAGGGGATAACTCTATTCCCTATATCTCCTTGCTCCTCAAATGACAGGTAGAAGTATCACAGAATCATAACATTTTGGAGCTTTAAGGGACTCTAGGGATAATCTAGACCAATCCTTCAAAGAACTACCATAATCACTATTCCATTTTACAGATAAAGAAATTGGGACTCAAAAAGGTTTAAGTGACTTTTCCAAGTTCTCACAATTATTTACTAACAGAATCAAGGCCTTGGATTATACAATTTAAAGGGATTATTAGTATAACCAACCCCTCAAATTTTCTCTGTTCTCCCCAGTCCTATTTCAGTCAAAATATAAATTAAATAATCAGCAAATAGTCTACTGTGCTAGATTCTGGGGACATGAAAGCAGAAACTGCTTCACATCTCTAGCAACTAGCACAGTGCCTGCCTGGTGCAAAGTAACTTGATTCTCAATAAATTCGTGTTAATTGATTGATTCTTTTGGGGATCAGGAGATTAGTACAGTTTAGGTAATAGCAATGAAGTTTGGAGAAAGCAAAAATAAAGTGTAGTGGTCTGATAAAATAAAAGCTTTGATTCAGAGTTTGGCACTTATTATATCGCCTCCTACTTAGATGTTTAAGCTGCACACAAATGATAAATACTATCTTTAAAGAGAAGATTCTTTGTGTGGGGGAGTGAGAGAAGGGAAGGAAGGAATTATGATTGGATGAAGAAAAATTAAAAATGGACATTTTCTCTCATTTAGAACATGCTATCTTTGAAGAAAATAGGAGTTAAACTTTTAGAAAAATTCCTAGAGATCCAAACCTGATAGCATTCTCCACACTCCTCTCAGGAAGTGGACAAACTTGAAGTCTAAACCTCTTATTATATAACAGATTTAAAACTATGCTTACATATGAATTAGGATAATGATACCGTTCAATAGTTTACGGAAAGTTGAAGGTTAAATGATCCTTAGTTCCTTTAGGGTTTTCTTCTGATTGTCATTAGGGCTAATAGGAGAAAAAATAAGAAAATCAATAAAAACCAAACTCAGCCAACAAAGATGTTTCTGTGTCTATCTGTCTCTGTTGTCAGTCTCTATCTCTGTCTCTCTCTTTCTCTGTGTGTGTGTGTGTGTGTGTGTGTATGTGTGTGTCTGTGTCTCTGTCTCTCTGTCTCTTTGTCTCTATCTGTGTGTGTCTTTCTGTGTCTCTCTGTCTCTGTCTCTCTGACTCTGTCTCTCTTGTCTCTGTCTCTCTGCATCTATCTGTGTGTATCTTTATCTCTCTGTCTCTCTCTCTGTCTCTGTCTCTCTCTGTGTGTCTTTCTGTGTCTCTCTGTCTCTGTCTCTCTGACTCTGTCTCTCTTGTCTCTGTCTCTCTCTGCATCTATCTGTGTGTATCTTTATCTCTCTGTCTCTCTCTCTGTCTCTGTCTCTCTCTGTGTGTCTTTCTGTGTCTCTCTGTCTCTGTCTCTTTGACTCTGTCTCTCTCTCTCTTGTCTCTCTGTCTCTCTGTATCTCATCTCTGTATCTTTGTCTCTCTCTGTCTCTATCTGTGTGTGTCTCTATCTCTGTCTCTCTCTGTGTGTCTCTCTTTCTCTGTCTCTCTCTGTCTCTCTCTCTCTTGTCTCTCTGTCTCTCTCTGTCTCTTTGTCTCTGTCTCTCTCTCTCTATCTTTCTATCTGTGTGTCTCTATCTCTGTGTCTCTCCCCTCCCTCATCCACATTATCTTGAAATTTTTAGCCAAAATTTACAAGCCAGGAAAGGCCGGTTTCATAAGGGGATAAACAAATACATGTCTTCTTTCAAAATGACTAAAAGACTTATCTTGATTCGAATGTAGACCAGTAGATGCTGAAATCTACCAAAAGAAGTGGCAATTTTCTCCTGAGATCCTATCCTCGGGAACACTTGGACAAAGTTACAATTATGAAATGACTAATGATGTAATATAATTTTTTTCTTCTAGCAATGTTATTCTTCTGCTTCTTTTAATCATAATCTGACATATTAGTATGATTTCCTTTCTTGAAGTGATTTTATAATCATTTGAATCACCCAGAAGAAGGCAAGAAGGGAGAGGACAACCAGTCATTAAAGGCTTGGGCAGCCATTTCAAAGAACTGCATAATCACTAGTCTATGAAGTGGGAGATATGTTGATTTCGAGTTGTTGCCTCTGAAAATGCTTCACAGCATGGTTCAACTTTCAGATAGATATTAATCTCCCCTATTTAGCTAGGTAGTGAACTTAATAGCAAAATCCAGCTTTGAATTCAGAGCACATTATAGTGTGTGCTTATGTCAAGGGAGGGGAAGCAGGTGAATGATTGCCTTTGAAGTTGGGAAGGAAAGGAAAAATAAAAAAGAAGGAAATGGAGCTGTCATTGCAAGAAATTGGATGGAAACAGCAGCACAAGTCCTGTTACCCACAGAGTGTCCTGATGATCATTTTTTCCGCCCAAACACAATCCTATTCAAAAAGTGATAATAACAATGATGATAATATCTATAACTTACTATTACCTTTCCTTTCATGTGAATGCCAGATAATGTTATTGCTACAAATAAAACCATCAAAAATAATAGCATTAACAACCTTTTTATACAATAGTTCTTGTACTGGGATTTGAAGCAAATGGCAAATGTTGTTTTTATTAACTTTCAAATGCCTATATAAACACCATACTCTCCTATCTATCCTCATCCATGTGTTTAGCTACTTTCTTCCTAAGGTTGTGAGATGATAGACATAGGAACTGAAAAGGACCAAAAGTAACAAATCAACTAAACCTCATTTTGCAGATGAGGACACTGAGGCTCAAAGAGATGAGCAACTTATCTAAGGTCTCATAGGTTTGAAAATTGAACATATATCCTCTGATTCCTGAGAGTGTTTTTTTTTTTCTGTTGTACTAACGGACCTCTCTAATGTACATTTTTATCTTCTAAGAATAAGGTAGGCCAAAGGAAAAGGCATTTTTTGGATAGTAAATATAGATCAAGTATGTAGAACCTCCTTAAAAAACGAAATGTACTATGACCCTAGGCCCAGTTTCTTCACCAGTTAGATAGTAGAGATTACAAAAAGTCAATTCCAAAACAGTCACATTTTTTTTTGAAAGAGGAATTTTTTTTTTAATTTGAAAAGACAGCATAAGAAAAAAACAGAAAATAAATATAAAACAAAATAAAGCAAAACAAAATAGGACACTTTCATGTGCCCAGCAGAACATCAGGGAATATTCAAAGCATATAACAACAATTTACCAGATCAAGAAAGTATATATCTTATAGAAGAAAGTATACTCATGAATGACCACTTTTTCTTTACTTCTTTGGTTCTCTGTTGCTCACCTTATTTACTTTATTCTTTTTTCTCCTTTCATCCCTACCACCATTCCCAAGCAAGTTATATTTAAGATATATTTATGTATACAAATATAGATATAATATATACACTCACACCCACACCCACTCCACATACACACATGTTTTTCCTATTCTTTCTGCCTCTTTAATTAAATTCTGCTCCATAGCTTGCCTTGCTATTACTTAATCTTCCCTGACCCAAAGATTCCTCCCTTGTCTTCTTCCCTCACCCTTTACTTCCTTATCTATCCATCCCTCCCCCCTTAATTATTTATAGATTTTGGAGGGTGCTGTATTCTTCATGGTATATATGTAGTGTTATCTAGTGAACCTATTCCTCATGTGAGAAGGTTTTCAGAACTACAAGCTCTCTTCCCACCCAATGCCTCTATGTCTCTCTATTCTTCCTATGCACCTCATTTGTATAACATAATGGTTAATTTTACCTTAACTCTGCCAGTCTTTCTTTTGAGCCACTCTATTGTTTTTTTTTTCTTGTTAAAGTTATTTATTTACAAAGCATATTCATGGGTAATCTTTCCAACATTTGACCCTTGCAAAACCTTTTGTTCCAAATTTTCCCCTCCTTCCCCCCATTCCCTCTCCTAACTGGCAGGTAGTGCAATACATGTTAAATATGTTGAAATACATGTTAAATTCAATATATGTTTACATATTTGTACAGTTATCTTGCTGCACAAGAAAAACTGGATCAAGAAGGAAGAAAAAGAAAAATTGAAAAAGAAAACAAAATGCAAGCAAATAACAACAGAGGGAGTGAGAATGCTATGTTGTGGTCTACACTCAATTCCCACAATCCTCTCTCTGGATGTAGATGGTTCTCTTTATCACTGAACAATCGGAACTAAATCATCTCATTGTTGAAGAGGGCCACGTCCATCAGAATTGATCATCATATAGTCTTGTTGTTGCCGTGTATAATGATCTCCTGGTTCTGCTCATTTCACTCAGCATCAGTTCCTGTAGCCTTTCTGAAATCATTCTGTTCATCATTTCTTACAGAACAATAATATTCCATAACATTCATATATCATAACTTATTCAGCCATTCTCCAATTGATGGGTATCCACTCAGTTTCCAGTTTCTGGTCACTATAAAAAAAATGTCACAAACATTTTTGCACATGTAGGTCTCTTTCCTTCTTTTAAAATCTCTTTAAGATATAAGTCCCAGTAGAAACACTGCTGGATCAAAGGTATGCACAGTTTGAAAACTTTCTGAGCATTGTTCCAAACTGCTCTCCAGAATGTTTGGATCCATTCACAACTCCACCAATAATGTGTCAGTGTCCCAGTTTTCCCACATCCCCTCCAACATTTGTCATTATCTTTTCCTGTCATCTTAACCAATCTGACAGGTATATAGTGGTATCTCAGAGTTATCTTAATTTGCATTTCTCTAATTAATAGTAATTTGGAGCACCTTTTCATATGGCTACAAACAGTTTCAATTTCTTCATCTGAAAATTGTCTGTTCATATCCTTTGACCATTTATCAATTGGAGAATGCCTAACAGTGTCACATTTAACTAGTAGTTAAGGCAATGTACCATATAAATCCTTATATGATATATACAGAAAGTACACAAAAAGAAGGCTCCATTTAAAATAACCCTTTCATCAAGAAGGACTGAGTCAATAAGGCATTCATGTACTCTAGGCAAGATTTAGAAATTATACCTCATGTTGATTGTCTGCAAAGAACATACTGTAACACCCCAATTTGCCACAAAATAAATATCTGTGTACCAAGCTGATGAGAACAGTTTACAGATATTGAAAATATATCCAATTGTAAAAAAAAAAAAAAAAAAAAACTATTAAAAGTGTCGCTAATTGTTCTTTACTCTCCCCTAACTTATGTTCCAATCTAGGAACTTATCTATCTGATTTTCTCTGAACCATATCATTGTGATCAAGTTCTAAGATCACAGATTTAGAGATGTTAGGAATCTGAGCCCCTCTTTCACAGATGAGGAAACTGAGGCTCAGAAACAGTAAATGAATTGTTTTGGTAATGGTGGTATTTTCAAAAAATGGAGCATTTTCAAAGAGAACCATGACATTAGGGAGGTGATGCTATGACATGAAAGTGAATTGAATTCGAGTGAGGGACAGTGTGGTGTTCTTTTTCTTTAAAATATAATGGTTCTCTCTGGGAGCAGGTTTCTTGGGGAGATTTTCTGGAGGCAGCCTTAGTTTCAGTTCAGATCAATAATTACCCCAAATGCAGCCAGGTGTTAAAAGTTCAGATCTTTTATTGCTTCCTCCAAAATAGCCCAGTTAGTTTTCTTGGTGGCCTATCTCTCTGCTTGGTTCCAAAAGCTCCCTCTGAATGTCTCCAAATCCAAAGGTTTGTCCTTCAGCCTCCAGCCAGCGCAAAGGTGGAAAATGGAATGAATCTCTTGTCTTTTTGCCTGGGGCTGGGCAGCTTTCTGGAGAGCCTTTCAGACCAGCCTTAGTCTCAGTGGGGGAAGTGCAGGAGGCCAGCCACCATTCCAAATATCTCCAGCCAGCACCAAGAAATGATTGCTATTTCCCTTCAATCTTAGTTAATTGGGACCCAAACAAGGAATATGTGGGGCTTGACCTGGTATCTACTGTTGGTCAATCAATGAGAGCCAGAATGATTTGGGTTTAAAGTATGGTCCTTAAACGAGGTGGGCTTCTTCTTGAATTCAATTCTAGCATCTTATCCCCCTAAAATCTGATGTATGGGCCCACTGTAAAGAAATCCTAATATTGGGTTTTGAACTAAAAAATATAAAGATTTTAAAAGAAAATATATAATGCCATTATATTAGCTCATCTTTCAGCTAAAGGGGCAAAACCATTAGGATACATCTTTGCTATAATTAAGCCCTTTCCCAGCCACTATTCAAGCAAGTAATCACTCTCATTTTAGATTCCTCCATCTTTTTCTTTCTCCCGCCTCATCACTTTTCCCCTATATACTGGTTCCCTCTCATTCATCACTCCAAAAGAAAGACCCATTTTTTTTCTCTCCTTTTTCTCTGATCAAAAAGACTTCCAATCATCAAATAACAATACCATTGAAAGAAAATATGTATGAGGAACCTTTTTGCAATCTAAAAGTACATTTTTAACTTTCATTAGCCAATATGTCTATTAGCAAAAGAAAATTAAGCAAGGAGTCCCTTGTATCATTCCTGATTTCACTTTCCCTACCTCACCTTGAAGCTGTACTATTTTTTTTTTTTTTGCCCTTGCTCTGGAAGTTATAAATTGGCATAAGCACTGGGACTTTCATTACAATTCTGAATTAGTAATTCAGTGATAAGTGACATTTGGAAAAGTTGTGGATTTCTGCAGCATTTCCTCCAAGAATTATAAATAAGTCCCAAATATTGAATAATGCAAGTTAAAACCTTCTGTAAAAGACCATACAAAATAACGAGGTCCAGTGAAATATTCATTTGTTTTGTCAGTAAAGCTTCATCCAGGGCAATACACACATTGCATAGACTGCTTTTTAGCTAATTCTATTAATAATGAATTTCAGTTACACATCAATGAATTAAGACTTATGTCTCCAATACCAAGTCAATAACAATCTTTCTTCAGTAATGCTCAAATTCAGGTTCATAAATACACATTAAATTTAGGCTTTTGTGGGTGCTATTTTATGCTTACAGAATACCAAATGATCAAGCAGTTTTGTATCTCTGCTTTTTAAGACACAGCATCACTTCAGTCAATCAACAATGTTGTGATTCTTGGACGTTCTGGTTAAATGAATTTTCCAGTTAAGTGCACAACCCATTTAAGCAGTAAAATTGCCCAGGACAAGGATGCCCTGTGTTGGATACAGCAGTTATTGTTTTGGAGTGTTTTTTTTTTTTCAAGAGAGTATTGCCCTATTAGCTGTTTTTTCTATCACATATCTATATATTTTAAAAATGCAACTCTTTACCCACTATGAAGCTCTAAGAAGGCAAAATACCCATCAACCACAGTGTCAATGGCAGGATAAAAAGTTTTCTTTTGTTGTTTTTTTTGGTTTTTTGTTTTTTGGCAAATAGGAAGTTAAGATTGTCCCTGATAACCTTTAGTTCCTGTATGAAAATAATTCAAATTTTTGTCCTAATAACACCTACATGAGCATCTTAAGTATCAAACCTAATGCTTGTGTGACCTTGAATAAGTTACCTTGTTTCCATAGGCCTCAGTTAGTTTAACAGAAAAATGAAAGGTTTGGATTAGAAAATCTACATAATCCCATTAAACTCAACCATTCTAAAATCCTCTCAATTATGTTTCAGTGTCCCATTTTACCAAATTTAACATGCCCACTAAATGTGTCTCTTTAAAAAATATTTTATGAATAAGCTGATTAATTTAATTAAGGAGATAATCTAAAAGACATGTTTTACATCTAAGAGAAAGTATATCTTACTCAAGTCTCCCATCATGGTGGAGTTATTAAAATTCTGAATTTGAAATGAAAAAGTTTTGGATTAGTATCAATGTGACCTCTAAGAAGTCATTAGATCTCTCTGTACCTCCATGTCCTCCTCTGTAAAAGAGGAATGACCAAAGTCCAGATCTCACAGGATTGCTTGGAATATCAGATGAATTATTTACTATTCAGGATGACCATGGTAAGCCTTAAAGTACAGTATGAATGTCAAATGTTATTATTACTATTATCATTGTTCCTATTTGCGTTATTAGTGTGCTATTTACATCAGCCTAAAAAGAACATATACGTATATACAAATATATCTGTTTATATATATATATGAGTAGAAGAACAATTACAAGGTATAACAAGTGTAAAAGTACAAGAGGTTTTTTGCTTTATTTTAACAGATGAAAATTATTATCTACCTATAACAATAATTCTATTAAACTGATTTTTAAATAAGTGATGAGAGAGTGACATAAATTAAGCCAGTGTGTTGTTTCAGGGATCTTGGCAGGCTATAACATAGGACTGGGTCAAATAATACGGAATTTAATAGGGAAAATGCAAAGTCTTATAATAAACATTAGGAAATCAATTTCATAAGTATATAACAGGGGAAATATAGCTAGACAATTTTTATGTAAAAACTATCTAGGAGAAATCAACAGCATACTGCAGCAGTTAAGAAAGCAATACAATCTTTGATTACATCAAAAAAGATTTACTGTCTAAGACTAGAGAGGTGATAATAGTTTGCCCTGGTCAGACCTCACCTGCAGTAATATATTCAGATGACAATATATAAGCCTCAATAGAAAGAACTGAAGATGTTTAGTTTGGTGAAATGAAGACTTAGGGGTTGACATGATAGCTAACTTCAAGTATTTGAGTGGTTGTCAGATGGAAAAAAGATCAGCTTTGTTCTGCTTAGTCCTATGAGACAGAAATATGAGCAATGAGTGGAAGATCCAGAGGGAGATTTAAGTTCTGTGCTATTTAACATTTTTATCAATGATATGGATGAAAGCATGAAAGAAGGCATAAAATTTGCAGATGACACCTAGCTGATAGAGGACAGCTGATATGATACAAGACAGGATCAATAATAGTTAATAGTTCAAATATAATATTATTAAAATTTAACAAAAATAAATTTAAACATTATAATTTATCACAGAGTAGTGATTTTTAAACTTTTTTGTGTCATGGATACCCCCTTGGCAAAATAATATCTTTGTTCCATTCATAATTGAAGGAAATGCTCCTCAATAGATATTAGGGGGAAGGTAATCTGTTCGCAGATTCTTTGGCAAGGAGATGGGTCTCTCTACTCCAAGTACTCTGTACTCTGTATAGCAAGAAAAGAGCTACAACAGACCCTTGTGTGACACAAACAACTAATGGGCAATATGCAATATGACCATCCAACAAAACTTAAAGATCCCAACAAAAGAGACTAATAAAGAGCAGAATTAAGAGAAAGTAATGTTATTGAAACAGAGAGTAATATCCAGAAGGAGAAAGGTATAAGCCCTATCAAATAACAATTTATTGAGGATGTTTTACAGGGGATTCCTGTACAGATCACAAGATCTGTGATGACTGTGATGACAAAAGATGACTTTTGAGACCCCTTCTAATTCTGAACTTCTGTAGCTCTCTAAATATAGCAATCATGAGACTGGTAAAAAGAGACTGAAAACTAAATATTTTTTAAAAATCCAAATTACAACCAGACAAAGCATGTCAAACTACACAAAGATCAAGTTTCAAATGTTCAGGATATATTTAACTTAATTCTCAATATATTGTCCAAGACTAAATTGATTACTAAAGAAATTGTCTGTGGAAGCAATTTTCTAAGGCACTTGGACATGCCTCACAAACCTGAATGCTCTAAGATATGGGAACTAGCATTTAGTTACCACATTTTCAGCCTTCTTTCTCTTATCAGAAATGTTTCCTTTCTATAATTTCCCATATGAAAGTGACACAATAAATGTGTAAGATGGCTTTGTTTTTTTTTGTAATACAGAATTTTTACAAAATATCACTTAGTCTGCTCAGGGATTATTATGTTGAATACCTATTGTACTCTCAAAAGACTGAAAAGGTTATAAAGTATTGAACCTTCATTATAACACTGCCCTCCAAAGTCTTGGGAACTGACAGTACATTAAATTCCTTTACCTAATCCCTAGCAGAGAATCCCAAATGATGATTGGACTGGGGGGAGAGAGGGAGACAGATTAATGTGCCCCAAAACTAATCTAAAAATATTCTTACTCAATTACAAATCTGAAGATTTTTTTAAGGCTGTACATGTTTGAGCCATTTCTGCTGCAAGCCTGATAATAGAACTGATCTAGATGATCAATTCTGATGGACGTGACCATCTCCAGCAAAGAGATGAACCAAATCAGTTCCAATAGAGCAGTAATGAACTGGACCAGCTACACCCAGCGAAAGAACTCTGGGAGATGACTATGAACCATTACATAGAATTCCCAATCCCTCTATTTTTGTCCATCTGCATTTTTGATTTCCTTCACAGGCTAATTGTACAATATTTCAGAGTCCAATTCTTTTTGTACAGCAAAATAACTGTTAGGACATGTATGCTTATATTGCATTTAATTTATGCTTTAACATGTTTAACATGTATTGGTCAACCTGCCATCATGGAGAAGGGAGGGGGGAAAAAGGGGAAAAATTGGAACAAAAGGTTTGGCAATTGTCATACTGTGAAATTACCCATACATATAACTTGTAAATAAAAAGCTATAAAAAAAAAAAGAAGAAGAACTGATCTAGAAATGCCTTTCAGAGTTCTCCGAGTACTTTTTAGACTTCATTCAGCAAATTCTCACAATGTCACTGTAAGCTATGAAGGGATCAAATGGTATTAACAACCTCTTACAAATGAGAAAATGAGAACAATAAAAATAATAGCTCACATTTAGACAGAATTTTAAGATTTGCATTGTACATTATGCATATCCCATCTGAACCTCTCAAAAGACCTGTAAGGAAGGGTTATTGTCTATTTTATTGCCAAGCACATGCCTAGTACTGAAATTTTCTTAAGCTTGTTGACCTGAGATTTTACAGGTGAGGAAACTGAGGCTCAGAATTACACAATAGTTAATGTCAGAGTCAGGACTTGCTAACTCTCTATCCACTGCCCCTAGCTGCCCTTCACCCATTTTCTTTTATATAACTATCACTTGCATATGATATGATTATAATGTAGAATACTATCCTGAGGATACTGGAGCATTTAGAAAGACAGATAAATCCCTAAGATTACTGGATGTAAGTGTTGAAACTCAAAATGAAAGTCAGAAATTTTATCTCCCACCCCACTGGTGGGCAATTCTATTAGATTCCATGATACACCAATTTCCTTAAAGTCACTACCAGTTTCCTGACCTTCTTATATTGAAGTTGTTATGAGTTGCCTTTAAAGAGAATTCTCTCTCTCAGTGAAGAAAACTGTGTATATTTAACTCAAAAACAAGATTTGACAAGGTGACCATCTGTTTTTCTTTTCCCACTTAATTACAAAATGAGAGTACACCAAACCAACTGGAATTCCCATGTGTAGAATGAGATTATTAAATATTAATCTCTCTGTGAACTATTTTACACCCTGCCAAAAAACATTGCAGCCTCTTGGGAAGGGCAGAAATAGTATTGCTGCCCATCTACCAACAAACTCATATCGTTGCAGTCCAATACCAGGAACCACTTTAGGCTGTATTTGTATAACCAAGATACTCTAGGAAAGGACTGACTCATTGATGAAGAGTTTTTTCAGCCATTAATATGGAACTGACAAGGATCTCATAGTGAAAGTTTGGGCCTGATGTAGCACTCCCCATCACCAAGATCAATTTTCTTCCAGTAGGAAATTTTGGAATGAAATATATTTGACCAACAAAGCAAGATAACAGATCATCTGGATACCTTTCTGTCAATCACTTTTGCCCATGCTTAAATAATATCTCTGACTGGCACTCTAATTTTATTCACCAGAGAACCACTGACCCAGCAATTATATTATCCCATAAGGCCATGAGAACAGCTATTCATTCCCCTAAAGAACTAAGAATTTCAATAAATCTGAGTTTATATAGACATGAGTATGTGGGCATCAGAAAAAAAGAAGGAATGCATCGCTTCTCTCTCTGGCATCCTCTTGAAAGTATGGCATGGTCCATTTACATGTGCTCACTGTTAAGATATCATTTTCCTAGAAACTGAAAAAATAAGGGAAAAAAGAGAGTGGTGGAAGAGAATTATTGAAGAGTAAAAATTAACTGAAACAGGAAAATAACTGTAAGGAGCATAAAGGAAAAAAAGAACATAATTGATTGAAAATTTTAGAATTCAATAAACCTTTTGTAGTTTACATAACGCAAACAAACAATCTCTTACTCATTTAAACTGTCTAGTCAATTTGGAATTAGTTTTGTTGCTGTTGTTTTGAAACCGGAAGAAGGTATCCTCAAAGCCTCGAACTCTCAATAAACGTGGCACTATTTTTAATAATTAATTGCTACAACAGGATTTTTATATATTTTAATTATAAACACATTAATTTTTATATTTAGATTCATGAACAGCAGACATTGTTAAATCTCTTTCCCTTTCTTTACATTCTTAGTCCATAGTATCTTCAAAAGCTATTTTGATTCTAACCACCCTAGGTAAAATAGGAAGAGGCAGCAGAAAAAGAAACCCACTTTTCCCCAGAATCACTTAGGGCCAAAAGGACAAGGAGTTGGAGTATTTTGGTAAGTTTATAGAACTATGGAATATAATGATTTGGATGGAAAAAAACCACTGACTGGGTTTTGGGGCAAAGACAATATCAAACTATGAAGTCACACTCTTCCAATCTTACACTAGCTCTCAGCTGAGATTGCTGGAATATATTGCTGACTGCTTCTCAATCCTGGAAAGACAGAGGTGAGCAAAAATCAGGATTAAAGGAGAAATTTCAAAGTGAGGACCCCCTGATCTGACCCAGCATTTGAGCTATTATACCACCATGACAGGTAAGTTATGAAATATCACCATCACCACTACAGCTCCTCATGGGTTTAAGATAGTCCCCAAAAGATACAATAGAGGAAAAGTGCATTATTGAAAAACAGCAGGAAGAGTAATGATTAACACCATGGGCTAGAAGCTATGGAGATCTGACAGACAAGTAACAAATGCCATCGGCCGGGAGCTGTGGCAAGCTAGAGTAGACACCATATATTTTACAACTCTCAGAATTAATGCCTTTTGAGAGTCCAGGCAAGTAGATGACTGTATGTGACTGAATTTAGACACTAATCTCTAGGAGAGGTTGTTCGCTGAAAGTGCTGTTATTTTCTGAGCTTCATTTATTTTCTTTCACTTAAAAACTTTCATCTTTAAGCTTTGTGAGTTGTGTACTTATAAGGGGAGTGATGGTCTATTAAATAGTATCATATAGTGAATTTATGGAATTTTGGATGGAAAAAATGAGTCAGAATGTGAAAAATGGGTCCTTCATGTCATGTGAAATGCCTTTGACACAAGGGCTACATGAATGTTTATAATTTTCCTTACAAATTTTTTTTCTTAAATTAAAAAAAATTATTTTACCACAGCTAAAGATATATATGTGTATATGTATAAAAATCTTAATTCAAGTAAATTCTTCCCTAGAAAGTCTTCCTGCCAATATACTAAAAGAAGATTTGAGAGTTTTTTAAGCTTTCTATAATTAATTACAATATTTTATGTTGTTTTTTATTTGTTTTATTTTTACATCAGTTTGCTCATTTTTAAAAAAAATATGTCTCATTGGTATCACAGTGAATAAAGTTGAAATTTTAAATTGCATCTGAAATAATAGATGCAGAAGTACTAGGCCAATTAGAGTTTCTAAGCACTCAAAAATACACAAATGCACAAATTTCTGAAATGATGAGGTTAGTTCATCATGCAGAACAAGGTTTGGTGAATATATGAATGTCAAGGATTTGTAATTTCACAGGAAGAGAACTCACTGACCTAATGGACACTTCAAGTTATGCAGTGATAAAGTGCAGAACCAAGAATTAGGAAAACCAAAATTTAAATCCTGTCCTTAACAGTTCCTAACTCTGCACACCTAGGTAAGTCAGGTTTCTCATCTGAATAATAATGCTTACGAAGAAAACCCAAGTGGGATCATGAGAGTTGAACATAACTAAAACAACCAAACAATAACAACAATTACAAAAGTAATACTAACCATCCAGGGTTGTTGCACAGATCCAATTTCTAAAGTGCTTTATGAATCTTAAAGTACGATAAGAGTACCAGACCTGGAGTAAGAAAGACTCATCTTGTTGAGTTCAAATTTGGCCTCAGATATTTACTACTTCTGTGAACCTAGATGAGTCACTTTACCCTGTTTGTCTCAGTTTCCTCTTCTGTAAAATGAACTGGAGAAAAAAATAGCAAATCACTCTGGTATCTCTGCCAAGAAAACCTCAAATGAGGTCATAGAGAGTCAAATAAGATAGAAAAACAACTGAAAGACAACAAAATTATTATTAGCCAGTCATCTGAAGCACAGAAAGGTTAACTTTCCCTTGGCCAGACAGTTAAAAGTGGGTCTTAAACCTAGATCTTTTTGATTCCAACTCCAGTAAGTCATGCTACATAGTTGTTGAATACATGAAATTGAAGCTGAGAACAGCATTAAAATTAGGGGAAATATTGATGAGAAGTCTGACAACGTCACAAATCTATCTAGGGAAATTAAAGCATAATTTCCATCATCAGGGATTCTTAGGATTGGTTGTTCATTCCAAAACCTAACGTTGAGTGAGTTGTTTTTAATTGTGAAGTTCATCCTACCATAATTGGATAGAATTTTAGACTAAAAGGCAGGAAGACTTATAGTGAAATCCTCCCTCTGCATGTATTTGCAGTATGGGGATGAGCAAGCCACCAAACTTCTCTCTAAATGGATATAATATTTACATTTCCTATTTCACAGGCTTGTGATAAATAACTAATGAGGTGATAGAGAGATAGATGCTCATTGATGGGAGAATGGCTAAAGAAATTGTGGTACAGAAATGTAATGAAATATTACTGTGCTGTAGGAAATGTGATAAATACAGAGAAGCATGCAAAGTTATACATGAACTGATACAGAAAGCAGACCAAAGAAAACAATACTCATAATGACAACACCAATGTAAATGGAATGAACCACAGATGAAAAAAGCAAGTGAAAAGTAAAAAGCAAAACACATTAATAAAAATTTCTTTTTAAAAATGATCAGATAGTCCCTGTCCTCAAGGAACTTGTATTCGACTCAGAAATAAATGTGGAGACAGTATACAATATAAAAATGAATTTATTTCAGATGTCTAATAAATTATTAGAACTTGAAGGCACCTCTGAGATCATCTGGTCCAAAATATTCCAGTTACAAAAATGGAAACTAATCTACAGAGGTGCATTAACTTGCTTTTGGTGACAGAACTACCTAAAGAAAGATCCAGGTCTAAAAGTAAGTTTCTCTTGATTTCTAAGCTAGGCTTCTCGTCATTATATTACACTAGTAATTCTATTCCCAAAGAATATATACAAGTTTTTCGCCAACTTCAGTCCATTCTCCACTCAACTGTAAGATTGTCAAATCTTCCTAAAGCACAAATCTGACTGTATTACAGCCAGTTTCATCAACTTCCCTATAACTGCTGAAATCATATATAAAAACCTCTGCTTGGTATTCAAAATCCTTTATAACTTGTTCTCTCCTACAATCCCATTCATTTTACACCTTACTTCCCTCCCCCTTTTTCTTCAATCCAGAAACACTGAGTTCTTCAAATAAGACATTCTATACTTCAACTCCAGACATATTCACTGGCTTTCCACAAGCCTGGAATTGCCTCCATCCTCATCTCTGCCTCTTTGCTTTCGTGTCTTTCTTCAATTCTTGGCTAAAATTCTACTTTTTATAAGAAGTCTCATTTTATTCCCCTTAATGCTAGCCCCTTCCCTCTGAGATCAACTTCCAATTTTATGTATATCTTCTTTGTACATAATTGTGTCCCTCATCGGACTGTGAAAGCAATGATTTATCTTTTGCTTTTTCTTATATCCCTAGTTCTTCGCACAGAGCGTGATATATTTATTGTTGAGTCATTTCAGCCCATCCCTGCTCTGTGTGACCCCATTTGGAGTTTTCTTGGCAAAAAGTACTTTGCTATTTCCTTCTCCAGCTCATTTTACAGATAAGGAATTTAGGCAAACAGGATTAAGTAACTTGCCCAGGGCCGCATTTGAACTCTGATCCTCCTGACTTTAGGGCTAGGTCTCTACTATGCAATTTAGCTGCCTTAGTATATAGCAGTTGCTTAATAAATGTTTATTGACTAACATACTGACAAAGGACATTTCTTTGGTTAAGTACAAAGTACTTAACTTAGTTTACTTAAAGTGATTTTTTACTTAAGTACAACAGAAGGGGAAATAACAGCCAAGAACCATAAAATCAGAGTTCAGAGGTACACAAAATGAAGATTTACAATGGGGAAACAAATAGAATGTATGTGGGAGCAATGCACACATGTACAATTTTCACAATTAACCCCAAACTTATCTGGGCAGGAATTCCTTCTACAACCTCCCCAAAAAATCGCCTCCTAGCTTCTATTTCAAGACCAGAGGAAAGAATGAAGTAGATACAGAGAGTGAATAAAGATTTTGAGAAGAAAGTATTGAGAATAGCTAAAGCAGATCTAAATATTTCACGTTTGCCAAATTATTCAAGGATCTTGTTTCTTTTTGCTTCCATTTTGGGCATTTCATTAGTTGTTTATTGGTGGAGAAAAAAGGAAGGGATGTTAAAGGGGTAAGAAGGAAGAAGGTGAAGAAGTCCTTTTGGAGGTCAGTTTTTCTTCCTATCTGAACATCTAGTAAAAGGGTAGAGAAAGAATGGTAATAAATGGACAAAATGAGGCATTTGGCACACTTAACAAATTGGATTACTTAATGTGAAGTCTGCCATCACTTTATAGAGTTGGGTTTGCAAGCTCATAGTTAAACAGGACTTAAAAAGGATTTCAAATGGAAGCACAAAGTAGTTTCACAGCACTCGGAGAAGCTTCCTAATCCACCTTTTGGCAGGGACAATTTAGAGTCAGCTATTTTTCCAAATGGATGAATAAATTGACTGCAGCATTTAGCTCTTTTAAAGTTGATTTATGCTAAAAAGTGTAAAAACTGTTGAGAATTAATTCTTTGGTAAGTATTAGCTTGCTCATGTCTAGTGATAAGCTTCCTCACAGAACCCAAAAAGACCTTCTTTGTTTTCCGAACTTTGGGATGTATTGATATTGTACTCCTAACCCTAAATTCTACTTCTATATACAACTTTTCAGTTCCAGTATATCTTCTTTATCAACATCCTATCATAATGGACAATGACATTCTCTAGTATAGGACCCTCTGAAAAGGGTAAATGACAGACTTTGTAAAAGACAATATAAAATGACTTTGCATAAATCTTCCACTTCCCTATTTAACATATTATTTATTTAAGTGAGTGGGAGGCAGTAAAAAAAAGATGGGAGGAGTGGGTTAAGAAAATGGTCCTCAAAGTATTTTCCAGAGAATCCTGAAGTTCCCTGAAACTTTTTTAAAGGGTCTACAAATTCAAAAGTAGTTTTTTTTTTCTAGTATGGTAAATATCTATAAATATAACCCACATAAAACAAAAACTCTGGTTAGAACCTCAATGATTTTAATAATATAAAGATACTGAGAACCAAAGTTTGAAAACCACTAGGCTAAGAAACTTTATGATAGGCATATTCTTATTATTATATAATATGTATTATATCTTATTATATAACAAATATTATATCTTATTATATTATATAACTATTATATAACATATATTATATTTTATTATATTATATAATCTTATTATATAATATGTAGAGAGACATATTTTTTTCTGATGCTGCTGACATGATTAATCTGAAGAATTCTAGTACCTTTTGAATCTATACCAGGAACAGGATTCTCCCTACACACAGGGAGCCTTTAAAAGCAGCCAAATACAGTTGGCACTCCTTTAAGCCCTCTTACTTTCTCTGAAGGGTGTCATTCATGCTTCAATTTCTCTGACCAGGTCTTCAGAGCCCCTTCTGCCACTGCCAAGACCAGGGTACTGTGAGGGGAAATAATGCCAAGTCAAAGAGTTTCATATTTCCTTCTCAAAATGAAGCGTTAGGATGGGGAGACAAATGGAATGTGTGTGGGAGCAATGCATCCATGAAAATATGGTTGTTCCGAAGGCTAAACTAAATTCCTCCATTGGGTATCTACCAAGAGTCTACCATTTATTCTAGAATTTTTTTTCACAAGTTGGACTAGGTCACTTCCCACTAAGTTTTAAGATTCCATGGCTTTTTGTGTCGTGTCTAATTCTCCTATGGATGCCAATCAAAATGTTTCACACCCTCATCATGGATCTTTCCAAGCTAAAATACCAACAACAAACCCACAACATAATCAGTTCCAGTGGCATTTCACACCCCATATCAGTTAAAGAGCTTAAAACAGGAAGCACCATTTTCCAAATTGAAAATGTTTGAATGGGCTGTCAAAAAGCCTCTCAGTAAATGTGTTCCATCCAACAGCAACAAACCCTGTGCAAACAAATCAAGTGGTGCAGAAATCCTTTGCACAAAATGATAGGTGAGGCCTCCATGCTGACACTGTATGCAAGCCAAGTTTTCATGTACTTTGATGGCTGACCTCCAACTCCTGACATATTCATTATATTCCAGCATGTCGGGTGCAGATTGCATTGAAGTGATGACAGCTACAAGACAGGGAACGAGGAATATGGGCATTCTGGCAACAGGTGGCCTTTTACTTGTACCAGG
This sequence comes from Antechinus flavipes, assembly GCF_016432865.1. Taxonomy (NCBI): domain Eukaryota; kingdom Metazoa; phylum Chordata; class Mammalia; order Dasyuromorphia; family Dasyuridae; genus Antechinus; species Antechinus flavipes. The sequence continues at coordinate 320,875,749 of NC_067398.1, forward strand.
AAAGTTAATCTAGTTTATCATCAAAGTGTATTATGCTCAAGGAGTGTCATGTTTTGAGAGTTCTAGTGACAGATCAAATAGAGGAAGCATTCTTCCATGGAATGTGACATTTTGGGGTAGACCAAGCCTTTCAAACCACTCCATTGTTTATGCTTGATTTAAAGCTGTTAAATTTCTCTACCGACTCAGGGTTTATATTACAAGCTCCAAATTATAGTTTGCATCTCCTGTCAGAAAGCTGATGGAGGTTCCCTGTGTGATGCAAGATGGCCACCTGCTAACCTTGAGAAATCAACTGGACCCACAATGCAGTGTAGGTTATTTTTTGATGGTCCTACCTAAGTTGTCACCCACACCAATCTTCAGAAGAGCTAGCTCCATGTGTGTTCCTGTCCATGCAACTTCAATGATGATATTAACTGTCTGTTCTTCCAGTTAAGGGCCAGCATGGTATAGTGAATAATAGTTAGGCTCAGAATCAGAAGGTCCTTAGGTCCACTTCTGACACATACTGGATGTATGACTCTGAGCAAATCATGTAATTTCTCAGTGACCCAGTCAAGAACAGATGTGAGCTGTATTGACAAACAGATTTTTTTCCTTTGTTTCTTTGAAATCTAATCCTCTTGTTTGGAGGACACAGGGAGGTAGTTTTCATTTCCTAGGTCAATGATGAGATAAGTCTACTAGCCCAGGTGGTCATTCCTTCTAAAGGGTCACTCAAAGGAAGAGGATCATAATATCATTCTCATTATTTATACAGAATTCACCTGCATAAAATTACAGCAACTAATATCATTTCATAGACATTTTCCCATTATAATCAAACCTCATGAAAATGTGAAACCTCATTGTAACAATACATAGTCAATCACTTATTTACAAAATTTCCCTGGGGAGACAAGAGAAACTAACATTGCAGTTTCTTTTTTTAAGCATTCTACTAATCCCTTTTATTCTTTATAACCATAAACATTTTCTAAAATACCTCTCATTCTTCTTGAATTTTCACTTGGAATAAAGAAAAATGGTCAAATAAAACCAACACACAAAATAACATTTGGCATCCCCAGTCTATTCATCCATACCTACAGAGGGGAAAGGAGGTATGTCTTATCATCTCTCCTCTTGAACCTGTATTGCCCATTATATTTAATCTGAGCTCAATTTTCTTTAGCATTGTCTTTATTAACATTATTGTAATTATTTGCGTGTGTTCTGCTTTTTTCATTCTGTATCAGCTAACACAAGTCTTCACACTGACATCATGTTTTTGGGAAATTAATGTACAATATAAGGTGGGGCATTCCAGTACATGAACCTTTCTTCTCAAGAAGAAGCAAAAGTGTTTTTCTCAGCAAAAGCAACTCAATCCACTACTATCCCCACCTGGGTTACTCAGTATAAACTTCTACAATTGAATTAAAAGCAATGAGAATAAACATGAAAACAAATAGAGAAGGGTACTTATTCAAGCTGTCTCATGCGGTTTCTTACTTTGGCTGACACACAAACTGAAGAAACAAACAACAGCTGACTTATTTCGGGTGTCTGGGTCTGCTCTATCTGCATTATATTGGTCACATCTCCACCCCAACCAGAAAGTCCCAAATTACTATTGGGCATTTGATACAGATGAGCTGTTCCTGCCCAGAACCACAAACCTCAGAGATAGTTCTTCTTCTAGTGGTTAAACATTTAGGAGAAAAAGCATTATCTCAACCAAAATACAAAGACCAAATACAGTAGTTTTGTTCTTTTGCTATTTCATGGTATTATGAGAAATTGGGGAAGCAGAGCAGTTGAGCTGTGGAAATCAATAGATACTGCTAATAGCTGTGAGCAATGCACCAGGCTCTCTCCAGTACTAGGATTGTGTGTCGCTAGCCATTGAAGAAAGAAAAGAGTTTTCTTGATGATGTTTTAAGGCAGGCATCCATCTTGTTACCCTGAAAAAAAAAAAAGGAAAGGAAAGTAGAAAGGGGAAAAGAGAGAAAAAGGGAGGAGAAGAGAGGGAAAGAAACGTGAAGAAAGGGAGAGAGATAGAGCCAGAAAAACAGAGATAGTTAAATCAAATGTGCATTACTGTTTTAGAGCAATGTCTATATGAACATGTTTCTGTTCAGTTTTGTGTATGTTTGTGTGTGTATGTGTGTCCCTTAGGGGTGTCTCGTAAGTTAGACCAGGTTTCTAAGCTTTTAGAGGTCATGGGTAAAAAAAAAAAAGCTACAAAGGAATATTGGAGTGCTAAGTCTAAGTCAGAAAGAGAGCAAAAGCTTGATGGCATTTTCCAAGCATCTCCCTGCCACAAGATCACTACAAATTAAATTAAAGGAACAAAGGAACTTTTCAAGAATGTGAGCAACAAATCTGGAAATATATTCAAAGGGCAATCAAACTATGCATACTGTTTGATCCAGCAATACCACTACTAGGTCTGTGTCTCAAAAAAATCATAAAAAAGAGAAAAAATGCTACATGTGAAAAAAATATTTGTAGTAGCCCTTTCATTGTGGCAAAATATTGGAAATTGAGGGAATGCCCATTAGTTGGAAAATGGCTGAAAAGTTGTGGTGGAATATTATTGTACCATAATAAATAATGGGCATAATGCTCTCAGAAAAATCTGGAAAGACTTATATGATCTGATGTAAAATGAAATGAGCAGAACTAGGAAAACATTGTACATAGTGTCAGCAATATCATGTGATGATCAACTATGAATGACTCAGTTCTTCTCAGTAACCCAATGATCCAAGCTATGTACAAAGAATTCACAAGGGAAGATATTATCCATATCCAGGTGAAAAACTGATGGACTCTGACTACAGATCAAAACAGTTTTCCCTTACTTTATTCTTTTTCATTTTTTCCCCTTTTGATCTGTTTCTTCTTTCACAATTGTGAGTAATATGGAAATGTTTTTACATGATAGCACATGTATAACCTATATGAAATTATCTACCATTTTAAGAAGAAAGAAGAGGAGGGAAGAGAGGAAGAAAAATTGGGGATTCAAAAACTTGTAAAAATGAATGCTAAAAATTGTCTTGACATGTAACTGGGAAAAATTAAGATACTATTTTTTAAGAGTATAAGCAATCCATAGAAATGGAAATCAAAATTGAAGTGCTCTGATCTGTCATTCTCATCTGTGTTAAGTTCATTATTTTCTTTTTAAAAGACCTTGTAGTTACTTGCTACATAGTAAAGTTAACTATATTTATGTGCACATAATGATAACCCCCCCAAAAAAATTCACTTTAGTAGCTACCCCTTCAAAAACAAAACAAAAAAAAAAAATAATGTTTCCCTATAAGATCCTAATAATAAAATGTATAAATCGATCCCAAATAATGGAGATTATTCATTGACAAGATCAAAAGCTAAGGATGCAGTCCAGTCTATATTTTTCTCAGGATCACTGAGTATCCAATGTTAGCTAAAATTCTGTGCCATCCCACACCAGAAAGTCAGTAACTGTCGATATTCCATACTCTGAATCCAGAGAAATTTTACATATTCCAAGAATAATGGCACATACCTGAAGCCAAAAAAAGGGCATTGTGAGGCCTGTATTAACCACTCTGGAAGGAATGGAGTCTCGGGAAATAGAAAAATCCTGAATTGTGGAGAAAATATGTCAGTCCTAAAAATCTCCATAAGTTCCAAGCCAGGATAGGAGAGAATAAAGCAGATGATTCTCAAAGGCATATAGTAGATTAGGAAATCAGCCTGGGTCCAAAGATTTTATTAAAGGCAGCTATAAGCTTTTTTAAAAAAAAAAAATCATCATCAATTAATATCACCTCTCGCTGATTTTCCTTGTCTCATTGCTTCATTCCAATTCCTCATCTTTATAGGGAGATGTGATTTGTCCTAAAGAGTTTGATCATTTCAAGCAAACTTTAAGTGTATGATTTCTGTAAATCCATTTTGAAAGTGCTTTCAAAGAAATATATTATAATTGCAGGTCTATTGTCCATGTGTGTATGGATTTGAATTTATTCCAAACATTATAAAACTTTAAATCAGAGGAGTTTGCTATCCTTTACCTGTGATCCTATTCAAAGAAAGTTCAATTCATTGTTGAGGCTAACAACTTTTATACAAGAAAATGACTTCTTTCAAAGCCCTGATTTCAATTAAGACTAAATATAGAGTCTTCTGTCTTAGTTAATCTATTATAAAGTATGAAAGATATTCATCTTGCATCTCGGGAATCAAATTGAAGTTATTTATGGAAAAACATATACCATCTGAATAGCTTTTTTACTATTTCAGTGATTATTATTATGTTTTACTTTTTCATGTAGTCTATTTTTTAAAAGATTAGTGAACTTATATTATTGCTTTCCTGGCAAATTAAAATGAAATCAGCAGCTTGGTCCAATCAGAATAATATTTATGAAGGCAATTCAAGTGCTCACGGTTTGGGGCTTAACCAATGGACATTATTAGGCTTAAGAAGACATGATCTCCCTTTTCTATGATTTTATAATCTAATCTAAACATATATAAAAGAGACACACTACTTTTTTGTTTAAAATGCAAAGAGATGGGAGTATAGCTATGAACTTCTAAACTCAGAAATAATAGTCCATTAAACCAAATATAAACTCTAGCAATGCTGCTAAATCTCAAGGTGATTCCTTTTTATCTAGATCCGTTCTCATCCAATGAAGGTTTGAATTTGAGTGAGGAGAAGTTTCAGACAACAGTCTCCATTTCATATACTATCCTTGGAATCTTTAAGAATTTTCTTAATAGTGTTTGCTGGTTTAATAAATAAAATCCTTCGAGTGGCTTGTCTAATATCCACTCTTCAGAACTGAATTCCAAGACCATACCTATAGAGTAGAAAAATTATGTTCAGAGTAGGAAAAAGTTGTGCATATTCAGATGCCTGTAAATTTTCCAAACAGATCAGTGCAATGAAATGTTTCAGAGGAATGTGTGCTTTGAATCATGTTGTATTACTATGACAGGAGATGTCCAGCCATGAAAATTAATTAATATTTAATCAAGACAGCCCAAAGAGTTGGCCCAGAGCCTTGCAGAGAATCTCCTCTCCCTCCTTCATTGCTTCTTGATTGGCAAAAGGTGCACTCAAGGCTTGTCTGATTGACAGATGTCAGCTATCTCCAGGATTAAATTAATAATGAACAGTGGTCAGACTACTAGCATGAATAAAACACCTTGGCCTGTAGGGTATTAAAGTGGTATCACTGCAGACAGACTTTGTTTAGATGAAACTCAGGGGAGCTTTAGAGTTATTATTTAAAGAGTATGTCCTGCAACATGTTGGTTGCAAAGCCTTTATTTTTGTAATTTCTTTAATTTACTACAATGCCATTAAAATTTTTTTTAAATACATGATATTATTTTTTAAAAATTCAAAGAACAAGTTTGCATCTCTGAAATCTGCATTGTGCTATCACATGAATCAAATGTACAAGAAAGATTGCACAAATGACAGTACAATAACATCAAGTCAATGTATTCCTCAAATTCCAGAGATGCTTACTGGACACGTATCAAGACAATGTGCTTTCAAGGAATCCTTTGTCATCAGGGTCCCAGATAACAATTAGTAGTTCTTTTTTCTCAGGAAGGGAAGGAGACAAAGAGAAGGGACAATTTGGAGAGAATAGCTTTCCAAAAACAAAGTGAGACAAGAAATCAGTTTTTTACTATTTTCCCATAGAACTAGGAGAAAAAAAATGGCTGTGGATATTTGTGGCATATGCTAATGAAACATTCCCAGGATACCTGAGACAAGAGCAAGAGAGTTCCCTGATGCTCCATGTTTGTATTTAGAGTGATATAAGAATGTAATTAAAAGGATTGTTGTGAATTCCTAATTTCAGGAACTGTTAACAGCCTAATCTTCTTTCCAGTATTTTTTTATATTCCTTTCTAGCATCCCAAAGAATGCTGATATTGACATACTGACATATGCATTTCTATCCCATTAATGTGATTGCAACTCATTTCAAAAGAATTATGTACACATATTTGAAACAGACAAACATAAATATGGTGGATGTGGATGTGTGTGTACTACCACTTTATTTTTAAATTCTCAACTCTAAACCCTCTGCTGAGGCGTATATAAGAAATTTCATGGACAAGAGAAAGAATATAAATTTAAGGGAACAAGAAAAAAAATTGTTCTTTGCAGCATTTCTATAATTCACAATAAATTGATCTTTATGAATTTTCCCATAAAATTTTTGCATGTTACATATAATAACACTTTATGTGACAGAAAGCAGAAAAAGATAGTGATTGAGATAGATATAGATATAGATTTGTATAAGCCAGATCCTATATTTGGAAACATTTACAATAGTTCTTTAGATAGTATCTATCTAAATACAGAATAAAAAGCTAATATCCTGGGGAAAGATTCACAAATTATGGTAATAAATTTTAGATAAGTCACAAGTATGACTTTAGATAATCTATGTGTGGACAAATATACATTTAATCCAACATATGTTCATTCAGTACCAATTATGAGCAAGTCACTATGTTCAAATGACAAAAAATATTATGCTGAAAAGAAAATCCAACTCTGATGATTTTTTTTTTTTTTTACTGTTTAATAAATGTGTATTGGCTCACTATTTTTTATTGAAGCTTTTTATTTTCAAAACACATGCAAGGATAATTTTTCACCATTGACCCTTGCAAACCCTTGTGTTCCAATTTCTTCCCTTCTTCCCCTACTCCCTCTCCTAGATGGCAAGTAATCCAATATATGTTAAATATGGTAAAAAAAAAAAATATGTAAATCCAATATAGGCATACGTTTTCATACAATTATCTTGCTACACAAGAAGAATCAGATCAAAAAAGGAAAAAAAAATGAGAAAGAAAATAAAATTCAAGAAAACAACAACAAAATAAGTGAAAATACTATGTTGTGATCCACACTCAGTTCCCACTCTGGGTGTAGATGATTCTCATGATCATATGATCATTGGAACTGGCCTGAATTGTCTCATTGTTGAGAAGAGCCACATCCAGCTCTGATGATTTTTTTTAAAAGGTTCTATTCTATTTGTCCTAGAACATTAGATAAGGGGGTTATTGTTTCTTTTTTTTTCTTTTGCCTATCTATAACTCTGAACAAGCTATGAGAGCTTCATTTGAGCTTAAGAGAAAAAATACACTTGGGTAATACCAAGACAGTATGCTGTATGTATATACATATATAAACAGGTTGAAAACTATATTTACATGTATATAGAAAAATAAAATAATATTAAGAAAAAATGTTAATTTTGATAGGCTAACACTTAGTAAATATTTTAATGGTATGTTATAAGTAATATTGCTATATATATAGCATATTATATAATATATATTATACATAAATTATATAATATAATATATATAATGTGCATATATACACAGTATGCTACATGTATATGTACAAATACACACACACACACACACACACACACACATATATATATATATTCAGCTCTGAGCAAACTAATTTTAACAGTCAAGTTACACATCAGGGAAAATGGGGAATCATGACATAGACAGCTTTAGTTACAGAGGTGTTAACAAGCTCTGTTTTAATACTGAAAGTAGACAGTAATTAACAGTTGAATTGTACAAATAATAATGATTTTTCAGCCTGTGGAGAATATAAATGAAGTCCGGCATTTGAGAAGCATCATAGCATAGCATTATAGATCATGTATTTAGAGCTGGAAAGGACCTGTAAAGGTCAATTAGTTCAATCCTTACTTTTACAGGAGAGCCAAGTGGGACCCAGAGACATGAAGGAACTCATTTGTCTAACATCACAAAGGTAATGAATAATGGAACCACAATTTAAACGTGGGTCCTTTATAAATAGCAAATTATAGTAGAGAGAGCACTAAACAAACTCAGAAAGATCTCATGTCAGACATTTGTTAATTGTGTCATCCCAGGCAAGCCATAACTTCTATTAAAAAAAAAAGTTTTCAATAGTAAATGAAATCAAATCTATGACCTCTAAGATTCCTTCTAATATTAAATGGCTTCAGAAACAATATTTGCTTTTAATCAAACTATTTAAAAATAGGTTAACTTCAGTCTGTAACAGTTACTAGCTAGTCACTGTGCATCAGAGAACTTCAAAGGATTTCTGTCTGAAGTTATAGATGAGTTTCACTTGGCAGTGGTGCAGGAAGTTTCCATACTAGGAATTCCCACAATGAGAAATTATATTAATTTAGTACCTACTACATAGTGATGTGAAGCTCAAATGAGATGATTATATATAAAGTGTTTTGCAAACTTTAACATGATATCTGAAGATCAGTTATTACTTAGGATAAATATAATAATGTTCTGAAAATTACAAATGGCTACAAGGTAAAATGACCTTATTGCAGAAGTGATACAAATGTATCTCTCCAACACTCACAGCCTAAGTAATGTAAGCCACATTCATCTGCAGGCAAGAGTAGAAAACTGAGTTTCAGTTGAACTACTTCAAACCCAAATGTATCATAGTTCAAAATCTGCCTTCAAATGACTTTCTCCCATAAAACCTTAAAATCACTTCATCATACTTATATTTGTGAAATTACTTCCTTCTTTTTTCCTTCAAAAAACCCATAAATCAAAATTATATAGCTTATTATTATAAGCCTTGAAATTGCCAAAATTTGAGGGATCACTTGTTGATTTTAAAAGAAAACGGCTCCTAATTAGGCTTAATAAAGTATCTGTAAAATGACTGCTCAATATTTTGTTAAAACATGTTATGGTATTTTCATCTTTTTTGGATTGTTTACTTTTTCTTTCACATGATTGTTTTTTCTTTTTGGTCTGATTTTTCTTGTACAGCATGACAAATATGGAAATATGTTTAAAAACATTGTACAAATATAACCTATATCAGATTGCATACTGTCTTGGGGAGGAGGGAGATAAGAGAGGGAGGAAGAAAAAATCTGGAACACAAAATCTTACAGAAGTGAAGGTTAAAAATTATCTTTACCTATATTTAGAAAAAAAATAAAATACTATTAAGAAAAATTATTTTTGGCAGACTAACTAAATATTTTTAATGGTAAGTTATAAGTAATATTGCTATAATCATATAATCAAAATTATCTTATATAATCTAAATTCTATTCAAAAAATACTTTTTTCTTGGTTCAGACAAATGCTTTCATTGGTATAGGAACCTCTTGGTAAAGACATTCCCTCTATCTATACAGTTTTGCAACTGATCTTTAATTTAATCTTAGAGAGTTGGCTGGAACACTGAGAAGTTAAGTAATTTGTCCAGGGTCAAACAGTCAATAATCTGAGTAGAACTTGAATGCAGGTCCTACTGATTCTAAGGCTAACTTTCTATCCACTATGACATAGTGCCTTTCATAAATTAAAACATAGCTTCTCTTCCTTCTTTTTTATATCCATCTCTCCTAGACAATAAATGTTTTCTCAATTTATAAAGGAACTTTATAAATCCCCAATAGAATTATTACATTTTGTCTAAAATATTAAATAAAAAATATTGTATGTGTATATATTTATAATCTGTTCTTTATACATGTATGCATGTAGACAAATATATTATGAATGAAATATGGATTAAATAGATAACATGAACATAAATAAAGATGGCAGCTAAGTGGTTCTATGGATAGAATGTCAGACCTGAAATCAGGAAGCTTCATCTTCTTGAGTTCAAATCTGATCTCAGATACTTACTAGCTGTGTGAACCTGGATAAATCACTTAACTCTGTTAGCCACCATTCTCCATTTGTAAAATGAACTAGAGAAGGAAATGGCAAAACATTCCTGTATCTTTGCCAAGAAAATCTCAGATAGGGTCACAAAGACTCAGACATAGCTGAAAAATGACTGAACAACATAGATAAATATTTATTGAATAGAGATATACAATTCTGTTCAGTTATTTTGGACAATATACAGCAGCCCCATAAAAGCCTTTTGGAGGTAAATAAGCTACTTTATAGATAAAGAAAATATTTATTGTCTCACAATCAATCAACAAAATTCATTAGACAGCTACTAGACACTAGACACTAGACACTCACTGTACTAAGTGCTAGAAAATGAAGCAATGTCTACCACAAGGAACTTCTATTCTAAATAGAAGATTAATGCATGTATAGCTATATTTGAAATAAATATAAAAAGAATAGATGCAAATAAATACAAAGTAGTTAAATATAAGCCTATTATCTAAAAATCGTAGTTTAGAAAATGCAACTGAAGCAGATTTTCTAAGCACCTTATTATCTTCTGACTTGTAACTGACTTCATCTTTCTGGCACCAGTAAGTTACTATTATTTTTGTTATTATAATAACTACTCTGGTGGCTCTGAAATATCCTTCTCCAGCTGACTATTGTCCTTATGACTAACACTAGAAAATAGAAATAAACTTTGATATGTCCTGATTTTATTTACATGTTATGTGGTTTATATATAAATTATATATGTGAATAATATATAAAATATGCATGCACACATATACATATGATGTAAAATGTAGATATAGTTTTGCTTATTGGAACTGAGTATCTAAGTCTAGTGATGAAAATCAGATTAGTAACATTCAGCTTCCTTAGAAAATCCCTCATTTTATAGATCATGGAACTGAGGCTTGGGGATCTAAATCCAGGTCTTTTGCTCTGAATTCAGAATTCTTTCTTCTGTAATTCAATGCAATTATATCTTTTCATTTTAGCTAATAAGAATGATATCATAAGGATAGCTAGATGGTACAGTGGTTAGAACACTGGTTCTGGAGACAGGAGTTTAAATGCAGCCTCAGACATTTAACTTACTATCTATGTGATCCATAACCACTCAATCCCAATTGCCTTGCCAAAAAAAACAAAAAAAAATGATATCATAATATTTCATTTAAACAGATCTGAATCTTGTATTGATTATAGGCATATATACATACATATATTATATATTATGTGTATATATAATATATGTGTTTGCATGTGTACATGTTTTAGTATATATGCATATGTGTTTATTGTACATATGTGCATATGCATATTATGTATATCCTGATTAAGATTATCTCCAAAACTCCTATAAGGTTAGAATTTTAAAAATCTTTTTCTACATATCAAAATAATACAATAATAAACTAAAATTAAATAACTCACTTTAAACTGACCAAATGTTAAGTAATATACAAGAAATAAACACTGGATTTTAGTGAGGAATGATAGCAAGCATTGCTGTTCTGTCTGTGATATAGTTAATCAAGGAGTGACAAGCAAAACCAGCTAACCCACCTGCAAAAGTCTAAGCTATGATTTATAACCACCCACTCCTGCAGCTCATCCAGTTTCTAATGGAGAATCAGCATGTGTATGAGGAGCTGTATCAGAAAGAGAATCATTGGCTTTGACAAAGAAATAACTTTCCATAGATGGGGTGGGATGACCTCCACAGAGAGGACAAGCTCTTTTCTGGGATTTGTTAAGGCAAACACTGGGCTAAATGGATTATAAACTGTGAGTAGCAATTTAAAACGCCGCTAGAAATGAAAAACTATCATAATCAATGATGCTCCACTACAGGCAGTGGCCAAACACACATCTCTGTAGTTCAAGGTTCTTAACCCGGGGTATGGATAGATTTCAGGGAGACAATGAATTAGGATGAGGAAAAAAATAAGATCTTTATTTGCACTAACCTCTAACTGAAGTTTGGAATCATCTTCAATTATGAATATAGAAATAACAGCCTTCACAGCTATGTCCTTTTAAAAAAACTTAATTTAAACTTGCCTATATTTTAAATTTTATTTTCTTGTGTTTACATAGTAATTATTTGATTGTATAGTAAGGAAAGCATGATATTTAAGCTACTCCAAAATTAATCAACAATTATCAGCTTTTCAGCTTCTTCATTCTAGTTTCTGTTAAAGTGTCTTTTTTCCTCACCTCGCATATCATCTATTTCTAGCTTCCTCTGATTCCTATTTTCTTCTTCTGATCCCTATCTTCTTTCAGCTAGTCCTCTTTTTTTCTACAGCTATTAGTTAATACTCAAATCAGGGCTTTTTGTTTTTAGTGATGCAAAGTTCAAAAAAAATCACCTTTTTATAAGGGATGATTTCTATAATCTTTATAGAATCTTTCTAAAGTCCACAAACATTTATTAAATTTATGATTTTCTCAGTTACATTCTTCAAAATTCTGAAATGAGCAATATTCTTATGAACAACAATACCCTAAAATCCTCCATACTTCAATCAGTAATCTGCTTTCAAACAGGTCCTCATATTTATCTGAAGGACTGTTTTTACTTAACTCCTCAGAACATTGAGGTCTCTCTTCAAATATTTTTAAATGATGAGCTGTGATTCTTCTCACACTGATTTTGTCAGTGTTCCACATATAACTTCTCCTGACCTTTTCAATAACCATAATGTCTTATAACAAGTATCTTATGGGCAAGTAGTGCACTAGAGCTGAAAGTTACATTTTCATTGTGAGCATTTACACCTTGTAATTCAGCAAACACTAAACATTAGGACCCCAATTTACTATTTTTTAATTGTCTAGACTTAAAAACATGACAGAAAAATGTTAATGTGGATTAAATTTAAACTTGTGTTGTGTGTACTTTTTAAAAATGTATAGTTAGTTTATTCCAATGTATACAGTATTCTTCTAAGCAGATGTCTAATCACCATTACTATACAGAAACTCCTTATGGACAGCAATCCTGTTGATGTTATCATATAGCAGGCACTTAATGAATGGTTAAATGAATGAATTTGCTTAAAATTTCATTTAATTTAAAAATGAAAAAAAATTTCCTAAAATTAGAGCTGCCCTCAAGTTGAACGGCTGCTTTGAGAGGAGTCAGATCCTCCTCACTGTAAATATTCAAACAGAATCTAGTTCATTGATGAATAACCATGTTTCTATATTACCCATGAATTACTATATTCTGGAGTTAGCTATCTATCAGCTTATGAAAAATTAAGCTATTATGCATCAATGTGCTGAGAATAAGCAAACTCTTCCTATTAAAAGAGTGTTCATGAAAATTCAGATTTTTTGGAGTGGTAATAGTCTCTCACTTTCGTTTTTATACATCTGATGATGCAAATAGAATCCAAGTATATTTTGTGGTTTATTCCCAAATTGTTTTTTATTTTAAAATTACATAGAGATATAATCTTAGGGGGAAAGTTTTATTAGATAATCTATTGGCTTGAAAATAATTCAACAAATAGAAACAAGGGAAAAATCATATATGTTGTTTATTTCCTCAAGCTACAGTGCTTTACTAGAAAATTGTTTTATTAACTACATGACTAATTTTCAATTAAAAGCCTGCGATGTAGATTGAATAATATAGGAGTTAAGTTACATATCTCTCAAGTCAAATATTATAGCAAACATGAAGTCAGTGGGAATAAGTGCCCATTATTCTTTGGAACTAAAATGAAGTAACCAGAAAATAGTTGGCATTGGAGGTGAAAGGAAGAAGTATATTATGTAAATTTGTATAAAAATTGTCTAACAAAATGAGAAAAAAAGATTACAGAACTTGTAAAGTCTTTTAAAATTTACATTTAGATTCCTCATGGTTCCATATAAGATAAAGGAACTAACCCTTAATAATCTCTTTTTTTTTTTTTTTTACAAACACATGGACATTTGTAGGATCTTTTAAAATCAAATATACATTTGTCATCTGTTTGGGTTTTTTAAATTTATAATATCCATTTCATGAATACTATTTACCTTTTTACAAGAAGTACTATAATTTAAAATGTTGAACTGTATAGAACTGAAATAACTATCAAAATTTGAATTGCTATTGTAATCCACAGGATCACTTGCTCCTATGCTGCCTACAGTTTCTCACCATGATGTAAATATCGATTTTTCATTTTTCAAAATTATTCGTAACACCATTCAAGAGCTATTATCTGGAAATTAGAATGCATCAGACAGTCTAATATCCCTCTCCAATAATTCAAATCCTAAGAAAAAATCAAAATGTTGCCATTTTCATAATAGTGTGCATCCAAAAATAAGACAGAAATGATAAGACTTTATTGTAGATAAGACTTATTTTCGCACAATTCATATGAAAAATTCTTCATAGAAGGCCCCTGATAATATTCATTTCATAAGATAATTTTAAAGATAAACATATTGTACATTCTTTTATATTTAAATTTTTATTTTAAATTAACTTAAATTTAAATAAGATAAATCTTGTTTTTTTTAAATATTTTTACAATTATTGGTTTTGTTGGCAATACAAACAACAAAAGAACAGAATACTGATAGTGTTTTTATATTTCATATTATTTTTTGAAAATTCAATTATAACTCAAAACTGAAATAATAATTACTTTGTATTAAAATACAAAATACATAAATATTATATTTGAACAGAATGAAATCAAGGGCAACACATTTCAATTATTGATACAAAAACAGCAATATTTTCACATTAAAAATTTTTGTACTATTTTTATGACAGTTTAAACATCAAACATACAAAATTAAAATATTCTGGTTTATACACAAACTATCCGGCTTTTAATATGATATTACACAATAGAAAATACTATTCTATCCAATGTGATGTGTTAGCTTGCATACTTATTTTGATGAAACCCATTAATCTGATACTTCAGTATATGGGATAATTTTTTAATTTAAATTATTACAAGTTATTATAATCCTAATTAATAATTATAATTAATGATTATAATATTTTAAAATAAAAAAAGTGACTTCTGTTGTGAATTATTAAGAAATTAGGGAAATTATCTAGAATTTTTAAGCAATAAATGTAGAACATATTAGAAATTCTAAGAAGCAAACATAGGATATCAAAAGTTATAATAAATAAAGAATAAAGAGAGTATGTTACTAATATCAACATTTAAAGATCAATCTTCTCAAACATCCCACCTTTATTCTCTGTTCTCTGTGCCAAGAATTCCCTTCCTTTCTCACTTCTACCTCCTAAATCCTTAGAAACCTGCAAGTCTAAGTTCTAGTTCTCCTCCTCCAAGAGATCTTTCTTGATTCCCCTATGGCCTGCTACAAATCACTGTGTATTTATGTTTTATGTATTTTTATTTACTTATGTGTAAACACATTGCCTAGTCCTGATAAAATGGAAACTCTAAGAGCACTGTCTCATTTTTGTATTAGTATCACCATGCCAGGAACCTAGCACTATAACCTAACATGTAGCAGGCAGGCAATACATGGTTACTGATTAGTCTCTGATACTATAAAGTTAAATATACAATCCCTGACTCCATGAGTTTGTAAGTTATGGGATGAATACAAATAATTAAAATGCAAGGTGGGATATGACTAGTATTGGGATGAGATACAAAGAGCTAAGAAAAATGTAGATGAGAAAGAATGAAAAGCCAGGAGAATCCAGGAAAATGTGATATCTCAGCTGCATCTTGTGGGAAACAGGGCTTTTGACAAGCTGGGGATGAAGAGTGAGTGAATTGAGGTTTGAAGAACAGCCTACATTAATGCAGACTTCACAGAGACAGATAACATATAGAACTTGGAGAATAGATCCTAGAGCTGGAATATAGTTATATAAAAATATTTGTGTAAAAAAAGAGCAAGAAAAATAATACATAATTTCAAAGAAATTAAATTCAATTTCATCCCCAAAAATATAAAAGAAGTAAAAATTATGAAAGGCAAAATAGCAAAAACTATGGAGAGCTGGTGTTGAAGCCAGAAAGAACTGAATTTCAGGTCTTGCCTCTAACATGTATAGATTCTGTGACCCTTAGTGAATTATTTAGTCCTTTCCTCTTCAGTTTCTCATCTATAAAATAATAATAATAATAATAATAATAGCACCTACCTCCCACTTTTCTTGTGAGGATTAAATGAAATAATATATGAGAAGCTTATTGTATTCTTGCCACATACAAATTATGACCCATCCATGTTTCTTCCTGTGTGATCTTATTCCATGTTCATAAGTGGGTCCTAGAGTTTAGTATACAGGAGGTCATCCTCTTTGCCTTTCAAAATTTCATGAACCCAAATGCTTTGCAAACTCTAAAGTGATATATAAGGAGACTTCTGGGGCAGAGTCAAGATGATGAAATAGAGGAAATAGCCAAGATCTCTCAATATTTCTCTGCACAGAACTTTAAAATGACACTTCAAACTAAGTTCTGGAGCAGCATAGCCAACGAAAGATATGGTTAAGATAATAATATACTATATACATATATACATGTACATATACATATATACATATACATTGCATATATACATATGCATATATATACATAATATATATATATAAAGAGATCACAATTCCAGGACAGAGAGGAACATATAACATTAAAGAACCAAAGTTCTTGATATATGATAATTCTGGAAGGCAAAGGAGCTAGAATTACAATAGAAAATAAGCTACCCAGAAAAATTGAGCATAATCTTTCAAGAGAAGAAATGGATATCTAATGAAATAAAGGACTTTCCAACATACTTTATTTTAAAAAATAAAAAGGCAAGAGATGAATAGCAAATGGCTTTCAAATGTAAGATTCAAGAGAAGTATAAAGAAGTAAACATGAAAGAGAAATCATAACAAACTCAATATGGTTAAACTTTTACATTTATATATGGAAGGATGATATGTGTAACTCCTAATATCATTATTAGGGCAGTTAGAAGAGTTTATACAGACGGAGAGAAGGGATGAGTCAATTATGATCTCAAATTTTAAAAATGAAGAGATAAAAAAGAGAGATTCACTTGAAATAAGGGAAAAAGAAAAGGTAGAATGGAGAGATTTCTCACATAAAAGAGGTGCACCAGGAAAAGATTTTGTAGTAGAGTAAAGAATATGAGGATGAATAATGCTTGAATCTCACTCTCATTAAAATTGGTTCAGAGAAAGAACTGATAAATAGGAATATGCATAGAATAATTTTAAATATATATGTGTACATGTATATTTGTGTGAGTATAAAGTATATATATGCATATATGTATGCATATGTGTGTATATATGTATGTGTGTGTGTGTATGTAAACTTATTTGTGTCTAATGGTAACCATCTCTAGAACAGGGGAGAAGGGAAAAATTACATGATAATTCTGTTGTGTATTTTAAAAGATAGTAGATTATCAGTTTCATATATAATTATCTTTTTATTATACTATGTTACAAAAATTAAAAATAAAAAAAATTGACTCAAAAAGGGAAAAAATGTACAAACATTGAATTGGATATAGAGATCTATCTTACCCAGTAGAGAAATAAGATTATGGAAGAAGATAATCAAAGGGCAAATTAAGAGAGGCAGGAGATAAAAAGCAAAATAAACTTTTGAAAAGGACAGATTAAAGAGAGAGGGATAAACAAAAGAAAATGTGATGGAGGGAAATACACAGTAATCATAACTATGAAGTCACCCACAAAAAAAGTAAATAGCAGAATGCATTAGAAACTAGAATTCAAAAATACATTGTTTATAAAAAAACACACTTGAAGCAGAAATATACATACAGAGCTAAAATAAGGTGCCAGAGCAAAATCGATTTTGCTTTAACTGAAGGGGGAAAAGGCAGGGATAGCAATCATGCTCTCAGACAAAGTAAAAATAAGTCAAATTTATCTCTTTTAGATAATCAGGGAAATTATATTTTTAAAAGGTATTGTAGACAATGAAATACTATCAAAACACTTTCAGAAAATTTCTCTGATAAAGATCTCATTTCTCAAATATATAGGGAATTGAGTCAAATTTATTTTAAAAAATAGCTATTCCATTGATAAGTGGTCAAAGAATATAAATAGAAAGTTTTAGAAGAAATCAAAACTATCCATAATCACAAGAAAAAAACTCTAAATTAGTATTGATTAAAGAAATGCAAATTAAACATTTGCCTAAGGTACCACCTAACACCTACCAGAATGTCTAACATGGTGGAAAAAGATAATAAAAATGCTGGAAAAAATGTAGAAATAGTTACACTGATGCACTGTTGGTACAGTTGAGAAATGGATAAGCCATTTCTGAAGAATACTTTGAATTATGTCCAAAGAACTATAAAATTGGATATTCTCTTTTAGTCAGCAACACTATTACTGGAACTGCATCCCAAAGAGATAAAACAAAAAAAAAGCATCTGTATGTGCAAAAATATTTATATCAATTCTTTTTTGCAATGGAAAAGAACTGGGAATTGAAGGGATGTTAATGAATTGAGAAATGGTTGAACCAATTACAGTGATTGTGCTATGACTATGCTATAAGAAAAGATGAACAGAATGGTTCCATAAAAATCCAGGAAGACTTATATGAACTTAAACAAAATGAAATGAGCACTATCAGAAAAGCACTGTATATAGTAACAGCAATATTATAAAAATCAACTGTGAAAGATTTGACTACTCTGATCAGGACAAATACACCAAGACAATTCCAAAGAACTTATGATGCAAAATGCTATCTATCTCCAGAGAAAACTGACAAACTCAGAGTGCAAATTGAAGAATATTTTTTTTTACTTTATTTTTATCATGGTGTGTGTGTGTTTTCTTTTGCAACTTAGCTAATGGGAAAACATGCTTTGCATGACCTCGCATGTGTAATTGAAATTAAAATACTCATTCTCAAGGAGGGGTAAGAAGCAATAAGGAGGAGGAAAATTTGTAATTCAAAAGTTTAAAAATTGATTGTTAACACTACATAGAATTCTCAATCCCTCTATTTTTGTCTGCCTGCATTTTTGATTTCCTTCACAGGCTAATTGTACACTATTTCAAAGTCCAACTCTTTTTTATATAGCAAATTAATTGTTTGGACATGTATACATATATTGTATTTAACTTATACTTTAACATATTTAACATGTATTGGTGAACCTGCCATCTGGGGGAAGGGGTCGGGGGAAGGAGAGAAAAAGTTGGAACAAAAGGATTTGCAACTATCAATGCTGGAAAATTATCTATGCATATATCTTGTAAATAAAAAGCTATTTTTTAAAAAAAAATTGATTGTTAAAAAATTTACATGTAGTTGAGATATATTTGATGAAATAAATAAAAATAATTTTTAAATTAATATTATAAATAAATTTTAAAAATAAAATGCCAAGTAAATGCTAGCTTTTGTTGTTGCTAATATTGTTGTTTCAAATATCAGTTTCCAATATATACTAGAGCAGCTAAGTGGTACAGTGAATAGAGTATTTAACTTGAAGTTCAAATCTGGCCTCGGACATTTACTAGTTGTATCACCCTCAGCAAGTCACTTAACCTGTTTGCCTCAATTTCCTCAACTGTGAAAATGAGTTGGAGAAAGAAATGGGAAATCATTGTAGTATTTTCGCCAAGAAAACCCCAAAGAGGTCACAAAGAATTAGACATATCTGAAAAAACTGAACATTTAAACCCCTATATACATCTATTTTTTTTTTTATTTAATAATAACTTTGTATTGACAGAATCCATGCCAGGATAATTTTTACACAGCATTATCCCTTGCAATCACTTATGTTTCGTTTTTTCCCCTCCCTCCCTCCTCCCCCCCCAAGATGGCAAGCAGTGCTATATATGTTAAATATGTAACAGTATATCCTAGATACAATACATATTTGCAGAACCGAACAGTTCCCTATATACATTTAGAGATGAAAGGTAAAAAAGGAGGCTGACAAATCACTTCTGGATCTACCCACCTTGTTCTGCTGTTGGACAGAAGATCTCCTGAATGCCTTTAAGCCAAGTCATTTTTTCTTCTTTTTTCACTTAATGTATTTTTTTTAATTACTGGTAAAGATAGTCTTCAGTTTTCACTTTTATAAGATTTTGAATTACAATTTTTTTTCTCTCTCCCTTCTCTTCCTTTCTCCCTCCCTCCCCAAGGTTGCAAACAATCTGATATAAGTTATATGTACAATCATTTTAACACATTTCCATCTTAATCATGCTGTGAAAGAAAAGTCAAAACAAAAGGGGAAAACCACGAGAAAAAAAAAGTGAAAATAATATGCTTCAATCCACAATTAATCTCCATAGTTCTTTCTCTGAATATGGACAGCATTTTCATTCCAAGCTTATTGGAATTGTCTTGGATTATCACATTGCTGAAAAGAACTAAATCTATGATACTTGGTCATCACACAATCTTCTTGTTGCTGTGTACAATATTCTCAAAGTCCTGCTCATTACACTCAGCTTCAATTCATGGAAGTATTTCCAGGCTTTTCTGAAATCAGCCTGTTCATTTCTTATACAACAATAGTATTCCATTACATCCAAATACCATGACTTATTCATCCATTCCCCAATTGATAGGCATCTGCTCAATTTTTAACAGGCCATTTTTTTCCACAAAGAATACTATAAATCTCACAAAATGTTACCTCTGTAATATTCTGGGACCAAATCTCAGGCCTCTTGTCCTGGTACTTCACCTGCACATTCCCCTTAAAGGGGGCATAAATCCACTACAAATTTCTCCTAGAGTCTCAGGACAGCAAAAGGATTTCCTCTCCCTCTCCTCCAACTCTGATAAGTGGCACAAGTGGCCAAGGGAGAGAGGAGTGGTTTAAAATCAAGCATTGATGAAATTGGGAATGAGCATTCAGCTGAAGAGCTGGATTTTTTCCATACATGAATTCAGCAACTACATACCTCAGCTCCAAATCAACTGCTATGCTATATCCCTTTGCAAAGCCTTTTCATGGGACTGCCCTTTTCACCTCCACACCCCACTTTAAAACCTCCAGTCATATTTTTACCACATAATCCCCAAGATTCATTAGCTTAATTTAGATTTAAGACAAAGATTTCATTTTTATTCTAATAATTTTTGTGCCTATGATGACTGGGATTCTCTAAAGTGTGAGAACAAAACCTCAAGGCTTATAAGGGTACTGGGGAAAGATTGAGTACAACAAAAGATGCTCCATTGAAACAGTGTCCTTAAGAACTAAGGAACTTTTTTTCCTCTAATGCATTAGAAAATCTACCATATCATCACTTAAATAAAGGATATTCCTCAAAATTTTTTATCCATGAGAATATGTGAAATAGGATACTAGAGTGGTTTTAGTCTTCTATTCCTTAGTTTAAATTCAGAGAGCAAGGACTAATCTTAATATCATTGAGTATACTGGTAGTCTGGGTTTGAAGGACCTATCTAAAATGAGACATTTTAGAATGTATTTCTAGCATGCTTTAAAAAAATTATTAATATCGAATTTTCCTGCTTCTGTTCTTTGAAAATTGGCAGTGCTTATATACAGTGCATTTGGATATTGAATACATGTTAAATCAGCAAAATTGTCTTATAAAAACTATGCATTATAAGTAGTTCAGCAAGCACATTAGCTAATTCCCATAATACCCAAGAGGAGAAACATCAACTAGATCTGCTGATATATATTCATATATAGTTCAAAATAACTAAGTATTAGCATTCATTTGCCTGCTTTTTTTAGTAGCCAAGTTTCCAATTTTTCCCATTATTCATTAGTAAATTCATACTTCTAATCTGCATTTCTTATAGAAATATGAAGTTTAAAAAAAAAAAAGAGTTCAGGAGCTCAGCCATTTAATGTTATGCCTGTCTTCAGCGATTAGGGAATTTATGTTTTTCTTTCCATTTTTATCTTTCTTCCCTGGCATATGGATTAACATGCCATTTTCATTATCTCCTATAAAACAAACGCAATTTGCTTTTTGTCTGTTGTCTTGTCCCTGCCAACCTTAACTGAGGTGGCTTATTCTTGTTTCATTCCTTCTCATATCTTCAGAACTAAGTATCGATTTGTTTTTCTCTAGGTACAGGCTATAAAATCATACCAGACCCATTTAAAAGGTAGAAGTCATCTTTTAAGATAATCTGGTCCTGTTCACTTATGAGAAAAAAAAATTTCCTTGATCAGAAAAGTGAAGAATTCATTAAGAATATTTTGGTAACACTTCCTAGTTGTGTGACCCTGGGCAAGTCACTTAATCCCAATTGACTCAGCAAAAAAAAGTATTTTGGAAGAATTATTATAATACTGGAATACTTTCATTTTGATATTCAAAATATTTTTGCCCTAAGGGGGTAAGGTAGTTATAGAAGTTATGAACAAATAAATATTGAAAATATGGAAACACATGGAATCAAAATCTAAGAAAGAGTTTTAAACAGGACTATAATCTATACTGGACTGTTTAAGAAAACTGCTCTGATATGAGATATCCAGAGTTAAGGATATGCTGGAGCAAGGTTGAAATGGGTTCACAAGAGCTGATTGCATTAGAATGTGCTTGCAGTAACACATTTTCAGCATGAACATTTATATCTCAGAAATCAGCAAATTTCACAAATCAAGACTTGATTTATTATTTTGTTGATTGTCAAAAAACAAAAACAAAGGCAAAAACATATCTCACCATAGCTCACAGAAACAGTCAGTGAGAAGTATTTTGTCCTTGGGTCATACTTTGTAAACTCATCTAAATTTAGGAAAATGATGGCAAAGATTAAACTTAAAACTATGTCATGCATTTTCTCCAGGGAGCCAAATGTTAAAACACTTATGAGCACACTACTGCCCAAAGCCCAACTAGAACTCCCACTCTACTTCCTTTCATTTTATTCAGAAGAGCAAGGAAAGAAATACTTAGTTGGTATGCAAAAATGCCATAGTTTCTAGTATTTCCAGAGATATCAGTAGGGTATAATTTGTA
Source organism: Antechinus flavipes (assembly GCF_016432865.1). Lineage (NCBI taxonomy): Eukaryota > Metazoa > Chordata > Mammalia > Dasyuromorphia > Dasyuridae > Antechinus > Antechinus flavipes. The sequence continues at coordinate 320,898,511 of NC_067398.1, forward strand.
TCCTTAGGGTGCTATAGGAAAGAGTTGAATCAGAAAGACAAAATCATTTTCTAGTATCCTTTATTGCCTGGTTGAGTTGTCAATGAATATCAGATTGGACAGCAATAGTGTAACACTCGATTAAAGTTATTAATGTTGATTGACAGCTCTGCTAGCCAGTTACATTGGTGTATTAAGAAGAAAGGCATTTCACCACTGCCAACAGTAATTCCCTCTTGCACTTGCTTTTTTTTTATGATCCTTACAACTACTTCTGGAAACCCCATTATATAATACATAAAAGTTTGTTTTTCAATTATTCTATTAAATCTCTATGTCAGACACCCTTGCAGTTCTTAAGGAGAAAGTCATCATAACTACTTCTTATTCTAAAAATGTTAGATAAATGATAGAAAAAGTTATTGTTTTAATTACATCCTATTTGCCCTGTATGTATCTTGCTTTGTATATATATTTTATATGTGATCTAGTCTTAAAAATGAAAAGGGAGAACTCACCACTAACGAAGAGGAAATTAAAGCAATAATTAGGAGTTACTTTGCCCAACTTTATGCCAATAAATTCGACAACTTAAATGAAATAGAAGAATACCTCCAAAAATATAGCTTGCCTAAACTAACAGAGGAAGAAGTAAATATCCTAAACACTCCCATCTCAGAAAAAGAAATAGAACAAACTATCAATCAACTCCCTAAGAAAAAATCCCTGGACCAGATGGATTTATATGTGAATTCTATCAAACATTTAAAGATCAATTAACTCCAATGCTAAATAAACTATTTGAAAAAGTAGGGATTGAAGGAGTCCTACCAAACTCCTTTTATGACACAGACATGGTACTGATAACTAAACCAGGTAGGCTGAAAACAGAGAAAGAAAATTATAAACCAATCTCCCTAATGAATATTGATGCTAAAATCTTAAATAAAATATTTGCAAAAAGATTACAGAAAACCATCCCCAGGATAATACATTATGATCAAGTAGGATTTATAGCAGGAATGCAGGGCTGGTTCAATATTAGGAAAACTATTAGCATAATTGACTATATCAATAACCAACCAAACAAAAACCATATGATCATCTCAATAGATGCAGAAAAAGCATTTGATAAAATCCAACAGCCATTCCTAATAAAAACACTTGAGAGCAAAGGAATAAAAGGACTTTTCCTTAAAATAGTCAGGAGCATATATTTAAAACCTTCAGTAAGCATCATATGCAATGGGGAAAAACTGGAACCTTTCCCAGTAAGATCTGGAGTGAAGCAAGGTTGCCCACTATCACCATTATTATTCAATATTGTATTAGAAACACTAGCCTCTGCAATAAGAGTCGAGAAAGAGATTAAAGGAATTAGAGTAGGCAATGAGGAAACCAAACTATCACTCTTTGCAGATGATATGATGGTATACCTAGAGAACCCCGGAGATTCTACTAAAAAGCTATTAGAAATATTTTATATGTGATCTCCAGAATTATACCATAACTTCTTTAGGGCAGGGACTATCTTTCGCATCTTTTGTATCCCTTAATACAAGGGCACATCATAATTGCTTAATAAATGTTTTTTGGCTGTTTGATTATTTTCGCTTCTGAGTTGAAAATAATTATTTTAAAAATAATTTTTAATTCTTATTCTTTTGAACTAAAATATGTAAACAGCATAATAGATGATCTCCCCACAAATTAAAGTTGGGTCTTCATAGAAAATATGCAGAAACAACCATGAATTAAATATAAGCATATGATGAAAAAAACATTTGCTTGGATAGCAGAAATCCTATGTTCTGGTCCCAGTTCTGACACTAATTAACTTGTGACCTTGAGCGAGTCATGTAAATTCTCTGGAACTTGGTTTCAACATCTGTAAAACAAGGGGATTGAAATAAGTGGTCCAAAAGAGCAAATCCAAGATGGCAGAGAATAGACAGAATAAAACTCAGACATTGCCTGAGCTCTCCCCAGCTTTCCTCAGAATCAACACTAGATCAAGCCTCTGATGGATTTTGAAGTGACAGAATCTATAAACATTTAGAATGTAATAATTTTCCAGCTTAAAGTATCTTGAAAGTACTTCAGGAAAGATCTGTTTCCTTGGATGGAGGGAACACAGCCCAGCACAGGCTAAGCACAGAGAGGCCCAGCATAGGGAGGCTCAGTGTAGAGAAATCTGTCACTGGGAATCTAGCAGGAGGCTCTTAGCCAAAATGCAGAAAAATTGCTTACTCTATCCTAGTTCAGAAAGTCAGTGAATCAGCAGATGAACTGTGAGACCTCCAATACAATTACAAAAAAGCAAATTGTGAATGAACTCCAGCATAATAGGTAGGACTTGGCCAGATCCATCTACACAATGCGAAAGTCTCAGCCCCAGCCCAGAACAGGCAGTGAGAGTCCTCTGATCTCCTTAAAAAAGCTTGAGACAATTTCCCCTGTGCCCAAGGAATAAGCTCAATTTTTTTAAAAATGAGAAAAAAAGTAAAACAAGACCTAACCATAGAAGACTACTATGGAAACAGAAAAGACCAGAACACAAACCGAAAAGAGGATAGCAAGGGCAAAATGCCTTCAGAAGAGAACTCAAATTTTCTCTTGGAAGAATTCAAAAAGGACTTTAAAAGAGAAATGAAAGAAAAATGGGGAAAAGAAATGAGTACTATACAGGAAAAGTATTAAAGGTTGGAGAAAAAAGCCAACAGTTTAGAAAAGGAAGCACAGAAATTGACTAAAGAAAGAGATAGAAAAAGAAATTCCATTTAAAATAACTGTAGGTAATATAAACTATTTGGGAGTGACTTTCCAAGATAAAGCTGGGAACTATATGAACACAATTGAAAAAATAAAATAAAATAAAATAAAAAATTTTCCACACAAATAAAGTTAGATATAATCAATTGGAAGAATATCAAGTACTCGTGGACAGACCAAGCTAATATAATAAATAAATATACAATTCTACCTAAATTAATCTTATTCAGTGCTATACCAATCAAATGCCAAAAAATTACTTTACATAACTAAAAAATAATTTTTAAAAATCCATCTGAAAGAATATAAGGTCAAGAATTTCAAGGGAAAAAATGCAAATGAAAGTGGCCTAGCTATGTACCAGACTTAAAACTATACTATTAAACTAGTGATCATCAAAACCATTTGAAACTAGCTAAGAAATAGAGTAGCAGATCAGTGGAATAGGTTAGATTCACAAGACACAATAGTCAATATCTATAGTAATATTATGTTTGATAAGCCCAAAGACTCTAACTTCTGAGAAAAGAACTCACTACTTGACAAAAATTCCTGGGAAAATTGAAAATAATATGGCAGAAACTAGGCATTGACCAACACCTGACACCCTATACCAAGATAATGTCAAAATAGGTTCATGCTTTAAAAAAGAAAGGGTAATACTATAAGTAAATTAGGAGAACAAGGTAGAGTCCACCTCTCAGATCTGTGGAGAAGAAAGGAATTTATGGCCAAAGAAGAACTAGAAAGCATTATGAAATGCAAAATGGATAATTTACTTTCATCTTTTTTGTTGTTTGCAACAGCAAACTTTTTTTTCTTGTTTTTTTCCTTTTTGATCTCTTCTTGTACAGCCTGATAAATATGGAAATATGTGTAGAAAAATTGCACATTTAATATATATTGGACTGCTTGCTGTCTAGAGGAAGGGGGTGAAAGGAAGGGGAGAGAGAAAAATTTGGAGCAAAAGGTTTTGGAAGGATAAATGTTGAAAGCTGTCATTGCATGTATTTTGAAAATAAAAAATTATTATTTTTAAAAGAATGTTAAAAATAAAATAAAATGATGTTGAAGCCATAAAAATAAAATAAAATACCAAAACAAAACAAAAAAAAAGGAAAAAATGCTCTAAATTATTATTGATTAGAGAAATGCAAATTAAGACAACACTGAGGTACCACTTCACACTTGTCAGATTGGCTGTAAGGAAAAAATAATTATAAATGTTTGAGGGTATGTGGGGAAACTGGGACACTGATACATTGTTGGTGGAGTTTTGAAATGTTCCAATCATTCTAGAGAGCAATTTAGCATTTTATCCAAAGGACGATAAAACAGTGCATACCCTTTGATTCAGCGGTATCTCTACTCCATCTGTATTCCAAAGAGATCATAAAAAGGGGAAAAAAGACACACGTATAAAAATGTTTCTAGCAGCCCTTTTGTAGTGACAAGGATCTGGAAATTGAGTGGATATCCATTATTTAGAGAATGGCTGAATAAGTTATGGTATATGAATGTAATAGAATAATATTGTTTTATAATAAATGATGAGCAGACTGATTTCAGAACGGCCTGGAGAGACTTACATGAGCAGATGCTAAGTGAAATGAGTTAGAACCAAGAGAACATTGTACACAACAACAACAAGATTGTGTGATGATCAACTATGATAGACCTTGTTCTTTTCAGCAATGAAGTGATTCAAGGCAATTCCAATAGACTTGTAATGGAAAGAGCCATCCACATCCAGAGAGAGAACTATGGGGACTGAATGTGGATCTAAGCATAGTATTTTCAGCTTTTTTTGATGGTGGTTTTTATTTGCTTGTTTTTTTTCTCTGCCTTGTGGGGGTTTTTTTCTCTTTTGTTCTGATTTTTCTTGACGACATGACAAATATGGAAATATGTTTGAAGAATTGCACATGTTTAACCTGTAGTCAATTGCTAGCTGTCTGGGGAAGGGAAAAAGGAGAAAGGAAGGAGAAAAATTTGAAACTCAAGATTTTGCAAGGGTGAATATTGGAAATTATCTTTGCATGAATTTGGGAAAATAAAAAGCTATTTAACAAAGTAAAAAGAAAAGAAAGAAAGGTTCCATTAAGTTTTTGTGCTTCTCAGACTCAGTATATGAGGAACATAATTCAAACCTCACTCATAGATAATCTAACTACAGGGTTTATTGAATAATATACAAATAACATGGGCAAATTAAATTATATGAAAAGTCCCAAAAGTTTCTTATTTGGGTGACTTCTTCCAGATTGACAATGTTCAGCTGAAAGGTGAGGTTATAAGATGAGAAACAAAACTATCAGTAAAAAAAGGCTTTGGGTCTTTATATGTGAATATAGCAGGCTTCAGTCTTTGGTGTCGTTATTTCATTTTGTTCTTTCATTTTGAGTGAAGAAATGACTACAACATTATGAGCTTTGAGAAGTCTAAAAAGTGAGTGATGAGAGGGTTTATATTGGAGCACTGAATCCAGATGTTCAAACCTCAAGATACCTCAAGAAGCAAGGAAAGATCTTTAGGATCCAAGCTGGTAGAAGCCAAAAAAAAAAAGTCTTCATCCTGCAGTAATGCTACATTTGAATGTGAATTTGACAGGATCAATACTACAAAGAAACTATATTAAGTCTAAATCAACTACCCAGAGGTATTATAGGAGAGAATTTGTGTCTAACATGTTTGTAGAAAAATGTGCTTTTGTTCTGGCCATATCTTCAAAGCAAATATTTCTTTGTAAAAAGCTTTTAAGAAATGATGTTTGAACACTTTTGTATATCTCCTAAACACTCATTAAGTTTCCATCTTTGCCCAGTCTTAATGAAATGAAGTAGTACACAGAATTCCTAGAAGGCTGGCTCTATCTAAACAATAATAGCTCAACTATCAGATGACACAGAGATTAAAATTGCTCCTTTTCTTTATGGCCATGAAGACTCCCTTGACAAAACTTCTCTTCCTAACCCCAGATGAAAATGTACTTTATCTTCTTTCCCCACACTGCTATTGAAGTTATTTGCTCTCTTACTTTCTCCATCAAGCTACAAATTATTGATATAATAATTTAGTTTATGTTCTCTATTGCTATGTGCTGGTTCTTTATTGACTGTAGCTCCTTTGCAGTTTTGACTTTGTTTTTTGTTTTTGCTACAGGGGAGCAATGATAATTCTTTTACTTCATATAATATGCTAGAGGTATATATATACCTCTTCTGTGAGTCAGATCCACAAATGTACCTTGCCTACAGGTCAAATCTCTTTTTAACTACTCTACTCCAAAACCATCTTTCAGACATAACTACTGTTTAAGATGGAATCAGAAAATTCCTTTTGAATCTGATTATGCTCTAGCAACTAGCACTGGGTCAAACTGATTACCCAGGAGTTTGATTCTATGCAAATTGGATAGTAATCAAAAACCTGAAATTAATCTATTAAAGAGTATGGGGAAAGGTTAAGACAATGAAATAGGCAATTAAGGAGAAAAGATTATAGTGTATGCAAAATGTTTTATAAGGGATTTGTGAATCCATAAAAAAGCAAACACACCTTATTTGGACTGAATAATAATATGTCCAGTACATATGTTTTCAAATGTGTTTAGATATACTTGAGGCTTTAAAAATTATATCTCAATTATACAAAGAAGTTGTACTTTTGTTAATGTAATTCCTAATATAAGAATTCATTAACCCAGAATCTGTCCATGTCATTATTTTAAAAGTTTCTTGAAATTCAGAATTCTAAGGTATTTGCCTAGGATCACTCAGTTGGTGTCAGAGTTAAGATATGAACCCAAATTGTTCTGATTTAAACCTAGCCCTCTATCTACTATAACCATATTGTTACTATGTTTAATAAAGCAAATTCATTTTAAAGTGCTACTGAATTATTCATTATGTATTTTCTCAATCAGTAGATAGTATCAGTACAATTTCTATCTTGCAGGTAAAGGGGAATTATTTTTTTTACATGATAAAATGTCTTCATATTTGCAAAGATTGAGAATCACTATATTTTATTATGCTTTCTTTCCAGAACCTACATGTATTAGGGAAGTTTTTGTCCAGACCTTTAATTTTATTGGAATATAAAGACTCAAAAGCAAGATAATTCTCAAAGTACATTAGTGCCTGCATAGTAAGAGGAAGTCAGGGAGTGCTTAAAAGAATATAGATAATGAGATCTGTTTCGGACATGCAATTTGAGTTTTCTGAAAGGCATTTGGAGATGAGAGATTGAATGTCAGCAGAGACATTGACAGAAGATAGGAAGATTTGAGAATCATCAGTGTAGAGATACCATTTAAGTCCATAGGAGCTGATGAGATCAACAAGTGTAATATAGAAGGATAAGAGAAAAAGATCCAGGACAGAAACCTGAGGGACATCAATGGTTGAGAGCATGATTTGAATAATAATCTAGCAAAAGGCAAAGATCTGAATGAGGATTTCTTCCTTCCTATCTGCCCACTCTTTCTTAATTTCCTTAGCCTAGCACAGTGCCTGATATATAGTAGAAGCTTAAGAAAATCTTATTGACTGATTGACTGAAGATCTAAATTCAAAGGCATTCTTAGATACCCACTAACTCTATGTGAACCTAGGCAAGTCACTCCATTTCTGTCTACCTTAGCTTACTCATCTGTAAAATGGGGAATAGCACTTACTTTCCCAGATTTGTTGTGAGGATCAAATGAGATAATCTTTGCAAAGTGCTTTACTAAATTTTAAAAAGCACTAAGTAAATATGATCTATTGTAAAGTCAAAAGTTATTTGGAAGAGAAAATAGATTTAAGAAGTAAAAATATAGCTAAGAAAAAAGTGTCAAAGAAAGGAATTTGAATTTTTGAATTATAGTAAGGAATGGAGTGCACTTAGAAAAATGATAAAGAGACAAGTCATGCATATTCTGATGTCCACTAGAAGGATGATATATGTCAAAGGGCTCAGAGACAGGATAAATAGATTCAAATAGATTAATATTTTGGAAAGATATGACCAAGAGGAACTTCCAAAGGAGATAATATTTCTTAAGTACTTAGCACAGTGCCAGGTACCTAGTGAGTTAGATATAAATGCTAGTTATTATCATTATAATTATTATTTTATAGTATTTTTTTTACTCATCCTGAATAATTAAACAGAAGTGAAATGAGTTGAATAGTTCACCTTTTTATTGGTTATTATCATCCCATTCCATTTTGATGACCTTATCTCTTCTCTGTTTAGTCTGTTTTTCCTAATATAGATATAGAGAAAAATGTAAGTGCATGCATGTACTCATATTCACAATTTCCCTAATTATTCATACTAACCTGAGCACTTTCTGGTCTTAGTGCTCCTGACACAATTCTCACAGGACTGGACTACTCTTCTATATTCATTCTGATTTATTTGCCATTGCTTCCATCTTTTCGGTCTTTTTAAATCTTAATTTTAAATGAGTTCCCTGTGCATCCACATAAGTCTCTTTAGGCATCTCCCTTCTTTTCTCATCACCAGAATAGTTTCTGCTTAGTCTTCAGAAATAATTAACAGAAGTTAACCATTAAGTTAATGTATGAACATGGGCAAACATACTTACATACATACATATATACACATATACCTCTCAAATTTATGTGGCCAGAGCACACATAGATAGAAATGTGTCTTAATAAGCTCTATGGCCAGTATACACACATACATGGGAAGATATCTCATTCCCTTGACTTTATATGGCCACTGAGGTAATCAATCTGCTCCTAATAGGCCTTTTCCCTACTGTTCATTGCCATTGAATGATGTTCCTCTGACCCATGGGCTCTGCTAACTATTTGCCAACTGCAACTTCACTGACATATTAATATAGGACCTTCTCCTAATTCTAGTTTCTGGCTTTATCTTTATATCTTAGTGTCTGAAGTAACTTAGTATCTCAATGAAAGAGTAGGTTCTCCCACGCTTTTTAAGTTTAGAACTCCAAAGCTTTATGCAACTATTTTTTTACATAATAACATAACAACATTTAACTTTTATTCATAAGACATCCAAAAGCCATTCCTGGAAGAGACGATAGGAAGAAAATCATCCAGATTTATTTTTATCAAGAATAATCTGCCTATTCCTCTCAGAGACTCAGTAAGAATAGGCTTTCAAAGCCAAGAGGTTCTTTGACCCCCCCACAACAAGCTCTTCTGAATCACAGAGCAGAGCCACTCCTAGCTAGGTAGCACCCTCAAACTCAAGTCTGCTTTTTAAACCATTATTTCCTGGTTTGGGGTTTGCCTCTCCTAGCTCTCTAACACCCCACTCTAACTTAGGTTGAGAATTCCTTTTGCTTTTTCAATCTATGATGATTACATGACACTAAATCAGCATTTATTTTAAAGGCAGCTCTCTTAACAGGGGAGTCTTTGGTTCTTTGTAAAGTCAGTTTCTCAAACTGAGATCTCTTTAACCTACTCTCGTAGTAAAATTATATGGAGGTGAGAGGAGAAGAGGGATAGAGAAAAACATAGCTAAGCCTATAGAACAAGGTCATTGTCTTTCTCTGTTATACCACATTCCTGCCTTTCTTATATACATTCAACTCTTTTATAATATAACATATGTGTTCCTAAAAATCATTTCATCATACAAAATAGCGCAAACCAACCCTCAAGGCTTACAAGGAAATAGGTTTAAGATCATAACACCCAAAATGTTTCATCAGTCTCATTTAAAAAAAAAAAAAGGAAACTAATAAAAATAATGGCATAGTTTTACACGCTTAAATGATTAAGAAATGCATGCATATTGCAATAAATAGAAGCTGTGTCTGTGACCTCAGGCTATTGCTTGATCTGTGCCCCAATTTTCAAAAGGCTCACCCAGCCTGCAAAATCCAATATAGCAGCAATGGCACAGCCTAGATAGGTAGCAACTCCAGAGCCCTGGGCCTTGACCTTGGTGAAAGATGGGGAAATAGATGAAACAGCCCTTCTCAGCCCACAGCTCCTACTGCACAAGAAAAAATACACACACACACACACACACACACACACACACACACACACACACACATTATATACATATATGCATATATATGTGTAAAATATGGTACTTTACATTGAAAATGAAATGAAGTTTGCTTGTGGAAGTTGCTGTCAGAAAACTTGAAGCTTGTGAGTCATTATAAAGTGGTAGTTTTCTGTGTTTTCTCAATGTTTCTCTCAGATGAAATCTCACATAAGCAAACATAAAAATTTAAGTTAAGATCATTCCATGATATATCAATTGAACAAATTCACGTTTTCAAGACAAGAGTTAGAGAAGAACTGGCTATATAAACAGTAAAATTTTTCAGGTTCCAACTCCCTTATCACAAATGTTCAAAGGACAATCATGTGGGTAAAAAAAATATAGATTCGTTCTGCTTAGCCCCAAAGGACAGAACTAGGAACACTAAATGGAAATTGAGAGAGAGAAAGTTAGATTTAATTTAAAGAAATAAATTCTGAATTATTAAAACTTTCCAATACTAATGGATTTTTCCTCATTAGAAACTGGACAATGATTTATTTGGAGGCATAGTGATAGGAATTTGGGATTAAGTCAGGTATGATTTGGATTAAACAACCTCTTAGGTTCTGCATGTGAGAGTAATACTATCTTCTCCATAGAAGTAAAGCATCCAATTAATGGCATGCTAACATTTCCTGTTTCCTGCTGCTGTTCTTGGGGGTAGGTATATGCTTAGGTCAAGCCCAGAAGGGTATGCATTCTAAGAACACAGATCAAGTGTTCCAGCTGACTTTAATGAATTCCTGAAGACAAGGAGAGAGTTTGGGGTAAAAAACAGACTGAATTAAAATCAGAATACCTATACTTCCTCTAAAAAATGTGTGTGTGTGTGTGTGTGTGTGTGTGTGTGTGTGTGTGTTTACACACACTTAGTGTTACAATGGATGGGACACGGAATGTGTTCTCTAATAATGTGAGTCTACCTTAGGTGATTCCTTTTTCCAATAAAAAAAAAAAAAAAAGGTTCTTTAAATGTAGAGAGGATAGTAAGTCACTGAGTGTTTTACATATAGGTTTGACAGTTTTCTCTCAGACCACCGCTGCAGCCTGTAGCCAAAATATTTATTTTTGCCCATATTTCATCTACAAGGTGAACCATAAAGAGCTAGCCTGAGTTAGAAATACTACAAAGCAAAGAAGGAGGATGCTCCTGCTTCACACAGGAAAATTTAGTTCTGGTAATCCTATAAATTCATCCTGAAATGACATCTTTATTTTGATTGAGTGACAAATAACTTCTTCTGACTTAAAGCAGGAAATTATGTATATGCTCTTGGGATTAAATTGTTCAGGTTAAAGAATTTGAGAATAACAAATGTGCCATTCAGTTCCATGTTCCTCACTAATAATGTCGTTAAGTTTGAAGGCATTGCTCCTCTAGAATGTTATGGGGGTGACAGACAAATCTCATACTGCTGCTTAAGTTTTAAAAAATCCTGGAGAAAGTACAAGGCCATCCTAATAGTTGAAGTTAAATGTGATAAAAGAATTCAAACTGGGGTCAGCCAAGCCAGTCAGTCGAAGAAAACTAATAAGCAAAACATCTTGACTCTTCTCCTAGCATTAAAGCTAAAACAGACCCCCAAATCACCTTAGCAAAACCTATTATGATGGTCTATAAAAGTGCAAAAAGTATGGGTGTGCCCTAGGGCAGGGGCTGAAGGTTGGAGAGGTCTCACTAGAGGAGAAAAACTGTCATGAATAGTAAGGATTCCACAGGGAGCAAAAATGCCTCAGCTGAGATTCAGCTCCATGGACAAAAAAGGAATAGTCGGGACATTAAAATGTAAGAATGACGGGCTGTGGAATAGTATGGAGCACACCTAACAAGGGATGGTAAAAATGTATTTGCCTGAGGTCTTGCAAATCTAATCAAAAAGGCTTTAAAACTGAAAGGAAAGGGAAGGAAGAAAACTGCCTGCATATATCCACCAAGCTATATAAACACAGACAGAAACTACAAGAATAGCAATAGAAACCACCACCACCACATTCCCAGGAGGCAAAAATCCAAGAAAGACACCCACAATAAAATCCATGGCTATAGATATATCATAAACACAAAAAAATGGATAGCTAAAGTGAAAAGATTCTGACACAAGGAGGAAAATTTTGATTTCAGAGATATCACTGAAACTTCATGGAATTAATTTTAGTATTGGAAGGGTACTCTTGATTTAAAAGGAAACCAAAGGGTAAATATCAGGAATGGATATATATATACACATACATACATAAATAGATTTTATAGAGACATGAGATAGATCTTATATATGTTTATATGTATATAATAGAGAGAAGAGAGAATCAGAGAACAGAAGAGGACAGAGGGAAGGGGAGAAAGAGACAGAGAGGGGGAGGACAGGGAAAGGTTAAGTTGTCAAGCTATCTCAACCAGTTGGTTGTTGAAAGAAGCAGTAAAAGAATTTTTATATTTGTGAATTAAAAAAACTTGTCACTGCTTCATTAGTTTATGAGTAGATAAGAAGACATTTGTGTTGGATAGATTGTTACTGAAAAGACTAGGATACTAAGGCCTCCAAATGAGAGTTGTAAGTTGCCCTAAACATATCCATATACTCCTCATGTGTCTTTCAGTTACTTCTTTTTATAAATGTGTGTCCAGTCTTTCCCATGGATGCTATTTCCATTGGTTTGATAATATGACCCAGATTTATGGATGGATTATATTGTTCTGATTATTAATGCATTTGCCTTACATTAAGTGAATGTGATGTGATTATTATTCTTGCTTTTATCTAAGCAGTAAATAAGTGTTTTAGATTTGGTTTAGATGGTTTCATGATGACTTATTTTGTGTAAATGAGAAGCATATTACCAAGGACTTGGGATCTAAAGAGGCAAATAGTAGGAGAGTGTTTTCCCCACAAAAGTGTTATTCCAAATATAAAAGAGATTTTGAATCATAGCTACATGGTAATAGCTTTTTTCTGGATCTCATAGACCTGGAGCTGCTGTGGTTTAGTGAATTAGCTCAAAGAAAGAAAGATAGGGGACTGGACCTTCAAAAGCCCACTGCTTTTTCTAACTCCAGTTTTCCTGTTGAGGGAACCATCACCCATCCAGCTATCTAAGTTCTCAGCTTCAAATCATCTCCACTCCTCTATTTCTATTATTTGTCAAGTCTTATCGATTTTATCTCCATGAAACCTCTCATTTTTTCCCCTTCTGTCTGCACATCTGGATATCACCCAAGTTCATACCTTCATCACCTCCTATCTTAATTGTTGCAAGTCATAGTCTCCATATCTCAGGTCTTTCCTTTCTCTAATTCACACTCTACACATCTAGTCAATAAAGAAAATCAACTTGATCAAAAGCTCCAGTGATTTTCTATTACATTTAGAATAAAATGACAACACCCTTATTTGACATTCAGAGCTCTTTACAATCTATTAAACTCCTGTATCTCTGCCTTTGTACAGGGAAGCTGGAACACAGGAGGATATTCAGAATGTTGAAAGATCTTTTTTCATCCAATGTGACAATAATTTGAAAGATATGGGGATATTTAAACATTATATTCAGTTATCTAGATAGTATGGTTGATAGATGCTACAAATGGAGTAAAGAAGATCCAAGTTCAAAACTAGCTTTAACTATATGTCCTTAGGTGAGTTAAAGTTGGTTTGCTTTAATTTCCTCATTTGTAAAATCACTTAGTTGGAAGAAAGAGGGACATGATAGCTATCTTCAGGCAGCTGAAGAGCTAACATATGGAAGAGAGGTGAATGTGAATGTCAGAGAAAAGCAAGGAATAGATCTGCAAGAGTCATTTTTCATTATATCATAAGAAAAAATTGCAATTGTCCAAAAGTGGAGTAGTCAGGGAAGATTCTGAGAAGATGGCACAGAAGATCAGAAAATTCCATGCTCTCCACATTTCTCCCACAAATAGATCAAAATTGGGCAAACATAGACTGGTGAGATATAAATAAAACTCTAGGTAATACAGGGGTCCTCCTGGGATAACCCACTCAGAATCTGATCATATGACATATAAACACCTCCAGGCTAGCTCCACAGACACAGCAAACAGGCAGCCCTGAATTATGTTAAGGCTCTTTTGATTGGTTTTATCTTAAAAACCAATTTAAGTGAAAAGGCCAATAAGACATTTAAATTAAAATGAGTGCTTCCACCCATTTGCCAATATGGTAGAGAAAATGTAATGTGGAAGTTTCCTATCTTAAGACTTGTGAAACCTCCGCAGTACCACCATCCCCCTCAGCACTCCCAGACATTCCTTTCTATCCAACCCCTCCTACTTGACTTATTGTGTCCATTTCCCCCTCTCATCAGCATCTCCAATGTTGGCCCTTCACCTTATTCATCCTCTCCCTCTGTTAGCTCTGGGGCTGATAATGGTGACTCCACCAGGAACTCAACTCTGTCAACCCCACTCCTCCGTTAAGTTCCTTGGGAACTTTATATCACGTGGTATTTTTCCCCTTGATCCTACTCTGGTAGCACCCATTCAAAACTTTCTCCTCCCAACTTCTAAAAGATAACTTCAAGCTAAATTTAGGGCCTCTTTCCTGGATACTTGAATGTTCTGTTCCAAATTACCCCTTGTATAAAGATCTGTGCTCTAAATCCCTGATGCCTTCTGTTGCTCTGATGAGCAGTATAGGGTCATTCAGTCCATCAAGGCCTTCCTCTTGGAATCACCTGCCCTTAGTAAGCCCACCCTTCTTTGTTCTAGATGCAGAAATGTAATAGCTGTGGGAATCTTAGACACATTATCTTATCTCTGTTTGCCTCAGTTTCCTGATCTATAGAGAGGAGAATAATAACAATACCCATCTCCCAGAGTTTTTGGTGTGAGATCAAAATAATATAATTATTGTAAAGTGCTTCACAAAATGACTAGCATAAGCTAAGTGCTACATTGTTCCTTTAATTTATAATTGATTCCTTTAATTAATAATGGTAATTATATTTGATAGTCTAAAATGATTTTAAAATGGCAAAGGTAATAAAATCAATGATTTTTATATGTGATAATTTGAAGATGCGATTGGTATCATTTGAAGTTTATTGTTTGTGTTATTATTGTATTTCTAAATATTCATTGTGAAATTTGAGAGACCATTGTTAAACAAAAATGTTGTTACAAAGCATCCCTTTTTATCTGGATACTGTTACACATGACTTGGGATTTTTAAAAGCTGTTATTTTTTAAATTGTATATTTAAAACTGTTAAATATTTAACAAAGTATATTTAGTTATAAAGTTATGACAAGTATTACTACTATTATTAATAATTATTATATTTACTATAACAGCAAATTTTTATTTGAAAATCTTGGCTATTTTGAAAGTGTGTAAGGTGACTTATAAGTAAAAAAAAAAAAAAAATTAATGAAATGTTAGGGAAAAAATCAGGAAAAATATTCAAGCCCTAAGTTGAGATTAGTGAAAATTTGCTATTTAAAGTAAAAATTCCTGAAAATATAAATTTACTGTTGTTTTGAGCTTTGATTACCAGAATAGTTACCTGGATTGTCATGAAGTTAATAGTAGAAAACATCATGTGCTGTGGTCTGGGAAATGCCTAAAGGTGTATGTCTGTGCCTGGGAAAATTTCGGAGGATGATCTTGTACATAGCTTAGGTAAGAACCCCCTGACTCTATTTCCCTAATGTGCTAATTTCATTCTGAAAAGGAAAATTCCCTATCTGGTTAATGCTGAGCCTTGTCCTGTTGCTGTCAAATATGGCTCTTACCTGGAATCACATAGAATTAAGGAAGTATTTTCTCTATTATGATATAATATTGTTATAAGTTGGTCTTTTCTTTTCTTTTTATTGCAAATTTCTATAATCAAGAAGTTTTATAAGTATAATACTAAATTTGTTAAATAATAGATTGATATTGACATCTTACATTTTTAACCTATATTTGTAGTTAGATTATAATATAGAAATGATATTCTCCATAGGGGGAAATAATTAGACAAAGTAATAAGATAAAAATGAATATAAAAGTTGCTCTTTTAATTAAATGGAATAGCAGATTTTGAGAAAAGCAACAAGATTAGGCTGCTTTCTCCAAGAATATATACATATGTATATGACTGGCATCCAAAATTTGTCTATTATGAAAATTCAGACTTTAAATATGTTTTGGTAATAAGTTAAAGATTTATTAATTGGATTAAGGATCTTACACATAAATTGTATTGATAATGGTAAAGAAAGTGAAATTCTTTCCCCATTTTGAAAGTATTTATTTGGTCATTTTAAAAGGCAGAAGAACAATCCATAAATGAATATATCAGGAAAAAGTACTAGGACCAGACAAATTTACAAGTGAATTTTATCAAACATTTAAGGATCAACTAGTTTCAATATTGAATGGTTTGGAATAATAGACAAAAAAAGGGTATCCCACCAAGCTCCTTTTATGAAGAAAAGGTAATACTGATACTTAATACTAAGAAAAATAAAAATTAAAAAAAAGAAAATTATAGACCAATTCCATTAATGAATAAAGATGCAAAATCCTAAACAAAATACTAGCTAAAAGATTATAACAATATATTGCAAAATTATACATTCTGATTAAGTAGAATTTAAACCAGAAATGGGAGGATGGTTTAATATCAATGAGTTTTTCTTACTACCAGCAAGCATAGCATTATTTGTAGTGGGGTAAGCTAAAAAAGCCTTCCGAGTAAGATCAGATATGAAACAGGGATACTCACTACCAGGTATTGTTCAACATTATATATTGTATAGGTCATAGACAGTGGGGGAACTCTGGGTGAGGTATAAGACCCTTCAGGCCCAGAGGGAACCTGCTGACAATGTCTGGTTCGGCTCCCCATCTCCCTAAGGGTTCTCAGATTTCCTTAGAAGTCAGGAGGCCATGATAACCTGTGTTGTGATTGAAGCAGAGTGGCAAAATACATACAATAGCAAGGTGTTTTTGTGAGCAGTATATATTTAGCACATGCCCAGTGTTTTGTTATATAAGGGTATGAGAGTATAAAAGGGGAAAAGACCTTGTAATAAATGCAATCCATTTTTCCACCATCCTCAGGAGTCCCACCTCATCACTTCTCCACTAGGACAGTATATTTTAATCACCCTGGTGTGGGGGCTCTAGAAAGCAGGACACAACAGTATATAGCAATAAAAGAAGAAAAATTGACAATATAAAATACCTGTAAGTACATCTGCCAAAACAAACCCAGAAACTACAGAAGATTTAAACGATTGAAGAAATATAAATTACTTATAGGTAGGCAGGGCCAATATAATAAACAAGAAGAACAAAAAGTCAAGAGTTGCTAAGGAACTAATAAAAATTGTAAAGGGATGAGGTTTAGCAATATCAGCTCTGGGGTATATATATATATGTATGTATGTATATATACACACAAATTCTCTGAAGTTTCAAAATTGGAGAATCAAATTTAAGTAAATTGTATTAAACTATACTAAGTCAGAATTTTCCGGGAACCTCTAAATTTGGAACTAGAGAAGAACCCCTAGTAGAGCTATCTGGAGAATAAACATATTGTCCAAAAAATATATATATATATCTGAGAATCAGATAAACTATATGAGATATCTGGGACTCAAAATATGCTGATTAAATGGATATTGTGAATGGATTATAGGATATAAGAAGAGTTGGCTTTAAACAATATTGCATGTATTGTATGTAATATAAATAATTATTGTATTGCTTTAGTTTTTTGTTTCAAAATGTTGATATTTAAACTTTCTTGGTTACCTTGATGACATATTTCCCTTATCAGAATTAGTCCTTTGTAAACCCTCTAAATAGTTTGATCTGTACTTGACTTAATATAATTATGCAATTATAGAAATTGTGGAGGAAGCAATTATTATTATTAATACAATTGTTAATAAAAACCTCATTGCATTGTTTAAACCTAGCTCTATTTGACTGGATTAACTGCATGTATCGTTTAGAAACTCTTAACTAAGGTTCTTTGCTATACTGACCAGAAGTAGCAGATTCAAAGACTAGTGCATGGAGTTTTCTTAAAGAGCCCTTTTCAGATCCTTCTCACAACTTCCATAGCTGCCAAACTTGTGAGTATGGACTTCTGGATCTTCTTAAGAAAGCCCCTGCTCCTGAATGGATGGCAGAACCCTCCAAGGACTTCAAGGTTCATTTATTAATCTGAAGTGTTTCTTTTATGTTAACAAATCTAGCAAATCCAAGATAGCATAGATGCTTCTGTACCCGTGCCATCCAGCTGACAGAGCAAGCTGCTGCAATCTTTAACTCCCTTTCCCTGAGAGTGGGAAGTCTTATTTGATCCCCTTTCCTCTTAGTTGCTAGAGTATTTTATGTCCTCATAATTATCCTCCTAGGGGCACAGTGTAGCCTGGTGATAACTCAAAGGTTGACCAAGAAACTGGCTTCAAGGATAATGGTCCATATGGTCATTCCTTAGCCTTCAGAGATCTCCAATTCCTTGGTCAGAAGAAGGGGATGTGAAAATAAAGCAGTTAATGACTTTACTAACCACCTTGATTAACTTGAGTTCCCTTATTATCCAGAGGAGATTAGATTGACTGGGAATTAAAATCAGCCAATCCAGAGTCAGACTGGGCATCCTTTGAGCCTGACATACCAATAATCCTCTGTGATGCTTTCTGAGTGAACACGAAATCCTCCTGCTATATCAGCAACCATAAGACCAGATTAAGCTTGCACTGACATCCTGAGTCAGGGGCACTTCCTTGTTTTATAGCATTATAATCACTCTTCACCTAACCCTTCCATGAGCTCAATTCAATCTACAGCTCTGCATACATACCACCCACTTAAGAGAAATAAAAGCATGCATACAACCTAATTCTGTTTCTTTCTTAAACCAAAGTCTGAGGTTGACAAGATATATATAAAATGCATGTATGTGTGTATACCGTGACCTGAATATATATATATATACACATATCTATGTGTGTATATATGTACACACACATATATATATTATGTATTATATATATATATATAAATTATATACATAGTTGGTCATGATTTGTCCACTCTCTTCAAAAGCTGAAATAAAAAGAAATCTAACAGTTATAAGCTAAAATGGCAAAAAGGAACATACTTTAAGAAAGCCTTCCAAATCCTTTCTCCCAATTCAAAAGACATGTAGACTGAGAAGGTTTCTAGTCTTCCCCTAAAAAACCCCAAAATCCCACAGGATCTGAGGCTCCCACCACCACAAGACTTTGGTCAACACAGCCCAAAGGCACTAAGCTCAGACATCTCTATAAATCCTAGAAAGATGCCTTTGGAATAACGTCCTTACTTTATACAGTGCTAAAGCAGATCCCAGCTCAGTGTGACCATTTCTTTCTTCCTCATCTCTCACTATAGGTTAATTTGAAAATACTGAATTCCATGAAGAACAGCATTCCCAATTTTACTTTTCATAATTCGATTGAATATAAAGCCATGCTGTACTTCTAATTATTCCTACTCTCCCTCACAAGAGATATTCAGACAAACTGAATGACTATTTATCAAATGATTCCTACATAAGTACAGCTTGAATAAATTAATTTAGGTCCCTTTTAACTATGAGATAAATTATTCTGTGTCCTTTATTCCACTTTACCCCTTCTCCCTGCACATGCATACACTTTGCCTGGCTCCTCTGTATTCTGACTGCTTCTGATAGCTCCTTGCTACCAAGTTACTTTCTAATGACTCTTGTCTGAGCTCATAGGTTCACTGGAATACCTAGGTGAGGAGAGTGAATGAAGTATCTATGAGCCACTACTCATGAACAAAAAAACAATACAAAAAAAAAAAAAAAACAAGGGTTTGAAGAAGGGAGAGAACACAAGGTACCTTAATAAAAGGGTGTGACCACAAGAAAAGCCCAAGGGAAGAATTACTTCAGATAAGCATCATTTTGGTAATGCCTGGGTCAAAACAACTTCCTGGCTTCAGGAAATAGCAAGTATTTGAAAGTTCCTCCATAGACCACAACTTTTTACTTCCACTTCTTTTTTCTTTGGATATGGGCATACTCAAAAAATCTGATTCCACTCATGACCTGGCATCTAGTTCACCTGCCTATATGAATCCTAGTTTGGATACCTCTACTGATTTCTCAGGTCCACAAGGTACTTACTACCTTACTTCACTCTCTCTACTGACTCATATCAATTCCACTGTGAGTAACATGAAAATTCTGACTCAATTGACCTTCAATCTCTATTTATTCTGCAGCTAAGTACTATTATTCCCTATCTACCATCTCCATCCCTACCACAAAGAAAGGTAGGGAAATAGGGAAATTCTAGTTGACTATATCTGAAGAGGCAAACATTCTTTCTGTTCTTGGCAAATATTTTTTATTATTTTAATTATTATCAGGATTAATGGAATGTCTCCTAGTTTTATGGCTTAATAGTAGGAAACTTCAGGGTATCATAGCATACTTTTCTTATCTCTGTGAACATGAAGCTGCTATTTCTCAAATAATTCCTAACTTCTTTCCTTTTTCTGCCCCACCCCATCAGTAGTGTTTTTTGTTTTTATTTTCATTTGTTTTTTGTCCCTCTCATTTACTTCTTGGTATAGCAAAACCAAAAGAAAATCAAACCAGCTGCTGTCTAGCTTAGAGGCACTGTTGGATACAGGTCAATTTTTAAATATTGGCAGGTAGTAAGAGGATCTCTCATGAAGCACATGGTAACGCAGCTGTGAATAATTAGGACTGTTACTAGAAAAAAAAAAAGATCTAGGAAAAGAAAGTTAAGCATTGAGTCAAAGCTTAGGGCTCATCTATCTGTATGAAGGAAGACAATAGAATATTTAGCTACACAGATGAGTTTCAGAAGAAATGCTGTGGATTCAAAAAGAGATAGGAAAACCTAATATGTGAAACTTTGAAATCGGTAGAGGAGAAGCAAGGGAAACAAAGTCCAAACAGAAGTATCCTAAGAGTTATTCATTATTTGGTTAGAGTTATTATTACCCACTTCACTGCATATCATCCATACACTGAGGAGTAAATGGAATGGTGGTTAGGCTAGGAAAGTGTTAGGTAAATTGTGAACCAATGCAAAAATGTAAGGCATTATTATTATTATTGGTTTCAAGAAGGGGAATGACATGGTTAACACAACTGCAATGGTAGCTGGGTGTGGTAATATATTCTCTTAAAAACCATTCATTGGCTTGAAAATAAAAGAGTTCTGTGAAATAATATTTTAAGATGTACTTTTCTTTATCTTTCCAAACCAAACTATCTAACAAATAACATTATTGTTAACATTTGCTGAAAATCAAGAATTAGATATGCTCCTTGCCTGATGCAAATTACTCCAGACTTCTGTTTTCAATTGTATGAAGAGTTTTATGATTTTTTTCTAATAAGTTCTCTTTTGAAAATTTCTGGCAAAACGACTGAATGTCTCCTAGTCAGGAAAAAAGACATCAAGCAAGATAGTCTCTACCACAGAAACTCGGTTTGCAAAGCTTCTGTTTAATCAGATATGAGCAAAATAACCCGAAGCAAGAAAGGTGATTCCTTCTTTTGGTCATCACTGTTTATCATGATTAAGGAGGGAGTTCAGAAAGACCAGGTTGTAAGATGTTACTAAGAAGGTATAGGACAAATATCACAACATTTCATAATTTTATACCCAGCAGAGTAGATACTATACATAAACATATACATACATATACGTTGTATGTGTGTATGTATATATGCTAAGGACCTTGCCTAAGTGAAGGGACAAGTCAATTCTCCGAAAGCCTCCACAGTTGTGAAACATAACACTTGAAGGAGTTGCAAAGCAGTCTTTGCTGACACAGATGTTGCTTGTGGATTGGGAATGAAATAAATTGGAGGCAAGAAGGAAGAGGAGAGAGGTCAGAAGTCAGAGAATAGCAAACAGCCAACTGCCTCTCAGTCTCCTTGTATCATTATCGTCTTCTCACATGAAGAGATCCACTCTACATGTCTGAGTTAGACTTCCAGGAGTCACTGGCAGGTGGCTCCTGTATCACAACATATATAGAAAGATATAGATTAAATATCTATCTCACAGAAGGGTTAGAAGGATGAATTCTTTTTCTATATATTGTACTAGAGCCATAGGGAGATTCATCTTTAGCCAGAAGTTGTGAAGAGTCCTAAGAACTAAAACAGTTTTAAAAGAAATACAATTTAAAGAAGAGTTCAGAAGTTAACCAGCACCTGCAGTGTGCTAGGTATTGTGCTAAGTACAAAAGAAGTTTGGAAGAGGTTTATAGAAGAACTCTAGGAACATTTTTAAGGACAGCCCTGGTCTTTCCATCTCCTGGTACAATCTGGCTAAGGTTAAGAATTAAGGAAGCTTTATAGCCACTGACATGCAATTGATTAAGAAGACTGCAGAGTTATTTTATAGCTAGATAGTAAATTCCTTGGGGACAGGGATTATCTGTTGCTTTTCTTTGTATCCTTAGCACTAAACACAATGCTTAGAACATAGTAGATCCTTAAAAATGCTTTTATATAACAATTGACTTTCAAATCTATGATTACTGAACTAAGTTTCATAGCTATTGGTTAAGAATATTTCTTAGTGGTACTTGAAAGTAACAGTGTAACGATGTATCCTTTTCATATTTTGATAACATTGATGGTTGAAAAGGGCAGAGATGGGATAAATGTCAATCATATACAAAAAGTATTTTTAAAATGGTTCACAGAGGTAATACAATTACTCTGGAAGATTACTTAAGCACTTAAGGGTCTTGTTTTCCAGTTGTTCATGTGCATGTGAGCAATAGGAGAACTTTGTGGTTCATAACTAGGGAACTCTGGACCACAAAAATGTTTTGTGATTGTTGGACAACTATGCATTACCTTGTTATGGCTTAGCTAGCAGAAATGAAGATTTGGTAATGTATTTGTTAAATCACTACAAGCTGGAGTAAGGTTTCTCTCTGAGAAGACCCAGCCTTGAGGCAATACTTCTCTGCATTGCCATCCCCTGACTGAAAGAATTTGTTGATAAAAGAGGGACAATATTTTTTTTGTGTGAGTCTCTCTGTTGTCCAGGAGTTGGAAATGAAAGAGAGGCAAAGACAAAGAGACAGAGAAAAAGGAGGAGGAGAAAGGAGAAAGAGTGGAGTACCTACTACAACAGGTATCTTTCTGTCAGAGAGAAAAATCACTAAATAAAGAACATCATTAGATGAAAGGGTATAGTTGCAGGTGACTGAATATAACAATATATCTGGGATACAGAAGGAACAAGAGAGGTTTATTAACTATGACAACACTCTCAGGGGAAGGTGGAAGTGAGTATGAGATATATAAAAACTTCAATTATATTATGTCTAGAATACATTATCTCAGAGTTGTGGGTGACCCTGAGAATAATGGGAGTTGATCAACTACATCAGAGAGACATGGATAGTGGAAAATCTTTAGGAACACTTGGAAAAGTAGCAGGAAACAGCAGAGAGCAACAGCTGGTGAGGATTAGATCTTGCAGAGAACAGCATAATGATAGCAGGAAAAGACATCAGCAGCTTTCAAGGATCAGTCATCAGTTGCCCCTACATGTTTGCTCTGACCATCATGTTTACTACATATATACATCTTAACATAAGTGCCTGAGATACATGTGTTTCCCATGTGTGGATGACCCTCACTTGATCCCTATAAGGGTCTGCTCTTTCCCCTGAGTATAAATACATTTTGTGGAAAATAAGTCAAGATTTATGGAAGAAATTATAGTATTGTTACATTATTTTCAGTGCTATTTAAAAATACCTTTATTGTAAACTAAGCATATTGTAAAGTTGACTGGAAAAAGCGAAATACTTTGGTAAGTTCTTGAAAGCATTGTAATTTTTAAACTATTTAGAAACTGGGGTAGCTAACTGAAGGCCCAGAGTGAAAAGCCTCTCTGGGTTATACTTCTTTCTGTAAATATGCATCTTGGAGGATCTATTTATCTATAGAGAATCATGCCCCATTTGGATTCTATATTGAATATTTTCCATCCAATAAGCAATATAATTGGATCAGCTAGGTGGAGCAGTGGATAGAGCACCAGCCCTGAAGTCAGGAGGACATGAATTCAAATTTGATCTCAGACACGTAATAATTCCTAGCTGTGTGACCCTGGGCAAGTCACTTCACCTCAATTGCCTCAGGAAGAAGAAGAAGAAGAAGAAGAAGAAGAAGAAGAAGAAGAAGAAGAAGAAGAAGAAGAAGAAGAAGAAGAAGAAGAAGAAGAAGAAGAAGAAGAAGAAGAAGAAGAAGAAGAAGAAGAAGAAGAAGAAGAAGAAGAAGAAGAAGAAACATAATCTAGTCAACATTTGTTAAGTTTCTAGTATGTAAGAAGGAATAGTGCTAAGGACTAGAAATAACAAAAATTCTATCTCTTCCAGGAGTTTTCTACTAAAGTGAAGGCTGTGATGGTGTAAAATATCTTTAGAAAGCATACATCTCCCTCTTATACCTCATTTGACTGATAATCAGAAAAAATTTTTCTCTAATTCAATATCATATCTCATTGATACTTTTTGAGAAATTGTTCTGAATACCAACCTTTTCTTCCTTGATAGTTTGACATTTGCTATCACATTATAAGTTCATTTTTGATCTTATGTTTCCAAGATTTGTCATGGACATAGGCGATACTGGGGATGTACTTGTTTGTAGATAAGTCTGTGCTTATTATATCAAGGTCCCAAACATTGCAAACCCTTCTAAATAGCATTCATAGTCATTCAAAAGAGTTGACTCTATTCTTAAAGGAGGTAAAGGGACCCACACGTGGAAAAATGTTTGTGGCAGCCCTTTTTATAGTGGCTAGAAGTTGGAAACTGAATGGATGCCCATCAATTGGAGAATGGCTGAATAAATTGCAGTATATGAATGTTATGAAATATTATTGTTCTGTAAGAAATGACTAGCAGGATGATTTCAGAGAACTTGGAGAGACTTACATGAACTGGTGCTAAGTAAAATGAGCAGAACCAGGATATCATTGTACACGGCAACAAGAAGACTATATGATGATCGATTCTCTCTCTTCAACAATGGGATGATTCAAATCAGTTCCAATTGTTCAGTGATGAAGAAAGCCATCTGCCCCCAGAGAGAGGCTTGTGGGAACTGAGTATGGACCACAACATAGCATTTTTACACTTTCTGTTGACGTTTGCTTGCATTTTGTTTTCCTTCTCAGGTTGTTTTTTTCTTTCTAGATCTGATTTTTCTTTTGTAGCAAGATAACTGTATAAATATGTATACATATATTGGATTTTATATATATATATATATATATATATATATATATATATATATATAAACATATTTAACATGTATTGGACTATCTGCCATCTAGGGGAGGGAGGAAGGAGGGGAAAATTTGGAACAGAAAGATTTGTCAATGTTGAAAAATTACCTATGCACATGTTTTACAAATAAAAAGCTTTGAAATAAAAAAAAATTAATCAGAAAAAAAGAGTTGACCCTATTCACATGGTGGGGGGCAAGGAAGGAAGGAAGGAAGAAAGGAAGGAAGGAAGGAAGGAAGGAAGGAAAGAAGAAGGGAGGAAAATTTATACTTTTTTCACACTATGATATGCAATTGGATAAACAAACTAAAGAGCAAGACCATTGATATAGATGGATAAATAGATAGACACCCTGGGGGATGGGCCCAGAGTTAAGTAGTAAGAGGAAACTAGGTTGAGAAAATTTAATAATTTCCTTCGAGAAGTTGTACAGTATTTTTCATGACAAAGGGTTAGGAATAGGAGGAGTTTCACTAATACAAGACTCCAGGAAGTGGAAATGCCTTCTACCAATGCAGCTTGGCATTTTCTCTGCAATTTATAATCTTAGAAAGTCTCACAGAACCCTGAGTTGCTTAGCTTCACCCAACTAGCATCTATTAGGGGCAAAATTTGAATTTTAGTCTTTCTGATCCCAGAGCCAGTTCTCTATCCATTATACCAAACTTCTTTTTATAAGGCTACTTCCTGGAAGATATTTATTCCTAGTTCATTGGAATTAGAATGTGTGGCTACTAAAGAGACAGTATTCTCTCAGGTCAGAGATTATAAGATTATAAATAGAAAACTGGAAGGATCTATAAAAGTCATTTTATAAATGAGAAAATTGAGAACCAGGGAAGTTAAATGATTTGTCTAAGGTTGTACTTACAGTCTTATAATTCAAAAAGACTTGTCCTCTAAAAGGATAGCTAATTAAATAGATTTGCTACTTTTTCCTTTTGCTTTAATAAAATTAAAATAGTCAAGTATAAGTATCAAGAAGTATTACCAAATGCTGTCTTTAGAAATAAAATAGTATTTAGAGCAATATTTAAAGAAATATAAAGAGCTGGGTATAATTGGTAACCTTATTAAAAAAAATTTTTTTGGCTGAGGCAATTGGGGTTAAATTAAGGGTCACATAGCTAGGGAGTATTAAGTGTCTGAGTCTGGATTTGAACTCCTCACTTCAGGGCTGGTGCTCTATCTACTGTGCCAGTTAGTTGCCTCCACCTGAGTTCTCCATCAGTTCCTATTTTAACTCTGGTTCTATTCCTTGGTCTGAACAGAATTATCATCTTACAAAAATACCCTTGAATCAGTTTTGCATGTCTAGGGCAGGGTGGCAGATATTGGGGAAAATTTTAAGTAAGACACTAATTCACTCAATTGTGCCCATTGTGTCTAGATTCTCACCAAATCACATAAATACATAGAATGAACTCTAATTTCTAAACATTCCATTTCACTGATGAGGAAACTGTGACCTAAAGAATTCCTGACTTGCCTAGAGGCAACCAGATAATTATAGTATTAGAGACAAGATTCAAATTCAAGTTTCCCTGACTTCAAATGCAGGGCTCTATCTATGGTACCACATTGCTATCTAAGTCTTCTATCATCTTCCCATATGTCTCTCTGGGTCCCAATGTTCTCACTCTTCAAATGAGGAGGCCAGTCTAGTTGACATCTAAGGTTCCAACCATCAAAAGATTTGTTTCCATCTCCCCATTGTTCTGCCTTTAGTTCATTGCCCCTCACAGCCAAAGATCACACTATTCAGAAAGTGTACAATGAATTTTTCTTTAGTAACCACCACATATACTATGTAACTTTAAAACTATGTATTTAAGAGTTCTTAAGATAACTATACCTTTATAAAACACAAGAACTTTAAAATGATACATAACATCATTTCCTCATAACTAGTTTGTCAGTGTAAATAGTCAAAAGCACAAAAAAGTCTCAAAAACAAAAATTATATGATAGGGAAGACTTTCAAGCAAAATGTAGCTCACCACCAACCAGCTGAAGCCATATTGTAGATTGCTCTTCTTGAAATTTTGCTTTGTATTTTACATTTTGAAATATCCTTCTTAAAAGCACTTGTCAAGAAGAGAAATAGTCAGCACCCGCTCATACACTGTGTTTTCTTCAAAGGAATAAAAAAAAATTCACCCTCAAGTCAATAAATATTTGCTACTTCAAAAGCAGCAAAAATTAAAGCATGCCAACAATTGCACCCTCTTCTTCTAGTCCTCAAATCCTATTATTAAGAAGCAAATACTCAAATAACAGAAAAAAATTGAGAAATAGGTGGTTTTCAGTCTGAGTGAAAACACATTCATGTATTTTCTATATGAAATGATGAATAGCCTGGGCTTTTCAATTCAAGGGCAGCATTATTCGATAAGCAATGTCATTTTTGTTTTAACTCATTATATCTAATACTTGGAAATTTTGCTAATGCAATTAATGAAATTCAATTGGGGAAAAAATAAAGGATGAAATAAGCCTCCTATTTGTTTGTGTGTGTGTGTGTGTGTGTGTGTGTGTGTGTGCAACAAGACTGTGATATTCAGTATTTAAGCAACTGGATTTGCTCAGTTTTCAGCTGATGAAACTGAGGCTCAGAAAGGTTATCAGCAATAATAACCATTACTAATATTTATGTATTTTTTTAAGATTTGCAAAGCACTTTTTCCATCTTATGTCGTTTAATCCTGACAATAACCCAGTAAGATAGATAATCATTTATCTTCATTTTATAAGCAAATAAACTGATTTACACTAATAAGTTTTTGAGCTATGAGTTAGGATTTGAACTCTGGTTTTCCTCACTCCAAGTCTGGCATGCTATCTACAATACCCCTTTGGCTACTTGTTTAAATAGCTTGTGTAACAAGTAATACATTTAGGATTTGAACTCAGTACATTGCATTCTTGGAGAGAAGATTACATATTTCACATATAGATTACATTGGATGGTCACTGAAGCCTCCTCTAATTCTCAAATTCTGTGATATCTATAGTCTTCTATATGTATTACTACTAGTAGTAGTGGTACTCATATTTATATAGTATTTTAAGATTTATGAGGCCCTTGTTTTTTACCAAAAAAAAAATGTTCTAAGAGATTGATAAGTACAAGTATTATATTATACAGATGGGGACAGAGGGAGGAATAAGCAGTAATATAGCATTTACTATATGCCAGAAGCTGTGCTGAATTACAAATATTTGTAATTTATAAATATTACCTCATTTGAGTCTCATAACAGCCCTTCATGGTAGGTGATGTTATCCCATATTAAAGTTGAGAAAGTTAAGGTTAAGTGATTTAGGGTTACATTCCAGATGATAAATGTTTGAATCCAAATTTGAACTCAAGTCTTTCTGACTCCAGACTAGCATTCTATCTACTATGCTACTTACTATTTTGAGGAGTAGCCTGTCTATACTTACACAATTAAAACTGAGAAATGAGCCTAGATTTCTGGACTATGTTGCTTTCTCCTGGTTCTTCTGAGCTGACTAACCATCCCTCCTAAGACTTCTTTGCCCATTGGTCATCCATAAGACTCCCTCTAATTGTGAATTTTTAACAAGGCTCTCTCTCTGGATCCTCTTCTCTGTCTCTCTCTGTCTCTCTTTGTGAACCCATCTCTCGCTGTCTCTCTGTCTGTCTGTGTCTGTGTCTCTGTCTCTGTCTCTGTGTCTCTTTGTTTCCATGTGTCTGTCTCTGTCTCTGTCTGTCTCTGTCTCTGTCTGTCTGTCTTTGTCTCTGTCTGTCTCTCTGTCTCTCTCTGTCTGTGTGTGTGTGTGTGTGTGTGTTTCCCTCTCCCTTTCCTTCTCTCTCTCCCCCTGCCCTTTACTTCTCTCTGTGTGTGTTTCTCTGTCTCTCTCCCTCTCTTTCTCCCTTCCTCTCTTTCTCCTTCTCCCTCTCTCTCTGTGTCCCTCTTTCTGTTTTCTCTTTTTCTCTGTCTGTCTCTGTGTCTCTCTGACTCTATCTCTGTCTCTCTTCTCTCCTTTTTCTTTCTCTTTCTCTTGGTGTGTCTGCCTCTGTCTCTATCTTTGTCTATCTCTTTCTCTTCTATTTCTTTCTTCTATCTTCTATTATTCTCCTCCTCCCCCCCCTCTCATTACATCATTTCCCGTGAGTTTAATTATCATATAGATAATTTTCAGTTCTAGAGACCAGGCTTAGTTTTCCCTCTGAGCTTTAGTCTCATGTCACTAACTACCACTTGGACATTTCAATCTGGATATCTCAGGGACATTGTAAACTCAATATGTTGAAAATAAAACTTAACATCTGTCTCCCAAAATCTACTTAATTCCAAAATTCCCTGTCTCTGTCTAAGGCATACCATTCTTCCAGTTTCTCAGGCTAGTAACTTCAATGTCAGTTATCAAAATGTGCCATTTTACCTCTGTGACATCTAAAAATGTGTTGGTAAATATTTAATAATTGACTTTCAACTGGGGGTGAATGGGGCAGGTGATGTATTCAGAGCTTACTTTTAAGTTTATTATCAAGCCTTGATTTGTAGCCTTTGCTAATTACTGACTTGTAAACGGTCACATTGAAAATTTATCAATTGGATCAGCCAGTTTAAGCTGGCTCCAGCACACCATTGATTACATCCTTCCTCTGGGACATAAATTTTTTTCTCTTTATTTGCACAGCTACTTCTTTAGTTATTCTCTTCACCTCTCACTTAAATTATTGCAACAGTCTTCTAATTGGTCTCTCTGCATTAATTCTTTCCCTATACTTGTGTATCCTCTACACAGCTGCCAAAGTGCTTTCCCTTAAACTCAGATCTTTTTCACTCTCCTACTCAAAAACTCCAGCAGTTTCCAATTGCCCCAGGATAAAATAAGCACTTGTGTTTAACTGTAAAAGCCCTTTACAACCTATTTCCAGCCTTATTGGACATTACTTTTCCTTTTATACTAAGCAGCTAGATGGTACAATGGTCAGAACAGTGGAAAGAAATCAGGAACACATAAGATGAAATTTTGCCTCACACATTTCTTAGCCCAATGTGACACTGGGTAAATCACTTAATGTCTGTTTGCCTCAGTTTACTCATTTGTAATGTGTAGAGAATAATTGCCCACTTCTCTTCCAAGGTTATTGTGAAAATAAAATAAATAATATTTTCTTTGCAAATTTTAAAGTGTTATATAAATGTTAGCCACTTATAATACACCTTTGAAATCCAGTTAGATTGGCCTTCTGTTTTCTCCTCACAAATGGCACTCCATTTCCCTTCGTGGTGCCTTTGCAATAGAAATGTTCCATGAATAGAAGGCTCTCCCTGCTTCTTTTCTGCTTCTTAGACTACCCTCTTTGCTTCAAATTTGAACTGATCCTTTCCTGATCCTAATTGCTAATCCCACCCCATTTTATAATTATTCTACACATATTTATATTGTGCTTGTTCCTTCTCCATTGGAATATGAGCTCCTTGAGCATAGAAATTGTTTCAGACTTTATATTTATATTCCCATTGCCTTGCACAAAAGTGCCTGGCACAAGCAGATACTTGTTGGATCGAGTCTCTTTTTCAGGGACAGAGCAGAGTAAAAAGAAACTGTCATCTCATTCCTGGAAACTATGGCTCTCTTAATTCAGCTTAAGGTCACACTAGCTTATTTGACTATTACTTCCCCCTACTGATTCATATTTGACATTTAGGTGGAATGCTGGGAAAAAGGACCAGACAAGCTGCTCAGCCTGGAATGCAATGGAGATGACATGCTTCACTTCAAACACAGATACTGGGAAACCTAAGGCTTGGTGAGGCAGGAGGAGGAGGCAGGCTTTGGAATGGAAATGGAAAGGAAGAAAAAGAAAGTTTTCCTCCATCAATCTCTTCAATAACTCTTGTACCAATAATCATTATAGGAAAAAAATATATAGGGGCACTAGTCACTTCTCAATTTAATATTCAATATTAGGTATGGTCTAGAATATTAGACAAAAGATCTGGCCTTGGAGTGAGAGAGTCCTGAGAGAGAGTCTCTGCTCTGACAAATATTGGCTGAATGATCCTGGAGAAGTCACATAACCTCTGATTGTCTCCAGGAAATATTCTATGACTCCAAGTTACAGAATACAGTTATTCCTTCCACTCTGAGAACTCCCCAGTCTGGAAAGTTCAGATAAAAAATTTTGGCCACTAAATTTGTACCAAAGAAGAAATCTGAATTATTATGATTTTAAGAGAGAAAATACCTTAATATTGTACAATATTATATAATATATAGGTATATAGACATATATTATGTATTTCTGAGTTTCTAAACTTTCTTCTGTATTGTCTGCTGGCCTTCAAGTTTCGTCTGTGGCTTCCACGAAACTTCCCCCAAATTCCCATTTAATGTTTTATGCCAATCCGCAACATACTGAAACCTCAATGGGGAAAGTAACAATGTGGAAAGGATAACTGCAGTTTCTAAGTTGCATTGGCAGAGGAAGTTCCCTCATGAGGATGATCTCTATACAGATGAAATCACAGGTTTTCTCCCCCTTCCTACCTCTTCCTCTAAATCCAATATATGCCTTGATGCACAAACACCATCAACGTAATCAAGGCCAAATAAAACCTCCTTCCCCTAGCTCTCCTCCAAACCACATGCCATAAAGTAGAAGGGCAACATTCTAGCTTTAAATAAAGAATTCCTCTGAAGTACCAGCCGCAGCTCCATCCTCCTCTCCAAACCGGCTCCTCTGCGCCACTGCGGCCTCCCCCCAAGGGTGGTTTCAGTGGCTTTTCAGAGGCCTTGGCGCCATTTCTATAAAGAACTGTCCTTTGCGGCCAGGGTATTTGTCCCCACAGACATTTCCGATGGTGATCCTCAATGTGGCTGGCTGCCACACACCCTATCTTGATCAATAAGCAGACCCAGAAAGGTTGGAGAAGCCTCAAACCAACCCACTTAACAAACCTTTAGTGGTTGTTCCCAGAGAGCTGAATCAGATAAATGGCATTTATCTTCACCCTTTCTGCCTTAAGAGAATACACATCTGCTAAGCCTGCTGTCAGATATGGGAGGTGTGGAGAGAAGTGCCTTGCTTAGTATATCTCATCCTTATGTTTTTCTCCACCCTCTTAAAAGTTCCAAAAGTAGCCCTGATATTATTCTCCACTGTTTTCTTTTCTTCCCCATATCTATGAGGTTTAAATTCTACCTACAGTCCCCTCATTTGAGAATGGGGAGATATGGGGGTCAAAAGGAAAACTCTCTGAATTGGAGAGGGGAGAAGGGATGAAGTGGTCCAGGGATTGATGATAGTTTTCTAAAGGATTATTTCCTGATATGATCCTATTGAATAGTCTTTTTACATATTGAGCAAGCACTCCTTGAATTTTTAAAATAGCAATTTGATTAAATAAAATTCCATCTACTT
Source organism: Antechinus flavipes (assembly GCF_016432865.1). Lineage (NCBI taxonomy): Eukaryota > Metazoa > Chordata > Mammalia > Dasyuromorphia > Dasyuridae > Antechinus > Antechinus flavipes. The sequence goes on from NC_067398.1 coordinate 320,931,069, forward strand.
CAAAGTTTGTAGTCATTCAAATGCAAAGAAAATCAGTCTGCCTCTGAGTCAGAAGATTCAGGTCTCTGGCAACACCTATATGACCTTGGCCTTAACCTTGGCCTATATGATTTATATAAGCAACATGGCTCCTTAGATTTCATATCTGTAGAAAGAAAGGGTTGAGCTGAATAGCCTATATAGTCCCTTCCAGCTTTAAATCTTGAATCCTACAATTCTGACCCTGAACCATTCCCAAGTCTGGGGAAGGAGTCTTGAAGTTATCTTAGGAAGTAGAAAGGTGTGGTAAAATGGAAAGAAAGAGCCAGGACAATTTTGGCTCAGAGCCTGGGTTTTTCACCTCATTCTGCTACTCATTTCCCTTGAATAAAATTGCAGAGTCATCTGCAAATGCAGCAGGGGCTGCAACAGTTGATTAGCTAGCTAATTGTCTGTTTAAAAGAAGTGGATTTTTCCACAGAATAGTGAGTAAAGAAAGAAGCCACATTAAAATCCGGAAAATCTTCCTGCTAAGAGGAAGCCAGAGAATAGATAATTAGAGCAACTCTTTTCAACAACTATGAGCTAAGAGGCAGCTGGGATGAAAGGTTGGCTTCTTATTGTACTCATATTTTTTCTTTTCCTTTAGTGTTATTAGAGGTTAAAGCTGTTAGTCCTGAAGCCTAGACTGCTTCAAAAGTTGGAGGTCTCACCTTAAGGAATCATAATTATTCCAGTTTCGTTCTTCTTTTATCTATGAGGTAGCTCCAGAGTAAAAGGGAAAACATTAAAAATTCAGATTTTTTAAAAATCATGGTTCAAAAAAATAGCCCTAAGTAACAACACACACGTATATATGTATATGTATGCATCTATGTAGAAATTTGCAGTTGACAAAACACTTTTCTTCCTCAATTAATTTTTTATATTTTGTATTTAATTATACATGCAGGTGCTTTTTTCTGACACTAAAATATATAGTCCTTAGGGACTGTTTCCATTTATTCCCACGTAGGCATTTCTGTATGGCAGAAAAGCATGGACCACTATTGCTTATAAAGAACTAAAGATGAGCACCATACTCAGGATGATGTAATGATGCAGGATGAGTATAAGCAGTCTGAAATATATAGCCAATCCTGAAGGATTTCTGAAAAAGAAGAGGAGCCAAAAATGCATGAGAGAATAAGAAGATATGTTGGTCATGCAGTGAAAGAAAGGGATGACAAGTGGATAGAGTGCCCCAGTAGTACTCTGAATATTTCAGGAGAAAGTGAAGGAGGTCTACAATATGTAGGATGAAGTCCCTATTGCATGGACCTAAGTGAGAGTAGCACAGGATGGGAAGCATAGATGGATTATGATCTTCATCCTAGGAGGGAATTCCCAAATCACTGAGATCATAGCTCCATTTGCAATACCTAGAACACAGTAATTGTTTTACAAATGTCTTGTCTCTGTTGATTATTTCCAACTTGTTCTGTACATAGCATACATAGTAGTTTGCATGTTGTCTCCTCTATTAGACTGTGAGGTCCTTGAAGGCAGGAACTTTTGCTTTTACTTATACCCCAGATTTTAGCTGTGTCTGGCACATAGTTAGGAATTTAACAAATATTTATTGAATGACTAAAAATTTTGAAGTAAATGGAATTTTGTTTAATCAAATTGCTATTTTAAATATCCAAGGAGAATTCAATATATTAAAAGACTATTCAGTCTTTTATTCAGATCATGTCAGGAGATAATTCTTTAGAAAACTATCTATTCAACTCAAAGTAATTGAGGAGAAGTTCCAGGGGTGGAGCCAAGATGGAGAAGTAAAGCCAGTAAGATGATTGAGCTTTCCCAGTTCCCCTTGAAAACCACATGAAACCAAGCTCTGAACAGTGTCTGACTGAATGAAACCCCTCTTCAGCTCAAGATATATTAGTACTTCAAGAAAGATCAGTCTCACTGGGGTGTTCAGCCCAGCTCAGATAGTGTCCAGGAAAGCCAGTGAGAGGCTCTTAATCACAGCAGATCAGTAACTGAGACTCTCTGTCCTGACTCAGTACATGAGCAAATCAGTGAGGTGGCTTTCAGTCCCAGCTCAGAAGGCAACCTCTGGGAAACCAGACTGATTCCTGAAAAGAGCAGGCAAAGCTACCCCTGCAAACACAAAGGACCCTTATACTTAAAACCAAGGCTCAGAGCTACACAGGAATCTTGGGAAAGTGCCACCTTTACCCCAGGAGGAGAGCTTCACCTTAAAAGTAAAAAAAGAGGAAATACCAAAAGAAAAAGAAAGAACATGAGCAAGAAACAGAAAAGAATCTTGATAATAGAAATCTACTATGGTGAAGGGGCAGACCAAAACACAAACTCAGACAAGGACAGAATGTCCATAGAAGAAATCTCAAAGAGATGAATTGGTCTCAAGCCTAAAGAAGTTTCCTGGAATTTCTCATAAAGGATTCCAAAAGGCAAATAAGAGAAGTATGAGAAAAATGTAGAAGTACGCATAAGAAAGTCAACAATTTGGAAAAGGTAAGAAAACAATTGTTTAGAAACAACAATACTTAAACAGTAAAATAGATCAAATTGGGAAAAAAAAAAAACAAATATAAAAGACTACTGAGGAAAATTAGAACAGGACACAGCTAGGAAAAATAATAACAAAGTTCATCTGGAAGAACAAAAGGTAAAGTATTTCAAGGGAAGTAATGAAAAATGCAAATGAAAGTGGCCTAGCTGTAACAGACCTAAAACCCTATTGTAAAGCATCCATCTTTATAACCATTTGGTACTAGCTAAGAAATAGAGTAGCTGATCAGTGAAATAGATTAGGTTCACAGGACAAAATAGTCAATGACTATATTAATGTAGTATTTGATAAACCCAAAGACCCCAGCTCTGGGGATAAGAACTCATTATTTGACAAAAATTGCTGGAAAAACTAGAAAATGGTATGGCAGAAACTAGGCATTGAACCACACCTAACACCCTATATCAAGATAAGGTCAAAATGGGTTCATGATTTAGACATAAAGAGTGATATTATAAACAAATTAGAAGAACAAAGAAGTTACCTCTCAGAACAAAAAATAGTTACCTCTCAGATCTGTGGAGAAGGAAGGAATTTGTGGCCAAAGAAGAATTGTAGTACATTATTGAACACAAAATAGATCATTTTGATTATATTAAATTAAAAAAAATGTGTTGAAAGAAAACCAGTGCAGACAAGATTAGAAAGGATGCAATAAAGTGGGGGGGGGGGGGAATTACATTCAAGGGTTCTGATAAAGGCTTTATTTCTAAAATATATAGAGAATTGATTCAAACTTATAAGAATTCAAGCCATTTTCTAATTGATAAATTGCTAAAGACCATACCTAAGTGTGAAGGAGCAGGTCATTTTAGAGGGCCCCCATGCTATATGAATCATAACACATTTGAAGGAATTGCAAATTAGCCTTTACTGACTCAAATGTTGCTTGTGGATTGGGAATGAAATAAATTGGAGGCAAGAGAGAAGAGGAGAGAGGTCAAAGAATGCAATTGCCTCTCAGTCTCCTTGTATCATTATCATCCTCTCATATGATGGGATCTATTCTGCTGGTCAGAATTAAATTCCCAGCAGCCACTAGCAGGTAGCTCCTGTAACAATAGTCAAACAAGATGAACAAACAATTTTCAGATGAAATTGGAATCATTTCTAGTGATATTAAAAGGTGCTCTAAATCACTATTAATCAGATAAATGCAAATTAAAACAACTGTGAGGTATCACTACACATCTCCCAGATTGGCTAAAATGACAGAAAAAGATAATAACAAATGTTGGAGGGGAAGTGGGAAAACTGGGACACTAATACATTGTTGGTGGAATTGTGAACTAATTCAAGCAATCTGGAGAACAATTTGGAACTATGCTCAAAGGACTATCAAACTGTGCATACCCTTTGATTGATCAGTAGAAATACTTGAGTTTGTATCCAAAGAAATCATAATAGAGGGGAAAGGACCCACATGTGTAAAAATATCTGTAACAGCTCTTTTAGTAGTGGCAAGAAACTAGAAACTGAGTGGATGCCCCTTAGTTGGAGAATGGTTGAATAAGTTATGGTATATGAATGTTATGGAATATTGTTGTTCTGTAATAAACAATCAGCAAGACAAGTTCAGAGAGGCCTGGAGAGACTTTTATGAGCTGATGCTGAGTGAAATGAGCAGGACCAAGAGATCATTGTACATAGCAACAACAAGATTATATGATGATGAATTCTGATAGATGTGGCTCTTTTCAATAATGAGATGATTCAGGCCAGTTCCAGTGGTCTTACGATGAAGAGAACCATCTGCACCCAGAGAGAGGACTGTGGAAATTGAGTATGAATCACAACATAGTATTTTCACTTTTTTTGTTGTTGTTTTGCTTGCATTGTGTTTTCTTTCTCATTTTTTCCTTTTTTATCTGATTTTTCTTACGCAGCATGATAATTGTGGAAATATGTATAGAAGAATTGCACATGTTTAACATATATTGGATTATTTGCCATCTACAAAAGGAGGTGAAGGGAAGGGAGGAAAAAATTTGAAACACCAAATTTTGCAAGGGTAAATGTTGAAAATTATCCATGCATATGTTCTGAAAATAAAAAGCTTTAATAAAAAACCTAGAACAGGGCAAATGGAAGCTAATGAATTTGTGAGATAGCAAAGATCAGTCAAACAAACTAAAAAGAAGAAAAAATATAAGAAAATGTGAAATACCTCATTGGCAAAACATCTAATCTGTAAAACTGAACCAGAAAAGACAATTTAAAAATAATTAGCCTACATGAAGGCCATGATCAAAAAAAGCTTGCATAGGATTCTACAAAAGATCATTAAGGAAAACTGCCCAAATATTCTAGAAACAGAGAGGGAAATGCACATTGAAAGAATCCATCAATCACCTCTGGAAAGAGATCCAACAAGGAAAACCCCAAGAAAGATTGTTGCAAAATTCCAGAACTACGAACTCAAGGAAAAAAAAATACTGCAAGTTGTTAAACAAGAACAATTCAAATATCAAACAATGGTCAGGATTACCCAGGATCTGGCAGCTTCTACAATAAAGGATCAGAGGGACTGGAATACCACATTCCAGAAGGCAAAGGACATGGAGTTACAACCAAGAATTAACTACTCAGCAAGACTCAGCATCGTCTTTCAGGGAAGGAGATGGAGCTTCAATGAAGTAAGAACCTTTTTTTTTTTAATGTATTTTTTTTATTATAATAACTTTTTATTGACAGAACTCATGCCAGCGTAATTTTTTACATTATCCCTTGCACTCACTTCCATTCTGATTTTTCCCTTTTCTCCTTCCACGCCCTCCCTTAGATGGCAAGTAGTCCTATATATGTTAAATATGTTGCAGTATATCCGAGATACAATATATGTGTGCAGAACTGAATAGTTCTCTTGTTGCACAGGGAGAATTGGATTCAGAAGATAGAAAAAACCCAGGAAGAAAAACAAAAATGCAAACAGTTTACATTCATTTCCCAATGTTCTTTCTTTAGGTGTAGCTGCTTCTGTCCATCATTGATCAATTGAAACTGAGTTAGATCTTCTCTTTGTCAGAGAAATCCACTTCCATCAGAATACATCTTCATACAGTATCGTTGTTGAAGTATATAATGATCTCCTGGTTCTGCTCATTTCACTTAGCATCAGTTCATGTAAGAATCTCCAAGTCTCTCTGTATTCATCCTGCTGGTCATTTCTTGAAGTAAGAACCTTTCAATCATTTCTATTGAAAAAATCAGAACTAAGCAGAAAATCTATAAACACAGGACTCAAGAGAAACATAAAAAAGTAAAAAGGGGGAAATATGTATTTAAAGGTTAAACTGTTTACATCTTCAGATGGGAAAACAATATCTGTAACTTGAGAACATTATTGTCACTGGGGCAGAAAAAGGCATCATGAAGATAGAGGCTATGGTTGTGAATGGACTCTGATGTGATGACATCAAAATAAAAAAGACATGGGTGGGGGAGAAGGTCTGCAATTGAAAAAGAGGAAAGAGGAGGTATAATGGGAAGATTAGTTCACACCAAGAGACTCAAAAGACCTATTACAATCCAAGGGGGAAAAAAGGAAGGGACTGAACATTGTCTGAAGTTTGACCTCATCAGTTTTTAATGTGAATGGGATGAACTCCCCCATAAAATGGAAGTGAATACCAGAGTGGATTAAAAAAAAAAAAAACAGAATCCTACAATATGTTGTTTACAAAAAACACATTTGACACAAAGAGACACATACAGAGTAAAGGTAAAAGGCTGGGACAGAATTTATTATGCTTCAGCTGAAGTAAAAAAAAAAAAAATAGCAGGGGTAGCAACTCTGCTCTCAGATAAAGCAAAAGTAAAAATAGATCTTTTTAAAAAAGAGATATGGAGGAAAAGTACATCTTGATAAAGGATACTGTAAATAATGAGTAGTAAGATTACTAAATGTGTATGCATTAAATGGTAACAAATGGTAAAGCAGGCGAATTCCTAGAGAAGATTTTAAGCCAGTTACTGGAAGAAATAGACAGCAAAACTATTCGAGTGAAGGCACCTCAACATTGCCCTCTCAGAATCAGACAAATCTAACCAAAAAAGAAACTAGGGAGATTAACAGGATCCTAGAAAAACTAGATATGATAGACCTCTGGAGAAAATTGAATAGGGACAGAAAGGAATACACCTTTTTTCAGCAGTACAAGGATCTACACAAAAATTGATCATGTATTAGGTCATAAAAACTTCACAATCAAATGCAAAAAGGCAGAAGTCATAAATGCTTCTTTTTCAGCCATAATGCAATAAAAATTATATTCATGCAAAAAAATGCAAAATATATATATATATGTATATGTATATGTGTGTATATATATGAAGGGCTAGGGAAAGATAGACTAAAAACAATTGGAAATTAAATAATCTAATTCTAAAGAATGAGTGGGCCAAACAACAAATCACAGAAACAATCCATAATTTCATCCAAGAAAATGACAATAATGAGACAACATATCAAAACTTATGAGATGCAACCAAAGCAGTTATTAGGAGAAATTTTATATCTCTAAATAGCTACATAAATAATATAGAAAAATAGGAGATCAATGAATTAGGTATGGAACTAAAAAAAGGTAGAAAAAGAACAAATTAAATACCAAATTAGAAATTTTGAAAGTCAAAGGAGAGATTAATAAGAAAACTATTGAACTAATAAACAAAACTAAGAGTTGCCATTATGAAAAAAACTAATAAAATAAATAAGCCTTGACTTAATTTGATCAGAAAAAGGAAAGAAAAAAGCCAAATCACCAGCATCAAAAATGAAAGGGGTGAATTTACTTACCAGCAATGAAAAAGAAATTAAAGCAATAATTAGGAGATATTTTGCCTAACTCTATGGCAGCAAGTCTAAAAATCTAACTGAAATGGAGGAATATTTACAAAAATATAAATTGCCCAAGTTAAGAGAAGAGGAAATAAAATATTTAAATAGTCCCGTTTTAGAAAAAGAAATTGAACAAGTTATTAATGAATTTCCTAAGAAAAAATCTCCAGGGCTAGGTGGATTCACAAGTGAATTCTACCAAAACATTTAAAGAACAATTGATTACAATGCTATATAAACTATTTGGAAAAATAAATAAAGTATTGCCATATTCCTTTTATGACACAAATATGGCACTGATACCTAAACCATGAAGGCCTAAAACAGAGAAAGAAAATTACAGACCAGTCTCCCTAATGAATATTGATGCAAAAGTTTTAAATAAAATATTAGCAAAAAGATTACAGCAGCTTATCAGTAGGATAATACACTAAGACCAAGTAGGATTTATATCAGAAATACAAGGCTGGTTCAATATCAGGAAAATTATTACTACCATTGACCACATCAATAACAAAAGCAACAAATCATATGATAATCTCAATAGATGCAGAAAAAGCTTTTGACAAAATACATCACCCATTTGTATTTAAAAAAATACTAGAGAGCATAGGGATAAAGGGAACTTTCCTTAAAATAATAAGCAGCATCTATCTATAACCTAGAGTAAGCATTATTTGTAATGGAGAGAAACTGAATTCCCAAGAAGATCAGTGGTGAAACAAAGATGCCCATTACCATTCAACATGTATTATTTATTCATTATTATTCAACATGGTACTAAAAATGTTGGCTTTAGCAACAAGAAAAAGAAATTAAAGGAATTAAAATAGGCAATAAGGAAATAAAAGTATGAATCTTTGCACATAATATAATGATATACCTAGAGAATCCTAGCAAATCATCCAAAAACTGGAAACAATTCACAGCTTTAGCAAAGTTGCAGTATATAAAATAAACCCACACAAATCATCAGCATTTCTATATATTACTGACAAGGCCCATCAACAAGAGATAGAAAAAAAATCCATTTAAAATTACTGTAGATAAAAATAAAATACTTGGAGAACCACCTGCCAAGACAAACCCCAAAACTATATGAATAGAATTCAAAATACTTCTCACATAAATAAAATCAGATCTAAACAATTGGAAAAATATCAATTGTTCATGGATAGGCCGAGCTAATATAGTAAAAATGACAATTCTGCCTAAATTGATCTACTTGTTAAGTGCCATACCAATCAAACTGTCAAAACATTATTTTGTACAAGTAGAAAAAAAAATAACAAAATTCATTTGAACAACAGGTCAACAATATCTAGGGAATTAATGAAAAAAATACCAAGGATGGTGGCTTAGTACCAAACCTAAAAATACATTATAAAGCAACAGTCATCAAAAACATTTGATATTGGCTAAGAAATAGAGTGGTAAATCAGTAGAATAGGTGAGATAAACATGACACAATAATCAAGGCCGATAGTAATCTAGTATTTGATAAACTCCAAAATGTCCAGCTTCTGAAATAAAAACTCACTATTTGACAAAAATTAATGGGAAACTGGAAAATAATATGTCAGAAACTTGGCATAGACCTACATCTCACACTCCATACCAAAATAAGGTCAAAATAGATATATGATTTGGACATAAAGGATGATACCATAAACAAACTAGGAGAACAAGGGATAATTTACTTATCAGACCTTTGGAGAAGGAAGGAATTTATGACCAAAGAAAAACTAGAAAACATTTTGAAAGGCAAAATGGACAAACTTTTATTACATTAAATTAAAAAGGTTTTGCACAAACAAAACTAAGAGAAACAAAATTAAAAGGGAAGTACAAGCTGGAAAAATGTTTACAGCCAGTGTTTCTGATAAAGGTCTCATTTCTAAAATATATAAAGAACTGTGTCAAATTTATAACAATTCAAATCACTTCCCAATTGATAGTTACAGGATATGAGCAGACAATTTTCAGATGATATAATTAAAGCCATTTATAGTTATATGAAAAAATGCTCTAAATCACTATTGGTTAGAGAAATGCAAATTAAACAACTCTGAGATACCACCTCACACATCTCAAATTGGCTAAAAGGACAGGAAAAGATAAATGATAAATATTGGAGAGAATGTAGACTGGGACACTAATGCATTGTTAGTGGAGTTGTGAAATGATCCAACCATTATGGAAAACAATCTGAAACTATTCCCAAAGGACTATAAAATTGTGTATATCCTTTGACCCAGCAGTGCCATACTGAGTCTGTTACCTTAAGGAAATCATGAAGGAGGGAAAAGACCCACATGTACAAAAATGTTTGTAGCAGCCCTTTTTATGATAGCAAAGAATTGGAAAATGAGTAGATGCCCATTAACTGGGGAATGGCTGAACACGCTGTGGTACATGAAGGTAATGGAATGTCATTGTTCTATAAAAAATGAACAAGATTATTATAGAAAGGCCTAGAAAGACTCACATGAACTGATGCTGAGTGAAGCGAGCAGAACCAGGAATACATTGTACATAATAACAGCAAGGATGTGTGATGATCAACTATTGAAGGCTTGTTTCTTCTCAGTGATTCAGTGATTCAAGGCAATACTAATAGACTTTGGACAAAAATGCCATCTGCATCCAGAAAAAGATCTAAGGAGACTGAATGTAAATCAACACATGCTATATTCATTTCTTTTTTCTGTTTTTTTTTTAATCTCTTTCATGGTTTTCCTTTTTTCTCTTATTTTTCTTTACCAACATGATTCATAAAGCAATGTGTATTTAAAAAAAAAAAACTTACTACAATAAAAAATTCTTCTTGGATTAAAAAAACAAAGTAATTGAGAAAAATACACTAAAAAAATTAAAGTGCTAAATAAATGTTAGCTTATATTGCTATTAATATTGGGGGGGAGAAAACTGTCATCAATTTCTTAAATATTGTTTGTTTTAAAAAAAAAAAACTTAGATTTTTATATATTAATGAAACCCTATATTAGAGGTTCCATCCTTTTCAAAGTACACTTTGGAGGATCTGCTTCTCTGGCTTATTGCTCCCACACAAGTAAACTAGGAATCTTGGTGCTGGACTTTATTCCCTAGGGCTATGGTCACCAATTTCCCCTTTGAAGAACATAGTCTTCCATGGCTTAAAACATAGACAAATTTATTTAAAAGTTAGGGAAAATTAGCAGGACTTATAGCAGAATTTAGGTGTAATGTCCAGGCTAGCTTTCTGGAGATCCTCTGGATGGGCCTTTGTCTCAGTAAGATAGACACTATGAGAATGATCAAGAATAGAGTCTAAAGTCTTTATTCTAGCCTAGTCTTGATCTCAGTACAGGAGGCAGAACAGCTACCAGGAGGCTGGTCAAAGATAGAAGATCTATCTTCCAATCCTTCTTTGCCCTTATATACCTTATTGTAATTACATCATTACACCATACTGATTATGTGTGAACTTAGAGAACCATTACATCCCCATGCTAAGTTCTAAGTACATATGTGAACTAGGGAACCATCATCTCATCAATCCCACCTTATTTCAAATATACTTGTCCAGAGTTTCAGCCCTTTACATTTAGGGTAATGATACAAGAGAGCATAAATGGGGCTCGTTCCTCACAAGCAGTACTTTTGTGATATCTTGATATCTGGTGCTCTTTTTCTTCAGTGGTTCCCTCCATCTCATCAGATGTTACTAGTTGCTACTCTGATGCATTATGGCCTTTTAATTTCCTGAGAAATTAGCTCCTGAGAGCTAAGGAGAGTAGCAGAAAGCAAAAGATGGTGGTTAATCTTTGCTCTCTTTATCAGTCATAGCTATCCACTCTTGCTCTTACTCTTTGACTTCTCACCAGAGGTTAGCTCATGGGCTATGCAAAAATGGGTGGCAAGCTAGATTTAGCCCATGATCTGTAGCTTTCAGATATGTGAACTAGAGGATTAACAAAAGTGCATCTTTACCCCTAATGTGTGTCTATTTGTCCATATGTGCATACACACACACACACACACACACACATACACACGTATATGGATGGAGATATACATACATATATGTGTATATGTGTACATATATAAAAATTTAAATATTTATTGGGTTAATTACAGAACCAATAGTTTTCTCAAATAAAATTATAATAGGACAATATTCCAAAAGATTTGAAATGACACAGTCTTTTAATGGAAATTTATTTCTAAACACTTTCACAGTAAGACAGAACAAAGAGAAATAAATTGAGCAGATTACTGAAAAAAGGAGGAAAGTAACAAAAAAATCCACAAAAATATCAATTCTTAAAATCAAAGGAAAAAAATACATATCTATTGAGTTAATAAAGAAAATTAGGTGTCATTTCTAAAGACTAGAAAATAGGGGGAAAAACAGTTAAATTTTTAGCTTAAAAAGATAAAAAAAAGCAAGTGACAAAAACAGGGAATTCACAATGAATAATAGGCAAAAATACAAATGGAAAGAAAGCACTTTGTCCAATTGCATGTCAACAAAACTGAAAACCTAAATTAAATGAATTTTGAACATTCAAAACATATATAAAAAATGTAAAATATTCCTGGTTTTTTCCTACTACTATAATTAGCATTGGGAGATATACATATAGAGATACATACATACATACACATATGTACATAGATATACATAAACAGTTATGTATGCATTTTAAGTTTTCAGTTTTATTGGCATGTGGATATATGTATATGTAAATATTAATACATACCTCAAAAGGAATAAACTGACTTTTTTTATAATTTAATAAACAATATTTATCTAAAACCAAGATAGGATTTTTTGTAAGGGAGAAATATAAAGCTTCTCCATTAAGATCTTGGGTAAAAGAAACAAGTTCATTATCACCATAATTATTTTATATAATCTAAAAATTTTTAAACTGTGATAATGGGAAATTTTTTTTAAATGACAAATAAGCACAAGCAAGAATGGGACAAAATTGTCTCTGTTTGATGATTTACATACAAAGTTCTAGAGATTGTTTTTAAAAATTAATTGAAACCTTAACTTCAGTTAATAGCAGGACATAAAATAATGTCACAAACATCATCAACTTTTCTCTATACTTTATTAACAACAAAACCTAGTGTTAGGGGCCGAATCGGGGCACAAACGGCAAAAGCAGGTCTCCTTCCTCCACAATCTAAGCCCCCCCACCTCGGACTCAGCTTCAGGCGTCTCCGGATCCCTTAAAGGGAAATGACTAGACAGGGAGCCGGAATTTTACTGCAACTGTTTATTTAAGCAAATGGAGGGGAAAAGAAAAGCCTGTTCCCTCTGCAAGTCCGTGCTTCTTCCTTTTTATCTCTCAAGGCTTCTTTTCCATGGCCCATTCTAGATCCTCCCCGAAGGTGGAGCTATGCTCCTCCTGTGCCCTCCCACCGCCCTTGGCTTAGCCACATAAGCCTTAGCCAACGTGGCAATTCCAAGTAGGCGGGGTCAGACACGGAACCGCTCACTTCCCGTTCAGGAGGTCTATTCTGGAGCCCCTCACAACCTAGGAGGAGGACATAGAAAAAAATCCCTTTAAAATAACTATGAAATACAATATCTGCCGAGTCAACCTACCTAAATGCATTCCAGTTTTATATAAATACAGTTATAATATATTCTTTATAGAAATGAAGACAAATAACTGGAAGATATTAATTTTTCATGATTGGGGACTGACAATATAATTAAAATTTAATTAACTTATAGATGTAAAGGTATGCTAATAAAAATGCCAAAGGATTACTGTTTAGAGTTAGGGGAAAATGAGATAAAAAATATTAAGGATTTTCAAAGAAATGATGAGGAGAAAGTAATAATTAAGAGCACTTACTATTACCAGATACCCAACTACAGTATAAATTATTAATCATCAAAATCATTTGGTATTGGTTAAAAACAGAAAAGTAGATCAGTAGAAAAGAAAGAAAAAAAGTAGAAGAAGCCAGAAGTGATAGAACCCAAGAACATAATGTTAAGGGAAAAAAAAAAAAACTTACATTACTATCATAAAAATACTGTCTTTTGACAAAAATCATTTTGGTAATCAGTCTAGCAGAAGCTAGGAATAGACCAGAATTGTATCACAAACCACAAATAATCTGAAAATAGATGCATCCATTAAAATAAAGTGTTATGTGATTTTTTTTTAAAGGGGAGGGGAGGAAGGAAATTGTTCCCACAATTACAACCCAGGGACAAATTAATATATAAACAAAAGATAGAGATGACTAGAAAAGACTAAAATGGATAATTTTAATTAGAGCAATTATATAAAATTGAAGAGCTTTTACATAATTAACATAGCTAGAATTAGAAGAAAAGCAGTTAATTTGGAAACAATTTTTTTGCAGCAAATATCTCTGATGAAAGTTTGCCACACAAAATATATAAGAAAATTTTACAAATATATGAGAACCATTACCCTGTGGACAAATGATTAAAAGATATGAAAAGACTGTTTATCAGGAACAATTACACAAAAGGTGTTTCAGATTATTAAGTGAATAAAGTATTTGGCCTCGAGTCAGGAAGAGCTTTGTTCCAATGCAACCTCAGACATTTAGTAGCTGTGTGACATTAGGCAAGTCACTTAACCTATTTCTCTCACTTTTTTCAACTTTAAAATAAGGATAAAAGAATCTACCTTATAGTGCTGTTGTAAGAATCAAATGAAATAATTTTGTAAAAGCACTTAACTACAAAGTAGGCACTATGTAAATGCTTGTTTCTTCTCCTAAAAATAAGAAAAATACATATAAAAATAATTTGTACCATAGATGACAAAAAATGAAAATGACAAATATTGAAGGATGGGTCTGCAGGAGGACAAACACACTAGTGCATTGTTGTGAGGGGCACAAATTGGTTCAACCATTCTGAAAAACAATTTGAAATTTTGCCCAAATGTCACAAAACTATAAATACTTTGACCTAACATTACTACTACTACTACTACTACTACTACTACTCTACTACTACTACTACTACTACTAGCTATCTACTCCAAAGACATCAAAGATAAAAGAAGAAAGGATCTATATACAAAAAATATTTACAGCAATAATGTCTTTATAGCAATAGAATAACTTTTTTAAATTTGGAAAAAGATCAAAATCATCAATTAGGAAATGATCAAATAAAATATATATGGCAGCATTGGTATATTATTACATATAAGAAATGATGACTATGAAAAATTCATTGAAACTTAGAAATACTTGCATGAATTGACACATAGAGAACTATGAACAAAAAGAGAACAGTTTTCGGGATAGCCATAATCATGATTAAGAAAAGCAATTTTAAAACATTTAACTTTCATCAATGCATTAACCAATTAAAACTTTGAAGTGATGATAACTCTTCCTCCTTCCTCTTGGCAGAGAGGTGGTAGGCTAGAAATACAGGGTAACATATACAGTTTCAAACATGACCGATGTGTGGGTACATTGTTGTTGTTAATCATATCTATGAACTGAAGACAAAGGTTGAATTAGTGAAAATTGATGTTGATGGGGGTGGGGAAGGGGAGAAATAAATCAACAAAACCAAAAAAGTATGTGTTTATGTGTGTGCATAGACATACATGTATATATAGTCAAAAGTCATATAGAATTATTTTTCCCTACTTGGTATATTTGAATGTTTGTGTTTGTTAATGATTATTAAGTTCACAAGAAAAACATGAAAAAAGCAAAACAAAATAAGACATGGTAGATGGAGATATTGCATAACTGATAAACATAGCACAGAGGCAACTAGGTGGCAGAGAAAGAAACATTGGCCCTGTGGTCAAGAAGATCTCTTCCTGAATTCAAATCTGGCCTCAGATTTCAATTGCCATTTCCTGCTCCAGCTCATTTTACAGATAAAACTGAGACAAAAAAGATTAAACTAGTTGCCCATGATCGTACAACTAACCTGAAATTATGCCCAAATGTCACAAAACTCTATAAACACTTTGACCTAATGTTACTATTACTAGGCATCTACTAGTAGTAGTTAATTTTATTTTGTTGTAAAGGTAAATCAAAGGTAAAGGGAGAAAGAATTTCAAATGGCATAATTTCAGATTAGCTGTGTGATCGTGGACAACTCATTTAACTTTTTTTGTCTGTTTCTTCATCTGTAAAATGAACTAGATCAGGAAATGACAAACTAGTCCAATATCTTTGTCAAGATAATGCCAAATAGGATCAAGAAGAGTTGTACATGGCTGAAAAAATGATTGAATAACAATAAACCCACAACCATTCATTTTGCATCTTCCTCTTCCCTTCCTTCTAGTTGTCAGATGCCATCCTTAGGAATTAAACCACATGCAAGGTCTCAATGCTATTAACTACCTCTGTTACATATTGAACTGCGGATTTGTATTTTTTTTAAGTGGGGGGGGAGTCTTTTTGGAAAGAAAACAACATAATCTTAAACCCAATGAAAACAAATATATTTCAAGGGAATTATAAACATTCCTTTTATCTTGCCAGATAAAGAGATTGAGTATAAATACTCCTAGTGCCGACTTGCCACATACAATTTATAGCAGATGAAGGGTTTGAAATACTTTCATGTAAACAACCAGAGATTTCTTGATGGTTGCTAAAAGGCTGTTTGACACTCTTTGTAAGTGGGAGAGCATCTTGGGGTAAGAATGAGTCCTGGATAATATCAGAGCTCATTTTCCAATAGCAAAGGTACTCCATTAGGTGCTGTTTTTATCTTTGAAGCCTTAACTTTAGATAATATTTACATAATTGACACCATCTCTGACTGAATCCTTTACAAGATGTATAATAAATCCTAATGTATTTTAACTGGATTTACAAAGATGTGATTTTTAACAAGAATGTAACCAGGGTATTCATGGATTAGATTAAAGAAAGATTTTTTTTTTTTAATAACTTCTCCATCTCACATGTCAAGGCAACAATGTCTTTTAACAGTGTTCCAACAGAAATGTTCTTCTTATGTTAATTCATTGAGTTAGAATGTTAATGGGCTCCAGATATCACATACCCAGCCAAATTCTGGAACTAACCAAGCCTATTAGTGTAAAATGATGAACACAGGCCTGTTTGGAGGAAAGACATGATTATAAATTGGCTTCACTCCCATTATCTATGTATTCGTGGCAAGTGTGAATTTCATGAACCAAAGCAGTAATATATCAGGAGCAAATCTTTGTAATTCACCATTTTAATGCAATAACACAAGAGGCAATCCATCCATGACTAAAATTTCCTCTGATCTATTTCAGCTGAAAAGGGTCATTTTTACCTTGAAAATATTTTCTAGAACAACCTAACAAATCTAGATGGATGAGGTACTTCCCATTACCCATCATTTCCTTCCTGAGTACATATCATAGAAAAGAACATTTTGTCTTGTAGTATTTCTCTTCACTGTAAATATACCTAAAATTAAAAATCCACTGGCTATATAAATAAAACATGTCAGTATTAATAATAGCAACTCAAATTTATATAGTACTTTAGTGTTTTAGAAACACCTTCTTCATCATGATGCCATGACTTAGGAGTAGCAAGTTTCATGACCCACTTTTTATGTGTGGAACACAAAAGGGGGAGTGAAAAAAAGAACATTTGGACGACAAAATAAAATTAAGCTCTCAGAAATGTTGAGGAGGTGAGATCAGTCTTGGGGAAAAAACCCTTTTGAGCAATGAGATGAAGTGATCACAATTACATAAAATAAATTACATAAAATTACACAAAATAAAGTTTGACTTCCCAATACTAACTCAACTTCCAGTCTAGGGAGGAAGTGGTGGAGCAAATGGCAATCAAGTCCCTTAATTGCCTATAGCCTCAATTAATTTTTTTCTATAAAATGGGGAGATTTTAGAACAAAGCTTCTTAAAATATATGTTGTGACTCCTATGTGGAATCATGTAACTGGGTTAGGGGCTCGCAAAATTATGATTTATCATCAGTAGATGTTTAATTTGTATACCTCTTTTTACATACCTATTTGGGTATGTATGTAAAAATTTGGGGTGATGTAAAAATTTCTCAGACAGAAAGGGGTCATGAGTGGAAAAAGAATAAGAAGGCCTGTTTCCAAAGACTCCTGAGGTCTCTTTCATATCTAAATCTATGACTCTCCTATCTAGATTGGACACTTCCCTTACTTTCAAAACTGAGTTTGAAAGTGCTTGCCATTATATTCTGCTACAAAATTAATTTCCAATACTAGAATCTAGAGAATCCTAGATGGTATAAATAGGGAATAAAAAAGCAATGGAAAGAAAATAGTAGTTCTTTGAATATGACATAACAAATTCATTTTCTTAGATTATGAGGGAAAGAGCCCAGGACTTTTCCCCTAGGTCTTGGAAATAATAATTCTTGCATTCCAGTGCTCAGAGGCATCATACTGGGAAGAGCCCTTGCAGAGATGCAGCCTGGGAATTCATCCTGAAAGTGAGAAAGGCTCAAAAAAGAAAGTTCTCATCCCCCAGATCCTTGTCATTGTCAAAGTACTTCAACATTAGAAACAGATTTTATCATTTTATAATTGGATTTTATCTTTGGAAATTATATAGAATAGTTACTTCCATCTATATACCCTAAAGGTCATGAGACTTTGGCATGTGACTCATCACTGAAGCTTTCTATGTGTTTTTTTGTGATGACCGTGTATTTAAAATCAGCCAGAGGCAGGAATTCAGGTTAAGGAAAAAATCTTCAATCCTTATTCTCAGTAGAGGTGAAGAAGAATTGTGATAGCAATATGGGCAGCTGCACAGACAGGGATTGGAGGTGAAGGGCGGTCCTGATAGCAATGCGAGCAGCTGTGATAAGACATCAGCCAGCAGTATCTCTTTCCACTTCCCTTTCCACTTCCCTGCCTCCACCCACTAAAAACATCATTTCCTATACAACATATCAGGACTTGCACAAAGAGTGGGTGGGGGCCATTCTTTCTCCAAGCATATATATTAATAGAGTATGGTCCAATTACTATTTAGCCTCATGTGCTTGGGACCTCAGTGCATCAACTCAAGCCTCAGCCCATTACATCTCCCACTTTCTTTTGTTTTAGAACACAGGTGATCATGTCTTCCCTGACACCTCAGAGAGATCAGAGTCCCCAAGGGGAGGTGATCACACCCTCCCTGACTTCTCAGGAAAGGAGGTGAAAGTACAGAAAAGGAGGTGATCATGACCCCCCTGACTTCTCAGGAAGGGAGGTGAAAAGCACCAAAGGGAAGTGGGGGTTATTAGCAGGTCTCTGGGCTGAAGGGTCTTATTAGAAACAGGTATGCACAAACCCATTAGCATGGGAGGTATTACACAAGCACATAGCAATAATGCATAGGCTATTAGTGATGACCCTCCCCACAGTTAGTGCAAGCTTGATGTGGTGTAACAAACATGAATTGTACACGCAAGTAATAGTATAACAAACAGTATAAATCAACATGGTGTTGTAAAAGATTGCCAGAAGTCCTAGAAGGAGAGTATGTAAACAACAGTCACACATACGCCTTCTTCAGCAGCCAAGAGATAGTCCAAAACCAATCTATTGTCCATTGCTTCACATATCAGGGAATCCAATGATTCCCCCCAAATTTTTGAAGTCCTGCAAAAGTCTTTTTATGTGTTAGGGAATCCAATGATTCCAGCAGATTTTGAAGTCCTGTAAGACTCTTATCATTTCTCAGAAAATCCAATGATTCCTGAGGGCTTTCAAGTCTTATGTCTCAAAGAATCCAATGATTCCTGAGGGTTTTGACAATTTTCTATGTCCATGAGTCAAACACCATAGCTGCCATGCTCTTTCAATGGTGAGCACAATCAGCAACAGAACCACCCGATATTTCTTGGGTCTTCTCCTTCGTTTCAAGGGTCTGCTCCATCTCTCTCTGCGATGGACAAGGCGAATACGGCTCATTGGCACCCATCTGATTCCTTCTCCTCTTGTAAAAATACAAGCAAACTCTCTTCCCCAAGCAGTTAACCTATCTAATTCCCTTCTATTTACCACTTTCTGGATCTCTCCACATCACCTGGCTATTATCTAAAGATTGTGGAGCTGTTTGCACTGGACACTGCCCTGTTGTGTTAAAAGGCCTGTAACCTCCCCAACTATAATCCTGATTGCTTTTCTGTTGGTTGATGACATCAGAGTCCTGAATTTCTAAAGACTCTCTGGGTGTAACCTCAGCTGCTATCATGCCCCACCTATCTTTTGATTGATACCTTGGAGCTGGGCCCTGCCTCTCATTTCTCTGGGTCAACCTACATTCAGAGGCCCAGTGAAAGCCTTGGTTACATTTTGGACATGGGGTTTTGGATTTTCTTCTCTCACCCTGTCTTCTCATTCTATCTCCATATCTACAATGAGCTTTCAAATGTCCAACTTTTCCACACTGAAAGCATCTACGAGTCTCTCTGGAAGTCCCTTGCCAGGAGCGACCCTGTCTTCCCATATTGGGATCTTGGGAAGTCTGCATCATAGACTGGCTATAAAAGGCATGTGTGCCCACTGTGGCACAGTGTCTTATGAGCTCCTCTAAAGGAGCATCCTTGTGCAGTCCTAGTATAATTTTCATTAGCATTTTCCTTAGCAAGTTGCCTTATCAAAATGTCTGTTACTGCATTTTCCCCATTTGTTCTTGTGACCCACAAAGTCAGCAAAGGGTTCATTTGGCCCTTGTGTTATTTTTGTGAAGTCCTCACCATTGTCATCTCTATTGTGGAGAGAAGCCCACATCTTGATAGCATTAGCAGCAATTTGCTCATATGCTGCTATGGAATAATTAATCTGTACTGTGACTCTGCATAGGAACCTACACCTGTTAGTAGGTCACAGGTGCAGCATGAACTCCACTTTGACTATTTTGTTGGGCTTATATCCTACAGAACTCCCTAAATTCAGAAAGCCACAAGTAGTTTTGTCCAGATTCTAGGCATATCCTTGCTATCGATTTCCAGTCATTAGGGGTCAAGATTTCAAATGCCAAATTCTGTAATAACATCTTAACATAATCTGATGTAGCCCCATAAAGAGTGCAAGCCTTTTTCAGGTCTTTGAGGATTTCTATATCGAAAGGAGCATATTTTCTACTTTCTTGACCTGAAGAATTAAACTGGTTAAATTACAGGAAAAATGTGGTGTTGAAATTCCGATACACCTCTCCCTTCCGCTTTGGCCTTAATTAGTCCCTTTTGCAATCTAGTCATAGGAGCAGCTGGATGCTGGGGAGGAGGTGCTGGTGCCGTCACTGCCCCGCCCTCCTCCCTCCATCCCCCAGGGTGGAGTTGATGGAGGGGAGTCAATTACCTGCTCCTTACGTGGGGCTAAAGCTGCCTCAGATTCACCACACCCTTGAGCCTCACTTAAGTCTCCGTGCCCTGTGGGGATATGGTCATTAATCTCTTCATTATCTTCCTCCTTTATCTCAGGCTTCCCCATTTGGTTATTCCTAGAGTTTTTTCCTTTTCTTCTATAACTTATCTGATTTCTTAAGGCCAACTGTATTATATTGTATAAATAGAATGCCTCAATGGAAATTGAAAAAGGACCATTTTCATTGTAATATGCAGAGAGCTGTTGCCCAATTAATGTCCAATTATCTGGAGAGATTTGCTCTTCCTCTAAGAACCAAGGGGAGGTGCATTTTAATGTACCAAGAAGTCTAGCTGTCTGTTCCCAAGTTATAAGTAGCCCTTGATCTTCTATCAGCTTAAGCAGGCTTTCTATAGCGCCACTCCTGGATGGGGGTGGAAGTGGGGGGGTTGGGGTGGGGGATGGGGAATCTTTAGCTAGGATCTGTCCCATTTCAGCCAAAAAAGGTTACTAGTTTAGTCTTTAAGAAAATAAGTTCCCTGTTTGTCTATTACAATACTCACCTAAGTTCCTGGTCACTGGAGACTTCTTCAGTGAAAGTAGGGTCCTTGGGCCCCACATTGGGTGCCAAATGTGATGATGCATATTTAAAATCAGCCAGAGTCAGGAATTCAGGTTAAGGGGAAAATCTTCAATCTTTATTCTCAGTAGAGGTGAAGAAGAATTGTGATAGCAATATGGGCAGCTGCACAGATGGGGATTGGAGGTGAAGGGCGGTCCCAATAGCAATGCGAGCAGTTGTGATAAGACGTCAGCCAGCAGTCTCTCTTTCTGCTTCCCTTTCCACTCCCCTGCCTCCACCCACCAAAAATGTCATTTCCTATACAACACATCAGGACTTGCACAAAGAATGGGCAGGGGCCATTCTTTCTCCAAGCATATATATTAATAGAGTATGGTCCAATTACTATTTAGCCTCACGTGCTTGGGACCTCAGTGCATCAACTCAAGCCTCAGCCCATTACATTTTTTCTCCTCCATTTAAATGTGATCTCATTGAGAATAAGGATTGTTTCTCTTTATATCCCTAGCACTTAAGTACTTAATATTTCATTCCATTCAATATCATTAAAATGTAAGAAAGAAAGAGATTTGAACATAGATTTAAGTATTGCCCTCTAATCTATGACTATAAAGGGTTAAACTAGCAAATAAAAAAGAAATAAAATAATCAGAATAAACCAAGGAGTCTGGAATGTACAGAATAATAGAAGAAAGGGAAAATAAGGGGAAATAGAATGAATTGAGAGTTTTATGCACAAAACAAATGTCAGAAACAAAGTTCTGGTTGAAAAAAGAGTTATATTGTCCTTTAAGCATACATACATCCATACTGCATGGAATAATGGATAAAGAGCCACAGTCAGCATCAGGAAGCTCTGGATCCAGGTAGATGCTTCTTAAAGTTACTGATATTGTGACTCTGGGCAAGACACAAACTCTAAACTGCTCAGGAAAGTCTCAAAAATTATAAATTTGCAAGACAAGTTCTGATCTGAAATGAGAAAAGTAATGCATCATGGGACTGGTCTAATACACATGTACACATATATGCAAATACAGAGACATGTACATACAGACATATACATCCTAATATGAAAATGTACAAATATAATTATCATTACTCTAAATATGAAGGATTTAAAGTCCCCAGTAGAATTTTTTAAAATAGATAAATGAATAATTAAATAGAATTCATTAAAATATTACATATAAGAAAGGCATTTATAGAGACATGTGCAGAAAAAAATGAAGGGATACAACAAAATTTACTATGTTCCAGGTGACCCTAAAAAGTAGGAGCTGGAATCAGATAAGACAGAAATAAAAATTTATGAAGTCAAAAGAGAAAACAAATAAGCTACATTATTATTAAAAATCACTATAGAAAAGGAAAAAATAATATTAATCATCTGTGTTACACACATCCACACACATTCCCCAAATGTCATAGTGAAAAAGAAAGGTAGGCAAATTACAAGAAGATATTGACAATTACACAATAATAATAGAAGGCTTTAATATTCTTCTCTCAAGGTTTGATAAATTCAACAGATATTGTTAATCATCATCCTAGTAAAATCTAAGGACACAAAAGTTATAATTTGAGGGATTTGATGTTACATCAATATGCATCTTTTTCCAGGGAAGAAGATGGACATTCAACGAAGTAAGCGAATTTCATCTATTTCTGATGAAAAAACCAGAACTTAACAAAAAGTTTGATCTACAAATATAGAACTCAAGAGAAATCTAAAAAGGTAAAGATTAATCTTGGGAACTATATTTTGACTATATAGATGTATAAAGAATACATGTATACCTTGTTCTAGAAATTGATGTGGAAAGGACATTGTACCAGAAAAAGGGTAAAGTGGGGGTAGTACATCTCATGAAGAGGCATAGGAAACCTATTATATCTGAGAGAAAGAATGGAGGGGGATGAATATAGTGGGTATCTTACTGCCTTCAGAATTGGCTTTAAGTGAAAAATCTTAAGACATATTCAATCTATGGTGAAACTTCTCCCATCTCATTGAAAAGTGAGAAGGGAAAAGTGGAAAGGGAAGGAATAAGCTAAGTGGAAGGGAATACGGGAACTGGGAGGGAAAGGGGTAAGATAGGGGGAGGAACTCTAAGGCGGGGGGAGGGACACTAAAAAGGGAGGGCTGTGAGAAGCAAGGGGTGCTCACAAGCTTAATACTTGGAAGGGGGGGAAAGGGGAAAGAAGGGAGGAAAGCATAAACCGGGGTTAACAAGATGGCAAGTAATACAGAATTGGTCATTCTAACCATAAACGTGAACGGGGTAAACTCCCCCATAAAGAGGAAGCGGTTAGCAGAATGGATTAAAAGCCAGAATCCTACAATATGTTGTTTACAGGAAACACACCTGAAGCGGGGAGATACATGCAGGTTAAAGGTAAAAGGTTGGAGCAAAATCTACTATGCTTCAGGTGAAGTCAAAAAAGCAGGGGTAGCCATCCTGATCTCAGATCAAGCTAAAGCAAAAATTGACCTAATTAAAAGAGATAAGGAAGGACACTATATCTTGCTAAAGGGTAGCATGGATAATGAAGCACTATCTATATTAAACATATATGCACCAAGTGGGGTAGCATCTAAATTCTTAAAAGAGAAACTAAGAGAGCTGCAAGAAGAAATAGACAGTAAAACTATAATAGTGGGAGATCTTAACCTTGCACTCTCAGAATTAGATAAATCAAACCAGAAAATAAATAAGAAAGAAGTCAAAGAGGTAAACAGAATACTAGAAAAGCTAGATATGATAGATCTCTGGAGAAAATGTAATGGAGACAGAAAGGAATACACTTTCTTTTCAGCAGTTCATGGAACCTATACAAAAATTGACCATATATTAGGACATAAAAACCTCAAACTCAAATGTAGTAAGGCAGAAATAGTAAATGCATCCTTTTCAGACCACGATGCAATGAAAATTACATTCAACAAAAAAGCAGGGGGAAGTAGACCAAAAAATAATTGGAAACTAAATAATCTCATACTAAAGAATGATTGGGTAAAACAGCAAATCATAGACATAATTAATAACTTCACCCAAGAAAACGATAATAATGAGACATCATACCAAAATGTATGGGATGCAGCCAAAGCGGTAATAAGGGGAAATTTCATATCTCTAGAGGCCTATTTGTATAAAATAGAAAAAGAGAAGGTCAATGAATTGGGTTTGCAATTAAAAATGCTAGAAAAGGAACAAATTAAAAACCCCCAGTCAAACACTAAACTTGAAATTCTAAAAGTAAAAGGTGAGATCAATAAAATTGAAAGTAAAAAAACTATTGAATTGATTAATAAAACTAAGAGTTGGTTCTATGAAAAAACCAACAAAATAGACAAATCCTTAGTAAATCTGATTAAAAAAAGGAAAGAGGAAAATCAAATTGTTAGTCTTAAAAATGAAAAGGGAGAACTCACTACTAACGAAGAGGAAATTAGAGCAATAATTAGGAGTTACTTTGCCCAACTTTATGCCAATAAATTCGACAACTTAAATGAAATAGAAAAATACCTCCAAAAATACAGCTTGCCCAAACTAACAGAGGAAGAAGTAAATATCCTAAACAGTCCCATCTCAGAAAAAGAAATAGAACAAACTATCAATCAACTCCCTAAGAAAAAATCCCCAGGACCAGATGGATTTACATGTGAATTCTACCAAACATTTAAAGAACAATTAACTCCAATGTTATATAAACTATTTGAAAAAATAGGGATTGAAGGAGTCCTACCAAACTCCTTTTATGACACAGATATGGTACTGATACCTAAACCAGGTAGGCTGAAAACAGAGAAAGAAAATTATAGACCAATCTCCCTAATGAATATTGATGCTAAAATCTTAAATAAAATATTAGCAAAAAGATTACAGAAAATTGTCACCAGGATAATACACTATGACCAAGTAGGATTTATACCAGGAATGCAGGGCTGGTTCAATATTAGGAAAACTATTAACATAATTGACTATATCAATAACCAAACAAACAAAAACCACATGATCATCTCAATAGATGCAGAAAAAGCATTTGATAAAATCCAACATCCATTCCTAATAAAAACACTTGAGAGCATAGGAATAAATGGACTTTTCCTTAAAATAGTCAGGAGCATATATTTAAAACCATCAGTAAGCATCATATGCAATGGGGAAAAACTGGAACCTTTCCCAGTAAGATCTGGAGTGAAGCAAGGTTGCCCACTATCACCATTATTATTTAATATCGTATTAGAAACACTAGCCTCGGCAATAAGAGTCGAGAAAGATATAAAAGGAATTAGAGTAGGCAATGAGGAAACCAAACTATCACTCTTTGCAGATGATATGATGGTATACCTAGAGAACCCCAGAGATTCTACCAAAAAGCTATTGGAAACAATTCATAATTTTAGCAAAGTAGCTGGCTACAAAATAAATCCCCATAAATCCTCAGCATTTTTATACATCACCAACAAAACCCAACAGCAAGAGATACAAAGAGAAATTCCATTCAGAATAACTGTTGATACCATAAAATATTTGGGAATCTATCTACCAAAGGAAAGTCAGGAATTATATGAGCAAAATTATAAAAAAGTCTCCACACAAATAAAGTCAGACTTAAATAATTGGAAAAATATTAAGTGCTCTTGGATCGGCCGAGCGAACATAATAAAGATGACAATACTCCCTAAACTAATCTATTTATTTAGTGCTATACCAATCAGACTTCCAAGAAAATATTTTATTGATCTAGAAAAAATAACAACAAAATTCATATGGAACAATAAAAAGTCGAGAATCTCAAGGGAATTAATGAAAAAAAAATCAAATGAAGGTGGCCTAGCTGTACCTGATCTAAAATTATATTATAAAGCAGCAGTCACCAAAACCATTTGGTATTGGCTAAGAAATAGATTAGTGGATCAGTGGAAAAGGCTAGGCTCACAAGACAGAATAGTCAACTATAGCAATCTAGTGTTTGACAAACCCAAAGCCCCTAACTTCTGGGAAAAGAATTCAATATTTGATAAAAACTGCTGGGATAATTGGAAATTAGTATGGCAGAAATTAGGCAAGGACCCACACTTAACACCACATACCAAGATAAGATCAAAATGGGTCCATGACCTAGGCATAAAGAACGAGATTATAAATAAATTAGAGGAACATAGGATAGTTTATCTCTCAGACTTGTGGAGGAGAAAGAAATTTGTGACCAAAGATGAACTAGAGACCATTACTGACCACAGAATAGAAAATTTCGATTACATCAAATTAAAAAGCCTTTGTACAAATAAAACTAATGCAAACAAGATTAGAAGGGAAGCAACAAACTGGGAAAACATTTTCACAGTTAAAGGTTCTGATAAAGGCCTCATTTCCAAAATATATAGAGAACTGACTCAAATTTATAAGAAATCAAGCCATTCTCCAATTGATAAATGGTCAAAGGATATGAACAGACAATTTTCAGAGGATGAGATTGAAACTATTACCACTCATATGAAAGAGTGTTCCAAATCATTATTGATCAGAGAAATGCAAATTAAGACAACTCTGAGATACCACTACACACCTGTCAGATTGGCTAAGATGACAGGAAAAAATAATGATGAATGTTGGAGGGGATGCGGGAAAACTGGGACACTAATGCATTGTTGGTGGAGTTGTGAACGAATCCAACCATTCTGGAGAGCAATCTGGAATTATGCCCAAAAAATTATCAAAATGTGCATATCCTTTGATCCAGCAGTGTTTCTATTGGGCTTATATCCCAAAGAAATACTAAAGAAGGGAAAGGGACCTGTATGTGCCAAAATGTTTGTAGCAGCCCTGTTTGTAGTGGCTAGAAACTGGAAAATGAATGGATGCCCATCAATTGGAGAATGGCTGGGTAAATTGTGGTATATGAATGTTATGGAATATTATTGTTCTGTAAGAAATGACCAGCAGGATGAATACAGAGAGGCTTGGAGAGACCTACATGAACTGATGCTAAGTGAAATGAGCAGAACCAGGAGATCATTATACACTTCGACAACGATATTGTATGAGGACATATTTTGATGGAAGTGGATTTCTTTGACAAAGAGACCTGAGTTTCAATTGATAAATGACGGACAAAAGCAGCTACACCCAAAGAAAGAACACTGGGAAACGAATGTGAACTATCTGCATTTTTGTTTCTCTTCCCGGATTATTTATACCTTCTGAATCCAATTCTCCCTACGCAACAAGAGAACTGTTCGGTTCTGCAAACATATATTGTATCTAGGATATACTGCAACATATCCAACATATAAAGGACTGCTTGCCATCTAGGGGAGGGGGTGGAGGGATGGAGGGGAAAAAAAAATCGGAACAGAAATGAGTGTAAATATAATGTAATTATTAAATAAAAAAATTAAAAAAAAAAAAAAACAAAAAAAAAAAAACAAAAAAAAAAAAAAAAAAAAAAAAAAAAAAGAAAATAAGTTCCCTGTTTGTCTATTACAATACTCACCTAAGTTCCTGGTCACTGGAGACTTCTTCAGTGAAAGTAGGGTCCTTGGGCCCCACATTGGGTGCCAAATGTGATGATGCATATTTAAAATCAGCCAGAGTCAGGAATTCAGGTTAAGGGGAAAATCTTCAATCTTTATTCTCAGTAGAGGTGAAGAAGAATTGCAATAGCAATATGGGCAGCTGCACAGATGGGGATTGGAGGTGAAGGGCGGTCCCAATAGCAATGCGAGCAGTTGTGATAAGATGTCAGCCAGCAGTCTCTCTTTCTGCTTCCCTTTCCACTCCCCTGCCTCCACCCACCAAAAATGTCATTTCCTATACAACACATCAGAACTTGCACAAAGAATGGGCGGGGGCCATTCTTTCTCCAAGCATATATATTAATAGAGTATGGTCCAATTACTATTTAGCCTCATGTGCTTGGGACCTCAGTGCATCAACTCAAGCCTCAGCCCATTACATTTTTTCTCCTCCATTTAAATGTGATCTCATTGAGAATAAGGATTGTTTCTCTTTATATCCCTAGCACTTAAGTACTTAATATTTCATTCCATTCAATATCATTAAAATGTAAGAAAGAAAGAGATTTGAACATAGATTTAAGTATTGCCCTCTAATCTATGAAAATAAAGGGTTAAACTAGCAAATAAAAAAGAAATAAAATAATCAGAATAAACCAAGGAGTCTGGAATGTACAGAATAATAGAAGAAAGGGAAAATAAGGGGAAATAGAATGAATTGAGAGTTTTATGCACAAAACAAATGTCAGAAACAAAGTTCTGGTTGAAAAAAGAGTTATATTGTCCTTTAAGCATACATACATCCATACTGCATGGAATAATGGATAAAGAGCCACAGTCAGCATCAGGAAGTTCTGGATCCAGGTAGATGCTTCTTAAAGTTACTGATATTGTGACTCTGGGCAAGACACAAACTCTAAACTGCTCAGGAAAGTCTCAAAAATTATAAATTTGCAAGACAAGTTCTGATCTGAAATGAGAAAAGTAATGCATCATGGGACTGGTCTAATACACATGTACACATATATGCAAATACAGAGACATGTACATACAGACATATACATCCTAATATGAAAATGTACAAATATAATTATCATTACTCTAAATATGAAGGATTTAAAGTCCCCAGTAGAATTTTTTAAAATAGATAAATGAATAATTAAATAGAATTCATTAAAATATTACATATAAGAAAGGCATTTATAGAGACATGTGCAGAAAAAATGAAGGGATACAACAAAATTTACTATGTTCCAGGTGACCCTAAAAAGTAGGAGCTGGAATCAGATAAGACAGAAATAAAAATTTATGAAGTCAAAAGAGAAAACAAATAAGCTACATTATTATTAAAAATCACTATAGAAAAGGAAAAAATAATATTAATCATCTGTGTTACACACATCCACACACATTCCCCAAATGTCATAGTGAAAAAGAAAGGTAGGCAAATTACAAGAAGATATTGACAGTTACACAATAATAATAGAAGGCTTTAATATTCTTCTCTCAAGGTTTGATAAATTCAACAGATATTGTTAATCATCATCCTAGTAAAATCTAAGGACACAAAAGTTATAATTTGAGGGATTTGATGTTACATCAATATGCATATTTTTTCAACAATGCAAATCATAATGCATCTGTGCTTTTATTCATATTTTCCCATAAATCCTTCAGAAGAATTTATACAACATGCTAGATAAATCTTTCTCTGATATCTTGAAATTGTGTAGCTAATAGGGGATGAATCACTTGATCTGTGCATCAGTTATCTCTCACTCTTAACACAGGACCAGACTATCTTGTTTTCTGATAACACATCTTTCTAATGACATCTTTTACCAACCAAGACTTCCAGAAGAAAATTTGTATATTAAATTGAAATCTACTTATAACCAATATGTCCTTCTCTATTGCCCATTGGGTGAACCTCAGTTTTAGTTTTTTGAAGATGATGGTATTCTCTGAGTCACAACCATATAGTATCACTAGAAGACTATTTCTTTCAGATGATTTTTTCTGTCAACAAGGTTCAGTTCATTAAAGATTAATTAAAAGCATTACACAACTTCCAAAAGGCAATCTAACCTATTTTTCTCTTTCTCAGTTTTGTACCAAACTCATATGTGGAACACCTTTCCAAGAGAGATGAAGGAATGGATTATACACAACATACAATTCAAGTGTATTACTATGACCAAGTAGGATTTATACCAGGAATGCAGGGCTGGTTCAATATTAGGAAAACTATTAGCATAATTGACTATATCAATAACCAAACAAACAAAAACTATATGATCATCTCAATAGATGCAGAAAAAGCATTTAATAAAATCCAACATCCATTCCTAATAAAAAACACTTGAGAACATAGGAATAAATGGACTTTTCCTTAAAATAGTCAGGAGCATATATTTAAAACCATCAGTAAGCATCATATGCAATGGGGAAAAACTGGAACCTTTCCCAGTAAGATCTGGAGTGAAGCAAGGTTGCCCACTATCACCATTATTATTTAATATCGTATTAGAAACACTAGCCTCGGCAATAAGAGTCGAGAAAGATATTAAAGGAATTAGAGTAGGCAATGAGGAAACCAAACTATCACTCTTTGCAGATGATATGATGGTATACCTAGACAACCCCAGAGATTCTACTAAAAAGCTATTAGAAATAATTCATAATTTTAGCAAAGTAGCTGGCTACAAAATAAATCCCCATAAATCCTCAGCATTTTTATACATCACCAACAAAACCCAAGAGCAAGAGATACAAAGAGAAATTCCATTCAGAATAACTGTTGATACCATAAAATATTTGGGAAACTATCTACCAAAGGAAAGTCAGGAATTATATGAGCAAAATTATAAAAAAGTTTCCACACAAATAAAGTCAGACTTAAATAATTGGAAAAATATTAAGTGCTCTTGGATCGGCCGAGCGAACATAATAAAGATGACAATACTCCCTAAACTAATCTATTTATTTAGTGCTATACCAATCAGACTTCCAAGAAAATATTTTAATGATCTAGAAAAAATAACAACAAAATTCATATGGAACAATAAAAAGTCGAGAATCTCAAGGGAATTAATGAAAAAAAAAATCAAATGAAGGTGGCCTAGCTGTACCTGATCTAAAATTATATTATAAAGCAACAGTCACCAAAACCATTTGGTATTGGCTAAGAAATAGATTAGTGGATAAGTGGAAAAGGTTAGGTTCACAAGACAGAATAGTCAACTATAGCAATCTAGTGTTTGATAAACCCAAAGACCCTAACTTCTGGGATAAGAATTCATTATTTGATAAAAACTGCTGGGATAATTGGAAATTAGTATGGCAGAAATTAGGCATGGACCCACACTTAACACCATATACCAAGATAAGATCAAAATGGGTCCATGACCTAGGCATAAAGAACGAGATTATAAATAAATTAGAGGAACATAGAATAGTTTGTCTCTTAGACTTGTGGAGGAGAAAGAAATTTGTCACCAAAGATGAACTAGAGACCATTACTGATCACAAAATAGAAAATTTTGATTACATCAAATTAAAAAGCCTTTGTACAAACAAAACTAATGCAAACAAGATTAGAAGGGAAGCAACAAACTGGGAAAACATCTTCACAGTTAAAGGTTCTGATAAAGGCCTCATTTCCAAAATATATAGAGAATTGACCCAAATTTATAAGAAATCAAGCCATTCTCCAATTGATAAATGGTCAAAGGATATGAACAGACAATTTTCAGAGGATGAAATTGAAACTATTACCACTCATATGAAAGAGTGTTCCAAATCATTATTGATCAGAGAAATGCAAATTAAGACAACTCTGAGATACCACTACACACCTGTCAGATTGGCTAAGATGACAGGAAAAAATAATGATGAATGTTGGAGGGGATGCGGGAAAACTGGGACACTAATGCATTGTTGGTGGAGTTGTGAACGAATCCAACCATTCTGGAGAGCAATCTGGAATTATGCCCAAAAAGTTATTAAATTGTGCATATCCTTTGATCCAGCAGTGTTTCTATTGGGCTTATATCCCAAAGAAATACTAAAGAAGGGAAAGGGACCTGTATGTGCCAAAATGTTTGTGGCAGCCCTATTTGTAGTGGCTAGAAACTGGAAAATGAATGGATGCCCATCAATTGGAGAATGGCTGGGTAAATTGTGGTATATGAATGTTATGGAATATTATTGTTCTGTAAGAAATGACCAGCAGGATGAATACAGAGAGGACTGGCGAGACCTACATGAACTGATGCTAAGTGAAATGAGCAGAACCAGGAGATCATTATACGCTTCGACAACGATATTGTATGAGGACATATTTTGATGGAAGTGGATTTCTTTGACAAAGAGACCTAACTGAGTTTCAATTGATAAATGACGGACAGATGCAGCTACACCCAAAGAAAGAACACTGGGAAATGAATGTGAACTATCTGCATTTTTGTTTTTCTTCCCGGGTTATTTATACCTTCTGAATCCAATTCTCCCTGTGCAACAAGAGACCTGTTCGGTTCTGCAAACATATATTGTATCTAGGATATACTGCAACATATCCAACATATATAGGACTGCTTGCCATCTAGGGGAGGGGGTGGAGGAAGGGAGGGGAAAAATCGGAACAGAAACGAGTGCAAGGGATAATGTTGTAAAAAAATTACCCTGGCATGGATTCTGTCAATATAAAGTTATTATTAAATAAAAATTTAAAAAAAAAAGAAAAAAAAAACAATTCAAGTGTATTAAAGAACGTTTATTATGAAAAGTATAATTCAGAATTGAATAAATCAACCCCAAAAGTTTTCTCATTTCGTACATATTTCATTAGGTGAAGGATGGCTTGAAAAGAGGAGATATTAGAAACAAAGAAACCAATTAGGAAGCTATTGTAATTTTCTACATTTGAAGTGATAGAAAGATATTGATCCTGATTAGAAGAGGAAAGATATGAGATATTGTGAAGATATAATATATGAGCAATTGATTAAAAATGTAAGGTGAATAGAGAATATTTGGGATGATCCCAGTCATAAGGGAAGAACCAATACAAATAGGTAACTCTAAAAGAAGGGAAGTTTAACAGGGAAGATAATGAGTTCCATTTTGCACATGTTGAATTTGAGATACTGGAAAGGAGTTAAAGTAAATATGTTCAGCAGATAGTTGGTGACATTGAATTTGAATTCAGGAAAGTCTAGGGCTGAGCATATAAATTTGAATAGAAATAAATGATAACTGAACCCATAGGAGTCATTAATATCAGTAAATGAGAAAAGCAAAGAGGTTGCATCCTGTGAAACACCTGTGCATAGAGAGTAGGAGACAGATATTGATCCAGTAAAGATTGAGAGGGAACAGTCACATAGATGATAGGAAAAAAAACCCAACAAAATAAATCAGTGTTATAGAAGTCCATAGAAGAGACTGTGTTCGTGAAGAGGAGAAGATAGACCACAATATCAAAGCTTTCAGATAAATAAAGAATCTTGAGAACTGAGTTCTCACCAAATTTTATAAAATCATTATGAATCTTTGAAAAAGCAGCTTAAGTAGTATTGTTAGACAGAAGATTGAAAGGTTTTGTAGAAGGGTAAGAAAGTCTTATGTAGACAACTAAAAGACTGACAATAGAAAATGGAGACATATAAGATGACAGCATGAGGGGATGACAGCAAGGTCAGAAAAAGGTTTTGTTTGTTTGTTTGTTTTTTTCCAGGGAGTGGAGGGAAAGACGAAAACAACTGGTGTTAAGTGACTTGCCCAAGGTCATATAGCTAATAAGTGTCTGGGACTGGATTTAAACTCAGGTCCTCCTGCTTCCAGGAATCAGTGCTTTTTCCACTATACTACCTACCTACCATCAAGTGAAGGATTTAAGAATGAGGGAGATCTGAGTATATCTGCAGGTCATAAGCTTATAATCTCACAGATTTAAAACTTGAAAGAACTTTTGCGATCATGTATATAATTGGCACTGTATTTACAGCAAGAAAGAGAAACCTTTTACCAAAAAAAAATATATACATACATATATATTATATATATATATACATACATACACCATACACCCATTCTCCTAGACCATTGGCTCCAGTTATCGCTGGATAGAAAATCTCCAGAACATAATTAAGAACATTTTTCTAGACTTGTGAATTTAAAATATTAAAAATGTCTATCAGATACTTCTTAGAAAAAAAATCCAGAAAACAAAAGTTATTCCTTATTTAAAAAATATATTCAAGCTCTACAAAATAGACCTGGCAATTGGCCAAAATGCAAAGAGTTTTCAAGCAGAGTTTTTAAGGATGGCAGGCCAATGTTGCTTTCTATTCTCCTCTTTAAAATCCTTTTTAAAAAATGTATGAGAGAGGCTGAATTGAATGGTGCAGAGAGGATTGACAATAAAGTCATGAAAACCTCGGCTCAAGTCTTCTCTCTGATGCATAATAGCTGTGGGACCATGGGCAAAACACTTAACCTCCCAGTGCCCCAGGCAACCATCTAATGCTCTTTAAGTTACAGATGAGTTGCTGATTTGCAGCTGCAGAGGGAGTTTCTGAACCTGGGACTTCCCCAAATCAATGAAATCACAGGGCTGAACTGCCTGCTCCCCTCCCGCAAATGGTCATATGATAACCAGGATATTGTGCATTATATATAACTCCTCCATATGATTCTCAATCCTTCAATTTCCCTTCAAATATTTGAATTTAGTCCCAAGCTTGTCACTGCCAACAACATGAAGCACACAAAAAGAGCATACGTATTATTTCAACTGTAGTTCCCATTGCCTCAAAATAGCTTTTCAGAGATGTAACTTGACCCATCTCTCAGACCCACTACTTCCTGAAGTTTGACTTCAAAACTGAGAAAAAACTTGAGAACAACTGAGAATCATTTGCACAAAACTGTCAGCTACCTTTATGTCGCATCTCTGCATTCTGTCATCATTTACCTGCTCAGACAGCTGAGCTGTCATGTTAAATACAAATTAACTGCCTCCACATGCAAGAAAGAGAAAATTAAGCTTACCCTTCCTTATTCATCCTGATATGTCAGAAAGAGTACTAAATAGACATGGGTTCAAATCATCACTGCATTCTTTGTCTGATTTCTGCATACTTGTACAGTATTAAACAAAAATCTCACTCTTCTTGTGCCTCAATTTACTTGTCTTCAAACTGAAGAGTTGTATTGGAGGATGTCTAAGGTCCCTTCCAGCTCTCAACTATATGGATATCTATATTAGATTCCATCTGTGTATAAAAATCATGACAGGCAGTATCCAGAATGTGATGAGAACTAGAATTGAGATTTATTCAAATTTCCCAGTCACCCAGATTGCCACTTTAAGACTAGAAAGTGATAGACAAATACAGTATAAACTACTTTTAACATCTCCCCATGTTTCATTTCTAAATTTAAAAATCTTAAGGAAGACCTCCCCAAAGCAATTTTCCCCCACATATTTTTCCCTTTTTTCATCTCTTGATAAAGGGTAACTGAGTTTCTTCTGCCATCACTGTTCATAGGCCAAAAATTTTTCACTCATGCCCAAATGGCTTTCACACTTAGAGTGAGAAAGAATTAAGTGTATCTGGAATTGGAAAATGGTTCTGACTGCCTTAGAACAACAATGGCCTCTGTACTGAATTACTGCTTTTAAATATCAAAGGAATCTGGTTAGCCTATGAGTGCTTATAAGGAAATCAGAGAATAAAGAAAATCACATTTTTCTTTTGCTCTATGGTTCATATTAGGTTGTTTTGAGTTTTTTTTTTAATTCCCCCACATATACATTTTTTTTTTTTGGCACTCTGGTGTCTTTTTGGCCAGGAAATCTTAGGAGCTGAGCTTTTAACTTCAATTCTAACCCAAAAACTATCTAGAAAGATAGTAGAACTGAGAGTCAGAGACCAAGGGGAGGAGAAGCACAAAGAACAGTAAGCACTTCTCCCCATTCCTAACATATCTAGAAAACGCATCAGACCAAATCTTAAACAAGAAATCCTAGAGAGAGAGAAATCACATTGAGTTTTGTTTATTTGTCTGTTTCCTCCATCATAGATCTGAATGAGGATATAGAAGGATCTCTATAAAATCTGACCAGAAACTGAAGTGCAGAGCATTTCAGCTCAAGAAAAGAATATGTACTAGGGCAAGAGGAGACCAAGATTCAGAAAAAAGAGACCCAAACTTATATAAGATTCAGGAATATCTGTGCAAGCCAAAATTCTGCTGTTCACTACTCAGTTCAAGGTCAAAGAAGCAGATCTGCCCTAGGAAAGCACATTTACCTCTACATGTTATACCAGAATGAGTGAGAGAAAAGAAGGGAATAATTATTTATATAGAGCCTGCTATGTATCACGCTTTGTGCTGTGTTTTACAGATATTATCTCATTTAGTCCTCACAACAATCTTGTGAGATACTGTTATTTTTGTTTTACGATTGAGTAAACTAAGGGAAACGGACATCTAGTAAATGTTCAAGGCCAAATTTTAATTCAGATCTTACTAACCCCAGACCCAGTACTTTCTCTACTGTGCTATCTTGCTGTCAAGAAAGCATGGTTGCAGATTTTTTGTACCAAGCAAGGAATCAGTTCAGAATCAAGCAGCATCTGTGTGGCTCAGACTTGAGGAGTGAAACAGGGTCTCAATTCCAGCTTCCAGCCTTGAAGCCTGAAGGAGAATAACTCAGGCAGAAATCCCAAAATAAAAGGAAGTTTGCAATTCTGTCACTCTGAACCAGTAGAACCTAAGTGACTATTTAGTGGCTAACACCAGTAGCAGTCTATTGTAACTGTAAAAAGAGAAAGGCCATACCTATGTTGTCAGACCCAAATTCACATCAGGAACTTGCAGAATTCAGCTCAGCAGGGAAACAATTGGAGTCAACTGAAACATTTTTTAAAAGTAAACATTCATAAGTTGTAAGTATGTGATACATAAGTTTTTCACAATCTTTTTTTAACCAGGTGTTATAGAGGGAATATAAAGGATTTAAGAGTAGTTCTATCATAAGTTCTGTAAAGAAGATCTGGGCTGTCCCTGTTACTGCTTTTTTTTTGTGGTACTGAATATTATTTTAGGATCTCAGGGATAGTTCAAATTGGTTGGTTTCTTGCAAGTTGTCAATGCTTCCAAAGAGTTCTGATTTAAAGCGAGTCTGTTTAGACAGAATCTAAACAGTCCATCTATTCTGATCATCTTAAAAGAAGAATGGAAAGGAAAGAGGAAAAGGATATACTACCCAGGACGGAGAAAGGAAGAAGAATATTGGGGGAAATTATTTCAATCTGGGTCTACAAATAGAAGTCTAGAAAGAGGTGGTCTCACTAATGACCTGATTAAAGAAGTGAAGAACACACTTGCACACCAGAGTGATTTATAGAAATATATTTGACTAAACAGGGAAGAGAGAAAGGGAAGCAAGGAAGGGGAAAATGAGGGAATAAAACAGCAAGTACATTAAGAAAGGGACTAGTTCTCAGGAAATAAACTAGTGATTACACAAATAATTCTATCAATTTTTTTTGTAGTAGCAATTAGAAACTGTGAGGGGAAAGGAAAGGGAGGAAAGGAGGTGTTGCCCATCATTTGAAGAATGTTTAAAGAAGTTATGGTCTATAAACATGATAGAATACTATTGTATAATAAGAAACAATGAAGTGGGCATTTCAGAGAAACCTGGGAACACTAGTGTGAACTGGCACAATTTAAAGGTGCAGATGCAATAGAATAATTTATACAATCCCAATTTTGCAAAGACAAACATTGAAAAACCTAAGGACTTAAGAAATGACCAGCATAATTGATTGAAATCAATCTTGATTTCAAAAGATACTTGATGAAGCATGCTAACTTCTGATATTCAAGTGAAGGACCACAGAGTGAGATAAACAGACACACAAAAATAGATAGATAACACACACACACACACATATTAACAGAGAGAAAAAGAGAGTTTTGGTTTTTTTCAGTCTTCTTTTTCCTGAGTCAATTGGGGTTAAGTGACTTGCCCAGGGTCACACAGCCAGGAAGTGTTAAGTCTCTGAGGCCAGATTTTAACTCAGGTCCTCCTGACTTCAGCGCTGGTGCTCTATCCACTGTATCACCTAGCTGCTCCCAAGTTTTGTTTTTTTAACATGGCCAATATAGAAATTTGTTTTACTTGACCATACATAATTGGAGGTTGAGAGAGATGGGAGGGGAAGGAGTCAGATTTTTTTCCCTCCAGGGAAAAAAAATGTAATTTTAAAAAAGAACTTTTATAACATAATGACTTGAGAGGATTGATGATGAAACATACTCCCTTGATCTCAGCTCAGAAAAGGTAAATTATCAATGTAGTATGAGATATGTTTTGTCAGCCAATTTTTTTGTTTCTTTTTACCTAACAATACTTCTTTGTTAGGGCAGCTAGATGGTTCAGTGAACAGAGCTTCAGGCCTGGTGTCAGGAAGACTTGAGTTCAAATCTGGCCTCAGACACTTATTATCTGGGTGACACTAGGCAAGTCATTTAACCCTGTTTGCCTCACTTTACTCACCTGTAAAATGAGCTGGAGAAGGAAATGGAAATCACTTTAGTATCTTCATCAAGAAAATCCCAAAATGGGGTCACAAAGAATCAGGCATCATTGAACAATGATGGAGTATTCCACTGGGGATAGAAAGGGGAACAGTAATTAAAAAGATCTTTTCTTAGAAAAACATCCACAAAATATTTTTAAAAACAAATAATTTTTAAAAGTCAACACCATTCTTTCCATATCACATGGTTTAACATGGATAATAATAGTAAATACAATAGCTCACAGGTATATAAAGCCCTAATGTTTGAAGGGAATTTATTTAGACTATCTCATTTGATTTTCATATAAATATTCTGAGATAGGTATTACTATTATTCCCATTTTATAGATGAAGAAAAATGAGGCTTAGTGAGATTGTCTTTTCTTTAGTGACACCTGAAGTGTCACTTGAAGTAGGATTTGAAATCAGATCTTTTTTATTCCAAATTCAGGACTCTAACCCCTTCCCCTAATGTTTCTTATAGTATTAGTACAAGATTTTTATTATTTTATTACAATGAGATTTCATTTGCATTTGATGTCTAAAAATAAATATTGAACTTATTTACTTAACAACAATAAGATCAATTAACTTGCAGAAGTATCCTCTACTAGTTTCTATAATTTCAAGAAGGCTAAACAAACTACTTTATAAACTGAGACTGAAACATATCTTGTAATTGAGGTATGCTTTTTTTAAAAAAAATCATATTCACTAAGGGAAAAGAATGTTTCAATCAGTTTGCCTAACTGTTCCTAGTTATTTCTTTGTATGGTCATGCCTGGATCAGTGATCCTAGATATGCCAACTAATTCTTGAACATAACCCTATAACAAATAGTTTTCTGCTTGAATGATATCTGGAAATTCCAGTAAAGTGGGAGTGAGTGGTAACATTTCCCACTAAGCTAAGCATGTGTTTAAGTCCATTTTAGGGGGATATGTGTCCTGGTCCTTACCAAAACATGTGCAACTCAGCAATTCTTGATTGGTTTCTTGGTACCCATGACTGGGGCTGCTTTTAAGATGATTGGCCCAGAATCAGAAGGAAATTTTTTTTCTAAGCAGTCCATTAGAGTTGTGAAAAAAAACCTCTACCCTCCTTTCTTTTTAGGCAGCCTCTGAAATTGTACCAACTCTCCTTTAGGCTTCCAATTAGATAGGGAAGGAGAATACTTAGTGAATAGTCAATGATCTCTTTTGTCACTATTAGTGACCAAGAATCCAATTGGAAGTTGTTGAGTTACACATTTGATCCACCAATAAAAATCAGAATATATGCTCAGCTCTAATTCACCCCTACTGAACAAGTAAATCCCTTCACTGAGTTTGTCAGTATAAGAAAAGTTAGTTAGTTTTCTGTTTTTATGATGTCAGAGTTCATTGTTTTCAATAATGTTTTTCCAAAGGTAATTTATAAACCAAAAAACATTTCTTTGAAGCAATTTTAAAAATTCATCTGGGAGCAAATAGAATTTGGATAATCACATGTTGGGAGTGATTACTTTTTACTTCAAGAAGGAAATTGGACTATGGGATATCTATACTTTCTTTCTATTCAGAGATCAATAAATGATCCTTTTTCTTTCTTTCTCTTTTTTGTCTAGACTTGTAAGGCGTGAACATTTCCTCCATGGCTTTTGACATACAGTCAACAAGTCAACCAGTATTTATGAAGTGCCTACTATGTGCCAGGCATTTTGCTGAGCATTTTTGGAATTGTCTAGGGCACCAAGAAATTGAATGACTTCACAAAGGCAATATGTATCACAGAGCTTAAACCTATATGTCCTGATTCTAAGTCTTCCCTCTATCCATTATGTCAAACTGCCTTCTTTGTAATAATAGTTTATTGCTACTATATTTTACTTAAAAAAAAAAAGTTCTGCCAGATTACAGATTCATTGTCACTTCCAATAACACTTTTCCACAAAGAAGTTATAAACATGAAAAAATTTTTTTCAAAAAATTCAATTCAGGTACATAGGTGAGCCAGAAAGCCTGGATGATAATCTGTTGAGGATGTGGTGGAATAATATTATCCTTAGGTTGAGGATAGAATAGAAAACATTTTTAGCTCTTTTTGATTAAAGAAGCTATATGTGATTTGTGGAGGAGAGGTAAATTAAAGCCTTAGTCTGAAGGTCCATGGGACATTAAATGGCTTGATTAGGATCATTCTGTTAGCATGTATCAATAGGAAAGACTTGAAATTATGTCTTCCTAAGTCTAAGACTGCCTCTGTATTCATTGCACCCCATCACCTCATAACATGATTTCATAATTCTAAAAACTGGGATGAGGCAAGGATGAAAGAGAAAAAGGACAGCCCTGAAAATGATAGACCAAGCAGCTTATTTTCTATACCTGGAAAATACTAGAACAAATCATCAAAAAAATCAATTTGCAAACACCCAGAAGATCATAGAGTCCTGGGTAATAATCAACATTGCTTTGTGAAGAACAAATGTTGTCAGAACCATCTAATTTCCTTCTAAAACAGAGTGACAGGCCCGGTAGATCAGGAGGATG
The DNA here is from genome assembly GCF_016432865.1 of Antechinus flavipes. Taxonomy (NCBI): domain Eukaryota; kingdom Metazoa; phylum Chordata; class Mammalia; order Dasyuromorphia; family Dasyuridae; genus Antechinus; species Antechinus flavipes. The sequence goes on from NC_067398.1 coordinate 320,972,064, forward strand.
AAATAGATGTAATATAGCTGGGATTTTACAAAGCTGCTGATGCTGCTTTTCATGATACACTCATCAACAGATATCTTCAGACTAGGAGCAATTTGTTGTAAGGTTATACTCAAAAGTAGTTATCGCCATTTCAAGGCAAACCTTAGGGAGACCATTTGAGTTCTGTTTCACAGGGAGTGACTCTGGAGCTCAGCATGAGACAATATATTCATCAACTGTCAAGAGTACAAACCGGATTCTGCTCATTAAGTTATCAGGACACTGAAATGAATGGATGGATGGATGGATGGATGAATGGAGTGACTGGCATTTAGTATGATTATTATCATAGTCTACAAATATTTGAACTCTACAAAGAGCATGCTTTGAGGCTATGGAATTTAGAGTTTGCATTGAGTTGGGTTCATGCCCTCGATGAGCTCAAAAATTAGTTTAATGAGTGGCAAAAGTGAACAGAAACAATAAACTATGTGATTTCCTTTCTGTTCCTCCCTTTCTCTTCCTTTCCCTTTCCTTTTTCATTTCTTTACTCTCCCCTCCTTTCTTTTCATTTTTTCTTTTCTTTTCCTCTTCTTTCTTTTTCTGTTTAGATCTGTGATTTCATCACTATAGAGAACTTTGAGCATGTAAAAGTGCCTTCCTTGAAGCAGATCAGAAATTCTTCTATAATTTATAATCTTGGAGACATGCCTGGGGCATTGAGAAGTTAAATGACTTCTCCATGATCACATAGCTATTATATGTCAGAGGCAGGTCTTGAATAAGAAGCCTGATCTATATTTCACTTGTCACCTTTCTTTTTGCTGTTTCTCCTAAAATATGGGGCCAAGAACTAAGCACAATACCTTAAATATGAACTGATCACTGCATAATTCAGAAGGGTTATCATATCCCTAATGATGTACACTATGACCTTCTCTTTCACATTGTCAACTCACACTGATCTTGAGTCCACTAAAACACTTTTTTTTCCCATATGAAATGCTATGTAGCCACACATCTCCCCACCCTTGTTTTGAATTTGGAATTAAACTCAAATTTAACCCTTTAATTTTTTAGAATATTTAGTAAATTTCATTGAGGCAACTAGTTGGTACAATAGATAGAGCACCAAGCCTAAAGTCAGGAAAACTCAACTTCTTAAGGTCAAATATGGCTTCAGGCACTTATTAGCTGTGTAACTCTGAGCAAGTCACTGTACTGTCTGCCTCAGTTTCCATATCTGTAAAAATGAGCTGGATAAGAAAATGGCAATAATATCTTTGCCAAGAAAATCCCAAATAGGGTCATGAAGAGTTGGACATAACAGAAAACAATTGAAGATGAACATGAAATTTCATCTTACTAGATTTGGTCTGACAGCACAGGATCAAGCATAGATCAGTACTAACTTATGCTACTTCTCAACTGCAACATTCTAGATTCCTAATCATAAAGACTTTTTTAGGATCCTGAGATCAAATTTTACCCTGTGTCAAGGGAACTGAGTTAGTATTCTAACACAAGAAGGTGATATGGATTTTTGTAATGAAAAAATTAATATAAATATGACATTCAATAAACATCAATTAAAACCTAAATGATCATGAAAATAATAACAGTAAAATTTAATTGGTACAATGAAGGAGAAAGTCCTCAAGGATGAAATTCAAATAACTAAAGCTGCAGTTGGGGATAGCTGGCTATATGAAAATATAGGTGGAAAAGCCATGGGGATCAAAATGATGAAAAAGAATGTGAATCAGTAAGGTATGAATTTTTTTTTAATAGCAAATCAGATATCTGAATCCATGAAACACAATGGAAAGTCATTGAGAAAAAGTTTCCTTCCCTTGTAACAGATGTTCTGGTAACATATAAATTGGGATTCTCAATTTGAGAAATAGAGACACACAGCCTTCCGCTTTTGTGAAGTGGCACACCACTTTGTACCTTTCTGCCTTTTCACAGATTACAAAGTAGTAGAATTTGAACAGACTTAAAAAAGTCAATCCAATTTGTTCATTTGATAAATAAGGCAACTGAGGCCCCGAGAGGTCATAGAGGTAATAAATAGCAAAGTCTAGACTCACGCTCATATCTTCTCATCTAGTTGCTTTTGTTTTATAGTTATTTATACATATGGCTCAGCCACCGTTGTTCTCCTAGAGAGGGGAAAGCAGGGAATAGAGATGGTATTCTATCCTTCATGTCTCATCCAGTGCCTTAAATAGAATAAGGTTAAATGGATATTTATTGAATTGAGAAACCAAAATTATTAAATACATAATAGAATTTCTGGTGAAAAAGAAAAGCAAAACAAGACAAAACAAACAGATTAGCTAGTTTATAGAAAAGAAAGTAACTACTTCTTATGTGAACTTTTCTTAATCCCCAATAACTTCAATTATTAACACTGTCCCTCTTGAAATCACTATCTACTTACTTGCATACAAGTTGTATTCCTCCACATTATGTGAACTCCTTGAGGACAGAGATATTTTATATTTGTTTTCTTTAATACTTAATATGGAGCTTAATATGTCTAAATCTATTAACAGAACACATTCTCCGATCAACTCTTCATTTCTATCAATGAAAAAAGAAATATGAATTTCATTTAATTTGTAGAAAAAAAAAAGAAAAGATAAACAGTAGCTAGCATGCTTTACTAAAATCTAAAGAATCTTCTTTAGGTTTTCTGCTGGCATTAAATACTCTCAGGTAAATATCTCAAAAATTCTATGTACAGCTTTAACAAAAGTAGAATTCAATAGAAATGATGCCCCTCTTATCCAATCTCTTTATTTGGGGATAAAAAATGAAAAATAATAGAAGTGAGATGTCAGGATTAGTCACTGAAGCTGTCACTTCAAATCATATTTCTGGAAGAGAATTCAAGAATTTATCTGGTCCAGTTCCTGCCTCAGGCAGTCTACACTTAAAACATCCAAGACAGATGGGTAGTTTTTCACTTTCCTTCCAAGGGTGTAGATTTTTCAGTTTTTCTTGGTAGCCTTTTCCAATTTTTAAGTAAAATAAAGGGGCTAGAAAATCATGGGAGAAAATCTCTGAGCTTAGAGTGGAGAAATATGGATTTGAGAGATAAGGATTCAAGTTATGCTTCCAAAACCTACTGTAAATCTTTTAACCTCTCTGATTGTCAGTTTCCTCATCTATTAAACATGAGTAATAAAACCTGTTGTGGTTTTAACTCATCAAGTTGTTGTGAGATCAAGTGAGCAAATATATGTGAAGTGTTTTGCAAATCTTAAAACACCATATAGCTATTATCACTTAATTAGGCTTATAAATTCTTCATTATATTTATTTGCAAATTATAACAATGACAACACTGATTTCCAGACTGAATGACTTGGGAGAATGTTGACACTATTAGCAGGAATATAAAAGTCAGAAGAATTGATTTGAGAGGGAAGAGGACAAATTATGTTTTAGTCACAATACATTTAAGGTTCTAGGAGGTTATTCTGAAAATATCTAGCAAGTAATTGGAAATATAGACCGAATCTTGAGAGAAATTCAGAGGGCTGGAGATTTAGTTTTCCAACTTAGAAATGACATGAAATCATGGGAATGGATGAGATCCCTGAGGGGAAAGATGTAATGAGTTATGAATGCCCATTAGTTGGGAAATGGCTGAATAAGTTACGGCATATGAATGTAATGGAATATTATTGTTTCATAAGAAATAATCAGCAGGCTGATTTCAGAAAGGTCTGGAGAGACATGAACTGATGCTGAGTGAGGTGAGTAGAACCAGGAGAATATTATACACAGCAATAAGATTATGTGAGAGCAACTATGATGGATTTGGCTCTTTTCAACAGTGAGGTGATTCAGGCCAACAGTGAGGTGATTTTTATTCATGATGGAGAGAGCTATCTGCATCCAGAGAGAAGACTATGGGGACTGAATGTGGATCACAGCATAGTATTTTCACCTTTTTTGTTGGTATTTGCTTACTTATTTTTTTCTTTCTCATTTTTTTCTCTTTTGATCTGGTTTTTCTTGTGCAGCATGATAAATGTGGAAATATGTTTAGAAGAACTACATATGTTTAACCTATTTTGGATTACTTGTTATTTAGGGGAGGGGAGAGAAGGAGAAAAAATTAGAACACAAGGTTTTGCAAGGATGGATATTGAAAACTATCTTTGCATGTATTTTGAAAAATAAAAGGATATATATATATATATATATATATATATGGTCTATGTATGTATGTATGTATATATACAGAATGAGTTAATAGAATGAACCTAAGGGGGCGAGGGGAAAAGAAGAGGAGGTACATTTAAAGAATGGGAGATGAAGCCAGAACAGAGAAAGAGGAGTTAAGAAGAAGAATTGGAATACTGATGTATCACCAAAGCCATGGAAATTTTCCAGTGCTAAAGTAACAGCTGTTAGAATATACCAGGAAGTATAGTTAACATTTCAATGTTTTCATAGAGTAAGGCAATGGTGTAGTGAATAGGGTAGCATAGTTGGAATCAGGAAAATCTAAGTTCAAGTCCAGCCTCAGATGCTTATTAGTTGCATCACACTGAGCTAATTACTAAACCTCTATCCCTCATTTAAATAGGATACCAGGTGGCAAAGAGTTATCTACATACAATAGCAAGTCGTTTATGTGGTCCCACAAGCATAGTTAGTACATAGGCAGTGTTGCTATTGTTATATAAGGGTATTAAGGTATATAAGGCAGAGAGTATTTGATATAAAGGGACTCCAAGTTTAACTATCCACATGAGTTCTGCCTCTTCACTCCTCTTCTAAGACCAAAGACTCAGGCTGATACTGAGAACCTCCAGAGAACTTGTTCAGACACAACAGTAGGTATTTAATAAGTGCTTGTTCCCTTCAAGACTAAATTGTAAGACAAATACTAATAAAGGGTATTTCCTCACTGAGGAATTCCCATTCATATTTGTCCATATTTGTCACTGATATATTTTGGTCCATATTTGTCATTGACATGTTTTGGGATCACAAAAATATTATAATGGAAATCAGATCTTCCTACTACAATATGATGCAAATAGTAGCAAATATTATATATCTATAAATATAGTATATATTATACATTATATGTTATATATGTGTATATGTAAGATCTGTCTCTGTCACTTTCTCTCTCTCCCTCTCTATATATACACATACATTTTTTATTTCGGTGAATTCAATAATGCAGTGTGATATTGAACTAGAGCAGGGCTTCTTCAACTTTTTCCACTTTCCTTTTTACTCAAGAAATTTGGGTATATAAATATATAAAATAAGCATAAAAATCAAATACTGATATTAAGTCACAATTTCATGACCCCCCACATTCAGTTACCTGACCCCATATGGGGTCACAATCCACAGTTGAAGAAGCTTTGAATTAGAGACTTCTGTTACAGTTTATTGATTGGAGCATCTAGGGGGCACAATGAATAAAGCATAGTACCTAAAGTCAGAAGGACCTGAGTTCGAATGTGACCTTGAACATTTGACACTTACTAGCTGTGTGACCCTAGGCAAGTCATTAATTCCTATTGCCTTGAGCAAAAAGAAGGTACCCATATGATGTAATAGTGCCCTTCAAAGGGGAATGGCTTACAAAATTTTCCCTGTAACAAATAATGAAAGGGATAGTATCAGGGAAATCTAAAAAGAATTGTATGACCTGATAAATAACAACAACATTGTAAAAAGAAAGTTTGAAAGACTTAATTAAGATAAACTTTGACCAATATAATAACTGACCATGATTCTAGAGAGCCAGAGATAAACTACATTACTCACTTTTTAAATAAAGAGACAATGAACTCAAAGTGTAAAATGAGACATACATTTCCAGACACAATGTGGGAATTAATTTTGCTTAGGTTCTCATATTTGTTACAAAAGTTATGTTAATCTCCTCCCCTCTACCCCCAAATCTGGTGATCTTGTGGGTAAATTTGACTAGGGAAAAGGGAGGTAATGTTTGTTAAGGAAAAGCAGACAGATAGATAGACAGACACAGAGAAATAGAGAGGGAGGAAAGGAAGAGGAAAGAGGGAAAAAAGAGGATCATTGAAACTATTTTTAAAATAAACAGAGGAGAGGACCCTAAAGATAGACAAGCAGATAGACAAGCAAGATAGTTTTGAAAGTTACATATTCATTTTATTAAAGGTTGCTATATTATATAATTAAAGCATTATTTATTATATGATACTATACCATTCATTATAAGTATAGGATTATATTTATTATATGAGTAGATATATATTAGACGATATATGTAAAAGTAAAATCAGCTGTATATAACAGAAATTCACATTTTCATCTACACTTCTCTTTTCTGTTCTATGTGTTTAATATGAAAATACTCATTTTATTTGGTGTTTGTCTGATTTTTTTAAAAGGAAATTATTTTTTGCTTGCTATCTGGGGGAGGGGGTGAAGGGAGAGAGGGGAAAAATCAGAACAGAAGTGAGTACATTATCCTGGCATGGGTTCTGTCAATAAAAAGTTATTTTAAAAAAAGGAAACTAATTTTTAAAAAATATCCATAGATATTAATCAGACATGTAGAAAATGAATTATTAAAAAGTAAGGTTGGCAATGATTAAAAATTAGCCTCTAGGTAATTATTTGTTTTACAGTCATTTAGAAATAAATGTGTGGGGAATTCATATCCTCAGGGAATCCAAATAGCAGCCACTGAAGTTTTCATTCATTGAAATAATCTTGCATCATCTGACTTGTATTAATTGAGACATATACACACATCAGTATATGGGACACAAATCATCAGTTCATCTCTATGTAGGCTAGGAATAGCTTCAAGTGCTTATATTTAAAATATTATAGTAAATGATTGAGTCCATGAAACAGAATGAATCTGGATTACAACAACAACAACAACAACAACAACAACAAAAAAAAAATACTTGTGTCACTCATCTATCAAATAGGACTATCCAACAAATAAATGTTCATTAAATGACACTGCAATTAAAATGCTGAAGTGATGAAGTATCTACCCACAAAGAATTTACCTTCTAATATGGAAATTGGGAGAAGTGCGCAAATAATAAGATACAAAGTAAAATCTCTCCCTGATTCTAGGACATCAGGGTAGTTTTCCTTGATTTCCTAAAAGATGATGTCTAGGCTCTTTTTTTCATCAGGAAGTCCAATAATTCTTAGATTGTCTTTCCTAGATCTATTTTCTAGGTCAGTTGTTTTTCCAATGAGGTATTTTACACTTTTTTCTATTTTTTTTTTCATTTTTTGGGTGTTGTTTGATTCCTGAAGTCTCTTTGAATCATTCACTTCCATTTGTTCAATTCTAATTTTTAGTGAATTATTTTCTTAATTTAGCTTTCTTATCTCCTTTTGCATTTGGCCAATTTAACTTTTAAATGAGATGTTTTGTTCATTGCATTATTTTTCCATTTCACAAATTCTGTTTTTCAATGAATTGGTTTTTTTTTTTCATATCTATTTTTAAGCAATTATATGCTTTTTTCCCATTTTATCAAATCTATTTTTGAGTAGTTTCTTCAGATAATTTCTGTTTTTCCTTTTCCAAACTCTCTTGCCAGGTTCTCATTTCCTTTTCCCATTTTCTTCTAACTTCTTTGTAAGATCTTTTTTGAATTCCTCCAAGAGAGCTTTTTTCACAAGGCTTTGAGAACCAAATCACATCACCCTTTGGGACTTTATCAGGACATGATTTGCCTTTAGGATTCTCAGGGTTTGAGGTCTGTTTTTCTCTTTCTTCATAAAAGTTCTCTATGGTCATAGTTCTTTTGGCTTTTTTGCTCATTTTTCTAAAGGTTAAGGTCTGCTCTTAAGGAAAAGGGGTGACAGCCTCTTTAAGTTGCTTTGGGTCCAGCGCAGCTAGTTGACTTCCATGTCTATGTCTAGATAGGCATGGCCAGGTCTCGTGTTTTTCTGGGGTTCAATGGCTCACTATTTGCTGTTTGCATTTGCTTTGGGTGTCTGATAGCTAATCTGCTGATCCACTGGCTTGTAACCAAGAGAGAATAGCTTCAGAGCCTCCTAGTAGGTTCCCTGGTGCAGGATGCCTCAACCCTGGCTCCTTGCCCTGGCTCACTGCATTTCATCTGCATTCAGCATTCTCCCCACCTCTACCTGATTGAAACAGATCTTTTCTGAAGTGCGTCCAAAGTATCTTCTCCTGGAAATTTGTTACACTCCAAATATTTGTGGGTACAATCACTCCAAAACCAGTTCAGAGGCTAGATCTGGTGTTGAACTGAGGAATATTAGGAGGAGCTTAGATAAAGATGGGTCTACTCTCCACTATGTTGGCTCTGCTCCCACAGAGTAAAATCTCAAAGAGAAGCAAATGAGAGAGCCAGACAAAACAGTCATTGACATTGTGAGAGGGGATAAACTGCTTTTGACTAGGAGGACTAAGAAAGAAAAGATGATGCTTAAGTTGGAATGGAGGAAAATTTCAGCAGATGAAATTGGGCATGGAATACATTTCAGGTTTGGAGAACAATCTACATGTACTATTTTTTTAAAAGTCATGTTGAAAAGCTAAAAATGCCAATAAATTTTGAAATTTGGAATAAAAGTGACAATTTATTATAATAATTCAACAGAAAATTGGAATCTCTATTACTGATTTACTCTAAACCCTAATATACAATTATGTCCTCTGTTTGAGTGCTGGTTTCTTTATTTTGGATTAGAATAGGAATTTTAAACCTAGGGTCCATAAACTCATTTTTGTTTAATATTTTGATAACTATATTTAATAGAATTTTCTAATTGACAATCCTATATATTTTATACATTTAAAACATTCTTCTGTGAAAGAGTCTGTAGGTTTTATCAGATAGTCAATGGTGTCAAATGACACAAGACAGATTAAGAATATCTGAACTAGATGACTTCAAAGATCTTTGGGGTCTGATAGTCAATGATTTATATTCTTTCACCTATGATTTAGTTTGCCCAAATTGTATAAAACGTTTTAAGACAACATCTCTTTAAAAATACTCCCAGGATGTTTTGTCAATGGGACCAATATTTCATTTATCTGTAATAGTTGAGTAATATAAAAGGAAAAAGAAGAGAGAAGGAGTAGAGAGATTTAGGTTGCAGTCTTTCTAATTCAACCAATAATTAGCTGTATGATCTCAACTTCCCTAAGACCTACTTTCAACCCTTGAAAAAATGAAAACATTTAATAATCCAAATTCAGGTTCCCAACAACCTCAACTTTCCAAAAGACTTAATAAATATCTACTATCTACCATCTACTTGGGGCCAGTTGCTTTACAAATAATAACTTGAGACTTACAATAACCTTGGAAGGCAGGTAAGATTATCCCCACTTTATAATTGAAGAGAGTTGAGGCAAAAAGAGGGTAAGTGACCTGTCCAGTTTTGTATAATTATTTAGTGTCTGAGACTGGCTTGGAACTCAGGCCATGTTGAGTCTAGGCCCAGCTCTCTATCCATCATACAGTCTAGCTGCCTCCACAACTAGAAGTCAGTCACAAGAAAGCAAAAAAGGTTTCCTTTTACAGAAGAGGGCTATAGATCCTGGGCTCATGGACTTGAAATTTCATAGAAGCCAAGATAATAATATATTAGAACAAGGAAAGGCCCTAACAAAAGAGAGGAAGTGAAAACCAACAGAGAGGAGCAGAAACATAATAAAAACTTAACACTGAAAAAGCTACAAAAGTACAGGTCATTTTTTATCTCCTAGTGCAGAATTCTACACAACTCAGTTCTGAGGCATATACATGTGCATACATGTATACATATGTATGTATATATATGTGTGTAAACACACACACACACCCTTCCACATTGCAATTTTCCCCATTGTGATTTCAATATATCATTAGTAGACATAAGAAATTAAATGGGAATTAATTTTCGGAAGTTTTGCAGAATCTATAGATAGCACACAAAGGTTAGCAAACTACACAGAGCCTATGATGAAATACTTAATCCAAATTTGACAGTAAAGTACTATAAACAGCCCATAAAAGGAAAGAAAAAAAAATTCGGACTCCTCCTCTGATGCAAAGGAAGAGTTAGTAAATTTTATGCAGATTTTCTAGATCACAGGGACTCTGTGACCCTAACCCACATGACATGAAGTGATAATTGTATATATCTATATCTATCTATAAATTGAGAAATAATTAGAGAGATGTAGCTAACTAGCTAGCTATACATATACAATACAATAATGGATGTTTATGTTGATTTTGAGTCATTAAGACAATGTTAAAAGAAGGTAGAGAAGTGTGTGATATGTACTGGAAAATTTCCATCAAAAGTAGATGAAATTTTGTAAAAGGGTAGAAATGCTTTAATAATCTGGAAAATCAAAAGTTCATTCACTGATGCAACCCAAAGCAAATCCTTTGCTTCTCTAGACATTATTTTCCTTGTGTGTTAAATAAGAGGGTTGGATAACTTGATCTCTTAGGGTGTGTGTGTGTGTGTGTGTGTGTGTGTGTGTGTGTGTGTGTATGAGGTAATGAATCCATGACAATGTATAATGTCCAATCAGGCTTCAGTTTATCATTTAACCCCCAGTACAAATTATATTCCAATTAAATTGGCATATTTATTGCTTTCCCTCCCACTCCATCCCCCATACAATTGACCATCTCTATACTTTTGCACAAGTTGTCCTCCAATGTCCAGAATGCTCTTTCTCCTTAAATCTAATTCTCTGAATCTCTAATTCCCTTTAAAGTAAAGCTCAGTTATTACCTATCCTTAAGCCCCACAAGTTGCTAGTTTCCTGTTGAAATGACTATCCAAGTACATTCAACTGAATGTAAACTCCTTGAAATCAGCAACTATTTGAAATTTTTTAAGTCCCAGTTATTAATATGTTTTACATTTTTAAAAATTGTACAGACTTTTTATATCATTAAAAAGTTCTAGTGAGAAAACATTCCACCAATACAAGTAAACAAGTCTTTCACAGTTTACAGACTATCTGGAGAATGTATCATCAAGGGCCACACAGCTAAAATATATTAGAAATGGATCTTGTATACTGCAACATATCCAACATATATAGGATTGCTTGCCATCTAGGGGAGGGGGTGGAGGGAGGGAGGGGAAAAATCAGAACAGAAATGAGTGCAAGGGATAATGTTGTAAAAAAAAATTACCCTGGCATGGATTCTGTCAATATAAAGTAATTATTAAATAAAAATTAAAAAAAAAAAAAGAAATGGATCTTGAACCCTCATACATCTTGACTGGAAGCTGGTTTTCTCTATCCACTACCCAAAGTGTCTCAATGCTTTGTACATTGAATGTGCTGAATTAAATTAGTATTGACGTAAATTTTTAAGAACAGAATTTTGTGTATAGGAGCTCAATGGATATTTTGTTGAATTAAATGGAATTAATAATAATTTAAGATAATGTAGGATTACAAGGAAAAGAAGTACTTAACTATTTTAAGATGATCCAGGTGAATTCCAGTGCATTTTGCACACAAGCCTCATCTTTTTCTAGAGTAAATGGATGTTTGTAAATGCCAGAGTATACCTTTAAAAAATAACACTAATAACAATAAAGGCACTGCAATATTGTGTTCATGTAACCAGTGAAAGAAAGAAAAATCATTTGACAAGAGTAAGAACAGTTATTGGTTCTGACATAAAAATTTCTTGCTGTGAGGTAGAAATGCTGTACTCCAAATACCGGAAGAAACGTGAAATCTCCAGGGTTATGTTCAGTAACTCCTAGTTTAAAAGCAGATGCTGCAGGTGCATTATTTAAGAGCTTGTCAAAGATGATCTTCTACAGCACATGACTTCAGGCTTCATCTCTTGATGTGAAGGCAGCAAGGTAGATTCTCTTGAAAATGTGAAATTTGGTCCATTCACTATTAGAGCTAACTCCTGTTTCTTGATATAGCACCCAACAATAATGATTCAAATTCCTACTAATGGAACATTACATTGTCAATTAATGTGCTGGTTCTTGTTTTATACACTCAAATGTCAGAGAATTCAAAGCCATTGGGTTTTAGTTTTGTTTTTTTATAATAACCTTAAGTACTGATATATATATATATATATATATATATATATATATTATATATATATATATATATATATATATATACACACACACACACACACACACACACATTCAATATTGTATGGTATTCTTTCCCCCATGAACTTTAACCTCTAAATATTTCTGTACAATCAGATTGAATAAAGTCAACTAGAAACCATAATTTTGAATTCTTGGCTATTGCGATGTAAAATTTCAAGCCAAATTTGTTGGAAAAGCAATCTGATGAAGAATTACCAACCTAATCTTCCAGTGTAGGTGATGAGACAAAATATTGAACTAATTATAGACTGAAACGTTGGTTAAATTCATTTCTTAAAGTAATACCAGGGAAGTATATAAGCAGAATTTAGCTAAAATAAAGACAAGCTTCATCAGTTAAGATAATGTTATACTGGTTTACTTATGTCTAGGAAATGACCAATATATAGAAACCTAATTATTTAATGATTCCTCTTACCTATGTATCAACGGCCATATAAGACTAACCAAGTTTGAGGAGTTAATTGGCAGCATTTAATATTTATTAGGATGTATTAGTTCTGATTCAGTTTATTTAGAAAAACTTTTCTTTTAGTGGGACCTTGGCTTATTCTTTCAAAGTCAGAACATTTCTTAAAGCTTGAATATCTCACAAGAATTTTCTGCTGTATTTGTCCTTTAATAAATTCTTCTCAGCTTAAATTAGAAAAGAGACTTGACATTTGCATTAGTATTCTCTCTTTCCACAAACTTATCTACAGTTAAGGACGTTCCCTGCCGAGGGACAGTAGCATGTAGATAGACAGAAGGATAAAGGGCCAAATCGGTGACTTAGCTGAGAAATCTTAAGATACTGTCTATTTTCACCATGGTTTTATGTTGGAAGACAGAAGCCATATATCAGACAATCATAACTTCCTTCCCTATGCTACAGTCTTTACAAAGAAAGGTATTTGGATAGTTAGTTTGGGAAGGGCTATACATTGATTTGAGTATGACATATAATAGCTATAGAGGTATCCATAATTTTAATGCTCCTACTTGGTTCCAAAGTAGAAGTGGATCCTACAACCAGAGGCAAAAGATGGAAACAGGAATCAAATCCCTTTTCCCCAATTCTGATGATGACTGAATTTCTTTTTATGTGAAGGTAGATGATTTTCAACCAGACCTCTAAAAAGAGAAACTTAGCATTCTTGCTAATAAATACTAATAGTGAAATAAATCTACATAGATAGAGAAAAAAATCTGATCTGCCTTTGATGCTTAGCCAAATTGCCAAGTATCTTTAAAAATAGTATTGGAATAAATTCTTCTGATCAAACTTTTCAAATCTATTGAGAGTAATTTAAATGTGGTTAGAAAAGGTGACAATCAACAGTCACACACTTTTAAAAAATTTTTTCTTTGCTCTTGTGTTTTTGTTTATCAAGAAGTTCTAAAATCTTCTGCCTGATTAGTATAACCTTAAATACAAATCAATAATACAACTTAGTTTTCTTACACCCGTGGTTCATGAAAGAGCATTAGAAAATAAACCACCCTAGAGTCTAATCATTTGATATTTTCTCTTTAGTACTCAGATTTCTGGTAATAAAACTCAAAATGATGTTTTTCCCCCTAAATAATATTACCCAACAAAGTTCATGGTTTCCCTTAAAACAGAATGAGACTCTATTACTAAGAAAACTTATAGTTAAAACTTGCACTTTTAAAATTGCATTTGGGGGTAGAGTGAATGAGGGAGGTTCAGTAAAGAAGGAAAAATCTGTCCTTTTTTTCCACCTTAAAAAAAAAAAAAAAAAAAAAAAAAAAAAACTTTTTTTTTCTCAAAATGGGCCAAAGGGAACATTGCCCAGATTCACCTTGAGACTGAAAGGAAGCACAGGAAATTGTTTTCAGGCAGCCACTTGAAAACAGAAACTTATAATGGAAAAAAGCTTTTTCTGCCACAACTATAGCATTGCTGCTAAAATGCTGTAATAAATGATAAGAGGCTTTCTAATGTGCTCAGGATTGCCAAAATAAGCTATTGTGCCATTGTTAGTTCTCTATGGAAGCTTGAACAGAGTGGGAAATAAGCATAGGACACAGAACACAGGAGCAGTAACTGTTTAAAGAAATCAGGGAAGCAGCAGCTTCAGTCACTGATGTCATAACTGGGAGCATAAGGGGAAAGCAGAAGACAAAGCTCATTGTTGCCAAGGTGCCACTGTGCACAAATGTCAAGAGCCACAGAGCTGAAGAAATATGTGTGCATCCAAGAATACAGGGCAAGTAATTAACTGCCTTAGGATACAGACTTCTTTATCAGCATTTGCCTTAGCACTGGGCAGGGAATCTCAGAGTAAACTGATGAGTAGTTACAAAAATAATAAAAAAAAAAATCCATTCAATTATCATAATTAGAATACTTTCATCCTGTTGCAACTTTCCAACTATAGCACAATTAAGAGAAGAAAAATGCAGGGAAGACAGATAAGATGACATTACTCATGGCTTTGCAGTTTGTATGCACCAGAGATGGTGATTGTTCTTTGTCCTTAGTTCTCAAAGAAAACCACGACATCAGGGAAGTGACGCCATAACATGTAAGTGAGGTGGATTTAAGGGAGGGAGAGCCGTGGAAAGTCACCTGGCTCACTTTCTCCTCTAGAGCCACTTGGGTGCAGGGGCCAGATAGAGATCAGGATGACTGGAGATGGCCCTGGTTGCAATGAGAGACCTCAGCCTCTTTAAGCAAAGCTCTTCAACAGGTCTCAGTCTGACTGAGGCTGCATCCATTCAGTTATTAAAGTTGGGTAACAATTAAGGCAAAGAATCTCCTCTTTCACCTAATCCAAAAAAATCTTTGAAAGACTGATATATAAGAATGCCCTTTGCCAGGAGAGAGAGAGACTAATTCTTATTTGTTGAACCAAGGGTTTTATTTTTCTTTTTTAAATGTTTTTACCTTTTTTTTAACCTTCTCACCCTTTATTCTGGTATAACACCTTTGCTCAGAATCATTGTAGTCTTAGCAGATACACACATCTACATGGTTAGCCAGTTATTGTATTTATCAGAACTTGATGGCTACTCTAAATTTCTTTTTCTAAATGTCCTATTTTGCCTCTTAATTGTCCTGATTATATAGCTTGCCTTTCAATTCACTATAAATAACATCATTATTTCAGTGCTGAGTTGGCTGGTACCTGTCATCATGGGTACTTAAAAACTTAAAAAAAACTTAACTTAAAACTTAAAAAAAAAAAAAACTAGAACTTAAAACTTAGAATAACAACTTAAACTTAAATTTAAAACTAGAACTTAAACTTAAAAAAAAAAAATCTTTGATGACCCTGCTCCAGAAGTCAGATATGAGATCCTTCTAAGTAAAAAAAAAAAAAAAAAAAAAAAAAGTTTTACATAGTATTGGATACTTTTCATTCTTCATTTACCTTGGTTGGAGTTTGATGTGGTATACATGGTCTGCTAACTTTCCTAAAGTCCTAAATAGTATATTTTATTTTTTAAAATCCCTCTCATTTTCTATTGGTGCACTATTCTAGATTGTACTACAGACTTAACACAAATCTGTCACAGCTTTCAGCTCAGTCTTTCATTGATACCATCTTTGATCAAATAAATGTATGTCTTGTAGTATTCAGACTAATATATGACCTTCAGAAGTACCAGTTGATCCACAGTGCTGTGATAACTACGGGACCATAATTTGAAGCATGAAATAAAGTATAGAAATACATTTTTCATTACTGAAAATTATTAAAAATTTTTGATAAAGGGACACTTCCAGATCACATGAGCAACAAGATGGTTGTCCAGATATTTTCTCCTATCTCCACAACTTCTCAAATTTATCTAAAACAGAAATTAACATTAAAGATAAAGGTAAAGCTATACCTCAAAACACACTCTTTTATCCCATTCTTTCCTCCCTCTTCCCAGTGCCATATGGATCCTCACTCCAGATTGTGGAAGTTTGCTTGGGTTTCTGACAGTCAACTTGGTCCCAGGCCCTTTAGGAGCCAAAGTTTTCTGAGGACTGCAACCTGGAACATCAGCACTGCAAAGCATTGAACTGCCAGTGATAATGCCAGCTGGTGTTGGGCCAGAGAAATAAGGAACAGAGAGAATGGTACAGAAGACTTCATGTAGGGGACTGCACAGCCCTTATTCAAGCCTGAAGAAAAGGGTACAGCATTCTGCTGAGGCCAGTTCTGACTACCCAAAATTCAGTTGGTGCAGAGATTTGGATGGTGAATCATGAATTTTCCAGGGTAAAAGGTGGTTGAAGTGCTCTGAGATCCATCCCCCAAGAAAACCAGTCAGAGGGGAGAGAGTTAAAAAATGACTGGTAAGAAAAATAGACATCACGGTAGAGAGTGGGGAGTGGAGGATTGAAAGTACTAAAGATTTCAGAAAGAAATCTCAAAGATCTTGAACATAAAGAGCAAAAGAAATAATAAAAGGAAATCTGATCTCTAAATTCAGTAAATAAGTTTAGGTAACTATAAATACTGCAAAATGAAAAAAAAAGTATGATATAACACTTGATAAGACAGATTTAAGAGAATAGAGGATCATAACATGCTATTCCTGAGTGTTCTTTTTATTTATTTATTTATTTATTTTGCTGAGGCAATTTGAGTTAAGTGACTTGCCCAGGGTCACACAGCTAGGAAGTGGGACGTGTCTGAGGTCACATTTGAACTCAGGTCCTCCTGACTTCAGGGCTGATGCTCTATCCACTGCGCCACCTAGCTGCCCCACCTGAGTGGTTTTAAAGAGAAATAAGAATTATGAGAGTAAAATTTATGACCTGTACAGGAAAAAATAATGAGCAAAGTAGAAAACTTGAACTTGCACTAACAAACTTCATCAAAGAAACAAAAGAGAGAACAATAAATTAGGAATGCAAATACATTGAAATGAAGGACAAGCTAGAAGAAGAGAAGCAATAAGCAAAAAAAAAAAAAATTAAAAAAAATCTTTTCCCTATACAAGCAAATATATATATGGATCTTGAAGATAGGACGCATAGATAATCAAAGAATCAGAAGTCTCTCAAAAGAATATGACAATAAAAATACTTTAACTCCACCACGTAGAAAATAATAGAAAATAATTGCCCAAACTTTCTGAACATAAAAAATAAAAACCCACAGATCATGTCAATTAAAAAAAAAAAAAACAGGATTACAAACCTGAGAAACATATTTAACAATTCAATTCAAAAACAATTTTTAACAAGCTACCAGAAGGGGGAGGAAAAAAAAAACATCAAATGCCAAGGAAAAGACATTAAAACCACAAAACTCTTTTGTACCCACCATAAAAATGAGTTGAGAATGGAATATTGTGTTCTAAAGAGCATTTGAGCACAGAATGCAGTCTAGAGAGACCTATCATGCAAATCTGAGTTTAACCACAGAGCAAAAGATGGACATCAATAGTAAAGAATAGTCTGAAAGATTTTAAGAAAGAAAACCAGGACTGAATAGATTATTTGCTTCTCAAATAACCCCAACAACAAAGTTGCAGGAGTCAATACATATAGCAAACAGCAACAGGGTGATAATAGAAAGACAAGTAAGAGACTTCTTTCTAAATATGCACAAAAACATAGGGATTAAGGCAGAATTCTAGTTGCTGTAAAAAGGAAAACTGAGGTATTATGAAGAGAAACTGGTGACACCTTGCCAATAGGTGATTGCTTCTTTTGTGAGATTACATTACAACATGTAAAGGTACGTGAAAAGGGAAGAGGGGAATAGAAAAATAAAAAAGAACTGAGTGATCCACCAGGACCAAACCAAGATCTCATAAAGAGAAAGAGCCTATGGGAGATGTGGTGGAGAAGCAGAGAAAGATTCTGTATCTGGAATATTCAAAGAAATGATGGAAAGAAGTAAGGACAAAGAGGGAATAGCATTTTTAGATTTCAAACTATATAATAAAGCTTCATTCATTAAATCGCTCTAGTACTGGTCAAAGAATAATTGGACCAATAGGGCAAAGTAAACAAGGGGGTTTTAGAAACAATAAAAGTCAATAATTCAGTGTTCAATAAAGTGAAAAGTGTTTGTTACCCAGAGAAAAACTCCTTATGAGATAAAAATATAGTAGAAATTAGCCTTTAGAACACCTTACACTACATACTACAGTCCAAACGGATATATGATCTTTATGTTAAAGATCATCCTATAAACACTTGGAAGAGAAACAGATCATTTTCCATCCATAGCTATGGGTAAGAGATATATTCTTAGCCAAATAAGAGATAGAGTCAATTACAAAATATAGAATAAGTAACTTTGATTACTTGAAAAAGAGTTTCTCTAGGCCCAAAGGACTATCAAACCATTGCATACCTTCTGATCCAGCAGTATCTCTATTGGGTCTGTATGTCAAGGAAATCATAAAGGGGAAAGGTCTCACATGTACAAAAATGCTTGTAGTGGCCGTTTTTGGAATGACAAGGAGCTGGAAACTGAATGGATGCTCATCAGTTGAAGAATGGTTGAATAAGTTATGATACATGAATGTTATAGAATATTATTGTTCCATCAACATGATTTCAGACAGGTCTAGAGAGGCTTACATGATTGATGCTAAGTGAAATGAGCAGAACCAGGAGAATACTGTATACAGCAACAAGAAGATTATGTGATAATCAAGTGTGGTGATTCAATGTAATTTCAATAGACTTGGGATAGAAAAAGCCATCAGCATCCAGAGAGAGAATTATGGAGACTGACTGTGGATCAAAGCATAGTATTTTCGCATTTTTTGTTGCTGTTGTTTATTTGCTTTTTTTTTTCTTTCTTGTATATTTTTCCCCTTTTGATCTGATTTTTCTTGCACAACATGACAAATATGGAAATAAGTTTAAAAGAATTGCACATATTTAATCAATATCAGATTGCTTGCCGTCTTGGAGAGAGAGGAGATAAAGGAAGGAAGGAGAAAAATGTGCAACAAAGTTTTACAAAAATGAATGTTGAAAACTACCTTTATATGTATTTGGAAAAGTAAAATATTTTTAAAAAGAAAGTTTCTGAAGGGAACAAATGAAGGTGGCCTAGATGTACCAGATATAATACTTTATTATAAAGCAGTGGTCATCAAAACCATTTGATACTGGCTAAGAAATAGAGTAATTGATTAGTGGAATAGGTTAGGTTTACAGGACAAAATAGTCAATAACTATAATAATCTAGTGTTTGACAAACCCAAAGACCCCAGCTTTTGGGATAAGAATTCATTGTTTGATAAAAACTGCTGAGAAAATTGGAAATTAGTGTGGCAGAAACTAGGTATGGACCCACACTTAACACCATACACCAAGATAAGGTCAAAATGGGTTCATGATCTAAGCATTAAGAATGAGATTATAAATAAATTAGAATAACATAGGACAGTTTACCTCTCAGACCTGTGGAGGAAGTCAAATTTGTGACTAAAGAACTAGAGATCATTATTGATCACAAAATAGAAAATTTTGATTATATCAAGTTAAAAAGTTTTTTTGTACAAACAAAACAAATGCAAACAAGATTAGAAGGGAAGCAATAAACTGGGAAAACATTTTTACAGTCAAAGGTCCTGATAAAGGCCTCATTTCCAAAATACAGAGAGAATTGTCTCTAATTCATAAGAAATCAAGCCATTCTCCAATTGATAAATTGTCAAAGGATATGGACAATTCTCAGATGAAGAAATTGAAACTATTTCTAGCCATATGAAAAGATGCTCCAAGTCATTATTAATCAGAGAAATGCAAATTAAGACAACTCTGAGAGACCACTACACACCTGTCAGATTGGCTAGAATGACAGGAAAAGATAATGCGGAATGTTGGAGGGGATGCAGGAAAACTGAGACTGATACATTGTTGGTGGAATTATGAACACATCCAGCCATTCTGGAGAGCAATCTGGAACTATGTTCAAAAAGTTATCAAACTGTGCATACCCTTTGATCCAGCAGTGTTACTACTGGGCTTATATCCCAAAGAGATCTTAAAGGGAAAGGAACTTACATGTGCAAAAATGTTTGTGGCACCCTATTTGTAGTGGCCAGAAACTGGAAACTAAGTGGATGCCCATTAATTGGAGAATGGCTGAATAAATTGTGGTCTATGAACGCTATAAAATACTATTGTTCTGTAAGAAATGACCACCAGGACAATTTCAGAAAGGCCTGGAGAAACTTACATGAATTGATGCTGAATGAAAAGACCAGGACCAGATCATTATATACTTCAACAACAATACTATATGATGATCAATTCTGATGGACCTGGCTCTCTTCAACAATGAGATGATTCAAACCAGTTCCATTTGTTCAGTAATGAAGAGAACCAGCTACACCCAGAGAAAGAACTATGGGAAATGAGTATGGACCACAATAGAGCATTTCCAATCCCTGTTTTTGTCTGCTTGCATTTTTGTTTTCCTTCTTAGGTTACTTTTACCTTATTTCTAAATCCGATTTTTCTTGTGCAGCAAGATAACTGTATATATATATATATATATATATATATATATGTATATATATATATATATATATATATATATATATTGGATTTAACATATACTTTAACATTTATATTTATTAAACATAATATTTAACATGTATTGGTCTACCTGCTAGCTAGGGGAGGGGATGTGGGGAAGAAGGGGAAAACTTGGAACAGAAGGTTTTGCAAGGGTCAATGCTGAAAAATTACCCATGCATATGTCTTGTAAATAAAAAGCTATAATAAAAAAAAAATTAAGAAAAAAAAAGCGTTTCTGCACAGATAACATTAATGTTATGTAGGATAAGAAGAAAAGCAATCAAATGAGAAAAAAATTGGGGTCAAATTTTACTGATAAGGGTATCATAAGATAAATGATTAATAAATACATATAAGACTAAAAGCCTTTCCTCAATTGACAAATGGACAAAGGATATGAATAACAGTTCTCAAAAGATTTGCAAAATATTCACAACTGCATGAATAATGCTTCCATCTCTAATAAGAGAAACATAAATGAAAATAAACTCGAATTTTTACTTCACATGCAGAAAATTGTAAAAAAAAAAAAAAAAAAGACAAAAATTGGCAACATTCAATGTTGAAGAAATTGTGAGAAGATAGGCACACTAAGACATTGTTGATGGAATTCGAGATGGTACAGCCCTTTTAGAAAGCGGTTTGGAATTATGCAAACAGAGTGAATAAAATATCCATCCCAATTGAATCAGAGACTCCATTACTAGTCCTATATCCCAAGGATGCCACTAATAAGAAATAAGTTACTATACATATTCCAATATATTTATATGTGCACTTTTTTGTGAGAGTTAAGAATTGGAAACAAACTGAGAAATCACGAAACAAATTAAGGTACATCAATGTAATGGAGCACTATTGTATCATAAGAAATAATGCATGTGATAAATAGAGAGAAGCATGCAGTTATGTGAACTGATGTAGATAAGCAGAGTCAAAAAACAATGTAAATGGAAAAAAATATCAAAAAGTCACAAGTAAATGTAACAAAATTATAAAAATCAGCAGGACTTGAAGATATAAGAAAACACTCCCAACCTAACCCTTCACCTTCATGGAAATGAGAGGTCCACAGGTATCCCACATTACATGTTTTTGGAGTTTTTTCCAATGTATCACTTGTCTTGCTTCTTTTTCCTCTCCAAAACATAGTATTTGTTATATGGGATGACACTCAGGAAAGGAAAGGGAGGAATACATGGCAAATTATGGTGATGCAAGAAACAGAAATATCAATTAAAATTTATTTTTAAAAATTTTGGGAAAGGAATTCTTAAGAAATGCAATCTTTTCTAATCTGATGAGGGAGTGGGGGGAGAGTACTAGAATCTAAGAACAAAAGCCCTTAGAAACACAACTTGGTCAATTTTTGCCAAAGTGAAAGCCATAACTGATCATTTATTTAAACAGACCCATCTTCAAATGTGTTACTTACAAATAAAAAGAGTCTTTTATGTGATTTTTACCTTTGAATTTAGAGTTGACATAGAAGACAAGCTAAAGTAAGTTCAAGTTCATGAGATCTGACAATGATCTCTGGGTACCTCCTGTTTTTAGACCAATGTGTATACATCAAATTTTACAGCATAAGGTACTTTTTCTATTCCAATTTTCATTGATTGCCATTTTATCTCCAATAAAATTTATTAAAAAGGACTTCAAGTATTTTTGTAAAATTTCAGCTGGACCAAGTTAGTGGAACATTTAAGTATTTTTCCACTACAACATAGCCAACTCTTTTATCTTCATAGCCTTGTATATCTGTACTATGAATTTTATTTCATCAAACTTCACTGCATAAGACCTAAAAATATGACCACTAGCAATGTATATTGACTTGGTCTTCTCAAGCCCACCCCTAAGCATCCTCTTTCTCATTTCTTCCTATCAATTAGCTCCTTCCCATCTTCATATTTCTCTCCCTTTCAAAGGGAGCTAAAAAGTTGTCAACCCTCAATGCTTCCACTTTTTCCCCCCCTCTTCCTCACGTATCACTCCTTTGCAATATGGTTTCCACCTTGATAAAATAGAGCTCTCTATTCACTCTTAGTGTTCTTATATTTTTATAATTATCATAATATATTTGATATTTATGGCATGTAATATTATTATAATACCCTTATTAGTTGAGGCAAATAGACTTCATCCTTCTTTAAGCACTGCAGCAACACTGCCGATTAGTCTCTCTTTGGGAGAATTCTGAGTTTTCTTGATAATGCTTTTTCAGTTCTTCTCCCTGTGAGGCTGCTTCTGAGTCCCCTTTGTTGGATCACAATCATACCCCATCCCTCAACAGTGGGTACTCCTCAAAAGCACTTGTCATCAGCCCTCTTTTCTCTGTGTTCACTCCCTCTTGGAGTGATCTAATAAACTACTAGGAGTTCAATTATTGTTCCTACACAGAGAAACCTTAGGTCTCAGTCTCCTTTGCAGCATCCTCATCCAGGTTATCCTGTCTAGATGCGGCTGTTTCTCAAGCTCTGTCCTCTGCCCTCATCTCACTTCCCTTTATGCTACTTCACATGATGATCTCATCAGTTCTCATGGATTTAACTATGTTAATAATTTCTAAATATCTTTGTCCTACCCCAAACTCTTTGCTGACTTCCAATCTCACAGACCTGTCTCAAATGAGATGCCCTGTGGACATCCTAAACTAAATCTATCCAGAACTCTTTCAGAAACTTCCCACTTGCCCCATTGCAACAGCATCCTCCCAGTCCTTCAGGATTCTCACTATTTCTCAAGGCCCATACCCAATAGGCTACCGAAGCCCGTGGGAGTGTCCTCTTCTCTTCTGGCACTAACACCATTCTAGTGCTAGACTGTATGCTCTCGTGTCCAAGTTTTTGCAGTGACTTGATGGTGAATCTGCCTGCCTCAGGCCTCTCTCCACTCCAGTCCATCCTCCATTTATCCATTTTTTCCTAAATCACAGGTCCCAACATACTAGTTTCTACTCAAAAATTCCAGTGGCCCCTTATGGTTCTAGGATCAAATGCAAAATGCTTTTCGGCAGCCAAAAAGTCCTTCGTAACTTAACCCCCTCCTACCTTTCTGGTCTTCCTATACCTTATTTTCTTAACATTCCTAAAGCGGAAATCTGACATCATCATCATCCCTAATGGCTCCTGATTGTCTGCAGGATCAAGTACAAGTTCCTTTGATTGGCACAGAGAGGCTCTTCAGAATTACCTGTAGTCTCCCTTTCAAGACTCCTTGCAAACACCTCTCCTGCATGACCTCTGTGGCCCAGTGACTTGCCTGCAGTTCCTCATACACAATTTACCATTTGGTTCTGCCTTTGCCCAGCCTATTCCCCAATCCAGGACCTTCTTCATCTCTTGCCTTTTTAGGATCCCAGGCTCCCTCAAACCCCATTTTTCACACAAGGTCATTTCTAATTTTCCTTGTTATCACTTCTTTTCTCACCTCCAAGTCCTCCTTCTGCAGATTCATCAGACATTTTTCTTTAGGGCATCCTAAAGGAGTCTTGCTACTAAGACTTTTGGACACACTGTGTATTCTGATTATATTTCTAAGTGTACATTTTCCCATGCTCCTCAAAGAATTTAAGCTTGGGGACAGGGATGATTCTACTTTATGCATACCAGCACCTAACTCAGTACCTGACACAGACTAAGCATTTAATAATCTGTTTGCTGATTGAAGTTCCCTATGCTGAAACTTGATGCTCAGGGAAAAGGGCTCAGTGTTTCTAGAAAATCCAAGTCTTATGATAAGGGTATTATTCTCAAAGGAGTGGAAACCTGTTGACAAGAAAATGTATCGCATTATTGTGTTTCTGAGAGCGATGATCATTTAGGATATTTTTTAAAACTGACATTTACATGGTGTTTTAAATTAGTTTTCAATGTTTATGTAAATTCTCAGACTAACCTGGTGAACTAGCTAACTAGAGGTTTGTTTTTGTTCTTTTGAAAAGACCTGTGACTTTATGAGCATAGGGAACTCCTAAGGAGGAAAACCTTTTAACATACATCAGCAACCTTCTCTGCACTTAAGAGTTGGGTGGGAGATGGGAGAACTTAAAGAAATGCCTGGTGTTTGAAACTGGGTCTTTCGGTAAGGCTGGCTCTCCATCCACGAGTACCTCTTTTTAGAGGTGCTATTGTTCCTATTCTCCAGATGAAGAAACAGTGACTCAGATATTGCATGACTTGCCTGGAGTTGTATAGCTAAAACACTATTAGATATTTTGTAGTGAGGCTTTTAATAAATCTAAAGATGCTCAATAAATGTTTATTGGTGAGGATAGTTGAAAACAGTTCTTCTACTCCTTAATGATAATTAAGAAATTAAAAACTGTACTACTTTTGCTTAATTGTAGCCAATCACCTAGTGCCCAACAGAAGCCTTGACTTTAGATACCAGCTGTACAACTTTCAAAAGTAAAAATGTTAAAACACAAGTACCTTCCCTCATACTCCCTCCCTCGCAACCCAAGAAAGGAATTTAGAAAAATAAACATCCTAGAAGTTATTTATGTTTAATGCTTAAAAGTCTGAATGCACAAACAATATTCTACCATTATAGAAGTACTGGTGGTCAATACAATGCATTAGAACTATGTACAATGCACAGTTTAGTATCAAAATCTTTCTACACTGTAGAGTATTACGAAACTGTCAATGACATCAAACACAATGCACTTAAGACACCATTTTTTTTCTGCTACCACATTTGGAACTTCAATGAATAGTCCATTTCAATTTGCAGCATCAACCCATTTCTAGTATGAAATTAAGTAATTTTCTACCTATACGATAAAGTTTATCTACACGGTTCTTTTGATTTTGATCCATAGCAGCAAAGGCACTGTACATCAGCAGATCCACAGACTTAAAAGATTTATAAAGCATTCAAACAAATAATAATAATAATAATAATTAATAATAATTAAAAAAAAAGGAGTCACAGATCATGGTTTAACAGCAACAACAACAACAACATAAAAAGATAACACGTCTCTGGTATGATGGCACAACACAGCCTTGTGTCTACTCCAGGGACATCCAACTAAGACATGGAAAGAACCGATGGCCAAAAGAGCAAGTCCTCATCTCAAGTGAGAGCCCATTCTTCCTGTTCTTCGGGAGGAGGGCTTCTTGCAAATCCTTCTTCCTCTGCTGTCCTCTCTTTGTCAAAGGCTTGGCTTACACAGTGGTAGGAATTCCTTTCCTACAGCTGTGCACCTGTGCAGTTCCCAAACAACATGCGAAATGGTTTCCATAATCTCTTGTAACCACAAAATTGCCCAAAGATGTACATCTCCCCTTTTCAAAGAAATGTGGCAAAAATATCCAGGAGGGATTAAGTTGTCTCTTTGAGGCCAATTTACTGTTCATCTTTCTATAATAAAAAAAAATAAAAAAAAAAAAATAAAAATAAAAAAATAAAAATAAAGTTATATAGTGACCACTTGCCTGGTCAATAAAACTAATAAAAGTAAAATTCTAAAAATAGCAACCAATTCTGAAGTGGTTCCTAAAATTTTAGATATTTAAGAGGGTAGCGTTCTTTGAGTATATTTAACTGAGATAGCTAGAAAACTAAACTTTCCAAATTAACCAAAATGGACATGGTCAGAAAGTTCTCTTTATTTAGTCAGATTTCCAAAATTTGTTTAAAAAAAAAAAAAAAAAAAAAAGAGAAGAAGCATATTGCCTCCTGTTGATAATAAACATTCAATGTCTTTGTATAGCTACCAGTTTATGCTTACAATAATTCCTAAATGGTCATTTTAAACGTTCTTTTGCCCTCCCCTGCCAAAACAAAAAAGGGGATATTCAAAGTACAACGCACCTTTATTACCAAGGCGGGAGCAGACAGCTTTATTTAGTCAGTTCATTGTTAGAAAGCCTTCTTTAAACAAAATAAATATATTACAGATATAATACATAATTAAAGATTCAGTTCACTGTTAAGTATGCTTATTCCGAGTTCTTCCAAGTAGATATTTCAAGATTTGGTATCACAGGTTCTTAATGAGCATTCACAATTCAATAGCAAGGAGGAAGTGGGAGGAGGGAAGGGAATCAACTCCACAACTGTGAGGAACATTTTAAATCCTTGGCTTGGGAAGAAAAAAAAAAAGGATTATACAGCAAAGTGCTACAAGGAGGAGTCCTTTTTGCATTAAAATTTGTCCTCAATAAATAACTTCATAGACTGTTGCCTTCTTGTCCCCAGAGCCAGTGACAATATACTTATCATCCACAGAGATGTCACAACTAAGCACCGATGAGGATTCTTTGGACTAGGAAAGAAACATAAAAAGAAATTTAAGTACAAGAAAAAATGAAGTCATAAGCTTTAAAATAAGTAAAAGTAATACATTATCAACTCTCATTTTAAAGGACAACCAAAAATTATAATGAACAAATACAATTTTTTTAAACCTCAAAATTTGCTCTCTCTCTCTCTCTCTCTCACACACACATACACACACACGTGCATGTACACCTGACTACTTGAGTCTTCTCTATATTCTAAGTTCTGCAGAGTGATTAAGTGATTAAGAGCCAGCCTCAAAGTCAGGTTGCCCCAAGTTTAAATCTTGCCTTCAACTCATGTTTGGATGAGCCCTGGGAAAGTAGCTTGGCCTTGGTCAGTGCTGTAAGGCGAGAGTCTAAAATTATAAACTGCAGAGAAGACGGTAATCTGATCTGAAAGAGAGTTTCTCCACTGGAGAGTTCTCTACATTGGTAACTCATTGTCTAGTCCCTATTCTCTAGACTAATTATGATGATGATAATTCCTCAAGACAAAGATAGATTATAGTTTTAAACAGTTGTTTTAAACAGAATACTGAGAGATTAAATGACTTGCCCAGCATCATGGTCAAAGAAGATATAGATATTTCAGCAATAAAAAAGTAAATATTTAATAAGTACCTCCTATAATATGCACTGCATAAAACAAATATAATTGTACCATTGTAATTCTTTACACCAATTACTAATGTTTTAAGTGGAACAATATCATGCTAACTTCATATAGTAGTTGGACTAGATGACTTTTAAAGACAATCTGAAAAATTAATGAACTTAGTGATTAACTGAAAAACCAAATTAGATATCTTCATACAATTCCAACCCTAATGTGCTTTAAAAAAAATGTAGGTGTGAAACACCATGAAATACCTGGAATATACTGGCCCCATAAGGGGTTCTCCATGCATTGAGCAGATTATCCTTTCCAGTGCTTACAAACCATTTTCCTACAATTAGATCATTTAAAACATCAAAGTTAATGCCTCAGAATCAAAATTAAAGTTCCCCAAAAAAGATCAGAAAAATTCAGTCACAAAGCAATAAGGATTTTTCAAAGAAAAGTCATCTAATTTAAAAGTAACTAAATGAAAATTCTTTTAACCTCAAACAGAAAACTCATAAAATTAAAACCAGAAAAATGTGAATACAGTCAAATTCAAATTCAAATAAGTGAACCCATCTCATTCAAAGGTTAAGCTTCAAAAAAGTGAACAAAGAAATACCCCACCCCCACCTCCCCATAAGGCCAGAAAAGAAATGACAAAGTATGCAAGTCTGCTTACCACAGTGAGCAAACTTAAGTGACAACACACAGCTCTCGTGAAGATGTAACTGGTATTTGTCTGGTTTGGTAACGTGTAGCACCTCGACATTACTGTTCTCCATGCCAACTGCAAGCCACTCTCCAGTAGGACAATATCCCAGAGAGAAGATCTAATATTAAAAGAGTACATAGAATAAAGAAAAATAAAGGGACTGAATTTAATTTTAACCTAAAAAGATCTCTTCCAAGTAAACCACTCCAATTATGATAAAAATCAAGATTAAGTAAATAAGAGAGAGAAAAACATCCCCAAATGAGTATGTTTGGAACATCCATCAGTCTAGTTTATTTATCTGATAGAAAAAATTATGCAGTAACATTCTTCAAAACCAACAACTACCAAAAGCTGCCTAATACTTTTGGTTAAGAACTTTTAATAAATCTTGAATGAGTAAATTTAACTTTTTAAAAGTGAGCCCCTATTAGTAACTCGTTAATTTGCAATACCAAATTAACAAACCAGGCACAGTGAATGGTAACTCTGGAACTCATCTTAATTTCTGCCTTCCAAATTTTCACACAATTTATATAAAAATCACAACTTCTAAATATCAAAGGCCTTGAGACAGCACCTGTGATGTGAAGTCATGTTGCTGTAACTGCCGCCCTTCTCTCAGGTCCCAGGACCTGACTGTGTTGTCCAAACCTCCCGTCCAGAGCTTGGTGCCATCATTTGAAATGTCAATACAGCTGGCTCCATCTGTGTGGCCCTGGAATTGCCTGAAAATGTCAAAAAGAAAGGGTAGGAAGAAAGAGTCTTTGACAATGAGGCAGTTTTAAGATGAACTCAATGTAGTGTTTTATTTCTGTGTAAGCCCTGTCAAAAACTAGCTTTCCTTCCTTAGACACAGTTAAGTATTAATATTTAATAATAATTATATATTTTAGGAACATAAGGAGTTTGCTCCAAACTTCAATAAATGGCAAAGAATAGGTGTTGAATTTCCTATTTCACTTGGTTATTTTCCAAGACCTAGGTGGCTTTTGAAATCAACTAACAAAGAGAAAATTATCTTTAAATGGAACAAAAAACAAAAGAAAACTCACATCTACATTCAGATGATCTGTACAAATATTAAAACACAATAAACCCTATTCTCTCCTCATAACTTGGCACAAGTGGGTGTGAGAGGGGATGCAAGGCTAATTTTCCCCTCCAGAAATGGACAGTCTGCCAAGGAAAGATACTGTGCTCTCTGTTGTCTAATTGTGTAACTCTGAAAAAACACAAAAGTTGGTGGTATAAGAATTAAGCAGAGAAATTCTGATTTACCCAGAAAAGTCATGCCCATTTAAAGTGAGCACAGGCCATCATTCCTGGCAAAGGCCAGCACAAAGCATGCTAAAGCCTGATGCATTATTCTCTTTCGCCTTCCTTCCAATAGGCAAAGTACAGAGAATACCAGTAGAATAAGAAGAACAGTGGCAGATAGTTCAACTGCACAGCTACCCTGAGTACAATGCTCCAAGGGAAAATGAAAGTAATACCACGCACTTGGAATTATTTTGCTATAGTTCACAACATTACATATCATACTGGTTCTAAATAAGCTCCTCAAGGCCACCTCCAAAGGCTTCCACTCAGACCTTTTATCTGAGTTCATGACAATAATTGTTTCCCTTGTCACCCATCTTTCCTTTCACCATCACTCTTACCCTCTTTTCTTGACTCAGTTAACACAACATTGGGTCATGTCATTCAACATACATCTTTGGGTCTCAGTTTTCTCATCTAGAAAAACTAGGAAGCTAAATTAAATGATCTCCAAGATGTTCTCTGCCTCTAAATTTAGGAACTTATTCTTCATTTATTTTAAAGTTGTAGTTGGAGATGGGTGATGTTCCTTCCCCTCCACTGCTAACTCCACTAGATCAGAAGCTATTTCATGACATGATCAAAACAAGTCAAAATGAAACACAACGGCACCCAACATAGTGCCATATATCCTGTGGGTTCTCATTAAATAGATGGGGATGATAGTCATGGTGATATTAGTTCCCATCAGTTAATAGAGGATCATGCCCCAGAAATTATCTAAGATATTAACAGAAGCCAGATACTTCTGAGTCCAAGTCCAATGCACTAACTACTTGGCCAATTCCAGAGAGACCACAAGTCATGAGAAACTTATTAAAGTATTAGTATCAATGTGATCTCACTTTTCATTATACAGTTTGTAAAGCACAAAGAGTTGATAGAATCAGATGCTTCTTTTCTTTTGGCTTGTTACACCTGAGACCACTTTTAGTTGAAGGGGAGGGATAGCATGGTAGAAAAAGGAAATACACTTGATTTGGAGATCTGGAATCAAGTCCCTGTTTTGCCATTTCCTAGCCCAGTGATCTTGGACAAGTCACTCACTTTCAGTTTTTGCATATGCAAAATGCAAAAAACAATACTTATAACTTCTTACCCTCACAGGGTTATTATGAGAAAAGAGTTTTATAAACTAAAGTACTCTGTAAATAGGACATTGCTATTATAACCATTATCCATCCATTTATAGATACATACATACACACACACACACACATACACACACACACACACACACACACACACACACCCATTAAAAAAGAATGGTGGGCCAAAGTGGCTAATTGAGCTCTTCCCTTGTTGGTAATCAGATCCCAATGACCTACCTGACCAGTGTCTGGTTGTGCAGATCCCACACTGCGATGTTCCCGTCGCTGCAGCAGGAGAAGCAGACCTTGGAATCGGGGCTGATCGCCAGGGCATAGCAGGCAGGAGCCGAGGATGTCAGCTCAGCTTTGATGCGTGGGGTCGGAGCTGCCAGGTCCCAAATGGATAATGTACTAGCTTCCCCTCCAACAATCAGGGTGCGGCCGTCAGGGAGCAATCTGCAGGAACGGATGTAGTTATCTCTGTTCTATGGAGACAGAAACCATCAAGAGATTACTCATGAGGAAAGGAAAACAGCATTAACATGAGAGCAGAGATCCATAAAAGTATTGTATTCCCTCCTGGTTTTAATGAGCCATTTATACTTATGACAATGATAAAGTGGATTAATGCCAGAAAATTACATGACATTAGGGAAGTACTTAAACTTGATCTACAGAATTTAGTACTGAGAGATATTTAATCTTAATTAGCATCAAAAAGCCAAACTCTAGACTAAACCCTGAACAATTAAAAGCTTTACATATTCAACAAGTAACAAACTCATGTAAGTTTTCATGCATACTAACATGTACATGTACAGACATATACATATGTTTTTAAAAAGGGAAAAGAGAAAAATCATATTCTATCACATCTGTATTTAAATTTTTTTTTTCTGATTTCTTTCAGAAAAGTATCTGAAAAGTAATCAAATGTATCAGAGGTTACAGACATTTGGAAATTTTCATTTCCAAAGAACTGATACCTGCCTAAATATGCTGCACTGGTTTTGATTAAGCAGTATTTATATCAATGGAGGTAAGACCTTATATCAAGGACTGCTAAGATAGGAGGGAAAAGTTTCCCTAGAATGATGTATGCTTGTTGAAAGAGAAAAATTAAAAAAAAAAAAAAAAAAAAAACTTGCTCCCAAATAACTTTCGGACAAGTTTCAATCAAATGTCAATGAGAGAAAAACCAATGGGGTTTCAATTATGAGTTAAAACTTATTGTCAAATGGAAAGACTAGAATACAGGGCTACTGTACCCAGGTGATGGGCTTAGTGTTTCAAAGCACTCCCTTCTCCACCCCCCCAAATCTGGATATTTGAAGCATTACTTCAGTTTGTTAAACCCTCTTCTATTTAACCTTGTCTCTAAAAATGAAAGGGTGCAAGGGGTTTAGATTTCTGAGTTCAGGCTTAGGTTTGTATATAGTTGGGGATACATTTGCATATGTATATGCACACAGAACTGGTGGAACTATGCAAATGCATGGAACAAAAACAAAGTGAAGGAACTTTTTGCCAAAAAAAAAGGTAAAAAACAAAGCCAATATTTAGTTTTTCCATTTCTGGAAAAGTAAAAATTACGGAGTAATAATGACTCCAAACTCACAGTAGTTTACTTTGGATGACCATCATGTTCCTTCAATTATACATATAATGTATTCAACTCAAATCACTTCTTTAAGCTCAATTATTGCTTTTTAAAATATTTTTCCCCAATTATAAGATGATTTTTTAACATTCACTAACTTTTTTGGGGGGGGAGGGAGGGGGCAAAGTCATTTATTTTCAAAGGGATTAGTTTTATGCATCATTAACTGTTTACCAGACAATCCAGCTGAGAGACTGGACTCTTATTTCCTGGGTGGCTGATGTCCCAGACTTTGACGCATCCCTTCCCCCCAGTATACACGTGTCTTGTGGGGTTGCTGATAGTAACTGCACACACGACTTCTCCATGATTAAGAGTGTTGATCTGACGAGCATGTCGAGGGATTCCGGGTCCGATGAGAGCATCAGGGGGAAAAGGTACAGGCTGCATCTGACCATCTGCACTAACATGAAAGGAGTATGCGCTAAAGAAAAGAAGAGTGGAAATGAAAAAAAAAAAATTACTGAACTGTTTGTTCCCTGTGCTGAATTAAAATGAGAAATGAGATGTTCAGCATCATCTACAAACCAAAGAGCTGTGTGTGCCAAGCTGTGTGCCCAAATGCTCAGATTTTTCTGTTAATATCTCATCACACCAATCATATGTATTTCCAAGTAATTGGCAATTAAAGAATTATAGGCACAAAATGATTAGAAACTAAAGAGTTAAGATTCTTTAGAATCCCTGGTAAAATAAGTAAAAAATGGGACTCCCCCCACCCCACTCTGACCTGACATGACAATCACAAATCCCAGTAATATCAAATGGAATCTGAGCTCTCAGAAAAAATGCACTCACTGCATGACTGCCAGGAAGGCCCACCTGTGAATAACCTATCAACAGCTTCATCTCAAATTCATTTCCAGGGGAAACCCTCAGGTTGGGAAAGTGTTTGGCTCTAATATGTGACTTAACATAGAGCATCTGCAATAGAATCTATATCTATTTTTAGGTTGCTAAAGGCAGAGACAAGCATCAGCAAAGCAAAGGTAGTAGGAAAAATGACTGTGACTAATTTCACATTCCTGGAGGGCAGAAGGAAAACTCAAAGGGCAAGTAAGCAAATGATTGGGGGAAAATGGGGGAAGATTGAAGCAAGATGGTAGAAAAGAGCATGGGAATGAAGGCACCTGGGTAGGTCAATCAATGGAGTGCACTTTGTTTATAAAGCTGTTAAACCCTTGCTGGATGAAAGGCTCAATGATCCAGAATATCAGAGAATACAGCCATCTATTATCAACTAGTTGATGAGGGAAAGTACCCTCCCTGCCTCCCCTATGGGCTCAAGTCCATTGGTAATTTTAGCTTATTTAAGGTATGACCCCATTGGTTAAGGTTAAGATTTAGACTGTTCTTTAACATTAATTGTCATTTATGCTATTCACAGATCATAGGCTCTTAATTTGTGTTTTAAAAGGCAGCTCTTAATTCTTCCAGGACTTCATTCTGTGTGCTCTCAGGATGGATCTCTTACTTCTCTTTTCCTTATTATATCTTGTCTTGAAGGTACATTCCCTGTTTTTATTAGAGTGAGGATTTGAGGCAAGAAGTACTCTGTGGACTGTTACCCTTGGGCCTATGCCAGAGTCAGTGGGAGAGGGAATTTTCTCTACTCTCCCCATTAGTCAAAGCATCTAATAACATACCCAAGGGGGAGACACTATATCCAGCAAGAAGCATTTTGGAAGGTCAAATAGTTAGTTTAAGGAGGAACAAAAACATACACACTTTCCAAACGGACAAATACAAAAAGGCAGTTAAGATTCAAAGCAGGAAGTAGCTTCAAAGAGCAAAAACTCTGGCAGCAGAGAAAAGAGGTGATTATGAAATCAAGAGAGAATTAGCTCTGGTAGTTAAGACTCAATCTTTGAAAAGCAAAAGATCCAGGAAGAACAGGTGAATGATCCTCCCTCAATAAGGGACAGTGAGGAAATTCATTTCACCTTATTACTTTACTGAGAAAATTGGGATCATTTGCTGTGAGCTCTCCCTTCTCCCCTTTTCAATATCTCAAAATCCATAATATCATCCCTCATTCTGTCTTCCTTTCCTCAGTCTCTGATAAAGAAATGATCCTTTTCTGAACAAATGACAATATTCTCCGATATGTACTCCTTTATCCCCTCTCTTTCTAACTTCCTCAGCAAATTGAAAACTAAAGGAAAATCAAGTTATACCTTTTCCTTTTAGTTTTCCATCTACAGATTTTCCCCTGAGGCCTGCAAAAATGTCCCAAATTTCCCCAACTTAAAAATCCCTACTACTCTCCTCTCATTCAGTTCTCAAATCTCTACAATGTGGCTTCATTCAAATGAAACTTCTTTCTCCAATGCTACCCATGGATCTCTTAACTTCAAAATCGAATGGACTTTTTTTTCCAATGGCCATTCTTATTGACCTCTTTCTAATATTTGACAAAGTTGAAGAATATCCAGAGTATATTCCTGGATACTCATATCTCTTTCTTTAGAAAAGAAATTAACTAGTTTCTGTGTTATTTACTAGACAGAGGTTATATACAGAAAAGTCTTTCTTCAAAAAGATAAACTTTAGGCTAAATTTTAAAAAACAGGGGAGGAAAAGTTTAGGATGTGTTTATTTAAATTTTAATAAGAATTTATTTGAACAGATTTACAGATCTCTCATCCACTAAAACATTACTTTAATATTTGAGTAGTTAAATCATTGTGGATAAAATATCTGTTAAATATAGTATGTGTGTGACGCAACAAATCTAGCAATCAATTTCAGGGTTCATCTTATAACCAAATCATACCCCGTTTTCTACTTACTTGCCAGGCTTAATAACATAAAATCCCTTCCTGATAACTTCAAGCATACTTAAGGATTACTCAAGACTATTTATATTTTAAACATTAATAAAATGAATCTTCAGATTTCAATGAACTTTATGTAACATGTAGTAGGAGTAGGAGTAAGAGGAGGAGGAGGAGGATGATGACGACAATGACGACTATTTAACATTTATGAAGCCCTCTAAGGAATATAAAATATTTTATATAATTATTTCATTTGTTACTTATAACAATGCTGTAAGGTAGGTGCTATTCTTATACACATTTGACATATGAAGAAACAATGTCTGAGGTGTAAGTTGAATACAGGTCTTCCTGATTCCCAGACTATGGGCACTAAATTTCTAATGTACTTCGAGGTAAGCCAACCTTTCTGAAAAATCAGAGAAAGTGATGGATGTGAGAAATGGTAAGTCAGTGAATGGCCCTGAATGGAACCTGCACAGATATCTCTCATATATATATATGTATATATGTGTATATGTATACATATATATATATATATATATATATATACACACACACATACATATATACATATATATATGTAAAAGTTGTAGGGACAACTTGAAAAAAGGGGAGGACAAGAACTGTATATGATAAGAAGCAAATGTGAGCTATACTCTGTATGTATAGACAATAGAGGAGTAGTTCATGAATCCAGATTAGTATCAAAACATATGGAAACTTGGAGACCTTAAATGTGTCTGCCTGACTTCATACATACAATGACTAATTTTTGTTTCTGATGAAGGTTAATATACACTTCTTTCCCTGCTGTTAAGAAGTATAGTAAATTGTGTGAGTGGAAAGCCACATTCACTTGTTAATTACAGTCACTGTGTTAGATGGTTTTGCTTAACTTTTTAAAAACGGTCAGATGCTCTACATTTTTGGAATATTCATGTGATAAAGATTTTATCTGGGAGTGAATATTGTGTCAAAACAAAATGTCATTAATTTTAATAAAATAATAGTACCCTATTCATTACGAATCTATTTTGTTTTTCAGTATTTCCCAAAATGAGATTCTATAACCTTTTAAAATAGCTCTTTAAATATGTATAACAATCACCCTGGAAAACTTAAAAATCTCCAATTTTACCTTTGAGGATCTTCCTTCTATTCATTAAGAATGAAAACCCTCAAGGTCTTTGAGTAACATCTTCACAACTGGCTTAGGCCATACTAACATATTACTTGAATGCTAATGGTAATGAGTATTTCCGAATGCTGGCTCAATCTCAAGGGACAGATAAGCAGAGTTCACTGACAGGATTGTATTCAGAGACAGCCAGAGCAAAACAAAAACAAAAACACCCCAACCAAACTATAACTGTTAAGTAGATTTGATGATCATTAACCATCAACTGTTCTTACTCTATCTTAAGTTTAATTTTACTTTTTGCCTTAACAGAAATGATTAAGAAACAGTGGAAAGCAGCAGCTCAGAGACAAAAGACATAGCTATATGGATGGAGACTTGTAAGCTATGGTAAAGTCAACTAACTTCTCTATGTCTCAATTTTCTTTTGCCCACAAAATGGATCTAATCTTTTTCCCAGGATTTAAAGTAAAGAAAGAAAGAAATTCTATGTGCCAAAATGGCTAAAGTACTACGAATATGTTACTTTAATATTCTCACCACCTCCTGTATTCTGACCCTGTACATACTTATACATCAAGGCCATTATTAAAAATAGCCTTTCTTTCCAATTCTTTGAAATCTTCCTAACTATTCTGACAAATCATCTTTACAGTCTTCTCTATTTCTACCCTTAGCTCTCTATGTCCCATTTTAAATTGTGGATCCCCAATTTAGATATATTTTTTCTCTATGAAAGTGTCATGGGAGGATTACCTCATATATCCCTATTTGTCCTAAAATCTTGCTTAAAAAAAAAAAATCAAACTTTTTTTTACTGTACTATGAATAGCTCTCAACTATGACTCCAAGATCTTTAATTTATTTGTTATATGTTCATTCCTCTTTAGTCACTTTCTAAATTAAAATAGTAATTTTTTTCTCTTTTGGATCAGAACTTGGTCATATTTTAAGTCTTCACAATTTTTTAAATCAAATATGGTAGCACTACACAGAAATCTTGCCAGTAAAATAGAGGGAAAGTTCATTTTTCTTTATATAGAAATTAAACTATATTGTCATTCCAATTATAAATTGAGTAGAACTTTGCTAATTCTACCAAATAGACAAGCTGCCCCAATGTGGATTATCAAATAAATGCTACTTTGTTCATTAGTTTGGTACATGTATTTAATTATAATTCCAGATAATATCTGGCAGTTCATTTTATAAAAGTAATTAGGTCAGAGATGTACAACAATTATACAACTTTATTGAGAAAGACAGTACTTGGCAGAGGGAGATGCTTTCTGGTAAGATATGTAAGATTTATGACTTGGTGAGTTGTATATTTATTGTAACATATTTAATGTAATTCAGGTCA
This sequence comes from Antechinus flavipes, assembly GCF_016432865.1. Taxonomy (NCBI): domain Eukaryota; kingdom Metazoa; phylum Chordata; class Mammalia; order Dasyuromorphia; family Dasyuridae; genus Antechinus; species Antechinus flavipes. The sequence goes on from NC_067398.1 coordinate 321,009,672, forward strand.
TACGATAACAACAAGAGAAAAAGATTTTAGAGTTTCAACATTTACTACTGTCTTATAATCAAAGAAATAAAATTTGTACTCTAAAAAGTCAAATATACTTAAGATAAATATGTGCACAATAGTGTAAGGCTAACATGAAAATGCTCAATTCAATAAACTTGTTAAGCATATTCTGTATGCAGAATATAATGTACTACTAGATCCTGGAGAAGATTAAGTTCAGTTAAGAAAAAGGCTCAGACTTCATGGAGCACAAAAATTGTTTAAAAGGCACACACATACACAGACATATACACACACACAAACAAAATAAAATAATTTATGTTGAAATTTTAAAACATTAAAAATAAAACAAAACTATAAAGTGCTATAAAAGATCTAAAGAGAAAAGTCATTATCAAAAAGGATAATTGAGGACTCCATCAAGGAAGTGGAATTTGAACTAGGTAGATATTCAAGAAGTAAAGATGGGAGAAGCACTGACATAAATAACAGTGTGACCAAAGCATAGAAAAAGGAATGCCCACAGCATTTTTTTTTTCACTTTCCTTTTATTGGAAGAGATGTCAGCAAAAAGAATGTGAAGAAATAAATGTTTGTCTAAAATACAGAGCACATGAACAACAGTGATATGAGAAGAAGTTGGAAATGTAAGGCGATACCAAACTATGGAAAGCTTTGAAAGTCATTCAAAGGAATCTGAAATTAGGAAATAGGAAGCTGCTAAAGATCCGTAGAGAGCACAGAAATGACATGGCCACACATTACGTAGAAACAATAACATATGTTGATGACAACAGGATGATAATGAAAGGACCAGACATAAAAGATTTTTAAGAGGTATATTTCTGGAATATAAGTGAGGATATATAGAGAGAAGGATAGAGAAGAGAGGATATAGAAGGATGATTCCAAGTAAAAACACCAAAGTTTTGAACTTGATGGTCTAGGTCAATGCTAGCCATGATAAAAATAGCAAAATCAAAAGGAAGGATGGATTTGGGATGGGGGATGGGAAGGCCAGAGACAATAAGATTGGTTTTATTTGAACAGAGTTTGAAATGCTAATAGGAAAAATAGACTTGTCCTAAAAGTCAATGAGAGGTCCAGAATCAGAAAAGGGCTAGAGGCAGACTTTAGGAGTCATCTAAACAGAGATGATGGTGGTAAAGTCATGGAGAGTGTAACGAAATCATTAAAAAAAAAAAAAAAAAAAGAATGAGAACAGAACATTTAGGGCCCAAACTTGATACCCAACAGCTAAAATAGATCCACCAAAAAGTCTGGAATCAAAATTACTCAACCCCATTCAACTATGAACCATGACATCTTATATCAATGGATAATATGAGGAAAATAAATTGGGAAGATGTTGGAATCATGTTTTTTAAATATCTAAGGAAGGTCAGAGATGTGGTACAGAGTAGATTCTACTAGGAAGAACATCATTAGTATTTTTTTACTTAAATTGCAGAATCTTTGAGGCCTGAGACATGTTTCATATTTATCCTCACATTTCCCTTAGTGTCAAACATAATGCTTTGTACACAATAAGCAAATAAAAAAATGTGAAACATAAATAATAGCAATATCTACTTATATAAAGTGCTTTGTGGACCTCTCAAGGGCTGTATGTGAGCTGCTATAATTTTTATCATTAACTGTGAAAGAAGAGGTCCATGCCTACTTATTGAATATATCTAGGATAGTCTAGTCAAAGAGTAGACAAAGAATATTGAGATCAGGAAGAAGCAATAAAGCACCCTACACTGAAATGAAAGGTGTGGATTGCATGTAGAGTAGTGGAAAATGAAGGCTAGCACCATGACCTGAACTATGTTTAGCCTTTTGTAATTCAGGAGGGCCAGGAAAAAAATGACTCCTAAGTATCAAGTCGATAGTCATAATAGAGGTCCTGAGAGCTCATTATTATATTTGGTCAATTACATTGGGAAGAGATGGAAATAGAATGCTTGAGTTCAAAGCTGACCAAACATTTCAATGTACTTTTTTTCAACACGTTCAAGCTATAAGAACTAAGTGTGTTGGCAAGATAGAGCTGGACTTTTGTGAACAAAGGGACTGCCTTTAAGTCAGCAACTGGAGTGGAGAAGACATGATTGCTAGAAATCCCTTTGCAATTTGCATTTTGATACTGGAAGTTCAAGATTTCAAATTGAAAATATAAAACCTTGCCCCAATACATCCTTTCTGTACTTGGAGAAAATGAGACATGCCACAGGAATGAAATTCAAGTGCTGTAAGTCCTACCAATTATCCCCTAAATCAGAAGGAGCTGCTATGATGTAGTAACACTCAGTGGCTAAAAGTAGAACTAAACAACAAAGAAAAATAACTTCAGCAAGTAATTAGTTTAATGCAACGGCAGAGCAACACTCACGGTTTTCCTCCAGGGATGCCAGTCAGGTTTGGTGGGATTGCCGGCACACGCATGTGATGGTGTGGATCAAAACCAACCTACAGTTTTCCCGAAGCAGAATAACAAAAACAAACATAAGGCATGTGGACACTGCTTATTGAGCTCAATATGGTAAAGCTTATTCTGGATTTGATTTTCAAACTGGAAAGGAAGTATACCCCTTCACATATATGTTTAGCCAAAAAAAAAAAAAGTTTCCTTTATTTGTAATTGCATTTTGTGAAGATATACAAGTCCCTTTATTAATCCTCCTAATGCTGCATAAACTTTTCACACCACCTCATCCAGAAGAGACAATGTGAGGATTCTCTATATGCTATCATAACTTTTCTAGAGATCAAAGTCCCAGGAACATACCACAGGAGATCTCCCATAAGCGGCGGCGGCAGCTGCAGCAGCTGCTGCTGCACTCATCTGAGGAGAGATGTTATGTAGACCAGCATAAGCAGCTCCTGGACTGGTCAGCTCCCCATTCATCCCAGCATGTGGAACAATGCCAAATGGTGCTGGATATGGACATGGGACTGCCATGGGAGTTCTCAGGCCGGAAGCTAGAGGAAAAGATGGAAAAAAGGGAAACCAAAACAGACATAAGACTATCGTCTCAAACAGAATCACAAAGACACTAATAATGATAATAACATCCATTCTAGAAACCAAATTGAATAAGTTCCATTCAAATTGTTTTATAACAATCCCTTTTGTCTAGCAAAATATCACATACAAATTCATCAATACTCTTAAAAAGAAAGTTGTAAGAGACAAAAGACAAATATATTCAGAAAGTAGACACTGCATAATTCAGAGTTTTTTCTTGATTTTGTGTACAAACCTAATGGGTCAACACCTGGTGGTTTTCCAGGCACAGGCCTTAATCCTGGAGTGGAATTACTGCCTGGGGTCGGAGCATCAGTTCGTGGAGTAGGAGTGTTGGATTTTGAAACAGGAGTAGTAGATTTTTCATTCTAGCAGAGACAAAAATCAAAGGCATTTATATTCCTTCTAAAACTACCTAAGAAGATTTAGAATTACTGTGTTAATGAATATAGTATAGAACAATCAAAATTATATTGGATTAAAAAAAAAACATGCCTTGCTCATTAAAAAAAAAAAAAGTTTCTCAAGGCAAAGGAATCAGCATGTAGGAAAGGATGGAAGAGGATGATTGAAAGGCTAGAATTAGCAGCAGGGCAGAATCATTCCTATCTAGGCAACAGGTCTGAATCGGGTAGCGGCTGACTGTGACTCAAAAATCATTGCTACCTGACTGTGACTGACTCCTTGCTGGTGGCTTATGTTTAAAGAGTAAGTGGTTTAAGCCTGGCTCCCGGTGGATATACCCAAGTCATAATAGGCTTCCTGGTTAGCAGATTTCATTAGAAAGGGACCAAGGCTATATAGTCATAAAGATTCAGTCCAGAGGAGCTTCCATTAAAACAGGGTTACAACACAAGGGCAGAGCAATGATGGATTAAAGCGGGGGAAAAGGGGGAGGAAACTCCTAATACTCCAGTACCAGATATATTCTCCAATTTGTACACAAATACAGGGATTTTCATTTCTAAGAGTTATCTTATAAAAAAATGTATCTTAAATTTTCTTCAAGAGTAGGTTTCAGAGACTTAATTGGTCATGGTATATGTTATTAGCTGAAACCACAAAGAAAGAGAAGACGAAAAGGGGAATGATTCTGACTTCTAGCAGCTTTTTTGCATTGTGATTTGTAGTAGGAGTCAAAGTAGACTCTTGTAAGTGACAGATTACTTTTTAGATAGGAAGTGAAAATTATTGCAGTTGAATATGGCTTTGTAATTCAAACAAAGCGAGCAACAAAATCACATCCAAGCTGAAAAGTGAATTTACCATAAACCACAAGCACAAAAATCTCTCTGGAACACCAGGGTATACTTATTCATCTTCAGAACAGCACATTCCACTCCATTTCCCCATCTCTCTATTCCTATCCTTGCAAAAAAAGACACATGACAGAAATATACACCTTATCTACAAGTGAACAAATCCTCCCCCTTCCAAAAAGACCCTGGTCTTACAGTCTTATCAACCATATATTGGATAGAAACAAAAGGAGTTTTCAGTAGGCAGCAGGCCATACTCCTTTCCTGAATACCATGCTGGGGAAAAGGGGAAGGAAGAATGAACCCAACCATCTTGAAATAAGTTATCCTAGAAAAAGATAGTTTAACAAAAAAGTGCTGCTTACAAGGCTAAGTTCTTTGGATTTTGAGGAAGGAGTACTGCTGGAAGATGCAATAGAGGCTGGACTAATTGGGGCATCTTTCTTGAGCAGGCGGGTCTTGTCCAGGCCATTCTCTCTTGGAGAATGTGCTGGGCTCCCTCGAGGGGAAGAGGGATCCTACAAATAAACAACATGCACATTAATGCAGCACCTGAAGTCACAAAGCTACAAGTCCAGGGAGATGGAGGGGAAGGAAGGGAAGAGATAAAAGTGTTTATCTGAGAGAATTTAATAGGTTATGTACAAAACATTTCCAGTCCATTCAAATGCTCAAATAAAAGATTCTAGACTTGCACCAAAAGCAAAGTGTGATAGTTCTTTAAAAACAAAAATCAACCCCAAATTCTATGATCCTACTAATAGTTCTGTAAGATGACCATAAGCTACATGTTTTACTCAAGACAATTCACAGCAAAGAGAAAAAATAAGCTGAAGTGCTCTTGACAGTAACAACCATAAATCCTCTATTGAAGTCCTACTCTTTGACACCAAAGCCTGGAGGTGAAGCTTGGTGTTTGGTTCTTGGCACTGTAGCTTTACAGTACAAGTTCTGACAAGTCCTTCCCAGGCTGGAAACTTCTCAAAATGTACTGGCAACAGAATGCTATATCTGTCAACAGAGAGCCTGCCTGGCTGAGTCTGGAAAAACTCATCACTAAGAGGCCGGTTATTAGGTGATGACTTGGGGGCCGGGAGGGGGCAGGTTCATTCATTCTGCTATTTCCCGAGGCAGGAAGGGGTTATGATCTACAATGTTTGAGGGAGCTCCCACACAGCCCCCTGAAAGATAAGAATTATGTTAAAAAGGGCCCGAAAGTAAAAACAATTGAGTCCCAGCAGAAATGAAGGAAACATTTGTCCCATTATTTCATGAGCATATCTGGCATACAACAGAAAACAAGAGAGGCTCCACTCTTGTCATCAGAAAGGCACGCATACCTCATTGGAAACATCAACCACCAAGTTGTCATCGCTCTTCTCGCCATCACTGTCCTGCATTGACAATGGGAAGATTTGTTGTTGTTGTTGTTGTTTTCAGAAGAGAAATATATTTTTAGACAGTTAAGCTAAATAAACCCTTTCCAAGCACTGTAACCCCACAGAGGTGAGGTAAAGCTTACTAGGAATTGAATAGTTCTTGGAAAATCTGAAATTATTCTCAAGGATAGCCTCATTTACATTTTACTGAATATCTAAAATGCAGCCTGGCTACCTATAGACATCACTTACTGCAATACTGCTAGCTTCCCTTGCCATTTGTAGCTGGGCAGAAAAACTCATAGATTGCTAATATTTCTAGCATGGAAAAAAGAAAACCAAGCTTATTTAGATCATCTGAAAAGACTTACACTGTTTACCCAAATCGATAGCAGCAATAACAAAAACAAAACCCAAATACCCAATAAACAAAAGAAACAAATAATAAAAAAAAAAAAAAAAAAACCACTCGCCACTTCAAAAAGTAGGGATTTAGATATGGTACTAAAAATTATAGCAAGTACTTAGCATTTCATGTTTTGAAAAAAGACTTATTGTTCCCTAAATCCTAGTTTTAGGCAGAAATGGTTAAAGGAAAAGTGGCTATTATTATATAGCACTGAAAAATAAGACTAGCATCAATTATGATGCTATGAGCTTACATAACGAGTTGTTATTTCCTTTTCTTCAGTTTTCTGTTTTTTACTGTCTGATGAATAGTCTGTTGAGTTTCTGTGCTTCTCTGCAGTTCTGAAACTGGCAGATGGGGACACTGAAGAACTCTGAAATTAGAAAGGTGAAGAGGGGTTATAGTTACTATGTATTTAATGCCACTATTTTTCGATTCAATGGAGAGTTTAATTTCCTTTTTTTAAATTTTAGAATAAACTATTAGGAGAAGAGGTAAAAGAAAGGGGAGAAGAAGAGAAGAGGAAGTCTGAAGAGTAAAGAAAGAGAAGGGAAAGCAGAGAAAAGAGTAGGAAGGGGAAAAGGAAAGGAAGAAGGAGAAAAGAAGCAAAAGAAAGGTACAGGAAAATAGAAGGGAGAGGAAGAGAGAGAATGATAACAGAGTAAATCACCACAAAATATAATCTAATCAAAGAATGTTTTTAAAAATATTTAATGATATAGTTTAACTACAATTACAAGAATGAAGAAAGGGGCAGCTAGGTGGATCAGTGGATAGTGCACCAGCTTCAAAGTCAGGAAGACCTGAGCTCAAATCTGTCCTCAAGACACTTAATACTTCCTGGTTATGTGATCCTGGGCAAGTCGCTTAACCCCAATTGTCTCAGGGGGAAAAAAAGAGAGAAAAAAATTGATAATAGCTTTAGTACTACTATAAAAATGCAAATATTTCAAGTGTCTCTAGAAAAAGAACAATGTTTAATAAATTTTTATTTCTAAAAAGTTCATCTTATGACTCAATATAGGCCTCAGCCTGAGAACTGGCTGAGAACTATCTTTAGGAAGGCAATTGGGGTAATTGATTAGGACCCAGTAGATTGAGAAGATTCCTCTCCTCACTCCCCTCCCCCCCAAAAGAGAACACATCAGTTAAGACCTTCATGTACTATCCCTTATTGATTCTAAACAAATCACTTAATCTCAGTATTTTAGGCAACTCTCTAGAGAAGGAAGGGGGCTAAGCATTTCTGTAGTTCCTTCTATGTGTCAGGCACTATGCTAAGTGTTTTTTATACATACTATCTCATTTCGTTCTAATAAAAATCCTGAGTACTATTATACTCCTTATTTTAAGGTTGAGGAAACCAAGGCAAACAGGTGAAGTGACATTCCCTGTGTCATATAGCTATCAGTGTTGCAACTCAGGTTTTCCTGATTCCAGGACCATTAGTTGCCATAAAACCTGCACTGGTGGTGGGAATTACCAGTGAAATCAAAGGTATACTCTCCATCCCTATCCCTGTTTAAAAAATTTATTTTCTCTTTAAACCTTCAAGGTGTTTGTCCAAGAAAGAACACTTTAATACAACTAGATTTTTTTCTGCACAAGTGGATGGTGGTGAGGGCAACAAAGAAACCAACTTTCACATGGGAAAGTGGAAGGGAACTGCTAAGTGACCATGAGAAAAAGGTCATATTCTTCTTAGAAATAACTAAACTCTTCCTCCTGGGGCCTCAAAAGGTTACAGGGAATATACCCTGTTAGGGCTAGTGTATATGTTTTACTAATATGTGTTACTTGGTAGGCATGGAAGGGTGGCAGCCAATGTTGTGTGTGTGTGTGTGTGTGTGTGTGTGTGTGTGTACAGAATATTCTCTAAGGAGATGATTTTAATTTGGGCATTAATAGTTAAGAGTTTAGCTTTTATTGGAATTAATTGAAATTTTATGTATGGAGATATTCTATATGAACATATATTTAAGTATAAAATATATTCCAAACAGCATAATTCTTAGCAACATTATTGCTGAGAGGGGGACTTCAGAGATTTTAGTGGTAATGTTTGTGTTCTATATTCCAACAAATTCATTAGAAAACATTCCAAGGTTAACTACTTTTATAGTTAAAGCTGGCTAAAAATGGAAACTTGAAAATAAATACCAATCCATGCAAATTTAAGTTGCTAACACTGAGAAAATGAACAAAGCCTCATTTCCGCCCTCAAATTGTTAAAAACAAATGTCTGATTTCCATCGTGGTTTGATACACAAGAGCCAGGTGACTACAATGATAGCCAGGTGACTAGAGCAGGACAAGATCTTGGAGAGATCATCTAATCCAGCCCTCTCATTTTACAGATATGGAAACTGAGACTAAGAGAGAGGGGCACTCGCCTGGCTCAAGGTCAAACTGGCTTCATGGCAGGCAGACTCAGACATAGGCTTCAGGATTCCCAGCTCAGAGTGTTTTCCACTACACTACGTTGGATTTACATGTGAAATAAAGACATTCCTGCCATGGAGAATAGGCTTAATATATCAGAACAACTACCCACAAGGAGAAAAAAATGAAACAAACCAACTGTGACTACTTTCAAAACCTCAGCATTCTAAGCCTTATTATTTTCTGCAGAGTCTGTATTACACATAAGTGGACTAAGGAACTGCCTATAAGAAATGATTTGAAGGACACTAAGAAGCTTGCCCTCCTCATCCTGTTTTTGTAAATAACATCTTCATGATGTGGGCAAAACAGTGACTGAAATTCTGTTCAAGATTCAATCTTTTGAGTTAAACTCTGTCCCCTCTTTTTGCTTGTTTTTAAGTTTACAACAACATTTTGTAAAGATAAATATATGTGAAAAACTTGAGAATTCTGATCAATGCAATAACCAATAGTTGGTTAGAAACCAGATAAAGTCCAAGATAAAGAATATTCCCAACTTCCTAACAGAAAAGTGACAAACCCACGATCCAGAATGAGACCAAAAAAACACATTTCTGGATGTGGTCAATATAAGAATTTGTTTTACTTCACTGTACATATTTGTTAGAAGGGTTTTTTGTTTTTTGATTAGGGGATGGTTATGAAAAATAAAGCTTGTTAATTGAAAAAAATTTTAAAGAGATTTACCTCTTTCATAAAGAAAGCACATTCTCTAAATACTTTGTAGTTTATATAAAAAGACAAAAAGGCAGCAACAAGTATCAGATACTTGAGTGAGGAGGGAGTTTTAAAAAGGCAGAGAAGATACAATCACTTCTGCCTCTAAGGTAAGGCCTAAATGATTTTTTAGAATACTTTCTCTCTCTGTCTCCCCTCCCTCCCCACTTCCTTCCCTTCCTCCTTTATTTATCAAAAAAAAAAAAAAAAAAAAAGTTTGACATACTCTTCAGCATTCACTTCTAATTCCAAAGCAAGAACAACTTCACATTCTACCTCCACAACTTCTCTATTCTTGTCTTAGTGTTCAACTCCAACTATATAGTTTTCAAAGAAATAGGAAGAGTGAATGCAAACATAATGCACGGAGTTGGGATGGATGCCTTTGATATATTATGTAAGAAGTTAAAGGAAGTAAAAATATTTCTAAGTAATGATGAAATAGCACCTAAAATAAAGAGACTAAATGGTGGTATTTATTGAAACTTCAGCATTTATTCCATTTTTTAATGCATGTGATACTCTGGAGTTTCATTTTTCTCTATCTAGTTTTGGTAGTAGAGATACTTTATTCTTGGATTTTACGGCTTAATAAAGTGACATGTTAGAGGTCCCCAGTAGAAAGATAAAGTAGTTAATTATCAATAGAATTTAAAGGATGATCTCCACAATGGATACCTGGGCAATGTGCAATGCTTAATAACATAATTGCTTTTGAGTCAAATTAGACTTGGCACAGACTCACATCACAAATCTTACAAATCCTACATTCTGCAAATGAAAGGACACTTCGATCTGTTCTGAAGTGTATTAATAGTAAGTTTTTTTTTTTTAAACCACCAATTAAATCAAAGTTAAGGTTTTTATCAGGAAAAAAAAAAACATTTAAAATCATTTTCTCTCCCTTTCCCCCAAGTCTTACTCTTAAGATTTCCCTCCCTCTTACACAGCAAATAAGGAACTTACTGTAGTTGGACTATTACTCTACAAAGACTTAAGAATAATAAATGGGCACCTTTTCCCATTCAAGTTTTATCGAGAAACTTGAAGTTTTTTTTTTTTTAATAAGGCAGACATAATAAACAGTAACCTATATAACTAGCATGAACAAACTCAGAGTATAGAAATGGCCAGTGAAAAAGGTATATTATCATGCTGTATGTTTAGAAAAAAAAAAAAAAAATAGAGTATCTATACCACAGAAGTAGAAAGAAAAGTAGAAAATATATTTTTAACAAAAGATAAAACTATAAAATTGGGAGGGAAATCCCTAAGAATGATCACAGTGTTTAGTTGTATTATGAAACTCAATTGCTTTGGTAATTCAATGAATGAATTAGTGAAAAAGCATTAATTGCTTACTATGTACAACTCAATATAATAAGCACTGAGGATATAACAGAAACAAGAGGATCTTTGCTGTCAAGGAGCAAATGCATAAAAAGAGATTTCAGTTATAAGACAGAGATGCCATGGACTCCTTAGGGTGCAATGGAAAAGCAGATGGTAGTGCATCTTCTGTAACATTATTTCAGTATATCCCTTTGTAATGCTGAACCACTTGATGGTGCCAAAGACTTTGGTGGTAAGAATTTTCTTTCTGGAATCCTTCAGCAGCTGTAGTTCTGGGCTATCATCCATTCAAGTCCAAGGGGAGGTTGTGTTCAAGGTAGTAGTGGTGGTTAGACCTGTCTGGCACATATCACCTCCTACACAGAGCTCCCCTAGAGAGGTTTTTCTATTCATGAAACAGCAGATTCTATAAATGAACAAAGTTTAGATCTTAGGGAGAAAACTGAAATGCAATTGACCTGATCAAGATTTTTCTGAAGCTTTTGACTACACTGAGAAATGATGGAAAATACTCATAGACTAAAATAGAGGACTCATTTTGACTATGGTAAACAAAACCAGAAATGGATGATTTTTTAATAATCATATGGCCCTTAAAGATGAAATTCTCTTTTTAAGCATTTTATCTTATATAGTAGCCATAAATGAAATCTAGTGAAGTAGAATCTTCTACCTTCTATCTAGATTAGACAATCTAAAAAAGATTAAGAATTTATAAAGATAACTTTTCCCCTCAACTTAAATATTCAGCAAGTCATGACAGAGGTACAACATGGTGCTACTGATGGAAGCAATCTATAAACATTCTGATAGAGCTGAGATTTCACTGATATGAGAACTCACTCCCCCAACCTATCAGAACCCTTGACTCTTGTCTACAATCTCTATCCATTAACAATGTAGGGGTGACCTGAAGGCCTTCCTCATGTCTTCTTGACTTTTTTTTTTAAAATCAGTGTATCACACAGACTGTTCATCCATTATCCATCACTTTGGCCATATGAACAGTCTGTCTTTTTTCTGATCAAATATTTCTCTGATTACATACTTAACATTGCTTTTTTTCCTGAACAATTCCTCATTTGTAATGAACCTCCAGCTGTTCCCATATACTGAGTAATTCTCAATTTTAATTCTTCAAAGGCTACAGTAGTTCATCACTTACAGTAATATACCGTCATCAGAAGAATCTAGTCCTTTAAAACTGTCCTCTTATTCTCAAAAGGTAAAGCAGGCAAAGAAAGACAAGGAAGAAGAGATTATTCAACTATACTGTGTGCAAATAGAGGCACCCATGACTCACATATATCTAGCACTGTCAAACTGTTATTTCAATTAATATTAGCCAAAAAAATAAAATAAAAAGTTTAGTCATTTCAGAGGGTCAGGGAGGTAAGAAGAGTACTAAAGACCAGGTAATAATATTGGTTTATTAAAAACTAATATCTTAACTAAAAATCAGCTTTAAAGAAAAAAAGGCAAATGATCAAAATTAAGTTATTATTAAAATTTAATTACATAAGCATCTTCCAAATTAAATCCTGAGAGCCAGAAGGAAATTAAAGACTACCTAATTTGATAATATATGTGGACAATCCTCCAGGTACAAGGAAATGACTATCCAACTATCCATTCAACTTCAGCATATCTCTAAATGGGTTTAAAAAAGGGTCCATTCTCTCCTCTTAAATCAAACCAAGACCCAAACTGCTTTTACAACATCTATTTATTCATTCTCCTAGTTTTGCTCTCTGGGGCCAAGCAGATCAAATCTATTCTCTTTTGCATTTGTTAGCCCTGTAGATCTGCTATCAAGTCTCCCTATCTCAAATCTACTCTTTTCTAGGCTGTTTTCACATTTATTCCCAATTGATTCTATTCTAGTGTGGCTTGATCCCCAATCTTCTAACCATCTTGGTTTTCCTCTTCTGAACACATTTCAATTTATTAACATCCTTGCTAAAATGTGATGCTAATAAGTAAAGAAAATATTGGCCCAAGAAAAGGAGGTCAGATAGTCCCTGACCTCAAAACGCTTACAGTCTAATCTGATAGGACAGACAATATACAAACAGCTATGTACAAACACACTCTATGTGAAAACATCTGGAGATGATCAGCAGAAGAAAGGTGCTAGAACTAAGGAAGATGGGAAAAGCTTTTTGTGGGAAGCTGGATTTTATCTGGGCCCCAGAGGAAGCTAAGAAGCTCTGGAGGAAAAGATGAGGAAGGAGAGAGTTCTATACATGGCCAAGATAAATGCTGAATAAGAACAGGAATCAATTTCTGCTCATTGAACACGAATGGCTAGGAGCTGTGACTATCTCTAGAAGTCTTTTTCCCAGGACAATGATATACCCAAAAAAATCAAAAGCAAATCAAAAGTTCCCATCTTGGAACTTTTCTTAACCTGTGAGTGCTATCAAGGGAACTATCACAGTCAAAAATTAGAAATTCTTTCTTTAAAAATGAAACCTACAAAAGACAGGAGTAGGATCTTGATAACAAGAGAAACACAGAGGGAACAAACCTGCTGTGGATCAGGATGTTGATGGTACTGTTGGGGAGGGGAAGACTGTGATAACCCCCACATTTCTATACCAGCAAATAACACTTGGAAGCCAGTAACAAAGCCAATCTACAATAGTTTGATTTAACTTTGACCACAGGTGGATTGATTGGTCTTCAGCTATGGGCCCTTTGAGCATGAAAGACATAAAAATAGTTTTAGAACTTTATCAAGGAGCATGTGCAATTGCAAAGAACTTCCAGGTCACTTGCTCTTACATCTTTACTGTTTTCTTTTATCTATTCTTAGGACTTTGAACTACTTTTATTGTCTCTTGGATTGCTTTTACTTGGGAATATTTGAATTGTTTATTGTTTATTTAACTATCATGCTGAGAGATCCATTGCACCAGAATTGAAGCCATACCAGGACTTGTGGAGAAGAAACTTTTTTTTTTTTTTGAGGGGGGGTGGGAAGAAGTAGGCAACTGGAATTAAGTTACTTGCCCAGAGTCACAAAGCCAATAAGTCTTAAATGTCTGAGGACAATTGAACTCAGGAACTCTTGATTCCAAGGCTGGTGCTCTATCCACTGCAGCATCTAGCTGCGCCAACATTTTCAGTAACTGTTTAAATAAAGGGTTTGCTCAGCAATTCTTATTTAGCCAGAGTAATTCATTGATAGTTATTCCAATTAAAATTTTGTTGAAATATATAGGGATGTCAGAGTGTCCCCTTTCTCATTAAAGTATAATCCAGGAGATAAAAATTTCAAATTAATAAGAACGAGGGGAAAAAATGAAAAAGCAGTGGTGGATAAGGGACAGATTAATATAACTAAAACAAAAAAAAATTTAATTGAAGGGCAAATTGACAAAGAAAATGTGTAGCTTGATGTAAATTAGCATGTAAATGAACAGAGTCTGGGATTAGAAGGTGAAGAGAAAGCCAAAAAAAAAAAAAAAAAAAAAAAAAGGCAGAAGTTCTAAACAAACTACTTCTTGTGTTAGTCTATTGTTCACAACAGGAAAAGGAATTTTTTTTTAGGTCTACCTGATTAAGGAAATAATGAACACATGAAAGCTATAAACAACCTCAAGAATTCTCAAATTAACATAAATCTGATTTCACCTTCACAGGTAAGTTTGGGTCTCTAAAAAACAGCAACTTTTTCACGTGTTAATTAATAGCTACTGGAAGAGCCTTTCAAAATATTCCCTTTGCAAAGATGAGGGGCTTGTTCTATTAAATGTACTATTCTATAGAATATGATTTGCATAACATATACTTTAAATTCCAAACTTCAGCTATAGTGTTTCCCTCACTTATTCAGATTAGGGAAACTTTTGATTGCATATAAGCCAAACCATGAAATCTGAGAATCAAAAAGAAATATTTTCTAATATAGGCATAGTATAAGGTTAGCATAATCCCATGAGTCACAATACAGAGAACACATAAAATCCCAGATAAATTTCTCTGTTTCCATATATGTATATGGAAACAGAGAAATATGTTACATATATATTATAATATTCAATGAATTTTTTTGGTTTTGTCTTCTACCTTATTATTTGTTTGAAAAGATTTAGCAATAATCTGCAAAATATTAATAAAGTTTTTCAAATTAAAATGCTATTTTAATGTCCTTTTGAGGTTTCTTACTTTTATTTTCCCCTTTCTGAAATAAAACCATTAGCATCATCCCAAGGGCAATCATTAAATACAGTAACAGTGGTTAAGTTTAATTGGTAATGTGCTGATGAAGCTAAGATCATAACCTTAATTCAAGCAGGCTGGTTAATTCTGTTATTTTCCAAGACCACTAGGCTATGTAGTAACATATGCTGTAGGTCACAAAAAGAACGAGACTAAACAATGGGAATAGAAAAACACAAATTCATCTTTCTATCTCTACTACAGGACAAGCAATTTTACTGATGAATGTTAGGTAGCACAACCTCTGTGAGCAGGACAATATCATATCTTTCAAATGATCAAAGGAGAGGATATAAGTAAAAAGCATAGCATATAGCAAGCGCCCTGTACTTATCAGGTGCTCCATAAATGCTATTTCCCCTTCATTCCTCTCCTCCTTCTTTCAGAGACACCAAAATCAACAGATATTAAGTGTATAATCTCAGTTTCATCCAATTTACTTACAACTTTTAGTTAACTCAGAAAAAGATCCTCAACACCAATTATGCTACTGAATTTAAAAGATTAAAAAAAATTACTAAATCAGGACTTTCTTATAAAATAACACACATTGTAACCACTTGGCTCTCCACCACATGATAACCATCAGAAACCTACATAATTATATTTCCATTATTTCATTATGCCAGGGCTTTGATATAAAATAATCCCAAATGTGCTCTGAAAATAACGAGGGTAACTCTACTTATTGAAACACTCTTTTTCCTACAATGTAAAATACTGAGGTTATGAAAAAAAGAACCAACATTGAAGGAATGTTAAGGTATAAATGGAAAAACTGATTAGCCTCTCAGCTGTTTAATAAGTATCTAAGTGATCTATCAACAAGTCACACAGTTTTACTAAGAATACAGTGTAGGCATGTATAGCTGCAGCAGTACTAGGAAAGGTATAGCACCAAACTTCTCAATTCAGTAAAATACTCCTTTTCACATAATTGCTCCCTAAAATGTGGCAAAGCTGCCGATAGTGATACCACCCTGATTCTGCCTCTCTTCTCTTATACATTTGATTTTAAGAATCATATGTCAAAAAAGGAGTCAGAAAATGGTAGAAAGAACACCATGAAATGATAATCTAAAGGGCAACAATGATGACATTTAACCTCAAAATAATCTGAGACAATACTGCACAGCCTATGAACACAAAAACAAATGCTATGTAAAGTATAGACAAATACACCTCTCTAACACGCTATATAACATGGCTCTTTGGAAAATTTTAACTTCGATCAATTTTCTTTTAAATAAATAAATTTTCTAGATACATTCAATTACCATCATTTATCATTTGATGTCATATCTTGTTCACAAAAACAATGCTGTACATACACAAGCACAAGTCTTCAAAAAGAAAAAGGATAGAATATCATCCCCTAAAGCTTCTATGATATCTAACTGGCTATATAGCCAGTAAATATGTTAAATGCCTCCCATGTGCTAAGCACTCAAGTTACGCTCTCTCCTTCTCAAAGACAAGTCTGTCCTTAGGGAGCTTACCACTTAATGGATATGCACAAATGAAATTACACATACACACATGTAACCTATATTTTGTTCTTAGATCACAATGTAAACATATTTCCAATAAATGCCTTAAAAAAAAAAAAACTTAAGGTAGATGTTTATAGAACTTAAGTGATTCATTGTTAATACTTGGCAAACTATAACTTAATAGATCAGAATCTTCATTTATAAAACTAATAAAGTTTATTGGAAAGTCTTTTCACACTAACTGGCTTTTTTTTTTTTCCAATAAACTGTTTTAATCTATTTGAAAGGCTAAACATTTTCCTGCCACTGAGTGTTAATTCGATAGAGCTATGTATATATATTTCCTTATATATTATGTATGCAAATATACTCCATAGAAATTTGAGTGTAATTTAGCCAGGACACATAAAGAAAACACAGTATATTAATTTATAGAGAAAGTATTACAGTTTCAGGATTGCCAATCAGAAACTCTTAGTTGCAATCTTCATATTAACTACAGATTTGCAGTATGATCCTGAGTAGGTTACTTAGCCAACTTCATCTCAAATTTCTTCATTAGTATAAGGGATGAATTTAGGACCCCAAATTTGTCTAATACTTTAAAGAACTATACTTCACATATACACATAAGCACTCACACACAAAAGTGTCACTTGTCTACACATTTTTGGCACTATGTCAAAAGTCACTTTTGTTTCTTTTTAAAAATGATAAAACTTTCAGACTACTCTTTCTCTAATAGGGACTTGGACATTAGCTGAGGAGTCATGATTGGGAATACTAATTCTGAATGAAGATTTAAGAGAAAATTTTAAAAGAGTGATCCCCAGACCTACCATCTGAAGTATGCAGTAGGCAGGCAAGACAATTTACTAAGGTTACCAATCTATGACAGACAGGAAATAGTTGATCTTGTACCTCCATGAACTCTCTACCTTTTCTGTGAATTGATATATACAAAAGCCAAAAATTCCTGATCCTGGTTCCCTCCCTAAGGGATTGAAAAAAACTATCATTACTCATAGCAGATGAATAGCAAAGTGCCAGGTTGCTTGAAACAATTTAATAATAGAATGCTCCTTGAAGGCAGGATTTTTTCATGTCTGTCAGTGTATCTTAGTATTCAACATGACATTATGAACCTAGAAGACTCTTAAAAAATGCTTAGAGTTAAACAAACTGAACTGTGTCCCCAAGAAAGCAGGGACTTCCTCTAACTACATGTCATATTCCTGCCTTGCCTCTTTATCATGTGGGTTCATGCTGTCTGATATATTAGAGGCCTTCCTCTCAGTCTTTTAATAGTCTATAGATAAAAATGCATTCAAATACAATCTCCATCTATGTAAAATTGCTGGCTCTTGATATGTGACTGGGTCAAAGACTTTTAGCATTGAGTATCTGGTGAATAATATTCAATGTTTACTGTTGATGACATGTAGCAACAACTTTGTTTACTTATGAACACCCAGTCTCTCTCCATTGCCCTTTTTTTTTTTTTTTTTTTTTTTAATAATAACTTTGTATTGACAGAATCCATGCCAGGATAATTTTTACACAGCATTATCCCTTGCAATCACTTATGTTTCGTTTTTTCCCCTCCCTCCCTCCCCCCCCCCAAGATGGCAAGCAGTCCTATATATGTTAAATATGTTGCAGTATATCCTAGATACAATACATATTTGCAGAACCGAACAGTTCTCCCACTGCACAGAGAGAGTTGAATTCAGAAGGTAAAAATAACTCGGGAAGAAAATCAAAAATCAAATAGTTCACATTCATTTCCCAGTATTCCTTCTTTGGGTGTAGCTGTTTCTGTCCATCATTTATCCAATGAAACTCAGTTAAGTCTCTTTGTCAGAGAAATCCACTTCCATCAGAATACATCCTCATACAATATCGTTGTCGAAGTATATAATGATCTCCTGGTTCTGCTCATCTCACTTAGCATCAGTCCATGTAGGTCTCTCCAAGCCTCTCTGTATTCATCCTGCTGGTCATTCCTTACAGAACAATAATATTCCGTAACGTTCATATACCACAATTTACCCAGCCATTCTCCAATTGATGGGCATCCATTCATTTTCCAGTTTCTAGCCACTACAAACAGGGCTGCTACAAACATTTTGGCACATACCGGTCCCTTTCCCTTTTTTAGTATCTCTTTGGGGTATAAGCCCAATAGAAACACTGCTGGATCAAAGGGTATGCACAGTTTGATAACTTTTTTCTCCATTGCCCTTTAAAGTCACCTGAAATGTGGACTCTATGGAAGATTTCATGATTTGCAGTCACAAAGATGATCATATCAAAGCCCAGAATACTGCTGAGCCTCTTAAATGAGACCTGTAACCACACACAAGAGAGATCAGTCTAACACAATTCACATAACGAAAAATAAAATGAATGAAAGCTGAATGCTATCCAAGGTATGACATGCAATTAGATGGACAACCTATTGCATCAGTCTACTAGCACAATTAAACAATGAGCTGGGCCCAAATGGGAAAGGAAAAGAACAGACTGGATTATCTTTGAGAAGCCACACAGCACAGTAACTCCTGGCTACGCCCCATCACAAAAATCTTATCTTCTAAAATGACAGCATTCATCCCTTGATGCTGTATAGTTAGAAATCATGAAAGCTCAACAGAAATACAACCTCAAAAATAAAGTTTTGCCAATTTTAAATAAATAGCATTTTATACATTTTAATATAAAATTTTCACATGAAAGACAATATAAAACATAAAATAATGTTTAAAAAAAGCAAAGTGCAAAAAGGATTAAAAATTAAATGTAGCTACAATGTTAATTGAAATTCTATAAGACAGAAATATTTTCAGCAAAAACAGATCTTCCCAAGATCTAAAAATTTACCTGTCTTAAGTTCTAGAGATACTAAGGTTTCTTGGGTAGCAAAAGTGGTAGAGCTATGCCCTCAAAGTATTATTTTGGCATCCATGTAAAGATGAAAACTCTTCCCTTCTCTAACCTCCACCCCACCCCCACCCCCACTTGAATATCTCAGCCAGTTCTAGACGTTGAATATTCTTCATGATCCAGACTTCAGTAGTTTCACCCTCCAAAAACTTGATCTCTCACATCTGAATGAGTAACCTGCACTTCATCAATACTATGATCTAATCAACTGAGTTAACCATTCTACAAAGCATGTGGAATATCAAATCTAGTTGTCTCTTTATACAATTGCCAAGGAGCTTTTAAGGCCCAGCTCAGATGCCATCCCTTTTATAAAACAAAGTTCTGATTTTGCTTCCTGGAAATATTATCTTCTTTCCAACTCACAAAGTAGCGAACAAAGATATATAAAGCTCTTTATAAACATAAATTATCACATAAAGGTAAGATGCTGTTGCTGTTATTATTTTTATTATTATTCTTTCATAAGATTTTCTGAATTATTTATTTGCATAATAGAGCATCTAAGCTCCTTTACTGAACTAAGTTCAATTAAGGGAGTGAGATTTTGCCTTATTCTTATTATTATTAGAATAGAAGCTCCTTGAGGCTTCAGGCTGTTTTTGCTTTTTCTTGGCATCCTTAGTGCTTAGTACAGTGTCTGGCCCATAGAAAGCACTTATATGCTTGTTGGTTGATTGATTATTCTTTTTTGATACCACATCCATAGCTTACAGCAAAGTGCCTTATATTCAACAAGTATACAATAAATTTTTTGAATAAATGAAGGAATACTTAAGGATACATAATAAAACAAATAACAGATAAGGTCTGAAAACAGCAGAAATATATAATCTTAGAGGTATACCATGAAGTTCAATCCAATCGAACAAAAATTATTAAAGTATCAACTTGCCCACGATATTGTGTTAGAGGCAAAGAACATGAAGAAATAATAGTTTCTGCTCTCAAAGAATTTAGGATCTTTGGTGAAGAGATAAAGCAAATACTCAGATGATTGCAATTCAATTTATACTAAATATTTAAGAGAAAGATTACAAATAAAAGATATGTCCACATTTTCTTCCTGGATAGAATGTAAGATCCTTAAAGATAAGGAAGAGTTAATTTTGGCTGTTTCCTCTGCATTTGCCTTACAACAGATAATTTAAAAATGTTTGTTGATTAATTGGCTGATTCAAAAGATGTAAGAAGCTAGACCACTTATAGCAGAGAGGATTAGACAGGAATCATATTGAAGGGTTAAAGAAGGGATGAAAGAATTAGGTTTGGCTTGCAACATGAAGAATTGGAAGCAAGCAAGGCAAGTCAGACCTTTTCACAGAACCAAAGCAGGAGCCTGTGAAGAGAAAGGACAGAAAAAGGAAAAATACAAGAAAACCCACCTTTCTAAACCTGAAGAGGCAAGCTGCATTGCAAAACTAGTATGAATGGTAATGTGTATATATAATTCAAGATGTAGGACATATTTTGGTTATCTTAAAAATCACTCAGATTACTGGCACTTATTACTCTCATTTAATTAGAGTAGTACATTCAATAAGAATTACAACATATTCTCTAGCTTTTCTCACTATGACTCATCTGTGCAAGAATGAATAAAATAATTCCAAACCCATTAATTTCATTTTAGAAATGGGGGAAGGGAGAAGGAAATTAATACCACCACCATCACCACCACCACCACCACCACCACCACCACCACAAGATAAAAAGCTAGTTACTCCAGAAATATCTCTGAATGTGTGGATATGGTTATTCCCTTGTGTGGCATTATAATGCTGACAAAGTGATGTATTTTGAGTGCCATAATTAAAACAATAATTCCTAACAAAGTGGGCATTATGAGATAATTGGCCTTCTTCAAGTATTAAGCAAACTGTAGTAAAAGCCAAGGATGCTCACTGCCAAGGTCAATTACAATAATTGCTTATCTGAATTATATTATTGCTATTATAAACTCTATTTGAAGTATAAAAGAACCAGTAAAAATTGATACATAATACATCACAGCAGAGTGACCTCCAAGGCTTTATCTATCTTGGGGAAGGAATTGCTTTTTTTGTTGTTGTTAGTTGAATAGTGGTTACTAATTAAACAATTAAAAACACTAATTTTTATTCAAAAAATGCTTTTGAATTTCTTAAGTGAATTTATTTAAAAAGTAATTACCCAGATTGTAATACCTACTATTTGTGATCCATTAGCAAATCATTTTACCTTTCTAGGCCTCATTTTTCTCATCTGCAAAATGAAGGGTAAGGGGTGATCTAGATCTCTCGAAAGTCCCTTGAAGGCCTTAACTCTAGAAGGGCATGGGATTTAAATCAGTCTAGAGAAATTAAGTTTCTCTGCTATGCTTGCATATATAGTTTTTTCAAGAGGATTTTGCCTTAAATGTATAACTCTTTCAATTCCACTGAAATGCAACACTTCTAGAGTAAATACCAACGCTACTCATCTGACATCTTTCCAACCAATGGACTAAGTTTAGAATAATTCTGAAGAAGACCACAAAGGGAGTAAAATTGGAATTGTTGACCCTGCTTCAAAACTAATTGGACTGTATTTGCCAATCGAAGGGTATAAAATTTCTTCTAAGCTGTGATTAAACATTAAGACTTTGATGTTTTATAAGGCATTCTCCTCTACTAATTAACTTCATTAGTACAGTTAATTAGTGGGAAAGAATGCCATATAAAAACATCAAAGTCTTGATGTTCAATTTCACCATCAGTTCAACTCAGTAGTCATAAAAATATCTTAAAAGTATATTTTCTGCATACTCAGCATTTACATTTATTTACAAGACTAGGAGCATTTTTCAAAATATGCAAAGATTCTCTCTACACAACATGAACTAACTACAATAACAGCAAAAGCAAACCATTTACTTGATGTGCAGCAATTAAGTGGTCAGGGATGCTATATAAAGGAAAGAGTTCAGACATTTAATCATAGTTATGAGAATGATTATAAATTTGCCATTAATGTGAGATGATGGAAAGGGGAAATGAAAAGGCCACAGGACCATAAGGAGAATCTACAACGTAGAGGCGATTTCAGAGGTATCAAAAGCATCTTTTTACATAGTAAACAATAAAGGATTTGAAGTCGAGAGGACTCAGGTGAGAAATCTGTGAGAAATACTGAAAAGCTGGATTTCCAAAGTATTGCACGCATCCTGGTATTGTGGGATAATGAGTACCACTGACCAAGAGTTTTTCAGAATATCAGAGGTTAAGTAAGGTTAAGATTCTACAGAACAATTAAATAATCAATAGAAGTCTTGAGTAAACAAGGAATTGGAGAGCTAGGAAGGGACAGGTGGGTTCAGCCAATCAGAAAGTCTTGTGGCTTTGAGAAAACCACAAATTTAAGATGATCCAGCCCAAAGTAGTTGGGGTCAATGACCTGACTTGACCAAATCACTATTGCACCTGCTTAATAGGCTAATTAAATATTAACCAACATACCCCTAAGAAGAGTTTTCCACCATTTCCGATCATGGAATATATTATAAGGGAGGGGGAATATGTTTATTTATGGGGAAACATGGAGTGGGCAAATCAGAAAGATTCTAACTTGGAAGGAATGAATCAATCCGGTCTCTGAAGGAAGGGATTGTGCCAAACTAGCAAGTATAAAGCTTCTTCCACTTCTGTGCTTGAGGCTCCCTTTTCCAGAAGAGCAAAAATGTTAAATTCCTTAAGATTCTTCTTTAATAAAATTTCCTCATTATCTGATTTTCAGTGTCAAGAGTTCTATCTTAAAATCCGCCCTGGTTACATCCCTTCAACTCTCTAGGCCTTGATTTCTCAGTGTATACAATGAAGGGATTATTTAACCAATCACCCAAGATTTATCAGACACCCACTAAATGCCAGGCACTCTGCTAATTTAAAGACACAAAGAAAAGCAAAAAACAGTCCTGCTCTCAAGGAACTCACCATAAAATGAGGGAGATGCTATGCAAACAACTATATAAAAAGTATAGAATAAAGGCGGAAAGTATGAAAATAAAGGAGAGATTAAAAAAAAGGCTTTGTACAGAAGGTGAGATTTTAGCTGAGACCTAAAGGAAGCCAGAAGGAGAAGACTGACCACATTAGAATGGATGAGATAATCTCCAAGTTCTTTTTTAAATTCTGTATTTCTGATTTTAATGAACTAAGACACAGCACTAATTTCAAAGCATTGATTTGTCAGCAATGAATACGATGGCTGTAGCTCTTCTTCGGCTACACATTTTAGGAAAAAATTACTGTTGAGTAATAGATATTAAGAAGACTCTCCTAAGTAGTTACTTTCTAAGATTAAAACCAATAAACTCCTCTTAGGTAACAAGACAGAAAGGAATCATAAAACATTCCTCAAAGAATGAAAAAATGTCTTAAAGTATTAATGGTGAAATTAATTTAATTAGAACATCTAGCTTATTCCCCACACTTTAACAATTATACTAAACAAAATAATTATTAATGTGCTAGGTACCATGCCAGGCACTAAGGAATACACCACCTGCCTTCAAGGAGCCCATATAAAGAAATGTGACATTTTAGTTTTGTTTGGGTTTTTTTTTTTAAACATTACCAACAGTAAAAAATGACTTTAAAGAACAGAGGACTTTTATTCTGAGAAGGAGAAGATATTCTAAATTGGGGAAAGTGCTAAAGAAATGAAAATTGCTTTCAAATTTCTCAAAGACTTTCATAGGTAAGAGATTCTATTTTCTTTTGGATAGTTCAAAGGAAGAAGAATTAGGAACAACATGAAGAAAAAGGAGAAGGTTTCTTAAAGTAAAGATAACAATGAAACTGACTGCTACATGATGGAGCCATAAAGGACAGGAAATATTCAAAAGATGCTGAATGCTGAGAAAAATTCTGTCAACATGTGTCAAGAGTGATGGGAAAGAGCAGGAATGTGTTTGGTGCAGCTCAAAAGGTTAGAAAATTTTCAGTGTGTGCATTTACACGGCAGAAAAATCAGCAAATGCTACAAATCAAGGCTTGGTTTACTGTTTATTGAGTGTCTAGAGACTTTAAAAAGTAAAAATTTAGAAAATAATACAGATTAAACTTAAAAAGATGTCATATAAAGAGTCTTGTCCACTTGAAAGCTGGTTGTTAATATTCACCAGCACAAACCTGAAGAAGAGATTCCTATACTGGGTGGTGACTTAGATGAGATGACTTTAAACCAGGGGAAACTAGTCTAAAAGACTTTTAAAAAGCTCTAATATTCTATAATCCTATATTGCAAATAAAGGGAATACTGGTTATTTGATCTATCCATGATTTTGGGAATGCTAAGTATATGCAAATAGGAAATTCCAAATATATACACAAAGGAAAATTTAAAAAGTTATAAACAGATAAAATTAATTAAGTCAGTAAGAAATCAAATCAGTATTGTGATTCTTGGCCTTTCTTGTCTACCTTATATAATCTGTAAAAACCTGTTGATTCCAACCCAAAAGAGATAATGAATGCTTGGCTTACCCTTTCTATTTCCAGGAAAGCTTTCATTATACGCCAAATCTGACTATAAGTCTGAACTGTCAAGTAACTTGGGAAGGAACAAGACTTTTCGTCTAAGAAATGATCCAAAGAACACAGATGAGGGAATGCAGGAAAAAATTGAATATAGGGTCCCTTAATGCTATTAGTAATGACTATTATTCTATACTGATAGGTATAGATTTGAGGAAGCAGAGAGAAAATCTACCAAAATTTATGAAGTATCTATAACATATTTTGAGATGACAGAAAGGAGAAAAATATATTCAAATGTCAAAGCTAACAGTAAAAAAGTGACTCAAAAGCCTCACTATTGTTTTTTTATTTTGTACCAACTGTGTTGGGGCACTCAAACACAAAGGAAGGGTTAACTATCACAGCTATACAAAACTAAACTAATAGAAAGAAATATGACTTTTTGTAAAATACAGAATTCCAAGATGTTAAGTCATGCATTGTAAAGCTGGGCCCTCCAACTGAGAATTCATTGGGAATTCAACAAGAAGGGAGAAAGGAATTAGAGTAGAAGTGAAATCAAAGGCAGGACAATATTACAAAAGAAGTCCATCACTGAAATGACTGGCATGTAGAGCAGAAAGCATCACAGCTGTGGTCCTGCTACCTTGGAAGGGGAATTCAATTTAAAAGAGTGGCCCAATGATGGTTATCAGTTGATATCAATGGAATTGAGACAACAAAACAGGGCAGGATGCATAAGCACTTTATTTTTAGTCTCCAGCGCTGCTGAACTAAGACAAAAGGAAACAAAATGGGTCATGTGTGATTCAAAAGGCATTAATGCTAAATTAAACCCCCCTTCAATTTATTTTAAAAAGCAGGAACTAGAATACTTAAAAAAAAAAAATACTCCAAAAATGCTATTTTGACCAACTCAGACGGGTATCAGCTGTTTCCACATTCACAGAACAGAAGATTAATCCCTACTACTTGTAAAGAATTAGTCAATCATTTAATACCTTTTCCCCCTGAAAAAATAACCCTAGCTAGTATTTCTACATTTGTGGTTCATAAGAAAAAGAATTTAAAATTTGCCTTTGTAAGGGTACTGTTATAAAGCTTAAAAAGTACAATGGATGGATCAAATTTAAACTAGGATCCTTGGGGCTTAGTAGATTCTTATTTTCCTGAAGATGGATTACAAGCTTGTTATAATATTTTAACAGTGTTTGAAAGTGGATTAATGTGGCCTGATAATCTAAAATTAATAAGAAGAGAAGACTTGGAAGGCAAGGGTTAGGGAGCAAGTAATGATTGCCATCATCAAATTTTTCAAGGGTTGTCAGAGAAAAGAGAAAAAAAAAACTATATAACTTACTGTGGGTATAATATAAGTAGAAGTTAAGAGGATAATAACAAAGAGGGAAGGAAGGGAGAAAGGGAGGAATGATAGGGAGAAGGAGAAGAAAGAAAAGGAGGAGAAGGAGAGGACAAGAGAGAAGGAAAGGGGGAGTTATTTTCTTATATTTACTTTACAACATACTAAAAAAAAAAAAAAAAAAAAAAAAGCCTCAATGACAACTGCAGTATTTTAACAAGCCTTCAAGATTACCCAATTTGAATAATTTTGTCATCATACTCACCCATACCCTCAGATTCAATGTTAGAGTGGAGATGTTATATTATTTTTTAAAAAAAATTAATTTTCATTAAAAATCTTTTATTTTTTTTAAGTAAAGAAAAATGGGGGAAAGGGGACTTTTGCGTTCTATACTTCCTAAATCCTACTCTAGATCTATACATTAACAACATTGGCTATTTCTTCTCCAAAGGAATATAGTTTACTTCAGAAAGTACCTGCTTTTTTCAAGAGGAACTTAACAATCATAGAATCACTAAGTTTTTAAGTTGGAAAGGGTCTGGGTCTCCCTCATTTTCAGGTAAGAGATTAAGGACCTGAAAGGCGAAGTGATTGCTTAAAGCTTATCATTAGAGTTCCAACAAAATTCAAAGCTAGGACTTCGGGTTCCAAATCCTGTGATTTCTCCAGTTTACCTTGTAGAATCTTAGAGAGCAAAAAAAGGCCAACTGGTGACCATCTAATCCAACAACCTAATCTAAGAAAAATCCCCTCTCTCTATATCATCTCAATGGGATCTTTCAAAGCACCCCATTCCATTTCAATTTCATCCTGGCCAACCTCTTACCAAGAAGTCTAACTGGGTACAAATGCAACTGATATGATCAGTGACCTTTAAAACATAGGGTCAAAGTTAATACTACTCAGAACACAACAGATAGTGATTGGAAGATAAACCAATAGGCTAACAACTATTCTTCTTAAATAGCTTGTAGTCACACAGTCAAGCAATTATTTTATTGTAACAGTAATCATTAATGTACTATATTCTCCACATTAACTGGTATTGTGTAGGGAGCCTTTTATTTAATTTCAACAACTGACACACACACAAAAAAGGAAGATGAGTTTAGGAAATCACCTCAGACTATTTTAGAAATATGCTAAGCAAGTAACAAGCAGACCCAAGGCATTTTTTTTAATTCATGCCAAAGCAGCTGAAAATCAGAAATCACAGTCTCCTACATTCTTTACATTTTGCCAAGTAGTTAAATGGCATTTAGGCATATGACCCTCTGTTTGTTCTATTTAAATGAGTTATCTTTAGATACTTTGTGACTACTATTCTTATGGTATAAGTACCTCATAATATAACCTATCTTTCATTTTGCTTTTATAAAGGAAAGATTTTTGAATAATCCCCCCTAAAACAGTGTTCTGGCAAACACTCCTAAATTATGTAATTCACCAGGTTCAGCTCTGCTGGTACAATCACTTTCAAAGAAGACAGTTATAATACATTATCATTATAGCTATACAATCGAAGTTGAATTTTCCTTGGCTGAATTCCTAACATTTTAATGCTAAAATTGATCTGTTTTAAAAACATCATGTGAAGGGTTTTTAAATACTATACATGCCCAAGCTCTTTATTTTAAATGGCGTAGAAATGAGCTTGTATAAACAGAAATAGGGGGAAGAGTGGAGAGGAAATCCTCCAAAACTTCTGTTCTTTAATCTAGCATTAAGCACATTTTAAAGAACAACAGGCATGTTTCCAAACAAACTATTGCACTGTACAAATTACCCAGCGGGGTAAAGATAACAATGTTTCTCATTTGGACTTGGAACCTAGCAAAGGCTGATATTTCATCAAGGTTGTCTTGGAAACAATATTAAAAAAATTTTTTTTTTAAATGAGAGGTAGTTATTTGAATTTGGGATGCTTCCTGAGAAGCCAGAAGATAATGGGGTTGTTGCATCATAGTGCCAACATACTAGGATAATAACAGGCATGGTAGATGTATAAGCTTTAAAATTATGCAATCTTATGCATGAACATGGAACAACCATATTTCATGCTTCAAGGCACAGCCTGATTCCCACTTGGGCCAGAAGAATTTCTTTTTTCTTACCTACAGGACCACATAATTGAGAAAATATTAGCAAGGGAACCAGTGCCTTTCTTCAAAGGATCCACATTAGCAATAGATAGAGATATAAAATGGTAAGCAACCTTGAACCTTTTCTGGGTTTTGATACTTCTTTTGAAACTATGGCTTTTGATGAATTTGAAGATACATATTATGTAAACACTGTCCTAAAAAAGAAATTTATTCCTGATCTCCTAATATTTACAACACTAACTTTAGTTGACGAATGGCCCCATAAGCCATCAAATTAAACCATCAAAATGGAAACTGAAGAAATCCTAATTTGTAATATAGTATTTTTCTGCTTCCATTAAGTTCATGCTTTTATCGAGATTGTTGGAAATAAACTATAAATGGAAACTAAAAGCAGAATAGTTTACAGGGTGACCCCAGAATTAAGCTAACATTTTGAAATTACAAATTATAGATATGTGTAAATCATTTTTAAATGCCATGTCTTTAAAAAGTATTTTATTCAAATCCTCTCACCCTTGAAATCTTTTGAAGGCATTTCAGGTTATATACAACATTTTGGTGAGTCAAAAGAATTACAGGGATAAACCGGCCAAGGCAAAGAATTAGCCTAAATGCCACCTTCCAGAATTTACTCAGGAAAAGAATAATGAAAGCCCTGAAGTGAGGTTTTTTTTTTTTTTTTTTGCATTTGACTATTAAAATGATAACTCTCAACTATGTTTTCATGCTTGGCTTAATTATACATCTCAACTTCATTTAAGTTTCTCCTTGATGAGAACAGAAGAGGAAAGAAAAGAATCTTTGAGGACTACCATTTGACCGGAGAAAAAGTACCCCCCAAAGTGCCATGAGAATAGCTATGTTTCTAACTAGCATTTAAAAACTGAATAGGAGTGAAACATCAGATAGTGGGATGCCTGGATTTTATGAGCTACACTCATGGTCTATATAACTGTAGGGTAATCTGGCAGAATTCTCTAGTTTTAGTATGAAAAATATAACCATTCACAACAACTGGCCAAACTCTCTGGTTGTTCTGGTTCTACAATGCAGAAAAATCAAATCAAATCAAATGCAACTTTCATCTAGCAGCACTGATCTGTGCGCTGTGCTTATTAGTTGTGGAATTCTTGATAACATCTCACTGATACCAATCATTCACCCGCATCTTTGCAAAACACACACACACACAAACTTCTACTGGAACCTCAGAAAGAGAAAAGCAAGAGCAATAAGCACATATGACAAAATACTCTATGTTCCTGTGAATTTTAGAAATTCAAACTCAGCATATTATAAAAACATCAGGTTCTACAAAGGAAATGATACTTGCACAAAACTAAGATGAAAACTTATCAAATTAATAACTAAGCCCCAAGTTCATGGGTCATGGTGTATACCAAACTTTTTGGAAGCTAATGGATCATTTTCAAGTATCTGTCATTGTTAATCATTAGTATGGTCCCATTATAAACATTAATACAGTATAACAGAAACAAATTAAACAAATTTCCATTATCTCACTCTGATCCAACAGGGGACTAAAGCTCTATTGCTTGAAAATTACTGGTCTGATGGGAAGAACACTGAGCTAAAAATCAAAAGATCTAGTTTCTTATCCCATCCTAATATTCACCATGTTTATAAGTTTATGAAATCTGAACCTTAGAAGGGAGCAACAATAATGAACAAGCTCAAAATAAGGGAAGTAGCTACAAAATTTTCTTCCATAGTGAAAATATTTTATATACATTACCAGAGTCCTCATAATTATAATTCTCACCCAACATTCTTGTCTTGTAGCATCTTGTTTTGCTGTTAATACTAGTCTAGGTCAAAAAACTATATTTAACTTGGGACTGGCTAAAAGGAATACCTTAAAAGGAGAGAGGAAGCATCCTTTGACCTACATATCATGAAAACATATTACATGAATTGCTATCAGGGCGGGAGGGTCAATGCTGTAGGGAAAAAAAGAATATTATAAAAAGGTGATCAGCCAACAACCTTTTAAGACAGGGTATAAAGATTTTCTATAGATAAGTTTTATAATGTTCTGATGCTTTTTATGTGGCTTAGAAAAACTTAAGTGGGTATGGATACATTGAGGAGGCTTTTTCTTTTAAAACAGTAAAACTTAAATGCTCTAATTGAATTACTTGTTAAAGACATCTAGTCAGTAAGGCATTTTTTTGGAGTACTATAATACAAAACTTTCCCCAAAGTTGTCTTTAAAAAAGAGCTGAATACACAAATACTAATTGTAGAATGCACTTAGGTATGAAAACAATCCAAATTTTAGGAAAAATGGGTAACCATCCTTGGACTAATATGTTTTCTAAGTTGAGAAACATCAAATGCAGTTATATACTAAAATGGAAATATCATATGTTCTTACCCAATTTACAGAATGCAACATATAAATACAAAATAGAGGTAAGTTCCACATTCTAATTGCCTGGACATCTCCACTTAGATGTTTTATTGTTACTTCAAATTCAACATGTTCAAACCTGAACTTTCTCTTCCTCTCCCAAAAAACTTAATCTCAGCTCCTAACATTAAATAATTTTGTGGTATCATCTGCAAAGAGAGGAAACACATTTTCATCCTCAGAGAAAATAAAAATAACTTGTCTAAAATGGCACACAAGAATCTGATCTCCTAATTCCAAGTTCAGTGGCTCTATTTACTATATCACTAAAATAGAGATTCTTAAACTCAGTGAATTTTTATTTTAAAAAGTATACTCCAGAAGTAAGCCAAGCGAAGAAAAAATTTTCTTTAAATATCAACTTCATTTACTGTGCTTTTTGTCAGGAGAACTTTAAAGAGTAAAGTCTATTAAATGAGTATGCCATTAATTACAATATTTGAAACAGACAGTAGTGAACAATAACAAACTATCCAAATTCTGGTAAAATTATTTGTCTAACAAAAAATTGTTTTAAAATAAATTTCTTTATGATTTATTATCAGTGAATGTTTGATTTGTATGCCTATTTTATATACCAAAATACTTGGAGTTGCACAAAAATTTCCTGAGCAAAAAGGGGCCACAAATGGAAAAATTAAGCAGATTTGGTTTTTTAGAGATCCTCAAAAGAGGGGTTCTCAAAGGTAACAAAATACATACCATTTTAATTAAAAAAAAAAAAAAAAAACTATTCCTGTACCTAGTGCTGTAGACAAACTAGTAGGCCAGTCAAATTTCTGGCAGGCTGATGGTACTCAATGACTCTCACCCAAATTCTCTAATGTTCTGTTCATGTACAGAAACCCACTCAAATTAACAGATGAAAAAATAGAGGCCCAGAGAGCAACAGTGATGTTGCTGGGGCTAGTAGATCTGAGTATGTCACACAGGTTCAGAGAATTGTAGAACTGGAGCTTAGAAAGCCCTCTGGGAGGCAAAGTGGTAAAGCCTGAATTCAGAACCAGGCCTCTTGACCTCAGATCCAGGGCTCTTGCCACTAGACCAAGACTTTAAGAAACAGACCTATATTTGTTTCTTTAAATAATAATAATATAATAAGAGTATTTCTTTTTTTCTCTCTTCTTTTTTTTATTATATATTTTATTTTATTTTATTTTATAATAACTTTTTATTGACAGAACCCATGCCAGGATACAGCATTATCCCTTGCACTCGCTTCTGTTCCGATTTTTCCCCTCCCCTAGATGGCAAGAGGCCTTTACATGTTAGATATGTTGCAGTATATCCTAGACACAATATATGTTTGCAGAACCGAACAGTTCTCTTGTTGCACAGGGAGAATTGGATTCAGAAGGTAAAAATAACCCAGGAAGAAAAACAAAAATGCGGATAGATCGCATTCGTTTCCCAGTTTTCTTTCTTTGGGTGTAGCTGCTTCTGTCCATCATTTATCAATTGAAGCTCAGTTAGGTCTCTTTGTCAAAGAAGTCCACTTCCATCAGAATACATCCTCATACAGTATCGTTGTTGAAGTATATAATGATCTCCTGGTTCTGCTCATTTCACTTAGCATCAGTTCATGTAAGTCTCTCCAAGCCTCTCTGTATTCATCCTGCTGGTCATTTCTAAAAGAGTATTTCTTATAAGCCCCGTCTTAACCCTACTGAGGTCATTAACCTCACAGATTAATAGTGTCATAGTTATAGTGTCTTTGTTATATCAAGATGGAAAAAAGGCCAAGTACCTTTAATTTAGCTCTTACCCAGCCATGTCCTCAGACAGTCAGAAGATCACAGACTGAGCTCAAAGGAAACTATCCAGTCCAATCATCTTATTTTATAGAGGAATATCTCAAGGAAGAGGAAGGTGAGTGAGTGGTACAGACAATCATCCATAAGTCCAGCTTGAACCCAGCCTTTTGGGATTCTACTGTCTGCTTTTAACTCCATCCAACAAGAGACCTCTCCCAGGATAACCTCATCCTTTCCCTCCATGCTTAGCACAGTGCCTCTGACACTTCTGCTGTCCTCCAGTTGTTTCAGTCATGTTGGATTCTTCATGACCCTATTTGGGATTTTTTTGGCAAAGATACTAGTCATTTGCCTTTTCCTTCTCCAGCTCATTTTACAGATGAGGAAACTGAGGCAAACAGGATTAAGTGATTTGTCCAAGATCACCCAGCTAGTAAGTATCTAGGGCCAGATTTGAACTCAGGAGGATGAGTCTTCCTCCTAGTCTATCCTTGTTTTCTATTCACTGTGCCTGTTAACACTATAGGTACCTAATAAATGTTTACTGAATTTTGACTCCAATGTCATCTGCTCTCCACTATACCAATCCTAAAGTTGTGAATTTCAGTTGCCAAAAAAAAAAAAAAAAAAAAAAAAAATCAACTCAAATAAGTAATTGATCTCTAACACTAAGTGGGAAGCTGTTCGTTTCTGAAGGAAGGACAAAGGCTATGAACAGATTATCAATCTATCAATTACTAATGGGCATTTGAGCTATGAAACATTACCACTAAATATAATAAGTGGCCAAAAAAAACCCCCACTAAACCCCAAATCCACCCAGGTTGTCCACAAATTGCCATCAAGCTATAAAACCCAAATTAGGGTAATACAATTACTATAAGAGTACTTCCATTAACCTCTAGACAAATGACAAGACTACAAGTTCTTTTGTCAATTTTTCATTCTGCATACATCTGAGTTAATTAGATAACAGACTTTTAAACTGTAATGCAAGAAAAAGGCATCTGTTAGATATGTGTAATTGAACATACAGACTACACTGGATAATATGGTCCCTAAAAAGTCTAAATGTTCACTCTAAGATGTTAATAGTACAGTAAAATGGAAATCTTACCAACATTGTTGGAAGGATTCTGAATATGAAGTGTCCTACAGAACATATGACATGGCTCTTGCTTTCCTCTGACCTTACATTCTAGAACAACCTGATACACAAATCCTTCTTCAAAAGCTAGATATGCAATTTTGGATGAGTCACTTAGCTTTAATTGATTCATGTAAAAAATGGAGAAAAGAATGCCTACCTCTCAAAAAGGTCAATATCATTAAGAATAAAACCAGATAATCTAAACAAAACCCTTCACAACCTAAAAGTACTTTAATAAATGTTATTTGCCAT
The DNA here is from genome assembly GCF_016432865.1 of Antechinus flavipes. Lineage (NCBI taxonomy): Eukaryota > Metazoa > Chordata > Mammalia > Dasyuromorphia > Dasyuridae > Antechinus > Antechinus flavipes. Next base: position 321,043,496 of record NC_067398.1, read on the forward strand.
CATTACTAATCCAGAAAAACTTTCTATAGGAGATAGGATCTATTTATTTCTATTTCAAATGAGAGGGGAAAGATGGCAGCTTTTAACAAGTAACCAATAATACTAAGTAAGGTGAACAAAAATCAAATTTTAGGAAAAATAGCTTTATAAACGAAGAGATTCTGTTCTTTTTTGTCACGCTTCCCCCAAAAATTATTAGATTAAGATCTCTCCTATAACATTTTCCTTTGATACCCATGGCTTAATCTTACCCAGATTTCTCAAAGGCTATATAGCTATTGGGTAAAATCACTGGCAGATTACACTAAGCCAAAAAGGTCTCAAGTAGGTGCTTAATGATGTAGTGTTTGTCATCTCAGCTAATAAAAAGTTCATCATTATGTGTGCTAGAGGTTGAGGAACTTCTTAAGTTATATAGAGATTCAATCTCAATCAGCACACATAATATCTACACAATGACAGATTATGAATCCACTGAAGTGAGACAAAATCATTCTACTTTCAGACTTTTTTAAACACTACATTGGATATGGGTTAAAAAATACATGTGTCATTATAGTTTTCCAAATGCATGGCCATCATGATTTCTAAATAATAGAAGCAAGGTGTAGATGTAACTAACACTAGACTTGAGTCATAACGCCTGATTCTGAATTCTAGCTCTGAACCTTATTAACTACTTAAGTGAGCACGGACAAATCACAACTCTATCAACCTGTTCTCTCACCTATAAAATGAAGATATTTGTACTATTAATTCATGAGGCTGTTTTAAGAAAAGTACTTCGTAAAATTTAGGGAATTACATAAGATTTATGCAATGCTATGGTAATGTTTTAAAGCTGGTTACAACTTTATTACATACTTGGTAGGACATTGTATTACAAGTTGATTATACAAAGATGAAAAAAAGAACCTCATTGCCTCTCATAAGCTTATAGTGTACTAGAGAAGTTGCCATATATGTGTAGTATGATAGCAAGTACGCTATAATAGTTACAGTGTAAGTGTTCTATTCACAAAGGAATGAAGACCTGAGCAGAAGCTAAAAGGAAAAAATTGGATACTAGCAGGCAAAAAATGAAAAGGGTATTTTAGATACAGGGCAAGGGAAAAGAAGGGCAATAAAGTGAAATAAGGCTGGAAAAGTAGGTCAGAGCCAGATTGTGGAAGGTCTCAATGGTTTAATGTAATTTAGTCTCTAGTGGGATTCAGACTAGGCATAACACCTCTGAATTATGGCCTGTCATAATTAGAATGAGCAAGTAATAGTTTTAGGTTTGGGTTTAAGGGAGTGACAGTATTATTTAACTCTACCAAATTATTATTATATACATATGAAAATCATATGTGTAGGAATACAAATGTATTCATTTATGTATACACACATGTGTACAAACACATGTAGGAAGATAAATGTGTGGATATTTATGAAATAAATTACCTAAACAATTTTCTATGTACACATCTGATACTACACTTTATCTAGGACTGTTTCCCTCTGGTACATCACAAATGCAAACCAATTTTTAGCATTAACCTTTGAAAAACATATTTAGAATGCTACACTTATGGATATGAATATATTCTAAAATGAGTTTTGGACTATTCATGATCCTCCTAGAAAAACTTGAATTCAATCCAACACTCAATAAATAATTGCTTTGTATACAAGGTGTCACATTAAGTAGCAGGGGTATAGATAGCTCACATTTAGAATTCTTTATGATAATTGCTCACATTTATGTTGTACTTTACAATTTAGAAATCACTTTTCTCACAATAACCCTGTGATACAAATATTATTCCTACTTCACAGATGAGAAAACTGAGGTTCAAAGGCTTGTGATTGTCTATCACTAGAGGTATTAGATTCTGGTCTCCAGTCTCCAAGTTTCTCAACTGTAAGTGTATTTATGTGCAATTGTGTTATCTACACTACAAGTAAAACACATTTTTGTTCACCTTCGTCACAATCTATATTATAGAAAGTCTATAGGGATAAATGTAAAATCGCAAATATGAGTTTAAAAAAATTCATTCAGAGGTACAAGATAATAAAGGTATACTTAAGACAGGACTTGGAAAAAATTCCAGTTGATTGCACACTAACTGACTCTGCAAGTTATTGAGGCAGTCCAAAACAAACAAACAGCTTCTAAGAATAAGGAGTACCAAGTCCTACTAGACTCTGTCCTGGTCATCGCACATCTAGAGTACAGCATTTGGCTCTGGCTGTCATAGTTTAAGAAGAGCAGTGAATAAAACTGGAAGGCATACAGAGGAGAAAAACCACCGGCCATGAATACAATTGGTTGAAGGGAGTGGAAATAATGTGGAAAAAGGAAGATTTGGGGAGGCACATGACAGCTGTCTTAAAACATATCTGGAAGATAGATTACTAGGTTTCTTCTATTAGTTTCCAGAAGACAGAACCAAGAACAATGAGAAAAATTGCAAAGAAACCACTTTAGGTTAATGTCAGGAAAATTTCTCAACAATTAGTGTGATCTAAAAATCAGATGAGTTGGCATGAGTCCACAAACAGAGGCTGGATGAAAACTTCTTAGATATATTTAAGTGGGGCTCCTTTAAGGTATAGATTAGACTAGATCAAAAGTTTGAGTATTTTTTTGTCATGGATCTCCTCAGAATAATGTTTAAGTGTATAAAACATATCAGATCACAAAGGAAACCAATCAGAGTGAAATACAGTTCAAAAATTTCACAAATCTTTGAGAGCCCTTGGCTGTCAATGAGGAACTGTTCCAATTCAGTCAGTGACTTGTTGAAGTACATTATAACAAATTCTGTTTAAAAAATTAGGTGGAGCTTAATCTCTTTCTTCATTCACAATGTCCCTATACTAATTTCTCCTGTCTTTGACGACTGTAACCAGCCTTCTAACTGGCTTTTCTGCTTCCAGTCTGTGTTCTCTTTAATCCGTCCCTCACAAATATAAAAAATAACCTTTCTAAAGCACAAGACAGAGGCTCCCTATTTATATTACAAACTTCTTGGTCTAGCATTTAATTGAGAACTCCCTCACTCCCAATCTGAATTCAACCTAGCTTTATAGCCTTACTTGACACAACTAATCTCTTCATAAATCTTCCATTTCAGTCAGATATATATCAAGTAAGAGGTCTCAGCAGGCAGCCTTGACAGCTGAACTGTAAGAAAATCTGCACATTTGCAACCAATACTACCAAGGAGGATGGAGAGAAATAAAGATTTGGGAAAGTAAAAAAAAAAAAAAAAAAAGTATAGACTATTAAAGGGGGTTCTGTTTTCTTCACCGAAGTCCACACATCTATGTATCCTTTTCAAATCTTTTGCTTGCTGAAATGCTTTTACTTTAAGGTCCTGTTCTATTGCTATCTTCTCTCTGTCATCCAACCCAGATCCCACCAGGTGAAAATGGATTATCTCATTTCAAATGTCCTTAGAGATTACGCTTTCTCCAGGTGCCACATTTTACCTTGTAATCATCCAAAACAATGTTGCTATCATATCCCCCAATTGGCATATTAGGGTTTAAAGAGCTATGATTTTTCACCTTTGCTTCCCAAGGACTGAATACTAAAATCTTACCCAAATTGGCATTTTTGTTTATTGAACTGAATCATCCATACTTTCTGGTGCATTATATCATCTATAATGACATTTGACTTGTACATAGATCTCCACCCCAAAATGTGACAAATATATGTAAAACCTCTAGAAAATCTTAGGCCAAAGAAAGCTACTTAAGAAAAATTCTCCAGACATCGGTTTCCTAAGGAGCGGTGGAACAGGAGCATTCCTTATAATTTGAATCCTGATCTTTTTATTCTGAATAATTCAAGTGGCCCACCTTCTGTAATTTATCATAAGGGTTTTTGAATCCATGCCCTTTTGGTTGGTCTGGCATTTAAGAAATATTTTGCACACATCTTACAAAGTTCTAACACTTAACAAAATTGGTCAGTACTATATTTTAAAAGTACTATTAACTGAGTCACCAAGCCTAACTGATACTCTGCTCCCACCTGCTGTCATTATGTACTTGTTGCCTGACAACTTTCTACAACCAAATTTAACATTTCTCTTAACCCAGCAGTTCCTCCTAGGACTTAACTGGAAGCATATGACAAGAAGAATCAATATTTCTTTTCTCTCACTTAAAAAAAAAAAATGTGAAATGATTCTGAACAAAATAATATAGATTTGTTCATCTTAAAGATATCATCACAATCATACATAGCCAGTTTCACTGGGGATATTTTGGTAAAGTAGGGATTTTACCACAAAGTTTCTGGTGAAATACAGTAAGGATTAACATTTTTAAATATAAATTATTATCATGTCTTCTCACCCTCAATATAGTGTTATTTTTTAACAAGTGCAAAATTCCTTCTAAGTAATGTTTGCATTTGAAACAATGTCATCTCTCTTCGTACTGAAACCTGATCTTATTTCTATAGCACTTAAGTTGTATTAGATTGTATGGCCTATGAAGATTCTGTGACATTGGCCGCTATATTCCCATTACACAGGTGAGGAAACTGAAGCTAGGAATAGTTATGTTGACTCACCCGTGATCCCAAAACTAACAATTCTGTGGGTAGCACTTGATACACTCAAGTGTATCTTGAACTAGACTGGTTTTATAAAAACAAAGATATTTGATCTTTGAAAATTAAAAAAAAAACAGAAACATCATTTCCTTACTAAGTTCATCCTTACTATGACACTTCCAAAAGTGTAGAGATGGAAAGTGAGGAATATATTTACATGAAATATGACCTCCTCTGCCACACACACACACATACACACACACCCTCCCTGTCTTCCACCAAAGAGCATAGTAAGTCTAACTTGCTTTTCCCAGTGAGATCAGATGTCATCACAAGGAGGGAGGTGTAAATAAATCTAGTACAGAAATGTTTGTACTTTTCCCAAACAGCCAACCTTATTGACAGGGATTAGGTGTATGAGCAGTAAAATAATGAAAAGCAAGCAAGAGCTTATCTTGTACAACTAACATCTTGTGGGTATACTCCCTTCTCCCTATACAATTACAGGAATGCCAGGATTGTTATGGTTTATAGCACTAGGGGGAGAAGTCCATTTTATAGATAATCTGACAGAAAAATAAAAAAAGCTTTTCTGTATATTACAAGGTAAACCATGCATCCACTTTAAGCTTTTCATGTTACACTTCTATGCTTAGTTATCAGCATTTGACAAAAGCTGAGTATTGTATAAGTTCAGCAGTTAATATAATGATTATAACCCTTAGGTCATCATTGTTTGTTCTTAAATGATCCCAGTGCAATACAAGTGGCATTTGGTTTTGGCTGTAAAATAAATGAAATCACCTTAATGGACATTTAAAATGATCTGAAGAAATCAACTGAATTAAATGAATTTACATAATCAGGTACAAGCAAATCTTGATTATTTGTATAAACACTATCCATTTCCTGGATTTTATATATAGCAAATTTTGGTCTGGTCCTATAGTGTGAATCAGCACATTTCGCTTTTTTCCCCAGTGTCAAGTGGTGTACATTTGTCACTCGAAATTCAGCGTGGTTAAGGGAATAAGACCCCCATTAATGTGAAAAACAGTGGAATAACTCTAGATTCTACCCTAGACTTTTATTATTAATAATTCCCATCATATTTATCTAACACAAAAAACAAGTTAAAAAAAAAAAAAGACACACGTACACACAAAGTCCATAAAAAGCTTGCCATTTGAAAGTTTGAGAGATTAATTAGTTTGCATACCCTGCACTCTTTGTAACCACAGGGGTAGCTACAGCAACTGCTTCCTAGATTTCCTTCTTCTACAAAAAGTACAAGATACAACTATCACCACTGGAGAAAATCTAATGAGTATATCTGGATAGCAGGCAAAGAGGAGGCATTGCTTAAAAGACTGTAGTAGCTTACAGTTTTTAGAATGAGATTTTAAACAAATTTAATTCATGCATATTTATAGTAATAAATGATAAAATGGATAATTAGTATACAGTATTTGACTTTTTTTTTCTTCATATAAGCACTTCATCTGCAATTTTCTGCAGAATGCTACAAATCTCCAAAAATTCTCATTTAATTATTGAAGGCCAACTCTTGAAGAACAAGAACTGAGAATGTGAAGTCTATGAATGTCAAGGGATGATTATAAATGCACAGAAGCCAAATATATTTTAACACTAGCCTAAAAAACTTGCCGGTTTTATGATCCTGGGCAAATCACTTAAGTTCTCAATGCCCCAGAAAATGCTCTCAGAATCTGTGGTAGAAGAGCTTCAATCTGCATTCTAGAGAGGTTTTGTTTGTTTGTTTTTTCCTTCACTGGGAGCTTTCTATACCAATGAAATCAGAATTCTGGACCGAAACTGAAACCAAAACCCTAAATACTAAGATTTTTAACTATGAGTGATCTTTAATTTGACTTTTAATTATAAACATATCTCATGATCAACTCAGCTAATTGAGAGTTGATGAATTCATCATGTCTCATACATTCACGCAACATTTTAATTTGGCCTGTTTTAACACATGTATAATTTCCTAACATGGGACTCCCAACATTAAGAAACTTAGGTCAAAGAGTGTTTATTAAGAGCTTTCTTAAATCTCCCTTTACAAGTCTATTACTTTAATTTAGTAGCAAAGCAAACATTATTGATCCTATTAGTAGTGGGAAAGGAGGAGGAGGAAGAGATGACTATGAAACTTTTCATGGTCTATAAGACTGAAGTGTACCTAAAGTTTACTTAACACTCTTTTCCCTGTAAAATGAATCTTCTGAAGAATATGATCCCACTGTATCCTGTATTATTGCCTGAAGGAGAGAAATCTATATATAGATTTATCAGTCTTGGCTTTAGCAAATGTCTTTTGAACTCATTCTTAGGCTTGTGAAATTTTGTTTCAGTTTGTGATCTTTTGTTTCAAGGTGCTTACTCCATGAAATGATCCTGGTCACATTCTGTCCATTCAACTGATTCTTTGCTGTTGGAATCCTTACTAACTACTAACTAATTAGAGTTGATCTAATCTTACAAGAAGATGTTTTGGCCAGAACCTGAAACAAGGTACTAAGTAGAACTAATCAAGACAAGGCTTGTGTTCCCACCTTTACTCATTGGAGTCCACAAGTATGCTAGCTTCACAAAGTAGACTTTCTACTTTCAGGGAGTTCACACCTCCCTTAAAGCTCATTGGGCCAGAGAGTACTATGGGAGAAAACCCACAATCCCTCTCTTGAGCATAAATAGAGCTTCAATGGGCCAGTAGAGGAAGTTCTTTAGAGTGAAGAAGCTACAAGTCGGGATTTCACTGGAATGACATGAAGAGTAGAGCTGGCTGGAGGCTGAAGAAAGCAGAGGCAGAGGCTGAAGGACCAGACCTTTGGATTTAAAGACATTCGGAGAGAGCTCTTAGAACCAAGCAGAGAGATAGGCCTCTAAGCTAACCGGGCTATATTGGAGATAATAAAAGATCTGAACTTTTATCACCTGGCGGCGTTTTGAGAAGAAAAAGCTCACCACATTTTGGCGCCCGAACAGGGACCGATTCAGATCCATCTGAACTAGATCACAACAATTTGGCGCCCAACGTGGGGCTAATAGACACACACCCCCCCCCCCCCCAGTGGATTTCAGTGGAAAAGCTCCGATCCTGATTCAAGTGGAAAAGCCTCTGATCCTGATCCAGTGGAAAAGACTCATCAACCCAAAAATTAGGGTGAGTGCAACAAAGAAATTTTGTTAGAAGAGTTAAAGTAGAATTTCAGCTAAGATGGGACAGCCGTGGGAAAGGGAACAGCAGGGTTGTTCAGTTGGTAGAGCACCAGGACTGGAGTCAAGAAGATCTGAATTCAAATCTGACCTCAGATACTTACTAGCTGTGTAACTCTGGTCAAGTCACTAAACTCTATTTGCCTTACTTTCCTTAACTCCAAAATGAGCTGAAGAAGGAAATTATAAGCCACTCCAGAATTTTTATTAAGAAAACCCCAAATTCCAGGACAAGACAGGATTAAAAAGATCATGAACAACAATAAAACTTTGCCTTTTCCCCTAATTTACCAAAAATGATACATTTATTATTTTAGCTTCTTTTCAATGTTTGTAATATGCAGAGCCCCTGCTAAAGATGGGTACATAAATACTTCTCTAAATGAGTACAAAGCTATAGATGAGGTCTCAGTGGTCCTTCAATTACTATAATGATTTGGTTCCTTTTAGTTCACAACTTCTTAGGCTCTTACTGACCCCTTCCTACCATAACACTTACTATATTACATCTTTGCGGATAACCAATACTCTCCTTTATTTAAACCTTTCCTAAACTTGATCACTGTAAAAAAAAAAGTACTCCAAACATAATCTCACCCACTATTTTCAACTCAAATTTCACTGATTTTTCATTTTTAGTGGAATAAATGGAATGAACCAAATGCACAATCTTGCCTGTATTTCATCAAGTCCATTTACTCATTCAAAAGGCCCCCCTCTTATAATGAGGCCCATTTTTGATGCCTCATGTGACACAGAAGTAGCAGTCATTCTTTAAAGCTACGTCAACAAATGGTAAGTGTTCTGAAAGGTCCTATATACAAAGCCATAACAGTATAGGGATGGACTGTAACTGAAGGGCTAGCATGCTAAAGTACAATGGCTCATCCCCAAAAAGGTTAAGCCCCTAATAATGAATCACTTCAGCTATATCACCCCCATAAAAAGTATCTACTAAGGCACGGAGCAACTATAATCTGGCAGTCCAAGGATTCTTGGATAGACTACTCTATCACAGCTAGAATTTCCAACAATGGTTTAAAGATAATTCCAAGAACGTGTCTTACAGGCTTCACCAGACTACCAGGGAGGTCCACAGAACAAGAAAAGGTTAAGAACCAGCTGTTGATGGAAGCAGTACCTATATTAAATAAATCAGATTCTGGAAATACCTAAAGAGAGCTCAACAATTATCCTCCATCTCTAAAGAATGAAGGGACTGAAAGTCTTCAAAAATCACTGCTACTGCTATTTTACTTGATCTTAATCTTCTCTCTCTCACTACTACCTTTGCGGTCTTGGACAAGACAATCTTTCATGTCTCAGTTTTTCCCTGTTGTAAAATGAAACAGTTAAACTAGATTATCTTTAAGGTCTCCATTCACCTATTCCTTTTTTCTACTTAGGTTCAAATATCCTAGACTAATTTAAGTCAAAATTAAGCCAAAACTGGACATGATTCTGAATCATGGAGGGGATATCCCCCCCCCCAAAAAAAAATTATAATCCATCTTTGGAGAATAAGCTTAATGCTATGACGTCATTCAATAAGATTGAAGATATAAAGAGAAGGAAGCAGAATTTTGCCTCTTAAGATCATTTGAGATAAAATTAATGATGATATAAGGAGAAACCTTAGTTATCACAAACTTTTCTGAGTAGTTCCTGAACTTCCATGAACGCTAAAAGCAAAGATATTACTCAATTTTCCTGCTCATCCAAGGAAGTTTTAGTGAATGGAGAAATCAACATCAGCCACATAATGCTGAAAGACATGTTCAAAAAATGTTTGGTGGTTTGTTTTTTGTTTTGTTTTTTAAGAAAGCACAGGAAACATCCCAAGGCATTTTCTGCTCCAACCTCTGACAACTGAGCATTAGTAAGCTTGATTCCTTCCCTTAACTCTGTACTTACTCACTGAAGGCAAATTTTAGAAAAGTTAAGGGAATACTCATTTCTTCCTTTCCTGTTACCTGAATATTAGTATGAGTTAGTTAACACTTCTATATTGCTCAGAAATACCTTTTGTATACTTCAAAAAAACTCCCACTTTTGCAAAAAGACCTTTTATGTACCAGAAGGTAATTGAAACTCTTCTTTTTTTTATTAATTCACTAGATTACTCCCCAATTTTAAAACAAGGAGAAATACACAATTTCCAGCCAAGAATATTTCATATCTGAGTTCGTGAGAAGGAAAATAAATGAACCAATATAGCCTAAGGAAGACCAAATGCAAAATGAATCCATCACATAAAAGGACAGTAACTTCCCAAACGCTCAATCACTTTCAGTCACACTAAGTTGTCCAGTAACCTGCATTGATAATTCCTCATGAATAAAATGCCAACATTATCATCTGCAGCTAGGTTGTTGACATGCTCTTGCTATTTCACTAAAAATACCATTAATTTTCTGGCTTCATAACAGCTGAGCTACTCCCCATTTGAATATACAAAAGAGTATTTTGTTTAAACCAAATTAAAAGCGTTCCAGTAAATGACTTCAATTTTGCCAGCTATACTATTTCAGCATATACTGTGCTCCTTAATCCTCCTTACCTCAACTCTATCTCCACCACAAAGCCGCCCTTATAGAAAATAAAGGAGGGGATATTTTTTTCAGAGCAGAACTGATTTTGTAGAGTATGGGGGCGGCATTCATGGTCAGCAGCAAATATTCTACAAGTATAGCACATCTATATGAAGTTCCTAGATGTTTGTGGAGAGAGGCAAGATAACTCCAAAGAAATGGGGCCAGCTGTTTCCTTCATGTGCATTTCATAAAATGTGTCAATAATGGGTGTGAGTATTATCATTTAAAAAAAAAAAGTATTGATAGCTTAAAGAAGACAGGATAATACACATGCTCACATTAAATGCATCTTTCATCTTTCCAATCTAGATAAGTGCAGACATCCCCCTTTTAAGACAGAAACCACCACTACTGCCAAGCCCTCCTGGCATCTCACCACTTTATTTGTTCCCATTTGTATCTAATGCTTTTGTCAACAGTTCAACAAAAGTCAAAGCAAACAACGCACTACAAACACTGGGGGTAACAGCAACAAGCATGAATCCTTCACAATTATCCAACCCAGCTGCTCAGCGCCTGTCCAGGCTGCTTTCATTTACAACAATGTCAACAAAAGGCTGAAACCCAATAACTAGGTGGGTCAATACTGCCACTGTAAACCCTCTAGAGAAGGAAATGCTGGTCTCCTGCTTTACTGCTTCAGTAAACATGCAGAATAATTCAGTCAGATGGACAAGTGCTTGTCTAATCATTTGTTATGTGAATTATTCAACGGCTTTCCACGTAAACTATTAAATGAGGGCTCTTCAAATATTTCTGAGGCACTTCCAGCTGTCCAACTGCAGAAGAGCAAGAAAGAACAAAGGCAGATTAAATCAGAAATTCTGAACCAAGTAGTTCCCAATGATAATCTCTAGTCTAAGAAAGCTTGGGATACTGGGCTAATCCTTGATAGATCAAAGTCACTGACATTTTGAATGTAGGCATAACACTTCAGGGCTGGCCTGGATGGTGGAAAAGGGCATCCTTTTGGTAAATGATTAATATGTTCTTTTAAATATTTCAAGGGTACTTTACTTGACAACTTTTTACATATTCATTCACTCCACATTTTCAATATTTTTCAACATTTTCAGCAGGCATGATACACAGCTGAGATTTTAAAAAATTGAAATATTTGGTTATATGGTATTAGTCAAAGCCTTATTAAGAAACTCTTACCAACTCAGGTACATATGCTCCTTGTATTTTCAATTTTTTGTTCTAAAAAATGTTGAACTCTTTTCAGATGCCCTCAGATTCTACTCTCATTTTTTCTTCATAAAAGAATTCCAAGAATACTTTGAGATGCAAAACCCTAACACTCTACCTTTCCCTTGGCTTCCTTTGGAATGTCTGGCCTCAAAAGTTATATACTAATTCAAAAGAAACAAATGTAATTTCACAGAAGCCATTTCCTTTCACGTGACACTTATCACAATGTCAAACCTCCAGCATAAGAAAAAAACTTAAGTCCCTTTACCTCTATTGGAGTTCACACCCAGATTAGTGGCTTGAAGGCAGGGTCTTTATAATACTTTGTATCTAGCATAGTGCCAGACGCCAGGAAGCTTAAATAAATACTTGTTCATTTACTTACATTATGAAAGGTCCCATCATTTTAACTTTTTCAAAATTATAAAGAATATTAGAGATCTAAAAAGTAAAAACAAACAAAAACCACAAACCCTGGATCTTGCTTGTATTAGTGAAGTATCTAGCACATAACAAAACACAACAAATAAATGCTTTTTTATTTATCCACTTAGGCTCAGCTTATATACCTATACCTTAATGTAAAAAGGTATATAAAATTTGCATATGTTTATGTATATGGAAAATGGAAGGCATATTTAACTACTGTGTATTTCCATGTGCTGTCCTCTTTCACAGTTCAAATTTCTAGATTGCAAAATAACTGCTATGAATAGGGGTCAGATCAAGGAGGAAATAAAATTTTATATAATGACTAATACTGTGATGCACTGTGCTAACCATTTAAAAAGATATTTCATTTGGGGGCAGTAGATGGCGCAGTGGATAGAGTACCAGCCCTTAAGTCAGAAAGACCTGAGTTCAAATGTGACCTCAGACACTTAACACTTCTTGGTTGTGTGACCCTGGGCAAGTCACTTAACCCCAATTGCCTCAGCAAAAAAATAAATAAATAAATAAAATGAAAAATCATTTGATCCTCACAAAAACCTTGTGAAGTAGGTGCTAATATTATCCCCATTTTATAGATGAGGAAATTGATGTACAGAAGTTCAGTGACTTTTCAAGGATCACATAGCTGGACAAGTATCTGAGGCCATATTTGAACATCTTCATAATTTCAGGTCTGGTATTCTATCCATTTTGTCAAACACAAATAAATCAAAGACAGAGGACCTTAATTCTCTTGAAGAAACCTGATCCTTCCACCTCCAGTACTCTTCCTCTTTCTTATTTTAACACTAAGTAATGTCACCCCTAAAAAGATCCAGATTCTGATACAAAGAAATCTTATTTTTAAAAAACCTTTCCCCCGCTTTAATCTAGTAAGATGAACCCATGTAAAAAAAAATTCAACTTCTTTCTAAAGCTTACTGCTACCTCATTCTTATTTCTTAATTTAAAAGTTGGATGATTTTGCATGTTACAAACTTTGCTTTTTTTTTTTTTTGGTGGAAAATATCAATAAAGAGAGACTTTCTTAACAGAATAAAAATAGCTGAGTTAAACTGATATTAGCTGCAACAAGAGAATAGGAAACTAATTTGAAAGCAAAAGAAATACCATAAAAGAGAGACATTTAAGAATCTACTCCACAACAATTTCTTTTGCTTGAATCCTTAGAAAAGATGGCCATGAAAGTAATCAGAATCCACCCTCGACTCAGAATGTACAGGATGTGGCTACTATTACCAACTCTGAAACTGCATGTTGTATTTGATGACTATATGGTTTGCATATATTTGCAAGTCCATGAAGGCCAATTCCTAGGAGAACTACCTTTGGACCTCTCAGTCATTTTCTCATGATATGTGCTTCAAAATGTTTTCATAAACTCACTTGTGAATTTTTCACAAATCTCTTGAACTACAGGAAAATTGCTCATGAAACTGCAAAGACTCAGGCACATACTTTTACTATTTTATTTTAAAAACAATATCTCAATTTTTTGAATCTTGACCTAGAAAAATTATTTAAAGAACTACAGCCCTAATTTCAAGAACTTAGAGTAGTATATGATTTAAATTTGAGATTCCTCAGTAACTAAGGATCCAACAATTTTGAACTCTTCAGCAGGAAATATGTATAGAAGAATTATACATTTTTTTTTAATTTTATAATAACTTTTTATTGATAGAACCTATGCCTGGTAATTTTTTTTTTACAACATTATCCTTTGCACTCACTTCTGTTCCAATTTTTCCCCTCCCTCTCTCCATCCCTTCCCCTAGATGGCAAGCAGTCCTATACATGTTAAATATGTTTATGCATGTTTAATATATATATTAAGATTACTTGTCTAGGGAAAGGGGGAGATAAGGAGAAAGATAAATGTAGAACACAAGGTTTTACAAGAGTTCACCCATGTTGTTGAAAACTACCTTTCCATGTATTTTGAAAATAAAAAAAGCTTTTTCAAAAAGTGTTTTTCAGTGGGGATACATAATTCACCATTTAAATTTATTTAACATCAATAGACAACAAAGTTATGTTTTAGCTTCTTTTAAAATTTTATTTTCCCTGTATTTGTAAAAGTCACTTTCACTATATATATCATTAGTGTTTCTGCAGAAATTGAGAACCTTGTATATCTGTCTTTCTACATAGAAAATTGTATTTCCCGCTCACATCTAAGAATGTGAACATTATTTACCAAATAACTCAAATGGTGTCCTAGAGAGTAAATTGTTGTCTTAAATGCAGTCAAGTAGCTCATTGACTACCCTCAGCATCAACAGATTTTATCTAAATATCTATCTATTTATCTTTCTATAACATACACAGTGTTGCCCTGTAGTTCTTAGAGATAAAAGATGGAAGGGGGCAAAAGAGGAAAATAAAGAGAGTGGAGGGAAAAAAAGAAGAGATAAAAAGACGAAAATGATAAGGGTAAGCAGAGCATTTTACAAGTGACCATCTGGTATTGACATAAGGAACTACCATAAGAGTTGGTGGTACAGCATGCTTGGAGATAGGGGCAGTGGTTTGAAGAAATAGGGAGGGAACACACACACACACACACACACACACACACACACACACACACACACACCCATCTTACATCCATATGATGGCAATTATGTAAATCTAATATGTCATAATATTTATCAGTTTTTGCTATACCTTTAAAAAAAAGTCAGCAGTCTATTTTTTAACTCTCCCAAAATAAACTAAAAACACTACTATACTCCTCTTTTAGGAACAATTAAGAAGCTTCTGTTTAGGGATCCAATTCAGTTGAGGTGAAGGGCCAAAATAACATATATCACTAAAATCCAGAAAACTGTGGTATAAACACAAGTGATTATTTCAATTTTCTCTCTAAATTATTATTTTTCTTTTCAGGGCAGCCTCCCCTCCCCGCCAAAAAAAAAAAAAAAAAAAACAACCAACAATGGCCAGAATTACTAGAAAATTTTTTATTCATTTCCCCACGCACCAGAAAGTAAGCTAATAACGTCCCAAAGAGAGTGCTGTCAGGCTAAATCCCTCAACCACTGAAAGCAGTGCCTGGATAAATCTCACTTCACTCTCCATTCCACCATCCACTTAGGGCAGGGCCCAGGGGAGCTCTCCACATCAACCCTCCTCACGCAATGTCACAGGCACAAGCCAGAGTGGCCCAATCAGTGCCAAGAAAAGAACAAACTAAAAAAGATTAATTCACAGATGTTCATGCATTTCACATACACTGTGCCCTATGGTCCGTTGCTAGGGCAACCGGAGACCACCAGCGCGCGCTTTATTGGCTTTATGAAGTGCGGCTCGGGGACTATAGTCCGAGAAATGCTGCATGATAATAGCAAGGCTTTCCCGAAGCCTTGTTTTGTATTTATCTACATTTAACCCTTTGAGTATAATGAAGAGCACTGCTATGCACATCTTTTGCACCCCCTTTTCCAAAAAACTGTCTCAACTTGCAATCTAAGAACATTAAGGAGGAAATCCTTGGGGTACATTTGGAGTAGGCCTATATTAAGGCACTCAAATGTACATCCAAGGGCAGGGTAAAGGAAGAAAAAAAGAGAAGGAGGGAAGGGGGAAAGAGAGGGAGAAAGAGACAGAGACACAGAGACAAGAGACAGCAAGCACACAACCACTTAAAAATCACATTAACACAACAGACATCATGTACTAGCAGTAAGCAAGCTAAAGAATTGAAACAAACATAGGGAGTAGAAGAACATTCCAAAAGGCCAAAGAAACTCCTCAAATTCGAGTTTTATTTATTTATACAATTTTTAAAAATATTTCATAAAATGCTTTGTGCTAGGATTGCACATGCCAATTAATTGACCCAAACCTTGCAGATCAGTTCTATGGCTGTCACTCTACAGACCCCCAGCTTACTCTTCAGTTCTCTATTTAATTTGGCCTTGTTCTTTTTCAAATGGAGCCTGTGCTGATAAACATCAATTTTTCCCCCTTCTTTTTCCCCCAGGGTGGTGGGTTGGAAGGTTAAAATCACAAATGTCACAACTCTTAGGGCAGTAGCATAGATCAAGTGTTAATCTAAAGTGGGAGGTGGGGGGAGGTGGGGGCAGGGGGGTAAGCAGAAAAGGTACAGAGAGAAAAAAAATGAAAAAGAGAGAGCCAGTGAATAGATCAATAGAAGAAACAGCTTACATTCAGATTCACAGGAGAAAGAACACACAGACACAATCATTTCCTGGGAAAAGCAAAAGCCTAATGAGAATTTACTCTGTCTCTTTTATTCAGACAACCAGCTCTTTTGTGGTAGGGGCTTCCTGACTGACAGGAACCCAGGGCCCCTTAATAGGATTTCCATATTATTTCCAACACCTGCCCAGAAGTTATTTGTTTACATTGAAGGAGGCAAGATTCTCAAATCAGACATCTGCTTCTAGTTCAGGCATATCTTAGGAAACCATCTAGAAAGAAGCTTTGTCGCCATGGTGACATTTTTATTTTCCTCCTTTAGCTGATTCAAAACATTAGCATTTCCCATTTTATTTTGTTTTTCAAAAGGCCAAATGTCTTCAAGAAAACACAGAAGTTTAAAAAAGTGTTATAGAAATGGCATTCTCAAAATCCTTTAGAATAATTAAGATGATCATAAGGAAAAATTAGTAGATTATTACTGTCCTTCCCTTCTCCATGATTGGGGGCTTCTCATTATGGAGCAATCTAATGACTTGTAATATCTTGGTTTTCCTATAAAATCTGAACAATCACCAATTTGCAAAGGCTTTATCAGTCTTCCTCATTACTCACACATTAAAAGGAGAATCAGATTTTAAAAATGAACCAATAAGAAGAGGAAAAAAGAGTGCTCTATTTACCTAAAATCCAAAGTCTCAGAAAGTTTACTTTGTAGAATACTTTAGGCATTTTAACTTTCATTTAATTGGCAGCTATTTAGTAATTTTAAAAGGAAAGTGTTACCCTACCATAAAGCACTCAATGGCTAAAATTTGGCAAGAAAATGTTATTTAAAATAATAATCATAATGATTTGGAGTAAAAATAAAGGTCTATTACCATTACTATTATTATTAATTATAATAACATTTATATAGTACTTAACTATATGCTCAACATTGTGCTAAGCACTTTACAAATATTATTTCATTTGATCATCACAACCCTGAGAAGTAAGTGCTATTATTACCTTTATTTCACAAAAGACGGAAATGAGCGAACAAACATGAAGCCTGTCTAGGATCATCCAGTTAATAAATGTCTGAAGCAGGATTTGAAATCAGGTCTTCCTAACTTCAGCATCAGCACTCCATCCATTGTACCACATTACAATAGTACATTACTTCACCTCAAATTATAATTGTCACAGGTCAACAGAAAATTCTAATGTGACATATGGGTACATCAGCATAAAACATAAAAATCACAATATGTTCTGTGCAAGATAAGAATTGGCTTAATTTGTGAAACTGCTTTGCCAATGCTATAGCAATAACATGTTTGTTCCATAGTTAGACTAAAAGCAAAGGTACTGTTACGGAACTCAACAACAGGTTTTTAATTCTTTCTTGATTCAATGAATGAATGCACTGTATGAAGTCATTAGCATAAGAAGCAATGTGTCTTTAAAAAAAAAAACTGCATTAGCATGCTTTTACAAAATGTTCTCATATAGCTCATGGAAGTGACCTCAATCTCAAGTAAGTGGACCATCATTCTAATCTAGCCTCTTTCCCCTTTGAACTTTGTTTGGGCAAGCTGTCCTTAACCCTTACTGAACTTCCTGTATTCTGTAGTGTGAAGTCATAACCCTATACAATTAACATCACAGCCTCTTTCTATGGTAATAATTAGATATGACTGCTCAGGTTTGAAATTACAACCTATGTACGTGGCTGCCCCTTGAGTGAAAAAAAATCTGAAAAAAAAAAATTTTTTTTTTTTGAATTACTCAAAAACTTCATGTAGCCAAATAGGAGTTGGACAGTACTAAAGGACTGGCAGAAATTTGCCAGGAAGGCAAGGACAGAAGGATGAACTATACTCTAGGAAAGTTGTACTCTGAGGGAAGAGATAAAACTGTGTTATGGAAAACTCTGGTTTATCTGGTTCAGATAAAATTTATAAACAATTCTTAGACCAAAAAAAAAAAAAATTATGGAAGGAAACTTTCTGAATTGTAAGAGGTGAAAGCTTTTGAAATCCAAATCTCAATAATCATAGTTATATAAATTCTTTGTGCACTTAAAATGACCATCTCATAGACAGAATAGGGGAGGAATGTTGAGAACATAAAGACACTGACATGTAAATTTCATGTTTTCACAAAAATTAAATGCATCAAACTAAGAAATTAGAAAGCTCTATCACCTGAATTGAACATTTATCCAACAATTCAACAGATTATCTTAAAGAGCAGGGAATCTTGCCCAAGTCAGCTTGGCCAGGCAGACCAACAAGCAAGGCCCTGCTAATTAATATTTGTTCTGCTTCAGCAGCCAGCCACTGGACGAGACTGCAACAAGCAAGCATGTCTCCCCCAATCACATCATTAATCCATTCACGTTTACCACCTGAGGACCAGCTATGCCCCAAAGATATTTATTCATCTGTTCCACAAACAAACAATTACAACACATTTTCTAGAATTAGGGCACCTGTTACATCCCACACAGTTTACATGCCCGGAGGCAGTTATCAATTACTACTAAATAAATTACTATATCATAAACCTACAAAACAAAAGTTCCTAATTATACTTTGATAAGACTCCCCAAAATATCAAATCATGAAATGTAAACAAATCTCTTTAAAGCAAAATATAGTGTTATATACTTTGTTTTAATTATAATGTCATCACTCTGAAAGGAGGCAGAGATAATAATTAAATGCATAAAAAATGTAATTTAGACGTGGAAGTATTGCCCCAAATATTAAATTTATCAAGCCCATGACTGGACAGTTTAATTGCTGATAATATAAATCTTTGCAATATCCTAACTAGAAAAGTTTTTAACTTAAAATACCCACCCACCCACTCCAACCCACCTTAAATGTCCTTTCCAGTATTGTGTGGATTAGATAAAATATTTATATAATAAAATCGAACAACTAACATCGAATTCTTAAGAATTACAAGGAATCCTACAAAAGTCATCAAATCCAATCCCTTCATTTTAGAAATGAAAAAAATTAGGTAGAGTTTATATGACTTGTTCAAATTCACAGAAGTTGTTATGCTTTCCAAAGATCCCACAGATTAATGGCAAGGTTGGGGTTGGCTTGTTTCTTTGGCAAGTGATTACTTTTACACATTTTTTTTTTTTTAAAGATTCTAATGTGTTCTTATTGTAAGGAAACAGATGTACCAAATATTTTTTTTAAGTGTATGCCATATCTAAAATTTGCTGTACTTGGATTTTAAGTAAAACAAATTTGTTGTAGTGGTGGGTTAAATATTGCATATATAATTTTAATAAATAACTCTGCTTAGTATTGCTAGTATCTCTCTTGAATCCTGTAACTTTTTTTTTTAGGTCTAATGCTCCCTTCAAGGTGAAATTTTTTAATAGATTTATATTATATATATATACATACATATATACACACAATAATTTTTTTAATTTTAGTGAATTAATTTTAAAGAATATGAGTGTGAATGATTTTTTTAATATATAAATTTGAACCTGTAAGGTCACCGTAAGAAAGGTTATATAGGATAAGCACTACTCTGCATCTATTACTGCCTATAGACTTCTTTACATTATTTAATTACATCTGGCAGCCAGGCATACAATATTAATTTATTTACTCATTAAAACTTCTTCATTTGAGATATGTGCTTTTAAAAGTAATTTTTATTGCTTTATAATCCTTTCGTTGGTAGTAAAAAAAAAGTGTCTGTGTACACACACACACACACACACACACACACACACACAGAGTAATGCACTGGATTGTTGCAGACTAAACAGATATGAGCAAAATTTCATACTAGGCAACCATTTCTATCTGTCTTTTGTTAATTGTTTTTACTTAACCACTAATGACTGCCTGTTCTTCAAGACCTAGTGTAAATCCACAAGGCATGATTCCTGCCCTTACAAATATAACAAAAGAAAAAAATAGCTTAATTTTCACTGAATTCTCTCGACAATTTAACCCTACCAAGAAGATGTGAGAAAAGTGAGCTTTAAAGAATTTAAGTCACTTGTCCAAAATCATACAGAAATCAATCTTAAGTCTTCTGATTCCAAGAATCCCCATCCCTTCCCAGTACTCTATTATGACATGAGACAAGCTAAGTACACACTACATGAACTTCAAAATCCCTTCTATTTCTAAATCAAAAAATATTTATTAAGTACCTAGACATGTTATAGGTTCCAGATTAAGCATTGAGGAAACAAATACAAATAAGAGCAAAGACAATCCCTGCTCTTGACAATCTTAGAATCTAATGGCACTTAGTTTTGTTTTTTTCTGCATCACCTTTACTTTTTCCATTTATCTAAGTTCCAACTCTGTTGCAAGGATGGTTGTTTCTTTAATAACCTCTGAAAGTCCATACAGAGTACCTTGGAGAACTTAGGCTTCAGGGCCTCACAGATATTTGTGATAGTAAGACAATCACAAGTCTCCCAAGTGTGGGCCCCAGGCTGCCCACCCCCATAAGGAGTGTGTGATAAACAAGCTAAAGAGAAAGAAGATGGGTCACAAAATCCTTCCCAGTATAGCCAATTGTAAACAAGTCTAACCCCATTACAGCCTCCCTATAGCCATTATAGCTCGATACTCCATCTCTGGCAGCTGGCCTTCCTGTTGTGGCTTCAGGAGAGGATAATCCACTCTGGACCCGGCAGCCGCAGCTGCTGCCCAAGCCAAACACCAGTTGTCTGCACAACATCCCCATTCCTTGATCACCTTATGGCTTCTGCTTGCCTATTTCTAGATGTCCCTTAGAAAAAAAAGACTCTGTGAATCACAGCCATGGGAAGAAAGGAGTTAGAAAAGTCATTCAATTGTCATATTGCCTCATGGCAGTCAGGCAAATGCTAGGTGGCAGAGTGCACCAAGCACTGAGCCTGCAACCTCAGACACTCACTAGCTGTGTGACCCTGGACAAGTTATTTATTTGCCTCAATTTCCTCATCTGTAAAATGAGCTGGAGAAAAGAAGTGCATATCGCTCCACTATCTTTGCCAAGAAACCCCCCCCCCCCCAAAGGGGTCCTTAGGGCATGCCTGAAAAAAACAAACCAAAAAACCTCATTCTGATTCTATAAATTATTATACCATTATCATTATGTATAAGCATTAATAATAGTTTAATACTTGTAAAACATTTGATAAATATCTCATTTTCCCCCTCATATATATATATATATATATATATACTGTTGTCTAAGTTTTAATCTTTATAGTAAAGATCCTAATTTCCCAGAGTCTCAACTACCACAAGATTGCAATATATCTTAGAACTCTTGTATGTTGGATGCTGAGTTACTATTTGGTTTTGAGATTATTTAAATAAAAATCATTTCTGGCAGATTCTCAAAGGGCACAACATCAATAATCATAGCTATTTAGGCTCTAAAATAACCAGCACCATCCTAGAAATGTTTTGACTGACCCAGATTTCAGTGTCAGATACCCTGAAAGCCTTTGCTATATGATTTAATATTCTATCATGTCTTCCAGTATTAGTTACTGAAACAACGATGGCAGTGGCACAGAATGTGTGAGGGTGTCTCATTTGGTATTATGCACACATTATAATGTTCTTCCCCCTTAGCCAGATTTTCTCGTACCATTTAGGGGAACATAGTCTGGTTTGGCATATACATCTCTTTTGTCTACTTTCCTTTTTTTTTCTTTTCTTTTTGGGTGTATGGTACAGGTCTCAGAGTGGTAAAAAGTACTCAGAGTCAATGAGATCTGAGCTTAATCTAGATGTGTGGCCTTTGGCGAGTCACTTAACCTTTATCGTCCTCAGTTTATATAAAAAGGGAATAATAACTTTTACATATCTCAAAAGATTGGGATGAGGAATGAGATAGCATTTATAAACATTATTCCTTTCCCTTCCCCATTATAGTACTTGCACCACCCTAAACTCATTCCCAGAGAGATTAACTGAATTGTCCCAAATTATACAGACTACAGTTAAGTCTGAAGAAGTCCATTTCAGTTTATTCTCAGGCTAGCAATCTTTTCACTATACGCAGGAAATCAAAGACAGAGAATGCCCACCAGTTGGAGAATGGCTGAATAAGTTATGGTGTATGAAAGTTATAGAATATTATTGTCTATAAGAAATGATCAGCATGATGATTTCAGAAAGGCTTGGAAGACTTAGATGAACTGATGCTGAGTGAAGTGAGCAGAACCAAGAGAACACTGCACACAGTAACAGCAAGACCGCGCAATGATCAGCTGTGATGGATTTGGCTCTTTTCAACAATGCAGTGATTCAAGGCAATTCCAATAAACCTCTAGTGGAAAGAATGCCATTCACATCCAAAGAGAATTACAAATATTGAATAAGGATCAAAGTATAGCATTTTCATCTTTGTTGTTGTTGTTGTTGTTTTTGCCTTCTTATAGTTTTTTTCCCTCTTTGATCTTGCTATTTCTTGCGCAACATGACAAATATGGAAATATATTTAAAATTGTAAACATTTAGCCTATATTAGATGATATGCTGTCTTTGGTGGGAAGGGAAGAGAAAAATTTGGAACACAAATTCTTACAAAAGTGAATGTTGAAAACTGTTTATACATGTATTTGGAAAAAGAAAAAAAACTGAAAATTTTTAAAATGCACACAGAGATTACTTCTATTCAAGTTATATAGAATCAAGGGGCAGATGACTTAGGGGGTTATTAATATATTTTATTTCTCCATTCTCAAAGCATCTACTACTTAATCTCCCCATCACTGTTTCTCCTTTATTCCAGACTCTAATGTTCCATCTTCTCTCTTACAACAATGGTGTCATGGCCTTCAAATCTCTTGCCTTTATTGCAGCTATTTGGTAACAATATCTCTGCCATCTTCCACTCTCTCTATTTCTTTGCCTTTGGTTCTTTCTTATCTCTTTTGTCTCCATTCTCTTATCAATCAGAAGGTATAAGACCTTAAATAAGTCAATTCACTGGACTTCAGTTTGCCCCTCTACAAAACAGAATTTGGACCATGGTGTCTAAGGTCTCTGCCATTGTTGTTAAAAGCCCATGTTTCTAGAGCAGATCTATCTATCTAGATCATCTAGAAATATTTAATACTCTCCCTTTCTTCTTCTCCTTCTCCCTTTCTCTCTCTCTTGCCACCAGACACTTTCAGTCCTTTAATTTCCAGGCTAAAATATTGCAGATCTTTGAGGTACTAGGAAGCTGGTCTCCAGATTAACAAGACCTAATTATAAAGATTTATAAAATTCATTGAAATTAGACATAAAAGTTATCTAGTACAAACTTCTTTAATCGTCAGCTAAGCAGCAAAGAAGAGGAAAGGACTAATTACAAAAGCAGTCAGTCACCAGCAAAAGCAGAGTTGGATATTAGTTAATATCAAATTAATTAATCTTATTGTTCTATAAGAAATGATGAGCAGATTGATTTCAGAAAAGACTGGCGAGACCTATATAAACTAATGCTGAATGAAGCAAGTAGAAACAAGAGAACATAGTATATAGTAATAATAAGATCATGTGATGATCTATTATAATGGACTTGGCTCTTTTCAGTAAAGACTCAAAGCAATTCTAATTGATTTAGGATGGAAAATGCCATCCAATACAGAATGAGAACTATGGAAGACTGAATGTGGATCAAAGCATAGCATTTTTACCTTTGTTTTTTCTTTCTTTCTCATGTTTTTTTTTTCCCCCTTTTGGTCTGATTTTTCTTACACAACATGACAAATACAAGTAATTTGTTTAAAAGATTTGTACATATTTAACCTTTATCATATCGCTTGTTGTCTTGGGGAGGGGGAAAGTAAGGGAAGAAGGGAGAAAAATTTGTAACAAAACCTTACAAAAATGAATATTGTAAACTGTCTTTACATGTATTTAGAAAAACAGAATATTATCAAAAAATTTAGAAAACAAAAAGACGCATAGCCAGAATATAATGGTACTTAGCTTCTTTGGCCTTGGAGCCGCAACTTGTCTTTACATGTGCTAAGTACATCATCAGGATACCATGACTTTTTTGGTCTCAGGCACTCACCAAATCTAAGAGATTCCAAATACACAAAGCAGGGGATTTTGTATGTCCCCAGGCCAGGAAGTTCTATCAGACCAATCAATAAATATTTATTAAGGTCTTGCTATATACAGGACCCTGTCCAAAGCACTGCAAATAAAAAAATAAATAAACAATGAGGAAAAAGTCTTATCCTCAAGGAGTATACAATCCAATTGTGAAAGAGGAAGAGGAGGGTGAAAGGCAGGAGATGTAGCCTATATAGAAAAAGCGAGCCACACACACAATAAATAAGAAATAAAGAGAAGGCACAAAAATTAAAAAGGGATTATACAAGGCTTCTATTAAAAAAAAATTTTAAGGGTGTGGGGGAGATAGGGAGACTTGGGGTTTAAAGAAAGCCAGAGAGGTCAGTAGGCAGAGAGGAGGAGGGCATCCAGAAAATGCCTAGAGCTGAGGGATGAAAAGTCTTGTTTATGGAACATTCAGGAAGATGGATGTCACTGGATCAAAGAGTATCTGTCAGGGAGTTAAGTATAAAAAGACTGGAATGGTAAGAAGGTGCTGATTATGAAGGACTCAATAACAAACCAAGCACTTTGTATTTGTTCAGGGGAGGGGTGGGGGAGGAAGCGGGGGAGGTGTTAGAGGGATGCCAGAATTTCTTAAATAAGGGTGGCAGCCATGCTGCATGTGATATGTTCCCATCTGTACATTAGGAAAATCATTTTCATGGCTGAATGGAGGATAGACTTGAGTGAGAAGAGACTTTGGACAAGCAGACCCACCAGCAGGTTACCGGTCCTAGTCCAGGTGTGAGGCGAAGAGGGCTCTGCACTAGTAGCAGTAGGGACAGGGGAGCTAAGCTGGCAAACACAAGGGGTACTGCAAGGGAGAAAGCAATAGACCATGGCAAGAGGCTGGACATGGGGGAGTGAGAGCCAGGGAGACGCCTAGGTCATGAACCTGAAAGACTAGCACGAGGAACTGTAAAAGACAAGGCGGCTGGGAAGAGTGTTGGGTGGAGGAAAGATGTAGGGATAAATAAAATGAATTCTGTTTGGGATACACTGAGTTTTAGATGTCTCCCAGACAGACATTCAGTTTGAGGTGTCTGAAGGCAGCTAGTAATGCAAAATCAAAGATCAGCAAAGAAACTGGGATAGGAGATGTAAATTTGAGAATCACGAGCCTAGAGATGGTCTTTAAGTCCACAGAGCTGATAAAACTACCAAGTGAAATAGTATATACAGAGAGAGAAGAGTAGAGGGCCCTAGACAGAATCTGAGGGAAGGATAACTATGGTTGCAGGGCATAATCTGAATCAAGGAAGCTGAAGTCAACCAAGGGCTATATGGGGAATAAGTCAAGGAAAATGCTGGTCCTTTTACACTTAGTAGGAAAACTCAATAAAAATGTGTTTTGATTTTATTTAATTTTTGACTATTTCTAAGAAGTAATATTACATTATAGATAAGAAATCCTGTCTCTGAGATCATAGGAAAATTAGTGAACTCACTCCAAAAAATTCTCTCAAATTCTTGAGTTTACAGATAAGTGAGTTTCCACATCAGAGATACAGGATCTGTTTGTATACATGTGTAAAATAATCAACTTATACAAAGTCTTTCATTTGCTATGTCTACCTTAATATGCTAAATAAGGTCTAATTACAAGCCATGTGTTATAAAAATAATCAATGAATCTGTCCTCCATAGGTTAAGCCTAAATGATTTAAGTGAATAGAGATTTGGGGCTCTTATGTTACAGCTCACCCAAATCTACACAAGACACACAATCATTTAGTAGCTTAATAAAAACATAAAAGATAGAACTGAACAGCAAAAATGGATGTTAACAATGAGTAGCTACAATAACAATAATGGTAATAAAAATATATAAAATTATAATTATATACAATAATAAAAGTAACTTTAGGATCATAGATTTAGATGGGAAGAAATTCAGAAAAGAGCTAAGCAAGCCCCCTCCCCTTGGAAAAAAGTAACTTGCCAAAAATCAAAAGGACAGTTAACTATCAGAATTGAAACTTGAACCCAGGTCCTTTATATAACTGGAATTTATATAATATATTTAAAGTTTACAAAACACTTTACATATATCTTTCAATTTTATCTTCACAATTTGAAACTAATGGAGATTAACTGGTTTGATCGTGGTCATGCTGCTGGCAAACAAGTATCCAAGAAGGCAAACAAAGCAAGGTCTAACATCCTACCCATTATACCACACTGCCTCTAAATCTAAACAGAAAGTAAAACAACAGGCTATGCTCTACCAAATAAGTTCCTGAAGCTTTATCAGTGTGAAGTATTGTATTCTTTCTCCTCGTGTAACATAGAAGAAATTATTAGAGAAAGGATTTAAAACCTTTACAATTCCCATTCAGTTCTATCTTTGGGATCCCAAGGCAACTGCTGATGGCATAATTACTACTTTCCAAAGTATGATAAAAACACATGACATTTATATTTAACACATTTCAGTTTACAAAGAATTTTATATAACAATATCAAGATGAAAAATTATGTATTAAAAGTATATCATACATAGAGTTCTTCTCTATGTCATCAACACAACATTTTATCTTCTACCTCACCCATCATCCAATAATTCCTTCTTTCTTGCCCACTTCCTTTCCATGGTACCCAAAGACACTGCTTTAATCCTATTGGTAACACTATCAACAAAGGAGATTGCTGTCCTCCCTCTCCAATTAGAGTTCTGTTATTCCTCATTTAATCCTTATATAAAGAAAGGAAAGATAAAGATTTTAAACTGCAAGACAACAAAAATGACTTCAGTGAAAATGACTTTGTAATGCTGAAATGTCAGATTTTAAGTAAGGAAAGAAGAAATGCAGAAATATAAATGCAATCAATTTCAAGAATTTGGATTAAGTGACATGAAAATGTTTAATGAGAACACAATTTAAGAGGAAGAGAAGTTTGGAAGATATGTCTGCAGGAAAACACTGAAGGACATAAACTAAAACTAGAAATATGTGAAAAGGTATCTGAAATTACTTGGCCAACATGGGAGCTAAATAATACAATTCCTAATATGAAAGATAAAAAGGTAAAAAGACAAGAATAATGGAATATTATAAAAATTTATAAATATTAAATAAAAATAATAAAAGCAAATATTTTAATAAATTGCTTATATTACATAAACATGGAAAGAGAAAGGGAGAGGGAGAGACAAGAAAGCAAAGAAAAAAGGAACCTATGACATACATTTTGTATATTTATATAAGGAGCCTATATATGTGTAAATTATACACATATGATATATAAGTAGATGCATAGATTATATTTATTTATTTATTTATGAGTATACATAACCTATTTATCCACACCAAAAATAATTTAAAACTAGACCAAAGTCATTGTTATTTATTTTGGAGAATGTTTAAAGCACTAATAAGTGTGCCTAATAGCTTGAAAAGTAGAAATTAGTGCCAAGCTTTTAAAAAGAAAAAGGATATGCTGAGTTTAAATAGGATGGGGAGGGGGGGAAAGATGAGAAGAGGAAGAGATCTAAAGTAATTCATTTTAAGTAATTATTTATAAATACCTTAAGAGCTAAGTATGGGTCAATAAAATATCACCACCATAAAAAACATCTAATAGAACAAGCCCTTTTACCCCCATTATGGAATAATGGGCTTAAAAGCAGTAATTAATAACTAACTGTATAATGAAAGGCAGGCCTTGAAATCAGTAAGAACTAAGGTCAATTCCTGCCCAGCAGTTATACATCCCTTTCAATACCTTCAGCTAACTCTCAAGACTCCAAAATTACAAATTAGCCTCAGTAGATGGAGGAGTTAGTTCCCCAAAACAACTCCTTCATTTTAAACTTTTTCCACTTCGACCCCTTTTTGCCTGAAAAATTTTTGCATGACCTCAGGCACACAGGTATATAAAATAGAAATCAAACATTTACAGATAATATATCAAAGTTATTTTAAACCAATTCTTTGATATACATATACATTTTACCATTTATTAAAGACAAAAGTAAATTTGCATACTAATGAGATGGATGTGCCTGTTTATTTTTACATAAATAATTTTTTAATTTTATTTTTTTATTATAGCTTTTTATATACAAAACATATGCATGAGTAATTTTTCAACATTGACCCTTGCAAAACCGTCTGTTCCAATTTTTTCCCTCCTTCCCCCACTCCCCTAAAATGGCAGGTAGTCTCATACATGTTAAATAGGTTAAAGTACATGTTAAATACAACATATTACATAAAGAATTAAATCTTGGCAGAATTTTTGTAATTATTTACTATTGTCAAATTTTTCATAAGCCCTCCACATTCATGTCCCCATATGGGATCCTTATATG
The DNA here is from genome assembly GCF_016432865.1 of Antechinus flavipes. Lineage (NCBI taxonomy): Eukaryota > Metazoa > Chordata > Mammalia > Dasyuromorphia > Dasyuridae > Antechinus > Antechinus flavipes. The sequence goes on from NC_067398.1 coordinate 321,072,122, forward strand.
GAGTTGTGATCCACAATTTAAGAAACTTGGAATAGAGAGAAGAGTCCATTTTACAGCTATCAGAACTTGGGTATATTTGTTTGAATAGTCTTTAAGTCTTGTACACTCTCACCTAACTGGTTCTCTTGTACTAATCCTTTGTTTCCACTCTTCTCAAAACCACTGCTTTCCTCTCTAATACCATGCAGATTCCACTTTTATGTCATTCTTTTCTCAATCTACAATAATCCAAATTTAATTAGTCTTCCCTCACTCTACTGCCACAACCCTAAATGTAATCACTAAATATTCCCAGAAACTTATTTTTAAAATCCAGGAATAGAATCTGGACAATAGGCTAACTTGAAAAACTGGATGGATGCTTCCCCAAAGTATTATTTTTCTCTTATTTTTCAATGATCTTGTAGAAGAACATTCCTGGAATTCCACCCTCTTCCCCCAAAAAATCACAATAGCAAGAGAAACAAAGAAAACTTAGCAAAGGACTATGGGGAAATGGCTATCTGCCTTGTTGATTCAAATTAAAACTCTAGTATCACTTGAAGTAGCCACAAAATCAAGCAAATGTACCTAAACAGAGCTTTAGTCCTGTCCTCTTCTAAGGAAGTTAAATCTGGAACTTTAGGAAAGCTAAATCCTTTTTAAGGAGAGGGAGGAAAGAAAACACACTCTCTCTCTCTCTCTCTCTCTCTCTCTCTCTCTCTCTCTCTCTCTCTTTTGGGAGGGAGGGAGGTTTACTTGTTTACATACAGTAAATGCAAAAATTCTTCAGACCCAAGCTTAGAATCAGTATTCAAAACCCTAACTCAAGCTTTACTTTGAGTGAACAGTAAACACTTTTTAATGGTTTAACTAAATTTTAATCATTATGAAACTCCCAATTTTACCACTCTAAATATTAATGTTTATACATCTGGTAGATATCTCCCCACTTAAAAAAAAAAAAAAAAAAAGCACATTAATTGAAAAAGTATTATGTTATTTTTTATGTAAATGATATTAACTGTTTAGTTACCAAACACATCACATATCATATATTTCCAAGTCACTTTTACATACATACTTATCTCATCTCAGTTTCTTTAGGAAATGAGGACAGTGACCCAACATGATCTCTTATTAACTTTGCAACTCTAAAATCCTATTTCAGAATTTCTATGACACTGCGATAGTTTGATCTCTATAGTTATCCCTCATTTATCTTTGATGAAATTACACAGACTTTTACATAGATGATTTATGATCTGGTCTTTTATACATTCAGCTATATCCATATAGGGCACATAGGAGGTGCAGTGGGCAGAGTATAGGCACTGAAGCCAGCAAGATTCATCTTCCTAAGTCCAAATCAGTCCTCAGACTCCTACTAATTATGTAACCCTGGGCAAGTCACTTAGCACTATTTGCCTTAGTTTGCTCATCTGTAAAATGTTGCTAAGGAGGAAAAGGCAAACCATTCCAGCAGATTTGCCAAGAAAATCCCAAATGGGGTCATGGAGAGTTGGACATGACTGAAAAACTTCCACTTCTCAGGTAAGGTTGTCTCTTGAAGGTTCTCAAGTTATTATGAGGGATATATGCTTCCCCAAAGAAATATTTTTTTCTGATATTTCTCAGTAATTGCCTAGAAGGAAAATTCCTGGAAATTTCTCTACCTTCGATAAGTTCAGTATCATTTGAGAAACGACACTATCCAAAAGGAGTAAAGGTCTGAGCATTTTAATTTTTACGCAGTATGCAATCCATGCTGAGGGGCACTGTGCCCCTGACAATAACAGCCTGTGTTCCTGACACTAGTTTGTGTTATTGTCTTTAATAGACACTCTGGATTTTTGTGCTTTTTTATCTTTGTTCTTGTTGCTTGGCTGTATCAGCTATGAGAAAAAGTTTTGTCTCATATTCCAAAACTGTTACCAAAATAACAAAGAACAAGTGACCCTTGTTGACTTTCAAGATCAGCAGCCTTTTTTCCACCAAGAGAATACATGATACTGGCGAGAATTTCCTGATTATTGCCTTCTAGAAATTGGGGGACTCTCGGTCTTTCCCTGTCATTTCTCTAATGCTTTGGCAAACACAGTTCCAAAAACTGGATGGATAGAAGGGAGAGAGAGGCGAGAGCAAAAGATTTCCCTCATCACTTCCTGTAGTACTTTTGCTTTACAGGCTCTCTGAGAAGAATGTGTTCAATAAGATTTCATACATCCAAGGAGTAGGAACTAAGACTCTCTGAGATAGTTTACCACAAAGTAGCAACCATAAAGTAGCTTCTTTAAGGCTAAGAAATGGGGAGCAGGGCCTAGATTGATGGACAGCTTTTGTCTCAGAGTGGCCCACAGTGACAAAGACTGATGCCATGAACTCTTGTTCTAACTCTCTCCGCCTTAAACTCTCACCATCCTAATCACACACTGTTCTTCTTTCTTATAGCCATGTACAATTATTCTCATGCCCCCACAGTATAGCATTCTAGAATTGGGTTCTTGTTGATATGCTCTTTCCTGACTCTATCAAACTTAAGTTAAAACACTTAAGTTAAACAAGGGGGCTTTAAGGACCAGGCAAGTTAAAGTAAGAAATGAGCTAGAAAAGCTATACAAAAGGGAGACTGATAAAAAGCAACTGAGCAACACACATGACGAATTATATCTGGTTTAGTAACTATCCAATTTCTATGAAGAAAGAAAGAAGAAAAACTAGGATGCAAGTAAATTTCTTTTCTTTTTTTCTTTACCTTATACCAATAGGAGAAAGCACCTTAATTACCTGAATTTTACAGTATGTCTACAGTTACATTTTATGAGCTATTCTGAAATCTGCCCTGTTTAATAATCTGTGTCATCAAGAAAACACTTTAAAGTGTCTCTCACAATTAAACCCATCCATAACCTTATATAAATCAAAATTTTGCTACCATATCAAAATGTTACACTGGGGCTGTATAACATTGCCCACATCCTCATTACATGCTACACTAATTACTACCAGCAGATTCAGAATTTTCTGCACATTAGAGGCTTTTAGAGGAGCTATAAAAAATTTCAGGCACCATTAATTTAAATTTGTATTGAAATTTCCTTTTGACAGATGGCCAAAAATTACTTATTATTTAGAGTACCAGAGCTGCCTGTTTGCACATTAGAAGAGGAAAGGGAAAAATTAAAAGCAAGAAGGAAATTTATGTCACGTTCATTACCTGTTAAATGTTAAGGAGCATTATCCTGCATGAATAAATTATTTCATACAAGCACACAGACTCCAGCTGCTGGCAACTGGCACATTCTGGCTGATAAAAACCATCTCAAGTCACACTGCAGACAATCATAAAAAGCCCCTCTTAACCAGGAGCCACTTAAGGGAGGACAGATCGATAGAACAAGTGACTAACTGCTACCCTGGGCATCACTGAAAACATTTAAGGAAATTAGCAAACTATTTCACCTTGCAAAGCTGGCAGCTAGCCCTAAATGCTGACACAATCCAACTGAGGATTTGATAATAAGATTAAAAAAAATCTATTCATAACTATCGTTCTATAATAAATAAGTACAAAATCTTCATACCTTTCTTTCTTTTTTTTCCTTGCCTCTAGCTATAGATAGTCACTCCCAGACTCACCCCTAAATGATTATAGATGATTTCAAAATAGCCACTACTTCTCTGTGAGGAAATATAAAATGTAATTGACACATAATATGTGCACTGGAGTAAAGCCATTTCTATGGCCTTCTGGGAGTAGAGTAGGATAAGAATCTGGTGTTTAGTTCATTCACTTGCCTAAAGGTATATATTTATCATATGAAAACAGGGTAGGTTTTTATCATAATTTCAGAATAATTGGACAGGAATTTTTTTCAGGGTCTTTTTTTGATTTATTCTGATTCTGTAGCTGCAAATATTCATTATTTGATAAACATGGATATGTTATATTTCATATATTTTGATCAAAAATAGTTTAGAATATTGGTTTGTAAAATCCATAAAAAGCAATACTTGAAGAATTCATGTCTAATGATAAACAATCACATTGAGATAGGTATACAAATGCAAATTAAAATTACAAAAATTTTTACAGAATTGAAATGGTTTAGAGTTGACTTTTTTATATATTGTTGAAGACTTAGGAAAAAACTGAATTTCTTTTTCAAGAGAAAGGGCAAAAATTAAATTGGTGTTCAAATTGGTGTACATAATGGGTGGTCTGAGCAGAATATGGCATTTTCATAAAGATTGCTCTGAAACCTTAAATTGTTTTGCGAGATGGAGGGAAGGGAAACAAAGAAAAAGTCTGAACAAATCAAGTGATAGTATCTGCATCATGCTGAAGACTCAAAAAGATTCTTTCCTCTTGATGTTGGTTAGTATTGACCTTCAATAAGACCTAAAGAGCTTTCACATTTTACTGATATCCTGTACTGGGATATATGTGTGTGTGTGTTTGTGTGCACACGTGTGTTTCAGATTCAAACAATTTTCAAAATACTTTTTAAAGATATCACAGGGAAACATTCCCCCACATAAGAAAAGTCCAACATATATCTTTTCCTCTTCTATGCTTTATCTACAAAGATCCTTAAATTAAATGCCTTATAACTGTTTAGACATATATACATATATTGTATTTAACTTACACTTTAACATATTTAATATGTATTAGTCAATCTGCCATCTGGTGGAAGGAGTGGGGGGAAGGAGGGAAAAAGTTGGAACAAAAGGATTTGCAACTGTCAATGCTGAAAAATTACCTATGCATATATCTTGTAAGTAAAAAGCTATAATAATAATAATAATAAAATTAACTGCCTTAGATTCCGCCCACATTAACTCTCTGAACAGTCATGAAATTTTTGTATAGAAAACATCTATAAAAGAGAAAAAAATTTTTTTGAAATCAAACTAGTTCCCACATTATGAAAATAATATTCATTTCCATACATACTAATTACTTCAAATTATTTTCATTTATAGATGCTTTCTAAATCAAGAATTCTGCTAGCCAACTTTTACATCGCAAGTTAACACCATAAGGGAGAGAATACAGCTGTCCTGATGCAATATACATTCCTTACTCCTATTTGATAAATTTATCCTGAAAGAGAAATAAACAAAAACTCACAAATCTCAATTATCAAACCCTAAAATTACTCCAATGATTCCATTTTTAAAAGTATTATCAACTTTCAAAATATTCTCCAAACTTAAGATTCATTCTTGCATTAAAATTTTAAAAATTAATGAAACTATCAAAATTATTAAATGAGATTTTTCTTCAAACTGATTTTAATATGGCTTTTTCTATAATGACTGTGATTTCAACTACAACAAAAAGCATTCAGAACATTGTTAAAGAAATTTATTCCTTTTATGAAACAAAGTCTTACCTTTATGGAGTCTCTGTCTATGGGCAAAACGGCAGTCACCCGAGAACAGTAAGTGGTGGAAAGAAGAAAAAAAAAAAAGAAATGTATTCGTTGGTTTACACAAAATCATACATTTATCATACTTGATCTCTGTTAAATAATAAATTGCAGAGATGTTAACTTTGCTGTGAAGTTAATAATTAACATTGCTCAACCATTTATAAAGCCTAAGTTAACCTTCCTTACTTTTTCAGAATGACTAAAACTGTAGATTAGTATTACTTGCTATCCCCATAGAACTTTCTACTTATAAAATGGTTCATAATCCTTTCTGCTGTGACTATATCATTAAGATAGTCTGATAAAAAATTTTCAGCTTTAGAGCTAGGAAACTGAAGCTCAAAGTGAAGAAAATCTTTTACCCAAGGTTATAACTCTCACAAAAGATAGACATAAAAGCAACAATTCACATTTTTATAGCACTCTAACTTTTTCCAAAAACCTTATTCACAACAATCTTGTAAAGTAGGTGGCACAAGTATTTTTATCTCCATTTTTACAGATGAGGAAACTGAGGCTCCAAGAGAAGTAATGTTATCTGGCCCACAAATCACAAGGGTAGTAAATGTCTGAAGCTGAATTTGAACCCAGATTCACCTAACTTCAAGTCCAGCACTCTACTGACTAAGCCATGCTGCTTTAGATACAGGTCTAGATATTATGAGCTTTTTAATTACAAAATATACTTCTTAAAAAAAGAAGTAAAAGAGCCACACTGCTGGTGAAGTAAATTCCCACAATTAAACATATATGGGATGTTACCAACGAGACTTCCATCTATCTCCCTGCCATTAACTAATAAAAATGATTTTAAAGCATGTTGCAAATACAAATTACTATAAAAATGCCTACTAATTATAGCTTACTTTCATTGAAGGTTTAAAGAAACTTAGCACAGTATAATTAGTGCTTTGGAGACTTTTTTCCCCAGGGGGCAATGTGAGGGGGATCCTGTGTCTGAGTTTTCACCAATGAGGAAAACTACACACACACACACACACACACACTCTCTCTCTCTCTCTCTCTCTCTCTCTCTCTCTCTCTCTCTCTCTCTCTCTCTCTCTCTCTCTCTCTCTCTCTCTTTGTCTCTCTCCTTCTCCTCCTCCTCTTTCCCTCCCTCTCTCCCTCTCTTTCCTTCCCTCTCCTTCTCTCTCCTCCAAGGCCTATCAGCAACTCATCTGTAGGAGGTAAACTGCTGATCTGATCTTAATCATTTGGTAAGCATCTCACTTTGTTGTTTTAAGAGTACCTAAAGATAGTAGTGGGTCAAATGAGTTGCCCCAGGATCACACAACAGTAAAACTAATAAATTATGATTACCACACTATCATTAATAAAAAGAAAATGAATTCCTTGCCACTGAGGGATGGATAGATTAACTCTTTCACAGCACAAAGTTATCATCTTATGAATGTACCTCCCAACAATGGGCTACCGTTTCTTTGGAATATACTCTAACTCCAGAACAGAGTAAATGCTGGCATCCAAAATCTATACCCATAATCATGATAACTAAACTTGACATTCCTACAAGATTTCTGACCTCTTTGGTGATCGTTGTCATGGTGCTTCTTTTCATCTTTAATTGGAAGGTGAGACTGCCCTCCCAGGGCACTGGAGAGGGCCAAGAGCCCAGCACTGCTACCAATTGGAGGGATGGCAGGTGGCTGAAGACCTGATGGGTGTGGAGTGAGAGGCACCGGCAGACCATGTCCATGTGATAAATGCTGGGCCTGGAGTTGTTGCTGCTGTGAAAAATTAAACATAGATATTGAATTTGTTCTAAAAATTGGCATCCGGGAAGGGGAAAAGGAATAGACCCGAACCTAACATCCAGGATGGAGAAGGGGCAGCTTACTGATAAAATCACTTATACCCATTTGCACAAAAATGGAAAACAGAACTAGTCAGCACTATCTTACATAGGTTTAGGGTGTCACACACATGGTCTTGCAAGGCACAATTAGATTTAAAAAAAAAAAAAAAAGAATTAACTGAACAGCTTCTAGCAACCTAAGTTCAGAAAAATTTCTTTCAGAAAGTGTTTACATTTTGTACTTAAAAACAAAACCTTGGTATCATACATTTCTAATCAAAACATATACGTGACTAACTATTAAAGCAGTTATGTTGAACAAAAAAAGCTGAAAATTGAGAAAATTAGTGTTAAACAGTTCTCCCCAAACCACTGCACAGCATGCAGAGAGAGTTAATTTGAAAGAGAAAACCTGAATTAACAACCCAGAAAAGGAAACTGGTTGCAGCAACCGTTTTAAGCCCTTTAAGTGTCCTCAGCGGTACTTGAGCAAATTACTAAAGAAAATCTAATGTAGCAAGGCTTGGGTCCTCCTGTAGGCTTGCTCAATAATGCTGAAATAATTGGGCACTCTATGCACGTTTAGTGATGCTCGAATGAAAAGCGAGAGGCCTGCCCTTGTATTCGTCTCTAGCTGCTGACTCTGTGTTGTGACAGGTTTATTTGAGTGGGACTGTGATGCATGCACCAGTAACTGCGCTGACAAGAGTCTAAAGTCATTTTTACCAGTACACTGGCAACACATAGAGAAAGCCCTTGAGAGGTTCGAATTGGAGTGCTTGACCTCAACCAAGGCTGCATCAAGCTCTGCAATACCAACCATTGTGAGGTGGACGGTTTGTTGTGTTATTGAATGGGAAAGGAAGTGGGGAGAAGGATGTTTTGTTAAATCTCTCTCAACATGGATTCATTCAACTTAAAAACTTATGGAACAATATTCTATGAACAAGTGTTCAGTAGTTGTCAGATTAACTTTTTAAGCAGCCATTCCTTTTTAAATAAAACACTTTTTAAGTCTGGCTTGTAATGGTCAAAAAGATTACTATTATTTTCTCTTTCCAAATATGATTTTATAAAATTGGCTGTAAAGAACCAGTTTTGGCAAAAATTGGTTCTGGTAAGAAATGTCTCTAAATGCTCTTTTTTTAGATTGAGGCAAAAAATTTAAGAATTTTGAGAAAAATGTGTCCTCTTTTCCCTATCTTTCATAAAAATCCCAAAATGCAATTCACTTCTCACACAAATATTTCTTTGTTTCTTCCCATTCTCTATTATATACTAATTTTGATCATAAAAGTCAAAAGATAACATTATTTCTTCTTAGGTCATCTTCTTATATGTTTGTTGAGTATTTGAATATCGGGCACTAACAAAAATATTAAGTAAGGACAACTATTTTAAAGGATACATTCACTTGAAAAAATAAGGCAATTACCCAAATACTTAAATCCCTCATTACTCTCTTCTACTCTCTTTATGTTAATTAAAAGGGTATTTCAACTAACTGAATTGTGGTCCCAATTATCTATATAACTGTCAATTATTTATATTTCATATAGAATAAACCTAAAAGTCTTATATATATTTTGAAAATAGAGTTGCTTGCCACATGTTTAAAAATGCACTAATACAGATATTTTCTAAAAAAAAAAAAAAAAAAAAACCCTAAAATTAAGTCTATTATGGAATATATCTGTCAAAACCAATCTACAGTTGAATATGGTTGCCTTGAAAAGTGAAAATATAGCAAAAATTCATCATATTCTCACACTGCTTGACATTTTTCCCATTGTGTCTCATCTATCCATTCAGCTAGTGCCTTCTGAAAAGACTGAAAAGATATCTCTAATCTTTCCAATGCCAAGGGATATCTCCTGGAATTCACTCTTCTTATTTTTGCTCTTCGAAATTGCTGTCTCTGCTAAAGGCTATAAAATACCTTGACCTGTGCATTTGCTTCCTATCCCTTGCTCTTTCTCTTAAATATTATTGCTTCATTCATCTTCTCCTCCTCTTCCTCCCCTCTCCAGTTTCCCAAGCATTTATTTTATTCAAAATTTATAATTGACCCATTCAGAAAAGGCTTAAAGCTGCATTTCTGTATCCTGAAATAAAAATCCATTCGAGCCTATTTGTACCTCTTCAAGTTTCCATCATCCTATTTCCCTCCTTCTAAGTGAGGAGTAGAGAGGAGAGGGAGGGGAAGCAATCTACTATCCAATTTCTTTCTAATCCTTTACAAACTTCCCTCACTAATTCATAACAATCCTATATCATAGAGAACTTCATAATTTCCAAATCTGATGACCTTTTCTCAGTCCTAATTCTCTTTGACTTCTCTGAACCCAAATATTAAGACCTTCTTTAACTAAAGAGATCTCTTTTTCCAGCTTCCAAAAGCATTCTACCATTCTCAGGCCTTTCCTCAGCCAGCAATGGCCATCCCCTTCCTTACCACTCTGAAGACAACTCTAGGTCCCATCTCTAATCTCAGTATTCTCAAATGATAGACAAATATTTGCCCTGGAATGCCCTTTTCATCACAATCCAGTAACACTTATCAAACACAGCAAATAAAAAAAAAAAAGGCTAAATGATTAAAAGACATTTATATAATCTTTTCAAGTCTGTAAAACAGTTTACATACATTAGCTCATTTGACCCTCAAAGGTTCCTTAACTAGAAATCATAGGACCTCAATTCAGATTCTACCTAGTACTGTATGACTGTAGGCATTTCACTTAACCTCTCTGAGCCTTTGTTTTCTGGTCAGTAAAAAGAAGGGATTGGAATAACGTGCCCATTTAATCTCCTCCCTCCCCCAAGATCTTTAATGGTATGATTCCGTAAGTTATTGTTATGCTCAGAACACATGAAGAAACTGAAGCTCAGAGATATTAAATACTTTGCCAATAATCAAATGCTGGAGTGTGTTGGAATCTTTACAAACTATTAAGTCATTAGAGTTGATAGAGACAATTATCTAATTTAGCATGGCTCAGTGTCATTGATCTGATCTTACATCTGGAGATGTTTGGGGCCAAAACCTGAAACAAGATACTAAGTAGAACTAATTGATACAATGCTTGTGTTCACACCTTTAGAAAGCTCATATAATCAATAAGTATTAAAAGTACTCATTAGAGTTCACAAATATGGGAGATTCACAGGAGTGCAGTAAGATTCCAACTCTATCTTCTTGATTCCAGGTCCTAGACTCACTCCTAACTCTGCTTCTAATTAGCTGGTTAATCTGATCCTTCATATAAAATGTTTTTTTGATTTTTTTTTTTTTGGGGGGGGAGAGTTGTTTTTTTCAGAGGCAATTAGGGTTAAGTGACTTGCCCAGGTCACACAGCTAGGAAATGTTAAGTGTCTGAGGCCATATTTGAACTAGGGTCCTCCTGACTTCAGGGCTAGTGCTCTATCCACTTGCACCACCTAGTTGTCCCTTTCACATAAAATGAAAAGATTGGTTTAGAAGTTCTCCCTCTAAGAATTCCTACCACTGCTTCCATTATAATTGAAGAGTCCATTATTCTTCTTCCAGCCATTCAAATTTGAAACCCCAGGTGTTTCTGTTTATGCATTTTTTTCCCTGACTCCTATGAGTGTACACGAATGTTTGTGTACTTGGAGCAGACAGAAAAATGCAGGCTTATGATAGAAGAAAAACTTCTTAATGCTTAGAGATATCCAAAAGTAGAATGCATTATCCAGGCAGGTTTCCCACCTTCCCTAGATGTCTTCAGGCTGGATCATTTCATTTGAGTGATACTGTTAAGGGGATTCCTGCATAGGAATGTTGAACTAGACAGATAAGTCTTTTAAGAGTCCTTACAAAAATTGACATTATAGAATTCAATTTTATTGACTTAAAATTTCATTAAACGAATTTTTCACAAATCACTATACTAAGTTGATTGACTAAGATAATGTGCTTCAAAAATGCCAGCGAGCCATTATACATATGGCCTATATAATATACTCATGTGTGACTATCAACATATATATGTATATTTATAAATGTATGTGTGTTTATATATGTATATGTGTATGTATATATATATATATATATATATATGCGTGTGTGTATCACATACATATATTAGATGGATTTAAACAAGTCCATATGTGGTCATATATACACAATGCATGCATTTCTTTACATGTGTATTATTGCTGTTCAGTCCTATTAGTTGTGTTCTATTCTTCATGGACCCATTTGGGCTTGACAAAGATACAGAGGGGTTTACCATTTCCTTCTTCAGCTCATTTTACATATGAGAAAACTGAGGTAACAGGGTTAAGTGACTTGTCCAAGGCTGCGCTTCTAGTAAGTATCTCCAATTACAGTTGAACTCAAGTCTTCCAGATCCCCACCAGGCCTGGTATTTTATCTAATGAACCAGTAGCTACACTATAGATTTATACATTCATATATACCCCTACCTCTCAAGAACATCTTGAAAAAAGAGCGAGACAAATGTCATTTCAAATAGGTTTTTGTTTTAAAAATATTAATCATGATATGTAATATGAACCATAGGCATGTGAAAACCAAGCCATTCTCCCTAAAATCTATTTTGAGTATTCCTCACCCCCCCCAAAAAAAAATCTACCCTCGAAAATAAAGTAGATAATTACCATATGGAATTTAAGTTTCATAAAGGATTTTCTATAATAAAGAGATAATTTAGGAATCTAAAAACTAGAAAATAAAAGTATAATGCCAGCTTTTAAGTAAGATACATTTACGATTTTAACATAAGAGAAAATGCTATATATTTTTTGGATATGTTAAAAGTCATGAATGTCATCATTAGATGTTTTCACCTACAACAAATGAATGATTCCTGATAAGTTCTAACAGTTGGTTAAAAGACAACTTTTGCAGAGACAATATATTGCTAATTGGCATATAAAAGCAGCTAACCATACCCAAGACCTACTTTTTAAAAGTATTTAGAGTAATCAATTTTAAAACATTCAAAAACAAATTCAGTAAAACAAACAAAAAACCAGAACAGAACAGAACAATGAGCAATATAGGATGATAAACCACAAATCCATAAGATCCTCAAGAAGCAGGCAATTCACCTCAAGACACAGAGGTGATATGCAAAATGGTATATGCTTTTTGGTACAAGGGTAATTAGGGCATATTTGTTTTGCTTTTCCAGAAAGGAATAATTAAAGTGCTTGATAATTAAAAGAAATTAATTTAAAAATAAAAATGACTTGAAAGAAAACCCTTCAACTCTTTCCTAGTCAAAAGCGTTCCACTTTAAGATCTATTTTATTAGGGAAGAATCTCAAATTTCTCCAAGATGTTTTACAATCCGCTTGGAATCAAAGCAACTCATAGCTTTTCACCACACTAAAGTGAAAGCCCAAGGCCACCATCCAAATAGCCTTAACATCCTTCCTTCTCTAACCTACTGCCATTTCAAATGTTAATTTAACCAATTAACCTTCAGAGGTCTACTACTTTATCAAATCTTTAGCCTTTATCTACACACAAAAAAAGTAAAACTAACAGCATTTTATTGAGAAGAAAAGAAACACATATAAATAGAAAGAGTAATTCAAAAGGCCAATATAATAATTTAAGATAAAATAGCACCCAAGATAATTGTAAACAATAACATTGAGGAAAGAGATAACAGAAGGAATATAAAGACAATGAAAGGAAGAAATCAAAGCAAAAAGAAAGCATAAAAAAAGTACAATAAAGGACACATGGGAATGGTCAACTTCAATTACCAAAAAGAAAAACAACTTAATGTTAAGACAAACAAGCTGTTTTGTCTAGGAAAATAGTTATCACGAATGATATCTACTTTCATTCACAGGACTGCCTAAACCAAACTGGCACAATTACCAGCCTATTCGTTTCTTCTTTAGATGAATGATTTCATTAAACTCTTCTACCCCAAACCACACCATAAAACATTCCCTTTCTTTTCTTCTTCTTCTTCTTCTTTTTTTGCCTTATAATCTCTATTTACTATTTAGTCAGCTAATTCATGTAAAAAAGATCTGTACTAAAATGTATAACAGGTGCTCAATTAAAATGATTAATCTAATACTGATAAGGAGTCTGTAATTATTTTTCCAAAGTCCAATACAGTGAAGTTAAAGGTGGCAGATAGCTGATTGGGAGCAAAACCTAGTTTAAAATCTCTTGCTGGATTCTCTTTTAACTAAGAATTACTTCCTTGAAGTTGTTTCAAATTTGAGAGAAAGGGCAAAAAGATATTATAAATGGTGTCTTGTGAGATGCTGGATTTCCATCACCAAGAAATGTCATCGAGTGGTGCAGTAGAGAAAACAATTTGGATCCAAAGGACCCAAGTACGAATGATGACTCTGATATTTATTACCTATGTGACCTCAGGGCAGTTGCTTAACCTCTCTATGAAGTCTTTCTTTAACTATAACATATTAATTTGGAGGATTGGACTCCATGACCTTTAGAGTTCTAAATCTAGAAGCCTATGAAGAAATGGAGGAAACTGAAGCCTACAGAAGTGAAATGGAATTGAATTGGCCCACCAAATGTCATCCAGTTAACCTTTCACAATGGCAACAAAGGAAAAGAAAACAAACATCTAAATAACATTATAGTTTTTAAGAGGTTCAGAAAATACAAAAAAAATTTAAATTCTACCAATTCAGAATCTGTAGCGATAACATCTAGATAATTAAAAATTTAATCTTTGCTATATATAATACAAACATATATGCACTCACGTATAAAGGGTTTTCCAAGTAAAAGTATAAATTAAACCTGAAGAGTTTATACTACTTAATATATTTTAAAGGATTCTGACACCTTAATTTTGTTGTGAGAATAGAATACTGTTAATTACAAAAAAAAATTCTATTTGTAAACAATCACTCTTAAATGACCAGAAAACAGATTTTTTAATCTATGCAGATTTAGAAAGAAAAAGATATTCAATTACTCTATTTTCCCTTAATAAGCTATATAAATTCATTATAAAGAAATGCAACATGTTTATTTTGAACAATGTGATAAATTTCAGGCAGATCTTGGCCAAGTTCCCTACAATCACCTTTATTAAACACTTAAACACTTAACTATGTGCCAGGCACTATACTAAGAGCTGCAGATTAAAAAAAAAAAAAAAAAAAAAAAAGCATAAGATAGTCCCTCTGTCCTAAGAAATTTAAATCTAATGGAAGAGAAAAACATGTAAACAAATAAATACAAAGCAAGCTGTATATGATAAATAATAACAGAAGGAAGGTACTGAAAAGGTGTTGGAAGAGCCTTTCTTATAAATATGGGGTTTTAATTGAGAATTAAAGAAAGCAACAAAAGTGACTAGGCCAAGTAGAAGAGGGAGAATATTCCAGATATGGGAGACACAGAAAATGCCAGGAGTCAGGAAGTGTCTTGTTCATGGAAATGCCAGGTCAATGTCAATGTACTGAAAAATATATATTAAGAACTAAGAGCAAGAATGGAGAAATAGGAGGAGGCTAAATTATGAAGGGCTAGAATGACAGAGCTTTTTGAACTTAGTTTTGGAGGCAATAGGAAGCCACTGAGGTTTACAGATTGGGGAGAAGGCAGGGAGTGAGACAAGATCATTGGACAGGCCCTTTAAGAAGCTCACTTCAGTGGCTGAATGGATAACGGACTGAAGTGAGGAGGGACTTGAGAGGCAGATTCTAAGGTGATAGTAATTCAGTGTGTAGTGATGAAGGCCTGCACCAGTGATAACATGCCTAAGAAAGAGATGCTTTAAAGAAGGAATTGACAAGCCTTGGAGACAGATTGAAGACAAAAGATAAGGAACAGTAAGAAGCCCAGATGCCTCCTAGACTGTGAGCCTGAAGAACTTGTTGTTGCCTTTTACAATAAAATGGAAAGGAGAAAGGGAAGTGGGATTATGGGGAACCATAAAGGAGTTTTGTTTTAGACATACAGAACTTAAGCTGTCTACTGGATATCCCAATTCAAGTCATCTGAAAGATAGGTGAAGATGAGAGTCACACATAAATTATACCAGCCCTATCCCTCTCTAGTTATGGAATAATGATAACATCAAATCTGTCATTGTTCTCAGAAAGGATATATTGATCTATTTCATTATGACCCTATTACTATTCCCATAACTTTTTAGACCAGAGCTGCCTTTCCCAAGCCACCACTCTGCTATGGGTGATGTCTCCCCCATTAGAATATAGTTTAGAATACAGTGGCCATTGCTTTTCTATTTGAATACCAGGGATTAGCACAGTGTTTAGCACATAATAACTTTTAAAAATTCTTTGTTAAATTAAAAATAAACTATAAGTGGCTCCTTTTGCCTTTTAAATATATTGTAAATTCCTTAACCTAGTACTCACTGAAGGATGTCTATATAGATTCCAAATTACCTTTCAGTCTTTTGATTTATTCCATGTACCTTGCATTCAAGCCAAACTGCTTACCTTAACTCAGTGGTTCTCAAACTTTTATTCGCAATATCTTTATACTATTAAAAATTATTAAGTATCTGTCCCAAGAGTTTTTGTTTACATGGATTATATTTATAGATATTTATCATACTAGAAATGAAAACTAATTTTGAATTTGTAGACCTTCAGCAGCCCTGTTTGTAGTGGCTAAAAACTGGAAAACAAATGGATGCCCATCAGTTGGAGAATGGCTGGGTAAATTGTGGTATATGAACGTTATGCAATATTATTGTTCTGTAAGGAATAACCAGCAGGATGAATACAGAGAGACTTGGAGAGACGTACATGAACTGATGCTGAGTGAAATGAGCAGAACCAGGAGATTATTACATACTTCAAACGATACTGTATGAGGATGTATACTGATGGAAATGGATCTTTTCGACAAAGAGAGCTAATTCAGTTTCAATTGATCAAGGATGGACAGAAGCAGCTACATCCAGAAAAAGAACACTGGTAAATGAATGTAAATTGTTTGCATTTTTGTTTTTCTTCCCAGGTTATTTATAACTTCTGAATCCAATTCTCCCTGTGCAACAAGAGAACTGTTCGGTTCTGCACACATATATTGTATCTAGGATACACTGTGACATATTTAACTTGTATAGGACTGCTTGCCATCTGGGGGAGGGGGTGGAGGGAGGGAGGGGAAAAGTTGGAACAGAAGTGAGTGCAAGGAATAATGTTGTAAAAAAAAAAATTCCCAGGCATGGGGTCTGTCAATAAAAAGTTACAATTGAAAAAAAAATTAAAATAAAATAAAATAAAACGAATTTGTAGACCTTCAGATAGGCTTTCAAAGACCCCTAGGCTACTCTGGATCACACTCTGAGAAACACTGCTAACTCATGCCCCATCACATTCTACTGAAATATATTCACGTGAGTAAGCATATAATAAGCTCAAAAGGCCTTCCTTGGTTTTACACAATGCTTGGTATCTTCTCTGAGATTAACTCAGCCTATAACTTGTCCCCATCGAGCCACTTATTTACATGTCCTCTTCTCCAATGCATGCTCTCTGAGAGATTGAGTTGTAATTTTTGTAATTTTCCACCCCCATATTTCTTAAGTCTGTATTGGAACATTATAAGTTAAGTGAGCAATGATGTTTTATATATACTGCTCAGAACACAGATTTACTAGAAATGGTTTGTTCACAATTGCTTCTATGTATGCAAGAGGTTAAAAAAAAAAAAAAAAACTGTCTCCCTCAAATGAATGTGAGCTCCTCAAGATTAAAGCATGTCTCCTTTTTCATTTTTGTATCTCAAGTGCCTAGTACTTACTAATATGCTTATTAAATGCCTCTAGATTATCTTGATTTAATAAAACTGTTGTTTTAAATCAGAACCCTCACTGTACATTTCTCCCAAATTTAGACTTTGTCCCTTGGTCTTAAAACTGAGTAGATTGTCTAAGTCCTTGTTCCACAAGACAGCCATCATGTCAATGAAAATAGCCATTATGTCCTCTCAAAATATTCTCTTGCACAAGTCAAACATTCTCAGTTTCTCCAATTTATTCTTTCATACCCTGGCTTCTCATCATCTTGGTTGCCTTCCTGTCATCTCCCTACAATGTCTCAACGTCCTTCTTAAAATATAATGTCTAGAATTGAATGTCTAGAAAATATAAATCTAGATTTGATCTTATCAGAGCAGAGCAAAGCATAACTCTCATTTTTCTCATTAAGGGTACTGTGCTTCTATTAATGCAGCTTAGGAAAGAAAGCATTAGCTTTTTTAGTTAGTTTAATTAGTTAATTTGTATCAGTTCTTTTCCCATAAAAGCTGGTGTCTAGTCATTCTTCCTCCTATACTTATACATTAATTAAAAAAAAACAAAACAAAACATCTTTTCGGATTGTGTTATCCAAAATGTTCTTACAACTGTCTTCAAAAAAATTGTTAAACATGCCATTTATACCTTTATCCAAGTAGCTGACAAAAAAATAGCATGGGCCATAGATCCCTGCAGCAATCCACTAGAGACTCTGCTCCAGGTTGACAGCAATCTCTTGACACTCAATTATTCAACTAGTTTCTAATCCATCTAAATAGTCTAACATTGAGCCTTATATTCATGTTGCTAACAATGACAGCATGAGAAACTCTGCCAAATGGTTTGTAGTAGAAATCCAGATACACTGTCTATTTTATTTTATCTATGAGTCCAAAAACACTGTCGAAAAAGGAAATATTAACTAATTAAAATCAGGTCATTTCAAATTATTATCTCTAAATACTTACAAGCCATATTTAAAATAACACATACTAGAATACTGGGAGGAATTAACATTAAGGTCACTGCCTATAGATTTCACTTTTTTCCTTTTAAAAAAAAAAAAAAGGAAAAATGTATCTATCATCTTTATGGCATTGCATTATCTATAATTTTTCAAATATCAAATTCCCATTAACCATTTTATTCTATCCTTAAAGCTAAAAAGATTATTCTCCTTGAGAAAAATAAGAAGGAAGATAAGACAAATGGTTGTACTTTCTCTCCAATGTCTATCTTCCCATCCTGGAGCCCTATTCTTTCTTTAAAATTCTTCTTGCCCTTCCACTAGTAGATAACACCAAAGAACTGGGGCGTCAGGAGAGTGCATTTCAGAATTAATGACAGTTTGTTCCAAATACAAAGTATATAGTACTTTTAAGTTTATAAAATGCTTGCCTAGTTTATCTATAAAAAAGGTTATAAATAAGAGCAGTATTTCCCAAAGTAATACAAAGGATTCAAAGCATCAACAGCTCAAAGTCACTCAAGTTCCCATTGCAAAATCATCTTTAATATTTCACTTTCCCTCAAGTGCAGTATCCTCATTTAACAATTAAGAAATCAAAACCCACTGCAGGAAACAAACTGGCCTGAGAGTGCATGGCCCACCATCCAGCTAAGACCCACAGCACCTCTTACCCGAATTAATTTAATTGCCTCAGCTTCCAGTCTCCCTTCTCCAGTTTATCCTCTCCCCAGCTGCTAACCTCATAGTTCTAAAGTACAACTCTGGTCATGTCACACCCCCAGATCAAGAAGTCTCATTGCGTCTAAGAGAAAATGTTTAGAACTTAAAAGTCTTATTAACCTCACTCCAGTCTTTCTCCGAACCCCACTGCATTCTCTATTCTCCAGCCAAAGGACCTTATATAATATTCCATCCCCTGCTTTCATGCCTTTTTAGAAGAAATTTCTCAGGCTAGAAAGGTATCTATTTCTACTTCCTGATTCTCCTACTTGCTAATTGCCTCAATCACTGTTTATTTTAGTGTGTATGTTATCTATGTCTCCTATATTTACTTTCCTGTGAACATTGTATTTCTTCAACTCAGAATAAAAGCTTTTTGGAGGGACTCTCTCACTTTTGTATTTATATTCGTAAAACCTCAAATAGTATCTAGCCCATTCAGCCTAGGTATCAGATGAATGCTTATAGGGATTGATTCTACCTCTTTATAAAGTGGCACATAATTCTCATTTTCATATTCAGCTTAAGGCTTATACCCAGGAGAGTTAGATGCCAAATAACCAAAACCACACATTCCAAAATATTCTCTTCTTGACCTTTTCACACATGATGAAAACACTCCTTTACTGGTCTCAAGATGAGCCTATATGTTATTCTTCTTTTTTGTCTCGTTCTTATGTCTGGCCAAAACATTCCAAATTATATGGTTCAGAGGGAATGATCACCTAGTAAACTCATCCCTTACAATTCTTTTCCTGCTATTATCACTGTTGGAAACAGAAGTAGACTGCGCAACTCTGAGGTCCATTTTTGTTTTCATCATTTTGTTTAGTGAGTTGCCATGACCAAAGAATTAATCACCTAAAGGTGACTTTATTGTAAGGAGCTAC
Organism: Antechinus flavipes; assembly: GCF_016432865.1. Taxonomy (NCBI): domain Eukaryota; kingdom Metazoa; phylum Chordata; class Mammalia; order Dasyuromorphia; family Dasyuridae; genus Antechinus; species Antechinus flavipes. The sequence goes on from NC_067398.1 coordinate 321,091,717, forward strand.
TTTGTACTTCACTAGGGTGGTTCTTAGCAGACATAATCTGTCCCTGAAATCATACCTGAAACTTTGGAACATTATGCCAAATATTGTACTGGTATAGCCTTACATTACTCCTATAACTTGATGAGACATCAAAGTAGAATTTATATGTAGGCATTTCTAAATAAATACTAAAAGACTAAAACAAGTAGTACAGAAAGTCATTTAAGAGGAATAATCTTGCTGCCAACTATTAAAGTTCAATCTTTTGACAAGAAAATATTAATATAAAGAAAAAATGAAATATGACATTAAAAGCAAAATGTCAAGTTAGAAATGACAAAATAATATTAAAGATTTTCAAGTTATATCCAATAAAAGGTGCTTTTAACTCACCAGGATCAGTTCTACCTAAGGCTTCCAACAAAATACTCACTCACATTTGTTCATTTTAATGTAGTATGGCACTAACATAATACAGACCTAGATAACTTTCTCTCTTCCTCTTAATAAGGGTAGTAAAACCTGGAAATCAGCTTCTTGCATGCCTTAATAAGTTCCATAATCACACTGGTGATGTTAAATGCACTTACCTGAATACATTAAAAAACAATTATTATCCTACAACAATTAGGGAAGAGCCATCCATGCCCAGTGCCCCAAATTCTGTACAGCACTGTCATAATGCATATATGGATTATTCTTCAGTCCAAATGAATTAACATTTGGCCACCAAAAAACAGTAACATTCCATGCCATCATAAACAGCAAATTTGATTATGAAAAAATGTTAGAAAGATCTCTTAAGAGTCTTAAAATAAGTCTTAAATTTTTAAAATAAATATCGCTGACCACAATACCCTTTACGTAGCCTTTCCCCTCTTCAGGATTATAAGAGGACCTGCAAGAAGATAGGGGTAGGGAAAAGTTCCTTAAGTGCAGTTATTGACAAAAATGTTATTGCTACATAACAAAAATGGGATTAAAATCATGGCTTCTTACGATCTCATCAAATTTCAACTGAATGATTTTATTTTAAATAAAATGTTCAATAAATGTAGCCTCTTACTCTAGGGAAAGTAAACTTTTTTTTTTTTAATTTAAAGAAATATCTAACAAATATCAATATAACATCCCAGAGAAGAAAAGATCTAGAGATCTGTACAACTGGCTGTAAAACCGGCTTGTACTTAGCACAATCAGAGCTTTATAATACTTTTTAAGTTGGTATATATGCAAATCAATGCTACATGAAACAATTAGCACATACCTTTAAGCCAACCTCTCTTCTTCCCACCAAAGCAATCTGTGTACAATATACAGCAGGTGGCCAATCTGTTTTATAGCCTTTAAGCTCCCAGCACACTCTTTGGTAAAAACAGTTTGTTTTTTGTTCTAGCTGTATTTTTTTTTTTAAATCAGTTTTTAAAACAGTTAAGGATAATCATTTGTGGTATATTTAAGTAATGAAGTTTCTGCAGAAAAAAAAATTTAAAAAAAAGTTTGTTGTTTTTTTTTTTCAAGACAAATTGCCCAACAGAATAAATCTATGTTAATGGTCCCTCCTAGGTGAATTTGGATTCCAAAGTGTCACACAAGCAGTGAAAATTTACACTAGTACTTATGGGCAGGAACTTGGGACCAGTGGTGCCACGGGGATAAAATTAAAGTCTATAACAAAGCAAAGATTCAGTTAGAACTTCTGGAAATCTATCCATAATGTTTTTCTGGGAATCTACAAAAGCATAAATATGACTACACCCTGGAGTATGTGCCAAATGATGTGGGGCAGGGTGGTGAAGTACCTCAGATAAATTTGGAGGGGGAAGGGAGGAGGTATAGTATACTATTTTTTGCCCCATCTTGTTATGAAAATTAGTCTTCTGGATGATTGTTCACCATAAAAAAATGAATAAAGAGGACAAGTCCAAAGGAAACTCCAAATGATAATTTTAAAAAGTAGCATAAAGTAGGGTACTTTAACTTGAAAATTCCTTGGCACAATGCAAAAAGAACCCCTTGTTCTGAATGTCACTGCCTTTTAACAGAACAGATTGTTTTTATTTATTTCTTTTTAAAAGACTAAGAAGACAACAAACAATAAAAAAAAAATGTTAAAAAAATTAACTGAGGATATTGTTTCTTTTTTCCTCTCTAACTCAAACCTCTAGGACAGTAAAGGCAAAGTCATTTAAATCATTTCCTTAGTAATACAAGTAATATTTAAATAGATTTAATAGTGCTGCTCCAAACCAATGAATTATGAGTTTAAAACCTATTAAAATGTAATGTTTTTTTCCTGAGCTGAGGGGAGAGAGATTTAAATCCACTGAATTTTAATATTTCAGCTTGAGCTGCAGGAGGTAGAGAAAGTCCAAATGAACTATTCCATCAGCACCATTCAAGCATGAACATTTTAATCAGTTTTACTTCCTTGGAGTTCTCTAACACAGTTTACGCTGTCATTCTGAAAGCACTTAACACAGAGAGTGTGAAAAACCACCAAGGCTTGTTATTGCCTTCACAATTGATGGCAAATAATTTTGCAGACTTCCTATCATTAAAATGTCACTGCTAAAAATTGAGGTTCAGCATTTCTTGTGCTAAACTGCATTTCCCCTGAACACCATCACATACCTGTTTTTAAGAGTTGGGTTTCTTTCTCTTTTGAGGGGGAAGGGCATATTTCTCCCTCATCTCAGAGATAAATGAGCAAAAAAAAAAAAAAAAAAAAAAAAAGGAACCCATATTTTTCTCTGCCATAAGTCAAACATCTTCTTTGTCAATGTTCAGCTAAAGTAACATGGTTTTTAAAATGGTAGGTCCTCTGGTGAAATTCTTATCAGGTTTTAAGCTGTCTCTCATATTAAACAAAATTGTATTCACAACAGCACGTGCTGATTATATAGTGTAATGGATTAAAAAAAAATTTTTAAGATAGTTAGATGACTCAATTTAATAATACAGGAAATGAAAACATCATTCCTAATTAGATCATATTACTGATTTAAAACTACAATTTGTGTGTTCCAACAGAGTGATCTTGCAGAGACTCTAATTTTAAAACACAGTAGCTAGTAGGACACAGGACAGACCAATACAGACACTTGTATATTTTCTTCCCTAATACGAAAAATTTAAGAGGCAAGAGTGGAGGAAACATCACCATAAAAATGGAATAAGGTCAATTCAAAATAAAGCAAAAATATTTGTCATTGGAAAGAATCTAAATAGATATTTCCTGTGGGTTTTTTCCCCTTATAAATAAAAGCTGGAAGATATTTGGCTTGTTTCAATCTATCAACAGTTTTAAACTGAACATGACCTGTGAAAGAAATCATTATAACTAGTGTCTCGTTCCATTAAACACAACTAGCGTATTGTCAAGAGGACAAGCAGTCTCTCCAGGTTCCAGGCTCACTCCAGTATTCGGCATTTAAACTGCATGGATCACTGACTGGGTTCATTTACCAATGAAGGTAGAATAATATTGCAGAGCAAAAAAACGGTGCTTCATCAGATTTCATTAAATCTGAGTACATTTATACTTATATGGGGTAGTGTGCAGACATAGGTGAAAAGATATGTCTTACCTCTAAGTACATATGTCCTCCCATCCTGGATTAACCTTTGCCATTTCTTTTATTTACTAAATGCTACATATTATATTCTTGTTAGGGAAATGAAAATCAAGTTATCCCTACATACTTTCTAGCAGAAGATCAAATACTACCCCCCAAAAAAAGAAATTTAATAATCAAAAAGACAAGTACAGCCACCACTAGAGTAGGGGGTGCATTTAAAATTCCAGTGTTAGAAAAGAAAGTATATTGCTCACTAGAAATAATCAAGCTTTAAGACACAAACAGCACAATTAATAACCACCTCAATAAACTCACAAGTTCATTTTAATTAAGCCTCCATTTGTTGTACACTAATCTAGATTTATTTGTTTCCATTCTTTTTCCTCCAAAATGGTCTGACTCCATGATTTGCATTCCATTTTCTGTTTGTGTGCAAACACCTCAAATTTCCCACCAGGTCCATAACTACAACACATGCTGCTCTGATAACCTGTTACTCAACTGGGTCATTTTACAAATAAAATTGGGGAAGAGGCAAATAAAATTAGCTCCATTTAAAAAGATAATCCATACACAATATGTTCTCCAGAAATGCTGTTATAAATGACACACATCCAAGAATTCCTTACCTAAACAAGATAAAACTGCTACTTTGTGCAAAACTAAAATATTGGAAAACGGGATAAATATTAAATACACACACATACATATATGGAGAGGGACACACACACACACACACACATATACATATACATATACATATATGGAGAGGGAGAGAGAGAATGTGTGTGAAGTGATAAACAGAAGGGAATTATATCTCATTTTTTATTCCTACTTTTATTTATTTTTTAAAGCAAAAGACAACATGAAAATAAACCACATACACTTTGGTAAACAAGCAATAAATTATCCAGAAAAATACTGCATAAATTATACCTCTGCCCCTCCCCCCCAAAAAAAAAAAAAGAAAAAGAAACAGAAACAAACTCAGGTGTCCCCCAATAAAAGGCAACCATTATTGCGCCTAACCCATATAGGTTCTACATGTTATCGGTTCAACAAAGAGTGAACCCAAAGTTCAAAGTAATCCAGTAACCTCCCACATGTGCAATCATAAATCAATAGCTAACATTATAGTAGGCTCGCTATATCCTTTCTGATCCATGTGACTTTTAGTAATTAAAATCTAAACAATGCCAACACAGAGTCAAACATGCTACTTATCTATAGATTTTATATACACACACATACATATATATATATATATATATATATATATATATATATATATATAAATATATTTTTTTAAATGTGACTTTTAACCACTTATTTTATTGCAACAATGCTAATAGAAGACTGTAGTTGGAGTTAGGTAATGATGAGAAATGTATTCATCTCCCACTTTTCCTCACTAGAGCAGAAAAGACAACAAATGTGATTCATGGCTCTACACGATTCGCTCGGATTCATCCCCTTCTTTTTCTAAGGGGCACTTCAGAGGAAATAAAGGTTATTCTTTTCCATTTATATCTTCTAATTGACTACTAGTATTTCCTTGTGGTCAGAGGAACAGAAAATAGAGTTAGAAATAGCCTATTAAAAACGAGCTACAATCATCCTACTGCTCCACTGCTGTCAGCAATGATCAGAGAGTTCTGATTTCCTTGTTAAAAGACAGAGGCATAATTGAAGCAGTATCTTCACTTCAGATTGATTATTCTGCAACCCTTATCCACATCTTCACTCAGCAATTTGAATTTTAATGAAAGTAAATGGAATAATTAGCATTTCAAAGTGTGTTTGATACACTGAATAAAAAAAGGAAAAGACTTTTGTGTATAATCTATACACAAAAGAAAAAGTAATGGGGAGGGAGCAGAATAAGGAAAGTACACTTGTTGTGTCTTCATTAGAATAACTTAAAAAACTGCTAACATCAGCTGCATAATTATAAATGTGAATAAAGTGTTATTAATCTATAACTCATTTCTGTCTTAGGGAGTCTGAACACTTTGAATTGTCTTTTGCCTCTTTTTGCATCCCCAGTGCTTAGCACAGTGCCTGGTACAGAGGAGCTTCTTAATAAATTTTTACTGATTAAATGATTGTTTTCACTTTTCCTGCAGGCACTATCCAAGTTCATAGTGTCTTACAAGACTTTTATGAACACTAATACCAATACTGAAAGTAAGCATTTGAATAATTCAGTGAATAATTTATCAAACAGGTGGAGAGATTTTTTGATGTCTTGGGAGGAGAAGAGTGTTAATATTTATTTGAAAAATTCTCTAAGTGAAACAATATCTTTAAAATATATGTGTATGCGTATAAATATACACATACACACATATATAGACTATATTGATCTATAAATACATATACGTATGAATATATACACATACATATCTGCATGTCAATTTAACAAGATTATAATCCATACTCTTCCTGTATGTTGGTTACAGAAGCTTATTTTACACATGAAGTTAAAGTTCCTAAGAGTAAGAATCTATTCTTGGGGAGGAAAAGTATAAAAATATACATTTCTTCACTTCATTGGTGAGAATGTGATCAAAAATTTTCTGATATAGCAATCAAATTTATAAGGTTTAAGCCAAACTACTTAATTTCATTTTACTGTTCACCACTTTTGCTCATCTAAAGGAATCAAATTGAAAATAAGAGCTAATTACAAACACTATTAGAGCTAAAACAGAAAGACCACATACCCCAATGATTGCGTTCAGTTCTGCCATGGTCACTTGCTTGGCACGTTCCACAGCCTGCACCACTTGTTGCTGGTGCTATAAATGAAGATCAGAAACAGAATACAATTATTTGTTTTCTAGTCAATCAAGTACAGCTTTTCTTCCTATCATGTTTTCTAATTTCAATTACATACAGGGATCGAAATCAGAAGACCCCCGGTTTCCAAAATATACACACATGGAGGAGTATGTTTATGTTTGTAAGTGTCGAGATGTTCACAAAGTTAAAAAAATATTTTGAGTATTTTTCTTACAAGAACTGTTATATATTCTTCCTTCCCCCAAACCAATTAATTTGTTACATACTCTCCCAAAAAACTCAGAATTCTAATTCCATTAAAAAATTTTTTTCTGAAAACATTTTCTAGAGGTATTTTTGAGATGTCCTTCTCAATGTCTGTATGAGCAAATATTGCCAAAGATGCACAGAAATGAAAAGTCACATTGCTTTTGAAAAATGTTCATTTTATTATTATGTAGTCTTTCATATTTAAGACATATGTATGTTTTGTGGCAGTGTAGCTTATATATTTTAGAGTAGTGCTATATTTTATTTAACTATGATTTAAAATCTACAAATACTAGAGTAATTTTTTCATTAAAAAAAAATTGCCCAAAGAGCAAATTAATGCTAATATAGGAAGATTTCTTTGTCCAGTAACAACAACAACAACAACACACACACACACACACACACACACACAAGAACTCAAGTCAAAAATTTTATAGATGGTGAGATAGAGGTGGTCAAATCCAGTGGTATGAAAGTCTGTAATAGCGAGGGAGATGGTTGCATATGTATATATAGCTATATCTGAGTCAACAATTGCTCTAAATTATAAAATACATTTTCAAATTAATATGTACAATGAAATATTGCTCTTTAAGTACATATAGAGTGTTACTTGAAATAAGATATATGGAGACCATTCAAGGAAGTTTAATTAACAATTATATTTTATTATATTTAGTTTTACCTATATGGTAATCTCATGTATCCTCAAAACAGAATTAACAAGGTTCTGGTTTATTTTCTAACTGAAGTCCTAACTATAGTTTACTATACTGTCATCATCATGAAAAAGTGGGCATTTTCTTGCTAACAGACAAGTTATAAAGAATTCTGTGCTGAACTCTTCTTAGAACTCAATTAGATGAGTAGCTAACTTCAATTATTAATTTCAAGTTGAATAAGTAGCATATAAACTTAAATTGGACAACATACATAGTTCATCAATTACCCTAGTATATAAAATTGCCCCTTCTAGATTCCTAGATATAATTTCACTATATTAAATATATATTCATTCAACTCAAGCACAGAAACTACCAGTCCCACTCCTCCTTTGTTAAAAGAATGGTAAATGCACATCCACAACTACTGGATGGAAACATGAAGTTCCAGTACTCATTCTTCAGCTTTAATTATCTATTTTCACCAGCATTCTCTCAATTTATGAAGGTTACACACCCCACACACAATTAGATAGCTTTAAGAATTGTTATGGTCAAAAACTGTTATCACCTGGTAGCCAATTATCTGGTGATAAAGGCTTTCCAAACTTTGTTCGTTAACCCTAAGCCATTACTAGCTAGCTCCATAGTCAAAGTATCTCCTGTTTGACAGGCCAGGCCAGCACTTTCAAGTTGTTCAAGTCAATGACTAGGCATCAGAGTAAATTCTAAAATCTTAATCTTGAATCTGTTTTTGACACATGTGTATCTTAATGTAGGAATTAAGGCTTTAAGAAAGCAATTCTGAAGGCTAAAGTAAACACTTTCCACAATTCCCACATTTCTTAATGAAACCTGTCCAACAACAACAAAAAAAAAAACACCACATAATTAAAACAGCTAAGAAACAGAAAATCATAAACATAGAGGTCAGTAGTGCTGAAGATTCAATTTTCTATCTTGAAACAACGGACCACTGAAAACACAGAGAACTAAAAACTAAAAAAAGTCCAACCTACTTATTAAAAAAAAAGTACCATTGTACACATACCACTCCCATTTTACACCAAATATTCATGAAAGGTGCTTTGAGACTAGATGGCATGAAAGCACATCAACAGAGAACCCTCCATTAATAAACATACACAGAGAGCTCATACTGTTTCCCAAAACCAAGGCAAATAACAATGCCTCAGCCTCCTTGGACTTTATTCTGGGATGGTAATTGTGTGGTGACAAAGGAAGAACAAAGGGTCAAATCAAAACGTGGCAGTCAGATGTTGTGAAAATAAGTTTGCAAGAAATTTAAATTAACAATGGAATTCTTAAGTTCAACTTCCTGCTGAAGGCAATGACCTATAGGTTAATAATGTAATATAACCTAAACTGTTCCTCTAGTGGAAAATTTGCTTTCTCATTGACTATTCACAACTACCATTATTAAGTTGATCAACTGTGATGGACTTGGCTCTTCTCAACAATGTGGTGAGTGTCAAGGAAATTCCAATCTTGGGATGGAAAATATCATCCACATTCAGAGAAAAAATGATGGAGAATGGATTGAAGCATAGTATTTTCACTTTTTTTGTTGTTTGCTTTTTTCTTTTTCCTGGTTTTTTTCCCTTTTGGTATGACTTTACTTGTACAGTATAATATGGAAATATTTAAAAGACTTGCATATATTTAACCTTTATCAAATTACTTATTGTTTTGAGGAAGTAAGAGAGAGAGGGAGAAAAATCTGGAACACAAAGTATTATAAAATTGAAAGTTGAGAATTATCTTCAATACTATTGAGAATTTTAAACGAAAAAAACTACTATTCACTGAACATAGTATCATTGTATGCTATTGTTGGAAGGGATCTTAGAAGAAATCTGACCCAACCTCTACCAAAACATCAATCTTTATGCAATTGTATTTTACTATGAACGCTCATCTGTAAAATTTGTTTTAACACTGGAGTTCCGACTATAAGCTCTCAAGGTATGTTTTCTTTATATTCTAAATTTGAAAAACCATAGTTAAATAAGAACTTTAAGAGGTTTGCAGAAATTGGTACATTGAAATATTTTCTCCACTTTTCATGGATTGCCCTTAGTTAACTGAGCTTTCTTTTAAGTTAAAAATAATTCTCTAATGCACAATTAACAATTCTTTTTTTTTCTTTTTCTTTAAAACTAGTATTATTTTCTAATACATTGGTGGGTCCTTTCACATTTATTTCTCCTCTAAATATTTCACTCCTTCTATTTTACCATATGTCTTATTTTCTCTTCCATAGCCTTCTTTACCCAGTTTACCCACATCAAAAGTGGCTGATGGCCTACCAGGAGTCCACAAACTACGGCCCGCAGGCCAGATGCGTGGGGCAGCTGAGGATAATTATCCCCCTCACCCAGGACTATGAAGTTTCTTTATTTAAAGGCGCACAAAACAAAGTTTTTGTTTTTACTATAGTCCGGCCCTCCAACAGTCTGAGCGACAATGAACTGGCCCCCTATTTAAAAAGTTTGAGGATGGCATTAGCCACTATTTCTTAATACCCTGTCAGATAGGAACTCTGTACTTCTACCAAGCAAACCAGTAAAGGGATGATAGTCATAGCCCAAATAAAATCAAAGTGAAAAGGGTGACCTCTAAAAGGATCTTATCAGAGAATCAAATATGCCCATTTGTTGGGTTTTTTTCTCCTTTTCTGAATAAAACCATGAAATATACATCTTCCAGCATAAAGGAATTAGAAATGCATGGTTAAGTAGCCAAAAAAGTGATAGCCTAATGCAATTCAAGGAGCACTTAAAACTCCTACTATGTACAGCACTGTGCAAGGAATTTATTACACTGTTATGAAATGTAATAATAAAGCAAATAGCAAAGAGAGAAACAAAGTTTAGGATTTGTTTCCTCTCTTCGCTCAATTCCTCCATCATTACTGCAGGACAAATGAGGTTTACATTTAGTATGATAGAAAAAGTGCTGGATTCTTCATGCAAGAGAATCATGCATGAAACACAATATAAAATTCAGGAATTCTTAAGCATCTATTAGATGCAAATAGTGGTAAGCACTAATGACCTAGATGCTTCAAGTCCTTATCTTCAAGGAACTTACAATGTAAAAGGGGCATAAGACATGTATCGGAATAAGTATAATACAGAAAGGGATCTAAATAAAGTATTCTAAGAAACAAATGAGGAGAGAAGAGATAAAGCTTTGAGCTAAGAAACTGAGAGAAGACTCAGGGGAAGAAGTAGTGTTGGCGCTAGACTTGGAGGATAGTTCAATAAACAATGTAGACACATTGCAACCCAAGTTTGGTATATAGCCATGCAAATATTGAAAAAGAAAAAAAGAAATTGGTGAACAGCTAGTCATATAGCTTAGTTGCAATGTGAACTTCATGAAAGAGTTGAATAAAAAAATATAGAAAAGGTAGGTTGGAGTCAGACTATAGGGCCTTAAGTTGCAGGGCCTATTCTATAACAAAGATAGCTGTTGAAGATTTCTGAGCAGGAGAGTGGTATGGTCAAATTGCTGCAATGGTGTAAAGAAGAGACTTTATACCAGAGGAAAGAGTTTTGAGGCAGAAACACTCATAAGCTATAATAATCATCAAGGTGAGGAATAATAAGGACTTAAAGAGATGATTGTACATTTAGGGAGGAGGATGAAATATTACCAGACTAAAATCAACAGACTCTTATAACTGAATCAGATGTAGTAAATGTGAGAGAAGGAGACCTTCATTATAAAATGTGTATAGTAATCCAGAAAAGTTACCCAACTGATTTTCTCTCTGAGAGGAAGCAAGCCCATTACAGACAGGCTATTCCTCTTAAAAGTTACAAACCTGACCCAGTCAGAAATATTCTGCAGAGCAGGTACTCAATAAATATTTGTTAGTGATCCTGATCCAATAATTACTTTTCTGGTAAAGGAGATATTTTTTCCAATATTGGTTCCCTCCATAAACACATCTATACTCCATTTAGTGCTTGGCACATAGTAGGCACTTAACAAACACCTGCTGATTAATTGTTGATAGAACTGTTGCTGTTTGAGTAAATAAAAAGTTAGTTAAAACCTGCTATTAGTTAAAATTGCAATATGAAAACTTACACACACACACACACATACACATACACACACACACACACACACACACACACACACACACACACAAAAAAAAAAAAAAAACAACCCAAAAGTAAAATGAATAACATACTTCCTCCTTTCCTAAAAAGCCAATACTGGCCAAGAAAACATTAAAAGTTCCTAATTAGAAGAGCTCATAAATTACTTTGCAACATGGTGGTTCCAATTTATTCAATTCAAAAGCAAAAAAATTAAGTCTATTATGTTAATTTATAATGTAAGATAGCTCAACACTGCAAGGAAAAACTTTGAACTTATTTTCCCTCAAAATCTAATATATACATATATTCTTTAAAATCATATATTTCTTTTTATAGATAATATGTATACACATTAGTACCAATAGAAAGAAATAAACTGTGATACTCAGCTTACTACAAAAATGAAAACAAAAACTAGTAAAGTATTATAGGTAAAGAAAAGATAACAAAGAATTCCACTGAAGCCTGTGCCTGGGAAAATGTCACAGAAGCCAATAACAGAGGTGCAAACTGCTCACTCACAGATAAGTTTGGCCTATACAGTTTCTACCAAGACAAAACAAGTCAGAATAGTCTTTTCTAGGGACCAACAAGAAACCTTGCCTTGTTTCAAGGTATCAAGAAAAGGAAGTTTAGCTGTGATATTGTATTTAATATTAGTAAACAGGTTTTATGTGGAGAAAATATCTGAAATGCTCTATTTAAAGCTTTTTAATGTTTGTAAAATAATAAGTAATCCAGCATTTAAGATAATAGGTCATTCCACTGAATTTTTTAAGAAAAATAATCCAGAATTAAAAGATGACTTTTCTCCAAGTTACCCCATGAGAAATTAATTTTCATAAAGTATGTATATTGAAAGGTAGGGTATTTTTTGAAAATTTGGTTTATTCAAATAATGAGGAAACTCCATAAATGTAAATGTGGTTCAATTCATTTGTGCCTTCATTTTCTTTATAAGCCTCCTACGCACATGGCCGAGCATGCATATTAAGTATACAAGCATACAAGCTGTTCAAAAGGAGCTTTGTTGACTAATTTCTACCTACTCAGTCTGAATTTGCCAAAGGATGACACAAATCTCTTCATTCTTTCCTCATGATTTCTTCAAAAGTGAAAGAACTGTAAATACTTATCTTTATTAATAATAATCTAATTTCCATTTTCCAAATCAAAATAGGAGAAGAGATCAGCCAATTTCCTAATAAGCAGTATCTTTGATCAATCTGTGTCATACACCTGTTAAGACAGACACAAGGCTATCTGTCTTTCACAAGAAAAGTTATCACAATACCCCAAAAAGCACCATTACCTCTATTCTGCGACAATCAAAAGACTGGAATCCAACACATAGTAAGAACTTAATAAATGTTTCTTGATTGGTTGATTTGACCATTCAGAAATCCTTCAACTGCTACACTCAAGGATGTTACCACATAGCTCAGGACCAAATATCCAAGTTAAACTAAAATGTACTACTAATGTATCAATTCAATGACAGTAAAAGGACATCACCAATGATGGCAGGGAGAAGGGAGTAAAAGAGGGGAAGACACTTTTTAAGACTAGCTGTTCATTCAAAAGTTGTCAGCACAAATTAGATTTCAAAACTTTCTTTAAAAAAATGTTGGAGATGGAAAGAAGGGGCAAACCCACAGAAAGTCCTATATGTGTATTTCTGCATTATACACTTTAAGACTGCTCTTAAGTACATGATCATAATATGAGACACACTGTGCTGCCTATAAAATGTCAAACATCTGTGTACCATATGATGCTCAATAAAGGACACTAGTCCTCATGTTATATGAAGATCACTGGTGTGGGTCACACAACATACCCACCAAGAGGAATCTTTATGATTTCAACCAACATCTCCTTTATCAAAATGTGTTCCAAGTCACTGATCCCTTACAAAATTAACAAGCATTAAGAGTTAGCGTAGTGTTATTTAAAGGCCACTGTCTTGCTATCAGTGCCTGGAACTGTTGTGTTTTGTTCATTTTTCCCCTAAGGCACAATGTGAAAGTTAACTGATAGCATTTTTTAACTTCCATCTTAAAATTATACTATACAAGCAAAATATAGTACAGAACAATTTGACACCGTATTAACCTAGATTCTCAAATTAATAGTCTTAGGAGGCAATGGTATTTCACAAACCACAAAAAAAAATTGTTGTCTGTTATATTAAGGAGGAAACTAATTTGTGATGTCCAAAAGGTCTCATATATGTAAATACTTCCAAGTATTTGCACTAAGAAAAATAGCCGAGAATTATATAAAGCTTGTCTCAAAACAATCTCTGGAAGTAGATATTAATCCCATTTTACAAGCAAAGAAATTGAGGTTTATTAAAGTTAAATGATTTGCTCATAGTCACACAGCTAGAAGCCAAGTATGAACCTAGATAAAGATGATTCAAGTCCAGGATTCCATCCACTAATACTTTCTTTCAACATACTACCATGCAATTAAATACATACAATCAGTTAGCTATTACACAGCAAACTATTTCTCTCCTCCCCCCCATTTCAACATAGGAATGGCCACATTACCAACTGAAAGAATTTTAAAGAAAGACATGATTAGTTATTAGGAAAAAAAAGGAAAAAATGATGCCACTCTAAAAGCCCTATTTCTAGCCAAGACTAAATCTGCCTATTTGATATGGCTAGCTTGGGTTTTTTCCCCCATCTCACTTTTGTCATTTCTACCGCCAGAACATCTCTTACATAGGTTCTCTTCTCTACACTTACAACTGCCACTCTGAGGCAGGCTCCCATTACCTCACATGTATACTACTGAAATAGTCTTCTGGTCAGTCCCTTGGTTCAAGTCACTTTGCATTCCAACCCAAACTCCACTCACACTCAATTAATTCCTGTAGCTCCCTAGTACCTCTGAATCAAATATAAAATCCTTTGTTTGGCTTTGGAAGCCCTTCTCTTTCCAGGGCTCTATCTTAGTCCCTCCCGTTTTATGTAGCTACAGATGTTCCTCCCACAAACACTACATCTCCCTACTCTGTGCCTTTTCATTGACTGACCCCGATACCTGGAATACTTTCCACACTCACCTCATTCTGATGGAATATTAGCATGCCATAAGACAATCTATATGTACTAATGCAGAATGAAGTAAGAAGAACCAGGAGAACAATTTATACAAGAACAACAACACAACAAAGATAATTCTAAATGACTTAGAAACTCTGATCAACAAACTGTCTAGCTACAATTCTGGAGGATGAATAACAAAGCACTGCTTTTGTAAAACATAGCCAACATGTGAAAATTACTTTGCTTGATCATATTTTTGTGTGCATGTGTGTGTGTTTTGTTTTGTTTCTCCGTGGTGGAAGTGAAAGAAAGAAAAAAAATTGATCTTTTCTTATTAAAAAACAAAACAAAATAAAAAATCTCAGACACCAATGAAAAAAAATTATAATATGCAGCATTATATGATCACTTCCTAAACCTCTAATATATTATGGCTAACTTAGATCTAGAATAAACTTGTACAACATTGGCCTGAAATGCAGAGACATTACAGAATTTCAAAACCACTTTCTGTCCTTTGTCAATTCTGACCTGTATTATTCCATTCTATATAGAATGAGCAGTATACTTGGTGTCAGGAAGACCTGGATTCATGTTGTGTCTGCCAACAATTACTCACAATGCAACTACAGACAAATCACATTACCTCCATGAAACTCCGTTTCCTCATAAGTAAACCTTACACAATTGTTAAGTTTTAATGAGTTTAGATAAAATGCTTGAAAAATTTTAAAATGTCAAATAAATGCTTGATGACTGTTTGCCTATTAGTTTTAGTTTTCCAGATTTCTATGGGCTGGAAATGATTCAGAAGAAAATCTATTTCCTAGAAGGAACAATGGTATTATATAAGGATACCTATAAGTCTTAGTACAGTTTTACACTTTAAAGCTTTTATTCATTCAAATCAGTTGTGCCTGACTCTTCATGATCCTGTTTGGACAAAGATACGTGATTAGTTTGCTATTTTCCTTCTTCACCTCATTTTACAGATGAGGAAACTGAAGCAAACAGGGTCCTCATGTGCTCATGGTCACACAGCTAGTTAAGTGTTTGAGGCCATATGCATGTTCAAATATCTGTTATTTTTCCAAATCATATTAGATGTTACAGTGTTTTCTAAATATCTAGAAGGTTGACTAATGTTCTCAAGAGAATCATAGTGTGAACAAAGGCATGATCTTTCATTGACAGCATAGTTGGCTTGTGCTAAGAACATACAAATTGGAAGTGTTTAAAGGTCACTCCAGCAAATACTGGCAAATGGCCTGTATCAGAAGATTTCTAGACAAGTATCCTGATTTCATTAAAAAAAAAAAAACAAACAAACCGATACCTGCATGTATAAATACTATAAATAATAAATAATATAGCTAAATTCCATTAAGCAACCACTTAACTTAGATAAGAACAAGCTAATAATAGGCTACTTGATGCAAATCAATTATTTTTGCAATGCAGTTTATGGATTTAAAAAATAAATAAATTGTTCTCAAGTTTACTGTTCTTTGTGAAGCAGGTTTTATCAGTCAAAAATCTTGAATTCCTCTATGTCCCATAAGACTGGATTCCTGGTTATTATGGGAGTGAATTAGCAGTGGTTGAGAGCAGAAAGCAGAGTCTGCCAAATAATTTTTTTCTATGCCATAAACAGGTCGACTTTCAAGCTACATCTTTTTGCTTCCATTTGGAATAGTGAAGAACAGAGGTGTCAAACACATGGCCCACAATACTTAAGGGTACAGTCCAAGCCAAATTAATATGCAATTGGGAAATACTTAACAAAATAAATAAAAATGCAATAAAGCAAAACTAATATATTTTAAAATTAAATCAATTTGGCTCATGGGAATTCTGTATAGTTTTCTATTTGAGTTTAATATCTGGGAAGAGAATATACAACACAAGCAAGAAATATTCTCCCAAAGAGAGATTAAAAGGAAGGGTCAGTTTTAGGTTCCCCAAAGAAGAGAGCATAGAATTGAGAAATTGCTTAAACTGGAGATCTGTAAACTCTGATATAATTTTTTAAAAATAATCCCATCTTATATTTTCTGTACTTAAAAACTTTATTCTAAAAAGTTATCCATTAGCTTCTCCAAAATACCAAAGGTGTCCATGACACAAAAGGAACCTGTTGGCAAAGAGTTTTTCATTAGTACTAAGGCTCCTCTTACTGAGGTCTACCCACTTACTTCCTATGGTTTTAAATTATACTGTGAAATGGTCTTTGTGTTTAGATTTTAATAACCCTATGAATTCTTATTAGTAATTATAGTAAAAAGCTATAGTTCCAGTAAATCACTCCCAAGGAGAAGAAGCACAAGTAATCAAATATTTGTACTCCACAGGTGAAGTAATCAAATCAATCTCTCGCTATGGATATGATAAAAATGTCCAAGTTCTAATAGACTTTAAGTATCATGTTAATTACCTGGGGTCATCAAACAATGATAAGACCCACCAAAGTATTAAATGGCAAGTTAGTATAGAGCAGGGCCTCTCAATTTGAAATCCATGATCTTGGTTTTTGTGTTTTGTTTTGGGAGGGGAGCTAATATTTTGCCAAGTGTAATTTAATGTGTTTCTTTTGTGATGCTCTGTATTTTATCTTACACACTTAAAAACATTATTCTGAGAAGGATTCATAGGTTTCACTAACCTGCCAAAGGGTTCATGATACAAAAATAAGGTTAAGAATCCCTGGTCTACAGAAAGCATCCACAAAGCAATACCATACCCATTGTCTGTAATCCAAACAATAGAAAAGGAAGAAGGACAATAATATAGATTAGGCCAAAAGCTGAGTGATTTCCAATGATGTCAAGAGAACACAGATCTTAAAAGACCTGAAAGAAGAGAGGTTTGCATCAAGGTCCAAAAAGAATAAAGAATAATTACTTCCATGTCTGGGAGGGTTATTTTTGTTTGTGGACAAAAAGAGAAAGGAAATTGAAATGAACTGAGCTAAGTGAGCTGGGAGTAATTGGAGATGTGAATTCTCTGTCTAGGCCCAAAACACTAGAGGCGATATTGAAGTCCAGGGAAGCAGAATCTCTATGATAATAGAGTTTCTCTGGACAAGCAATTACACAGCCATGAAACTAGCCCTGAAACATCTCAGAACAAATCCAGAAATTTTTGGAAGAAGGAACTCGGGGAAGAGGTCAATGTTTTCTGAGTGGCAATGTATCAAAATGAGTTTCCTCTATGATACAAAGCTTTGCAGCAAAAATGCCATTTTAATACTAAGATTTGAATGTGTTACTATCAGTTAAGAGGGTAAGGGATTAGGTGAAATTTTCTTCTCTTTGTAAAAGACAGTGCTTTAGGAATCCTGGTATGTATTAAGTAGGAGGAGCTTTAATATAGGCTGGTTGAATTCAATCCTCTCCTCCTTGAAGGGCAGGGCAGGGCAGCAGCAGCAACATACCAGAGACAGGATTCAGAAGCAGTAACAAAAGATGGCTATTAAATTCACATAATGCAGTCACACAGCACTCAATATTTTCTATCAGCCCAAAGATATTTCTTCCTTCCATGTAACTGGAATATTAATACATGCATAACAAATCTTTTTGCCTCAGATTTAGGATACTTTTGGATGTCTGCCAACTTTTCTTTGTCCACCTCTCAGTATTAAAAAATGTTAACTCTGACCTTTTCAGGTTATTTGGACTAAGCCTGCAGTTCTGGGTAGGGATGGCCTCTATTGGGGGGACAAATGCATATAGTTACATCTTTCAAATTCAGAATAAACCCGAGACCCCCAGGTGGTAGTGATATGAATGGATATATGTCTTCTTATATCTTTTTGCATTTATCTAGTCTGTTTATTATCAAAAAACTATAACAGACAAACAGTATGGGACTGTATCTCCCTCTGTCGTCTGAAATTCTAGGCTGGACCAGTGGAGTATAACACCTAAAGGAGTCCCTGAGGAGACTGAGCAGAAACCCAGGCAGAAAGAGGTTAGTAAGCTGGGTTTCTTGAAACACCATAGACTCACTCTCTCCCTCTGAAGCAAACCAGCAAAAAAGAGAATAAAGAAGGGTTGGGGTGGGCTGAGGTTACTTTTAGATAATTCTCTTTCATATCTTGGAGTTTCATTTGGAAAATAGCAGAAATTTCCTGGGTTAGGATGGTCAAAACTTTCCTTAATAATATCTTAATAAGATGTTTTAAACTAAAAAGTCGAGATACTAGGGAGGTAAAGGGGAGTAGAGCTTTATGAATCCTGAGAATCAAAACTCTCATGAACTTATGAGAAAACAATGGCTTTTTGATATTCTAAAAGTCACTTACTTTAAAATATAAACACACACACCCCCCCACACACACTATTTGTATTGCTATTACTTTTAGAAAACATGAACCCTGCCATTATTGCTATAAGAAAAACATACCACAAACCTTAAAATGTAATATTAACATCAACTATGTTAGGGATTGTTTAGCAAAATGTAACAAATAAAGAATTACTCTTCTCATTAATATATATTCACAGTCACATGTACACATATAAAATGAAAGGCTTTTATTCCACAGTTAAAAATCTATTTTTTTAACATATAGTTAAGTGATTGAAAAGACAATTATAGATTATCCAAAGTTGTTTTTTTTTAAGTTGAGAAGGAAAATGTAGCTAATTAGTCCCAAACAGGAACTTATAGACAGAGCTATGTTATTTCTTCATATACACATGTCATATATGTACATGAGTGCACAAAAATAGACATTACCCCCCAAAACACACCTTTGGTTACTTAGTTTCTTCCTCCCTATCAATGAACTCTGAATAGCATATGATGACTGAAGACTAATGCACATATTTACAGGATGACAAAATCTGTCTTTTTTTCAATAATGTTGTTATTGGTTTAATTTCTCAATGAAAACATTTTAAATAATTTATAATGATGCTCCTGCCATTTGGCAGTTAAGAATATCACACAGAGACTGTGTTAAAAGATCAGATTAAGGACCTCAGCCCTGGCATTGAGTGAGGATAGCAGCCATGCAAGAGTGATTTTCCATGCCTCTGAAGAGACAGGAAATAGAATTCATCTTTCTCTAATAACCTGCCTCCTCCCCTCCTTCCAGATTATGGTCCATCTGGCCTCAGGGAAGAAGTGGGAGTAAAATGCACACACAAAGCAGAAAAAGAGAAACATAAGGTAGAAAATGTTCACCAACCAAAGAAACACCCTGATTTGAGAAGAGCAAAAGTATGCATGACAACATAGGTTAAAAAAAAAAGAAGAAAAAACCAAGTTATTAAACTGATAGGACAGACATGATTCAAATTAAGAACTTTGCCTACAAGGTTTTCAAACACACAATGAGAAGAGAGACAACTATTTTTTAAAAATGTATCATTTCTCTCTATCCACAGCAGCGGTGAAACAGGAGGTCTCAACACCTGCAAAGACTCATTTCATCCTGAGGGGAACTTCATCAACCAATTAACATCAAGCCTGCTCTTTAGTGCCACCTGATCTGTCTGATGTTCAGGGACGCTTTGCACAGACAGTCTAGATAGTTGAACAGGCTTTAAACAACTGATAGCTTCATCATTGACATTCTCCTATAATGACAAAATGATCTTGGATTGTAAAGCACCACGATTGGGAGTAGGGATGGAGGAGTGAATTGTACAAAATGATCAGTGCATTTAAGGCCACAAAGTCAACAAGAAAAGAAACTAAAAACGATTTCTGGGCATAAAGCTAACCATTCATCCGCACAAGGGAATCCTGTCCAACTTCAAGCTGCATGACTTCTACCTGCAATAACACGGACCTGGATTCACTAGGGATGAGTCTGGTTTTCCCTCTGGCCCTGGGCAAGGCTCTATCTGGGCCACATCTCTCCTAGTTCAGAGCCTTCCTCTCCCCTGCGCCTCAAGGTAGTAGAGCATTTTAAATGAGAGACAACAGTGGCCTGGATCAGGCAAGGTGCAAGCAGCCAGGCACTGTGCAGGCTTCCTCACAGATATGCAAAGGCACCTCTCCACACTTCCATATAGTAGTGCAATAGCTAAGATAGTCACAAGCAAATATTGAACAGAAAGGGCTAATTAGGATAGTTTTCTGGCAGTTTTGTGATCGTAAAAAAGAAGGGATCTTGGATAGCTTTTTCCATGTGTGATTCGGGTTAGTATCTGAATTTAGGATCACAAATAGGTTTAAAAGTTTGGATACAGAATCATTCTTTGTTATGCTTCCTTATGATAAGACATTTTACTTGTCCAAAGTTCAGTTTTATAATCCTTATCAATGGGTAACTCTTTATAGACAATCCTGCCATAGTATTCAGTCCTACACATTAATTAGTGAGCTACCTGTGTATGCACACCCTCTCCCACATACTCAGAGGAGATATGCAAATGTTAACATCCACGAATTGGCTGGGGTGCTCATACCAAAGCATATGACTTTTAACAATCAGTAGGATGGACAGCTTTCTTGAAAAGAAATGATACTCTGTAGAACAACCAAAGGGGAGGAGAAAGAAGGGAAACAACATTGTTGAACATTCTCAGCCCATGAGACAAAGCATTGTTAATATCAAGATAGCCTAATTTTACCAAATTAAGAACTAAAAAATGAGGAAGCACAAATAATGCTAACTGCTATCTACACTTTTCATTTGTTGTCTCAAAACTATTAAGAGAGGAAAGGCAGGAAAGATAGCAAGACTCTTCCATTAGTGTGGCCTAAGAGTAAATTCCAGTAAAAAATATCCTCAGGTCCTTCTGACCTTCTTAGGGCCTTTGCAATGCACTATAGTACCTGTCAGAAATGCAAAATTTTTAGGAAACTGAAACATGGAAATAAATCCATAATGAAGCAATCTTTTATGGATTTTCCCAAATAAATAGAAACATTAAAAAAAAAAAACTTAATAAAGTACTAATTTTTTAAAAGCAGTGAGCCAAAAGTGACATTACTTTGCTTTCTATTCTAGGTAAAACATCTCCATTTGATATTCCTTCTTCTAACTATTAATGCCCATTATCAGAAGTGTAGAAAAACTGTCTTTTTGGTAATTTTTCAATCCACCCTATTAGATGCCATTTTGACAAACAGCCATGATTCTTAGCAACACTACATTGTACATGACAGCAAAACATTTTAACAATTGAATTTCGCTTAGCACATTAGAACATTTTCCATTATATAAACGCATTTAAATTATATTCCCCTGAATTTTAATAAGGTGGTGGAGTTGGAATGAGAACAGAACCTTAAAAAAATGAAATATAGGCACCAAGAGATTCATGAAGCCTGAAAAATCAGCTCCCAGTCCCCTTTCTACAATATAGTACTACAGAAATGGCAACTTTAGAGCCAGGGACTGCAATGAACTGTCTTACCTCTTGGGACAGGAAGGGAATGACTTGGGCACAGATAGCATTCAGCCTCTTGACAATTTCTGCCTGCAGAAGAGAAGAGGGAAGAGGAAAACAAAGAACAGTTAGTTGCAGATTCCTTAAATATTAATATGATAATATTAAGGTACAATTTACTGTAGAATGGGACTGTAACTGGGGTGCTTTGTAAGGTAGGGGAACAGAGAAGCCCTATTAACAGCATGCAGAGTAGCAATAGTGTCACATTAAGAATATAGCAATTTATTAGCAAGTATTAATCTTGAAAAGCCAACCTTCAAGGATCCATATAGTGCAACAGAAGATTAATTTTCATTCCTGGAATTCAAAGTTTCCAAAGAAAACAGCCCAGGTCCATTCTAATTTGGATTTTTAACAGGACACTGAGTTTTCAGAAAGTAAAGACATAGAACTTCCTCTCAATTTGTTATTTATTATGTTTCTATTTATAGCCATTGCTTTCAAAAGCCTTTGAGTATCATAAAGCTAACTAAGGATTTCCTAGGTGATCTATGCCATCCTGCAAGCTACAGGAAAGAAAGTACTATGCCATCTTGAATCAGTAACTCTTAAGAGTAAACACTGTTATTGGACACTGGTAGGAAATAAGATGGGCTTATTTACAGTTGAACTAAGAACTATCACCAATAACAAAGAGAGAACCAATTTTCAGCAAAAATTTTATATCTATGTAATACTAAAAGTCTATATTAATACTTAAATGGATTCCTGATTCTATCAGCACAGAGAACACTTCCATCAGGGCAGATTAACCATCCTGCCATTGTTTTTCCATACTATCTTGAATTCAGATTCATCTATCCTTGAGCATTTAGCAAGTATTTTTTAAGAACTTTAGATGCATTGAAATCATTCATTAAAGTACTGTTTATGGAAATTCTGGTTAACAGTAAGCTTCAGTGGACAGATTATGAGACAACTCAAGAGTTTAATGTAATAAACTAGAGTTTAGGATATCTTAAGCCAACCCAGTAGTATTACAATGAGACTAAAAAACAAACAACAACAAAACAAAAACACCCAGCATATTTTCTGAAAAGCCATACAGGACTTAATTTGTATTTAAACACAGTATGCTACAACATACTTCAGTACACAATACATACACAGACATGGAATAGCATATGGTTTTATATGATTAGAAAGAGCCAGGCTGAAGGAAGGTGTTGAGAGGTAGAAAAAGTTATAACTTTTATAAAAGTTATAATTCCTAAGGCATTCTTCAAAATAAATTTTGCCCAGGGTCAGTTCCTCATTATATGAAAGGACACAGTGCTTTTTCTTGCAAAGTTATTATCCAAATGACAGAGATACTCATACTTGTCCAATTTAGTTTTTCCTTATTTCATCACAAACCTTTTTGACCTTGTAGCTATGCAATCTTTTAAATGCCAGAACCTTAAAAATTTAGTCTGCCAACCAAGAACACAAACTCACCATGAAGCTCTAACACCATGCTAACCTTGTTTTCGTGAAAAAATATAGGAAGGCACTGATGAATATAGACTTCTTAGTATCACCAAGAGGCAATTTAGTCCACTGACTCTATAGAATACTTCTTAATCCACCAGGATTTTTAAAAATCACCCAAAGTTGCAAGGGAAATCACCAAACCACTCCCCACACAGATGAAACACACCATGATGGCTATGGGGTGAAATTCCAGAGGCGGGCTAAGAAAATGGAGGGACATTTACCAAGCTAGTGAAAATGCATCTCAAAGGCATTCAGTTGTTAAGTTTTCGTAGGGAGAGGTGGAAGGGGAGAGAGGAAAAAGATAATGAGACACTTTGGGGCAGACCAAACTGATGATTCTGATACTCAGAACCATCTGCCAGGCATATTTTCCTCATTATGTTGTTTACATAAATAAAATAGTCCCTTGCTAGGAGAGCTGAAAAATATGTGGGCACATAAGAAAACTGAGTTCTTTCATTTGCCTACACAATCCAGAGAATGAGCTCTATTCTAAGTAGGATAACATTATAGAGATAGCTACTGCTGAAATACAAATTGATGAGAAAGAATTTATTTCCCTAAATGGGAATTTACCTATTTCAAATCTATCCAAATGTTAGCCCTAAAGACTTCCCACCCACATCCTCCAAAAGGAAAAAGAGTTTTTTATTATTATATTCAAGTTCATATACACTAGACATAATAGAAAATAGGGAAAACCTTTCCACCTATTAAAAGTCTTCTTTTGTTTAAAGAATTTCACAATTTATTTTAGTTGTCACACCAATGGATTTTTACGGTGAGTCTAATTGGCAGCAGGAGGGGGGAAGTGTGATTTCATAAAATTAAGCAGGCAATTCTTCACTTTGAAAGCTAAAGTTGCCTCGGAAACAGCGCAGCTTCCACGGTCATCTAATTTTGCCTCTTTTGTCCCACAGGAGCAAGCTTTAGGGAGGCATCATTTATTTACAGGCCTTTCCACTGGGCTTCAGTTATCGGCCAATAATACTGTGGACACACACTTCTAATGGCCTATGTTTTGAAACTGAGTCTAATCTAATGGCGCAGGGCCCAAACTCTTTTTCCAGCATAGCCATTAAAGGATGTAGGTTATTGCTGTTGTCACCATTGATATTTGTCATTGTAATGTAATTAGGGTCCTAAAATGATGCATTACAGCCCTTGGCACAGCTTCTATTAAAATCTTTTCTTCTGCTCACTGAACTGCGACCTGCTTTCTGATGAATAACAGACAGACAGCTTTAGGGTGAGGAGCAGATTCATCAAAGAAGTATTTTTCAGCTTTGGAAATAAAAATAAAAAGGCAACCTAAGAGGAAAAGCGCAGGAGGGGGTTAGGGGGAGATCCACAATACACATTTGAATTTCATCTGACCACTTGAAATTCTGATTGCGTCTGATGAATCTTGCTTAGACAATATATTCCCAGCCTTCAAATCACATGGTTAATCAGGGTTCTAATCTGCTATCCATCAGTTTATGCCAGCACTGTAACTTCCAATCAAATTTATAGGTGATGTGGGTCATGCATCCCTGAACAAGTACATTCACGGATATCCCATTTAAACCGGCCCAGATTCTGAAATGCTGTTGTTAGGGTTACTGGATGTTATAATAGTATTCAATGTTTTATGAAAGCTCCTGATAAACAGCTGCTAAATTATTGCCTTTGGATACAGCATGATGTTCCAAAATAGCATTAATGGTCCAATAAAAGGGTGATTGCTCATGCCAAAATAGAAAAAGGAATTTTTGCTGCCATAGTTTGTCAAATATGTTAACAAATTCTGACACTTCTATTATTTCTCTCCCAATACACCAAAGACACTTGTGTAGGAATAAAATACACTCAAAATGTTTCACCTTCTACTTAGCATACTTTTTGCCTCTCTTCCTTTCCATTCCTCTCTTCCTTGTATAATTTCCATTTAAAAAGAAAAAACAAAAACAAAATTTAGGCAAGAAATTTTTAAAATAGAAAAGAATTTCAGAGAAACAATGTTTTAACTGTACATTAAACACTGTGTATATAGGAACACCAAAGGCACTATGTGCTATCTCAAAACAGTGATAAAAGAATAAATGGAACAGTATGACCTGTCATAAATTTAAAAAAGAATGACAAAGAATACAATTGAGTTTCTTTTTATTTTTCTGCCAAGGAAGGAAGGAAAGAAGGAAGGGTCTATCTATTGCATTTACAATCCTGGAAAGATGGCTATTATTACACATCTGAACAACAATCAAATCACTGTCAAAAGAATAACATCTATATAGAATTTAGTACCATTTAAATCAATTCTTTCCTTATCACCAAAATGAACAAAAGTAGCTATTTAGTATTAGTATTGTTGAGAACAAGCTTGATTTTTAAAATATCCCTCCCACCATAAATGATTCTAAAATGTATAAAAGTTGTAACTCAGTTTTGCTTACAACATTCTCATTTCTTTATAAATAACAGGTATTCGGATTTTAAAACATTTGTTGTTAATGAATTGCTATTGGGGGCTTTGATCTGTCACATAAATGGAAATAACACTACTACATATGTATACTAGATAGAAAGCAAAACATTATCAGGAAATCCATTTTCATCAGCCAAAAGGAAATTTTATTTACATATGTGTGTGTGCGCGCGTCTATATAGTTTCAGAAAAAAATGTTCTAAAAGAACATTTATTTCAGAATTAATTTTTCTGATACAGTATAATCTTTGCAAAAAGAAAAAGGTGGATCTGGTTTATTAGGTATTTATTTTATATATACCTAATTTTATATGTGAACTAATTAACACAAAGATTGCAATATATGTCTTATTTTAAATCTCAAAATAATTTATCTGAAGCAGCTCATTATGGAATTTTAAAAGTAGAATCACTGAATATATTAATTGCATACATGTAGATTTAAAGCATTTGGGGGAAATAATGAAACTTTTGAGTGGTTTATTCATAAGACAGTCTAAAGGTAAGAATTATTCTCTCAATGGGCTAATGAGTTAGTTCTATCTTTATGTTCAATAAACTCAACTTTACAGAAGAGTCATAAACATTTTGAACCAAAGTGTTAAGTATGATTATTCCATATAGTAAAAGAGTGAGGATGGCTCAATTTTTGAATAGACAATACAAGTGTCTCTAGTGAATACTAATTCTGATGCTTCCAATTTGTCAATTTATTTCATTTAAATGCTCATTTTGCACAACATGCTGTACAGAACCTAATATAAAATAATATGAAGTAATAATATTTTCAGAATCAACTTATTCATGTAGTCATTAGCTTTCTAGACTGCAAGAGTCAACTATTGAGTCTTTAACAAAAAAATCCTCCCTAAGAAAATAACACCTCCAGGTTGGTCAATTAAAATTAAAATAATGGATTTATATGTACAATTGTTTAAAAATAAGACAACAAAAAGAGAAAGGAGCAACTGTCAAGCATAAATGAATCTGAATACTTGTTCACCTTAGTATGCTCCAGAATAATGCTCCTCTCTTTAATTAGAAATAGTGAATATGGAAAAGGAGCTAAATATAACATATCTAGACAGATCACATTTTAAAGCTAATTTCTGCTGCTATTTAACTTACTGATTGTTAAACTTTTTGATTAATTTTCTAAAATATAGCATATATTGTCATGTCCCCTATTTTAATCTTCAGATAAATATCTAAACCTAGAAAGACTTGCCAAGTCTGGAAGGGTCAGTCTCCATTATAACTGCCTCCTCTCAAGACAAGAATTTAACTGACTATGGCACTCACCCCTAATGGGAATTTCTTAAGCAATGTCACTCAACTTTCTTTTTAAAACATGTATTTATGGTATTTTTACTGCACAGTAAGTGTGCCATAAAGTACACAGTGCTCAGTTATTGGATACATTAAAGAACTCCATTCTTTGATCTTAACACTTTATAGTCTACTTTTGAAGACGATTTGGTAAGGGGTTTTGCTAAGGGGAACAGCACATAAAGTGATAAAAATCTGAATGATTTCTCTCACCTGAAGATAGCCATGACATCACTATACTTTATAAAAACTAGTTCAGATTTTTCAAAGATGGTGTACTGTTTTACTAAAACTCTCTGCAATAGGTTTTTTTTTTTTTTAATTTAAATAAAGACTATCTCCCTCCTATCTCTGAGCTTTTTTAAAAAAACTTCTTTGAAAGAAATTCTTGCTTAGATAAATACTTGGTATCTTAAATACATCTTCTGTGCTATGGTTCTTGTGTTTAAATACTGTTCCAAATGTTAAGAATGACTAAGAATGATGAGCCTTGTGACAGATTTCCAATTACTTGTGCAAGGTCAAATCATTTCAGTCCTCAAGTCTGATAAACATTGTAACCCATGTTATCAAACTGTTCTGTTTCATTTGCAGGATGGAGGTAGAAGTTGGGAAAGAAGGTGGAGGAATAAAAAAGGGACAGCAGTGAGTGGAGAAAAAGAAAATTATTTTGGTAGGCTTAACTCGTGCCTTCCTCCATGGAGGTGTGATTGGGCTGTGAACCTTATTTGCTAAAAGCCTGGAAGAAATCTGGCAAATATATTCTTTTTCTTCGCAGTTTATGAGCTAACTTTTCAAAAGCAATACCATCAACTTCATGTTGGCTAATTTTTTTCAATTCAAATAATGATTAGGCTCTTAAAAAGTAAGACTAAGGCCTTAATACTGAAGGCTGGCATTCAGATTTTATCTTTTAGTGTCATTTTAAAATTAAGTGTTAGAGTTGAGTTTTCAAGACACCAAAAAACCTTAAATCTCCTTACCATATAACCTTATTTGACTAGAAGTCTAACCCTATAAGTTGTTTGGATTCTTCAAAGTGATCAGTTACAGGATGGGTAGAAAATAATTTAAGAGCAAAACAAGCAAAGGGTCTTCTTTCCTTAAAAACACCATCTCAGCTCAACTTCCTTTCCATAAAATGAAAGCAATTAAGATCTTCCATACAAGTAAAACTATCTTTTACTTTTTAACTTAATCACGCAGTAAATAGTAGTAGTAGCAACAGCTGCAGCAGCAAAGTAATAGTACTGGGTGGCACTTGTAGAGCATTTTAAATTATACAAAGACTGTACATCCATTATCTCCTTTGAAAGTTATAATAGCTTTATAAAGGATGTACCACAGATATTAGTATCTTCCTTCTATGGATGAAGAAACTTTAGTTGAGAGAGATTACACGATTTGCTTGTCATTCATCTAGTAAAGCTAAGTAGAAGGTACATTTGAATCCATGTCTTCCAATTCTTATACCCTAAACTTAAGTCATTTTTCCTCTATTGAAACATCACTTGGAATGTGGCTATTTTTGTTATATAAAGTTGAATTCTTAATTTTTTTAAGCCACCTGGCTTTTTTGTGTCAAATAAGTCATTGTTCAAAATTATGTAACCAATAGTCAAAATGAAATCAAACGTTAGATCTTAATGATCATCAAGGTCCCACAGAAGAACAAGTTGCCTGCCTAGGTTAGATTTTAGATATTGTTCATAAAGTTTAGCCTGTGATAAAATTGTCAGTTTTTACAGTAATGACAATAATATCAGAATAAAAAGATAAATAAAAACTCCCCAAGCTTGGTAGATGTAGATTCAATACTGATAGGGCTCCAATAAACACAATTCACACCACATGAAACACTGTTTAAAAACCATGCAAGATTAATCATAAAACACATACACACACACACACACACACACACACACACACACACACACACAATTTCTGTACTTATATAAGAGCATATTTTGGCAGGTTCTCTTCTTGGGATCTAACTTGGCCAAAAGCTAAAACAAAATAAACAAAGGCCTGAGCCTAAAAGACTTGATTTTATTCAAATTATCCATACAATGTTGATGCGTTCAGACTATAGATATTCATAGCTTTGGGGCTTATACTATTTTTAATACAGTTAATTGTGAAAAGAGCACAAGAAATGATATAGTTGAAGATGTTAGAACTGGGAATAAGATGTCCAAATTCTATGTCCTCTGCAGTAGCTGACTCCCAAGGGATCTTTATCAAGTCTTAGATTCCTGAACAGATAAAATGAAGGAATGGGATGAGGGGATCTATTAGATTCCTCAAAACTCTTTCATTCTATAATTTACATGGCACATTCTCTCAAAACAATGTAAGCTTCTAATGACTGGGGACTGGGTTTGTTTTTTTTCTTCGTATTCCCAATTTTTAAAGTAGGTCATCATACATAGTAGGTGTTTATAAACTCTTGTTAAATTAGAGTAGAATGCAATGATTCTCTGTCAAGTACATATACTTCCAAAGTGATTCTCATTTAGTAGATATTTAATAAATAAATGCTTGTTGTGTCTAGCTTCTCTTGAAGAAGTGGAGAAAATGAATGAGATTTTTCCTAGCTGCTTGCTTCAAAATTCTTCAATGCTGACCTGAGATTACTGGAGAAGCACCACATAAGAAAACTGAATTCAAATTTGGCCTCAAGTTCTTAATAGTCATATGATCCTGAGCAAGTCACTCATTTGATCTTCAACCTATGATATGGGTGCTATTATCTGTTTTACATTTGAAGAATGCTGAGTTGAGATTAAAGGAGAGATTATCTGTAAATTGATTAGCATAATGCCTGACACAGAGCAAGCACTTAGCAAATATTTTTTTCCTCTTCCCTGCACCCCATTTGGCAAACTAAACAAACTGCCCTTATGATAGGGCCAGAGGGAAGGGATGATAAGTGGTATAATTTGAGGGGTACAGAGCACAGAAATGATTTATTCTATATGCTAAAATTTTTTGCAGGAGGTATAATTTTTTTAAAAAATCTTAAAGTCTATAAATCATCAAGGGAGATGTATTAAGAACTTCAAAATAATGTGTCCTAATAACTATCCTCTGAATTTCCTTTCTTCTAAAATCTCCCACTCCCTATATTCCTCATCACTTAAAATTCCATTAACCTATTATTTCAAATTCTCAACAAGATACCTGTTCTAAGGTTTATTCATTTTTTTCTCTCCAAAGTTCATTCTACATTTAAGCAAATTCTCATCTTTATACCATAATCCTTCCAGCTCTGTACCTTGCCTAACTTCCCTGTGTTCCAAGCAACTATTAATGCTTCTTTTTCATAGTTATCTGGTTTCTAGTAAAACCATCTTCCCCCTTTCTTGTCCCCAATATGCAAAAATGTAATAAATCAAAGCAACAAAGAACAATGTTAAAAAGCACTGGATTTCAGCCATTCTGGAGAGCAATTTGGAACTATGCTCAAAAAGTTATCAAACTGTGCATACCCTTTGATCCAGCAGTGTTTCTACTGGGCTTATACCCCAAAGAGATACTAAAGAAAGGAAAGGGACCTGTATGTGCCAAAATGTTTGTGGCAGCCCTGTTTGTAGTGGCTAGAAGCTGGAAAATGAAAGGATGTCCATCAATTGGAGAATGATTGAGTAAATTGTGGCATATGAATGTTATGGAATATTATTGTTCTGTAAGGAATGACCAGCAGGATGAATACAGAGAGGACTGGCGAGACTTACATGAACTGATGCTAAGTGAAATGAGCAGAACCAGGAGATCATTATATACCTCAATAATGATACTGTTTGAGGATGTATTCTGATGGAAGTGGATCTCTTCGATAAAGAGAGCTTTAATTGATCAAAGATGGACTGAAGCAGCTGCACCCAAAGAAAGAATACTGGGAAATGAATATAAACTGCTTGCATTTTTGTTTTTCTTCCCGGGTTATTTATACCTTCTGAATTCAATTCTCCCCGTGCAACAAGAAAATTGTTCAGTTCTGCACACATATATTGTATCTAGGATATACTGTAACCTATTCAACATGTAAAGGACTGCTTGCCATCTGGGGGAGGGGGTGGAGGAAGGGAGGGAAAAAAATCAGAACAGAAGTGAGTGCAAGGGATAATGCTGTAAAAAATTACCCTGGCATGTGTTCTATCAATAAAAAGTTATTTAAAAAAAAAAAAAAAAAAAAAAAGCACTGGATTTTAGGATCAGAGGACTTGTGTTCCAATCTCAACTCAACCACTTAATGAAGGGCCAGTGCAACCTCAGGCAAATCACTTCAATTTCATTATTGATAAAATTAAGCTGGACTAGATGACTTCAAAGATAGTTTTCCATCTTGAATCTACTGATTGATAATATGCCATATCCTACATAATCCTACATAAACATCTAGCAGAATTTCCTTTATCATCCCTTCAATCACTAATAGCTTTTAATGCCTCAAACAGAAGTAGCATTTAAGTGATCAGACTTATAGAGATGCTCATAAGTTTATTTAGAAGCAAAATACTAGTAGAGTTTCCCAAGTATCTGTGTTTTACTGTGTTTAGGTTTTCAAATTTACAGTTAATACAAAGTTGGATGGATTAGTTAGAGAACATATTACAATATAACATCAATATATTAAAAAAAAATCTCAATATTTTAGGTCACTGAGCCAAATCTAGTAGGATTAAATTTAATAAGGATATCAAAGTGTCAGTTTCCAAATTAGAAGACTGGGAGGTGGTGGGGGGAGAAAGAAATTAGAAAGCAGGTCACTTAAAAGTGATGAGGGTAAGTGGACTGCAAGCTCAATGTGAATCAAGAACAAACTATTGCCATCTTAGGCTGCTTTGAGAGAAAGACACTACCCAGGACTAGGAGTTTATAATTCCTCTCTGAACATGTCTTTTTCTACTGTCATTATCTATAAAGTCTAATTTTTGGTCCATTTATACCTTTATAAGAGACAGAGACAGAGACCATTTGCAAACATTAAAGCACCATGATAACTATTATTGTTTCTTTGCTTGAATTCAGGAAAAACCTGAAATTGGAAAAAGTCATAGTGAAGAACCACACCAGAAAAAGGATATGAGAAAACCCTATTGTCAAAGGACCGTGCTAGTTAGAAAGAAGTTAATAGCTCTCACCTTAAAGAATTATTTTATGGCTCCATAGCACAAGACAGGGATGGCTCTAGTATACATTTTCAGCAATCAGCTACTTCTCTAAGAGTCAAGAAAAGCTTAACACCTAGGAGAGGAAAGGCTTTTCTGTTTTAAATTGTAGTCCAAACTTTTGAATTAATTTTGATAAAATGTCTATACTTTCTAAATCAAGCAAAAATATGGACTGAAGGAATAGATTTGAATAACTAGTTTTCCAGACACCAAGGATGAATTTGAAAAATGGAATTAGATGGGAGATTATCATTTTACTATAGAAATTCACTTTTTCACATATTTAGTAGCTTAAAAAAAAAAAGCTTTAAAAGTCTTAATAATAGTTACAGTCAATAAAGATACAAAAAGAACAAGGAACACAAGGAATGGAAAACTATGAAGAAACAGTTTACATAAAAAATATTACAAGTATGGTACTATGGAAAGAGTGCAGGATTTGAGTATTAAGGGGTTGTATGTAAATCAAAAAAACCTAAATAAGGAATGAGTGAATCTGGGAGAGGAAGACCTTGAGGATTGGCATCTGAGGAAAATCCCTTGGGCAACAGGGTGGTGGGTGGCCTGGAGGAAGAGAGACCAAAGAGAAGGTTTGGCACTCGTTTAAGACCAAGTAGAAGTCAGCAGCAATCTCAAGGAAAAGACTAGGGCTGGATACAGGCCTATGAATAAATGGCAAAAAAAAAAAAAGTTAGACTTAAGGAGATAATAACAAGGTGATCAAGAAAGAGAATATAGAGAGGTTAATGGGAGCCTGAGACTCTGTCTTGGCAAACATCCACAACACTTGGGGAGCAGAATCTGATTGATGAACTAGAAAAGGAGACTTGGGAGGAAAATGAAAAAAGAGCAATGCATCTCCAGGAAAGATGATGGTTTGAAACATCAAATGAGGCAAATATAGAGAACAGACACTGAAAAAAAAAATGCATCACAGTTCAGATGTGGCACAAAAACAGTCTTTGATGCTCTGGAGAAAGCAGCTTTGGTAAGTGATGAAACCAGACACCAGCCTGCAAAAAGTTGTGGAATAAAAAGGGAGGAGAAAACTACAAACAATATTTTCTAGAAATCTAGCTGAGAAAGAGAAGAGATACAAAATGGGAAGTTCAATATGACTGAGTTTGTTATTCTCTGGGGAGAATGAGAAGAATATCAGAAACTGCTTACATACAGGGGTTAACCTTAGCAGTAAAGAACAAAATCTGGATTTGAATCCAGGTCCTCTGATTCCAAATAAAGTGTTCTTTCTTACCACTGCATGCCATTACTATCTTCATGATTCTACAATCCAATACTGTTTGTCATCAAGAAAATAAAAATGTGGATCAGAATGAGAATTTTGCTACTGGTCTTAGAACATGTAACAACAGAATCGGTATTCTGGGAAACGCGAGGTACATAGGAGGACTGCAAGACATCAGAGTGCTATTTTTTCCCTCCATTGACAACAGAATTTGGGGAAAGGGGGGAAGAAGAACAACCAGGCAATAAAGAATAAGGTAATAAAATCATCCCAGAGGCAAAAAACAACTTCAGAGTATTCATCAGGATAAGTTTTCAAAACTAAACACAGTTGGAGAAATTTCAGGAATTCTTTCTATAACTAATTCTTATTTATATCTATTATAGTGGAAGCAGCTGTGGCAGAGTAAATAAAGACCTGGGTTCAAACCCAGCCTCAAATACTTAGTAGCTGTATTACTCTGTGCAAATCATTTAACATCTGTATGCTTCAGTTTCCTCAACTGTAAATTGAGGATAATTACAACACCTACAACACTGAGTTGTTGTGATGATAAAATGAGATATTTATAAAGTGCTTGGCACAGAATAGGTACTACATAAATATCATTATTATTTTTACTTCAGTGTACTAAATAATACTGGAAGGTGGTAGGATAAGAGAGAGGAAGAGATATAACTCTTTTATCTCAAAGAGTTTACACATGACTAAAGGAGATAAGACATGTCCACAAATCACATAAGTATGTGATAAGTGCCTCAGGAGTGAGGTCCAAAGAGCTAGAAAAGTTCAGAGGCCAAAGAGATTGTTTCTGTAGAGGAATCAGAGAAAGCAGGAGAGAGAAGACACACAAAATTAAGTCATATAAAATGGGTCTTATAATCAACAGTATTCTGAGAAGTCGAGCTGGAATACAAGGTGTTCTAGGCAAAGAGAACAAATAAAAGTAAAGATCCAGAGTGTCTGGAAAGCATCTCTGGTCACTTCTGAGCCTGAGATACATAATCCAAAAGCTTCAATAGATTGCCCAAGGAATCCAGAAAACACAAAAAGGTGAAAAATCCCCGTTATTAAAACACAGGATTTATATAGTAAAATACACAGCAAGACAAACAGGTTATAGACAGATTACAAAGACCCTTGAGTTAGAAGTGTGGGACTTTACAAGGAACCAAAGTTCTTGGAACAGGAGAATCATATTTTTCAAGTGGTGCTTTAAAATAATTTATCCAGTGAAGTTCTAAGATCAATGGGAGTTGGGGAGCTCTATAAAACACAAGTCAAACAAGGAAATTCTAATAAAAATAAAGTCCAGGGATGAGGAATGTTGACAGGTATGAATGGCCTAAACACAACTGATGGCCATCTGAATTGCCAGCAATGGAATGATGAACAACATGAAAGGGGAAAAAAAGATAGTTATAAAAATATCTATGAAAGTGATTATGAAACTCAAAAGAAAAAAAAAAGAAAGCAAATATAATACAAGTGTCAGATCTGGAAGAACAGTAATACTAATACCATTAACAAAAACAAATCAGGGTAAGATTTGGTTTAAGGAAGGGGGTAGGAAAGCAGAAATTGCAAAATCAGTATCTCATTTTTCTTACAAACTCTTAAACTAAGAAAATCAGAAGCAGGGCCCAAAATGATAGTCCAAAGGCAGATCTGGACCCCCAGATCCCAATCCCACTCCCTCATGCTCTTGAACAGTGCTTGCTCCCCCACTTCCCCATTCCCAACCCTCCTGTAGTGGACTTCCAAGGTAGCTATCAGATTGTTGATGTCAATACCAAAAGCCAAACCCCAGAAGGCCCATCCTAGTTACAGCTCTATGATGATTAAACATTCCAAAGGGTACAGAGGCAAAGTCCCAACCATAACTGCACACCTATCAACTTGACCTTAGATGTCAGGCAAGCCAGCTTACTCTTCTGGGACGGACTCCACTTTTACATCTATAAAGTGGGAATAACATTACCTGTTCCCTATTCCAAGGAC
This sequence comes from Antechinus flavipes, assembly GCF_016432865.1. Classification (NCBI taxonomy): domain Eukaryota; kingdom Metazoa; phylum Chordata; class Mammalia; order Dasyuromorphia; family Dasyuridae; genus Antechinus; species Antechinus flavipes. The sequence continues at coordinate 321,127,311 of NC_067398.1, forward strand.
TGATGATCGAGGATTTATGAGATAATTTCCTAAGGTCAGTATCACTGCTTTCTTTAAGACATGAACAAGATTAGATAATGCTATAAATTGAGTAGATTTACAGTTAGGTATTGATTCAAGCTTAGGGCTATATCTCAATTAGGAAGGCATACTTCACTAATTTATACTACATGAGGACCACAGGGCACAAGACAAGTTATTCAGAATGGAAGGGAGCCAAGACAGATGATAGTTGCTTGCCAGCCTGGATGGCACAATAAAGGAGTCCAGACCTTCTTGATTGATTAAAAGGAAGTGTAAGGTCATAGGTTCTACCCCAGAAAATGTGCTATTTCTCCACTTTCACGTACTATGACCCAGAAAAGACATTCAGTATGTATATATATATATATATATATATATATATTGGCCAATAGGAAACATATATTTTACATCAGATGATGAATAAAAAATACTTTCTTTTTACTGCTGGTGGTTTCTTGCCAAGGATATGTGGTAGCAATTGGGGGACAGAAAGGGGAGAAGGAGAGGTTGCAGAGCTATGTATGTGTATGCAGAGAAACAAGCACAGAATATGGACTTAAGTGGTATAATTTCCATAATTGTACTTAATCTCTCAAAATCACATTCCCACTAAATTCAGGGGAAGAAGACAGAGGAAAAAAATAATTGTCCAAAATCCTTTAGTTATGACAAGTTCTATCAGATGCGTCTTTAAAAAGTTTTATATAAAATCTTTTTTTTTTAATTTACCATTTCCTCCAATCTTTGTAACAAAGCAAAATTAGCCAAAATACTGATCATAGTGTATAAATTATCTACAGGTCCCTATCACCCTACTTTTTTTCTATTGGGGAGGGGGGAGAAATGAGGTATAAGAAGTTTGAGTTTTTTAAAGAAAAAGCTTTTGTATTTTTCAGAGGAAGGGGGAAAAAAACCTAAAACCAATTTTATATTAAGTAAAGCACTAAATTTGAAGTTTCTCTAACATTTACTACTATTTTTCCTAAATGTTTTACTTTGCACTTCATCCAACATGACTTGCAAGGTCACTTTGAATTCTGTTCCTGAGTTGAGGTATTTAGAAACCATGATGAACTTCTTGACATCTGTAAACTTAATGGAGCATAGAAGGTACACCTGAACTCCTTGCTGAGTTTATTATAAATTAGAAGTTAACATATTAAACCTTATTTTACATTTATCCCAATTTTTAAATAGATTATCTTCATTTTTATAAAAGAAGGACTGTGAAGCAATAAAATGAAGTACTTTATTCAAAATCCTACATCTATATGAAGTGAAAGGGACAGATCCAGAACCCATGTTTTCTAAGTCAGTATAATATTGTTTCCTCTAGAAAGCACTGCTTTCTAGACTAATTGTGAAGGATGTGATTTTCTCAAGGAAAAACCTCTTAACAATAGTAGCATAATAAAAAAAAAAAAACTTTGCAAAAAAACATAACTTAAAGAACGTTAGGAACTTCTGCAAAAATCAAACATTTTCTATACTGAATTTTTTTTGCTTGCATTTTTATGTATTCCATATAAAGGTCTGTGCAAAGTGTTCACATTAGACACAGGAATATCTTTTTTCCCCTAACGACGAGGCACGTTATAAGAAAAGAGCAACAGACTTCAGAGTGAGAAAACCCAGTTTTAAACTTCAACTCTTACTGTCTGTGGAGGCAAGAGGGAAGTTTTGTCAGTCCTCTCAGCCTTAGCCTTTTCCACATCACACTAGAATTGAGGTCAAACTGGCCTTTTCTCTACCCTGCCTTTCATTGCTTATCTCTCTCCTTTTGCCCTGGCATCCATCCCAAGCTTGGAACTTCACTCCAAGCACCACATTCTACATTAAGACTTTTCTGACCTACTGCTCCCCTCCCACTGCTTGTGTTCTACCTTCCCTGTCTTCAACTTATTTTGTATTTATCATGTACATATTTATGCATTTACATGCTGCCTCCCCTGAAAAAATCTAAGACTCTTGAAGATAGGGACTAATTGATTTTTTGCTTTAATAAACCTGGGTTTATTAAAACCCAGCACAGTGCCTAGCTCATTATAAGCCTTTAAAAATGCTTTACAAAGGGATCTTTCAGCTCTAACTTTCTGTGAGTATGAACTTGTGATTATTTTTCTTCCCAATATGGCACACTACTCATGAGATTTAAAAGTGTTTCTCTGGAGGTATACTAAAGAAGTAAAGAGAACAAATATAAAAATGTAAGTGCAAAAAGTGGGCTGACTTCTGAATACTGAGAGTTGGAAATTGGGAAGAAAAAATATCCTCTTCCTTCTTTCAAACAACATGCCTCCCAAGAACTAGAAGCTAGTACCCAAGTCAGGCCATCTGATAAAAATTACTTTAAACAGATGAAGCATTTTAAAGAAAGAAAATGCGCAATGGGTATTCAGAACACAATCATGGAAGATAGTTATTCACTCAGTAAACTTTTATTAAGAACTTTTGGGGCAGCTAGGTGGTGAAGTATTTAGAGCACGGGCCCTAGAATTAGGAGGACTCGAGTTCAAATCTGGCTTCAGACACTTGACACTTCCTAGCTGTGTAAGCCTAGGCAAGTCACAACCCCAATTGCCTTTCTAAAAATAATTAAGAAGAACTTTACTGTTCTGGGAAAAGGGGAAGCGAGAGATATAAAGAGAAGACATAATTAGTAATATTAATAGTTACATTTATCTAGCATTTTAAGGTTCTTTGAAGCATTTTTACATGTTAACTTTATAATCACAAAGCTAGAAAATCATTAAAAGATCATCTAATTCAACCCCCTTTTTTAATTTTTTAAATTAACAAACATTTGTCTTCTCCCCCTTTAATACACCCAACATCTTACTCTCCCATTCCCCCACTGGAAAAGAAAAAGATAAAAACAAAACCCTCAAGAGAAATATTCATGGTCAAGCAAAACAAATTCTCTCCCTGACCATGTGCAAAAAGATGTCATTTCATCTGCTATCAGAAAATGGGTAACACACATTATCATTGGTCCCCTGAAATCATAGATGGTCATTACATTTGATCATTGTTCTTAAGTTTAAATTGTCTTTATAATGCTGTTGTTAATATATAAATTGTTTTCCTGTCCTCCTCCACTTTGTTCTGAATCAGCTCACATAAAATTTGCCAGATTTTTCTAAAACTCTCCTTTATGATTTTTGACTTTAGCAGGCAGTCTCCCACTACATTTACATACCACCATTTGCTCAGTTATTGATTTGTCCTCCTAATTCTGCTTACTTCACTCTGCCTTAGTTCATGTAAGCTTTCTCAGGTTTCTCTGACACCTTCTCCTTCATGATTTCTTAGCATAGCACAACAGTATTTCATAATTTGCTCAGCCAACCAAAAGGTTTCTTTAGTTTCCAGGTTTTTGCCCCTGCAAAAAGACCTGATGTAAGTAAATATGAGTACAAATGAGTCTATACTTGTATATAAAGTTCTTGCCTATTTCTTTGAACTCTTTCAACTCACTCATCATTTTAGAAATGAGCAAACTAGGACCAGAAAAAGTTAGATGGCTTATATGAAGTCACAGATGGTGGTGCACAGCTAAAACTATAACTTGAAATATTTAGACTCATCATATCCAAATGTCTGAAAGAATAGAAGAATAAATATTCCATTTTTATTTTTACTTTCCAGAATTTAAAAAGAGGGGGAAGGAGAAAATCACAAAAGCAAATTATATGGCTTCTTCTCATTCTGAAAATATAGAGTTATTTCAAGACAAGACAACTATGTTTTGTTTGGACACTCAAAATAATGCAATCAAGAATCAGGATGCCTGGATCTCTAGTTTCTCCCTGGCCAAGCTAGAACCCAAATATTTATTTTACTTATACTGGTCAGTTCTACAATATGAACATTTAACATATTCTTGATATAACCCAGAGCTCTCCTCTGTGTAGAACTGAAGATTACTGTACCTAAAACAAAATTTTACCATGCAAACTGCTCTACCCAAGATCTCTACCTCTTTCTGGTTGTTGATGATATCATTAAATTCAAGTCTTCCACAAATTAATCTAGACATACAAGGGGAAAAAAATTCAAGAGAGAGAAAGCCATGGTCAGAGCTGTGAAAACACACCATAAAACAATGTATGTTTCTGACAGTTGAGCAGACTGCATGACAGACAGCAAAACCACATTTCCGCATGCTTTTTTTTTTTAATGGATCTGTGGCTTTATGCCACCAAGCAATATTTTGGTTTACCAAAATGTACTCTATGGCCTTTTTAATTTCATGTTTATTTAACTTCTTTAAAAAAAAAAAACTATCACTACTGCTCTTACTAGGAAGCTTCAAAGATTGTGGCAAAGATTTAAAATAAGTATGTGGAAGAAGAATAGGTAGTATTTACAAACAAATAAATCCTTCAAACAAGTTTTGATTTTGAGGTTTATTTTTTTTTTCAAGTCATATGTTGGAATTCTGCAACTATTTTAAAATTTTTTGATAAAAGCAGGTGGGTAACTAATTATAACTTTGTAAAGGCCTAGATAAGCATTTGTCAGATACACTGTAGAGAAGGGTTTTGTTATTTATTACTGCTTTTTCAACAAACTATTTTGCTCTCATTTTGTGAAGAAAAACATAACTCATCCACATTATCAACACAATCACAAGTTCTAAAAAAAATCTACTAATATCTACCCAAAGAGGCTGACCAATCAAAGATTGACTTCTGGCTTCCTTTTGAGTCCCCCCTCCCAGCTGCCACCTGCCAAAAGTCTCAGGTGATAACATTCATAAATGTTGCATAGGATGTATGACTGACTGATTATACAATAGCTTTCTTAAGAACAAAAGCAAAATAAAAGGAAGAAGAGCTTTCTCTGTCCCTGATTTCAGAAAGCATTGTGGAGGGAGCCAGCAGATAAGAATATCAGCTAGGTCAACATAAAATTAAATTTCAAGACAAAAATTCACACCACCCAGACATAATCTAGTTGACCAGATTAGATCCAAACTGCCCACTCAAACTAGCTTGGCTGTTTCCCAAAATATAATCATATACAATAACCATGGGTTTGGGAACAAAGACAGATAGATATGAAAAGTCAAATTATTCATGGCCAATAGCCACTACTAACAGGCAGGTTTCATTGCACTGGACTTAAAACTGATAAACTCATTTAAAAGGAGCTGCCTCATTAATTCAAGCCCCTTGCAGCAGAAAAGACAAAGATGTGTTTCCTTCTTAATGAAGAGAATGTGGGTCCATTTCCAAGTAGGAATAGAGCTGACTGGTTTTATAAGACAGTAGGAGTTCTCTATGTTTGGATATTCCTGAACAAATCTACCACAGCCAAATTAATCAAATTACTCTTGGTTACACCAACTACACTAACTTGGTTGCACCAAAACAAAAATGTTTTTGAAAATAAGATCAGTTCCTAAAGTGCAAGACAGTGTACAGAGCATGATCTCTAAGTCATGTTCTAGTCCTGTATTTCCATCTTCCTGCTTTGTGCACAGGAAACAACTGAATAAAAAAACAAACAAACAAAAAAACTTCATGTAGAAACTTAGTTCCTAAGTGTAGCATAAGCAGTGTAATTCAGTCTAGGCACCATAAAGTAGAAAATGACAAAATGGATCATGTCCTCAAAAAGCTTATATTCTTCTGGAGAATATGACATGTATATGTATGTGTGTGTGTATATGACACCAATGAGCAGGTGACACCAAAGCAAAACCTCTAAAGAGACAGATACAGTTTGTAGTGGCCAGAAACTGGAAAATGAATGGATGCCCATCAATTGGAGAATGACTGGGTAAATTGTGGTATATGAATGTTATGGAATATTATTGCTCTGTAAGGAATGACCAGCAGGATGAATACAGAGAGGTTTGGGGAGACTTACATGAACTGATGCTAAGTGAAGTGAGCAGAACCAGGAGATCATTACACACTTCGACAATGATATTGTATGAGGATGTATTCTGATGGAAGTGGATTTCTTTGACAAAGAGACCTGAGCTTCAATTGATAAATGATGGACAGAAGCAGCTGCACCCAAAGAAAGAACACTGGGAAACGAATGTGAACTGTTTGCATTTTTGTTTTTCTTCCCGAGTTATTTTTACCTTCTGAATCCAATTCTCCCTGTGCAACAAGAGAACTGCTCGGCTCTGCACACATATATTGTATCTAGGATATACTGCAACATATCCAACATATATAGGACTGCTTGCCATCTGGGGGAGGGGGTGGAGGGAGGGAGGGGAAAAATCGGAACAGAAGAGAGTGCAAGGGATAATGTTGTAAAAAAATTACCCTGGCATGGATTCTGTCAATATAAAGTTATTATTAAATAAAATAAAATTTAAAAAAAGAAAAAAATAAAGAGACAGATACAGAAGAGAGGAGATGGAATGTCGGCATTCAGCTAGGAGTGCTCCAATTTGGCTAGAAGGTATCATGTGTGAATGGGAGTAAAACCCAATAAAAGCTAAAAAAGGAAGTTTGGAACTAGTTTGTAAATGGCTTTAAAGGAGTTCATCTTTGGTCTTAAGAGTCAAATTAAGGTTTTTGAACAGGCTAGTGACATGGTCAGAAGATAATTTAGACAGCTAAATGAGGGACAGATTGGACCTGGGTTGGACTAAATATACGAAGACCAGCTATTAATAAATGCTTGGTGAATTACAAATATTTTTGAATGAATGGAGAATAAATGCTCTTGGAACTTCAGAAAACAATTTGGAATCACTTTTGTTATCATCATTCCCCCCAAAAAACTCTTCCTTCTAAATTCCCTTTTTCAATTGATAAATAGTACCAGGCTGAAAATCTGTCTTGGACTCTTCTCCTCTCCTTTGTTCCTCACATCCCATTGATTGCAAAGTTCTATTAATTCTTTCCTCAAATCTCTAGAATTCATCTTTTTCCTTCTATTATTACTATTATTTAAGTAGTTTAGGTCTTCGTCATATAACAGCTAGATTATTGCAATAGCCTCTTAACTACCATCTCAGGATACAGACTATCTTCAAATTAATTTTGCATTCCACCAACAAGTTTAATCTTCCTTTTAAAAAAATGCTACTTTGAGTACATCAATTCTCTTTTTTAAACATATGCAACGAATCCCTATTAAACACACAAAAGAATCAAATTATTAACTGCTCTGCCCCCATTTAAAGTCCTCCACAATTTGTTTCTAATCTACCTTTCCAGCTTTACCTCCCTCCTATCTTCCTCTACCCAAATTCTACAATCCTGTCAATCTGAATGTCATTTCTTCAAATACACTACTTCTTTCATATCTTGTCTTTGTATATAGCACTCCCTCTACTTAGAATGTCCTCCACACTCTCTTACGGCTATGGAAATCTGTTTAAAGACTACCTTTCCTTCAATGTAGAGCTTAAATGACACCTCTTCCCTGATTATCCTAGTAAGTAGCGGTATTTTCCTTCCTTCCTAAGGAAGCTCAACTACACAGTCCCATACCTCTTAGACATCTTTCATCAGAAAGTGGTTTGTATTTTAGCATACAATTACTTTATTTACATTTGGATGTATTTCAGATGTAGATGACATAGTTAGATGATCTCTAAAAATCTTTTTTGACTTTGGACCGCCAAAGAAGGCTCAGGAACCGTACCTTGGACTTCCTTTTTTGCTTCTCAGGAACTAGTCCATTGCCTTACACTTAATAAACACTAAATAAATATCTGATGAATGAAGGCTTGGCTGGCTTTTTTGCTTCCCGAAGTCAAGTCTTGAGCCTTTTGTCACTTAAATAAATTAACCTTTAAAAGATGGGAAATGAGATTTATATTTCTTTTGGAAAAATCACTTAAAATTTTTCCTCAACTCCATCTTTACCAGTCTCCTTCCCCCCTACCAAGTTCTCTAGAATATAAAAGGAAAAATCTGATTAGAACAAAGCATTCAAACCACACTTGGTGGGCTTTCCCCCTTCCGCCCCAAAATGAAAGGAAAACCATGAATTTGAGTCAAAATAAAACACAGAACTTCAAGACCTCTCTGACTAGCTTTGAAAGGAATCATGGAATAAGGGATAAATAAAACCCTAGACTGGAGGATCAGGAAAGCCTAGCTTCATATCTTGCCTTCCATACTTATTACTTACTAGTTGTGTGACCATAGGCAAGTCAAGTAACCTCCCCAACAGTAAGATTCTTCAACTGAGTCTTTGAGGGTTCTTCTAGCATTAAGTCTACAATCCTATGATATGAATCTACATATCATTTCCTCTAAGTGCCCTGCTTCTCCAACAATGATTTCTTCTAGACTTTTGTAGCCCTTGTTCAAGCTAACTTTCCTTACATCACCTTAAAGGCTTTTCTTTCCACTCTGTTTACAACTAGTTAAACTGCCTTGCAAGGACAGCCATGTCAAGTTGAGAGACATGAGCAGCCATGGGAGAGCTGAGCTTCTATCTTTTGGTAACTAAGTGCCCTTTGTCTAGATGCTTTTCTTCAACAAATACTCCAACCAGAGGGGAAGGTGGTTGACCCCATCGGCAAGTCAGGTGAGCTATAGCTAACTCCAGCACATGGTTCAAGGAGCTCTTCACTGCTCCCTCTCCAATTCACTCCAAACACCCAGATTCTGTCGGGTTTATACCATATGTTACTGGCCCAAAGTTAACATTTATATTTATTCTGAGGTAAACTAAGGTCCGTAGTAGGCGCAATAAACCACAGTCCACATCTACCTCCTTGAGATCAATTCTTTATTCCTCTCAGAGAAAATAAACCCAGCTGCTCAAATAAGTCCCTTCTTTTACAGAGGGGCAGTTTGGAGCTGGAACAGAAGTAGACAAATACCAAGAAGGTTAAGTTCGCTGATATCTACACAACCTGAAGTTCAAGAATAAATTTGCATTTTGGAGACTTGCTGGAAAATCAAGGTCTCAAGAGAAATATGGCCCCTAACCACCAAGCCCCAAGCCAAGAATCAAGAGTTCTTAAATTTTTCCAATTGGGAGTCCTCCAGAGACTGTCTTTTATCTCTTTCTGTACTCCCAGCACTTACTGCGGTTATTAAGAACTATATATTCTCAAGCCTGAAGTGCACTCTCTCTACTCATCTCCTCTTCCTAGAATGATCCTAAACTTTCTTCCAAACTCAATTCAAGGGTCAACTCTATATGCTGACTCATTGACTCACAGACCCCTTTGGCAATTTGATGAAAGTCTATGAATGATGTTTTTAAATGTACAAAATAAAATGCACACAATTATGAAGGAAACCAAGGATATTAAAATAGTCATCAAAATATTTTTAAGACCCCTGATTTAAGCCTTTCAGATTGATTGACTGATACAATTGATAGGGGGGGAGGGGAGGAGAGAATGTGTTCCCTTTAATCTGTAAAATTAACACTCTTAAAATTTTGTACCCTTTGACCTGTAAAGAAGGGAGATTCAAGTCTCAGGCCCTTCTGGGAAGCATATCTTTCCAGACAAGTGGCATCATCCAACTGGGCCATTACTGAGGCAAGATGGATCTCTATTCAAATTCAGGCTGAAAAAGCCTTCAAAGCAATTTCATTTGGGAGATCCTGGTCTGATCAGCTCAGACTGCCCCAGACCTAACCCTCTTCCCCCATCAAGATCTGCTCATATAATAGGTTTCTGTTTACTCATTTCTTTGCAGAATGTCCAAAGCAGGACTATGCCTTGTCCCTTGGTACAGCTGCCAGGACCCCACCGACTGAGAAGACATTCTCTTCTCAGTGCCAGCCTCCATTTCCCTAATAGAACTTTGCCACTAAAGAAGTCAGGCTCTTAACAAAGCTGACTTCTCATCCAACAATAAACTTCCATTTTTGCCACCTAAAACTCTTCAAATTCATAAATTCTTTCATGAAGAACCCGAGCCTCTGACCAAAAGGGGATTTCCAAAATTCTCTGCACTGCCACTAACCTCATCACAATGAAAAAGCTTTCACTAACCTAGAGACATCTCCATAGCATGAAGCAAGCATATATGTGAAGGTCTCAACAAAACTGTCCCACAAGCAATTTTAATAACTACAACCCATTTGAATTCAAAGCAAGATTACTCATTAATATTTTTTAAGGAGCTCAACAAACTTATCATGTGATTAGTTTGGACCCACTAAAATTGACACAATAAATACACAAACGCAGTTTCTTAATCTTTGATGAGTCCATGATTTCATGAGCATGTGTTCTACCTCCATATATTATTGAATTCAATTTCTGTTCATCTTTTTCCACAAGTAAGATTAACTAAATAGCAAAGTGGATAAAGTGCCAGAGCTGGAGTCATCTTCCTAAATTCAAATCTGGCTTTAGATACTTACTAGCTGTGTAACCCTGAGTAAGTCTCACTTAATCCTGAATGCCTCAGTTTCCTCATCTATAAAATGAGCTGGAGAAGGAAAAGGCAAACAACTCCAGTATATTTGTCAAGAAAATCCTAAATGGGATCACGAAGAGTTAGACATCAATGAAAGGACAGGATTGAACTGACTTATACAAATCATCTATAAAAAAATCTACTTAATGTATCACCAATTATTTTAATACTTGGGCTGTCCAAGATACATGAGCCCAATCCTTTCCCAATCATATACCCACAATATTGTCTTCTATATGCTGGTTAATAGTATACGAATGTCTTTTTATGCTCAGCATATCTTCCCATTTCAATGATTCCACAAAATAAGTAAAATAGAGTTTTATTACTAAAGCACAAATCTATGTCATTCTGCTTGTTCAATAAACTCAAAACATTTAAGATCAATATCTGATCTGTTTGTCATTTAAGGACCTTTACAACTTACCTCCAATGTACCTTTCCAATCTTAGTAGATATTATCCACCTTACTATACTCTCTGATCTAGGCAAGTTAGCCTTTTTTCCTCTATACATGACATTACATCTCTGATTTCCTCCCTCATAACATTATATCTCCCATTTCTGTGCAAAGGAACAGAACTTCTCATGCTTGAAATGCTTCCAATCGCCAACTCTCTATGAAGCATTTACTGACAGTTTTTTCCAGCTGCATGTATCTCCCCTCTGATAACATATATATTTTATCTTCCCAAAAGACTATAGGCCCCTTAACAGCAGGGACTAATTCATTTTTGTTTTCATATCTACAGAGTCTTGATTACCTGATCAACAAGAGTCTCTTTTTGGCAGTTTAAGTAATTAATGAACCACATTATTATAGAGACCAAAATTTCAGAATCAGTGATGAAAAGCTAAGAACAGAATCCAGGTCTCAATCTCTTAAATCTATTAATGCATACTCTATCTCAGTAGCTGTTTCCATGAAACGCAATTGGACAAAACCCTGCTAAAACCAAACAAGAAATTAAATTGATTATAAAGAAGAATTCTGATAGTTCCATTTACAAAACCAATAATGCAATGTATAAGCTCCTAGTAAAGAGATACCACATATTCCAATACAAAGAGATACCTAACAGACTGAAAACCTAAGCCAGCTGTTCTTAATCCTTTTTATGTGATAGACCCCTTTGTAAGTCTGGTCTTTTCTCAGGGATTTTTTAATAGATATTACAAAATATGGAATTTAAAAGAAAACCACTACTAAAATAATTTTTTTAAAATAAATGAATTCACAAACATTAGGTTAAGAAGCTCTAACCTCAGCAATACACCAATCAAGGTAAGGCCTTCATGGAGAAGAATATGCTCAACATTTAATATTGTCTTGTGGGTAATATTTAACATATTACTATAATATAGCTTCATTCCACTCACATACTCAAAACATTTGGTAATGGAAAATACAGAAATAGAAGCAATATACATAACCCCTTGCCATAACAATATAGGCCCATATACTAAACATAACTAGGCAACAGTCACTTGCATTGTCTTAACTCTCATAACAAAAGAGCAAAAGAATAAATGAGTGTATGACTAGAGAAGAGAGAGCTGAGGTTGGGGGGTTTTTGTTGTTGGTTTTGTTTTTGTTTTTGTTTTTTGAATTGAAGGTTACTTTTAACCTGAACACTCTAATAAAGAGCCATTTCTGAGTGTGTTTTTTTTTTAGGTCCAGGAAGTTGTCATGTGAAATGAGGATAATGCAATGAAATGCAATGAAAACTAACTCATTTCCTCCAATTGTTCCTTGTTCTTTTCCTTTCTTCAGATCAGTAAACCAAGATTAAGCTCTTTCTTCCTGCCTCCTTCCCCTTTCATCCATATTCAGTCAATAACCTATTGAAACTAATTCCTTTCCTAAATAAAAACTGATCAATAGATAAAAGGAACTATTGAATACTTTTAGCATGAAATTTATGGTGATATCTTACTGATTCACCTCACCTCTGAGGTCATAACTTTTGATAAAGAAAATAACATGTTATAAATTTTCTCTTTAAAAGAGAAGAATTGTAGAAGATTATTTATTAAACAACCTGCCCAAAACTACATCTCTAAGGAAGATGATTGGATTATACTATAAGATATGCTCTTCATGAACTACACACAAATTTTTTGATGACAAAATTTCTTATCTTTTAAAAATAATCTAATTAAAATATAGCAATTACAATCGGAAGGCTCTAAAGTTAACAAAATGTATATGGCCTACAAGACTTAGAAAGTACCAAATAGTGACTGCTGTGGTTCTGGCAAGGATTATGATTTATCATTATTATTGAGTAATTCTCTGATGCTGACAAACATCCCTTATAGTTCAAAGAATCAAAGAAAATTTCTGAAGACTTCTAAAAAGGCAACATTAAGTCTGAATTCTTAGCTACTGAATTACTATTAACCATGAACATGAGCCAATTGGCAGGAATTAATAAAATGGGAAGACTTTCAAATTCAACTGAGGAAAAAGAACCAGAAACTAATTGATATCTAGATTAATTTAGGAGAAATAAAAATATAGTTTCACATTTCCCATATTCTACCAAAATAGCATACAGACAGTATTCGTAGACAAATAATTCCTCAGATACATACTGATTAGAGATTCATTTAAAATATTCTATCAAGAAAAGTGTTAGAGTGAATAGTGCTTGTAACAATGAAAATACAAAGGCAGACTCAAATATTCAGAATAGACAAATTAAAATATTATAATTTACACTATTCTCTAATATGTCAACATATTCCCAAAAGGGTGCAAGAGAGTGAATACTTCATGATCTTAAGTTCTGTTCCTAGCTCTCCGGACCTCTCCCACATTATTTTTTCATAAACTACCTCTATCTACCCAGCAGTACTAGCCCATAATTGCCCTTCACACTCAGTTTTGGTCCCCCTCCTCAATGTTAAATTACCCACATTCTTGGTTGACACTAACTGAATGCAAGTCAAAGTGTTTTATTAATTCCTTTGCTAAAAGCAGATCTAATTTGTTGATCCAGGATTCCATGGGATGGGGGAAGGTAGATAGTTGAAAAATGGGGAAGGGGAGTTTCTTTGATTAAAAGGTGCTATAAAGAAACAGCTTATTACCTTTAGCTTGAGTTGGAATTTAAGCACCTACAATGCACCAAATGTTCTGTTCTTCATATACTATTATGCAAGGACCATCATGGAAATGAAATCATTATTTACTATTTGGAAGCAATAAATTCTAGACAATGCCCATCCCATACTCTGCCATGACTGTCTAGATGACCTTCAGCATATTAGTTAACCTCATCCAATCTTGACATCCCTGTCTACATTCTTATCTTCTTATTGTGACACCAGACAAGACATTTAAAGCCCCTTGTGTCTCAGTGTCATCTGTTAAGAAAGAATAGTGGAATGGCACATTTGGCAAACTGTCTGGGTCCTCTACTGACAGAAGCTCTTTTAATACATGAATGAAAGTCTTGCTACGTGCTTTGTAAGAACACTGAAATAATGAATAACACATAAAAAAACATCTTAAGTTCTTAGTAAACAGAAGTTCTTCCATGGTACCACCACTCGTTTTCACAATTATGACAATAATATTCACATTACTTTATATTTTTAAAGTTCTTTAAATTAGAAAAAATTATCCTTCCCCTTTTCTCTCACATACCCAATTTTGCATGGCAGGATGGAAGAGGTGGCCATTTAGAAAGAAAAATAGGGTCAAAAAAATTTTGATAAGTTCCTTTGTTACCATTAAGTAAAAAACATTCTTACAGGTCTAAAGCAAAAAGCACCAAATATAGAAGGTGGACAGAATCAAAAAGATCAATGCAAAAAAGCCATGTGAGAAAAAAGGTTGATTTGGAGTCAGGACCTGGAGTGAATGCTAATTTTACCACTTACTGCCTATGACCTTAAGTCACTCACATTCTATTTCTCAGTTTTCTCATCTGTAAAATGAGGAAGTTAGACTATAAACATGACTATGTAGGACCTTTGTCACTCTAAATCTATGCTCCCCTGAAGCAAAACAAATTGTAGTTTCAAAAAAAAAAAAAGACATCCTAAAAGATCACAGACTTGAGATTTAACCTTAATAGTAAGGCACAGAAGCTTCTGTCTCTAGAGCCAAAGCTCTTTTCCACTGGACCACTGTGGATCAAAAGGGTAAATAACTTATAAATGAGTGTCTACATTAGTGACCAATGAGCTTGAAAGTATAAACAGCATTCTGTGACCTCAGTGACTCCAGTTAAGCAAGCTTACATACAAAGCTTTGATATCTTGTTGTACACGACTTAGCAGCAGTCTCTTTGCTTGACAGTTCAAAAGGTAATGTTTTGCCCCAACAGAAAAGAGACCCAAGTCTTCTTTAACACAAACAGTGGTCTAGTTCCAGTGAAAAAAGATATACCCCAATATACCTAGATATACATATATACATATGTGTGGTGTGTGTGTGTGTATGACAAGATAGTGTAAACAGAAAGAACCCTGATCTTTGTGTGTGTGTATGACAAGATAGTGTAAACAGAAAGAACCCTGATCTTTGTGTGTGTGTGTGTGTGTGTGTGTGTGTGTGTGTGTGTGTGTGAGTGAGAGAGAGAGAGAGAGAGAGAGAGAGAGAGAGAGAGACAAGATAGTGTAAGTGGAAAGAACCCTGATCTCAGAGATGAAGAACTAGAATGTGAATAGATAGCTTTATCAAGGTACCAGGTCAAGTCAATAACTTTATGATTCTCAGTTTAATCATTTGTAAAGTAGCAATATTCATGCTGCCTACCTGTACCTTAAAGTTGTATAAGTATAAGCAATTATCATCATAGAGTTTAGTTTTTATATTAAGTTGGTATATACTCTGGCCAAGTCCTTTTATACAAGATATATCAGGAAACAACTAGATAGCTGCTTTTATAACAAAATCAAAAAAATGTCAAGGTACACTTTTTAAAATTAAAAATATTCTTATATCAAATGAACATTTAACTCTGAATTAGAACATGTTCGAAAGAATAACCTAATGAAAAATATCTGAATGTGTCTAAACACATTTTTTGCTTAAAAGGAAAAAAACTTCACTATTTTTGCCAGCTAAAATATTCAACATACAGTACATACACAGCTTCTTGTAAGAGCTAGATTCAAAAGATAGTAATAATTAAATCAACTTAAGTTTGACTACTGAGTGATTTTGAAAAGGGAGACAGACTGAGAGATAAGAAAAAAGTTTTCTAATAATTCTGGCCCTTTCATTATGTTTCTATCTGACATCTTACACGTTGTGTAAAATAAATAATATCTGATCAATTCAAAGGAGGTAAAGGAAATCTTTTTTTTTTTTTTTTTAAAGCCAAACTAACTGCCAAATTGTATTTGCAACCAATACAATTCCTCATCTGGCATATTTTTTATTAAATTATTAATGAATTGACTCCTTACAACAACTCTAATTGATAATGGGACATAGATTTCTTTTCTACAAATGAACAAATTAACGTCTGCAAATCTCTCTCCATTAAGGTTTCAATAGCATATTTTAAAAGAAAACTTTCTCTGCTTTCTCTTTCAACCCAGCCCAAAAGACTTTGGACAGAGATTAACTATGCTAGCCTCAAATAAAGAAAAGAAAAGGTAAGGTTTGAGGCAATGAGAAATATTTCTTCCCTTAAATGCTACAGATAGTCTTAACAATAAAAGAAAAACATCCGCCTCCATTTAGAAGTTTAAGTTTTGTATGATTTCCTGCATCTCAAGGATCTTTCTGAACTACAAAGACATAACCAAACATCACATTTCCCCCCTCCTAGCTGCCCCCCACTTCAAAAACCCACAAGATGGTGATTAACAAACACTCTTATCTCTTCATACTTTTAGAAGCCACAAGGAAAAGATAAAAGCTAATAAAAGATAGCAAGCTCATACAAAAAATGAGAAATAGGTTACCTGAGATGAAGCAAATTGCATCATATTAAGCAGGCAAGTGCTCCTGGGGGATAGTGAGAATGGCATCCTCACAGTGAGTCATATTCAACCCTAAAAAACTGGGCAAAGCTACCCTTCTCACTTACTCAAAGCTACTCTGATTCCAACCTACAACTCCAAAGGTACAAGGACATGAATTAAACTTCAGTAGTTTATGATAACCACAGATACTAAAAAGGGCAGTCTAGCTTATTTGTGGACCAAGCCAAAGAAATGCCTCAAGCCTCCCGAAAACTCATTCTCTGATCAAGAAATGATCTGGAACCAAGATCTTAGTCCCCAAGAAGACCAATCTCTTACAAGAAGAAAGAGGAAAGATCTATTTAGAATCATTCACAGAGTAATTCTCCCAGGTGAAAGGTACTGAATGTGCAATGTCAATAAGGTAGGTGGGCACAATCTTCAGTTCTTTACCTGCTCAGCCACAGGAAGAATGAGGAAGAGGACAGAATGGGATTCACACAACTAGAGACACATTAAGGAGTCCTTTAATGACAAATTTTTTTCTCTCACTTCAAAGCTGCCTGGTAGGTATAGCCATCCCAAGAAAGGAAAAATGTTTTGGCATTTCTTCTCCTGCAAGTCTCTGTCTCATATGAGCGAAGAAAAGGTTAGCTGACTCTTGTCCTGGTGAAAAATTCCTTTCCACTTCCTCATTAGGCCTACCAATCTTTCTTCCTGGCTGTTGCTGAAAGAATGTATTTTGAAATCAAGATATAACTTAGTGTGGCTTACTAGACTAGTTAAACAAGAACAAATGGATCTCCTATCCCAAAGTATGCAAATTGTGAAAAAGGCAAGGAAATGGGGAAGGAGTTTTACTACTACTGGGGACACTAAGTTGTGGAATGTCATAAATTACTGATAAGCTTTATATATAAACAAATGGCTGTTATACTAAGCAAGTGTTTGGTTTTTTTGTCTAGTTAAAAAGTAGGCAGTTTATCTTTTTTTCTTACTTTGAAACTGATGGAAAACACAAAAATGCATGCATGTGCAAGAAGAATCTTACACTTTCCGATTCTATTCAGAGTTTTTCCACAGCCTTCAAAACTCCCCTTGCAATCCCTCATTCTGAGGTTTTCCAGTTCAATGACTACCCTCCATTCATCTTTCCATTAAAATTTCCTGTTTACTAAAGGATAGCAAATTCTGTCAGTATCACTTGGATTAGCATCCTAGTTATGTGCAAGTAGAATACAATGCCTTCAAATACAGAATATTTTCATCATTATATAAAAGTTCAATTCTGCTTACTTCTACTAAAAAAAATATGCAAAAGCAAACATTCATTCATATTTATTTTCTCTCTGTGTCCCTAGTATGCCTCCTAACTATAAGGCATTCAATGAAACAGATAATTAACATTCAAGAAGTCAGGTACTTTTGAGAATTTTTTTTAAAGGTACAAGGGTCAAAACTGAACTTTAAACTAAACAAACTGATTTCTACCTTCACCATTTTCCCACAAATAAACTGATGACACAAGAATCAAGCCCACTCAAGGCTGAATGACATGTCATGCCAGTTGTATATTTCTTCAGCCTCAATAAATCTCTTCTTACTCTCAAAATCCTGAGCTGCTTCTAAAATAGCTCACTAAAAAGCCCCAACCTAATTAAAAACAGCTTCCTCTGCAACAGTGGCCTTGATTTCACTTATTTACACATTAGCTGCAGCCCTCTTTTGGCCAATCCACTCCATTCTCTGGGCTGTGCAGGGCCTTTTATCTGCCCCGGACAGCATTTTCTCCAGCAGATGCAGTAGATGCCGATTGATTTGCTGTCGAGCACGGTAAATTAATAGCAACAAATTGCTGAGGGCCCATCTTGCTGCTCCACCATGCTTCGGCAGTTCTGCTTTATTTGCTCCATGATGGGCAGCAGTCAGGCCTCTTCAAGTCAATTTCTTCTTAACAACCTGCAATACTTTTCAATGGTGAAAATAGAGCTGTTCCTTGTAAGTCAGAAATCAATATCCTATTGCCCTTAGAAAATGCTAAACAAGCAGTATTGGCAATCCACTTGGTACTAGAGGGTATCAGATATAATGCAAATCCATACTGCTTCCCTCCTTGTAGTTATTACAGTTTGCTAAAAGGTTCCTAATGCCATTTATCATCATTTACCATCGACTGCTGCAGCTATGATTATGAGATCCTATCAGCTGGCAAAGCCCTTTCATTTCTATTCAATTAATATTTTAACAGCACTCAAATGGTTGTTGCCCAAGTCTTGTAATAAAATTTACATGGCTTGGAATGAAAATTTTTGTTGCTTTGATTTTTAAAAAATATTTACATGTGTATGTTCGTTTTGATTCACACACTGTTGCTTTTATAAAATCAAGATTTATCTCAAGCAAGTAAAACGACTGCTTTTTGGAAATAAGGGGCACTTCTGAGTAAGGAACATTAAGTAGCAAAAAGCTAGAGTATTTTCTTATTCTCTTTCGATCAAAATGTAATTATTTCCATCTTCACCACATTTCAAATTTCTATTCTCTTATTCAGAAATGCCAACTGACTAGTTAAATTCCTATATTCAAACTTCAATAATAAATAAAGATGTACATTTAAGTCCAAAGGGCACATTATACATTTAAAAAGTAGGGCATATTAAGATGATCTCAAATCCAAGCACAGTCCAATTCTGCAACAATGACTGACCCATTTTAAGATAAATAAAAATGACATTGTATTTATTAAGGTATTAATTAGCCACACAAGTAACATCCACTAAACATTATGCCAATTTCCTTTACAGAACAAACTGACACAGAGTGAGAGAATTATTCTCTGATTATTTTCCAGAATTCATGATGCGGACACATCTCAATAAAACATTTTTTAAATATATTCCTTTTGTCATCCTCACTTTCATATTAAAATGAGATATAAGGAACTGCAGACTCTTATTATAGTCCATAATAATCCTCTCTAACTTTTGTTTCTTCTAGCTTTATCTGCTCAGTTTCATTGATCTGAGTAGAGATCCCCCAAAATTAGACTCATATTTTATGCTTTAATTCGATGTCATGTTACTGTGTACCCTCAGTTCCCCTTAAAAAAAAAAAAATCAACTCATTCTACCAATCTAATGCTATTTACTCAGTTACCAAAATTTAAATTAATTATGTTCTCAAACATAATTGTTAAAAATTGGCAACATTATGCAGGCTTAATTAAGATTAAATCCAATTTACTAAATGTACTTTAATTGGTACTAATTACATTAGCTTTCATTTCAGAATGACAAATTCCCCATAGGTTTTACTTTAATAGTCTTCTATCAAAATCAACACAGGATGACTGATGATGAGCACCAAGTGAGGGGGGAGGAGGGTGGGAGAAGACAATATCGACCCCCACATTGTTTCTGCTCTATGCTTTTATCCTTTTATCAATTTGCTAAGTCACAGAGTCATGCCTCCATCACAGCCATCATTTTCTGTTCCAATGAAAAATTTCTCTAAAAATAAATACTGTGTAGTTGGAAGCAGCCAAGAAGAACAGGAGCTTTAACTGAAAAATACACAAAGGTTTCAAATATCAGGGCCACCAATTACTAGGGTACTTCCAAGGACTCAGGGGACTCCTACTCTTGAACCCTCAGAGAAGCAAATCTAATAAGTGAATAAGCCTAACCTGATCTCGAGAACTAGGCCCAATTATGCCGCAGGGCAACTTCACTGCATTATTGCCTGCTTTCCATTACAAGGGCATCCAGCGAGTACATCTGGAAAAGAAGCTAAGAGGAACCAAGGCTGTCTGCCTAGGAAAACAAATAAAGACAGATATGCCTCTGTGCTTAAGGGGAAAAAGAAAGAAAATATAATAAGTAGGTGGTTTGCAGGGCTGTCTGTATTTCATAATGTGATAAACTGCCCTCAGGATTCTTGATGTGATTGAATTTAGAAAGCAAGGGGGAAAAAAAGGGAAAAAATACACTCTGCTCTCAATTTAAAATGGACAGCATTTAAGGGCTTATGAATAAGAAGACTGGTACAATTAAAGGTGTAAGTATAAAATGTAATTAAGAAACATCATAAAAGCCTATAGACTTCTGGCAGAACATGGAGTGTCTATCTGTCCAGCACTTACACAGTATAAAGAAATCTAAGCCTAGAAGGTTATGGAGACATAGGGAGGGAAAGAGAAAGAAAAACACAGAAGGACATTAGTCACTAAGTTCAATCTTTAAAAGATACTAATTAATCTTCATAGAGCAAAAAGACATTTACAAGACACAGACCTAAGATGAAATTTAACAGCGATGATAATTACCAAACAACATCTCTACTGTAATTTGTTCAAGTAAAGCGGAATGAATGAAAGGCCATAAGCTTGAATGAGTGCTCTGTAAGCAGGCAGTATTTATGTTCCTAATTTAAACAGAAATGGCAGTAACGCCAAAATGATATTCTAACTAATCTAAATGCACAGTATCCACAATATACTCTCAGTGCTACATTCAACAAAACCATGGAACTAATAAAGTATTTGGAATTAAAAATTCCAATTTTCTCAGCCCTCAAAATAAGTGATGACTTTAGAGCTTTGCAAGTTTTTGTCCAATTTTCATGCTTTCAGATACCATCGATTTGCTGTCTTTTACTATCTAATTCACAAGTTTAATGTAATCAAATGTACTTAGTGGGGCTAAAAACTATGCCAAATAAGAGGCCCATGAAATGGCAAAAAATTAACAATTTGGAGGCAAATTATCTTCTCCAAACTCAGAAAGTAATGATACATACTTTTAATATGAATAAGAAAGAAAGAGCATATTAAGCCACTCCCTAACCTCTGCACAGAGGGACAAGAAGACACCCATTCCATTATTGCTTGGTGAGATATCAAGCAACACTACTAGAAGGGCATTTAAAAAAAAAAAAACCAAAACTACCCCATAAAATGAATTGGCAAACAATTCAATTTTTTTTAAAGTGCTGTTTTTCTCTCTAGGAAACCCAAATCCAACCACTTAATTTATCCTCCAGCAAAAAAGGTTAAAAAACCATACATTGCTCAGTGAGTCACACCACTCACCTTTCCTACTAATCACTACTTTTCTTTGGCTGAACTAATTGCTAGACTTCAAGGCACAGTGATGAACCCCATCACATACTGCTATCAGGCTCATTTACTTTTCACAAATTTTGAAAGTAACTGACAGTTTCCTAGTAAGGCCCAACTAAATAGCCTCAAGGGACCAGTTTGAGGATTTTATAGCAATTTATTTGGTAGGGCTACAGAGTCCATTTTGGTCCTTTGCAGCTAACCCTTACCTCTCCATACAGCAAGAACCCATGCAATTTAAAGTTTTACTTTTTAATATTTTCTATGAAAATCTGTATTTCTCACTGTGTAAATTCTTGCTTATATCCCCAATATAACATACATCTTTCCAAAAAACAAAACAGTAGTATGTTGAACTTAAGAGCTTGATTTTTAAATATGTTATTCAAAACTATATATATCTGGTAGGTTTATGCAAGTTTTTAAATCGTTTTTGTAACTGCAATTTAAAATAATACACAATTAAAAAAAGGGAAAACACAAAGAAAAATCATAGCATTTTATCCATCATAAATCATTTCTAGAATCCAGCCACACAATTGTACAAAAGAATAAATTAAGAGACTACAGAATTATGTTTTTAAAAAGCATTATATATTAGTGAATGATTTCATAATTATAGGAAATCAGTCAGGCCTTACCTGCTTATGCATTTCTATATTCAACCCGTAGGACATTTCATAGTACTGTCAAAGAAGGAAAATCAATTAAATTCATGTCTACTATCAAGCAATATTTCTATTTTCTGTTTAAAATTCCAAATGTCCCCAACAAGAATTTCAAAATACCCACAACCCATAATACCCATTCCCATAAACTATATGATAAACTCAGATATGTATCCACTAATTTAAGTTAATAAAATGCAAAAAAATCATTTTGAATTACAAGGATGGGAGGAAGGGTCAAAAAGGAAGAGAAAGATGCTCAGTGCAAAAGTAAGAAAATTCAAAATTCAACAATATAGCATCTTAACATGTTCTGTTCTTAGTATTTATCATAAGGAAAGAAAAATCCTGGTGGGTGAACTCAGTGATAAAGTATATCAATCCTAAGGAAGACCAACATATAAAAAGGAAAAATACATCTCAAATTAATCTTTCGTGCTTTGACTGAATTGATCATAAAAGCAATGTTACTTAGAAATAATCTCTGGCATTAACTTTCTCATTTTTTAAAGCACAGTGTGTTTATAACCACAAATTCAAAGGGAAATTGCCTTAGATGCAAGCCCAGGATATAATTCTTCAGACACTTTCAAAGCCATCATACAAACATGTATGATTATATGTCTTGATAACTGGTACTTTGTGAATCCTGATGGAATAGACCCTCAGAAATTTAAAAAGGCTCTTTTATTTAACACTTAGGTGAGATGGAATTTTTTTAAAAAGAGAGATGTTCTTTATCTTAATTTCTCACTCTTAAAAAAAAGAAACAAAGCATTAAAAACTAAATCATATAAAAATCATTCATTAATATTATTTGGAATTATAGTAAAATACAACAAAGCAAACAAGAAAAAACCCCACTTATTATTTTGATCATGACTATAAGCAAGCAAAGCGGAAATTGTTTTGTTTTGTTTTATTTTTTGTGGCTGTTGATTTTCAAAATTCTTAAAAAACAAGACACAGAGAAAATGACATAGCAGTTAAACTTTGAGGAAAATTTCAGATCAAAACCGGTTTTCAGAGGTAAGTTCTAACATCCTAGAAATTATGCCACAATCTCAACTACAATGGCAACACAGTAGTGATCTCTTTTGTAGCCTTAAGCTACCTGAATGAATTCCTGCTTTTGGCAGATCAAACTAATAGACATTTTGAATGTGTTATTCTGTTTTCTTACCATGACATAATGCCGCTGCATCTCGGTCTTCTCACTGGCCAGTTTTTCACATTCCAGTTTCAAACTGTTCAAGACATAATGAAGCATAAGTATTCCATAATATTTGATTTATATTCTTTTATAATCTAAGTATACTCATTACCTCTCTCAAGACTGAGTATCCATAAATTTCAAATTAATAATTAAAATACCAACATACACAAACATACACAAAATGAAAGAGATTGTCTCATTTCTTCTTTTTTAACAGAATGTGTTATTTAAAGTTTAAGATGGGAAGATGGAGAATCTCTCTTTAAATTTCACAGAAATGAATATTCACCAAAAAAAAAAAAAATCAATGAGATAACTATATGGTCACAAAAGATAAAGCCCAATTTCACAAAATATTACATTTGAGTTTTTCTTAATGGTCCACTAAGAAATGAATGAAAATATGAATCAAGCATATTTTAATGAATGACATCTCTCTTTCCCTCCAAAAGCAGAAACAAGTTTAATACCACTACCCAGGAAGCAAATTGTTGATTTTGTTCAAATTGGAGTTTGTTTAAAAAAAAAAGTCATATACAAAGAAAATTAGGAGAGAATTAATGAGAATTATGGTAAGACTATTTTAAAATGTCAACATTGAGTCAATTATCACCCTGAGAATAAAACATCTATCAGCAAAAATGCAATGAGATAGCTCACTTGCAAGCCAAGATTCTCCCCTTGAAATGCTGAGCAGAAATGTGAAATGGTCAGACGAAAGGGGAAGAAAATCCGAAGCAACAAATAAGCATGAAAACTAAAAGTCCTCTAAATCTTATCTCTCTTTCCTTCTCTCCCAATAAATAATTACTGAAAGTTTGCAACCATCTTTCAAATTTCCTACAGTCTCAAAATATTCTGCCTTCTTTTTTTATTTTTTTGGGGGGGAGAAAGGCTCACACTTTCTTTACACCTGCCCAGAATGGTGCTGTTAGCCTTTCTATGAAACGGAAAAAAAAAAAAAAAAAAAGCCACCCCAAACCTTTACATTCACCTTGTCAAAAATGAAAAAAAAAAGGGGGGGGGGCTGGGTAATAGGGGGGAAAACTGACAAGAGCTAAACAAATAGGAGGATCAAGGAAAGTAAACATCATTACCTGTGGTATTGAGCCTGTAAAAACTGAAACTCTTCCTTAATCCTATCGCAGGACTCGGAAATTGTAAATTTAAAGGGTTGAGCAGGCTGATGCGGTGCCTAAAGAACAACAATAAAATATTTAATTATCCCAGATCACAGGCGAGAGAAGAGATTGAGAAAACATACCACGCAGGGCTAAAAGGGGGGGTGGAGGGGTACAGCACATGAAGGCACAGAGCTGTTAAAACTCTCTCCCTTCTTCCTCCCCTTCCCACCCTCCACTCCCCACTTTTCCTCTTTATAACCAAATTCAGAGAAAAGTCTCTCCCCTCTAGATAAGCATTCCCTTCTTTCCCGGTACTCTACCCTCCCTCTCTCTCCCCCACCCCCCAGACGCAGACATACGTATAAATTACACACACCAGTTTTTTTCCTCATCCAAGCCTTTCTCACGAACATCAAGGTTCGAAAGCTCTTTTCTCATTAAGGGTGAGAAGGGGCAGCGTCTCGAACACACGCACTCTCCCAGCCCGGAATCGAAACCGCCAAACTGCCACGGTCTGTGTCAGGGACACTTTGGCCATATTGTGAAACCGGGATGAGGGGATGGGGGGGAGGAGAAGGAGCTGAAAACGACACGTTTCATTCTCCAGGGACAAGTGGGAGAAGAAGGGGAGACATCACCCCCTCCCAGCACGCACACCTCTTTCTATCTCTCTCTTACTCACTCACTCACTTTGAACCCCCATCAATGCAGGGATGGAGGGAGCTCAGAGAAAGCCCTCCTACTCCCAAGTCTCCCGGTCTCTCTTCGCGTCCCTACACTTCCTTCTCCCCCCCTCCCCCCCATCTTCACATCTCTAGAAAAACTGAAGGAGCCAAGATCGCAAATCGTTATCTTCGGGTTTTCAAGGTTTCCAGAAGACAACAATAAGAAAATGGCTACAACTCAATTGCCTTCCCGAAGCGACCCCCCCCCCCATCCCTTCCCTCCTTGCCAATAACTAACAGTAGCAAAGGGGTTGACTGGGAGTAGGGGCACGTATTTATTTGTTTGTGCTTTTTTTCCTCCTTTTTTCAAGAAGCCCTCATAAAATTGAAAGGGGGGGGGGGAGCGTGACTGAGGGGAGAGCGGGGAATCCCAGCGTAGTAGTATCCCTGTGCCCCCTCCCCGAGGGCCGGGCTTTGCTTGCACTCACCGGGTGTCTGGTTTGTGGGTACATCTTGCTCAGATCACGAATCATCCAAACCGATTTAGTTGGCGGCGCTGGGCAGAGGAGCTCGGATCATTTGTTTTAATGGCAACGAGGAGGAGGAGAAGGCACCCGGCGGGCGGGCGGCGGGGTTGGCTGGCTCTCGGAGGAGCGTCTCTCCGGCGGCGGCGGCAGAGGCAGCGGCGGCGGCGGCGGCGGCGGTCCCAGCGCCCCCCTCCCCGCCCCCGGGTCTCGCGTGACACAAGAGGAGGAACCCTCGGCGGCGGCGGCGTCTCTGTCCCCGGCAGAACGGAACCGCTCCAACATTCCACGGGGGGCTTGTCACTGGCAGGCGGTCATTGTGGAGAATGGAACGTCTTCCCCGGCAACGTTCGAAGGCTGCTGTCCCCACGTTCCGGAGAGTCCGTTCCTTTCGAGGGAGCGGCTGCCCGGGAGCCCCTGGAACGTTCCTTTGGCGGGTAATATTCCTCGGATCGCACCAGTCACTGCCCTCCAAATGTGGTGATGGTGGTGGTAGAAACCACGAAACACCCCGTGTACCCGTACACAGTCTCTCTCTTATCTCTCTCTCTTTCTCGCCACCCCACTCCAAACTTTTATTTGTCTTTTAATTGGTTATTATTCCTCCGTATGCAATGCCTCTCCTCTTGCATTAAAAAAAAAAAAAAAAAAAAAAAGCAAACTCCTTGGATTCGGAAGTGGTTCTTGCCCGATGCTTTCTGTGATTCTCTGGAGATTATTCGGTTCACACCAACGATCTTTTAACATACACCTTTTAGCTTCTTTTTACCTCATCTCATTTCCTTATTTTTCTTCCTTCCTGCTTTTTCTTGTACTTCACCCCCCAAAAAAAATTTTTTTTGAAGAGTAGGGGTGTTTAAAAAAAAAAAATGCTTTGCGGCTTTATTTCTCTGTCTTTTCAAACTCCGCGAACACGGCCACAAAATAACATACAAGTGTGTGAGAGAGGGGGAAGAAAGCAGCAAGCAGCCTAAACAACCGCTCTGAACAGCTCTAACAACACGCTCTGTCTAGGTGACTTCTTTGACCAAATTTAGCAGCAGCAAATCATTAACATTCTGATACATATTCACAATCAGAGAAGAAGATGAAGCGGAGCATCCCGGGAGATGTAGTCCGATCTGGTGACGCTTTCCCTACTCCAAATTGCAGGATTTAACCAGACAAACTACAATCACCGCCAGGCCAAACGGCGACTCCTAAGTCCCCCTTCAACGCCCCGCCTACTCCCGGCGCAGCGGGCGACACAGGCAACCAATCAGAAATTACTGAACATTAATCGCCGTTCTGTGTTACTGCCCATCATTTCATTTTTGACAAATGGGAAGCCAGTGGGGAGGAGCCGGACAGTCTAGTTCCCACGTGGGGGCCGGGCGTCGCCCGAGGCTTGAGCCAATGAACAGTATGGGATGAGGTGAGCGGGGGCGGGGCAGAGGCGGCCCGCCCGAGGTGGAGCTTCGTGGTTGCTGACGTTCCTTAGCGCGAGCGTTCGAACAGGGGAAACATTTGTTCAGCTGTCAATCAAAGTAACGTGGGGCTTGCTGGAGCTGCTACCTCTGTTGCTGTTGCTGCTGCTGCTGCCGCTGCTGCTGCCGCTGCCGCCGCCTCCTCTGCTGCCGCTGCCGCCACCGCTGCCGCTGCCACCGCCGTCGCCACCGCCGCCGCCTCCTCCAAGCCTGCACCTTCAGAACTGGGTGATAGTGGCAAAATATGAAGAGTGGAAAGAGGTGGGGTGAATAGGGAGGTTAGGTATGAGGGGATTTAAAGGAGGGAGGCTTGGTGGCGGTAAATGGTTTCAACTTCTCTTCCTCATTCTCTCCCCTACAAAACCCTCAACTCCAAACCCAAACGTGCACACGACACTGCCCTCAACGACGGCCGAATTAGCCGCGCCAGGAATGCGGACTAATTAGGGTCCAATGTCTCCTTAAAGAGACAAGCTCGGCCTTGTGTAACGTGCCGAAACCCCTGTTGAGACAAGAGAGGGAGGATCACGCTGATCCCACTTCTTTCAGTTCACATCAATTTTACGCACCGCTGGAGCCGGCATAATTTTCCGTGTGAACGGGGACTGAGTCCCCCTGCCCTTGTTTAGAGACACAAAACACCGCCCAGTTACTTGGGGGATGGAAGGGAGGTGTTGTAAAGCGTTGCAACAGAGTAGGGAGAGGGGAGTTAGGAGAAGAGGGAGAAACATTGAGAGAAGGCACCTCCTCTTAAAGGGTATAAGATGTGATTGCTATTTAACCCTAGAGCTCTGGCTTGGTTTTTCTTTTCCCCGGGGAATGAGGGGCGTGGGGTGGAGGTTTGAATGGAGGGAACCCAAGGAAGGCTCCCACTTCCCTCCCCCAACCCCAACCACTTAACCAACTTCTTTCCAGGCCTGAGCCCGAGAAACAAAAAGAGTGAGCTGCCCATGTGCTCAAAATCTTCAAACTTTATTTCTAGCTCTATACACTTAAAAAAAAGCACGCCTTTTCCTTCTCGAATCCCTTTGTTGAGCAAGAAATATAGGCCAAAAAGAGTGGGGTTTGAAGAGTGGAGAAAGGTCTCTAGGGATACGTATGTCTCGCCCCATTTTAGCTCAGGAGACAGTGGGCTCTCTGGGCTTCCCGAAGGGAAAACTTAGGACTGTGGGGCAGTTGCATGCCCACCGGGATGAGATTGCATCCCAAATGCCCGGTTCTTCCGACTTTCGTGTCACCTAGTAGCAGCAGGACTCGCTGTGTCTATGATGAAGTGTGCCAAGCACCAGGGAGCCTGCCCTCTCTTCAATCCGACCCCATTAGCGCCAGCCTCCCGGAAGAGGAAAAAAAAGATTTGAAAGCAAGCTGGCAAATGCAGCCTGGCCCCGGGCTTTTGGAGAGCCTGGGGCTCAAAAGGGCTACCCTGTTAAGCCAGTGGCCTGGATCCAAACTAAGGGAGGTGCGGAGCTGGGTTAATGGAATGATGGACTTGCAAATCCTGCCCTCGAGAGCCTGCCCAGATTTTAGAGTGGAAGCTTCCTGAGAGTTGAGCTTAATTGGAGCTATGCATGTTAGTGTTTAATAAATATTACTTGAAGATAAGAATATTGTTGGTAATATTGTTTAAGGAATCTTCAAAAATCTGCCTTGTTTGATGCAGTCAGCTTTCCCTTTTTACATTGTACATGGAGCACCCACTATGAAGAGGGACTGCAGAGATGTATATAATTATGGTGATATTGATGATGATGGAGAACAAAAGCAAATTGTAGATTCCTTGGAGACTGCCTAGCTCTCATACTGTTCTTTACACTACCACAACCACCCCGAAAAAAATGAGAGGTGTACTTCATAGCCATATCTTGAACCTCTCCCAAAACTAAAAATCAAGTGACTGTTAGTATTAATGTCTTCTCAGCAGTGAGAAAGACTGATGTATATATGTATGCTATATTTTCAGAATCATTCATGATTCTAAAGGCACTTTATATACATTATCTCTTGTGATTGTCACAAGCCAGTCTCAGGTATGTCATTTTACCAATAAGTATCCAAGTTTAGTGAAATGATTTGCTCATGTTCAGTCAGTGTCAATATGTTTTCTACATTATCATGGAAAACCTCTAAATCAAATGGGCCATATTTATTGAAATTCTTTGTAGCACTCTCACTTTCCCCAGCACAGGAAACTTAATGAGACTTATAATATCAGAACCTGAAGAGTATTGAGAGGGTCAATGAGCAAAGAGTGTCCTTTGCTCTATTAGGAAATATCAAATAGCTTGTAATAGGAAACTTTTTCATATCTCCTGACAGTGTGTCAACAGGAGATTAGGTAGAGAGGGATCAAAATGTGGGGTGTTTTTTTTTTAGGGGAAAAAAAAAAAAACAGGAAAAAGCCCAGGTACTTAGGAATGTTTCATCTCTGAGTTGTGAAATAGCATTACAGCAAGTAACTGTAAGAGAAAGAAAGAGTATTCAAATATAATCAAGATACTGTGAACCATCACCTGACCTGAATACTGTCCCTGAGCAAGAATGTATATCACACTTGGTGATAATCATATAAGTGCTTCAAATAAGAGAAGATTTTTAGTGTAGAAAAATTATCATTAAACTAAACAATCAAGTTGATTTGAGGGTATAATTATGGCTTCGTCATTGATCTACAGTCATAATCATTACAATTTGTCAAATTTCAGTAAAGTGGATATATATATACTATATTGATCAATATTAAAATTTAATAAACTATTGTATAAAATCAACAGGGCTCTTCAGTCAGGGCAGACTTTAGTGTTCCCCAGATAATCTATGAACAAGTTTGATGTAAGAATAAAATGAGATATTTATAAAGTGCTTTGCAAAGCCTATAAATGCTAGCTATTGTTATTTATTCATCTAATTGTTGTATTCATCTCATTGCAATACACACACACACACACACACATATATATATATTTGGCTTATAACATTAACAGAATTGTAATGATGATAATGGATAATAAGTTATTTGAAAAATGACAACATCTATCCCCAAATCATTTTCCCTAGTTACCCCAGATTATTTGATTTTTGAAGAATTATACAGGCTAGAATCAGAAGGGGCCTGGAATTTGTTACTGGTCCTGACACCTGGGGTGCAATAAACAGAATGAAAGTCTGTCATCAGAAGAAATCTAGATTCAAAGACTATTTCAGTTGTTAGTCCTATGACCCTAGGCAACATCCCTTTTAACCTTTCTGAGATTCAGTTTCCTCTTCAGTAAAATGGGGATAATACATATGATATTATGTCACAAGTTAATTAGGAAGCTCTAATGAGCATTTAAAGTGCTTTACAAATCTCACTAGCTGCTATTCTGGCAGAAAAGCCACCAGCACTCAAAATGATTAAGTGATTTGCCCAATCTCACAACTGTAAGTAGTGAGGTAGGAAAGAAAATCTGTGTTTCCTGGCCCTTTCTACCGAGGTCATGTTTTCTATTCTCCTAAAATTGGTTTCAGCCAATCAAAATGTTTCCAACTATATTTACTTAAAAATTCATTCCTTATTTAGCAATTATTCTTAAGGACAGGAAAGATAGAGGGAATTATAGTAGTATATTGTGGCTGACTGCAAAAAAGAATGATTTCTAGAATCCCTTGTACTTTCCCCATCTTCTCTACTCCCTTGTACTTAAACTCTTTGGAGACTCTTAAAACTTGATAAGGGCAACTAAAGAAGTATGCATAGTGCTTAGACAATTATACATTTTACTAATAGAGTTGTTTCTTCAGCTGCCCTTGGCAAGCCCTCAAATAGGTTCTCCTTAAGTAACAATCTTGCCCAGACAAAAATTAAGCAAAAGAAACTTCTATTTATTTTTGAATTCTAATTCTGAAATCGTGTTCCAATGATTTTAATGGGTTAAATACCTAAGTATTTTTGTTATATTTTGAATTCTGTGTTGTCTCCCTACTGACCTCACATTACAGAAGACCAACATTTGATATAGATATTCAAGTCCTAGTTTGTTTTGTTTTTTTTCTAAAATCAACCTCATCACATCTTACAGCTTAGTAGTATTCCATCACAACTGTATACTGCAGCTTATTCCTCCATTCCCTGCATTGATGGGAACAGTTTCCTATTCTTTGCCATCACAAAGAGAGCTGCTACAAATATTTTAGCACATATAGGTTCCTTTCCTTTTTCACTGTCACTTAAATACTTAATACATTGGGGTGAGGGGGAGCATGGAGCAAAATCCTATATGATTTGTGAAAACATGTGAAGTTTAAGAATACCTCAAAGGACCAAGCAAATTTTTGTTTCAATTGGCATGTCTGGTTCTTCTAGTATCATTAAGTGTGACTCAAATTTCAAAGACCTATAATCTTAATAAGTATGTACAATTCTCATAACTATATTTCATATCAAGACTTGTCTACAATATTTTATAGTTTCTTATAGAAAAAACTGGCTCTATCACATAATTCTCTTAAAATTTCTTTTAAGACATTGTGAATGAGCCATCATGTAACATCTTGTCCACTACACTAATTTTAGAAAACACTAAAAGGGATTCAAACTTATTATTCAACAATTATAGTACTTGTCAAATTTCCACCAAGATAAACAGAAAATTCTGAAAGATTTTCACTTACTAGGAATAATTTTTTTCAAGATTAGCTTAAAATAGACAAAAGTTATTTTGATCATTTTATTTTGATAGACTTTTAAAATCAGGACTTATATTCATCATTAAATGTATTTTATGTGAAAGGGGTAACTTAGGCAAGTGAATAAGAATTTTTAATTAGATCCTTCACTATAATATTATATGGGAATTAATGCATTTTTTTTAAAGAAAGACACCTATTTCTTAGTCTAGTAATATAAAGCATAAAAGTAGCAACTTTTCATCAGTGAAGAAGGTCTTAAGATAAATTTCACACCATTCTTCCAGATTTAAAACCAACTTAGGTATATCCTAAACTTCCTGAATTAATAGCTATTCAGTTTAACAAACATTATTGAGAGTTTACTGTATCATTATTGAAACTTATCGATTTTCTTAATGAAAGAATTTGACAATCTGATATGTTGGACTTATACCCGGATTCATCTTTTGGTGACTTGTATGAGATATCTCCTATTCCTGAAGTTAGACTTTCTATAAACTACAGTGACAGCAACCAAAAAAAAAAAAAATTGAAGTAGTAACTTCATAAATTAAGTTACTATAATCATGAGAAAGTTTGGCATTTAGTGCTAAGGTGGAAAAATTGATTTTGATACCGTTGTGACCATGTGAACAAATAATCCTTAATTATAATTTAGATGTTATTAATCTGTTTCAAAATACAGCACAAATATTCAGCAGTTCTTTATTTTAACTTTTCAAGTTAAGCATTTCTTCAATAAAGACCATTTCCCACCATTTGCAAATGGCCTTGTTCTTACCTTGTAAATTATAAGGAATGATTAAAGTCCACCAGCAGTTTAAAGATAAAACATTTCCTTTAAAAAAAAAAAAAAAGCATATAAACAAGTCTCTAGTGCCTGCAAAAGGGAAAAAAGTCTGCTTTGTTTGTATACTTGATAGATAGAATATATTCATGATTATAATATTATTTCTAGCACAATTTCCCTCCTCCAGACCATAATTTTTCTTTAAATTCTGTCTAGATGCAATACAAAAGATGTTCTACTTTGGGAACATGGGAGAAAGAGAATGGAGAATAAATGATTTTCCTCTTTACAAAGATGTTGTGAAAATTAGTCAAATTCAAAAGCTGCCTTAGGTTCCAGGGGGAGTGATGGTACACACAAACAAAATAATCTCACCAGTGATTAAGACAGGATTTCTGTCAATTGCATTGTTCCTGTTATTCCTACAGCTGTTTTCTAGAACAAACAGACAAATATATTGTTTATATTTGTAAGCTCCTTGAAGGCAGGAATCATTTTGTCTGTTCTTAGACATTGTTTGTGGCATTGGATTTTAAATTTTGATAAATAAGTTATTTTAGTCACATTTTAAAAAATTATTTATGTTATGCCTAAAAGAATGCATAATCAAGCAACATATCCTATTTTAGTTAAACTTTGAGTATCTGTGAGACTATGAATAAGTAGAATTTTACTAATTATTAAAGTTGTGTTTATAAACATTACAAGTTAGTTAATAATTTACCATAACATACAATATTCCATTAAGTTATCCACTTAAATAGTAATAATTTCAACATTTGTTGTTTTAACAATAAAGATTTAGGATGCTGAAGAATTTCTGGATTTCCAACCAAATAGAAATCATATCTCACAGTCATTAAGAGAATAATTTACATTACATTTAATCTGTTACAAGATAACAAGCCCATCAGTTGGAAAGGAAGAGAAAATCTAGACATATCACTTATATATAGTTCAAAAAAATAAGAGTACCTTTTTTAAAAATCTTATTCTCAAGGAATAAATTGCAGAGATTAACATTTAACATAGATTTAGCATATTAGCAAAATTTTCTTTAAAAGAATTTAAATATGAAAAAATGATTCAACAAATGGAGGTTGAATTTATTTTTCCTTCATTGAAAAAAATATAATTCTAATTCACTCAAATTATTTTCATTTTTTAAATGAACAATAAATGGCCTATTCTCTCAAAGCATTTTTTTTTATCTTCAGTAGAATAATCACCTTTTCTTTTTCTTTAAAAAAGGTAGAAATGAAAAAGCTTTTCTAGTTTGATATCTAAAAGCAAAATGTTAACCTACTACCCTAGGAATATGTAACATTTTAGAACTGTTATATCTCTGCATTCAAAAACCTAAACAAGAATGAATATCTGAATTCAGCTGGTAGTGAGAAAAACAACATGGCTGTTACAGATCTCTTCTGAGTATCAGGCTTTTGATCACATAACATCCGTGGTGACAGCTATCCCCAATTACAGACAAAACGTCTCTTAGCTAGCAATTAATTTGCTATATTTTTTAAACTTTATTCCAACTTTACCTTTCCTGAGAGACATGTAAGTGAAGCCAGAAAAAGAAACTGCAATCTTTCTTGCCACATTTCAGTTTGGGTATTTCATGATAATTCCTATTCAGTTACTTTTCTCCATAACGCTTTTTGAGCTGCTATTTTAAGGGAAAGACATCATGTATGCTATTTGTAATGGCCTATCTATAAATATTCTTGTACACTTGCATGTGATAAAAGAAAGGGATCAAGTTGGGTCCCTTCACTTTACACATGAGGAAACTGATTAAAATGTGATTAACAAAGTAAGGGCTAGAAAAAGCCACATCTAAGGGTTTGTTGTCTGAAACAACAAGGAACATAGGGTATGGATTGTGCCAAAGCAAAACATGGGGCAGTTTACCAAACAACCTCTTACTCTATTTGTAACAACTTGAAACTGGGTCTTTTCCTATCAGCCTCCCATCAGAAAGAGGAGGGGTAGAGGAAGAGATAAGCCCATCAGTGAAATAGTATCCTTTAACAACCAGTCACTTCCTGCAATCAAAACCATGCTAGCATGTGGCTTGTTCAAATAAAAATTACTGGACTGGAGCCAAACAAGGAAAAAGTAATTGATAATGTGGTTTTTCAGAAACCACCCATCCATCAAAAGTGTCAGTCCTTCATAATGCTTTATTTCCCTTCTGAACAAAGATCTTTAAAATTCATTGTGTGTACTTAAAAACAAAGTGTCCTTGTACTGGTTTATAATGATTCTCTTTTAGATGGAGGTTTGTTTTGTTATTTGATTACATTCCCTCCCATCCTGCATTTTTTTTTCCAGATACTTGCTGGAAATTTCTGCCCTTCTTAAACAAAGCATCTTTGTGCTGTATCAGCTTGCATTTTCCTTGGATTGTATTTGATGGTGCCTTTTCACTGACTTCAGCATTGGAGTATTGTAGCCACAGCTCCTCTAAGTAGAGTGTAACAAACAGAT
The DNA here is from genome assembly GCF_016432865.1 of Antechinus flavipes. Taxonomy (NCBI): domain Eukaryota; kingdom Metazoa; phylum Chordata; class Mammalia; order Dasyuromorphia; family Dasyuridae; genus Antechinus; species Antechinus flavipes. The sequence continues at coordinate 321,162,378 of NC_067398.1, forward strand.
TCACTGGCCCTTTTTGGATTCTGCATCTGATTAACTGAACTGTGGGAAATTCTCTTTAGGTAATGGAGGCACATAAGTTATTCTAAATATTAAACTAAGCCAGAGAAAACTCTCAGGACATTAGCATTAATCATTACCAAAAAGATCTCTTCAATATCACATCTTCTCGTTAATTTCTGGATTTTAAACAGCAGACTATAATTTACTCTGATAATACTAATAACAGAAGCATGAGCTCCCTTCAATACTGAGAGATGAGTTTCTGAAAAAGTATGTTGTTTAAACGAATTTCCTTGTATTGAATCCTATTTACCTCTCCACCCCTTTATTTTCATTAAGAATAAGGTGATATGACTTTACAGGTATAATTATTTTCATATTGCTTGCATTTTCAGTGCATGCAGGAGGGGCAGGAAGAAGAAAATTTGGAACTCAGTTTTAAAAATGAATATTAATAAATTTTGTAAAGTGTGCAAAGCAAAAAAAGAATAAAATAATATTCTTCAGGAGAATTTTATTCAACTCATTAAATATCTATTAAGTACCTGCTATATATGCCAGAAACTGGGACTAAAAAACAAAACTTTGAACGATCTCTATCTTCAAAGAGGTTCCATTCCATTGATGAAAAAACATCATATACCAAATAAATAAATAGAAAATATGTACAAAATAAATCAAACATAACTTTGGCCTGGGGGGCAGTGGGAATAGATTATGAAATCCTTGTTTAGTAGATTGCCCATGGATTGAATTTTGGAAAAACTTAGAGATTTTTACATGTGGAAGTGAGGTAGACATTCCAGGCATGAGGTTTGCCTTTGAAAAGCCATGGAGGGAAGCAGAAAAAGAAATATTGTGTTCAGAAAATCACTTGTAGTGATTCAGCAGTAATTTTATTGTTAAGGTCCTACCATGTCCCAAGCCCTAGGCCAGATACTAGGGATATAAAGACAAATTATTTCTGACTTCAAGGAATTTGCTTTGTATATAGCTGGATACAGCAATGGATAGTGTGTTAGACCAGTCAAGATAATCTGAGTTCAAATCTAACCTCAGATGTTTACTAGTTTTGAGATACTGGACAAGTCACTGCTTCCATTTGCCTCAGTTTCCTCATCTGCGAAAAGGGGATAATAATAATGATGCCACTTTACCAGAATTGTAAGGATAAAGTAAAATAATATTTATGAAGCTTTTTGCAGACCTTAAAATAATATATAAAGTTCTTATGGTTATATTATGTCAGCAGAGACCATATGTACATTTAAATAGAAAGCATAAAATATATATAAAATAGATGCAAGATGCAAGGAGAAGGAGAGCTCTAGAAGTTAAGGGGGGAAAGGAAAAGCCTCAGGTAGAAGATGACAGTTGAGCAGAACTTTGAAACAAACTCAGGATTCTAAGAAGTATATGTTTGGGGTTTTTTGTTAGTTTGTTCTTGACCTGGTAAAAGAGGCCATTTTTTTGCTTCTTTTCTTGCCCCACCTTAATCACTGTATGGTTGTTGCCCCAGACAAACTGAGACGTGGGGAGGATTTTAGATTAAAATGGTCAAAGTCTCCCACTATATCCATAACCATTTCCAGTCATCTTGATCTATGTCTTGCCACTGGACCTGGATGGCTTGAAAGGACAGAGTAAAGCTGGTAACTGCACAGTCCTGTTTCACTTAAATCCATTTCATTTACAAGTCAAGACATCACCTTCCTGATGTTTTTGGTTCTCTTCAAGAATGAAGAATTTTTTTTTTTCCTTCTTGATCCGATTTTTCTTGGGCAGCAAGATAACTACATAACTATATATACATATATTGGATTTAACATATGTAACTACCTGCCATCTAGGGGAGGCGGTGGGGGAAGGAGGGAAAAATTGGGAACAGAAAGTTTTGTAAGAGTCAGTGTTGAAAAATTACCCTTGCGTATGATTTGTAAATAAAAAGCTTTATTTGTGTGCTTTTTTTTTTTTTTTTTCTGAGACAATTGGGGTTAAGTGACTTGGCCAGAGTCACACAGCTAGGAAGTGTTAAGTGTCTGAGGCCAAATTTGAATTAGGATCCTCCTGACTTCAGGGCTGGTACTCTATCTGCTATGCCACTTAGCTGCCCCAAATAAAAACCTTTAATAAAATTTAAAAAAAAAAGAAAGAAAGAATGAAGAATAAACAGCAACAGGGTGAAGAGGGGAATACATTCCAGATATGAGACACCATCTGTGCAAAGGCATGGAAATGAGAAAATGTGGGAAGAGTAATAAGAAGGCCAGTTTAACAGGACAATAAAGGGCATGGCTGGAAAGGTACTTTAAAGCTAAAGTATGAAGGGATTTATATGCCCAACAGAATAATATATATTTGATCCTAGAAGTAATGGGAATTCACTAGCGAGTTTATTGAGCAAAGAAGCAACTTGGTCAATTTTGTACTTGAGTAATTTTGCATTGTTAGCTGTGTGAGGGATAGACTGAAGATGGAGAGACCAAAGAAAAAGAGATAATAAGCTGTAGTGGTAGTCTAGTTGAGAGGTGAGAGCATTTGAACCATTTCAGAGAAAGGGGGACTGGTGCAAGTGATATAGAGGCAGAATTTTAAAAAGACTTGAAAAAAAGAGAGAAAAGATGAAGAATTGAAGATGACTCCCAAGATAATCCTGAGTGCCTTCAAAGCAGGGGTTTTGGACAGGTTGGATTTGAAATGGGAAAGGGAAATCCAGATATATAGATATCCAGGTAGAACAGTACACAGTGCCTGGTCTGAAGTCAGGAAGATTCATCTTGCATTCGAATCCTGTTTCAAACACATTGGGCAAATTATTTAGTCCTATTTAACTCAGTTTCCTCATTTATAAAATGAGCTGGAGAAAGAAATGCCAAGAAAATTTGGCGAAGGGAGCCTAGAGCTCCTGAGAGAAGAGCCAGATATGTAGATTTGGGTGTCTTCTGCTTTGAGAAGATGATTAAAGTGTGGAACTGATAAGATCTTTGTGAGAGAGCTTGGAGAAGAAACACCAAGACTTTCTGGAGTTACACCCATGCTTAGGATTTGTGAATAATAATACAGGAACTAGGACTGAGAAGGAGTGGGAATGCTAGGAAAGTATGACAAAAACTGAGCAAAGAGAGTATCTAAAAGAAAGGGACAGGCAGACCACTGCCAAGAGAATGAGAAAAAATAAATGAGAGAAGAGTATTGTATGTAGCAAATAAGATATTGTTGCCAGCTAGGTGGTACAGTGGATAGAGTTTGGGTCCTGTAATCTGGAAGAATCATCTTCCTGAATTCAAATCCAGCCTCAGACACTTATTAACTGTGTGACTCTGGGCAAGTCACTTAACCCTGGTTTCCTCATCTGTAAAATTAGCAGGAGAAGGAAATGGAAACCACTCCAGCGTCTTTGCCAAGAAAACCTCAAATAGGGTCACCAAGAGTCAGACACAATTGAACAACAATCATGGAAGAGAAATGATTTGTTCCTAGGACATGAAAAAAATCACATATGAAAACATAGCAAATCTGTCTTCATATTGCATATTGCTGCAAGGAAATGAAAAAATTTCTAGCAATTAGTGGTGTTCCAGAATGAAACATCCTAACTCTTGGTAGTGATGGAGCTTTCTTCCTCCTTAGGGATCTTCAAGTAGAGGCTAGAAGAGGACTTAAGTGACTGTATTCTACCACACCCTCTGTCCCATGGCTTCTCCCCCTGAGAAGATGAACCTCAATGTAGGGAAGATACTCAAGTCAGGCAGATCTCATTTTTCTCTAGGTTGAACAATCAATTTTCAAACTTTATCCACCATTCCTCCTTGTAGAGTATCTTCCTTGCTCCCCTATCCCTTGTGCTACCTAGATATTTAGTGACTTTTTAATGTGTTATCTTCCCATTAGAATGTAATCTTTTAGAGGACAAGGATTTTCTTTCTGCTTGCATTTATATCCCCAGGCTTAGCAGAGTGACTAGCACTGGAGAGTGTAGTTATTGTCAGTTGCCTTTTACTCTTCCTGACACCTTTGTTGTTTTCTTGGCTAAGACACTGATGTGGTTTGCAATTTCTTTCTCCAGTTTATTTTACAGATGAGAAAATTGAAGAAAATAGGGGTAAGTAATGTGCCTAGAGTCACACAGCTCGAAAGCATGTGAAGCTATATTTGAATTCAGATCTTCCTGACTCCAGGCTGGGTACTTTCAAAACTGTACCACCTAGCTGGCACACAGAAAGCACTTAATAAATATTTATTAACTGACTAAATAATAATATTCAATATGAAAGTCACAGGTTAAGAATATTAAAACTGAAAAAGTTTGAAACCATTATACTTCAATTAATGAAATATAGATATAAACTATAGATATAACAGTAAGCAACTTACATAGAAAAAGCAAGCCTTAATGTTTTATATTGCATATGTATCTCCAGTGTCTGACTATTCCTGACAGTTTTCAGATTTTAATCTCCATAATTTTAGCAAGGTCGTTAAACTAAATAATTGTGTAATCTTTCATCAGGATAACCATTCTACATGCTCTGATTAGAAATCTGTCCCATTCTTCAAAAGCAAATATATTTCAAGAAAGACATGATAGAATCCTGGCCTCCAACACATGAAGACCTGGGTTCAAATGTTGCCTCTCTCTGGGTGATCTTGGGGAGATCATTTAACTTGTCAATAATCTCAGGCTACTTTCTCAAATTATAAATCACAGAGGTATCAGCTAAGCAATGTTAAAACTCACTGACTGTTCCCTATAACACTGAAAGCACAACTTCAATTAAAAAAAAATTGCCTTACTAAGCATTGTTGGTGGAGTTCTGAACTGATCTAGCCATTTTGGAGAACAATTTGGAACTATGCCCAAAGAGCCATAAAATGGTGCATACTGTTTTGTTTTGTTTTTTTTTTTTTAATTAAAGCTTTTTATTTTCAAAACATAATTTTCAGCATTCATCCTAGGAAAACTTTGTGTTACAAGTTTTTTTCCCCTTCCTCCCCTACATGGCAAGTAATCCAATATATGTTAAATATGTACAATTCTTCTATATGTACTTCCACAATTATCATGCTACATAAGAAGAATAAAATCAAAAAGGAAAGAAAATGAGAAAGAAATTAAAATGCAAGCAAACAACAATAAAAAAGTGAAAATAATATGTTATGATGCATATTTACTTCCCACAGTCCTCTCTCTGGTGCAGATGACTCTTTGCATCACAAGATCACTGAAACTGGCCTGAATCACCTTGCTGTTTAAAAGAGCCACATCCATTAGAACTGATCATCAAATAATCTTGTTGTTTCTGTGAACAATTTTCTCCTGGTTCTGCTTACTTCACTCAGCATCAGTTCATGTAAGTCTCTCCAGGCCTTTCTGAGATCATCCTGCTGAAAATAGAATTTTCTTATAGAATCATACTACTATATTACATTCCTAAACCACAACTTATTCAGCCATTCTCCAACTGATGGGCATCCACTCAGTTTCCAGTTCCTTGACAAAAAAGGCTCCTACATTTTTGTACATGTGGGTCCTTATGATTTTTTGGGGATATAGCACCAGTAGTGTTACAATAATAGAACAAAAGGTATGCACAAAATTAAGACAACTCTGGGATACCACTACATACCTGTCAGATTGGCTAGGATGACAGGAAAAGATAATGCTGAATGTTGGAGGGGATGCAGGGAAAACTGGGACACTGATGCATTGTTGGTGGAGTTGTCAATGAATCCAACCATTCTGGAGAGCAATTTGGAACCGTACTCAAAAAGTTATCAAACTGTGTATACCAGCAGTGCTACTACTGGGCTTATATCCCAAAGAGATACTAAAGAAGGGAAAGGGATCCACATGTGCAAAAAATGTTTGTGGCAGCCCTGTTTGTAGCGGCCAGGAACTGGAATGTTATGGAATGTAATTGTTCTACAAAAAAATAATAAGCAGGATCATTTCAGAAAAGCCTGGAAAGACATACATGAACTGATGCTGAGTAAAGTGAGCAAAACTAAGAGAACATTCCACACAGTAACAGCAAGATTATGTGATAATCAACTATGATAGATTCTGCTTTTCTCAACAATAGATCCAAGACAATTTCAATAGACTTAAGATGGAAAATGACATCTGCATGCAGAAAGAGAACTATAAAGACTCAATATTGATCAAAGTATACAATTTTCATCTTTTTTTCTTGTTTGATTTTTCTTTTCTCATAGGTTTTCCCTTTTGTTCTGATTTTTCTTTCACAAAATGACTAGTAGGAAAATATGTTTAAAATGATTGTACATGCATAAGTTATATCATATTTCTTGCTGTCTTGGGGAGGGAAGAGAAAGAAAAATACCTGGCATTAAAAATCTTACAAAAATGAATGTTGAACACTATCTTTACATGTAATTGGAAAAATAAAATACTATAGGATTTTTAAAATATATTGTCTTCTGTAATATACTTTACTAGACTTTATGAAGACAACAAAAACCCCAAAATTTTCCTTTTCCCTCTTCTTTATACAACACATGAATGTAGAAGAATAACATAATTTGAAGGGGAGAGAAAGAGTGCTAGAATAAGGAAGTCAGCAAAAAACTTTCTACAGGAGGTAACACATGAACTAAAAAATAGAGATGATAAGGATGTGCATGTGTAAATTTATATAGGTGGTGTATGGTATGCTAAATTTGATGAACAGAGAAAGAACAGAAATAGAATTGGCCAAATTTACTAAAATAGACCAAGTAAGGGTGAGCCAAGTACAGTAAGCCTAGAAAAGCAAGTTAGAACCAGATGGAAGACTGTCAAACTGAAGGATTTATACTCTTATCTTACAGGTAATAGGGAACCTCTGAAGATTCTTGAGCATGAGAGTAACCTAGTCAGATTTATACTTCAAGGAAATTATTTTGGCAGCTATGCAAGAAGTTATATAGAAAAAGCAGAAACTATATAGTAGGATTCAAATAGGAGACTCTTGCAATAGTTTAGGTAAGAGGAAATGAGAACCTAGAGCATAGAGAAATAATATAAAATAAAGGTAAAAAGGGAGGTAGTCAATAAATTGTTAAGGAGAGGAACTTTAGTTCCAATATCAGGAACTTAAACTTTTTTTTTTTTTTTTTCTGGTAGAGATTGAGGAAATCACTGAAAATTTTTGATGAGAGCAGTGCCATGATTAAAGTGGTAATCAATAAGATTACTCAATCATGATATAAGGAATGGATTGAAATAAAAATAGACCAAAACCAGAAATATCAATTAAAAGGCTGCCACAATTGTCCAGGCAAGAAGAGATGAGAATCTAAACTAGAGTGGTTGCAGTGAAAATAAAGAAGGGAAGGGAAAGATTTAAGAGATATTGATGAGTCTGAATCGATAAGATTTGGATCCTGATTGCATATGGAGATGAGTGAGAGAAATAATCAAAGATAAATGAGATTATAAAGCCTATATGCTCTGGGACAGCCTCTACTTTTCCCAAGAGATATTAAAAGCAAAATAAAGAGATAGGTGCTCAGCTGTACCATTCATCAAAAGACCAATACAACAAGAGCGCTTGTTCCAAGATTATTTTTAGCAGGAGAGATAGCATCAGTATTGTAATGGCAGAGATGGTAGTTGCCATTGAAATGAGTTCTATCTTTAAGATATGATGTTGGACTAGAGGTAGAGGAAATCTTTATAAGTAGAATTAGATATAGAGTTACTTCCCTAAAAGTGGAGTAGGAATATATTGTATGTACAAACTATAAGCATTATATATAAGTATATTAAATAATAATACTCAAGTAATAAGTAGTCTTTAGTTCATCAACCAGCTATTGACCATCAATTACCTATAAGTTGATTGCATTTGAGAGATTGAGAAACAGATTATATTTGTGGTGAAACATTTCAAATTACTATAGTATTTAATATTTATTTAGCCAATGTCTAACTATCTTCATTAGGGGTCATTGGCATATGATCATTAACATATAGCATTCATTAACAAACTATGAAGGAAAGCCTAAATAAATCATAGTGTCAAATTAAATGTTGTTGGAACATTTTTTAAAGAGATGTAGAAACAGTGTGACATAATGGATAGAGAGCTGCATTAGAAATAAGGAAGACTTGTAGTCTCTTATGCTTTAAATAGCCCAGAGGGTACAAATCTAAATTAATAAGATAATTTCCTCACTGTTTCAGCTGATGAGATCACAAAGCCTGTATGACAGACAATAACAAACAACGGCAACAAGAGTAACAACAAGGAAATGAGAAATGTACAGAATTAAAGAAATAGAGTTATACATATTAAATTGATACAGAATAAAGAAAGTAGAATCAAAAGAAAAATACTAATATTGATTGCAATCCTGCAGTAAAAGACTACAGTGTACCACAGTGAATTCATTTTAAATGTGTAGAGGCTCGTAGAAACTCCTAAAACTCAGGGTCATACTCTGAGTAACAGAAACAAGTAGAATGATTTGGTCACTACCATGTTAAAATCAATATGCACTTTTTTTTTTAAAGTCAGGAAATTTGTCAATTTATAGATATAATCTCTCTTCTCTCCTTTTTTTTTCCTCTCTCCTTCCCTCCCTCTTTCCCTCCCCTTTTCCTTCTCTCCTTCTCTCTCTCTCTCTTCTCTCTCTCTCTCTCTCTCTCTCTCTCTTCTCTCTCTCTTTCTACCCACAATCCCTTCAAATTCCCCACAAATAACATTTTGTTCATTTTTCCTTTTAATTGTTAGTATGTTTTCATATCTGGACTTGTCAATGAAAGTTACAATAAAATTTGCTTTTCTGAAATGAAATGTTTAGTATCTTAAAGTGAGAAACAGTTTTTAAGATACAGAACGATATTTTATTGATAACAATTCTTATACAGACCATAATGCTTAAAAGCAAAAATATCAACCAAGGCAAATTTTATTTAATTTTCTGATAATTCCTGGACATTGTTTATGAACATGATATGTGTAGTCTAAGAAAATAAAGAGATGGATATGAGGCCATCCAGGCATCTTCTTCAAAAGTCATATATATATATATAATATATATATATATATATATATATATATAGCCAGTATATTGCCAGTGTCCTGGCAATAAGTTGTGTCTTCTCTCTGAAACTCAGTCAAATATAGAGAGGCTTACCAAAAGATTGACCAACACATCATGAATTATTTGACCATGGCAATGTATTTTTTTTTAATTGCAAATTAAATTCAGTTCTTTGTGGCCACTATATGCTTACATGGTGCAAAATGATAGTAAAGGGAGCAGAAAGCACTAAGAATTGTATTTTTAGACCATCAATTACTCTTTTGTTACTTTAAATGTGAAATTTTGTTCCAAATAGCCAAAGGGTTGATATACTATTAGAACAATGTTAAAATTTCCCACAGCAAATAAAATCAAAAGTAATAAGTTGCAGCTAAATGGGAGGATGGCTCATTGGACCTCCTCAGATAGGCAAATGAGGAAGTTGACAGAATTCATTTCATTATTCATTCAAAGGTTAAAAGAACCACCACCCTTTGGTACACATTATCATTTTATCTTGCAGCATTTGTGATAAGGATACAGAAAAAAAAAAAATTACGAAGATCCAGCAATGGCAGCTCATGTGTCAATATCAATTGCACAGGAGGAGAAGAAAGAAGAGAAATTCTGCCAAGGACTTGAAAAAGATGCCCCAAACCAAATCATCATATATCTTGATTCTCAGAGATTTCAGTGCAAATGTTATTTGGGTTGATAAAATGGCAGAAGATATGTTGAAAAATATGGATTAAGAACTAAAATCAACCAAAGCTTGTGAATTACTCAGAAGCCTGAGGCATTGTACAGCATCCAAAAGTCCCTTAAAAGCTTAAACTTGCACTGATTTTTGAGAGTCCCTGTATCTCATTGGCTTCTATAAGAAGAGAGTCAAAATGTGCTAGACATAGCATATATATATATACATATATATATGTGTGTGTGTGTGTTTATGTGATGTATATGCATATATATGTATACATGTGTTATATTTGTTGTTCAGTGATGTTTGACTTTTTGTTACCCCTGGACCATATTATTCATGGGGTTTTCTTGGCAAAAATATACGAATGGTTTGCTGTTTCCTTCTCCAACTCATTTTATAGATAAGGAAACTGATGTAAACTGCTCAGGGTCACAGCTAGTTAATGTTTGAGCTCAAATTTGAACTCAGATCTTCTTAACTGGTCCACACTCTAACCACTGAGCCATCTAGCTGTTCTCATGTGTTATATACATATGTGTAGACATAAGTATATAACTGATTTCATTGATTTAGGAAACTCCCTATATCAACCCAGGTCATCCCCTTTTTGCGAATGATATATAGTTGCCTGATACTCCTATAAATCAAGTGATTTGCTCAGATTATAATTAAGATATGACTGAGGCAAGACTTGAACTCAGGTCTTCCTGTCTTCTCTGCCATTTCTCTATTCACTATACTATACTATGTCCCCTGACTATAACTGATCAGAAAGGAAACTGATTACTGACAGGATAGCTATTTTATAATAAATTCTCTGTGTAGAATCATATCACAGATTAGTTCAAAGCAAAGTTAAAGTTAATCAAATTAGAAGAAAAAAATTGAAAAAAAAAGATTATGTGAAATTAAACTGTACCTTAACCTTTTGAAAAAATCAGTAAACATATATTAAGTACCTACTATTTGTCAGACATTGTGCTAAGTGTCTTTGAAAGAGACTTTTAAAAATGAGAGCTAAGGAAAGACATTGACTCTATCATAATTTCTTAGAAAATTTACTCTGTGTCAAATGGTCACCACAAGAAGGAAGCTCCAAATATCCAGAAACCACTGGAGGCAGCGAACATTTGATCTATATTCCAACTGGAGAGATAATGGCAGCCAAGGTCAACCGTGGTTTCCTAATACAAGCTCACTTGCAAGCATATAGCTGGTAAAAGATATTGCCCCCCAGACAGCAAAAAGCATGAGAGAACAGAACAAACCTGAAGAAAGCTTAGCATAAAATGCAGCTAATGGGACATTTGGAGAGGACTTGGTTAAAATTAGAGCAACAAATAGATATGGAAATAGAGTTAATTTGAATGCATTCTTTCAGTGATCCATTCTCATCTCTATTATGACCATTTAACTGGGTTATTTGTACTTCACTGTTCTTTTACCTCATTATGCTAAAGAAGCCAACTTTTGATCATAACACTTAACATGAAACCTCAGTTTTGCAATTTATTACCTGTGTTATCTGGGATAAATTATTTAACTTTTCTGGGTCCCAATTTCCTTATCTATAAAATGAGGGAAGTAGCTAGATGCCTCTGATGTCCCCTGCATTTCTATGACTTTAATCCAAATGTTTTCTTTATGCTCTTTGAACTTGGAAATGGCATTTAAGAAGGTGAAGTGAGGAAGAACTTCTGGATTTGAATGAATAAACATTGAAGAAATCTGTGTTGCAGGTGATGCAATTTTAAGAACAGCAATTTATATATGTTCAAGATTTTTCAAAGTAGTGAAGATTCCAAGAGAGTGGGAAAGATCACAGATGATATTATATAAACAAGATGCCAGATAGGACATTAGCAAGTAGCAAACCACATGTCTACTATCTCATCTCTATAAAATATTTATGGAGATGGTCTATGCATGTATTGAAGATATCTTTGATGCAAATATGAGAAGAGAACAGGCAGACTTTCATAGGTAATTTCACAGGTAAAAGTTCACAGGTAGAACACATCACTGTCTCACAACTGACTGAGATAAATTTTTCAAAAAAGATCCCTGCTGTGTTTATTTTTCATTGACTATTAAAAAATCCATTTGCCTCAGTAGAACAAAATGCATCCTTAAAGGCAATCCTCCAACAAAGCAGCCTCTATGCATATGTTAAGATCATATAAAATTCCTGGATGCATGCAAGCAGAGATAATTTGGTGCTCCTCTGATTATCATTATCAAGCAAGACATAAAACAGAGATATGTGCTCACCACTGGTGTTCAGCAGTGTCATGAGAATTTTCTAGGCACAGTCAAAATGAAAGAATTTCATATAAATGATAAAGTTTACCAAATGATCCTATCTGCAGGTGTCAAGCTGATTGTATCAAATCTTAGAATTCTACAAGGCCTGTTCGATGATATCCATTCAAAGGAAGTTATCTTAAAAATCTATATAGGAAAAACTAAAAAGATAGAGAATGCATTCATATTTTCCAGATTATGACATGTCCTTTGATGCACAACCCATTAAGTTAATCCATCAGTACTTATATCTTGGATTGGCCCTTATAAAAATTGAATTGATGATGTACAAGTTGGATTGCATTTTTAAAATTCCAGTGTTTTCAGTGATCACAAACTGCTTCCTTCTGAAGAAATCAAGTTTCCTAGTGATTCTACATAGTTGAAAATCATAGAAGGCCATGATTATCACCCTCACAAAAAAAAAAAAAAATCAAAATTACAGATTATCTAAGTGGTACTGGAACCCTCTGAACCTGAAACCCCAAACCAAAAGCTCCCCACCTTCTGCAAGTGCCCAAAGCCAACAGTGTCCCCATCCCACTGCTTCTACAGTCACTGGGTGTGCTGGTTCCTTCTCATCCAGGGCTGTGTCTCAGAAGCATAGCTAGGCCTGGCATTCCTAATAGCTGAGGTTCCCTCAGTCTTCCTAGACTCAGACCCCTGATTCCTCAAGATGTCTGGGAGGTGAAAGCTTCCACCGTTGGGACTGAGGCTCCAGCTTCACCCAACTAGCCCCAGGGGTGCCTACTTTTTGTTTCTGCAGAGATAGCCTAAAGATGTTTTCACTTCACTTGGGTTAATTTCCAGCCTGGAGGCTTTCTTCAGATCTTCTTGGGTTGTGCCCTGAGGACCCCTGTTTTGCCCCAAGTCTTCCAGATTTTTCATTACTCTATGTTCACCCTAAGGCACAAATTTGTTCTGTTTATGAAGGAAAACTGGAGAGCTTGAAATTTATTGATCTATTCCACCAGAATCCTCCCTAATTCTTTACCCAATTACTATTACTAACTGTATCCTTTCCCCACACACACACCCCTCACCCCATTTATTCTATTCTCTTTCTTTTTCACTCTGACAATCCTCAAAAGTGTTTTGCTACTGACCACTTTCTTTCCCAATGTGTCCTCTCTTCTATCATCCTCATCCTTTCTCATATCCCTTCCCTTCCTACATTCTACAGGGTGAGACAGATGTATATATTTATATTAAGTGTGCATGTTATTTTCCTCTTTGAGACAATTCTGATGAGGATAAGATTAATTCATTCTCCCACTTTTCCCCCTTCCTTTCCTTCCATTATAAAAGCTTTTCCTTGCCTCTTTTAAAATGGTAGCTAATTTATGCCATTTCACCTCTCCTTTTCCTATTATCCCAGTACATTTCTCTTTCACCTCTTAATTTTAATTTTTAAAATAATATCCCTTCATATTCAATTTACACTTGTGTCCTCTGTCTATATATACTCTTTCTAATTGCCATGATAATGAGAAAGTTCTTATATATTACAAGTATCATTTTCCCATGTAGGAATATAAACAGATAAACCTTATTAAGTCCCTTATGATATCCCTTTCCTGATTACTCCTTATTGCTTCTCCTGAGTCTTATATTTGAAAATCAATTTTTCTATTCAATTCTGATCTTTTAATCACGAATGCTTGAAAGTCCTCTGTTTCATTAAATATCCACCTTTTTCCCTGAAGGATTATATTCATTTTTGTTTTGACTCAAAGAGAAAATAACATACACACTTAGTATAGATATAGAAATCTATCTTACCCTGCAGAAAAGTAAGAAGGAAAGAAATGAGAAGGGGAGAAGGTGATAGAAGAGAGGGCACATTGGGAGAGGAGGTGGTCAGTAGCAAAATACTTGAGGGAGGGGCAGTGTGAAAAGAGAAAAAAGAATGGGGGGGGGGGTACAGTTAGCAATAATAATTGGGAAAATAATTAGAGAGGATCCTGGGAAGATGGTGAAGTAGGTCAATAAATTTCAAGCTCTCCAGATTTCCCTCACAAACAGAATACATTTTTGCCTCAAGGTGAACATAGAATAGTTTTTTTTGAAGTTTTTTATTTTTAAAACATATGCACAAATAATTTTCTCCTTGACTCCTTTTTCTGGGAGTGCCAGAATTTGGCTATAATATTCCTGAAGGTTTTTATTTTAGGCTCTTTTTCAGGAGGTAATTAGTGAATTCTTTCTATTTCTATTTTACCCTCTGGTAAAAGAATATCAGGATAGTGTCTGTGATAATTTCTTGAAAGATGATATCTAGATGTTTGTGGCAGCCCTCTTTGTAGTGGCCAGAAACTGGAAACGGAATGGATACCCATCAAATGGAGAATGGCTGAATAAATTGTGGTATATGAATGTTATGGAATATCATTGTTCAGTAAGAAATGACCAACAGAATGATTTCAGAAAGGCCTGGAGAGACTTACATGAACTGATGCTGAGTGAAGCAAGCAGGGCCAGGAGATCATTATACTTCAACAACAATGCTATATGATGATCAATTCTGATGGACCTGGCCATCTTCAGCAATGAGATGAACCAAATCAATTCCAATGGAGCAGTAATGAATTGGATCAGCTACACCCAGGGAAAGAACTCTGGGAAGTGATTATGAACCATTACATAGAATTCCCAATCCCTTTATTTTTGTCTGCCTGCATTTTTTATTTCCTTCACAGCCTAATTGTACACTCTTTCAGAGTCCGATTCTTTTTGTACAGCAAAATAACTGTTTGGACATGTATACTTATTTTGTATTTAATTTATACTTTAACATATTTAACATGTATTGATCAACTTGCCATCTGGGGGAGGGAGTGGGAGGAAGGAGGCGGAAAATTGGAACAAAAGGTTTGACAATTGTCAATGCTATAAAATTAACCATGCATATAACTTGTAAATAAAAAACTATAATAATAATAAAAAAAAGAAAGATGATATGTAGGCTCTTATTTTGATTATTTCTTTGAGGTAGACCAATTATTTTTGAATGACTTCTGGATCCAGGTCAGTTGTTTTTCCAATGAGATATTTCACATTGTTTTCTATTTTTTCATTCTTTTGGTTCTGTTTTATTGTTTCTTGATCTCTTAACTTATTATTATTTCCCCAACTTATTACTTGACTGTTAAGTCTTTGTAAAAATAGGGTTCCATTCCTAGGGTGAAGGGTGCCTTGTTCCAGGCTTCCAGGGTTTGGTGCAACTGTTTTCTTTGTTATTATTTATTTATTTATTTATTCATTCATTTGTTTGTTTGTTTATTATTATAGCCTTTTATTTACAAAACACATGCACCAGTACTTTTTCAACATTGACCCTTGTAAAACTTTCTTTTCCCATTTTCCCCCTCATTTCCTCCATCCCCTCCCCTAGATAGCAGGGGTAGTCCAATACATGTTAAATATGTTAAAGTATATGTTAAATCTGATATATGTATACATATTTATACAGTTACCTTGCTGTACACATACACACACAAAAAAAAAAGGATCTAGAAAGAAAGAAAAAAACCTGAGAAGGGGAAAACAAAAATGCAAGCAAACAATAACAGAAATAGTGGAAATGCTATGTTGTGGTCCACATTCAGTCCCCAAAATCCTCTCTCTGGGTGTAGTTGACTCTTTTCATTACTAAACAATTGGAACTGGCTTGAGTCATCTCATTGCTGAAGAAGGCCACATCCATCAGAGTTGATCATCGTATAGTCTTCTTGTTGCCTTGTATAATCTCCTGGTCCTGCTCATTTCACTCAGCATCAGTTCATGTAAGTCTCTCCAGGCCTTTCTGAAATCATCCTGCTGGTCATTTCTTACCGAACAATAATATCCCATAACATTCATATACCACAATTTACCCAGCCAATCTCCAACTGATGAGCATCCACTCAGTTTCCAGTTTCTGGCCACTACAAAGAGAACTGCCACAAACATTTTTACGCATGTGGTCCCTTTCCCTCTTTAAAGATCTCTGGGATATAAGCCCAGTAGTAGCACTGCTGGATCAAAGGGTATGCACAGATTGATAATTTTGGGGGCATAATTCCAGATTGCTCTCCAGAACAGATACGTTCATAATTCCACCAACAATGTATCAGTGTCCCAGTTTTTTCACATCCCTTCTAACATTTATCATTATCTTTTCCTGTCTTCTTAGCCAATCTGACAGGTGTGTAGTAGTATCTCAGAGTTGTCTTAATTTGCATTTCTCTGATCAAGAGTGATTTGGATGGTGCAACAATTTTCAGAAATTTCTCTAAGGACTTGACCACAAGCACTCTTTCCTACCTTGGAACTGTGAGGAGTGTCCTGGCTCCACTATAGCTGTATGTTCTACTATACTAAAGCAAAAGAATCTTTCCTCAGCATTCATAAAGAGATCTGTGGAGTGAGGATTCTGGAAGCTGCCACAGCCACCACCACCCACATCCACTCCTGTTTTTCTGGTTTCCAAAGGCCCTCTCTCCCTACTGACAAATATTTCCTGCTGACCTTATAAATTGTCTTTGGTGTCTCTAGCCTGAGAGGTCTAGAAAATGTCCCAAAGCCAATTCCTGCTTTTCTGGGGCCTGTATCAGGTGGGAGCCAGGGCCAAGGCTGTGCTGGTGAGACCTGCACCAGGACTGCACACTGACTCCCACCCTGGTGCCACATACCTTTCCTGCTGACCTTCTAAGTTACCTTCGGCTGGAAAATAATTCACTTAATCTTTTTGTGTGCTTTAAAATTTGTTTAGAGTCATTATTTAAAGGAATTTGGAAGGATTTGTAGGAGAACTTGGTGAATTCCTTCTGTTACTTCACCATCTTAGCTCTGCCTCCTATTATATATTGTCAGAGAGGAAACGATTGATTATTAATCTGGAAATCATTTTCACAATCAGCTGTCTATGTGCAGCTAGATTATTGACTTGTAAGAGCAATGACAAAAATTAACATTAAACTAAAAGAAAGAATGAAAATTAGAAGATGAAGAAAATTGTGAGAGCTTTTACCTAATATATTTAAATATCTTGATGCTGAAAAATGGAAAATGGACAAAAGGAAACACATTGATCTGCTTAGTTCCCTTTCTTAGAAAAGTTTTACATCAGTAAAACAGTGGGCACCATGAAACAAGAGAGTTCAGCAACTGCCTTGTTTAATAAACAACTGATATTCTTGCCACACAGATATATGACTATGAAAGAAAATGATGGAAATGTGGAATTGTATTGTTTTATAAAAGAGAAAAAAGTAATGGAGGAGAAAAAAGTCCACAGAAAGGTCATCATGAAGCTAACTCATCCAGATGAAACTTAAATCACTTTTAGATTAAAATAAAAGGGCAAAAAAAAAAAAAAAATAGATGTGAAATGTAAAATATTTGCCATTTTAAAAATAGTGATCTATTTGATTGTCAATTGTTATGGGCCAGAACTTGAAACAAGGTACTAAGTCAGTGGAATTGATGGAGACAATGCTTATTTAGCATGGTGCTTAACAGTTCTCTAGTTCAGTACATGTACTAAGTACTTACTATAGTTCTACAAGATTCACACGTTTGATAAGAGAGCCTATATAAGCTAGGTGCCTCAGCCAGGATTCAATTGGGGAGATTCAGAAGCCAGAGAAGGCAGGTGGGAGCTCAAGCTCTTGGAACCAAGGCCAGGCTGAAAGGCTCTCCAGAAAGCTGCCCAGCCCCAGGAAGGAGATAATAAAGAACCTGGACTATAAGAAAGCTAACCAGACCACAGGAAAGGAGACAAGACTTGGAAAGAGACAATAAATGATTTGTACTTTAACCCCTGGCTACTCGTGTGGTGATTACTGAACTGAAACAAAGGCTGCCTCCAGAGACCCAAGAAAACCCCAACAAGAGAACATTACATTTTACAGAGAATATTACATTTTAAAATTTTTGATAAAGATGCATTGGCTCTAGCAGACAGGTTTTTTCACCCAATAGAAGGGCAGTGTCCAGTGCGAGCAACAACACTATCTTTAGATAATTGCCAGGTGATGTGGAAAGATTCAGAAAGTAGTGAATGGAAGGGATTAGATAGTTTAACTGCTTGGGGAAAAGGGTTTGCTTGTATTTTTGCAGATGGAGAAGGAATCAGTTGGGTGCCAATGAGCCATATTCATCTTGTCCATCAAAGAGAGACAGAAAAAAGAGAAAAACCTCAAAAGAAAGGAGAAGACCTAAAAAACATCTGGCACTGAAAGAGCATGGCTGACAATGAGATTGTTGAAGAAATTCAAAACTTGCAGGAATCATTGGATTCCCTGAGATGAAAAATTGTTGATAAAGACTGTTGCAAGACTTGAAAACTTACAGGAATTATTGGATTCCTGGCACATGAAGTAATGGACAATAGATTCCTTTTGAACTATTTCTAGGACTTATGGACATGTATAAGTTCTCATGTTGATTCATGTTATTTGTTACATCACTACCAGCCTGTGTTATGTTATTATATGTCTATGCAATTTATGTAATTATGTGTAATACCTCCCATATTGGTGGATTTGCGTATACCTGTTTAAAGAGTGAGCCCCTTCAGAAACACGCTGATCTGATTTGATTTCCCATTTCCTTTGGTATTTTCATTTCCCTTCCTGAGACTTCATGGAGGGCGTGACCACCTCCTTTTTATGGTGTCTTCACCCCTTTTTTGAGCAGTCAGGGAAGGTGTGATCACCTTTTTTGGGGTTCTCATCTCCTTGAGAAGTCAGGGAGGTCATGACCACCTATGTTCTAAAAACAAAAGAAAGTAGGAAATGTTATGGGCCAGAACTTGAAACAAGGTGTTAAATCAGTGGAATTGATAGAGACAATGGTTATCTAGTTTAGCATGGTGCTTAACAGTTCTCTAGTTCAATACATGTACTTATTATTTACTATAGTTCTACAAGATTCATACCTTTGATAAGAGATTCAGTCAGGGAGATTCAGAAGCCAGAGAAGGCAGGCGGGAGCTCAAGTTCTCAGAACCAAGGCCAAACTGAAAGGCTCTTCAGAAAGCTGCCTAACCCCAGGAAGGAGAGAATAAAGGATCTGGACTATAAGAAAGCTAACGGGAGCATAGGAAAGGAGAAAAGACTTGGAAAGAGACAATAAAGGATTTGGACTTTAACCCTTGGCTACTCGTGTGGTGATTACTGAACTGAAAGGAAGGCTGCTCCAGAGACCCCAAGTAAACCCCAACAAGAGAACATTACATTTTACAGAGAATATTACAGTAAATGACAGTACACTGCCATAGTACATGATATACTCTCTGAAGATATAGAAATGAAACTCAACAAAATGAATTCAGGAGATTATTAATGCAAGATAGAAGAAAGATCACAAAAAAAAATAGCTCTCCAATTCTCAAACCCAAATTAACATAAATAAAAATATAAAGAAATAAACAAGAAAAAGGAGAGAAGAGAACAGGTCTAATCAAAGAGTCTGAAAATAGAACAATCTCTCCAGTAGGGAAAATGAAAGAACAAAGGAAAGAGCAAACATTAAAAAATATTCCAATATGGTAAGAAAATATTATGAATTAAAATATCCACAAGAAAAGTCACCATAAGGAAAAAATAATATAAGGAAAATAATAATAAGGAAAAATAAACTTTTATAATAGTCCAAGGTATGAAGTGAATTCAGCATAAAATACAAATTCAGTCCCAAAGAAACAAAGAAAATCTCGAATTGGTAAAAAAAAAAAAAATAAATCTGGTTTCAATCAAAAAATATCTAGCCATTTAAACCCACATTCTGTTGTATCTCTACCCTAGAAGACTGCCCAATGTCCTGAAGATGCTTATTAAATTTTTTTTCAATGTGTAATAGCAGTACAGTCAAACTGTTCATTTTCCTGGCTTTTATCATATGATTGGTTTACCTTTTTTCAGATCTTATCTGATTATCCTACTTGATCTTGTTCAATGATATTCCATCTAGCACTTCTTGCAAATAAGTCATCATTGGAAATTTGCTATAACCAATTTTTACCTATTGTCCTTTGGGTAACTGATTTGATTCTTCAAAGATTATGGCTTTTCGATATCACAAAGAAAAAAATACATTAAAAAATTCTCTACCATCTTTTTATATATTTCTAGAAGGGAAAAAAGATCTTCCTGAACACTGATATGTAAAATCTAAAAGCATTACTTTTGTTTTTCAAATCATTATACAAATAAAAAAATATTCTATAGTTGAAATATAACCAATACATATTAGTCTTAATGGGAACTAAAACATTCTTTGCTTTAGAATGGTTGGATCCAAGGACAAATTCCAGAAATAGTAACAAATTACTGGACTTAGAGTCAGGAAAACCGAAATTCAAATATGACACTTACTAACCATATGGCCGTGGGTAACAAATCAACAAACATGGGAAACAATCTAAGACTTAATTTGCTCCTTTGCAAAACAGGAATAATAATGTCTATATTATACTTCAAAGGATTGTTGTAAAGCTCAAATGAGATAATATATGTAAATTGTTTTATATATCTTAAATCACTCTATAAATGCCAGCTATTAATAATAACACTATTATTAATAGTAACTATAAAACTAAAAAAGATATAATAATGGGATTCAGCATGTTGTGGTTCTTTTGAAATTTTGATATCTCCCAAGCTTCTGTACCAAAAGAAAGAAGAAAGAAATAAAAGGTAGCCCCCTCCTAGGGGCCATGGAGGCCATTTGCTCAGGAATTAACTTGGTAGGAGAAGGAGAAGAAAAGGGACCCTTCACTACCCCTCTGAGAATTATCCTTATACCTTGTAGTCAACAGGTAGGAAATAAAGAGACTTGGCTTGTTGATTACTCTAGTATGTATACTTCATTTCACTTCAATAGCCAATTAAAATGCCATCATATAATTAGTCAACTGGAAAATAGTCACAGACTACCTGTGCATTCTCTGAAGTGGCTGGCAGGGCTTTCCATTCTATTATATCAAGTATTTCCAGTAACAAGTACCTTCCCAAGTCCTTGGAAATTGCCACCAGGCTCAGTGCTGAAGACTATACTTTGACAAAACAAATCGATCCCAAAGGATGAGACATTCAGTATAGAAATGCATGTTCCTAGAATTTTCCAGGTTTCTTGTTGCCTCCTTCTTAGTATGTCCCCTACAGGTCTATTTCCATGTATGTTCTATTCTCAATTACAAATAAATAATTTCTAAATTCCCTCCTACATCTAAAATTCCATAACTTTTGTCATATGATAGTATTATTTTAGCTTTATGACTGACTTCTGGCTTCTGCAGTCAAGACTCTCAGACAGGTCAGTAAAGTAACATAAATGTCCTCAGGAAAGCTAGATAGTCAAATTAAAGAATTTGTTTTTTGTTTGTTTTTCATTGCAAATAATTATTCCCTAATTTTTTATTTTTGTACATTTGGATTATTTTATATTGGGTTGTCTCTAATCGGGACAATCTTGGGCTATTACAGATTCAATTGAGTTTTCTATGGAGGATACATTATTATTTTATCTTTAGTGAAAGGACTTATTTTTAGATATCCAAGCAGCCCACACTTCTTAATAGGCATATTGATATGTCAAAGACAGGGAAGGAGGGGAAGCAATAATTTGCCCTACTCGCTTTTCAAGTTCTTTTTCTTTAGCTTAAGGAAAAGCATTATTAACATTTTCTTTAATGACTTACATTTTTTTTAACAAAACATATGTACAAACTACTTCAACAAATGAGCATTATCTTTTTCCTTTTGGGAAACCAGTTTTTATTATTGTCATGTTAAAGACAGAGCTTTACTTCAAGACTCAAAACAGAATGGAACATTTTTAAAATGGAAAACTCATTCAAATGTTTTGATTTATCAAAGCATTTTATATTTACTTTAAAAAAGCACACATTTTCTGCTCCCTAGAGAAGTCCATAATGTGTTCTGTGAAAATTGAACATCAGAAAAATAATGTAGTCAAATGACAGAATAAAATTCAAGAAAAACTACTGAAGCCTTCTTGCTCTTAAAAAAAAAAAAAAAAACAACAGTTTATGTTATATTGTACATATGTATTATGAAAATGCAATGGAAAAGATATACAGTAGCATATACACAAAAACATTGTTTATAAACACATGCACAGAAGTCAGTCTATTTTAAACACATTCCATTTCAAGAGACAGTAAATTAAATTGGACAGATTTTAAATGGAACCTACTATATTTTATATTCAAACTATTTTATATGTTCAGGTATCATCATTGAATAATGTT
Organism: Antechinus flavipes; assembly: GCF_016432865.1. Classification (NCBI taxonomy): domain Eukaryota; kingdom Metazoa; phylum Chordata; class Mammalia; order Dasyuromorphia; family Dasyuridae; genus Antechinus; species Antechinus flavipes. Next base: position 321,184,676 of record NC_067398.1, read on the forward strand.
GTGTTATATATTAATACACTATCAATATTAAAATACCTTCTAAAATATCTTTGTGTCATTTTGTTGTTTATGTTTGAAAGGTATATATAGTTTTTACAGATTGAAATATTCTGTAAAAAGCCTTTGATCCAAAATGTCAAAAATATTGATGTTGAACTTCATTTTGAGTAAACCTCATTTTGTTTTCCTTCTAAGAACATGTTAAAAAAAAATTTAAATCTTATTTATTTTATTTTGAACTTAGCTTTCAAAACCTTTCCTATCTTTTATCGAAATCTTTTATCTTGGTTTGTATTAGATTAGAGAAACTAGATGATCACTAGCATCCATTTTAGTTCTAAAGCCTGGGACCCTTTGCTCCTTTATGTTATATTTAGTTACTTATTTCTGAAGGATGATTTCCCCAAAAGAATCAGGCCAGTTTTCTTCTTGACATAATTTCTTAGGTTTATCTATGCATTTTAGAGTTTCTCTGGGGTCGACATTTGTCGATAACTTTCAGGAGATATAGAACATAATAATGTTGCCTCTTAGAGGAATGTTCATTGTTATTATTTTATATATTTTTGTAAGTGTATGATATGGTAATGAAATTAGCTCCTGAAAATATACACTTAAAGAAATAATTAATTACAAAAAGAGGCTCAAATAAGTATCTGAAGTCAGCTGAGCAGGAGGTTCACTGAAAAGAATTGTTTCAAACAAATCAAAAAAACACTTCCATATATATGGATGAATTAAGCAATAAGCTTTATATACAATATATAACATTTGCATGACATAACCTCTCTAACCATTTGGAAATATGATAATTCCCCAGAGGGGATTTGGATTGCTCCAGAGGAGCAAGTCTTTTCTGTCCTTGGAAATCATTTTACCTTGGCACAGAATTAAAGTTATAGATTAAATTTAAATAATTATGCTTCATGTTTATATGATTTTTTCCTTATAACAACTCTGGGGGGCTAGATAATGCAAGTGTTATTATCCCCATTCTATAGATGAAGAAACTAGGCCTCAGTGAATCTGATCAGTAGTGATTTTTATAATACTTTATGTTTATAAAACCTTTTTTTCTTATAAGAACCATGTAAGGTAGCAAGTGTATGTATCAGAATCCCCTTTTGACAGATGATGAAAAATCCACTGAGAAGTGAAATGAATTACAGAAGATCACATAAGAGTAGACCTTGATTTTAAATCCAGGTCTTCTGTCTCCAAATTAATTCTGTCTACTTTTTCATGGGATCCCTTAGCCCCCAATTTAAAGCCAATCAATAAATTTAATTGATATTGCTGATAGGAGCAACCTCCAACCCCCAAAGAATTTTTATCTCGAATTTAAATATTTATGAGTGTTAGGTCTAACGTCAAGACTCATCTTCCTGAATTCAAATCTGGCATTGGACATTTGTTAGCTGTGTCATCCTGGGCAAATCCCTTAACCCTGCTTGACTTGGTTTTCTCATCTGTAAAAATGAGCAAGAGAAGAAAATGGCAAACTATTCTAGTATGTTGACAAGAAAACTTAATGGAGTCATGAAGTGCTAGATAGGACTGAAATGAGTGAACAACAACAACAACATAAATATTAACAATTTCAATACAATATTTGTGTTTTGTGATATCCTGATGTTTATTGTTTAATCAATAGCGCGCATTTATTCCTCTAAACATGTAAGCCCCCAAAGTATATAGTATTTATAAGCATAATTTATATTATTTATTTCTTGGTCTACATATTTAATCAATGAGAAAACTTTTGATTCACAAATATTTGCTCTACAGGCAACTTGAGGGATGGAATTATTTTGTAAAGTAACATATGATTATCAAAAATTTATACAAATGCTTTAAAATATTGGGTAGTCCCCTTCCCCCTTATTTCTTATTATAATTGTAATAAAACTATTAGTACTAGAAATATTTTATCATTGTTCCCTTTTGACAAAAACAAAATAACTTACAAATTAAATTAAAAAAACAATAGGTGAGATAAGAATATTGACATGAAGAGATCTATTTTGAGATAAAATATTTGGTTGGTAATACTGTTAAAAATTTAGTTGTAAATATGTGACCAATCACCAAATGATTCTACTTTTCTGGAAATTAAATTTAAGCACATATCTTTCCCATGCACATGTGTGCCACTCAGGTCAGTACCTGGTATATTGTATTAAGAATGTACTAGGAAAAGAAATATGATGTAATTTAGGTTGAAAAGAGACAAATTTGAGAATGTTTAGTCACTCCTGAAAGTCTGGCCTGGACAGATAGTAAGGCTGTGTATTTATGAAAATAAAACCAGCTTACTATTGCATTTATTTTTTTTAAGTCCTCTCATCTTTATTGTTGAACTTTCATATCTGAGCAATTCAGTCTCACTGCATGCATGTCTTCTCATTTAAAATTAGCTTCCTTTTTCTTTCCCTCCACACCTAGTCTGATTGTGAAACAGACCAAAGTTGCCTTCCTTTTCCTTATCATCAAGGATCTAGGAGCCCAGTGTGGGTGTGGAGTTTTACTGGAACCCCAGGAAATGTCACAAAACACTCTTTGGGAGAGTCCATACGTCTAAAGGCACAAACTTAATTACTGCAACCTAGCATCTTTCCAAGGTCTCCTCCCTCCTTAAAAGCAGGTAGTGTCCTAATAATGACAAAGTAGGACGTGGCTTTTGAAGAAACAGGTTAAGTAAGATGAAAGCTGAAAAAAAGAGACATAATGACCTTGAGATCATCCTCTGTGAAAAATTAAGACCTAACCTGCCTTCCATTTTCTTACTTTTGGAATTCACAGCTGTCCACATGTAGTCAAGTAGAGTTTTAAAGTATATAATTCATTTATGAATGTTTGTTTTTCCAATAAACTTGTCATCTATTTGGTGGTGGCTTCTTGCCATGCCCCAATTCAATATTTTTATGCTACGTATACATTGGTTCATATATTTTATTTTTTCTGATTAATGGAGAAAATGACTGTCCAGCTTTTCAACATGTGTATAACATAGTGCCAAGGAATCTATGATTTGACCATGTTCATCTTGTTTTGAGGATTTTTCCAATGAGTTAGAGCCTCCCCTGATACTTGCATTATTTCTCCACAGCACTCTCAGTTGATTTTATATGGGAAACCTTTCTGCTTATTTCTCCCTTTCCCCCCATACAATATGGGGGGAATACAATATGTGAGCTGACAAACTCTATTTTTAGCATTGAATCATATCTGAGTTTTATCATTTACTTCTTATTCTCTTGGTTCAAATTGCTGAGTATTTTGAAAAAAAATTAATTTCACTCATGCAATGTATGTATATATATTTTGAGAGATAAAAGTTAATGATTAACTTAACTTTTTGTTCATGCATGATGAAGATGTTGATTTTAGCCACAAGAAACATAGAAATTCAAATTTTGTGAGTGTTAAAAATATAATATTCAATCTTTAAAATAATCAAGAACTGAATTGAGGTGACTTAAATAATCCATTAATTCTATGTTATTCACATGCGATGCATATTCCATAATCCTAGAATTTCGTAATTGGAAGAGAACTCAGTAGTCATCTAGTTCAATTCCCAATATTCCCTTTCCCCCAAAAAAGCCCTGTTCCAAGATTATTACTCTATTTTATTATATCTTTGTATTCTCATCTCTGAGCACATTTGCCTTGTACTTAGCAACTCCTTAACAAATATTTATTGAATGAAAGTATGAATGAATAAATGAATGATGAGTCAAATTAAAATTTCTTGTCAGAGCCATTTTGGAAATCTAGAAATGGGCTACTATAAATATAGCTAGGAATAAACATTTTTGATTGTTTTTTTAAAATATATCCTATCTATTCATAAAAAAAATCAATTTTAACATTTAAATGACTAGAAAGTTTATCAAGGAAATACAGAGTATGATATAGTTTCTACTGATCACATCTTAAAGCCTGAAGATCTAAGAGCACAGTTGTAGAGAGCTTTCCTAGATATGTACAAAATACTATGAGTATCTATTCTTTTTTTTTTTTTTTGCAATTTTCTGTGATTTTTTAAATTATAGCTTTTTATTTACAAGTTATATGCATGCATGTAAAATTACAGCATTGACAATTGACAAACCTTTTGTTCCAATTTTTCCCCTCCTTCCCCCCACCCCCTCCCCCAGATGGCAGGTTGACCAAGTATCTATTCTAATATTAGATACCATAGAAATCTACTTCAGTTTGGAAAGTTTTTGACTTCAAGAAGCAGAAAGTATTGCTTTAATTATAAATAGAGGATTTATTAATGATATATGAATCACCAGTCGCATATATATATATATATATATATATATATATATATATATGCATGTTCTGATCTCTGAGAGGCAAAACTATATGATTGTTTGTCTTACTGAATCAGACCCTCCCAGAACTAATGTCTGTCACTATTTTTTAAAAAATTCTTTGCTAAGTTACAGAAAATCATCCCCAGGATAATACACTATGACCAAGTAGGATTTATACCAGGAATGCAAGGCTGGTTCAATATTAGGAAAACTATTAGCATAATTTACTATGTCAATAATCAAATTAACAAAAACCATGTGATCATCTCAATAGATACAGAAAAAGCATTTGATAAAATCTGATATCCATTCCTAATAAAAACACTTGAGAGGATAGGAATAAATGGACTTTTCCTTAAAATAGTCAGGAGCATCTATTTAAAACCGTTAGTAAGCATCATATGTAATGGGGAAAAACAGAACTTTTCCCAGTAAAATCAGGAGTGAAACAAGGTTGCCCAATATCACCATTACTATTCAATATTGTATTAGAAACACTAGCCTTGGCAGTAAGAGTCGAGAAAGAGATTAAAGGAATTTGAGTAGGTAATGAGGAAACCAAACTATCACCCTTTGCTGATGATATGATGTTATACTTACAGAACCCCTGACATTCTACTAAAAAGCTATTAGAAATAATTCATAACTTTAGCAAAGTTGCAGGATACAAAATAAATCCACGTAAATTCTCAGCATTTTTATACATCACCAACAAAATCCAACAGCAAGAGATACAAAGAGAAATTCCATTCAAAATAACTGTCGATAGCATAAAATATTTGGGAATCTATCTACCAAAGGAAAGTCAGGAACTATATGAGCAAAATTACAAAACACTTTCCACACAAATAAAGTCAGATTTAAATAATTGGGAAAATATTAAGTGCTCTTGGATAGGCCGAGTGAAAATAAAGATGACAATACTCCCTAAACTAACCTATTTATTTAGTGCCATACCAATCAGACTCCCAAGAAACTATTTTAATGACCTAGAAAAAATAACAACAAAATTCATATGGAAGAACAAGAGGTCGAGAATTTCAAGGGAATTAATGAAAAAAAAAATCAAATGAAAGTGGCCTAGATGTACCTCATCTAAAACTATATTATAAAGCAGCAGTCACCAAAACCATTTGGTACTGGCTAAGAAATAGATTAGTTGATCAATGGAATAGGTTAGGTTCACAGGTAGTCAATAACTATAGCAATCTAGTGTTTGACAAACCCAAAGATCCCAACTTTTGGGATAAGAATTCATTATTTGACAAAAACTGCTGGGAAAATTGGAAATTAGTATGGCAGAAACTAGGCATGGACCCACACAATACCATATACCAAGATAAGATCAAAATGGGTCCATGATTTAGGTATAAAGAACGAAATTATAAATAAATTAGAGGAACATAGGATAGTTTACTTCTCATACTTGTGGAGGAGGAAGGAATTTGTGACCAAAGAAAAACTAGAGATCATTGTTGATCACAAAATAGAAAATTTTGATTACATCAAATTAAAAAGCCTTTATATAAACAAAACTAATGCAAAAAAAAAAAAATTAGAAGGGAAGCAACAAACTGGGAAAACATCTTCACAGTTAAAGGTTCTGATAAAGGCCTCATTTCCAAAATATATAGAGAATTGACTCTAATTTATAAGAAATCAAGCTATTCTCCAGTTGATAAATGGTCAAAGGATATGAACAGACTATTTTCAGATGATGGAAATTGAAACTATTTCCACTCATATGAAAGAGTGTTCCAAATCACTATTGATCAGAGAAATACAAATTAAAAAAACTCTGAGATACCACTATTACACACCTGTCAGATTGGCTAAGATAACAAGAAAAGATAATGACAAATGTTGGAGGGGATGCGGGAAAAGTGGGACATTAATGCATTGTTCGTGGAGTTGTGAACGAATCCAACCATTCTGGAGAAAAATCTGGAATTATGCCTCCCCCAAAAGTTATCAAACTGTGCATATCCTTTGATCCAGTAATGCTACTACTGGGCTTATATCCCAAAGAGACACTAAAGAAGAGAAAGGGCCAAATGTATGTGCCAAAATGTTTGTGGCAGCCCTGTTTGTAGTGGCTAGAAATTGGAAAATGAATGGATACCCATCAATTGGAGAATGGCTGGGTAAATTGTGGTATATGAATGTTATGGAATATTATTGTTCTGTAAGAAATGACCAGCAGAATGAATACGAGAGGCTTGGAGAGACTTACATAAACTGATGCTGAGTGAAATGAGAAGAACTAGGAGATCATTATATACTTCAACAACTATACTGTATGAGGATGTATTCTGATGGAAATGGATTTCTTCGACAAAGAGAAGATCTAACTCAGTTCCAATTGATCAATGATGGACAGAAGCAGCTACACCCCAAGGAACACTGGGAAATGAAGGTAAACTGTTTGGTTTTTTTTTTTTTTCTTCCCGGGCTATTTTTACCTTCTGAATCCAATTCTCCCTGTGCAACAAGAGAAGTATACGGTTCTGCACACATATATTGTATTTAGGATATACTATAACATATTTAACATGCATAAGACTGCTTGCCATCTAGGGGAGAGGGTGGAGGGAGGGAAGGGAAAAGTCAGAACAGAACTGAGTGCAAGGGATAATGTTGTGAAAAATTACCCAGGCCTATGGTCTGTCAATAAAAACTTAAAAAAAAAAAAAAATCTTTGCTAAGACGATAAAATGCTATTGTTATTTGATTTCCAATTACATTCAACTCATTGTAACCTTATTTGGGATTTTTTTTTTTGGCAAAGACTTTTTTTGTCCAGCTCATTTTACAGATGAGGAAATTAAGTCAAACAGGATAAAGTGACTTGTCCAGGATCATACAACTTGAAAGTGTCTGAAGTCAAATTTGAACTCAGGACAATGAGTCTTCCTGATGTTATCCACTGCACATCCAGCCCCCAGAAAGAACTGTAGTCTTTTTCAAAGGCACCAGCCTAGTGTAAAGAGACCCAGGCACCTTTTGAGTATACTACCCATGAATAAGTTAACAAATTTATCACAAACAGGTCTGGAGAGACTTACACGAACTGATGCTAAGTGAAATGAGCAGAACCAGGAGATGATTATATACCTCAACAATGATACTGTATGAGGATGTATTCTGATGGAAGTGGATTTCTTTGACAAAGAGACCTAACTGAGTTTCAAATGATCAGTGATGGACAGAAGCAGCTACACCCAAAGAAAGAACACTGGGAAATGAATGTAAACTGTTTGCATTTTTGTTTTTCTTCCTGGGTTATTTCTACCTTATAAATCCACTTCTCCCTGTGCAACAAGAGAACTGTTTGGTTCTGCACACATATATTGTATCTAGGATATACTGCGACATATTTAACATGTATAGGACTGCTTGCCATCTAGGGGAGGGAGTGGAGGGATGGAGGGGAAAAATCGGAACAGAAGTGAGTGCAAGGGATAATGTTCTAAAAAATTACCCTGGCATGGTTTCTGTTAATAAAAAGTTATTATAATTAAAAAAAAATCTGATGGAGCAACCAAGAAGACTGTATAATGTTCTTCATTTACATCTATTTTGGGGGCGAGAGGGAGCAAATGAGTAAATGAGGAGGTCATTATGGGATCTGCCAAAAAAAAAGGAATTAATATTTTTTTCTTTTTCTTTGAGGCTTGGGGTTAAGTGACTTGCCCAGGGTGACACAGCTAGGAAATGTTAAGTGTCTGAGGCCAGATTTGGCTTCAGGGCTGATGCTCTAACCACAAAAAAAAAAAAAAAAAAAATTGAATTTTTTTAAAGGATTATATAATTTTCATATAAAGTCATACCACAGCCTTTCTCCTTCTGACCTCTCCCTAGTCTGGATTTGTGTTAAGAAACACCCTTTGTCAAGAAAGACAGCCTTCATAGAGGCAAGTAACTCTCTGTAGCAATGCATTTATAGGATATTTGGAATGACTATTAAAAACAAAATAATCCATTAATTCTATGTTATTCACATATAATGCATATTTCATAATACTGGAAGTTCAGAGCTGCAAGAGAACTCAGTAGTCATCTTGTTCAATCCCCAATATTCCCTTTCCCCCAAAAAATCCCTGTTCCATTGAATCAAATCAAAATAAGAAACCCCACAAATAGTCCATTTATAGTGGACAGTGGAGGACCCAGTTTTATCATACTCCTGTTTGCTGATTGACATCTGCTGGAAGGTGGAGAGAAAGATCAGGATGGAGCCTTCTAATCCAGAGTCTTTGTCTCAGGTGAAACAAGACCTTGATTTTCATTGTGCTGGTGGTAAAGGTTTAATCTCCTTCTGTATTTTGTCAGCAATGCTTGGTAATGCAAGATAATATGATATTGGTGTATCACAGTATCACACCCTGATGTTTGGGTATTTAATAATGAAAAGGAAAGCAGCTTGAAGGCCATCATTTCCTGCAAAACCAGCTTTGCATATTCTAGAGCCATTGTCAAAAAGTGCAGCAATATCATCATCCATGGCACACTTTGAAGTGGCAAGTTTAAATCCTTAAGACAGAGAAGGCTGGGATTGGGGAGGGGGAGGTAAATGCATGCATTGTGGAAGAGCTCACAGCTCAAGATCAGAAATCCTTGAAAGATTTGTGAAGTAATTTTTTTTTTTTTTTTTTTTGCTTCTTGTAGAATGCTTCTTGGAGGGAAATGCAGATAACACATATGGTCTCTGTAGTCAAAGGAACAATAATATGGGGGAACAAGGAACTGGACCTTTCCACAGTTGTTATTTGGACAGTGCAAGTCTGATATAAAATCAGGTTGCCCATATAACAGTTCCAAAATGTGTTTGTCTTCTGGGAAAGACAAAGAGGAAGCTGGGAAGGATTGTTTAAGACCACATGAGAGAGCCAGGGACTCAATGGAACGTCTCTTGTACCAATGGCAACTCTGAATTCAGTATCTTTTGAAAATAACTGCTCTGAGTGCTTTATATGTTTTCTGAATCTATTTATGAGCTCCTTTGTGTCCTCTGCACTTTCTGTATAGGTTTATGGCTCTTGTGGGCCTTTTGTATCTTCTGCATTTTCTGTGGGGCAACATAAAGGCTGTCCTATACACAATATACATTTCCTATTTTAAGCACTTATAGGGGATCAAGGGACCCTGTTTTTTTTCCTCTCCTCTCATGGCCATATCCATTGTCTTTATATATATATATATCTTAACTCTTTCTTATCTGGTAACTAACTTCATTCAACTGAAATTAGTTATTCAAAGTTACCAATGACTTCTTAATTTCCAAAGTTGATGGTTATCTTAGTCTTTAATTTTTAACTCTTTAAAATTTTATGCTTGTTGATCACTCTGTCCTTTAGGATATTCCAACTTTTCTGGGTTTTCATGCTGCTGCTCTCTTTTGCTTCATCTTTTACCTGATTGTTCTTTCTTAATATTTCTTATTTATCCACCAATCATATATCTTCAACTGTCTTTTGGATATTTCAAACTTAAATTCAATATGTTCAAAATAATTCATCTTTTATCCCCAAATTCCTTTTTCAAAACTCCCTATATCTATCAAGAATACTTCCATCCTTCTAGTTTTCTAGGTTTGTAACCTGTTTAGATTTCCTTACTTTCTCACACCTCATAAAACCAATAATTTTTCAGATCTCTTTATTTGTACCCATCAATTTTTCTCAAATCCTTCTCCTTTCCTTTATTCACATGGCTACCACCCTAGTTTGGGGTGCTATTTCAATAACCTCCTAATTGTGCTTCTTGTCTTAAGTCTGTCCCTAGGCAACTAGTTGGCCCTGTGGATAGAGTGCTGTGCTTAAAGTCAAGAAAACTCATCTTCCTGAGTTCAAATCTGACCTCAGACACTTGATATAAAGTCACCCAACCTCTGTTTACCTGAGTTTCTCAACTGTAAAATAAGTTAGAGAAGAAAATGATACTCCACTTTCTTTGTCAAGAAAGTCCCAAATGGAGTCACAAAGAGTCAAACAACTGAACAACATTTTTTAATTGGTCATTTACCCCAACAGAATAAAACTCTTTGAGGACAGGGACAATTTCATTTATATCATTGAATCTCCATTCCTTGTACAATTACTAGGGTATAATATAGCTAAATTCTAATTAATGCTAATAATGAATTCTGTGATATGGTTGCATGTATTCAAATTCATACAATTCAATATTATAAATATGTAAAGTATGGTAAACTGTTTTAATAAAATGGAAACATATAGTGTGAATTAGAACAATTCATCCCCTTCCTGGCATTTATAATTAGTACTATTTGGGATTAAATACTTATTGAGTGATTGATTTGCCTATGTTCATGGAAACCTAGATTATAATCTCTAATTGAACATTTTCATGTACAAAACTCTGTGTGGTGGCAATGAAGTAAGGAGAAAAATTGTTCTTTGGGTCAGTCTCTCCTAAATAATAAATGAGTGAGTCCAATGCTTGAGGGATTCTGGATCATGGGTTAAATTAGATATCAATAAACATTCTGCCTTTTATATGCTCAACTATCCAAATGTTAGAAAAATGCAAAATCAATTTGTAATTGAAATTTCTGCTTCCTTTCCTTTCCCATAGTAAAGCAACTATTACCTGACATTAAGTTAAATCAGTTAGAAGAAAGTGACTCTAAGGAAAAAAGATTTCAATGTTTAGCAGAAGTAAATTCAACAACATTCACCTTTTAAAAAGACACATCTGTAATACATTTTAAAATTTTAATGCTTTAACTCAAAAGAGAACATTAGAGAAAGGAAATAAGATTGATTTGTGCTATTGAAATTATGTCATACAAAGAAGTCTTTTTCTTCCCCAGTCCAACCTCTATTCCTTTATACAACTCCCCAAGGAAACAATTAAGAAATGACCATATGATAGATTTCAGGTATAGTACCTAAAATGAATATATTGTCTAAGTATAGAAAAAAAATCAATCTGTTTAATCTACAAGACAGTTGGATGATGCATGCTCATATTGACAAAATTCAGAAAGAAAACTTTAGGCTGAATACTTGAAAAGCTGTCAGATAAATATCAGAATGGGAAAATGCCATGTGATTTCTATAAGAAATTTTAAGTAAATAAATAAGAGAAAAAAAATGGACTTTTATTTGAAAACTAAACTTTGAGATTTTCTTCCTAGAAGTCAGAAATGGATGAAAAAAATTGATTTTTTTCTGTTTGTCATATTTCTATAAGTTAATGTGATATAGTATAAACTCTTGCTTATTCTTGGGGCACTATCTAATTTATGAGTACCCTGAACCTTTTTTGCTTTTTTTGTTTGTCATTTTTCTTTCTCTCATTCTCGTGACCATTTCATTATTCATTAGCATCTTCATTAGCATTCTTAAGAACATGGAAGATAGACAAAATGCTAATTTATCATTTTCTGTGCTGATTCCTGACTTCTTATATCAGACCTAAAATGCCCCAAATAACATTTTCTTTTATGTAGTTCATCTACATAGTGTGGGTTTTCAACTATTGTGCCTATACCTTGATTCTATTCTAATACAATACTATAAAATTTGCATTTTAATTAATAATAATTAAATACCTCCCTCTCCAACTTTTTTTATTTTTTCTTCTAATTTTGAACACTTTGGTTTTTACTTGAACTGCCTTTCATTATCTGGGCAATGTGCATTTTTCCATTGGAATTTTCCTGTTTAGATTATAGGCCAATCTTTTTGAAATGACCATGGATTTCATTGTCAGTGGACTGACTGTACATAGGAATTAATTCAGGAATGACTCCCACATTAGTTATGAGTAGTTTCCTGTTGGCTAGAAAGTAATTACTGTTGAGAGAGAGAGAGAGAGAGAGAGAGAGAGAGAGAGAGAGAGAGAGAGAGTGTATGTGTGTGTGTGTGTGTGTGTGTGTGTGTGTGTGTGTGTGTGTGTGTAACTCTTTTCTTGGAGAAAGTATTTATAATTTATAGGTATGTTTGTTCTGTGTAGCAGATAAGCCCTTGGCCTCTCATTTCTCACTCCCAGAGTATATTTTCCAACATATTTTTTGCCATCCTTCCCTATGTTCACCTTTGTATTGAAGTCCCTCAGTAGCAAAGTATATGTTTGATTTAAGCTGGGAGGTTTTATTGAGTTCTACCTAAAATTTCTCTGCCTCCTCATCCTCTGCATCAGATATTGGTGGTGTATAAGCTGCATTTATTTTCATGGTGATATTTTTGCAACTACTTTTTTATGAGCACAGCAGTGTGAGATGACCAAATGTCCCATGAAATGATTGTTACTTATTGCTTCTGTGTATATGATAAAACCAACTCCACCTGCTCCTTTATTTTGCCTCTCCAAAGGGACTTATGAGCCATCCTTCCTCTTATCTACAACTTTTTCTCTTCTGGTTTTGTTTGCACTATGTGCAATAGCAATGCAATTCAGTTGCTCCAGTAAAGAATGCTTTACTGGGCAAGGATCTCATATGTGGGCTATGGACAACTAAACTAATACCTAAAAACTATGTTATTCTTAGCACTCGCTATCTCTTTTATGCTACTGTCACTGCAGAAACAGAAGGGGATGCACAGAATTAAAGATTACTTCCCATTATTTCTTTGTTTAATATAAGCATCACCTATTGGCCAGCCTAGTTTGGGTGATCCTCTCCAGATTTAAGTAGGTTGATTCTCAAAAACCAGATATCATCTTTTGCTGGAATTAGTAGGATCTTAGGCAAGTCATTTAACTTGACTGGCCTCAGATTCTACTCATCAACAAATGTTTATTAAGTGCTTACATAATAACAATAACGCATTTATATAGCAATCAGAGATCTTATTTGATCCTCACAGTAATGCTATAAGGTATGTATGTATTGGATCATTTCAGTCATGTCTTCTGAATCTTTATAACCCCATTTGGGGTTTTCTTGGCAAAGATATTGAAGTTATTTGTCATTTCCTTCTCCAGCTTATTTTACAGATAAGGAAACTGAGGCAGAGTTAAATGACTTGCCCAGGGTCATATAATTAATAAGTATCTGAAGTCAGATTTGAGCTCAGGAAAATGTCTTTCTGATTCCAGACCCAGCGTTCTATGCACTATGGTGCTCCCTAACTCTTAACATTCTGATTTTTCAGATGAAAATGAGAAAGGAATGATTGAGTCTCTTTCCTAAGTTCACCCAACTGCTGAGTGTCTGAGAAAGGATTTGAATTCAGGATACTTTTCACTGTGCTATCTGCCAATCTGCATGTGTCAAACACCGTGTTAAGCACTGAAAATACAAAGAATGACAAAGATGGTCACTGCCTTCAAGTGTTCACATTCTAGTGGAGGGAACAAGAGATAAATAACTAGGTAACATAAGATATAAACAGAAGAGATGGGAAATCATCTGAAAGGAGAAGGCACTAGTGACTGAATGGTTGGTAAAAGGTGATAAGATGTTTTAAAGGTTCTTTTCTATAGATGATATAATGCTGGTTACATTAAGCCCCAGAACTATTGATACAGGAATTTCTCAGTGAGACTCAGATATGTTCCAAAAAGATTAGCCTAGGATCTAAACAGGAAAATTCTAATAGATGAGAAATGTACATTATTCGGATTATAAAAGGGAGTTGGATGGATGTTCACCACCTCTGTATCCTGAGGAAAGTTACATAACATTTGGAGGGACTCAGTTTCTTTATTGATAAATGAGAGGTCATTTTAGAAGATCCCTAAGGTCACTCCCAGATCTATGATCTATCAATGATGCTATTAATTTATTGAATTAATTCATCAATACCTATATCTTGGAGAGATGGTTCAGTTGTTCATTGAACTATGTCAATAATTATAGAAGAGAAAGAAGTAGTTGAATTCTATTTGGGAAACTTCATAGTGTTTCCACAAGTGACTTCTTGACACAAAAGCCAAGTTTTTTCTTGTGAATATGTTCTTAATGATGTTATGTAGTGATACATTATGGGCCACCGTGATTTTCAGAAGAGTTAAAATTACAGATGATCCAAAGAGCAATAGAAAATACATGCTGGACATAATTAGGCCCTATCTGCTGCTAGTGATTTGTATATATGAAATGTCATAAAATATATCACTAAGGACATACATGACAAGATAATGAAGAGGACAATTTATGTCCCAAGGGTAAGGGAAAATAGAGAAATAACATGAATGCTATACTGATATCCACAAAATACTTAAAGACCTAGAACAAGGCTTCTAGCATGTTGGGTAGGCCTTTCATGGAGGATTTATAAAAGGGCATAGACAAGACTGTCACAGAATAAGAAAACAGTTTTTCAGTGGGAGAGAAAGTGTCAATATTGACTAGATTATACACCTATTGAATTATTTATATATATTGAAGAGTAATAATAATTCCATTAGCTCATCTTTATCTAGCCCTAGTAGTTCAAATTTTATAGTTTCATAAATATATCTCTAGGAGGGATTTTGAAGGTTATCAAGTACACTTCCCTTACTCTATATAAGGGGACATGGAGACTGTAATAGTGCTGTCCTCATTTTATAGATGAAGAAATTGAATTACAGAAGTGAAGTCATTTGTTCAAGGTCAGGTAGTTCACTTGAATTCTGCAATAAAGTTGAATTCTTCAATTGCAAGTCAAGTTCTTTTTCTTCTCCATAACATTTCATAATCAATAAAATTGGAAATATTCCTGTGATTATCCTGCTCAATGTTCTAATTGATTGACAGTTGGTCAGCTTGAATATTCTTTTGCTTTAAATAATTAAGAACTAACTGTCATAATATATCAATTTAGAAATAAATTGAAAGAACTTTGCATTAAAATGTCAACATGCATGATGGGACACCCTTGTGATTATTGAAGCACTACTTATATGTATTATTTGCAAACAAAGTAAAACAATTAGTTTATTTCAACAGGAGCAAATTATAATTCAAAGTGAAAACAAAAAAAGAACAAGAAATGTAATTCTGTGAAAATTTTGGCATGCCAACTATGATAGTTGTCTTCATCTTTTCCCCTTTCTATATTTCTTTCTCCTCTGCCCCATTTTGAGAGGGGTGGGTCACAAGGGAGGTGAAAAAAAATTCCCCTGATTAGTTCTCACCTTCCTTTCTCTTTTCTCTCCTTTATTCATATTTGAAATAGAGTTTATTTTGTATTTGTCAGGAAAAAATGCAGGTTAACATAAAGGAAAGGAAAGTTAGATTTGTGCTACCAGATGGAGTGAAGTGGAAGGTTGTCACTAAAGAACACTTTCTTTCTATCCTTACCAATGTTCTTTCACTGAGTTCCAATTCCATTTCTCTCTCTAGCTCCCCAATGTTGATAGTTATAGAGATATTTCTTCCCAGTGCATCTCTACCTCACCCCAACACTTGAGATTTTAACAGCCTTATTCTTTTTTCTTTCATCCAAAAATTTATCACACATCTAAAACTTGAAAGGAAAGGAAGTTCTAAATTCAAAAGCATGCTTCAGTTATCTGAAAAGCATCTCTATCTTCCTCAAAAGACACTTTTTAACTCCAAGCATAAGAATTGCTGAACCATGTAAGAGATGTCAAAAGATTTAGATTCCAAATAAATTTGCCATTGATTACCACCTAACTTTGAATAAATAGGCTGAAAACATCAAAGATGAATGCAATTTACTGAAATTCCTATAAAGCAGACCGCGGATACTCATGTATCCTCTTTCCTCCTCCCACTTTTTAGTATTTGTATATGCTTGTTTTGAGAGATCTGTGATCTCAAGGTGGGCACTCCCTCCATCAGAAATTGTCAGAGATTATTATCCATCAATGCCTTTTTGTTATATATAATTCTTGTTCATATCCTTTTGTAACACAGTGGTGGTGGAAAGATGTGATGCCTGTGTCAACGCCCTGGTTACCTTAGAATCAGCCAGAGTCAGGATAAGCAAAAGTCCTTAGTCTTTATTCTTGGTTTTTAGGGGTAGGATTAAATTGGATGAAGCAGAATCTCTGCAATCTTTCTTCTTCATCTCCCACCCAGAGATTGACCCTGACTACTCTTAATCCACCCCCTAGTCCCGTCTACAATTCTCTATATACACCAATTATCGAACCAGCACAGGATACTGGGAAGGGCCATTCCCCAAGCACATGCCCATAGAGTATTGCCCAATTGGTAATTAGCCGTAAGTGCTTGAACCAACCTCAGTGCAGCGACTCAAGAGTTTCAGCCCTCTACAGAAAGAGTTAAATATTTTAGGCCCTCTAATGACTGAAGTTCTTTGATTTGAATTCTCTCTACTCAAAAAGCTGGAAGGTTAAAGAGCTTAAGGCAGAGATGGATGTGACATAGTTGTTAATCAGTGGAAAGGGGAATTGGAAGACTCAAGGTTAAGGACAGAAAGGGACTGATTGGATAGCATGTCCTTGCAAAGACTTTTTGTTGTCTGTGAATTAATAGGTGAGAATTGTTTGAACATCTGTACCAGTTATTGAAAGCATATTCTAGCCCCGATTGGCTTTGAGATTATTGAAATTGTTACTGGGGCAGAGTGGAGTTGTAGAATAAACATTGGTCTAGAATAAACCCAGAGGACTTGGGTTTGAATCTTGACTTTGTCATTTAACACTTATGTGATTTTGAGAAAGTCACAGGTTTTTAATATACTAAAGGTTATATAACCTCTTATGCCTCATACAAAAGAATTGGGCTAGATAATCTCTAAAATCTCTTCTATTTCTATTATATTAGTCTATAATGGTCCAGCTGAATGTGTGAGTTGAACATCAGTGTCAAAATGATCTTTACTACATATATAGTCTATTTTATACTCATTTGCCTGTTTAAGGGAAGTAGGGTCATAGAAGACCTCCCAATTAAATTGTACATTTTTTTAATTCTTAAGTTTGAAATGCTTTATATATTGTTAGGAAGTTAAGAAGTTCCTGAATCTGGGACAGGCTGAAGACATCTAGTTGTACAGAAGGTGTTTTATTATATGTTGTATTATCTTCTACATTTTCTTTAATTATTTTATTGATTTCAGGCCAAGAAAAAATATGTATACAGTTAAGCAATTTTTTTTTTATTTTGTTGTGAGACACTAACATTATTGCCAAAGTCATGTGACAAAGACAGAAGAATCAGAGTTTATCAGGTTTAGGGGAGGAAGGAGTCTTAAAACTACATCTGATTCAATAAATCTAAAGTATTTCACACTTCCCAAGATAGTGAGATGATGCTCTCTGGAATGGAGAGAAGGAATTGAGGGATAGCAAGTTTTTTACTTTCTGCTCATTTCCTCAATTTGTCTGCCTGCCTGGGAGACATAACAATTGGGTAGAAGTGAGACCATCAAAAACCCCCTTCTTCCTATTGATCAGAATTGGAATAATATATTGATGCTAGTTGGTGGTTGAACTTCTATAAACTCTTCATAGAGACTCTTCCTAATACATGAGAGATGTTCTTGGTCTTTAAATAGTTCATTCATAGAGGTGACACATTGAGTTTTATGACTATTATTACCCATTTCCCAAATACTTTTCTGCACAGCATCAATGGGAGAATTTTAGTGTTCAAATGATAGGGTTTTGAAACATGTTGCTGGTTAGGATAATTGAAAACCTTGCACAATTTAAAAAATGTATCCAGTCATCTTTCCTCCTGTTCAATTCTTTGTCCATTTCATTGTTCATTCATAGCATCTATTCATAACTTGATGGATTGTCCATTGCACTGCCTTTCACGGATAGGGAAATGTGCATTCTTCATCCACTTCATTTTTTTCTCTCAAGTCAACAAGCTTTTATTAAGCACCTGCTTTGTGGCAGGTACTACTATACCAACCAGTAGAGATACAAAGAAAGGAAAAATAAAAAGAAAGAAAGTAAAGTCCTGTTCTCAAGGAGCTCACAGGGTAATGAGGGAAATAAATGAGAGATAATTTTAAAGGAAAGGCATTAGGGTTAAGGAGGTCTAGGAAAGACTTCTCGAAGAAAGTGAGACTTTAATTGAGATCTGAAGGAAGCCGAGGAAGACAGGAGATAGAGTTGAAGAAGGAGAAAAAATGTTGTATGCTCAGAACAACAAGAAAGCCAATGTCATAGTTCACAAATTATGTGGAGGGAAGTAAGGTGTAAGAAGACTAGAAATATAGTAAGGGTGCAGATTATGAAATTTAATCTGAGTATTTTATACTGGAGGGAGAGTAGATTGTTAGATTAATCCTTTTTTTTTTTTTTTTTTTTTTGAGTGACCATTGATATCAAGGAGGCCTTTTGGTATTAAAGGATTGAGGCAAATAAAAATGCTATTTGAAAAGAAATTTATCTGGGAACATTATTATCTATAAGGAATCCTTTTTCACTTGAACCTTGAATAGGACATAATCTCTGACCATAGTGAATTTGTTGAATATATATCTGCCTATTTTTGATGTAGTTAATAATCAAAGAAAAATTCAAAAAAATTATCTTGGTGGTTACACTCCATCAAAAAAAAAAGTGGTATTTTAATATATATAGGGTAGTTGCTTTGTTGAAAATCCTTAAAATTATATTTTTCTCTACCATTATCAGATGCATTTTTAAAAATTAGCATGGCAGTATCTTATGGTCTCTGTAGTTCTCAGCAATTGTGGTCATCTATGAACATCTGTTCATTACCTCCTCATATTTTCACCAGGAATGCCTTCAATGTATGTGCAAACCATTTTCATAAATATTTTATAAAAATGAGGGATTAGGTACAAGGATCAATGGTTGCTGACATTTTCTCAGTTACCTTTATGTGGCCAATAGTACTATGTTTATTTGCATTCTTTTAAAATCATCCATTCTTAAAATTTATTAAAATTACCCTCTAAGCGCTTTTAATATTGTGCTATTTCCATCAGATATTTCGTGTGTATGAACTTGGTTGGACCCAATCACAATTGTTTATTTCATCTTGAGTCCCATTTCTATTTCCAATATTGATGGAGTCCAAATTATAGTCATTCCACTATCATTAATGATGATAATATATTGCTAAAGAAATCTCTTTCTCAATTTTATTTCTATTTATTATCTTCCTTATAATTTCTTTAAAAGCTTGTTTTGTTAATTTCTACTGTATTTTATTCTCTTGCAAGGCAATATTTCTTATAATTGTTCATTATTATCTTTCCTTGCAATTTTTTTATAAATGAACTTGTACCATTATTTGCTGCCTATGTCTATCTGCTAATCAACGAGAGAAGTATTTGCTTTTTGCTATTTCATAGCTGTGATTTTTATATGATTAAACTTCCATAAGAAATATTGATAATCAGAGTCAATGTCTTAACTTTTAACCATTTCTTAGTATTTTCAGAAACAACTGCTTGTTTAAATAAGCTATGGAAACTGTTGTACTTGCAGGCAATATCTTATTTTTTTTCTAATTTCATATTGGTTTTGATGTTTATTCAAATTAACCTGTACACATAGACAAAGCTAATTCTGAGGAGATATCGAGATTAGTAACTAGTAGATTTCTATAATTTTCCTACATTTAAAATTTGCAAAAGGCTTTACATGCCTATATCATTTGGGATTCACAAGCACTCTGTGAGGTAAAGAATAAAAAAATCTTATTATCCAATTTTACAAATGAGGAAACTGAGGTTTATTGAGGTTAAGTGATTAACAGTTGGGCACATAGCAAGTTCTTAATATGGTGAAGTCATTATGTCATACTGTCTCTTCATCATGATATATACAATTTAATTTTTTATGATGTTTAATCCTATGTCTAATGCCGTTTCAAGCTTTTCTTAAAGCAAATATCATCTACAATATATACACATAACATTTCTGATTTATTTTTAAGATTTAGAGTGAACATCATGAGCAAAACAAGGACCGACCTTATCTAAGTAAATCATTATATGGTACACAGGCAATTCTAAGTAGTAAATATTCTTTACTTTCCTGACTTACTAAGTCAGGGTCATACTGCAGTAGAGTATCTCAACACAATAAGGCTATATATAGACATCATGGTATACATAATATTTCTTCTTACAGAACATGTTTTCATAATTTTTGTATGTTTGTGCCATTCCAATTTTGTTATTCTTGACAATGGAATCACAAGGTCCAGTGTTTCCTTTTCACCTTGGGGGTCTTTATAGACCTATTGACTTGGGTTCCTCCACCAAGCTATTATAATTGTGTTTGTATACACTTGCCTTGGATACTATTTTTTCCCCAACAAAATCTATGAATGCATTGAGTCTGCAGAATAGAAGTGAAAACTGTTGTGAGATTATTATTATACTAGTTGACTTTTTATGTGTTTTCCTATATATATATTGAAAAGTCCATTGGATTTCTGTATTGTAATTCTATTTCTCATCATTCCACACCTAGACTATTCATAGCCTTCTGCTTAAATCTCCCCCATTTGCATCTATCTTCCACTCAGCTATCAAATTGATCTTCCTAAAGCAAAGGTCTGACTATGTCACCCCACATATTTAATAAACATCAATGGCTTCCTATAACTTCCAAAACAAGCAGAAAATTATTTATTCAGTATTTAAAATTCTTCACAACCTGGCCCTCTCCTACCCTCCCAGTCTTTTTATACCTTATTCCCTACTAAATATCTATGATCTAGTAACATTGGTCTCCTTGCTGCTCTTTGCATTTTCACTGGAAGTCTCTCATAATTGAGATTCTCTCTCTTCTGACCTCTCTAGATTCCTTCAAGTTCCAGCTAAAATGCTACCTTCAACAATAAGCCTTTTCCCGTCTCCCTTAAATGCTTAAAGTTGTATTTTTCTCTACCATATCAGATGCATTTTTAAAAACTAGCATGGCAGTATCTTATAGTTTCTGTAGTTCTCAGCAATTGTGGTCACCTATGAACATCTGTTCATTACCTCCTCATATTTTTTTACCTCATTTTAATTACCTCTGTGGTCATCTGTATTTTATTCTGATTAAATATTATATGTGTATAATTGTGTCATCACCACTATACTGTGAATTACTTGGAAGCAGGACTGTTCTCCCCTTTCTTTGCATCTCCTGCATTTAACACAGTGTTTGGCACAGAGTAGGTGTTTATAAATGCTTCTTGACTGACTGACAGAAAATCATAATTGAAAATCTTAATGAAAATAGCCATGCAAATACCAGTGAAATTTAGATAATATCTTTGTCAAGGGTATAAAATCCTAGAGTGTTGTGTGTATGTGTGTGTGTGTGTTTTGTGTGTGTGTGTGTGTGTGTGTGTGTGTATGTGTGAAAATCTTCAAAAGCACTACACAAATTCTCTGGTCAGTCAGTTTGAAAATGTTGTTTTAAATCTTTTGCTATGAGATAGCTGTCCTGGAATAGCATCACTGGTGTGAGAAAGTCCCAACAAAGAATGAAGTAGATCATCACTAGTTCAGTATAGCAACATATTCCAAAGAAGCAACATGAGAGAACTGTCTTTAGAGTAAGGGAGATATGTTCTGACACATATTTGTGATCCTGGACAATATGCTTAACTTCTTAGTGTCCTTTGGAAGTCTCTAAGACTGCAAATTGCACATAGCAGGAATCCATCTGCATGGATTGAGGGAGTTTCTTCATTGCAATTTCCCTAAACCAATTAAATCACAGAACTGATCAAATAACAAGAAAATGCCTAACAGACTCCAAAACATTAGTAGACTGATATACCATTGTTTAAGCAACATAAGATTTAGAATTTGGCAAGGCAACCAGACAAACCAAATATGGGATTAGTAAAAAAGGTATTAGAAAAGGACACCAATGTCAAGGATTAAGGGATTGAGGAGGGAATAATTTAATTTTGTTTTCTTTTTTTCTAAATCTGTATTAAGAATATGTGCAATACTATCTGTTAAGATGGAATCTTGCATAATGATATTCTCTAGAAAGGAATTTTTTTTGGGGGGAAAAAGCATGTTACTCACAGGTAGTAAAATAGTTTCCCTTTGCAAACCCAGGGAAAACATAAATTTTTCTTAGTGCACGACACTTTGCACAAAGCTGTAATAGTAGCCATTGAAAATAGGAAATGCTGACTGAATCCTAACTAAAATGATATTATAATTCATGATGCTAATATCTATTTGTATAATCTATTCTATTCTACCTCATACTTTTTTTTTGGCTTGAGCTTGAGGCATGGAGGACTGATTGGAGGAGGTCATTTCCGACTTAGAACAAGGAATGCCTATATTACACAAAGAGAACCATCAATTTTATTTCTCAGAATGACAGAAAAAACAAATTCAGAGTCTGCTTATTTATCTATGGCAATTCAATAAAAAGGAAGCATTGGAAGAAATCACTTACTCTAACAGCTTTCTTAGTCTTGATGATCTTCTTTATCCCCACAAATAATGCATAATATTAATAATTATAATGATGATGATGTAAAAATCATAAATAAATAATACAAATATCGAGTGTACCTAGCAATTAGAGGGCAACTCAAATTTTTGAGCTTCTTATGAATCTTATTTGGAGCTTGAAGATTCCAAATTGTATCTGAATACAAACTCTATTTGTTTATTTATATAATGAAACAATTTCTATTTCATGTCTTTGGTTTCTTCCTACTAGCTAAAATTTATGTATAGTGCTTACTATGCACCAGGCACTGTGCTATTACTATCCCATTTTACAGGTTAGAAAATTGGAGTAACTAAAAATTAAGTGACTTGGTCAGAATCACATAGTTAATAAGTATCTGAAGCTGGATTCAGACCTTCCTGAATTCAAGCCTAGAGCTCTATGCACTGCATCAGTTGACTTAAAATAAACAAGAAGCAGAAGGTGGCAACTTAAATTATATCTAATCAGGCTGCACAACAGCTAAACAACAAATGAAAATTAAGTTAATTCCAACAATTATCCACATTTTGTATGTATATATGACCAAATATTTAGTTATTTGAAATATGTTTTAATGGAATTTTTCATCTCTTATTCAAATGTTTGTCACTCTATAGACCCATAAGATAATTCCATGAACTGATTAAAGACCTCCAAATGCCAAATTATAAGGTTGAAAGGATGACTGGATGAATATCTTTAATTGCTTCATAATTTACTTCATTTTTTCAACATAAAGTATTTCTTTTTTAAAAATTGATTTTGTGGTCTTTATTCTCTACATTGGAGTCTCTATTCATTTTATATACTCATAATCAAGTCCATAATAGCAAACCTATCATTAAAAATATGTTACAACTTAAATTTCTAATTGCTTTAATATAAATTTTTGTTTTTGTCAAAATCCTTCATAATTTGACTCTCTACCTTTTTGGACTTAATGTACATTAGTCTTCTTAATATACCCCACACAACATCTAGGTTGGTACCCTTCTATTATCTAAACTGGCCATTCTATCCACATCCTTAATGCATAGTATTAGTAGTCTTTTGTGCTTGAAATGTACTATCATTTCATTTCCACCTCTTGAAATTTTTAAGTTCATGTTTCTTTTCCTCCAGAAAAGGCATTTCTGAACTTCCTAGTTCCTCTCAAATTACACCATTCCCCTTTTGATATGTTTGTATATACACATATATTCCAGTATGTATATGTGTATACATCCATATCCATATTCATCTCTCTTTTTCTCTCTGTTTATCTCTCTGTCTCTCTCTATGTCTGTCTCTATCTCTGACTCCCTCCCTCCCCTCTCTCTCTCACTCTGTCTCTGACTGTCTCTGTCTCTCTCTCTGTCTCTCTCTCTGTCTCTGTGTCTCTGTCTCTGTCTCTGTCTCTGTCTCTCTCATTTAAATCTGTCTCTTTCACTTCTTCCAGGAACTCTCACCCTGGCTCATTCAATTAAACATTCATAATTTTTGTGAGGATGACCACTGACAAGGGATGTAGCATACACAAAACTATAGCTCATGAGCCCCCACTAGTGATAATGCTTTTAATAGTCATATTAGACACAATTAGCACAAAGCAAAGAAATTTGCCAAAATGGCAGTAAGAACAGTAAGGTAATATAAGAAGCAGTTATAAATTATACCTCCATAAATCTGGGATATTCTTTCCTACAAATTCCCATAGAATTAGTGGAGAGAGCACAAACTTAATATACATTCACAGTGAGGCTCACTATAGGAAACACTAATCTGCAAATTCTTAATATCATTTCCTTCTTCTTGGAATAACACACTGCTTCTCTCTGGGGACAATTTCTCTGATTGGCTAACTATTCAGCTAGGCATCTGGGGACTTCTTTCCAAAGCTTAACATTTAACTCTTGACTGTCAGGGTCAGCTCTCTCCTGAATCCATAATTATTTTTGTCCTATGCTTCCAAAGATCTTATTTCTTGAAGATGCTTTCTGTCCCTAAAACTCTCTCTGTCTCTCTGTCTGTCTCTGTCTGTCTCTCTTTGTCTCTCTCTCTGTGTCTCTGTGTCTCTGTCTCTATCCCTCTGTCTCTGTCTGTCTCTCTGTCTCTGTCTGTCTCTGTCTCTATCTCTGCCTCTCTCTGTCTCTCTGTCTCTCTCTCTATTCCTATTGGAGATGTAGTTGTTTTGCAATATGCAGTTAATGGTGGAAAGAGACATCCCCCACTCCCTGTGCAGTTCCTAGGTAAAGGTGCAGGGGTCACATTCCACAAAGCTGTTCCCTGAATGTTAGATTGTCTGCAGGGCTTAGCAGGCTTAGCCATTTTAAAGACATCCAATCGTGTGGGCAATCTTTTTTCCTAGTGATAGCTCCCCTTATAATTCTATCAGGGAATAGTCCTTCACTTATCAACACATATTTATATCCTGTGAACATCAATATTTTACAATTTGCTCCTTCATTTCTGTGATTACATGAACTGGGGTGGGAGGAGGAACAACAAAAGTTTTCCTCTCTACTATACATACTTATGAATGAATGAAAAAATATCTATTAAGTACTTACTATTTGCAAATCACTATGATAAACTCTAGCAAAACTTTTTGTGTCCAAGTTATAGAAAAGTAGAAAACAAAGATATTAAGCAGATTATATTGAAATAAAGCTAACAACAAAGATTTAAAAATTAATGTATTCTTATACCTCTTCTTCCATACCTCTAACTTTCTATTTATCCTAATTTCTAATTCATCTGATCATGTACTCTGTCCTAGTTCACATTCTGTAATACAATAGCTGGGTGATACTATATATTGATATTCTATTTCATGTTGAACAAAAGGATAGTGAGATGCTATAGTTATAGGATGCTGTATCTTTTACATGATAGGAACAATGTCCAACAATGGTAATCTGATCCAAGAAAAACCCATTGAAAAAGAAATGTAAATGTAAAATTAAGCAGAGGTACAAGTGCTTTCAAGTCTCAGTTGAAATACTTTTTTTTTTTTTTGGCCTGAGGCAATTGGGGTTAAATGACTTGCCCAGGGTCACACAGCTAGGAAGTGTTAAGTGTCTGAGATCAGATTTGAACTCAAGTCCTCCTGACTTCAGAGCTGGTGTTCCATCCACTGCACCAACTAGTTGCCCCAGTTGCACTATTTTTTTAAGCTCTGTTTTCTCATCAGCATTGGATTTGTTCTTATGTCAAGAGGGAAGGTTCCTGGGTACTCAGCAACAAGAGACAAGAATGTTGGCCATAGATTAAAAGAAGCACAGAAACTCAGAGTTGGGAAGGGAAGTTAGAGGTCTTTAGAGGCAACTGGGGTTAAATGACTTGTCCAGCATCACATAGCTACTATGCATCAAATGTCTAAGCTGGATTTGATCAGATCCTCCGGACTCTGGGACTAGTGTTCTATCCATTTTGTCACCTAGCTGCCACAATAGCAGCATTGTGAGCATCAAATGGGATAATTGTAAAATGCTTAACACGATGCTTCATATATAGTGAGTACAAAATAAAGTTTAGTTATTATTATTTATGTATTTATATGTATTTCTAATTCAGATAGATTAGAAATCAGGATAAATAGAAAGCTAGGGGTATGGAAGGGAAGATATGAGAATACATCGATTTTTGAAGAGTCTTTGATGTTAGTCAGCTTTATTTCAATGTAATCTACATAATCATTAAACATTTATATATTTGTATATATGTATATATATATATATATTATATGTCTATGTATGCAATTGTTTGTGTATGTATAACATCACATACAAACTCACCTCTCTAGACCTAAATTTCATCCTCTAATTGTTTAAGCTCTAAGGTCCCTTCTTGCTCTAAGAGTATGATTATAAGTGTGACTGAAGTCACACTCCATACCTACTAGCTTCTAGACTTTGGGGAGATCACTTAACCACTCCTGGCCTGTTTTCTCATTCATAAATCAGAGAATATAAAGCTTACTCTGCCAATCCCACAGAGTTATTATGTGGATCAAAATAATATTTTATATGAGAGTGCTTTGTAAATTAGAAAGCATTCTGTAAGTGCAACCTATAAGTTGTATTTATATAGAGAGGTTAAAATAAAGGTGTGTGGGGCACTTTTTAATTTCTTATATGATCCGTTGTATATGGATCCAACATGAGTACAAAAATATACAAAGAATCGACCTTTCAAAATTGAAATGCATTGGTATGAGTGACATTTTCCTCATTCAATTACTTATTTTGAAGTTGAAATATAAGAAAAAAAATCTGACACATACACATACTGTATCAATGCTCCTTTCTTCAAATTAAATGCCTCCTCCCCAGAGTGAATATACCAATCATTTTATAACTGAACAACTTAAACAACTAGTAATCAACAAACATTAACATGTAAATACTTTCTTTTAATAAGCCATAAACATTAATAAGCGCATGACTGAAATTGCCCCTGCTGAAATTATTCATCAGCAACACAAGGTAAGGACCTGAAAGGAGAAAACTGTTAAATTTGATTCTGAAAACATTCCTGTGAGTTTGCATAAATCTCCTTTATTTTCTAGTGGTTTTTTTTTTTTTTTTTAAGGTTTTTTCCCCCCTCCCCCTGCTAGAAGCCTTATGAAACTGAAATGTCAAGTGAGGGTTGCTTTATATCATGTTCTGTCAATCAAAGGGAGGGAGGCTTTATGCATCTGTTGCTAGTATATTGGCACTTTTTGAAGAGTGTTTCGGTGGGAGCGAGAATAAATAAAGATCCTTCAGGCACTTTCTCATTTATGGATGAGGAATCAAAGCAGTCTGAAACTTCATTTTCAGCCTGATACCCTGAAGATTGTTGGCTGATAATTCTGGATGGAACAGCTTATCTTGGAGGATTAGGGAGAACATGGGCTTCCTATTACTTCTGGCTTCAGCCTATTCAGCTGGGTAGACTTTGTCACACAGTATCTGTGCCTTTACATATGTCACTAATCTTATCTATATCTTTTCAGCTCCTTCTGTTGGAACTGTGGTTTCCCGTGCCTAAACCTCCCATTTCTTCATTACACCAGCTGTATAGGCATTAGGCTTCACTAACAGTCTTTCTGCACCATGTCATTCCATAATGGCTAGTAATGCAGAGGTACAGCCTTCACAAGAAGGTTAGGGGAGGATTTTTATCTCACATTTTGTGGGTCTCACATCAGTTCAATTAAGGGTTCTCCCCACCCCTCCCCCACCAACTCAATTTTTAAAAACCAAAATCCGCTTAACAAAATGAAATAAGCCTGACAATAGATTTATCTTAGTAAGCATTAAAGATAACATACAAAACCCTCTGTGTATGCAATGGGAAGATGTAGTGCTGTTGCCTTGACTCGCAATTTGGCAATGCATAATTTTAAATCATGTGCAGAATAAGGAAGAGAAATCACTAGATGAATTAAATTCAAGACCCAGGGATTAGCATGTGTACTATGTGCTGGACACTGTACTAGGTGACAACGATACAAAGATGGGAAATGACATATATCCCCTACCCACAAGGAGTTCCCGGTCTACAGAGGGAAAGAAGAAAATTGGGGGGGGGGGGTGAGGAGAGGGGCAGAGGTGGAGACCTGGGTGGTGCAATGGTACCAAAGTTAATATCTGAGCCCTTACAGTATTCATTTTCAGAACTAAATCCAGACATTTGATAATCAACTTCCATGAAATGTAATATGTGGTTATGTGTAATTCCCAAGCACGGTGTTTTAATTAAAAAGATAAATCAATCAATCAGGAAATATTTATTGAGCTCCTGGGTGTATTGTCCCTCCTTTCCAAGAGTTTACAATCTAGTTGGAGAAATAAAATATAAGCATATGAAAAAAACAGGCGAAGAGAGAAGTCACTGAATAGCTAATACCATAGAAGGACTCTAGACAATGTATTTTCTGAGTTGACTTAAAGGAAAGCTTGAAGGCCAAGAAGGATTTTAATAGAAGGAGATCAGGACAATCCACACAAGAGGAACTGGCATGAACAAAACAATGGTTTTGGAAAAGTACAAGACTTTTTTTTTTGTGGGAGCAAACTGTCTTAACCTCTATCTTTCTTTGCTTTTTTGATCTTTTAATACTGATGTCCCCAGAAGCTCTTTCCAATGACCTTTTTTCTTCTCTCTTTATATTCTACCTTAGTTATCTCATTAGGCTCTGTGAGTTCAATGATTATTATCACATAGATGACTATCCAGCCCTAAATTCTTTTCTAAACCCCAATTCTGGGTCACCAACAACCTGTTTGTATATATTCTTAAGACATGTCATAAATCTCAAATTCAACATGTCAAAAAATCCCACAGACAAACATACTTGTGACCTTTCTTCTAAGTCCAGGATTTCTTCAAGCTTCTCTACTTTGATTGCAAAATCATCTACTAATGCAGCCTGCTTCATCACTCTGAAAGCATCTTTGACTTTCATTCTCCTTCTCTGATCAAGCCCTGTTTATATTCTCCATTTATAACATACCTCATATTCATTCTTTTCTCTTCATTGTTGGGGTCACCACCCTAATTGAGGCTTTCATTACTTGTCATCTTAATTATATTAATAAGCTCCTAGTTAGCATTTCTTCCTCTAGTGCCTCTCCTTGACAATCTACAAATCTGCCAAAATAACATTCCTAAGATGACCTTCTTGCGAGTGAGAACTATTTCTCGTTTATATTTATATTCCCAGAGAATAACACAATACCTGGCACACAGTAGGTATTTAATAAATGCTTGCTGATTGAGGATAACATCAAACAACAAAACTGATCATAAATTCAGTGGAAAACATGGTTTGTGAAAATTAGTTTATGTGCATTTATTTCTTACATAAATTACTAAGTAACAGAACGATATATATAATGATAGGTTTGAGCCCTAAATGTATATCTACTTTGATTTGTTTGTTTCTTTTGCTTTTATTCTTTTCCTCTGAGGGCTTTGTTTACAAGTTTGTAATTTGTTTCTCTCTTCCCTCTTTCCTTCCTTCTCTCCTTCCCTCCTCCCCCCCTCCCTTCTTCCTTCTCTCTCTCTTTTCTTCCCTTTCTCCCTCCCTCCTTCCTTCCCTTCGTATTTTTTCTTCCTTCCTTCCTTTTTTCTTCCTTCCTTCCTTCTGTTCTTGTTTATGATTTTACTTAAACCATCTTTCTTCCATTCTTATTTATATATATTTGAATGCTTTTATGTGTCAGTGGAACTTTTGTTTTTTTGATTGTTTAGGCAATTAGGATTAAGTGACTTGTCCAGGGTCACACAATTTAGTAAGTATTAAGTGTCTTAGCCCAAACTCAGGTTCTTCTGACTCCAAGGCCAGTATTCTATACATTGTGTCATCTAGATGGCCCTTAACTTTTACTTAAAAATAAAATTTTCCTAAGGCTCAGCTCTAACTATATTAAAATACTTTCTTACTAAAATACTTTTAAGCTCTCACTATAGACTCTAAGATAAAATACAGGCTCCTAAGTCTAGCACTTCAGGACTTTTGTTTGACTCTAAGATATCTTCCTTTCCTTCTTTATATTCTTTTTAAATAATTTCTCAAAGGAATTACTTTTTCTTTAAATTCATCATGCTTTATTTTGTCTTCATATATTCCCCAAAAAATATGCACAATGCTTGGAATTTGTATTCTCCTCATCTTTGTTTCTTAAAATCCTTATCTTCCTTTCAAAATTCAGGTAAAATGCCACCTTTTTTTTGTGTGTGAAACTTTCCTTCATTGCTCATTTTTTCTTTTTACCTCAATTATCTTCCGTTAAGTAAGCTCCTTCTTGGCAAATGCTGATTTTTGTTGTTTTATTTTTATAGTTCTACTTTATTATCAAACCTTGCACTTAAACAATGTATAATTGGATAGGTTGGCTTGCAAGAGAGTGCTAGTCCCTAAAACATTTATAGATATTGCCTGCTTGGTTCCAGTTTTTAGAGCATGCACATATACTCTTGTCTATGTCCAATCTGACTTCATGGAAACTTTGGTGGCCTAGTTTTTTGACCATGATGACTCAGGTATTGGTATTTTGTGATAACAAGTTTTCTAATTGGCTGTGAAATCTGAAGAGCTGATGATTTCAAAGGAATTGAGCTGGAACTGATTTTGTTAGAGCTGTTTTTATTTCAGTCATATTTGATTCCTTATATCTCCATTTGGAGTTTTCTTGGCAGAGATACTCAAGTGGTTTGCCATTTCCTTCTTCAGTTCATTTTATAGATGAGGAAATTGAAATAAAGAAGGTTAAATGACTTGCCCAGGATCACTCAGCCAGGGAGTATCTGAGCCATATTTGAACTCAGGAAGGTGTCTTCCTGACTTCAGACTTAACACTCTACTCATTGTGCCTCCTAGCACAATGGTTTCAGTCTCACAGGTTTCTAAAAACATAGAATTAGAGTACAGCTGATTTTACAGGTGAGGAACCTAAGACCCAGAGAGGTTTAATAACTTGCTTAAAGTCACACAGCTAATAAATAACAGAATTGGGATTTGAACTAGGGATATTATGTGGCCTTTGACTATATATCCAGTTCTTTTCCTTTTGAACTATTGCACCTCCCATTGAACTATTTCACTTTTTAGCCCTCAGTTTTCTCATCTGTAAAATTAATGTATTAGACTTCATGACTTCTGGGATTCTTTCTAATGCTAAATGTATGATGAGCCTGTGGGGTCCTGGGAAACTCATTTAACTTTTTAGTTTTGGGGAAGAGTCTTCAAGACTATAAACAGGAGATGCTTGAATCTGCATGAATGAGTTTCTATGTACAAGTGTCCCTAG
The DNA here is from genome assembly GCF_016432865.1 of Antechinus flavipes. Lineage (NCBI taxonomy): Eukaryota > Metazoa > Chordata > Mammalia > Dasyuromorphia > Dasyuridae > Antechinus > Antechinus flavipes. Next base: position 321,216,132 of record NC_067398.1, read on the forward strand.
ACCTTGAAATTTCAAGTTGGGTCCTCCCTACCTCCAGCACCGCCCCTTCCCACAAAGAAACAAATAAGAAATAAGAAACTCAGCTAAAACAATAAGATCACCTTTTCCTTCGGACAAAACACCTTGCTTCTCTTCTCACCTTTATGCACTTAACAGGAGCAACATCTTTTGACTTACTTTTGTTATATAGAGACAAAAGAAGTCCTTCTTATAATTATGAGGAGGTAAAATTTATCCTTGGCATTTTTAGATTGTATTTTCTGTGTCTTCTCTTATACTGATGGCTTCCTTTCTCCCTTCTCCCTTACACAGCAAGTACTCTTATAAGGTCTCCTCTTCCTTCTATCAAAACTAGTTATTAGGATATGATATCTTATTCTGAGCTTAAGTCAAGATACAACTTCTTGGGCTGTTTGCATCTTAATTTCAGGCATCAATGAATTAGAGAATTATATTTTCAAGCTGGAAGAGATCATAGAAAGTACATACTCAGAGACATTGTAAGGCTCAAATGAAATGATGAGTGTAAAGTATCTTGAAGATCTTATAGTGCTACATATATGCCTATTATTATTATTATTATTATTAGCCAGTAGCCACTAGGCCTCTAGTTCAGTGATAATTAAATTCCCTAAGTCTTCTATGAAACTCCTGTTGACTTCAAGCAATGCTTATAGAACAAAACAAAGGTGTGCTAATAAATCTTTACAACCAGGCTCTCTGGGAAAAAAGAAACAATGCATACACATAGACATCTAATTTTAATCTACATTAATAACATTTTCTTAGGTCTAGACAATCAATAAGATGGTCATTCAAGCTGTGATTGAAGGGAAGATGATTTTGTAGATATATATGCTCCTTCTGAAAATTTAATGAATCTTATTAGAACTGGCTGCAGTACAGCCCTGCATATTATCCAGCTCCCTTATAGTATATCTGAGATTAAGACAGATTAAGACAATTCCCTTAATTCATATAGTTAGCAATTGGTAGAACAGAAACTTCAACTCAGTTTTAGCCTCAAGTCCAGTGCTTCTTCCAACATACCATGTTGGCTTTAAGATGAGAAAGTACTTCATGGGACAAAGGAATATCTGCCAAATTTGCAACTTTAAAAAAATCATTGTAAGTTATTCTTCCTACTAGACAATAAATTTATAAATTTGCATTTTATCTAAGCTGTATAGATTACTTCTCAACACAAACGGAATGTTACATACATAGTAGGTGCTTAATAAATGTTTACTTGAATTGTTGAATTTCCCTTGCAATTATACCATGTATTCTGATGCATTTAATTTCAATCTTGCCAAGAAGAACAAAGGACAGACTGCCTAAGAATAAAAACTTTAATGAATTCTTGAAGAATGATTTCCTCAATTAAAAAAAAATGCTGCTTATAACTGTCAATTGTCTTTAAGCTGTTCAAGAAGAAATATTTGCCTCTTTGCAGTAAAGAGTTACAGAATTAGAGATATAGAAAATCTTATATACTCTTCAATAGTCATTGTGTTACTTGGATTTGTTTAATGTTGTTTGATTGTTTTTAAACAAGGGAAGGTTTTTTTGGGGAACATTTATCTGAAAATTACTGGATGAAAAAGCAAGAGGCATCAATTTTTTTTAAAAGTGCCTGAGACCCTTTCCCCTCAGTTCTACCTTACCCTACCTCCCCAGTTCCCTTCAGAAATCTTCCTCTCTCTGTCTCTGTCTTGTTGTAAGCAATGTTCATTCATTTTACTCTTTCTCTCTCTCTCTCTCTCTCTCTCTCTCTTTGTGTGTGTATGGTCATCCAAGCAGAGGACAAATATTTTTGCACACAGATTTTATCTGTCACCTTAGCATTGAAGGTATACAAGGCTAATTTGGGTAAAATTGCAAAGCTGGAAAAATTTGTCTTTTTTCTGCATCCTCTTTCCTCTTCAATGGTGGCCACTTGGTCTAGAAATGAAAGTGAGTTTGGATAAACCAGTACAGTATATAAGGAAAAACAAATGGTCCAAGCAATTGATCATCTACTAGCAGAAGAGAATATACTATGGAGAAAACAAGATGCAGAAAATCTTGGAACCCCAGAGCTCCTGACACAGACACAGACCCCCATCTGGTGGGGGAAGGGTTAAATTGGAGAAATGGAGGTGGAAAGGCAGAGAGCACAAAGAGCCTTTGCCACGGAATGGGGAAGACGATGAAGGGAATGCTTGCTGTTGGAGAATTGGATCCATGACCTTTGCTTTTAATGAGTGTCAATGTCAATATGAATGTTTGATGAAGATTAAACTGAACATGGGATTAGAGAAGACTGTTAACACTGACACTGACTAAATATATTTCCTGACTTTGGATAGTCATTCATTCAATAAGCATTTATTCAGGGTTTACTATGTTCCAGGCACAGTGCTAGGCAGTGAAGATGCAAAGACAAAAACCAATATCATCTTTCCTTACATTTATTTCCTATGGGGGGAACAGGGATAAGGGACAGGAAACACTATATACTAATCCTGTTTCCTCATCTATAAAATGAATTAGTTTCACTAAAAAGACCTTTAAAAGTCTCTTCTATATCTAAAATGTTACATTTAACTATAAAATTAAAGAATAAAGAAAGTTTAGATTGGCATTGTAGCAAATAATTCTAATTACAATTGTTTAGGAGCAGCTAAGTGATGCAATGGATAGAGTTCTGGCCCTGAAATGAAGAGAACTTAAGTTCAAATATGACCTCAGACACTTGCCATGTGACCATGGATGAGTCACTTAATCCTGTTTGCCTCAGTTTCCTCATTTGTAAAATGAACTGAAAAAGGAAATAGCAAACCTTCCTGAATTTTCCTCCCTTCAGTAGTAGCCACTTCTCACAGAAACAAAAGTGAGTCTATATAAACCAGAATAGTGTGTCAGGAAAAACAATGGTCAAAGCAACTGGCCCTAAGTCATCTACTTAGAAGAGTAGACTATTACAGAGAGATCAGGAGGCTGATTGATCTTACCCTACCTCCCCAGTTTCCTTCAGAAATCTTCCTTTTTCTGTCTCTTCCCTGTTGTAAGCAATGCTCATTCATTCTTCTCTCTCTCTCTCTCTCTCTCTCTCTCTCTCTTCTCTCTCTCTCTCTCTCTCTCTCTCTTTTTGTGTGTGTATGGTCATCCAAGCAGAAGACAAATATTTTTGCACACAGAAAAAGATTGGCGCTCCAGAGCAGAAATAATTCTGGTGACCCAGACAGGTATGTGTCAGTATCTTTGCCAAGAAAACCCTAAATGGGATCTCAAAGAACTGGACACAACTGAAATGATTCAACAACAACAATTACAATAATTTACATGGATCACTCATCATCTATGCTTAATGCCATATAGCATGAAAACTGTGAAACATATTATTAAAAATGCTAGATTAGTTTTGTTGTAAGTTTTATTTGATTATAACACTAATCTTGTCAAGTATATGGTTTTATAGAATGTTGGAGCTAAAAGAGACCTTGAATTCTATCCAATTCAACCCACTGGTTTTTCAAATCAACCAACTTTGTCCACATATCCTCCAAATTCATAGACATTATGCTCTTACAACATTATCCTCTTCTTACAATTTAAACAATTTAGGGGAGAGAACTCAAGAGCTCATTTCCCCTAGCTGGCAATTGGTAATCCAGCTGCCTAGTCTAGAAGATTGGCAACCTATTATCATTACCCTTGCTGGAAAAGGGGATCATGCTCCCCACTTTTATTGACATTTCTGATGAATTTTGTCTAATTTTTTTATTAGTTTCTGTATAGTTAGAAGTTATTCATTTTTAGAATCATTTCACTAGGAATAAAAATGATTGAATCTACCCTATTCTATTTGAGCAGGAAAGTGAGAGACCACTGCCATACTGTAAATTAGGAATGGGAAGATAGAAGAGACATTAGTGCTATAGGCAGTCACGCTTTTCTAAAGCCAAGAATAATAATCACTCACATTTGTATAGCACTTAATTTATAAAGCACTTATTTTATAGCATTACTGAAAAATTTCATTATCTCTATTTTACAGATGAGGCAGCTCAATGGAACAGTGGTTAGAGAATTGGGCATGGAGTTAGGAAGACCCATCATCCTAAATTCAAATCCAGTCTCAGACATTTCTTAGCTGTATGACCCCCAAGGAAAGTCACTTAACCCTGTTTGCCTCAGTTTCTTTATCCATAAAACTGAGCCAGAAAAGAAAAGGGAAAACCAGTCCAGTATCCTTGCCAAGAAAACCCCAAACAGGGTCATGAAGAGTTGGGCATGACTAAAAATGACTGAATGACCACACATTTTACAAATAAAGAAGGATTAGAGAGACAGTCCTCATTTTCACATAACTAAGAAATGATACAACTCTTGAATCTGTCTTTTCATCTTTGGTTAGCTTACTGAATTCTGTCTCTTTACTGTGCTCTTAGGTAGACAAAGTGATGGATTTTAGTCAGAGGACAGAGGTTCAAATCCCAAGTCTATCATTTATAACTGGTATGACCTAAGTCAAGGCACTGGGTCTCATTTTCCTCATGTTAAAAAAAAAAAAAAAAAGGATGAATTTAAATAATTTTCCAGTTCTGAATCTTTGATGTTAAAAGAACTGTGAAGGGCCTCAGACACTTAACACTTCTGAACTGTGTGACCCTGGGAAAGTCACTTAACCCCAATTGCCTCAGTAAAAAAAAAAAAAAAAAAAGTGCTAAAACATTTAAAATACAAGGGGATTTCGCCCTTTTGAAACTCTGAACTTGCTCCATTTTTTTCATTCTTTCTTTTCCCTTCTCATAGTGAAAATCCTATTCAAGTTCTCATCATGTAGCCATCACTGGTCTTCCTGACTCCATGTTCTGTTTTTTTTTCAATCATTTTTATAAGACTTTTAGGTAAGTTTCTCTAAAATTGACACATACATATATCTATGCACACACACACACACATACACATACATATACATACATATAAGTATATATATATATATATATATATGATAATCCCTTTCCTATGTTTTTCTTTATGTCATTTCTTCTATTTGAAATATTTTGTTCCTTTTCTTTATAAATCCAAAATAGTGCTTCTCATACTTTTTTGCTCACAGGACAGTATTATTTGCCTTGAGAAATCATGGCACATTGAACATTTCCCCAGATAGATGGACCTCTAGGTCCCATCACCCAGGACTTGGGATTCTTCCTCTTTCCTTCCCCTCTCAAATCTTTTCTTCTTTTCTACTCCACCTCTTCCTCTTCCCCTTTCTTCTCTTCCTCAGGATTTGGAAGGTGATAGATAGAGTTACTACTGTGACCTCTCTACTGTAAAGCTAGGAAGTCACTCAGTGAGTCAGTGGAAGGTTACAAGATTAATGAGAAGGGCAAAGTCACTAGCAACTGGATGAGGGGGTATTACCATGAGAGAAGATTGCATGAAATAGGTGACACTTGAGCTGCATTTTGAGAAGAGATAAAGACTTTGAAAAAGAGATAGAGATGAGGAGATAACGCATTCTGGACATGGGGAGTGAATTTGTGTGAATGCCCCAAAATATGAGATGTTGTATTGAGCTTAAAAATCACCTATTAGCTCAGTCTGACTGTAATGTAGATGGCAGGAAGGGGCATAATGTGAAATGCGACTTGATGAGTAGATAAGAGTCAGGTTTCAAAGGCCATTGAGTGAGGAGGTTGTATTTAAATCTAGAAAGGAAGAGGGAGCCTTGTATGGTTTTTGAGCAGAAGATAAACATGGCCAGACATTTCTCTGAAAAGTTATTTTCACAACTCTGGGAAGGATGGATTGAAAACTGAGACAAGAGGTACAGGGACTAAGCAAGAGGCAATTATAACAGTCTATTGTGGTTCATGAGGGCTTCAACTTATCCAGCAAATCACACCAGAGGCAATTGTTCCCTAGGCATTTCTTTCTTTAAAACATTCCTTTTTATCGGAGGGTTTTAACTTTTTGTTTTGTTTTGTTTTGTTTTGGTATCACAAACCTCTGGGGCAGTCTACTAAATCCTATCAGTTCCTTTTCAGAATAATGCTTTTAAAAGTATAAAATAAAAAAAAAAAGTGTACAAAGGAAACAAATTCATTGAAATGATTACCAAAGTTTTTAAGGGTCTTTACAAGTTTATTTATTTTTGTTTTCACAGGCAATTGACTTGCCCAGGATCACACAGCTAGAAAGTATTAAGTGTCTAAGACCAGATTTGAACTTAGATCCTCCTCACTTCAGGTCCAGCACTCTAGCCATCTAAGCATATTTTTAAAATTTAAAGTTAGAGATTAGACTTTCAATTTTAATAGTGTAGGGAACTCCTAGATAAGGATAGGTTGCATTTTCTCTGCAATTTATTGTCTTAAACAAATTGCTTAGCACAATGGTTTTGAAACCCTTCAGTTTAAGCGGCAGAACCCTTTAAGTAATATCCTTTAACATTATTATTTTTAAATTCACATAAATAATATATAGGTCCTTTAAATGTACATATACATGTATACACATGTGCATGCATACATAATCATAAATAGGGTATTTCAGGCTATCTTGAAGCACAGTTTAAGAAACAATTACCTGGAGCATTGAGAGATTTTCTGGGAGCAACCTAGTGTATGTGTGTGTGTGTGTGTGTGTGTGTGTGTGTGTGTTTGAAACTAGTACTTAATTAAATGTACCACTTCCCTCTACTTAATAATATTTTATTTTTTCCAATCACATGTAAAGATAGTTTTCAACACTTTCATACTATTTTGAATTCCAAATTTTTCTCTCTTCTACCCACCACTCCCCCCCTACCCAAAACAAGCAAGCAATCTGATATGGGTTATATGTATGGAATCATATTAATCCTATTTTCACATTAGTCATGTTGTGAGAGAAGAATCAGAACAAAATGAAAAACCACAAGAAAGAAAAAACTGAGAAACAAAAAAAAAAGTGAAAATAGTATGCTTCAATTTGACTTCAGACTCCATTCTTGTTTCTCTGGATGCGGATATTTTCCATTATGAATCTTTTAGAATTGTCTTGCATCATTGTGTTGCTGAGAAGAGCTAAGTCTATCATAGTTAATCAACACACAGAGTTGGTATAAATGGTATCAATTATTGGTATAAATGGATATATTTTCATTAAGAAATGGTACATTTAAAGAGCCAGGAGAACATTGTACACTGTAATGGTAACTCTGTGCATTGATTGACTATGACATTTTATATATATATATATATATGTTTGTATGTGTGTGTGTGTTCATTACCTAAAAGGGAAGGGAGAAAAATTTATTTACAAATATATTAATTTATACTTTCTATTGGAAGATACAGAGGTAGTATGGCATTATAGTTAGAGAGCCAGTCTCAGAACTTAGAAAGCATTCATTGAAGCCTTACTGTTGACATACAATAGCTGTGGAAGAAGTCATTTAACATCTCAGTGTTCTTGAAAATTTCCCAAGACTATCATTTGCAAAGAATGTGCTTATCTGCTTGTGTGGAGGGAATTTCCATATCTGGGAGTACCCACATCAATAAAATCACAGTTCTAGTCCTTACCCCAAGATTGTTTATTTCTATTACTTATGCCATATATATCATAAGATTTGCTAGTTTGACTCCATGATCAAGATCCTAGAAGCACTACTACAGTGCTTTCTCACTGTACCTTAATTATACAAATCCCTGTAAAATCCACTTAAATCATAGAATCATTAAATCTAGAGCAAGCTGAGAGAGAGTTGAAAGTTCATCTTGCTGTTTTATATTAGAAGTGAGGAAAAAAACACATTTATAACCTGCTTTAAAATTTTCAAAATTCTTCTTAAAAAAATGAATGATTATTCACATTGTACTTTAAGGTTTGCAAAAAGCTTTACAAATATTATATAATTTGAAACTCACAACTCTACAAGGTAGATGTTATTCTTATCTCCATTGTACAGAAAAAGTATCCAAGGCTGGCAGAAATAAAATGACTTGTTCAGGGGTTAATTCATTTCTTCTGAGGCTGAACTTGAACTCAGGTCTTCTCCTCAAATATTCTCATCTTCACTTGATGGATGAAGAAAATGATGTAGCCAAAATCACAGCTTACATTTAATAACCTTTTTAAAGTTTGCAAAATAGAATTTGAGCTCGTCTTTCTGAACCTCATAAAGTACAATATTTCATCCACTGTATGACCTCCTTGTTGATCCAGAAATTTAGAGAGATGGCTTCACTTGTCCACGGTCATTTGACTAGTGACAAGAGTAATATCTCCCTGGTTTCTGGCCTGTTTTCCACAGTACTACTCTGCCTCCATTAGTTGGATTTGTAAATCTAAACACCAAAGGATAATAGTGAATATTACAATTTCTGATATTTCGAAGTAGAATGACTTTGCTACAGTTGAAACCCCTGTTCTCAGGGGTTAGGCCAGAATCTGTTGGATAGACTCTGTTAGGTTTGATTTTTACTATTTTTATTTCTGTATTTGGAAGATCATAATTAATATATCTGAAAAAAATCTGTCTTGTAACAGTTTTCCCCTTCTGTGTTTAGAAGATTTCTGAGCTTCCTTTCTTTCTTTAGGAGATTCTAGGAAGCAGGGAGGTACTACAAGATAGCATCCTGGAGGTGCACTCAGGAAAAGCTAAGTTCAAATTTGGACTCAGTTACTTACTAGTTATGTAACAACTGGCAAGTCACTTAACCTTTAGCTGCCTCGGTTTCTCAGTTATAAAATGGGGATAGTACCTACTTTTTAGGATTGTGATATGAGATATCTTCTCTCATATCTTTAGGATATGAGATAATACTGGTAAAGTACTTTATAAATCTTAAAGTATTATATTAATGCTAACTTAATATTATTTTTGTAAAGGCAAATCTTCCCTCCTCTCCCTCCCCTCCATGGAAGATCCATCTTCATTAACACAAAGGAAAATATTCTTTTTGAGGCATAGAAAGTAATTTAATCTCTTCTTATCCTGTTATGGTCTTTCCAAAATTCTCACATGTGGAAATAATCAAAACACATGCATTGTAGATCTGATACACTCAGAAATAAGATAAGAAATAAATTAAGAAAAGAATTAAAATTTTGTATTGCTGAAGTCAGGATTGATAAAGTTCTATTTCATACTAAAATGTGTGGAGAATGTAGTGTTATCAAAAGTCTACACATCTTTGAAATCAGATGGTGATATGTAAGTAGAAACCCACAAAATGGTGGTAGATATAGGGAGAAATGGTATGGAAGATTTCATTCTAAATGATATGATATAAAATTAAAATTAGAAGTATAATCAAGGCAGGACAATTGGGGCTTTGTCTCTAGGGTAATAATGTATAGAGAAAAGGCCATATTTCATGTTAGAAAACAATGCTGTCCTCTGCCAGCAGCACAATGTAGTGCTATCCTCCAAGATCCTGCCATTGTCCCAAGGCCACCTTTCCCATAGATACATGCACCATGTCAACTGCTTTGCCTTCTATGTCCTTTGCAAGATTAGAGTATTCAACTGCATTTTAAGAATTAAGTAGATTGTGGGGGGAATGAATGAGTCATTGTCCTGGTGTCACAACATCCAATTCAGGTGGGCTACCCTCTATCTCCCTCCCTATTTTCTTCCTAAATGAATTTATCTCAGCTATTAAAATTCCTAATTACTCTTCTGATCTTGGGTGAGCCATTTTTTAAACCACAAAAACATTATATAAAGTCTCTATATAAAAAAAAAACAAAACCCATAGGAAAATATACTTAAGATTTAGAGAAGAAGCCAGATCACAGAGAAATAAAAGCTTATTGACAATTTCTAGTCCAGTTCCTCATCTTCAAGCAAGACTGTGATTGTTAATATTCCTAAAGATCCTCCAGGAAAGAAGTGAATGAAACCTACTTTACCATGTCTCCAATAGCTTTGTGTTTTCCAAGGAGGACCAAAGATTATGGAAACTTGGTGAGCTGTATTATATCATATAGAATTTCTCAACCTTAAAAAATAATTACAATTATACAAAGCAGCAAACTCACTCTTCAGATCTATTGCCTTTTAGCAAAGACAGTTAATCTAATTTTGGGAAAATTCACTGGATTTCTCCTAAAGATCCACTTTTCCACAGTTTATTTTCCTTAATCAGTCAAATATTTGTTGCTATGTCTTTCAACAAAATTTATTCACTATGCGAGGATGAAATTATATTCAGTCAATGCCATGACTGAAAGTCAAATCAACATATATTTATTATGTACCTACTATGTGCCTGACACCTTGCTAAACAGTTCAACTTTTTCCTGTAATTTTCAAATCATGTCATTACTTGCCTTAAGATACTGCTTTTATGAAATCATAAAAGAGGAAAAAGGACTCACATATGGAAAAATGCTTGTAGCAGGATCTTTTTTTAGTGCCAAGGAATTGGCTATTGAGTGGGTGCCCATCAATTGGGGAATGGCTAAGTTATGACATATAAATGGAATGGAATATTATTATTCCATAAGAAATGATAAGCAAGTTCATTTCAAGAAAACTTGGAAAGACTTACAAGAATTGATGCTGAGTAGAGCAAGCAGAACCAAGAGAACATTATACACAATGACAGTAAAATTATGTGATGATCAGCTATGATAGATTTAGCTCTTCTCAGCAGTATGGTAATTCAAGACAATTCCAATCTTCTTCATATCTTCTTGTTCTTGTTCTTTGTTGTGGTTTTCCCCCTTTAGTTGTGATTTCTTTTGCACAACATGACAAATATGGAAATATGTTTAAAAGGATTATAGATATATAACCACATTGCTTACTATTTTGAAGAGGGGGGTGGTAAAAAGGAGGAAACAAGAATTTGGAATACAAAATCTTACCAAAATGAATGTTGAAAACTATCTTTACATGTATTTGGAAAAATAAAATATTATTGAAGGGGAAAAAAAATATTGCTTTTGTTTCCTCTGGAGATAACTTCTAGATTGTATTTAAGTTAGTTAAATACCACAGAGACCAAGCACCATTTTGATTATAAGATCATTGTAAGCTTAGATATGAAAGGAATCTTAGAAGTCCTGTGCCCTAAAATTAGAAGTAAGGAAACTATGGCTTGCAAAGTTAAGTGATTTGCCTGAGATCACACAGCAATCAGGATTCAAGCCTAGGTGAACAATACTTGGGCAGCGGACCCCAAAACAGACTTTCTAAAGTTCTGTGACTCCAGAAATAATACTATCCAGAAATGTCTACTATCAGGATATTGACTCAGAAGTTTTTGACCTCTCATTCCCACTTTCTCATAGCTTTTCTTTGCTCTTTTTTTTTTTTTTTTTTTTTGGGGGGGGGGTGGTGGTGGTGGTAGTGGTGGTTCTGATTAGGTCTTTGGGAAAGCTATTTTGGGGAGGTTACAGAGAAACATTAAAATGAAAAGGTTAGTTTTTTTTTTTTTTTTTTCAAAGTCATCTGCAATTTTACAGAAACAAGTGAAAATACTTATATTTTGAAGGCATTATTAGGAACTAGAATTGTAGTTAAAAACACCAGAAGATGAAATCTGTGGGTCCCTGATAAAATGCCTGCACATAAGGCCTCACGTCTAGTTCTTATTCATACTAGATAAAAGTCATGTAAGTCCAAGGTTGCCAGCATTGTTTAATAGATCAATCAATAGTCTGATCCTCTATAAAGATTGCTTGCTATATAAACCTGAGTGAAGTCCTATTGGCAACAATCAGCTTTGTAGCTGTCTCTACAAGCTTTCCTGTATTATTTCTGCCTTATTTTTCTCTTCTTTTAGTATAGATCCCAAACACCCAAACACCCAACCAGAAGTTCTGCCTAGCTTTTTTTTTTTTTTTTTTTTTAAAGAAGCAGCAGGAAGGTTAGAACTATCCAGGATGTGAAAGAGGAGGGTCTTGTTTGAAACCAGAATGATTTAAATCTATTTCTTTTTTCTTTTTGGCCAAGGGGTGGGTGGATAAGAAGGGAGGTCTGAATGTTCCTCTAAGTATGTATCTAATAAAGAAAAAAATAAAACATGCCCCTCTAGTTTGTTTATTTTCCAAATCATTCCAACACAATTTGCAGTTTAAAACCAAAACAAAACAAAAACTACTTTCATTTTTAAGTGATCAAAGCAGCACGTGATCCAATCAGGTCAACAACTACAACAAGCCAGAACAATTCAAACATGCTTAAGCTCCCTGTTTACTAAAGATGTTCACAGAAGATAATGATGTGCAAGTCCCAGGATATTTAAAGAAAAACAAATAGAGAGATGAGAAACCAGTTTGAAAACTAAAGGAGCCAGTAGTCATTTATGGTTCTTGTTTTAGTTATGAGGGGGTGGAAATTAATTTGTCTCCTCCCTTCTTTTACTTTCCTCTTTCCCCTTTCCAAATTTCCTTTTCATTTCCCCGAGGGCGGCTTACCACTGTGGACTTTAGTTTTCTTTGTAGCATAGGGACCTTCTAGGTCATTGTAGGAAACTTTTTGCATATTAACTAAGTTCTGCTGATTCTCCTATTTTCATTTTGGTGTTAGCATGTCAATAGAACATTGTCAAAAGGTTAAGTAGTCCACACAATAGTTCAGCTCCAAGCATTTTGTTTCTTAGTCAAACCAAATGCATTTGTTATTCCTAGAGAACAAGAATAATGGGACCAGTGTGTAGTTTTTGTTTTTTTTTTTCCCCTTGGGTGCAAATGAGGCTGCCCCATAAAGAGGCCTAAGGAGAAGTTAATTTTCCATGGGGCTATCTTGTTTGCTTTGTATAATAATATCACAGCTTTAGTGACCAACTACAACTCTGAATGTTTTAATTCCGTGTGGTAAACATTTTTTAAGCTTTATTGTAGAAAGCATAGGAGGTACAATATCAAATAAATCAGGCCCTGTCCTCAAAGAGCTAACATTCTCATGGGAGATACAACAGAATCACAGGAAAATAAATGTAAATTATGCACAAAAGAACCCAAAGTAATTATTAAAAGAGAGTGTTAATCACTGGAGATAAGGGATGGCGTTAGGGATCAGAAAGGGCATCCCCAGATCTCGAAGCACACATCCACCTTTCTCTCTAGATAGTCTTGACATTCTAACACTTTGGTGATCCCCAAAGAGGATACTTGTATATAGTCACTAATAGTCACAGGGTTCTAGAGGCAGTATTGATAAAAGGACTACTCTCCTACCAGCATAGGCTCTAGATCCTGAAATCACCTTGCTGTGCTTCACATTTCAAAAATCAGCCAAAATAATTTTATTCTATTTTTAAAACTTTGATCAAAACCAAACTGAATATTTCCACATATAAAAGAGAACAGAGTAGAGGAGTATATATGAACCAAATCTCTATTAGTCCCATCAACTTTTTTTTTTTTTTTTGGCAGGGAAATCGCACAGCTAGTAATGGGCTAAATGTCTGATTTGATCTCAGGGCTAGTGATAGGTCCACTGTACCATCCAGCTGCCCTTTCTATTAATTCTTAATGAGAAATATTAATTAAGTATAAGGCAAAGTGATAGCAAAAATAACATGGCATTCTACCCTTAAACTCGGGACATTCTCATCACTATACATAGTGTCTATGGGTGGTAGTGAGTACAAATTTACAGAACCACATCAGAGAAGAATATGCATAGGGAATACATAAGGTAAGTCAACTGACAACTCTAGACTGTGGGCAAGGATATCTTTTGTTGTCATTAGGAACATCCTGTACAACAATTCCCTGGTGGGAGGAACCATTATTTTTATTGACTACTAAAATCTCCCATTGATCAAGGGTACTCTTCTGCTTGTTTCTGGATGCTCCATATTTTCTGAACCTCTTTCCTCTCTTGTTGATCTATTCTCCTTTTCCTCTGCCTCTTCTCCTGGGCTAATGAGGTTGTATTAAGTTCTTTTTAGGAAAAAAGCAGACATGAAACTTGAAATCTGCAGTTTTTCAAGGTTTGCTCTTAAGAAGTAAGCCATACAAGTTAAACCTATTGTTCTCCTGCCTTCCAGTCTTCCAAGCAGCCAATGACAATGCAAGTTCTGAGATCTCTTCATAGAGCTAATTAGAGGTTTTTGGGGGATCAAATCTACTTTTATATTCAATTATTTGGAACTGTTGGGAAATCTAAGCATTCTGAACCAAAGCAGGGTCTCTTCAGTGAGATGTCTCACTTTTAACTGATGGTGATAAACCAAAATCCACATTTAATTTCCACTTATGCCATAATTAGATAATATATATTTGTCCAATACTCAACAAACACTTCCAGGGAACAGGTTCCTTAGTTATTTATTTCAAAATTCTCAAATGAATCATATGCAAATTATATGCTGGGAAACAAGACATATTTCTACTATCTTTATCTTGGGTAAGTGCCTTTTCTCTGTGAGGCTGTTTTTTTTATTGTTTTTCTAAAAACTGCTTTTGTTTCTTTCCCTTTCTAATAGTAAAACTGTCCACATCTGAAAGGGGTACACACTTACATAAGTTAAGTACTTTGAGGGTATTAAAGTGCTATTGAAATATTAATTATTATTTTAGTTTTATATATATATATATACAGAGAGAGAGAGTTCTATGCTTATATAACATATATTTAGCTATATATAATTATATTTTTTAGATAAGTGCCTTTGACACACTGTCTGTGTAATTGTGGAAAAGTAATAACTTCTTAATATTCTAGGTAACTCTAAGAGTATTAGTTACAGAGAAGGTACTGATCTGGTAGAGGGAGTTTTCTATATTAGTGAAATCATAAGTCTAATTCCTATCCTACAGAGTTATTGTAAGGCAAATATTTTGTAAACCTTAAAAATACTATAGAATTGTAAACTATTTTTTTTTTAATTATAAGGTGATCTAGTCTCATGGAGGCAACTCTAGATGAAAGAATTAAAGTTCCAACCAGGGTAGTAGCATCCTGAAATGTATTTATTATAATTCAGTACTCCATTTCCAGAATGCTGTGATTTCCATGAAATGGTATTTCCAATTTTTTTTTTTTTAAAGAATGTAAAATGCAATAAGGTAAAAACTCAGAAGTGTGTATGAATGGAGCCTGAAATAGGGAAAAGAGCATGATGGTAATTATGGGGAGTTAGTGTGAGGAAATAGGAGTGGGTTGAGGGGACTGCTCTAAAAAGAGTTTCCTAAGATAAGAATTGAGCTTCTTTTTTCCTCTTTTTGAACAAGATTTCCCATTACTATCCCCATTTTTTTTTTTTTTTTTTTTTTTTTTTTGTATTTGCCTTTGATTTAGGGAAATTTTGGCGAAGAAACTAAGGCACAACAACTATTAATTACACTCTTTGGTAGTTTCCCAAAACATTAAGAAATTGAATGACTTGTCCAAAGTTTCACAGCCAGTATATATCAATAACTGTATTTGAACCCAGGTCATCTTGACTTGGAGATCTGCTTTCCACCTACTGTGTTATTTTACCTCATAGCTCCCTCTTCTCTGAATAGGTGAGCAGACATTTGTGTCATTCTGACAGAATTTTATTTTCTCTACCAGTCAGCTCTCTGAGTTATAATTACATTTAATTATTCTGGGTTTTTGTTTATTCTTTATTCACTTTGACATCTCTGCTGTTCCTTCTTCAACCTTATTATTATATATGATGCATTTTAATCAAGGTTCAAAGAATTTCCCAAGATTCTTTCTGACCAAAATCCATTAGAAATAAAATCAGAAGGAAGTCGAATTTAAAAGAGATACTACACAAGTTAAATCAATACATTTTTTAAGTCTGTAAATTTGATTTAAAGACTGCTTTTTCTTCTCCAAACCAATTTTTGAGCTTACAGCAGTACCAGCAGAGAGGTATGTACTCACCTCCCACTTTGTCATTTTTAAAGTAAAAATCTAGGTATTATCTCTGAGCCCCAACTTCTGAAGGAACATGAAAATCCTGATGGCTGCTGCTAATATTCTCAAGTCTACTGACTCCTAGCCTTCTTCTCTGCATCTGTTTTCAATTACAGATGTGCCTGCTTCTGCAGAGGCAGAATTGCCTCTGCCAGATATAACAGTTACATCTTCCTATTAATTCAGGGTTTTTTTTAACCTTTTAATATTTTCAAATTCATTTGAGTTTTACAATAAGCTTTCCTTCCTCCCCCTCTTCCTTCCTTCCTTCCTTCTTTCCTTCCTTCCTTCCTTCCTTCCTTCCTTCCTTCCTTCCTTCCTTCCTTCCTTCCTTCCTTCCTTCCTTCCGAGTCCATGTAATCTAACCCCACTTAGTTTATAGATTAGAACCATGGAGTTAAGTGATTTGCTCAGATAGTAAGTATGTTTCTTATTTTCTTATTTTCTTTTTTTTTAATTTAACAAGCAGGTATTGCGTTCATTAACAACTTACAAGCAGAGGAAGTTAATACCAGGAAAAGATTTTTTGATTGCCTTCCCCAACCTGTCACAGTTAAACTTAAATGGCAATCAGTATTTTACCAGAGGTTAGGTTCAAAAATACGTTAAAGCTTGCAACAATAATATCAAAGCAATGCAGAAGACCTTCTTGGTATGGCACTATCACACTGGCATTAACACTTTGGAAAAATATCTGATAAGAGGGAACTCAAAGAGGAAACTGTAAATGTATATTAAAGCTGAAAAGGGACAACTATAGTTGGGATAGTGAGAAGGAAAAATTTTAAGTAGTCAGTCAAATATTTTTCAAATATTTTTGGATTGTAAACTTCTCAAGGATAAGAGTGATGTCTTACTTAAACTTCATAATTTTTTTTCCAGTGTGACTGGCACTGGGCTTTCAGAACACGATAAATTTAATGAATGTTTGTTATATTGAATTGTGTTGTGTTGTGCTATTTTGACATTGTATTCATTAGAACATACACACTTTACATATATACAGCCTTTAGCTGTAAGAAATGGGGTAACAAATTTTGAACAGCAGTAGGATAAATAAGAGACTTATTATATGTCATAAAAAGTAGAAGGAACTGAATAGTCCTGAGATGCTTGCAGGAATAAGGGGGAAAGAAGGATTTGGTGTTTTCAGTCATATCCCCAGAACATGGGCAGCAATGCCCAGCCTACCCAGAAAGATAACATATTTGTCTAAAAGCACTAAAGAGAAATACCTCAATTAGCTTTTGGAATAAAAGTAAACGGAAACACTGGTATCACCTTGCCAAACTCTAGGCATGCTGTTTTGATGTACTAATGGTCCCTAATGAATGTTTCTGCCTGAAGTTAAATAAACAAACCACTAGCTGGAGAACAGAAGTATCCCTACAGGCAATAGTCTACTAATTTCCTGGTCCTTGATAGACATTAACCAATTCGTTAGGTTTGTTTTAGCACTCCCAGACTTGTACATAGTTTATGGACTAGCTTGGGTTGTCTGAATTACTTCATGTTCAATCCTAAACAAAAGGTATTCTCTGCTTCTCTTTTACTCTGTCTTTGTGTCTGTCTCTTTCTGTCTTTATCTCCCTTTTTTCTTCTCTCTCTCTCTCTCTGTCTCTCTCTCTCTTTCTCTCTCTCTCTCTTTCTCTCTCTCCTCTCTCTCTCTCTCTCTCTCTCTCTCTCTCTCTCTCTCTCTCTCTCTCTCTCTCTCTCTCTCTCTCTTCTCTCTCTCTCTCTCTCTCTCTCTCTCTCTCTCTCTCTCTCTCTCTCTCTCTCTCTCTTCTTTCAGAGTCAAGAAGTATTTATTCTGGAATGCCCTAACACTGTTTTTTTTTTTTTTTTAAGAATTTTTTTTTGTAGGAAATGATCAGTTCTTGGAATTGTGTAGCCTTTGTTCTTTCCTATGCACATGTTCAATTCTGATTTGGGAAAAGAGATGAAGTCAACTCAGATGTTTTATGTAGGAAAGAGAGTAGGCTAGTAAAGGTAGGGATGAAAGAAAACAAAATGAGAATCATTTTTCCCTAATTTATAGTATGGATGAAGGGCAAATCCCATATTTGGCCCTTTACATAAAGTCATAGATCAAGAGCTGAGCTTTAAGAGACCTTAGAAATCATCCAGTCCAAGAATTCTTAATTTTAGTGGTGGATCTCAGGAGACACATGAATTTAGATGAGGGGGGAAAAGTTATCCTTATTTTTACTTATCTACAATCGAAATTTAGCAATCAAAAAAAATTCACAATATTATTTTGAGAAGTGGTCCATAAAGGGGTATAGATATAAAAAAAGGATAAAACTCTTAATATAGTTTAACCCCCATTTTAAAGATGAGAAAACTTATTCTCAGAGAGGTTGAAATACTTGCTCAAAGTAATCAAAATCAGCTAAGTGATAGTCCAAAGGAAATGATTTCAAATAGTTAACAAGATACATTTTCCTTCCCCACAGGTTGAATGACAGTCACTATTATCAGAAGAAAATGTTACCTTTTTTTCCCTCTCTTTGGCTCTAAAACTTAAACAAATAAACTTTGAAAACATTCACCTTGGCCATGAGGTACACATCTAATATTTGACAAATAGCACCTGGAATCTTTCTTAGGGTAGATGACGTTAACTATGTCTCACTGATTTTTTTTCTTGCTTAAAAATCACCTTTCTTCCTTTCTTTCTTCCTTCTTTTCTTCCTTCCTTCCTTCCTTCCTTCCTTCCTTCCTCCTTCCTTCCTTCCTTCCTTCCTTCCTTCCTCCTTCCTTCCTTCTTCCTTCCTTCCTTCCTTTCTTTCTTTTCTTTCTTTCTTTTTCTTTCTTTCTTTCTTTCTTTCTTTCTTTCTTTCTTTCTTTCTTTCTTCTTTCTTTCTTTTTTCTTTCTTTCTTTTTCTTCTTTCTTTTTCTTTCATTCTTTCATTCTTTCTTTCTTTTTCTTTCATTCTTTCTTTCTTTCTTCCAAATTCCTCTGTCTATATCAAAAATAGGATTTACACAGCAGAAAAACACACTAGTAGATGGATTAGTGCAAAGAAAGTGGCACTTAATGGCCCATATTTAAGCCCCAGCATGCAGATCAATATTTCTCCCTCCTCCACTATAATATACAGTAAATGTTACTGTTTAGAAGCGAGAAGTGGGCAGGAGACCTGCTAGGAGCAAGTGGGCAAGGTTCCCCTGCCACTGTGCCAAACGAACTGAGCCCTGACCTGCTTAGCTTCTATCTATTATACTGCTGAAAACACATGTAGCACCCTTCCATCCCAGGCTCTCTGGGTACTCTGTGAATACAATAAGTTGAATCTCTCCTTTGTAACTACCTGAGAGAATTTCAAGATTGAGTGACCACTTCAAACTCCTTTGGAATAGATATTATTTCTCTCATTTCACACCTTTAAGTGACTTGACCAAGGTCAAGGGGGTCCAGAGCACTACAGAGTTTATGAACTGCAGAAGAGAAATTGTTCATCGGACCAAATTATATCACAGTAAAGGCTTCCTCTAGTTTTGTTGTTGTTTGTTTATTTTCCCTCCTAAACATTCTACTGCTATGTGTAACCAGGGCTCATTTTCCACCAATTCACCTCTAAGGTCAGTGAGCCAGAAACTTTTCTTAAAGTGGGTAAGAAGGTCAAATCTATAGTAACCTCACCACTTCTCTGCTCAGTCTCCTGCTGCCCATCTGGCACTTTGACATACAAAATTTAAACAGTAGGTGAAATTGTTATGGCTGCACCTATAAGGGGTCTAACCTTGAATTTTAGTGTTGAAATGACTGACTTTAGGCTAGAAATAGCTGTTTGATGGGTTAATTTGCAGATGCTTACAGGTTCTGAAGCCAATCTATCACATGCATTATTGGGCACCTGCTGTTTGCAAAGCACTTTATTCCTAATCTAATGGAGGAGAGAAAATGCAAGGAAATATTTACATGATATATATTAAAATGTAATATAAATCACCTGTATAGCTATATGTTCACATTTGGAACAAAAATAATCTATGTAGATGTGATATATTTTAATATGTATATCTACCAAATATATATTGATTTATGTATTTATATACACTTATATAAAATAAATATGTGTAACAACACACATCTATACAAACGTTCATATATAAATATGTACTAAAAATGCAACTAGTAGCATAATAGATAGGATACTGAGTCTGAAGTCAGGAATAGTCATTTTCATGAGTTCAAATTTGACTTCAGACACTTGTTAGCTGTGTGACCATAAACAAGTAACTTAACCCTGTGTGCCTCATCTGTAAAATGACCTGGAGAAAGAAATGGCAAATCACTTTAGCATCTCTGCCAAGGAAACCCCAAATGGGGTTATTACAAATAGAACATGATTGGCAAACTATATATCAACAACAAACCATAAAATACAGTACTATATGATTTTGTTATATAAGCAAGTAAACATATAGATATGAATGTTCTATTTCACATATAGATAGATAGATAAGTATTTATATATGAGAGTTACATTTTTTTAAACCAATAAAAAAGAAAAATTAAAAACAACACTGTGATTTGCTGCTTTTGCTTCTCATTTTAGGTTTTACAGTTTGATTAATTCTGTTACCTTCTTTCCCCTATGAAGCTTTGTTATTCATTTGCATAGCTATGTTATAACTACTCAGAGCACTCCTTTCTCAGAGTATTTATTAATTCTTTCTGATTCTATTCCTTAAAAAAGTTATATGATGACTGTCCATTGAAAGCAAAAGACTAGATAATTCTACTACAAGTTAAATGCTGTGCCCTCCAAAGACTCAACAGTTGAAAGTTTTTCTCTGTTCTATCAGGAGTTAGCAAATAAAATAAAATTATATGTATATATATATAAAGTTGAAGCTTCACATTAGGAAATTATTAGTTATAACTAATGGTTTAGGAGAAAAAAATCTTCATGCCATAATAGATAAAGATGTTTGAAAGCTATGACTTGCAGGGTCAGTATAAAATCTGAAGGCAATTATTGATACATATGGTACCAATGACTGGACATAAAGGTCAAAATGTATCAGGAAGTCAAGTGTTTTTATTATCGTGCAGGTTATAGGAGTGGTGTGTTTGAAGGGGAAGGATTACATAAAGCAAGTTACTAAGCTATTGAACATGATGCTTGCATCTTTCTAACTAAAGTTTGAATTCCCAGCAGATGGTAATAAGTTTAAATAATCAACACTTCAATATTCCTTGTTTGATGATATCCATAAATTTTGAAGAGTTTTAAATATCAACAAACCTACCAAAATTACATTATAACTGTATTTTTTTCTCTCATTTATCACAGCAACTACTCAATCTGCCTAGTGAACTCCCATTGAATTTTTCTCTAACAGTTATTAGGTCAAATAGGGAAGACTCGGGATTTTACCATAAACACATTATCTTTCCCATGAAGACCAAGAAGAAATGGGAAAGAAAGGTGTGAGACAGGTTATTACATTTCTCAGTAGTTCCTAAGTTGCCTTATATTTACTCTAGTTTCATTTAGATCATGGATCCCTTGGTTTGAATCTGTATCAAGCCCAATTTTTTCTTTCAAACAATTTACTTTGCAGTCTCATGGTAATCTCATTGAAAACAACAAGAGCATATTGAAAGATTGCTGTTGCACATTTCTAATAAGAGAAATAAAAATCAAAAAAGTTCTAAGATTTTTTTTTTTTTTTTACCACATTTCTGGTAAATTGGCAAAGAAGTAGTTACTGGGACTGTGGAAAGAGCCACAGAAATAAACAGTTGGTGGAGCTGTGAACTGATCCAAGCAATTTGGAATTATGCTTTAAAAAAGAGTAAAATGCCCATATCTTTTAAGCCAAAGATCCTACTGTGAAGCATATACTCAAAGGAGAAAAAAAGACAGGAAGAAAAGTTCCAGATATGACAAAATATTCATAATGGGCACTTTTTTTTTTTTTTTGGTTGAAGCAGAGAACTGGAAACAGTAGGCACTATTCAATTTATTAATGGTTAAGATTGTGGCACATGAAGATAATGGAAATATGATTGCAATGTAAGAATGAACGAATATGAAAATTTAGAGAAGCTTAGGAAAACATTCATAAACTGATGCAGTGAGGTGAGCAAACCCAAACAATATACACAAATACAGCAATGCAAATGGCCAAAAGTGAAACAATACAAAACTGAAGACTATATAACAAAATGACAAAATTTCATTTCCCTCAAAGAGGTAAGAAAAATCTACCTCTTCCTCTTCTTTACAGTAGTAGGGGACTATGGGTGTAGAACATTGCATGTACTGTTAGATTCACTTGATTTGTTTTACTGAATTGCTTTATTTTCTCTTTGTTTCTTATTAGAAATGGTTCTCTTGGTAATAGAGGTAGGAAATATATAATTGGAAATGATTGTGATATAAAAAAGAAAACACATCACTTACAAATTGAAATATTCTTTGCAGTGGCCAGACAAAAATCTCTCTGTGTGTATGTAAATATGTATTAAAGCATATAGAAAGTTAGTAGTGACCATTTTATCAATATACTAATTCTAATAAGTCTCTCTCTAAGAACAGAAATAGTTTAATATTACAGCAAGTTTAAAATAAATAAAGTCCCTATTGTTAACTATATAGTAGGTTAGTCAGTATATGTTATATAGGAATATTAATATGGATAGAAAATTCTCATGGTAGTATAACAGCTTACATTTATATAGTACTTTTAAGTTTGTCAAATCCTTTACCTATATTATCTCACTTGAATCTTATAAAAACCAGGTGAGGTAAGATTCTATAGGAAGTGTTGTCCCCATTTTGTGTCATATTTTTTTCAGTCATGATTGACTCTTCCTGACCTTGTTTGGGGTTTTCTTGGCAAAAATACAGGAGTTGTTTGCCATTTATTTCTCCAGTTAATTTTACAGATGGGGAAGCAGAGGCAAACAGGATTAAGTGACTTGCCCAGGGTTACACAGCTAAGTGTCTGAGATTAGATTTGAATTTAGGAAGATGGTCCAGATTCAGTTTTGTAAGAAAACTCAGGATTTATCTTATCCAACTCGGTCATATTTTTATACATGAAGAAACTGAGGCCCAGGAAATTTAAGTATTTTGCCCAAGGTCACATAAGTAATAAACAGAAGATGTGGGACTTGAATCCAGGTTTTTTGACTTCCACAACTTGTGCTTTTCCCACTACCTTCATCTACTGTTACATGTCCCTGGAATGACCATAACTGCCTTAGAATCATCCACATAGGATAGATTAAGTAAGGAATCAGATCTTATTCTGTACTCTGAATTAATATGATTAAATGAAATGGTATAAAAGCAAACATCACTGTTTTTCCTACTCAGAAATGGCTAAAATCAATGCAATTAACTTCTCCAGTTTAAAAGAAAAATAAACTCAACCTAAACAACTCTTCCCTCAAGCTATGCTTAAAATCCAAATTCACCAAGTCCCACTCAGAGGCCAGCAGACTGTGATAGTTATTTGTTAATTGCTATTGTGAAGACCACATATCCTGAAAAGAAAAATTATGTAAAATTGAAAACACTCCCCTTTAGAGTGACAGGCCAATAAGCCTGTTCTTCAAAACATATCCACCCCTTCCTCTTTCTTCAACTCCACCACCAAGTAACTTCCTTTTGCCCTCCTAAAAAGAAGACTATTAATGAATTACATGTTCACACACACATATGTATACATGTATCTATCATACTCATATCTGTATATATACACACATATATTTGCTATGTACATATGCACATTTTCCCATATATGTATATATATATATACACACACACATTATATATGTATTTCTTTTTTTTTTTCTTTTAATGGCAAATCTAGCATTTGTAGAACTCCCTGGCCCAAGTAGTTTACAGAGGCATTACAGTACCATGTCATGCAAGCTATTAAAGTAAATCCAGCACTCTGGTGATAATGTGTATATTCATTCTGTGTAAATGACTAAGTTCAAAAAACCATACAATGAATCATGGTTGCAAGGCCAGACTTGCTTTGATTAACTACACTGGTATAATGAAATCCAACAGAGCAATCACTGAAACATTTAGCTCCAAATGTAAATCTTCTTGAACTCAGGGGAAAAAAAGCATGTTAGGCAATGAGAAGTGGTATATAATACAGCCATATTTCATATAATGAAAGTGGAGGCAGTTGTAAAGAAAAGGGAATGTTAAAAAGTTGTTAGGCTGTGTTTGGCAAGAATGAATCATTTTCCATGTGTCAATCATGATAATCCAACATATTTTTAATCTAAAGGTCAATAGAAGCAGTTTCTAAAGTGCTACAATAGTCATGCCAGATACGAAAGGAAGCATTTATAAGATGATTTCGAGTGTTAATACTGTACTGTGGTGTGTCTAGGAGAATTAATCTCAGCTTTAAATGGAAGGGCATGGATTGATCAAGGTAGGAGAATTTTATTAAAAAGGCGCTGTCATCTGTGACACGTTCATTCCAACCAGGCTGCTTTGTAGAATTCCTTCAGATAAGGTTTGCCTTCTGAAAGTAAAGAGTGGGTCCAGTCCACAGATTTAAAGCTGAAAGGACTCTTAGAGATAATCTAATCCAACTACCTCAATTTACAAAGAAGGAAACTAAGGTCCAGTGAAAAGTGAATTGTCAACACATATGCAGTAATTTTTTTTTCCTCCTAGGTACATACAGTATGCTCATTCTTTTCTTGGTTGTTTTAAAAGATAAAGACTCTACTCATAATAGTCTAAAACTGCCTTTTGAATTAATCTGTAAGATTCATAAGGCCCACTTTTTCTCATGGACATACACTTTAAGGTTAGTATACGATAGTAGGAAGTAGCAGCATGGGCTAGTGGATAGTAGGCTGACCTTAAAGTCAAGCCTGCTGGATTCAAACTTTGTCTCTGATGCACATACAATGTGAACATCAGCAAATCTCTCAATATCCCAGACAACTTTTTGTTTGTTTGTTTTTGGAGACTGGTTTTTCCTCTCTTGTTCCATTTTAGAAGTATATCGCGTACTTAAAGGCCTAATACCTTTCTAATACCAATCTTGATCAGCTTTGACATGCTCCTGGGCTGGTTTACTCCTCCTAAGGCAGTTTGGAGGCTGATTGCTCAAGGGAACTCATCATATTGGTGCTGTAGTTATCATGGATGATTGACTTAATTCGCTATAGCCCAGAATTCTTGAGCTCAAAGAAATCCACTAGCTTCAATCTCTTCGGTATCAGGTATTACATACATGAATCACTAT
This sequence comes from Antechinus flavipes, assembly GCF_016432865.1. Taxonomy (NCBI): domain Eukaryota; kingdom Metazoa; phylum Chordata; class Mammalia; order Dasyuromorphia; family Dasyuridae; genus Antechinus; species Antechinus flavipes. The sequence continues at coordinate 321,241,240 of NC_067398.1, forward strand.
GATCAGCCCCAGGCAAGTTCTTAAGTCTACAAGTTACCAATACGTTATTAATAGGCATGAGTGAAGTTTTCTTTCACTGATGAAATCTGGACCAAAAAATAATACTATAAATCAATGGGTGGCCTAAATGTTATCCAGACTTTAAAAACTATTCAGTTTCCTGCACATTTTAATTTTGTTTTTGGATACCTTTAGAATACATTTCCTAGCTTTGTGCTAACCTCTTATATTTCTTGTATATTTTCTGAGTAAAAAAATAAAATTATGTTTTGTCTTTAAGATGTATATGAACATAAGGTCTTGATTAGAGGGAAAGGAAGGTCACCTTAGCAACCTTGGGGCTTTCATCTCATCTGAGTTTCATATTTTTGGGTCAAATACATAAGCAGTTTTATAAGGGGATAGAAATGGTGTCAGAAAAACAATCTACAAGAGTTCTGTTCCATGTAAAAGCCACTGGACACATTCAATACCACAATAAAGATATTGCTAAAGTTATTCAATTGCATAATTCAATCTATTTTATCATAGGGGAATCTGGGATTCAAAAATAACTATAGATTATACTAGAAACATCACAAGCACACACTAAAATGATATAGGAGCTATTCTAAAATAGGTTATGGAATAGAGCTAGGACTTTTTCCTCTCTTAATATAGAGAAGTTTGTTTCTGATGCCATGTGAGTCAAAAACATATGCCCTTTGTTCCTTTGCAGGATATTAAAAGAACTCACAAAGCATAAAAGTTATATACATATATGTATATATTATATATAAACACAAACACACATAATTATATAATATACACATGCTACTTTTTCATGGTAAAATTCAATTGTTAATATTCTTTAAAAGGAAATAGCTACATTTAAAAACTGAAATCCATTGAAATTATTCTATAAAACCTGAGAGAGATAAGACAAAGAGAAAAAGAGAGAATGAAAGAGATAGAGACAGAAATAGAGACAGAGAGAGAGAAAGAGAAATTCTTTGTCATTTGTGCATTTCTCATTAATGCTAGGCCTAGCCACAGATTGCCAGTTCATTAATAAGCACTGATTAAGTTTCACTTTATTCAGGGTAGCATGATGTAGTAGAAATAGTGTTTAATTTTGAGTAAGGAAAGCTGGATTCAATTTAGTCTTTCTTTTTTCTTGGATGTTTGACAATGGGGAAGTCTCAGTTTCTATTTCTATAAAACTTTCACTGGTTACCCCAGAGGGTTTGTTGTTATTGCTATTTTTAATGTTATACATAGGGTCAGGGTAAGTCAAAACCTATGGGAGGCAATTGTTTATTTATTTATTTGTTTGTTTTTATTTTTCAATTTTTCCAATTACATGAAAAGATAGTTTTCAACATTCATTTTTGTAAGATTTTGAGTTTCAATTTTTTTCTCTTTTCCATCTTTATCACCACCCTCTTCAAGACAGCAAACAATCTGATATAGGTTATACATGAACAATCATTTTAAATGTATTTCCCTATTAGTCATGTTGTGAAATAAAAAAATCAGAAAAAAGAGGAAGACCATGAGAAAGAAAAAGCAAAAATATCCACATTCAATAGTATGCTTCAATCCACATTCATTCTCCATAGTTCTCTCTCTGGATGCAGATGGCATTTTCCATTCCAAGTCTATTGGGATTATCTTGGATCATCACATTGCTGAGAAGAGTTAGTAGCTAAGTCTATCATAGCTGATCATCACACAGTCTTGCTGTTATGTGTACAATATTCTGGTTCTGCTCACTTCTATCCACATTGGTTCATTTAAGTCTTTTCAGTCTTTTCTTAAATGAGTCTGTTCATCATTTTTTTTTTTTTTATAGAACAATAGTATTCTATCACATTCATATACTATAACTTATCCAGCTATTTCCTAATTAATGGACATCCCTTAAAATTCCAATTCCTTGCCACCACAAAAAGACCAAGGCAGTTGTGATATAACCAGAGAGCCAGCCTTGGAGTCTGGAAGCCCTAGATTCAAGTCTTGTCATTGACAAATAACTTGTTTGACTGTGGGCCACAAGTTTCCTCATCTCTCAGCCACTCCAAGCAATACTGTAAGACTATAAAGGAGAGGTTCCTAATCTGTATTGATATAAGAAGTTTTTACAATGGGGATTTCTTCTATTGATGAAATCATTTTACTGAATTATTGAAAAAAAAAAAGGACTTTATAAGCTTTAAAGAGCTTTTATAAAGCTCTAAAACATATCCATATGAGTTGGAATTGCTTTTATTTCAAGAGATATTCTTGGAACAAGCAAAAGAAATGGAAATATTTGTGCCTTTAATGTCAAGAAATATACAAAGTAAGGGATGTTTTTTTGGCAGACACCTTCTAGCTGTCCTATGAAGAGACGACAATTGAGCAGAATATGCCTCAAAATACCAAAGAGCACTGGACTTTTTTTTTTTTTTTAATGGCTCGTTCTTTATTATCAGTCCATAGGTTGCACTTCTTTCACAAGTGAAATAAAGGAGTGAGCCATTCACTCCTGATGTGTAAATCTCTTGGTTAAATCAAATGGTCTAATAAAGCAGACTTAGACCCAGAATGCATCTTTGGCACTACACATGGTACAGAGCCCACCATGCTGAAGTGAAAAAAACAAAACAAAATAAAAAACAAACCCCGACTTTGGGCTTTGAATTCTCCCTTAGTACTTACAAACTATGTCATTTTGGGCAGGTATGAATTCCTGCACTTCAATTATCTCCTCCATAAAAATGAGGGGGTTAGACTAGATTTTAGGTAGATACCAGCTTTAAATTTATGATCCTGTGATTTCATGACAATAAATACTTCTTGATTAAATTCTTATTGTTACAGCCAGTACTAACCTTCTAGCAATGTCTTTTCAGAGCCATTCTTAGAGCACCACCAAATCTGCCTTTGTAAAAGTATTTCATGTTGCACTCACTTGAAAAGATATGCTTCACAATCAAAGATGATTTGCTTTGTGACAGATCAATTTTCAAAGGAAAATTTATAGAATTACTGATGGCAGACTGGAAAATATATTTAGCAAACGCCCAAAATTGAAAATTGGGCATTTCCTTAGTAGTGTCTTCTGTCTCTCAGTCAAATGAAAACCCAAACCCAAACCTGGAAATATTAGAATTGGTTGCAAGGTAAGAGAGAATGGAGGAAGAGGATATTACACCGTGGAAAATAATGGCAAAAGGAAAGGTATGATAGGGGGCCAGTCCCTAGATACAAACACTGTTAATATTGACTTTCCCAAAACACAGCTACCTTGTCATGCCAATAACGTTATTAAAATTGTAATTGAAATTCATCTTAGGCTCTCATAATATAACTACTCTGCCCTCAGCTTTTCAAAGACCAAATTACTACTCCACCTGCCTTTTGTGGAGTGAAATTCTCGAAATTGACCCATAGAATTGTAGTGATTGCAGGGTAATGGTACAAATATTTGAGAGGCAGTATTTGATCCAATTTAATTCCCCCCTCTCCCCCTTCCAAGAAATATACTTTCCAAGGAACTTTCAAGATTACAGCTGTAGTCTCATAGACAACGTTTCTATTTCAGTTATTTTGAAAGTGCTAAAAATTGTATATTAGAAAGCAGCTTCAAAAAAATGAAAATATTTAGTGCCATTTTAATTATATGAGATGCAAATGTCACACAGAATTATTATGGATGTCAAAGGATAAAGATATTTTAAAATTTACCAATTAATAATCTTGGAGTCTTGATAAAATGACAACAAGAGAATTTTACTCGGAGCAATGAGATATATAGACAGTGACTTGAAATAATCTCATATTAAAATCTTGAAATGAGTGATTTTTTAAAAATTGCTTTTAGACTTGGATCAGGGGTCACATGAGATGGGCAGGAATACACAGGTAACACAGAGGGAAATATACACATTAGTAACTTCGCATATCTATCCAAGTGTCAGAGCAAGCTTTTAGGTTACAGATACTTTCCTAAAGCAAGATATGGGAATTGTTAAAAAGTTATCTGTACTTGTCATAGATACTTGGTATGACAATACAGTTGCAATACAATATTCATCTTTCCTTCCCACCGTTTGCATTTGAGAACCAGAAAGTTGTATCAAGACAACAAGAATTTAATAAGTGCTCTTTATGCACCAGGAATTGTACTAAATTCTGGTGATAGAAATACAAAAATGAAATAGAACCTGCTTTCAAAGAGCTTAAATTCTATGGGAAAAGACATGTATATGTCTACACACATACAAATACATATATGTCTCCCTATAGAATGTGTGTATATATACACATAAGAAACATTTATATCTATTACATATTTCTACATACAATAACATGTATATAATATATTGTGGACATATACATATATTATGCATGTATACATATACTTTTTATTATAGATATATACACAAATAGTATATATATATATAGTATATATATAGTATATATATATGTCAATATAGGTCAATATAAGATAGATACACAAGTTATATATATATATATATATTGACACTTGCATAGCATCCATACAAAATATGTGCCAATGGGGGGAATAAAGTAATAGCACTAGATGATCAGAAAAAGTTTCATATAGATGGCTGTGTTTGAGCTGAATCTTGAAAGAAACCAAAGATTCTAAGAGGCACAAGTGATGATAGGTTACATTCTGGGCATGGAAAATAGGAAAGCAAAAGAAACAGGATATAAAGTGTCATATATAAATAACAATAAGAAGATCATATGAGTAGGATTGTAGATAATAAGAAGGGGACTAATGTATTATAACCTAAAAAGCTCGGTTGAGACTAGGTTGTGAAAGATTTTAAAAACCAAGCCAAGGAGTTTATGCTTCATCCCAGATATAATAAAGAGGTATTAGAATTTATTGAGAAGAGACAAGATACTGTTAGCCCTGAACTTTAAGGAAAATACTGCAGCGGCTGTATGGAGGATGAATTAGAGAAGAGAGAAAGGAATCTGAAAACCTCCCTATCAATACTGTTAATGAAAGAGTAGCATCCAAACTATTTCACATAAAGAAAGTATGAATTCTATTCAGTTGACTTCCATCATTTTCCACATGTCTTTGGAACTGAGGAGTGGAAGTAGTAATGATGGAAATCATAGAAATTTACCAATATCTAAGCTTTATTTTAAAATTTTAATTTCATAACTGATTCTGAATTTTTCGCTCTCAACTTTCCTTCTTTTTAAAAGCCATTTTTAGTTCTTCTTGTGGTTCATATAGAAATAATCAAAACATATGCTGACAAAGGGAAAAAAGAAGAAAAAATGTTCTAGCCAATCCATAATCTAGATATAATCCTTGTGGGTCAGAGCTGGAAGAAAGCATAAATATTATTCTAGCTCTTGAGATTTTAGAGTATTCTGTCTTGGATAAATGTAGTGACTTACCCTCAAAAGATATATATATATATATATATATAAAACAAAAAAGAACTGTTTAATCTTTACTGCAAAGCCTAATAGTTTTTGTCAAGATAGAAAGAAAAGCTACCTTACTGTAAAAAGACATGCTCCATAATCATGAGTAAAAAAAAAAAATCTACACAGTTTCTTACTTGTTCTGATGGCTATTCCCATTGACAGCATGTTATGTAGATTGGATGACTTCTTGATCTAACTGAATAAAGGAAAAAAAAAGAGCCTTCTTATTATTAGAGGAACATAAATTTGTGCTAGTGAAAGGCTGTATAGCAAAGCAGATGGCCTAAGAGAAAACAATGAATCTGTGTTAGCTTCTCTTTCCCTGGAGGAAAACTAATGCATGTTGGGGTGCTGTCACAGTCTATGTAAAGATTTAAAATAAAACAAATCCATAGCACAACAATATCCCTTCACCATAAGAATCAGTGTTCCCATTAAATGTTGTCACCTGAATGCTGTGAGGCTGACTGCATAAATTGGAGCACATGAACTAACTAGTGCCAGATTTTCTTAAATGCCAGGAATATGCATCATTTCTAGCAAGCATCCAACAGACTGAAGACTCAAAGCTTTGGCTCCTTCCCAAGGGGTGAGAGCACCTCACTGTCGTGAATGTAACAGAGACATCTACTGGCTGAAATCTGTGCTTCCAATCTAATTCTCCAAGTCAGCAGTGATAGGCTCTTCCTACCCTGCCCAGACTTTTTTTTTTTTTTTTTTTTTTAAATAATAGCTTTTTATTTTCAAAATATATACAAAGATAGTTTTCAACATTCACCCCTGCAAAACTTTGTGTTCCAAATTTTTCTTCCTACTTTACCCCTACCCCCTCTCCTAGACAAATAATCCAAAATATGTTAAATGTGCAATTTTTCTATACATATGTCCATAATTATCTTGCTATACAAGAAAAATCAGATCAAAAAAGAAAAAAAAAATGAGAAAGAAAAAAAACAAGCAAACAACAACAAAAAGGTGAAAATACTATGCTTTGATCCACATCCAGGCCCTATTGTCTTCTCTCTGGATGCAGATGGTTCTCTCCATCACAAGTCTATTGGAATTAGCCTGAATCACCTCATTATTGAAAAGATCCAAGTCCATCAGAGTCGATCATCACATAATCTTGTTGTTCCTGGGCACAATGTTGTCTTGGTTCTACTCACTTCTACTCACTTCACTTAGCATTAGTTCATGTACATCTCTCCAGACCTTTCTGATCTTGTCCAGATCTTAAGCAAATTCCATGCTGGGGAAAAAAAAAATCTGTGGAAAGATATCACTTCCTAATAAATAAATAATGACTCAGGAAATCCCTCTTTCCCATAACTTCCCTCCTTAATTCAGAGCAAAATTGTTTGGGGACAGTGTCAAACAGTATAAAAAGTAATGGTTCCAAAATCAAAGAACAAGCATTCGAATCCTATCTTTGCTATTATTTGAAGCAAGTCATTTGTCTTCCCTGAGCCATTTTTCTCATCTGTAAAATAAAGGGAAGGGAAGAAGATAAGGATTTATATAGTACCTACTGTGCTAAGAACTTTTTACAAATATTATCTTATTTGATCCTGAGATAGATGCTGTTGTTATCCCTTTTTACCTAGTCATACAGAGTATAAATATCTGTGACTGGGTTTGAAGTCATGTTTTCCTGATCTCAGGCCCAGCACTCTGTCCATTATACTAAGGCTGCCTCTGATACTTCTAATGAGGAGTTTGGGCTAGATGATTTCCTAGGTTCCTTTCATCTTTAGTTCTAAAATAATTCTTGAGTGGTTTGAGTAAATCATAGTTCTAGGTGGTTAATAGGGTTCAACCATTACATTCTGGGAGAGAGAACATCTGACCAATGAATGGCAAAAAAAAAAAAAAAAAAAAGATTTCTGTTTGCCCTTCATTCTGGAAGAGGAGTATGAAATCTGGGAAGTGATGCTATGGTTTACAAATTAATTGGTTTAAGTGAGGGAGGGCTGTGCAAAGTCACCAACCTCACACTCTCCTCCAGAACTTTCTGGGTCCAGCGGCAACATATAGATCAAGATTACTGAAGGTGGCCCTGGATACAGTGAGAGGTCTTGGTCTTTCTAAACTAAGGTCTTTCATGGGTTTCCTAACGCTTAAGCAGTGATTAAGCCTAGGCTAAAAAACAAATACTGTGTGTCTACAGATATAGGGGCATTGTTAGAGACATGGATTTAAAAAAAAAATCAGAGATTCGCCCCCATGCTGGGCCACAGCAGAATATAACAAATTGTTGCCTCTTTGTTTTATAATGACAGCAGATTATAAAGGGGATGTGAATGTGTGTGTGTGTGTGTGAAAAATGCAAATTTTTGCTGAATAGTATTGGTGATAAATCTTCAAGTACATCAGTAGTGGTATATTCTCACATCAGGCATCAATTTATGGGGCAAACTTAAAGATGTCTGGGAATCTTGTAAAATAAGAGAAAAAATCATGAGTAAGATCAAATAGGCAATATTGCCTTTTGCTGTGTGCAGTGTGTGTGTGTGTGTGTGTGTGTGTGTGTGTGTGTGTGTGTCCTCCTGGTCCCATTGGTGTGATTATTCCAATATCTACAACATTTGGACTAGACCCCTATTAATCAGAATGAACAAACCTTCAGACCTTTATTGCAAGGAATCATGGATTGGAGGACTAAATATAGGCAAACAAATCCAATAACTATACCCTTACAGCTGAGACATAAGCAAATATAAATCCCACTTGTGTTATTATAAAGCCTGCCAAGCTAATTGAGAACACATTCATTTTTAACTAAATAAATTACGGCTACAATTATATGACCTTCAGGTCATCTCCATCAGGAGATGGCTAACACTTGAATTAACTATTCAACCCTTCACTGTAAGTGGCCTCAGCCAATCAATGCCAGATAAATGCTGTTAAAATATGCATTTAATTAACTTAGTCCTTCAGTTATTTGCTATTTTATAATGGAAATGAGGAGGAATTTGCAAGCAGGTTTATGTGTGCTCTCAAACAAGACATCAGAACCCCCCAGCTCTCCCTTAGAGCCTGGTTAAACCTGATTGGGAGAGGCTTTTGCTTTTGACTTTAACAAAACAAGGTATCAATCTGATGAATGTTGTTTTATCTTTTTCTCACACTAGATCCAAGCTTTTTATCTTTTTTTTTTTTTTTTTTTAAACCTTTGTATTCTGGACCTATTTGGATCTGGTGAAGCCCATACAACTTTTCTCAGAATCATGTTTTTTTTTTTTTTTTTAATGCATAAAATTAAGATATATAAGATTACAAAAGGGACCGAGTATATAGAAATTTAATTATCAAAAATGTTTTTTTCAAGAAGAAATGATTTCCTCTGTTTCCTTAGAGATATAGGTCTTACCAAATGTCTTATTTGCTGGAGTTTAAAAGTATTTTTTTAATAGCAGGCAATTATTCTAATATCAAAAGAGTCATACTTATAAATAAAAAGAGAACTAGGAGCTACTTTTAAAAACAAACAAATTTACAGATGAATAGTTCATTTTGCTTTTATTCCAGAATATTATGCCCTTCCCTTAACATTAACCAGATAGCCCTAGTACAGCTGAAATTAGCATAGTTTCTTCCCCAAGTGTCTTCCTTTTGGCTTTTATATTGCTCTTTATGTAAATAAAAGGATGCTATTCATAAACTATAATTCTGAATAGTATGCCCCATACAGTGATTGTATTATAACGTGCATGAATATTAATTCTTTTAAATAAAAGAATAAAATGATGACACCCTACAGACTAGAAGAGTATACCATCAGAAAAAATGGTTCATTAATTTTTAAACAAGACACATTCGTTATTATGTTTTGTGTGACAAGGCTTTGATTTTTTTTTTAAGTAAATGATAGCCATAATTAAGCCTCTCATAATGAACATTGCTATTACTAAACAGTACAATTTATATAATGTCTCTATTCTGGGAGGTTTAGTTTTCTTAGTAAAAAGCAAATGACTTAATTGCTATAATATATACATATAACATATATATATATATCCATAATCCTACTCATTCTGTCATTTATTTATTTATATATTGACAAACATATCTTTCATCTCTCTTATTACAAAGCTGAATTTTATGCAGATTTGAAAATTAAATTTTAAATATCTGGCAGAAAATTGAACCACTGGCAATACAAAAGTGTTCTCTCACCTCTACCCCTCACCCAAGAACATTTGTTTCATTGATTCTACTAGTCCATTTATTTATATTTGATTAAAAACATTTAAAAAATACTATCATCCATTTAAACTCAGTATGCTCAGATTATGTTCAGAGAATAAAATAGACCATTAATTAAAATATGAAAACAATCCTCATTAATACTTAATGTACTTCTAGAACAAACAACATTAAAAATAGAAACTTTATCTAGTTGTTCTATTGGGGAAGATACAGAGGTGTGTTTTATACCAATTTATAAGCCAAATTGTGCCAATGATTAGATTTTCAGGGCAAGCAGTTGTACCTTAGAACTGACAGATTCTATAAACCATCACTTAATTTGTTGTTTTGTTTATTGGTAATAATGCAGATTAAGTTTAAAAATGTGTCATATGTGTTTGATAAACCCAGAGATCCCAGCTTCTGGGATAAGAACTCATGAATTGATAAAAGTTATTGGGGAATCTGGAAAATAATTTGGCAGAAACTAGACACTGACCAACACTTCACACCCTATACCAAGATAAGGTCAAAATGAGTAATTACTCAAGAGTGTATACTCTAATCAAATTAGAAGAACAAAGTATAGTCTACCTCTCAGATCTGTGGAGAAGGAAGGAATTTGTGGCCAAAGAGGAACTAAAGTACAATGAAATGCAAAATGAATAATTTTGACTATATTAGTTTAAAAGTTTTTGTACAAACAAAACCAATGCAGACAAGATTAGAAGGGAAGCAGAAAACTGGAAAAAAATTTACATCCGAGGGTTTTGATAAAGGTCTCATTTCTAAAATATATAGAGAAGTGACTCAAATTTATGAAAATACAAGTCGTTCTCCAATCAATAAATGGTCAAAGGATATCAGATAATTTTCAGATGAAGAAGTTAAAACCATTTCTAGTCATATGAAAAAAATGCTTTAAATCACTATTGATTAGAGAAATGCAAATTAAGCAATATATATATATATATATATATATATATATATATATATATATATATATATATATATATATATATATAGTTGTTATTTTTTTCCTGGGGATCTAGTTGTTAAATATTTATCAATATACTCTTTAGGTAAACAACATTATTTTTTGGGGGAAGGAAAGAACAAGAGGGAAAACACCTAATAGATAAAGAATACATACAATAACTTCTCATATTAAGCATATTTTTTCTCCTTCCTTTGTTGCTTCCTTCCTTCCTTCCTTCCTTCCTTCCTTCCTTCCTTCCTTCCTTCCTTCCTTCCTTCCTTCCTTCCTTCCTTCCTTTCTCCTCCTCCTTCTCCTCTTCCTCCTCCTCCTCCTCCTGTTCCTCCTCCTCCTTCTCCTCCTTCTTCTTCTTCTTTCCTCTCTCTCTCCTTCTCTCTCTCTCCCTCTCCCTCTCCCCCTTCTTTCTTTTTGTTTCTTTCTTGTTATTTGACACCCATTCTAAGAACTATTAGCAGAGCTATATGATGCAACTCAGGGCTAACAAGAATGACTAAAGAAGATGTAAGATCTAAGATAAGAGGGAACCGAAGCTGTCTGAGTTAGATCAGAGTTAACTCATCACACCTCATTAATAACCATGGTATCATAGAGCTCTTGAGAAAAACTCTAGAGATCATATACTCTCCAGTAACACAAAACATGAAAGCTGGAAGGCAGTTTAGAGGTCATCCTGATCAACCATTTCACATTTTTATTTTTATTTATTTATAAAGTTTTTTATTTTCAAAACATGCACAGATAATTTGACAACATTGACCCTTGCATAGCCTTGTGTTTCAGATTTTCTCTTCCTTCCCTCACCCCTTCCCTAGATGGCAAGCAATTCAATATATGTTAAACATGTTAAAATATATGTTAAATCCAATATGTAAAACATATTTATACAATTCTCTGCATAAAAGAAATCAGATCAAAAAAAGAAAGTAAATGCATAAGAAAACAAAATGCAAGCGAACAACAGCAAAAAGAGTGAGAATGTTATGTTGTGATCCACATTCAGTTCCTACAGTCCTTTCTCTGGGTATAGATGGTTCTCTTCAACACAAGATCATTGGAACTGGCATCAGTCATCTCATTGTTGGAAAGAGTCATGTTAATCAGAATTGATAGTCGTATAATATTGATGTTGTCATGAACAATGATCTCCTGGTTCTGCTCATTTTACTCAGCATCAGTTCATGTAAGTCTCTCCAGACCTCTCTAAAATTATCCTCCTGATCATTTCTTATAGAACAATAATAATCTATAACATTCATATACCACAATTTATTCAGCCATTCTTCAACTGATGGGCATCCACTCTGTTTTCAATTTCTAGCCACTACAAAAAGGGCTGCCATAAACATTTTTGCACATGTGAGTTCCTTTCTTTCTTTTAAGATCTTTTTGGGATATAGGCCCAATAGAATCACTGCTAGGTCAAAGGGTATGCATAGTTTGATAACTTTTTGAATATAGTTCCATACTGCTCTCCAGAATGGCTGGATCTGTTCACAACTCCACCAACAATGTTAATTCATATCTCTGATCATTTATCAATTGGGGAATAGCTCTTTTAAAAATTTTTTGAATTTTTCCCTATATTTTGATTCCTATATTTTGTTCCCTATAATTTGAGAAATGATGTCTTCATCTGAGAAACTTGTTTCAAAATTATTTTCACATTTATTATTGCTAACTATTTCCTGCCAATTTATTCTATGTTCTCTTTCCTTTTACTGTCACTTCTCAAAAGCATTCCCTCTCCCAGTGTGTTCTCTCTTCTATTATACTCTTCTCTTACTCCCTTCTCCTCCTTCTTTCCTGAAGAGTAAGGTAAATTTCTATATCCATACTGAGTATTTGTTATTTCCTGTGAGCCAATTCTGATGAGAGTAGATCTATCAAGCCCCTTCCATTCCTCCACTGTAAAAATTTTTCTTGCCTCTTTTGTAGCAGATTATTTTTGCCATTCTACCTCTCTCTTTCTCTTTCTCCCATTATATTCTTTTCTCACCCCTTAATTTAATTTTAAAAAATATTATCCCTTCATGTTCAACTCACAACTTATTTTATGCCTTTATATACTCCTAACTGCTCTAATAATGAAAAATTTCTTATGAAGTTTCTCCCTTGTAGGAATGTAAACAGAATAATTTCTATTAAGTCCCTCATGATGTCCCTTTCCTGATTATGGGCAAAACCACAGAGTCCTGCCTTAGTGCTAGCAAAGAGACTCTTGCAATCTCCTTCTGACCAGCTGTTCAGCTCCTTTATCCATGGGCTAAGAGACCTGGAAACTTCTGCTGCTATCACTCATTCAGAGGCCCCAAGGTCTATTTCTGCTTTGCTGAGAATTGTGCTGACATGACCTGTGATATAATTGCTCTCCAGTCACACCATGGTGCAATAGACATTTATTGCCAACCTTCAAAGTTGTCTTCAGCTGAAAAATTGTTCCACTTTGTCTTTTTGTGGGCTCTGATTTCTAAAATTTGTTTAGCGTCATTATTTAAGGATATATGGAGGAGTTTGGGGGAGAGTTAAAGATGCTGCCTTTATTCCACTATCTTGGCTCCATCTTTCTGTTCTTCATTCTAGCATGACCTCTAATTCATCAGCACATCAATTTTTCCCCAGGCCATCAACCCTAGACTGATTTCTGTCCTTACTTGACCTGTAGGTGACTTAATTTTACTCTATACCATCTTTTTTTATTGAATCTTTCCCTCACTTATCCTATTGCAAAATTTGCCCTGCCAAGCCTCAACCCTGACTGGCACCCTAAGCTACCTTTGCTTCTATTCACATGTTGCTGAATAAAGCTGGAGAAAACTACAAAACCCTGATAACTGGGTTCAACAAAAATTGATTACACAATAGCAACTTGACTCTCACATAATATTATTTGGATCAAAGAGTATGCATGATTTAGTGACTTTGGGGACATAATTTCAATTTGTTCTCTAAATGATTGCACTGCTTCATAGTTATACGTCCTCTCACAGTCTCTCCCACAATTATTATTTTCCTTTTTTGTTCATCTATACCAATCTGATGGATACGAACTAGAAACATGGTGTTATTTTAGCTATTTTGAATTTTTTTTTCATTTTTTGATGCCTTTTACTTCTTTCGGGAATTGCCTATGCATATTCTTTGATCATTATCTGTGGGGGAATGTTCTTGCTTTAATATATTTGTGTCAATTTCTTATATATCTTGTATATCAGTTCTTTATCAGGTAATTTGCAACAAAGACTTTTCTCAGTGATTTCTATTTCCCTTCTACTTTCATTTGTATTAATCTCATTTATGTAAAATCTTTTAGATTTTAAGTAATCAAAATTGTTTATTTTAGTTGCTATAATTCTCTAGAACTAGTGTTTTTTGTAAAAGCAAAATCAAATTAAACCAAACCTTCTTTTCTCTTCTAATTCTATTTGTATTAATCTTGTTTGTGTAAAATCTTTTAGGCTTTATGTAATCAGAATTGTCCATTTTTATTTTGTTAATCTGGGTATTTAAGATTTTTGTAAATATTTACCTACTTTCTCTAAATTATCAGTATTGTTAGTACACAATAAGTTGAAATTGTATGTAATAATTGTCTTCATTCTGCATTTTTCTTATTTCTTTTTGATTTTTAATTTGGCTTTTTATCTTTGTTTTTTCTATTTCATTTTTAAAAGCTATTCCTAGTTTTATTTCAATGACTTTTTTGACCCATCAGTTCCTTGGACTGAATTATTTAGATTACATTTGTTTCAAATTTTTTATTCCAAGTTTTTTTACATACATCTAAAGATATACATTTCTGTATGATCATCTTGTTCATGTCCAATTGTCAATCTATGTCTTGCCACTGGATCTAGATAGTTCTGGAGGAGAAAGTTAGACAGGTGACCTTGCATAGCCCTCTTTCATTTAAATTCAATAAACTTGCATGTCATGGTGTCACCTCCCTGATGTCATGATCCTCTTCAAGAATGAAAGACAAACAACAACAACAATGTATTGTAGTCAGTAAAGGATTAATTTTCTGTTAATTTTTTCAAACTTTTGCTAATATTTCTGTTTTTCTGGATTATTCATTAGGATTTTCTGCCCTAGCACATAGTCAATTATAATAAAAGTGTCCTACATAAATGAGGAATATGTACACTCCTTTTTGTCATATTCAACAATTTCCAGATAGCTGTCATACCTAAATGTTTTTTTCTTTTAAAAAGCTATCCTAAAATTCATTATTGTTTATCTTTTTTGTTAATTTTATGTAAGTCTAAAAAAGGGCTCAATCAGTGATACAATTTTACTATTTCTTAACTGTGATTTCATTTATTTTCCTTTTATGTACTTTAATGCCAAACTCCTCAGGGCATATAGGTTAGATATTGATGCCATTTAATTAGCTATGTTGCCTTTAAACATAATGTAGCTTCTCTGATCATTTCTTTTAATCAATTCTATTTTTATCATTGCCTTGCCAATACTATGATTGCCACATCTGCTTTTTTTGAATTCCCTTGATGCACAAAAAATTCTGCTCTGATACCACATTTCAAATCTTTATGATAAAAGTGTTTCCTACAAATAGCATATTGTTGGATTCTGCTTTCTAATCTGTTTTGCTATCTGCCTCCATTATTTTTGTTTATGCAAAGATTTTTAAAATAATATTAGTTTTTTATTTTTCAAAATACAAGCAAAGATAGTTTTCAACATTCATCCTTGCAAAACCTTGTGCTCCAAATTTTTCTCCCTCCTTTCCTTCCTTTCCCATTCCCTAGACAGCAAGTAATCCAATATAGGTTAAACACATGCAATTCTTCTAAATGTATTTCCACAATTATCATGCTGTACAAGAAAAATCAGATCAAAAGGAAAAAATGAGAAATAAAAAAACAACCAAGCAAACAACAATAACAAAATGAAAATAATATGTTGTGATTCATATTCAGTCCTCATAGTCCTCTTTCTGGATGCAGATGTCTCTATTGCAAGTCTATCGAAATTGCCCCGAATCACCTCATTTTTGAATAGAGCCAAGTTCATCATAGTGGATTATAACATAATCTTTTTGGTGTTGTATACAATGTTTTCTTGGTTCTACTCACTTCACTTAACATCAATTCATGTAAGTCTCTCCAGGCCTTTCTGAAATCATCCTGCTGATTGTTTCTTATAGAACAGTAATATTCTATAATAATATTCCAATAATATTCCTATACCATAATTTAATCAGCCATTCCTCAACTGAATGGACATTCACTTACTTTCCAATACCTTGCCACTACAAAAAAGGCTGCCACCAACATTTTTACACATGTGGGTTCTTTTTCCTTTTTTATGATCTCTTTGGAATACAGGCCCAGTAGAGTCACTGCTGGACCAGAGGACACGTACAGCTTGATAGCCCTTTGGGCATAGTTCCAAATTGCTCTCCAGAACGGTTGGATCAGTTCACAACTACCCCACACTGTATTAGTGTCCCAGTTTTCCCACAGCCCCTCCAACATATCTTTTTCTTTCATCTTAGCCAATCAGAGGGCTAATCTGAAGTGCTATCTCAAGGTTGTCTTAATTTGCATTTCTTGAAAAAATAGTGAGTTAGAGAATTTTTTCATATGACTTGAAATGACTTTCTTTGTCTGAAAATTGTCTATTCATATTGTTTGACCATTTATCAATTGGGGAATTGCTTGTATACTTATATATTTGAGTCAGTCCTCTCTCTATATATTAGAAATGTACCTACCTGAAAAAAACTTCACTTTTGAAAGTGAGTTTAAATGAGTTTGTCTCTTCTTTCCCCATTTCTCATATTTAATTTTTTAGTCTTAAACTCTTTGATGATCTCCAGTCTTACATCTCCAAATGGTTTTTATATATCTCAAACTAGATTCCTAATATGTATCTTAAATTCAGCATGTCCAAAACTAAGCTCATTCTCTTTCTCTCTCTCTCTCTCTCTCTCTCTCTCTCTCTCTCTCTCTCTCTCTCTCTCTCTCTCTGTCTCTCTCTTTCTCATAGAGGCAATTGGGGTCAAGTGACTTGGCCAGGGTCACACAACTAGGAAGTGTTAGGTGTCTGAGACCAGATTTGAACTCAGGTTCTCCTGACTTCAGGGCTGGTGCTCTCTCTACTGCATCATCTAGCTGCCTACTTATCTTTCTCCTTTAACATGCTCATCTTCCAACTTTCTTTTTCACCATTAAAAGTATTGCTATTTTCTTAATCTTCTAGGCTCACACCCTAAGTATTATCTTCTACTCCTCAGTGTTTCACATTAGCCCCATACCCCTCCCGTCTGTTCACCCCCTCAAATCCTATCCTACATATCCAATGTATTGCCAGATTTATTGATTTCACCATAGCAACATCTCTCAAATATACTCTTTATTTTTTGGATATTGCCACCATCTTGGTACAGACCCTTATCACTTTATTACTTTGACTACTGAAATAAACTTCTGCCACAAATTTACTGATGAACTCTCCTCCAGTTCATCACCAGCTTAGCTACCAAAATGATTTTTCTAAAGTGCTATTCTTTCTATGTCACCTCTATATTTTATAAAATTTGTTGTCTCCCTATTATCTCTAGGATCAAATAAAAAAATCTGTTTGGTGTTAAAAATCTTTCATAATTTAATGCTCCCCCCAAAAACTTTCTAGTCTTTTTATACCTTGTGCCTCTCTATCCTAAATACCACTGCCTCATTGCTGTTTCATGAACAAAGTATTCATCCCTCAGTTCCAGTCAATTTTTTCTGATATTCCCTCATACTTTTAATTCCTTTTTTCTACACCTCTACCTCTTAACTTCCCTAGCTTCCTTCAAGTTACAGTCCAAATCCCACTTTCTATAAAAAGATTTTTCCCAAACCCTCTTAATTTTGGGAGCTTTCCTCTATTAATTAGTTCCTATTTACCTTTTATATATTTTTCACATATTTATTTGCTTGTTGCTTGACCCAGTGCTTGGTATATAGTAGATAGTCAATAAATGCTTATTAACTGAAACCAATGATTGATAATTATAATTTCTCCATCCATTATAACCTTTTTAGGTTTTCTTCTTCTTTGTTCCCAATACCTTCTCTTTGCAATGAAGAAGGTAATGTAGGAAGAGGGACTGATCAGCCTTAGTAATCTAGAATTGAAGCACTTTTTTTCTTTATATAATACAGATTTTGATTGCTGGGTTCTTTTATTTTTTTCCATTTTGATCACCCCTCCCCTTCATGATCCAAAGTTAAAGTTTATTTTGCATATTACTATCTTCTCCCCACTTCTACTTCTCATCTCTTGCTTTTCCCTGTTTTTATGCCAAATTTAAAATATTTTCACTACAAACTATTTGTTTGTGTATTTAACCCTTCTTGGTCCAAGGCTAATAGAATGAGTTTCATGAACTCTCCCCTTTTAACCTTCTCTTTATTTATATCTTTTACTTCTCAATTACTCTATGAGAATTAAAAAGTTGTTCCTTCTTTCTCATTTCTTCCCTTTTTACTTCCTCATTTTTCCTCTTTTAGAAGCAATATCTAGAACTAAACCAAGGCTTTGTGTTTGTCTTTCTATAAGTCCTCTCTATTGCTAGAAACCAGTTAGATTCCAAAGAGAAATTTGTCTTCTCCATTTCTTCCATGATCCCCCTACACTCCCTCCATTACCATGCAAGAACATCAATATCATTTAGTTTTTTCCCATTGCTCAAATGTATTTACCTTTTAAAAATTTCCTTGTCTCAATTGTTTTTATTTCAAAGAATCTACCCAACTGTAGCCTTTTTTCAAGGCTATTCAAATATTCTTTATTCTGCAAAAGGTCCATTTTGATCCTATAGAATTATATTTAAGACTTGTAGGTTAAATCATTTCTGATGGAAGACTTTGTCTTTTGCCTTTTAGAACATCTTATTCCAAGAACTTGCAGCATAATCTTTTGTGTGCCTGATTGTAGTTCCTTGATACCTAAACTCTTTTTGCCCCTAATTACATGCAATATTTTTTTCTTTGATCTAGGAGCTCTGGATTTTTTTGCTACAGCACTCCTGGGCGTTTTTAATTTAGAGTTTCTTTCAGGTAACTGGTTGATATCTTATATTTTTACTTTGCCCTCTGGTTCTAATTGATCTGGGCAGTTTTACTTCTCAAAATATGTTATCCAGATTTTTTGTGGTATCATGAATTTCAATTAGTTTAAAATTTTGTTTGTCACATCTGTTGTATTTGCAGATCCCTCATACTATCTTTTAATATTATCTTGTACCACTAATGACTTCTGATTCTGTTTTCATTACTACTTGGCTAATGTTTCCTACTCTTTATTACATGTTACTTAATCCTTGAAAGCTGTTAACTAAATTCTAAATCTATTTTTAAAAATTTTGCTTCATTTTTTTTCTTCACAGTTCTTGTAATCATTATAGCCAAGCTTTTTTTTTTTTTTCTCTGAGGCTTTACTTGAATTTGTTGTGGAATTACTCTCTACTTATGGGTTTACCTCATGGGCTTTTTTCAACCAATAGTATTTATTTACTTATATCTCTAGATTCAGTTTCAGAAATTAAACTTTGTGCTTGGGCCAGACTCCTCTTCCTCTGGACACTTGAATGGGGTAGTCAGGTTGTGGGTGGTGGTATTTTCTCTCTAGTATCAATGTTACTTTTCTGTTATGGATGTGATAATGAGTATACAACCAAAAATTGGATCCATTCCTTTCTATGGTCTTGATAATCCTATATGGATATTATTGATTGCATGACTATCAGGCCTACTATAAGATCCTATTTTATTTATTATGCAGGCCCTGTCTCTTGCTGTGATTTTAGAGCAGTATACCCAGGCACTGTGGTGTCCATCTCCTCTGGAGTATCTCCCGTTAGAGCATCAGCAAGCTTCTTTCACTTTTCTTATGAGGTCTTGGACTGGATGGGGTAGTTTATAGATCATTCTCACTCTTTCTGTCCTTATTTGTTTGTTTGTGCTTTCCATTGTTCCTTTTAGCACATTGTAAAACTCTGAGGGCATGTTTGTAAGAGACCTGGGCTCTCTAGGCACTTTCATGTTATCTTAACTAGAAAATCAAGTCCTTCATTTTTACAGAAGAGGAAATTGAAGTCCAGAGAGGTAAAGTGGTCTTCTGGATTATTTTTATCTGAACTAAATGATTCAGCAAAAGTTATCTTACCAGGGAGTATATATAGACACAGATCAAAACTTCTAAAGCTATATTTATTTTTTATGCAAACACCAAAAATTTTGAAATAGATAAAATAAGAGAAGAGTAGCTTAAAAGGCTAAAAGTGGAATCCTGGGGGAAAAAGTACATTGTTATTAAATGGAGGATCAAATTGTAAAGCATTTTCTGGATCCCTAATTGCTATGTACCAATTTTAATTTGGGGGGATTAATTTAAATTGTTTTACTTTTTTGATTATATATGTATATTAACTTTTTAAATATACATTTCTTGTGAATCATGTTGAGAGAGAAAAATTAGAACACAAGGGAAAAGCTACAAGAGGAAAAAAAAGAGAAAAAATTGAAGATTGAATGTGTTGATTTACATTCGATCTCCATAGCTCTCTTTTTGGATGCAGAAGACATTTTCTATCTACAGTTTATTGGGATTACCTTAGATCACTAAATTGCTGAGAAAAACCAAGTCTTTCATAGTTGATCTCACACAATCTTTCTGTTACTGTGTACAATGTATTCCTGGTTCTGCTTGTTTCGCTTGGCATCCCAGTTTGTGTAAGTCTTTCCAGGCCTTTCTAATATCAGCTTCATTTTTTATACAACATTAATATTCCATAACCTTCATATACCATAACTTATTCAGCCATTCCCCAATTGATGGCTATATACTCAGTTTCCAATTCTTTGCCATCACAAAAAAGAGTTTACCTCCTTTATGATTTCCTTGGGATATAGACCCAGAATCCCAAGGTCAAAGAATATGCACATTTGATAGCCTTTTGGGCATAGTTCCAGATTGCTCTCCAGAATGGTAGATCATTTCACAATTCTACCAACAATGCATTAGTATCCCACTTTTCCCATATCCCTTTCAAAATTTATCATTATCTTTTTCTGTCATCTTAGCCAATCTGAGAGATGTGATGTTATACCTCAAAGTTGTTATAATTTGCATAATCTAATCAATAGTGATTTAGAGCATTTTTTTTCCATTTAACTATAGATGACTAATTTCATCATCTGAAAATTCTTTTTGTATTCTTTGGCCATTTATCATTTGGGAAATGACATGAATTCTAATAAATTTGACACAGTTCTTTATCTTAGAAATGGGGCCTTTATCAGAAACATTGGCTTTAAAATATCTATTTTAATTTAAAGTGGAGTTTCTAAACTTTTGTTGTATCCTAGACCTCTTTATTAATCCGGTGAATCCTATAGACTCATTCTCAGAACAATGTTTTGAAATGCACAAAATACTTGGATTACAAATGAAACCATTTGCTGAAATACAATTATCAATATATATATTTGAAAATCCCCACAAGTTTATGGACTCCAGGTTAAATATTCTTGATAGAAAGGGTAAAAATTCTAATCTAGTAAGAGCTTAGTGTAGATAATCTTCTCCAATTAGACAATACAGCAAAAGAATGGGCGTCTGAGCTACAACAGTGTTTAGGGCATGATATTGCTGCTAGCTTACAGAGAAGTAATGTGGTACAGTAGAAAGTGGATCTGTAAGACCCAAGTTCATATCCTGCTTTTTCTACTGACTACTGTGTGAATTTTGGTTATCTTGGGTTTTAGTTTCTTCAACTGTAAAATAAATGAATTGGACTTTATAACTTCTAAATTCCAGTTACCTTTATTATGACATCTATTTTCATTCCCAATACTTATGAAGAGAATAAGAGAACATGCATTTACAAAATGCTTGTTTTGTGGCAGATACTGTGCTAAGCACTCAGCACAATGTCTGGTACATGATGGGTATTACGTAAATGCTTGTTGACAATGACATTTTAGATTTACATGTTAGTCCCTTTACCAGTGATCTTCAAAATAAGTAAAAACAATAAATAGATAAATAAAAATAAAAAATAAAAAATTCAGAATAAAAAAGTGACATCCATCAAAAAATAAATTCTAAGTTATGGTAGGCCTGAACTGGAATGAAGAGAACATAAGCACCTTCATTTCATTCAGCAGTAGGAAACTAGTGCCTATCAATGTCTTCCCATCTGTCAGACAGCTTCAGCAATAAGGTAACAGTGTAATTCATATGATTGGGATTAACTGACAAGTAGAAAAGGCTCCACTTCCCTAGTCCTTTTCCCTTAAAGAAACAGACTGGTCAGCAGCAGACTCCAAAGCCGACACAGGCTGAGTCAATCTTAACTCAGTCTTGGGGGGGAAAACCCTCAAGATTGTCCATTTTCTAAGGAAAGTGTTTAAGGCAATGGTGCTGTCTCTGAATGATCTAAAATATAAAGGGGAATGGAAAAGAAGCATTTGCGTTCAAGATATTTTTATTAATTGATTGATTCATTAATTAGTTAATTTATCTATCTCTCTATCTATTTATCTATTTATTTATTTTTCTTTTGCATCCATAAAGAAAGGCACTGCTATAATGTGCTGGCCAAAATGAAGATCAGATGGGGAAGTAGATAGTGCCTGGCATAGTATTATTCTTAATGCATATCTGTTGAATCAAATTGAAAGAAGGAAATGAATTGAGAAAAAAGTACACAAAGCATCCTAAATTTTTTGAGAGGAAAGTATAATGCTAGTGATAAAATTGAGGAGGAGAATTATTCTGGAATGGAGTTGGACCAACAATGGGGAACTGATAGCTTAAATGGAAAGGATGGGAACTATGGGACAAAGTTACCACTCAGTCTCAGAATTCATGGTAGAGGAGAAGAAAGTTGGATTTAATTTTAATGCATCTTAAATTTACAGAGAGCAAATTTAATATCACTGGGAAAAGATAGATAATAATTACAAAAGCTAGAATTTAATATAACCTTTTCAGTTTGTAAAGCATTTTACACATTATCTCCTTTCATCCTCACAACAACTCTGTGATGTAAGAGTTATTATTATTTTTATTCCCATTTTATAGATACAAGTAACTTGCCCAGGGTCATACAAAAAATAAGTGTTTAGAAAAGGATTTGAACTCATCTTCCTGATTTCCAAGTCACAGATCTATTATGCCAGGTACAAATCAGTGCAGGACGAAGTTCTCAAGAAGACAGTCACAAACAGAAAGAATTCTACTGAGGAAGAGAAAGGGGAGATGCCTAAGGAAACCAATGTGAATGCAAAGTCTGGTAAAAATGTATAAAAGCATATTTAGACAATGGAGGTAAGGCAGATAATGAAAGATGAGTGTAAAAAATATGTTAAAATGGTGTTAGTAGGGCTAAAGCTCATATTGCTATATTGGCGATGCATATTAGAGATAATATAAAAAACTTTAAAGATTATCCTCCTAAAATGTACTTTTATGCACATTTTAAGATCATGTACTATTCCTTAATAGATACAACTGAAAATAATTTGTTCAATGATTATCAACATCTGATATCTGATTATTGATACCAAGTACTAAAACAGGTGTGCTTGTTGAAGGTGTTCAACACTATTTTGAAGCATGTCTAGTGTTGAATCCAAATAGAAGGATGTCTATAGAGGTTAAGACTATCAATATTATCCTTTTTTTTTTTTTTTTTGCTATATGTCATCCATTTTTCCTAGTAAATTTATTTTTAATACACTTTACTTTATGAATCATGTTGGGAGAGAAAAATCAGAGAAAAAGGGAAAAACCTTGGGAGAGACAAAAAAAAAAAACAGAAGAAAAGAAGTGAACATAGAATGTGTTGATCAATATGATCTTTAATGAATGTGACATTATTCTGACTACATGTAAAATATAGTTTTCATAATCTGATCCACAAGTACTAAATAAAGGTCAGTCTAACAATCTACAGAGGAGAAACCAAATGGATGAAAAAATATTATTTAGTTGGCCCTATAGTAACATATATTTTAAAAATTTTGAATGCACTACAGATAGATAATGAGCTCCACCAAGAAATGAATAGGAAGATGAAAGTGGCTAAATTGTTTTTGGAAATTGTGTAGTACTTTCAGCTTGTAAGCAGCTTCTTTCAGTGAAATTCAGATTTCTAATACTAATCCTTTTCTAGTCATGCCAAATAAAAACAAAATATGTCACAACATAATCTTTTTTTTTCCCCTGAGACAATTGGGGTTAAATGACTTGCCCAGGCTCACATAGCCAAGGAAATGTTAAGTATCTGAGGTCAGATTTGAACTCAGGTCCTCCTGATTTCAGGACTGGTGTTAAATATAAAATGCTACAATGGAAACTCCCCAGATCTAAAAACCAAAGAGGAAACTATTAGTCTATTTGATAGATTTTTTTTAATGGAACATTTAATGAAGAACACTGATATAAGCCACAGAAGACAACAAGGTTTCAATGAGTTAATATCTAAACTTTTGGTAGGAATACCTACAGTCAATTAAAAAAAAAAACATTTACTAAATATGTGCTATGTTTTGTGCATTGGTAATACAGTGTAAAAATGGAAATGCTACACAGACTTATTGAAATTTGTGAAAAAGGAAAAGGAATAAATGAAGGAAAAAGATTGTTGCTTGGAGTAGGAGGAATCATGATAATGTATTGTGATTTTTGCTTTTTTTTCAGATAAGGACAATTATATTTGTTTTTTAGGAATATAGTAAAAATGGTTAATAGCTTAGTAAAATGTAAGAGAAATAAGGAGATAAGAAGAGAGAACCTATCTGCCCTTGATGAGTTCAAGTCACCAAAGACACCTGGCTGGGATGAACTACCTCCTAGGGTTCTGAAAGAACTCGTACTTGTGATTACTGAACTATCCTTAGTGATTTTAAAAAGATAATAGAGTCTGGGAGAGATGCCAGAGAACTGAAGAAAGGCAAATGTGGCAATTTTCAAAAAGGTGAAGAGAGCAAAACCTGCAGATTTTAGACAGATGAGCTTGAATTCCATTCCTGGCAAAATTCTAGTACAATTATTAAGGATATGATTAAAGGATAACTAGGAAAGAAATCATAAACATTCAAAATTGCTTCTTCAAAAACAGATCACACCAGACTGACCTTACTGCATTTGTTTTAAATAAAGATAATAAACCAGTATATAAGAGAATGATGGAGTTATGTTTAAATTTTTAGTACAGAATTTGACAAAGTCATATAAGCTATCCTTGTAGACAAGGTTGAGAGGGATAAGATAGATTGAAGGTGGATTATTACAAACTAGTGGGAGGCTCAAAATCTTTATAACGAGGTATATAGTGGCATGCCTCAGGTAACTGTCCTTGGTCCTGAAATACTTAATATTTTTGTCAGTGATTTGGAAAAAGACACAAATAACATGCATGTCAAATTGTACATGATGCAAATCTAGGAGGAAGAGCTAATTTTTAGGAAGATATAGCCAGGATCCCAAAAGAATTAAAAGGCCGAAGTAATGAACTAAATAAGAACACATTTAATAGAGGTAAAAATAAAGTTTTTGGATAGAAAATGAGCTTCAAGAAGACATATGGAATAGTTAAGTAAATAATCATCTGAAAATGATTTAGCCCCAGAGACTCAACAAAGCAACTAGTAATAACTTCTGTAAAATAACAGAATATAATCTATCAATAACGTTTCTATTCAATAAAAATAAAATACTGTTTAGGTAAAAGTAATAGAAAGGGAAATCTCACTTAAAATAACTAAAAATACAAAATATATCTGAGAGTCAGTCTCTCAAGGTATCTTTAAGACAAAAATATGTTACAATTATTTTCAAGAAATAAATAACAACTTAAATAATTGAAGAGATATTCATTGCTGGTGTTTGAGCTATACTAACAATATACAATATACAATAAAAACTTTTTTTTTAACAAGGCAATTGGCATTAAATGATTTACTCAGAGTCACATATCTAGTAAGTATACATTTCTAAAGGCCATATTTAAACTCAAGTCCTCCTGACTCCAGGGCCAGTGCTACCTAGCAGTTCCAAAAATTCTAAAAGTTAAGCAAAATAATGAAAAAAATAGGAATGAAGCACTTGCCAATGTCAAATTTTATCTTTTAAAGCAGTAATCATCAAAAGTGTTTTGTACTACTCTAAAAAAGCAATAGAAAAAGCGATCATTGGGGCAGTCTAGATGAGGAAGAGTCAGAAATTTTAAATCAACAGCTTAGCATTCAATAAAATCAGAACATAAATTCCTTTGGGGAAGAATGCCCTATTTGACAAAAAAAATTCTGGAAAAAATGGAAAGCAGTTTGGGAGAAATTCAGTTTAAATGAACATCTTATACAAAATAGATACATGATCTGAATACCACAGAGTAGTAAAAAAGAATAAGATCAGATGTCTTTCACTGCTCTGGCTGTGAAGAGAATTCTTAGTCAAACAGGGATAGAAAGAATAACAAATTATAAAATAATTTCAATTAAATAAAACTGAAAAAAACTTATTCAAAACAAAGGTAGTAGGGATTTAAAAGGGAGCTGTCAAATGGCATAAAAACAAATTCAAATAAAATATCTCTGATTAGGACCTGATATCTAAGATACATAGTAAGTTCATGAATTATATAAAGCCAAGAGCCATTTCTCAATGGTAGTTTTCAAAAACATCATAAAAATTATTAACAACTATATAAATCATTAATATAAAGCAGTACAGATAAGCATAATACAAATAATGCAAATCAAAATATCTATGAAGTTTTGCTCATAACTAGCAAATTGGCACAAGTGGACATAGTGTTTGAGAGACTGTAGAAAAGTCACAGAAATATCCTGTTGTGTCCCAACCATTCTAGAGCTCAATTTGGAAATAAGAGAAAAAAAATAGCTAAAATATCCATGTTCTTTAATGTAGAGATTCTACAACTAAACATATATTCTAAAGGGATTGAACATAGAAAGAAAAGTCTCATATATAAGCAATACACACACACACACACACACACACACACACACACACACATTATTTGTATATATGTACATATATCCAAACACTACTTGTGGTTACAAATAACTGGAAACACTAGATATCTATTAATTAAGAGAATTGATAAATTGTGGTATATGACTGTTATGGAATATTATAGTTCCATAAGAAATGACAAATATGAAGATTCAAAGGAGCACAGGAGAATTACATGAACTGATTCTGAATAAAGGAAGCACAATCAGAAAAAGCACAATAACTATAATAATTTAAATGAAAAGAATAGCATTGCTTTGTAATTATGATAGTCAAGCTTGGCTCCTGAATAGAGTAGAGAAAATGTATATATCTTCTCTTTTTCTAAATAGGGGCTTTTGAGTATGAACTATTACAAGTACTATCAGATGTCAGGTGTTGGTTGGTGGTGAATTGTTCCTCCTCCTTTTGTTTTTTTATCATTTTATTCTTTGTTTTAAGGTTTTGCTGGGTAGCAGAAAAGGGGAAGGTTGTGTACCATAAGTGCCTTGAGAACAGTACTTGACCCATTCTTTTAATACATGTTTATTGACTGATTTATTCATTGATATAAAAATAAAATGTCAGCCATATAAACTTAAACAAATTTAGGTTTTATTTTGTTTTTTCAAATCTATTAAGGTATATAGTAAATACAATTTATGTATACAAATACATATAGTTATTTTGCTTCACAAGAAAAATCGGACTTAAAAATAAGGTAAAAATAACCCGAGAAAGAAATAAAAAAATGCAAGCAGACAAAAACAGAGGGAGTGGAAATGCTATGTTGTGGTTCACACTTATTTCCCATAGTTCTTTCCCTGGGTGTAGCTGCTTCTCTTCATTATTGAACAAATGGAACTTATCTGATTCATCTCATTGAAGAGATGCCACATCCATCAGAATTGATCATCATATAGTATTGTTGAAATATATAATGATCAGTATTAGTTCATGTAAGTCTCTCCAGGCCTTTCTGAAATCATCCTGATGGTCATTTCTTACAGAACAACAATATTCCATAATATTCATATAGCACAATTTATTCAGCCATTCTCCAATTGATAGATATCCATTCAATTTCCAGTTTCTAGCCACTACAAAAAGGGCTGCCACAAACATTTTGCCACATACATGTCTCTTTCCCTTCTTTAAGATCTCTCTGGGATATAGAACCAGTAGTAACACTGCTGGATCAAAGGCTATGTATAGTTTGATAACGTTTTGAGCATAGCTCCAAATTGTTCTCCAGAATGATTGGATGCATTCACAATTCCACCAACAATGTATCAGTGTCCCAGTTTTCCCACATCCCCTCCATCATTCAGCATTATCTTTTCCTGTCATCTTAGCCAATCTGAGAGGTGTTTACTGGTATCTCAGAGTTGTCTTAAGTTGCATTTCTCTGATTCATAATGATTTGGAGCATCTTTTCATATGGCTAGAAATAGTTTCAATTTCTTCATCTGAAAATTTCCTGTTCATATCCTTTGACCATTTATCAATTGGAGAATGGTTTGATTTCTTATAAATTACAGTCAATTCTTTATATATTTTGGAAATGAGGCCTTTATTAGGACCTTATAAGAACTGTTTTCCCAGTTTATTGCTTTCCTTCTAATCTTGTCTGCATTCATTTTGTTTGTACAAAAGCTTTTTAACTTGATATAATCAAAATTTTATATTTTGTGATCAATAATGATCTCTAGTTCTTCTTTGGTTATAAATTCCCTCCTCCTCCAGAGGTCTGAGAGGTAAACTATTCTATATTCTTCTAATTTATTTATAATCTCATTTTTTTATTATTATATCTTTTTGTTTACAAAATATATGCATGGGTAATTTTTCAGCATTGATAATTGCAAAACATTTTGTTCCAACTTTTCTCCTCCTTCTCCCCACCCCTTCCCCCAGATGGTAGGTTGATCAATACATGTTATATATGTTAAACTATAAGTTAAATACCATATACGTATACATGTCCAAACAGTTATTTTATTGTACAAAAAGAATTGGACTTTGAAATAGTGTACAATTAGCCTGTGAAGGAAATCAAAAGTGCAGGTGGATAAAAATAGAGGGATTGGGAATTCTATGCACTGGTTCATAGTCATCTCCCAGAGTTCTTTCACTGGGTGTAGCTGGTTCAACTCATTACTGCTCTATTGGAACTGATTTGGTTTATCTCATTGTTGAAGAGGGCCACATCCATCAGAATTGATGATCATACAGTATTGTTGTTGAAATATATGATGAAGATCATGTTGAAGTATGATCTCCTGGTCCTGCTCATTTCACTCAGCCTCAGTTCGTGTAAGTCTCTTCAGCCCTTTCTGAAATCATCCTGTTGGTCATTTCTTACAGAACAATAATATTCCATAATATTCATATGCCACAATTTATTCAGCCATTCTCCAATTGATGGGCATCCACTCAATCTCCAGTTTCTGGCCACTACAAAGAAGGCTGCCATAAACATTCTTGCACATACATGTCTCTTTCCCTTCTTTAAAATTTCTTTGGGATATAAGCCCAGTAATAACACTGCTGGGTCAAAGGTTATGCACAGTTTAATAACTTTTTGAGCATAGTTCCAAATTGCTCTCCAGAATGGCTGGATGTATTCACAATTCCACCAACAATGTATCAGTGTCCCAGTTTTCCCACATCCCCTCCAATATTCTGCATTATCTTTCCCTGTCATTCTAGCCAATCTGACAGGTGTGTAGTGGTATCCAGAGTTGTCTTAATTTGTATTTCTCTGATTCATAATGATTTGGATTATCTTTTCATATGGCTAGATATAGTTTCAATTTCTTCGTCTGAGAATTGTCTATCATATCCTTTGACCCTTTATCAATTGGAGAATGGCTTGATTTCTTATAGAGTCAATTCTCTATATATTTTGGAAATGAGGCCTTTATCAGAACCATTGACTGTAAAAATGTTTTCCCATTTTATTGCTTCCCTTCTAATCTTGTTTGGATTAGTTTTGTTTGAACAAAAACTTTCAATTTGATATAATCAAAATTTTCTATTTTGTGGACAATAGTGATCTCTAGTTCTTCTTTGGTCATAAATTCCTTCCTCTTCCACAGGTCTGAGAGGTAAACTATCCTATGTTCTCCTAATTTATTCATAATCTTATTCTTTATGCCTAGATCATGAACCCATTTTGACCTTATCTTGATATACAGTATTAAGTGTGGGTCAGTGCCTGGTTTCTGCCATACTAAATTTCCAATTTTCCCAGCAGTTTTTGTCAAACATTGAATTCTTATCCCAAAAGCTGGAGTCTTTGGGTTTGACAAACATTAGATTATTAAAGTTATTGACTATTTTGTCCTGTGAACCTAACCTATTTCACTAGTCTTTTTCTTAGCCAATATCAAATGGTTTTGTTGACTGCTGCTTTATAATATAGTTTTAGATCTGGTATGGCTAAGCCAGCTTCATTTGATTTTTCTTTTCATTAGTTCCCTTGAGAGACTTGACCTTTTGCTCTTCCAGATGAATTTTGTTGTTATTTTTTCTAGGTCATTAAAATAATTTTTGGGAGTCTGATTGGTATAGCACTAAATAAATATATTAGTTTATTTTTTATTTTTTTATTTTTATTTTATGTATTTATTTTATTTTATTTTTTATTTTTGCTCAACTTATCCAAGAACACTTAATATTTTCCCAATTGGTTAGCTCTGACTTTATTTGTGTGGAAAGCATTTTATAGTTTTGCTCATATAGTTCCTGACTTTCTCTTGGTAGATAGATTCCTAAATATTTTATACTATCAGCAATTACTTTAAATAGAATTTCTCTTTGTAACTCTAACTTTTGGATTTTGTTAGTGATATATAAGAATGCTGATGATTTATGTGGGTTTATTTTATATCGTGCAACTTTCTTAAAGTTGTGGATTATTTCTGATAGCTTTTTTAGTAGATTTTCTGGGCTTTCTCTAAGTATACCATCATATCATCTGCAAAGAGTGATAATTTGGTTTCCTCATCACCTACTCTAATTCCTTTAATCTCTTTCTCAACTCTTATTGCCAAAGCTAGCATTTCTAATACAATATTGAATAGTAATAGTGATAGTGAGCAACCTTGTTTCACTCCTGATCTTACTGGAAATGGTTCCAGTTTATCCCCATTACATATGATGCTTACTGACAGTTTTAAATAGATGCTCTTGACTATTTTAAGGAAAAGTCCATTTATTCCTATACTCTCAAGTGTTTTTAATAGGAATGGATGTTGGATTTTATCAAATGCTTTTTCTGCATCTATTGAGATGATCATATGGTTTTTGTTAATTTAATTATTGATATAGTCAATTATGTTAATAATTTTCCTAATATTGAACCAGCCCTGCATTCTTGGTATAAATATTACTTGGTTGTGGTGTATTATCCTGGAGATGATTTTTTGTAATCTTTTTGCTAATATTTTATTTAAGATTTTTGCATCAATATTCATTAGGGAGATTGGTCTATAATTTTCTTTCTCTGTTTTCATTTTACCTGGTTTAGGTATCAATACCATGTCTGTGTCATAAAAGGAATTTAATAGGAATCCTTCAATCCCTATTTTTTCAAATAGTTTATATAACATTGGAGTTAATTATTCTTTATATGTTTGGTAGAATTCACATGTAAATCCGTCTGGTCTTGGGGATTTTTTTCTTAGGGAGTTGATTAATAGCTTGCTCTATTTTTTTTTTTCTAAAATGGGAGCAATTTACTTACTCCTTTGTTAATCTGGGCAGCCTATATTTTTGAAGGTAGTCATCCATTTCACTTAGGTTATCAAATTTATTGGCATAAAGTTTTCTTTATTATTATTGCTGAAATTTCCTCTTCATTGGTGGAAAAGTCTCCCTTTTCATTTTTAAAACTAACAATTTGATTTTCCTCTTTCCTTTTTCTAATCAAATTTACCAAAGATTTATCTATTTTGTTAGTTTTATCACAAAACCAACTTTTAGTTTTATTTATTAATTCAACAGTTTTTTTTTTTACTTTCAATTTTATTAATTTCTCCTTTTAAATTTAGAATTTAGAATTGTTAGTATTTGATTGGATGTTTTTAATTTGGTCTTTTTCTAGCTTTGTAAGTTGCAAGACCAATCCATTGATCTTCTCTTTCTCTATTTTATTCAAGTAAGCCTCTAGAGATATAAAATTTCCCCTTATTAAATTGCTTTGGCTGCATTCCACAAATTTTGATATGATGTCTCATCATTGTAATTATCTTGAGTGAAATTATTAATTGTGTCTATAATTTGCTGTTTTACCCAATCATTCTTTAGTATGAGATTATTCAGTTTCCAATTACTTTTTGAACTATTTACTCTTAGTTTTTTCTTGAATGTAGTTTTTATTGCATCGTGATCTGAAAAGAATGCATTTACTATTTCTGCCTTTCTGCATTTAATTTTGAGGTCTTTATGTCCTAATGTATGGTCAATTTTTCTATAGGTTCTAAGTACTGCTGAGAAGAAAGTATACTCCTTTCTGTCACCATTCAGTTTTCTCCAGAGTTCTATCATACCTAATTTTTCTAATATTCTATTTACCTCTTTAATTTCTTTCTTATTTTTTTTTTTTTTTGTGATTTGATTTATCTAAATCTGAGAGTGCAAGATTGAGATCTCCCACTATTATAGTTTTGCTGTTTATTTCTTCTTGCAACTGTCTTAACTTCTTCTTTAGGAATTTAGATGTTATACCATTTGGTGCATATATGTTTAGTATTGATATTGCTTCATTGTCTATGCTACCCTTTAGCAAGATATAATTTCCTTCCTTATTTCTTTCAATTAGATCAGTTTTTGCTTTTGCTTGATCTGCGATAAGGATGGCTACATCTGCTTTTTTCACTTCACCTGAAGCATAATAGATTCTGATTCAGCTTTTTATTTTTACTCTGTATGCATCTCCCTGCTCTAAATGTATTTCATGTAAACAACATATTATAGGATTCTGGCTTTTGATCCAGTCTGCTATCTGTCTTCACTTTATAGGAGAGTTCATCCCATTCACAATTTCGGTTAAAACTACTAATTCTGCATTTCCTGCCATCTTATTATCCCCAGATTATACTTTTCTTTTTCTTTCCTCCCTTATCCTCCTTCCCAGTATTGAACTTATGGGTGTGACTTGCCTCATGCAGCTTTCCCCCTTTAGATCTCTCCCACTCCTTTTGAGTCCCTCCCCCTTTCTTATACCTTTCCCTTATTTTTTCTGTATTCCCTTCTATTTAGCCTACTCTTTTCCTTTTCCCTTTTCCTCTTCCACTGTTTAATGAGGTGAGAGAAGTTTCTTTGTAAACCAAATATGTCTAATATTTTCTCTTTGAGCCAATTCTGATGAGAGTAAGATTCACACAATGTTCCTCTCCCTCCCTTGATTCCCTCAGATATGATAGGTTTCCTTTGCCTCTTTGGGATGTAATTTCCCTCTTTTTATCTCCCCTTTTTCCCTTTTTCTGATACAATCCCCTTTCCACGTCTACTTCCATTTTTAAAATATTATAACAGTAAAATCAAATTATACATGCACTCTTTATGTATGCCCATAACAGAAATATAGTTTTCAAGAGTTCTTTTTAACTTTTATGCTTCTCTTGAGTCCTATATTTGCAGGTCAATTTTTTTGTTTAGCCTGGCTTTTTCATTAGGAATAAATGGAAATCACCTGTTTCACTGAATGTCCATCTTCTTCCCTGGAAGAAAATGCTCAGCTTAGCTCAGTAATTTATTCTTGGCTGCATTCCAAGTCCAGGCCCTTCAATCCTTTAATGTAGAAGCTGCTAGATCCTGTGTGATCCTCATTGTGGCTCCTTAGTATTTGAATTGTTTTTTTCTGGCTGCTTGTGATTTTTTCCCCCTTAGTCTGATAGTACTGAAATTTAGCCACAATATTCTTTGGAGTTTTTATTTTGGAGTCTCAGAAGGTGTTCCATGAATTCTTTCAATGCCTATTTTACCTTCTGATTCTATTAGATCTGGGCAGTTCTCTTTGAAGATTTTCTGTAAAATGGTGTCTAAGCTCTTTTTTTCCATCATAATTTTCAGGAAGTTCCATAATCCTCAGATTATCTCTCCTAGATCTATTTTCCAGATCTGTTGTTTTCCCAAGGAGATATTTAACATTTTTTCTATTTTTTTGTTTGTTTTGCTTGAGTGATTCTTGATATCTCAATGAATCATTCATTTCTATTGTTCAGTTCTCTTTTTTTAATGAATTATTTTTTCATTTACTTTTTTTATTTTACTTCTTTTTGTATTTGTCTAATTGAGTTTTTAAATGAGTTGTTTTGCTTTATGGAATTTTTCCCCATTTCACCAATTTTTTTTTAATGAGTTATTTTCTTTTTCCAATTCACAAATCCTACTTTCCTGGGAGTTCTTTACATTTTCCAATTCACTAATTCTGTTTCCCTGAGAGTTCTTTACCTTTTCCACTTCACATTTCAGGAAGGTCTTTTCTTTTTCCACTTTATCAAATCTTTCTTTTAATGAGTTTTATGCCTGTTTCTTACTCTCTTGCAGAGCTTCTCTTTCCTTTCCCCATTTTTCTTCTAGCTCTTTAAAAAAATATTTTATAATTTCTTCTAGGAGAGCCTTGTGTGATGGGAACCAATTTGTACCCCCTTTGGGGTTTTGTCTGGAGACTGTCTGTTATTAGTTTCCTCAAGGTTGGAAATCTGCTCTCTTCCTGTATAGAAGCTATCTATAATTACAGTTCGCTTGGCTTTTTACTAATTTTAAAAAATTCCTTGGGGGCTGCCTTCAGAGCAAGAAGGTTCTCAGCTTCCTTTACAGAACAGGGATAGATGGACAGTATCTGTCCTGCCAACAGGCTGTGAAGACTGGCCATACTGCAGTAGTGTGTCACTGCCCTGGGAAGAGAACCACTGTGCAGAACAGTGGATGCCTTGGGATGAGTGGCTGAGCAGCAAAAGTGTGACTGCCCTGGGCAGAGCCCCATGCTGTGGACTGCGGGTGCTCTCTGCACTGTGGTTGTCCTGAGTGACTCCCAGTGCTGGGTGAGTATGGCCAGGTCCTGTTAAATTCTGGCATTTTGAGGTACACTTTACCTTTGGTGTCTGTATAACTTCTCTGCTGATCTACTGCTTTGCAACCAAAGCAGAGCAACCAACCTGTGATAGAGTCCTCCCTGCAAATTCTGCACCTGCAGAGACTTTCCCCCTCCTCCCCCCACTCCCCCACTAGCCTGCTCAGTGTGTGCTAGCCTACGTGTTCTGTTTCCCTGTTTGTCCTGGGTTCCTCCTGCCAGATCAAGATGGACCTTTTCTGGCAATCTTCCAAGTTATCTTAGTCTGGTAATTTGTTGTACTCCCAATATTCATGGATTCTACTAGTCAAGCACTATTTCAGAGGCTGAATTTGTAATCAGTAAGTGAGGGTAGAAGGAATCTCAGAATGAAGCATCTGTCCTCTCTGCCATCTTGGCTCCACCCCCAGAACTCATCCACAAATTTACACTTTAAAAAATTATCTCGAAAGTTTAATATACTGGAAGTTCAATATGAATCAATAGAGTAACATCCAATTTAAAAAGACCACATTAAGTAAGACATTGTATTTGGAATATGAGAAATCTACTCTGCAATGTATTAATGAGCTTACTAGACTCTAAAACTGTTAGGGGGCCAAATCCCAGGAACTGGAAAGAGTGTGTCTGTACTCCAAATCTCAGAAAATACACAACTTTACTTTAAAAAAAGAAAGTTTTAATGGAAACTGTGATGGGATATATATATATATATATAATTTATGGAATAAAATAATAAGCATTTCCATAACATGGTACAATAAAAGCCATGGTTGCTCACAAAATTGCAGATTTTCTATGCATAACTGGCTATTCCTTTCAAATATACAATAGGTTTATTATTATTTTTTCTTTTTTTCTTCCCACACTCTTCCCAATTCTCTCCTGGCCCTAGAGATGGACATCATTAGACACAAATAGATGTGTGTGTGTAAAAGTGTTCCATAATGTTTTTATTGTTGCTTTCTTTGGATGCAGATACCATCTTTCTATGTATGTCCATTATAGTCAATTTGGGTATTTTTAAATGACTTATTTGTTCAAAGTCTTTCTTAAAACAATATTGCTATTACAATAAGAAATTTCTCTTGGTTCTTGGTACATTTCATTCTTTATTATTTCATGCAAGTCTTCCCATTTTTTCCTAAAATCACTGAGCTCATCTCTTATCAGACAGTATTTCATTACAACCACATTCTACAACTTGATCATCCATTTCCAAATTGATGGGTCTCCCTGTAATTTCCAGTTTTTTGCTACCACAGAGAGAGATGCTATAAACATTTTAGAACATATGAACTCTTTTTCTTTTGCCCCAATCATATTTGGAAGTAGCCCAAGTAGTGATATCACTATGTTTAAGGGCATAAGGACTTAGTTTAATAACTCTTTGAGCATAATGCCAGGTTGCTCTCCAGTAATGATCGACACAGTTCACGATTCCACCAACAATGAATTAGTGAAATTAGGTCAGTTTTTCCTTAAAAAGTGTTGAAAGCACAGTGGAGACTTAATTAGCACAGGGAACTAAAAGTTCTTACTGTTGACATCATTTTCTAGTTACCCTAGAGCAAACTAAAATAAGTAAATAAATAATTAACACATACATTTGTTAAAAAAAAAGAAAAAAAAAGATTCACCTCCATTCAAATATTCACAAATTTCTGTGATGTAATCAAAATAATGCCTCATAGCTGCAATCAATACTTTTATTCTTTTGTGTTTGACAATCTATCCCATTCTCCACAGATTGTGTTCCAAAACTCAGTTCTCTTCAAGTTACTTGCTCAGAGTCCACTTTGCCCAACCATTCATCAGAAGACCTCATCTCACATTTCACTTAAGAAATTGAAGCAATCTCTGACAAAGTTCCTCATTTCCCTCTTTAACCTCCTTGCTCAATTTTGCTAATTAGCAGATTGTTGAAAAAAATTATCTCAGAGTGGATTTATCTATTAAAAAATCTTGACTAATTATATTCATGAAAGGCAACAGAACTGGAGAAGACTCTTTAGAGCTACATTTTGCTTTACTGGATCAAATGCTTAATAAATTTAAGCAACAAGCACATAGTCATTTTGTATCTCCTTACTCCTCAGTTAGTTATGTGATTGTGAACATCACATTCTCTACTAGTGTTTATTTGTTCTATTTTCCAATTTATCCAGTGAAATTCTTAATGTGTACATAGGCTATTATAATAAAGACTAATAGATTTTACAAATTCTCTTTCATAGAATCAGTGTTAGAAGGGTTTTTTCAGTCATCTAGTCCAAAATAACTGAATGAGAATCTCCTCTTTAATAGACTAGACAGGTAATTATCTCAGGTCAGCTCAAAGACCTTGACTGAGATGGAATATAGTACCTCATGAGGTACATTTGGACAGTTCTAATTGTTAGGAAGTTTTCCCCAACTTCAAATTATGTTTAATCTCTCTATCTCTTTGCAGTTATTATTCCTAGCTCTGTTTTCTGGGGTTAAACAGAAGAAGTGTAGTTTATATGGCAGTCCTGCAGAGACTTAGGCATAAGGGTCATTTTTCCCTCCCGCCTCTTCTAACCTTCTCTTCCCCAGGCTAAACAGTGAGAACCATAACTAAGAATTCTTGTATGCAGGACCAGTTAAGAGGTCAGGGAATAGGAGATAGATAAATAGGAGATAACTTGCCTTTGGACACATGGCTTTATAGGGAAAGAAAGACTAGGATATCTCCCTGTTGTGCAAAAAAAACTCTGACAGTAGCTATCATTCATATAGTACTTCAAGGTTTATAATTTTATTATAATCTATAATAAAAAGTGTATTATTAACACTTTTTAAACTTAAGTCTAGGCAATCAACAAAAAATAATTCAAGCCCTGATTTATAGAGCTTGCCAATTTCTGAGGTGAAAATGTTCATCTGAAAATTTAACAATCAGCTCTTTCAAGTTTGTTTGAATTTGCTGTTACAATTCATCCCTGTCTATAGGCTTCAGTTTCTCAGTTATAAAATTGAGTGCTTTGATTTAATAGTCTCTAGGCTCTAATTTCATTATCTAATAGTTACTACTGCCTTCACAATTTTAATTGATATTAGTTTCACAAAAAGGAAGCCAGAAAAATATCACTTGAGCCAACAGCACGATTTCCTTGCCAAAGGGACAGACATGACAGTCAGGAGCAATGGGCATTTAGAATAAAACCTCATTTGCAAGACATTATTGAGAGAACAGTGGAATGTTATGAAAAGGATTGGCTCACACAACAGTAAAGGATGGTCAAGAAAATAATGAGTCTGAAGAAAACTTGTCATAAAATCCAATTAAGTCAGATTGTTCTAGAATGTCTTAAAGGTGAAACTGGAAAACAAACAATAAATGAAACATACCTTTCAGCATTTCCATGCCAATTTATTTTCATCATTGATGAGAGTAGAGACTTTACATTTGTACTTTAACCCCTTAGAACTCAAGATGTTATATCCTGGAAGCCTGGAAGACTAACTGCCTCACTCTAGGTACAAAGAGAAGAAATCTTTGCTGAAGGTAATACAAATTTGAAAACAAAGATTTAGTTTTCAAGAATTCTCATTGAGGGGAAGATATTGAATGATAAGAAAGAATTATAGATATTATTATCAAAAAATGACAAAGACATGAAAAGATAACTATTTTTTCACTTCTTTTGTATCTTTATAAAATATTCCTAAGCATGATCTGCATAGAAGTATAATAAAGAAACCGAGTGTGTTCTGTAAACAATTTTCTATAGCAAGACACATCTTCACAGTTGTATAATTGACTGAAAAATGCAGGGAATATGTCATCCCAATTTGTTTACTGTACAATTTATGTTTGACTCAGCAGAATAAAATAGGACTTTAAAGGGTTTTCTTCCAAAAAACTTTGTTTTCTCTATCAAACTAGGCAAAAATTGGAGCTATAAGTGTAACATATGTAAAATTCAGTATCAGCAATTTGGGTACCTAGCACATAGCTAAACCTTAGAGCTCTAGAACTAATCCAGGAATATGAGCAGGTACTTAGCAATTGCTATATAGCTCATGAGTTTCAATCAGCATGCTTTCTCCATGATTATCAATTGTAATCAATTAGTTTGGCCAACTTAACTAGCTTTTAGTAAGAGGTATTTACCAATATGGTATAATACTATTAATAATAACATTTACCATTTACATAGTACTTTAAGCTCTTTACAAATATTATCTCATTTTATCTTTACAACTCCAGGAAGTAGGTGCTATTTCTGCTGGGGACTGTGTAGATTCTTGAAGTTGCCTTTCTTTGTGTGTCATTTTTCCTTGGCTCCTACTGTAGATACTTCAGTAGCTCTCCAAGAAGCACTGATAGGACTGGGATGTCAATTAAAATGTTCAAATCTTCTAGCCCTCTGAAGTTCACAGGGTCGTTCTCTAGTCAAAGAATGGGAGATGGGGAGAGACTGAGACCAGGACCAAGAGTGTTTTGGTTAGAGATTTGTTTAGAACTTCTCTCTCCTGACTAGCCAATTGTTTGAATCTCAGATTCCAAACTATTTAGCTGGTTCTATTCATAAGGGTGTGACCAAGTACTCAACAAATCCAAACAAATTTACTCCTACACTTGAATTGATACCAAGTCAACAAGTATTTATTAAACAGTTTTGCTATCCTCAGGATCTAATAATATATTACTTGGGGCATAGTAGCTGCTTATTGAATTGAATAAAAGATAAAATCCAGGAAATGTTAAGTAAGAGAAGATGAGTCAGATATGCAGCAATAGATAATAGATGGAGAACATGACATGCATTGTTGCTTGCAGAATGTGGGGGGAAAAACCCAACTACAGAAAATGCTATTGGGTAGACCTTCTGGGGAGAAAATTGATTGGAGGATCTGGGACAAGAATGGCATAGGAAGAAAAATCATGGATAGATTGTGATTTGCTGTACTACTGGAAAAAGTAGCTACATCAGTGAGATAATAAAATGATTGATACATATCATCATTATCATCATTTTTTAACAGTTGTAGTCTACATACATATTATTGTCCTGATTTTTTAAAAATTCAGTATCACTTCATACAAGTCTTTGGTATTTCTTCATTTTTTCCCCCTATTTGTCTTAATCTATTATGTTCACATACCATGCAGTTCATTAACTCATTTCTATCCATCAGACACATGGGTTGTTTCCAGTTTTCTACCAACAAATGAATTTTACTATTATTCATTATTTTTGCCCATTGAATGGGTATAAGCAAATATTACAGAACTGCAATTTAAATAGCAATTCTCTGACTATTAGTCTCTCTTTAAATTTCTTAATACATTGTCTGTTTCTCTACTAGTCTTGTCACTTATTTGTGTGTGTATCCACCCTCCATTTCCCAATCCCCATTAATAGACCATAGGTACTATGAGAGGAGACACTGTTTGTTTTTCATCCTTATATTTCCAATGCCTAGCACAGTCCCCTGAACATAATAGGTGCTTAATAAATGTTATTGCAACTGAATTGTGTTTGCCTCAATTATCCTTCTTTTTCTTGGATGTTATGAAGAACAGCAGTTGAGGTCCCACTTCCAGAAATGCCCCACGACTCCAAAATTGTAATTTTGGAACAGAAATATTTCACTGTTTTATTATCTATCTTTAAAAAAGCTAGAGGGAGAAGGGAAAACAAAGTTTTATTTCTAAAAGTTAATCCTGTCACAGTGACATAATTTTATGTGAAACTTTAAAATGATAATAACTGACATTTGTATACCATATTAAGGCTTGCAAAGTATTTGATATTCATTTGATCCTTGCAATAACTTTGTGAAATAAGCTATTCATAGCTTCATTTTTTTTCCTAAGGTAATCGGAGTTAAATGATTTGTCCAAGGTCACACAGATAAGCCGTGGTAAGTGTCTGAGTTCAGATTTGAACTCAGGTCTTCCTGACTTTAGGGCTGGTGCTCTATCCACTGCACCATCTAGTTGCCCCTAATATCTTCATGTTAAAGGGAGGAAACCGGTTTGTAGAGGGTAAATTATTTACCTGTAACCATATAGTTAGGAATGTCAAAAGTTAGATTCTAACAGATTTCTCTCCTGTCTTAACATCCAATATACTTTAAAACACCTCCAAAACTTTTAGATTTCTCTCTAGGTCCTCCCTAGTCTTCAGTTTCTTCAACTATAAAATGAGAGATACAAATTTAAGCCAAGTCCATCAGTCTTTAAGCAATAGGTACAGTTCCCCCCCCCCTCTACCAATTGGGGAGATTTGTCAAAGGAA
Source organism: Antechinus flavipes (assembly GCF_016432865.1). Lineage (NCBI taxonomy): Eukaryota > Metazoa > Chordata > Mammalia > Dasyuromorphia > Dasyuridae > Antechinus > Antechinus flavipes. The sequence continues at coordinate 321,282,269 of NC_067398.1, forward strand.
TAGAAATCAGCTTTGGAGTTAGATTAAGACTCCAGCCTGAGACTGTTCAAGAACTGAGTAAATATATACTGTATTTAGCCCTTGAATATAGAAGCAGAACACTGCTGCCTGATACCTGAAGTAGTACTTTCTACATTTGCATTTTGCTATTTGTTTTTGTATATTCTGCCTCCTTAAGCACTTTTCCCCCTCTGAAGCAGGCTATATAAAGCTCATGTTGAGTTCAACAACAAAATCTTTTAATGAAGAAATATTTTCAAACATCATTGATAGTCCTTTTTTTTTTTTTTCTTATTTGCATAGTGAACTTTTTTTGGGGGGAAATGTCAGGGTAAACTATTTCACATTAAGTTTTAAAATTTAAAGGGGAAAAACTTTTCCTTTTTTTAAAAAAAGAAATCACACAGAATGCACAAATTTCATTTTACTTGATATATATCCTTAACAATACAGCCATTCAAAGGGCCATGAACTTGCTGTCCCCAGAAAACAACTGTTACCATGTAACAAGCTCTCTTAGGGTAATAGGGATGATTGATTTTATTTTGAAAAGAATATCCTCTTTCTACTTCTTTCCCATGTCTTTCCCCACACCAATTTAGTGTGGGGAAAAACAGAACTCAGCTATACAGTAGGAAAAATACTCTGTCTACACTAAACCAATCAATATACACTAAACAAAATTCCTCAATTATGTATGATGATGTGGTTAACTCTTAATTGTAAATCGTTTACTTACTGATAGAATTACTGATTACTTACTGATACTGACAATTACTTAAAATGAAGCAATGCAAGAATAACTAATATATTGCAACTAACCCATAAATCTGGGTCACACTTTCCCATCAATACATACAATATCCATGGTGGGATAGTAGGCAAATACCTATAGAAATCCAGTAGGAACACATATGAGTAAAAATAACCCATGTGATTAAGGAAATTCAGACTTCAGGCCTTTATGTCTTTGGTTCTTTCATGAACCATCTGAATCACAAAACTCTGCTTCTTTTTTAACTACTCCTTTTCTGGTCTTTTCTCAAAATGATGAAGCAGTGGCAAGCTTTTTAAACTCATAATCACCCTGAAAAGGATTTTGAGGTATTGCTATTATATTATAGTGACAAGGAGTTCCCTTAAGCCAGAGAAGAACAGAGCTCTTCAGGTTAGCTCTTGGGAAATGCAGAGAAATTCAGACAACTCTTCTTTCAACCAAATGTAAATTGTTCAATAAACTTCTTGTAACACTACAACAGAACTCATAGAAAAATTTGTGTTAGGTCTCTAGGCAATGCAAACAAACCCAGCAAGTTCTTCTCTTAAAAGGATGATGAACCAGCCAATTAGCTTCAGTTTGTGCTTGAAACAGAACAGCTGCAACACCCATTTCCCCCTTCTATCTTTCCTTCTAAAAACAAACAGTGGCAACAGAGAGCAACCAGGTAATTTAGAGATATTAAGCCTTTCTCAAATTGTAGATAGAAGTGGAATTAAAAAACAGTAGTTACTTTCCAATGAATTTCAGCAATTTTCTAGCCATTCACCAACATCCCAAGTACGATACTGTAGTCTTTTTTAAATTATTAGTTATTAGTATTTTGAACTGTAGTCTTATTATTTATGCTAAATGACTGTTAATTCAATTTTATTTTATTTTCAGGTCTGCATTTTTTTTGCTCCCTCCTTATCACTGATATAGTAAGTAGAAGATAATCCATTACATGCATATACAATCAAACCACATAAATTCCCATTTTTGTCTTTTCCCCCTTCCTCTTTTTCCTCCCTCCTCCCCCTCTTCCTCCTCTTTCCCCTCCCTATCCTTCTCCCCTTTTCTCTCTCCCTCTCTTTGTCTCTCTTTCTTTCTCTCTTTCTCCAGTCTTAGCCCATCATTATCTTTTTATCTGGAGGCAGCGCCAGTAGACTGTTCGTGCTAATGGCTTCTTCTGGCTCCTACAGACTTCTTAACTGTTCTTGTTAGGGTTTCTACATAATCAGCATCTCAAATCATAGCCTTCTTGTGCTCAGTGACTCATCTCTCACTTAAGAGTTATTTAATTAGTTCGAAGAATCCAAATAACTCTTTGATTGACCATTTTGTAAGTTTTACCTTCTCAAACTAAAAAAAAATCACATGCAAATGAACTGAGAGCACAATAACCTGTAACTGTAGTCATTTCTCTGTCTTCAAAAAGATACTTTTTACTCTTTTCTCTCAGTTTTTTACTCCTTTCTCCTACAATCTGTCTTTACATTTTAAAGAAAATCTTTCCTAAAACTTGAATTCTATCACCTTTTTCTTGCACAAAAGTCTTACTTTTCCCCAAATTGTTTACATGTAAAAATAACAATGTGTTACATACTTCATAAGTTGTTTGAATTGTTTTTCTTCGTGTAGCAGTTCACTGTTTCTTTCTTTCTTTCTTTCTTTCTTTCTTTCTTTCTTTCTTTCTTTCTTTCTTTCTTTCTTTCTTTCTTTCTTTCTTTCTTTCTTTTTTTTTGGAAGTTATTAGGGTTCAATGATTCATTCACAGTTACATAGCTATTAAGCTCAAATGTAAGAGGCTGGATTTGAACTCAAGTCCTCCTCAATCCAGGACCGTGCTTTATCCACTGCAACATCTAGCTGCCCTTCTCTGCCTCTTTCAATAATCAAATAGAAATTTTTCAAGGGACAGTAATATGATAAGATATGATATAAGTTGACACAATATTTATATATATGCAAAAATATATGTACATAGGCATATATACTAATATCTATGCTAATTCATATTTAAGACAATTTAATAAAAGGGAGGGGAGATTATCTTGGACTTTCAAAAGACTATTCATGGATTATAGATTTAGAGCTTGAAGGGATCTTAGTGGTCTTATATATCTTTTTCATTAGACAGTGGAGGAAAATGAGTCCCAGGGAGATTAAGTTACAAAGATGATATAATCAGTAAGTAGCAGAGCAAGAAATTGAACCCAAGTCTCTTGCTTCTAAATCCAACATTCTTTCTATTGAACCACACTACTTCCTCTAATGTTCCCTGCTTTTAAAAAGTTCAGTGGAAAAATACTTCTTATATTTTCACTTATGTCTGTGATTTCTTCACAGAGAATCCTTCACTAAGGCAGAACATACATAACTAATTTTTCCATTGCAGACAATTTTTGTTACATTAAATCACTCTGAGATGAGTCTCTCCAAAATTAGAAGGACAATTAACAATATTTTAATGTTGACATCTTGGCCATAAATAAAACTATCAAATATAAGGAAGCTATAACTAAGTGCTAGGGAGTCCCATGAGTTCTTCAAGGAAAAGAAAATTAGAGTTGACAATAATGGCTTTATTATGTCTCCTTTGTAATGTAACTACTCTGAGAGTTCATATATGTTACATATATGTATATATGTGTAGGTGAACATGTATGTATAGTGTTTGGGAGGCTCCAAGGGAAAGTATGGGAGAAGAGAGGTGACTGACTACTAAACTGAAGGTCTACAGAGCCATTGTCCTGAGCTCACTGTCATATACCAGTGAAACTTGGATAGTCTACCAGCACTATGCCAGAAACTGAATCATTTCCATGTAAATTGTCTTAGGAAGACTCTGAAGATCACCTGGCAGAATAAAATACTAGATACTGAGATCCTTTCTTGAACTAAACCGCCAAGCGTTCCAGCTCTGCTGCAAAGAGCACAACTCTGTTGGGCTGGCCACATTGTTCAAATGTCAAATGTACACTTGCCAAAAATATTTTATGGAGAACTCACACAGGGCAAGAGGGCACGAGGCAATCAGAAAAGGTGATACAAGGGCACTCTCAAGATCTCCTTTAAGATAACATGGGAGATGCTGGCACAGGACTGCCCAGCATGGCATGCCCATGTCAGAGAAGGTTTTCAATGTTGTTTCAAATGTGTTTCTTGCAAATATATAGTTTGAATCTAGTTTTTAATCATTCTGATAGCTTTAATTTTATTGATGAATTCATCTCATTCATGATCATAATTATGATTGCTAATTGTATATTCTTTCTATACTATTATATTTTTCCCCTTCTGTATTATCTTTAAGATTCTGTTTTTGCTCTCTTGATCTACTCTGTTGGTTTCTTATCCCAGCTCCTCTTTAATCTTAACTCCCCTTTCTTCCCACATACCTGATGAATCAGATATATTTCTGTGCCTAACTCTATGTATATGTATTCTTCCGTCCTTCTACTACTTCAGTTGAGAGTAAAGTTTAAATATATCTACTTCTACCATCTCCCCTCAACTTCCCTCACTGCTTTATGTTGGTGTTTCTTTCGGGACATGGCTGGTGAAGTCATACAATTTTTACTTTTCCATCTGGTTCTAACACAACTAGATATTTTATCTTATTATTTCTTGCAATACAATGTCTATTTTTTTTTTTTTTGGTCTATTGTTTTCATATAGTCCAATGATTCTTAAATGAGCTCTCCTCAATCAATTTCCTAGGTTAGTTTTTTTTTCTATGTGATATTTTACATTTTCTTGAATTTCCCCCCAATCTTTTAAAAAAATCAATCCTCAAGCATTTATTAAGTACTTTTTAGGTGACAACTACTCTGCTAAGTTTGCAGAGATACAAACACAAAACCAAAACAGTTTCTGCTCTCAAGGAGTTTTTATTCTAACAATCCATTTCATTGGACACAATTCCATCTAAACACTGAAAAAAATAAAAAAAAATGTTCATTTTCCTCACTTTTAAAATAAAAAGGTGGGGGAGTGTTTGGAAAACCTCTAAAGTCTCTTTAAATTATAACATTTTATATAACATTTGTTTTAAAGGCAACACAACTTTCAGGTAGCTAAATAGAAAACATGTTAGAATTGATAATATCTAAAAGATATTAATTAGATAATCAGTCCATGATCCAGGCCCTGTAGAGTCAGCTAAAGGCAAAAACAAGGAAACATGGACCTTTTCTCACTGTAATGGGAAAAAAAAAGTTAGTTTCAATGAGAGAGAAAAGGGACACTCTACTAACATTGCTATTCATCTCAATTCAACACTGGATAAATGACTCAAACAACTAATCCAATATCATTTTGAAATCTTGAGAAAGTGATGGATCTGATGCAGCCTTTGGCATTAACATTGGAATTTTCTGGAATAACTGCAGTTTGTGAATTCCCAGAAGACACTTGTAGATTCACCAGCTTAATCAAGAAAGCATGACAGTTCACCCATCATGCTGCTTCAAAAGGAAAATTACCTGAAGCTCCTCTGGCATCTAGAGTAACTCCTAGATTCTTGGCTTTAAGAATTTTTGCAGCCTTTTGCTTTTATTTTATTACTTCTTGATGTATCATAGAGTCATTAGTCTCTATTTGGCTGCTTTTAATTTTTAAGGAATTATTTTCTTCAAGAAAAGTTTTGTATTTTTTTCCAAAATGATAATTCTCTTTTCATATCTTTCTTCCCTAAGCCCTTAACTCTTCCTATTCATTCATTTATTATTCTCTTTTGGTTTTTAAAAGATCATTTTTTGACTTCTTTGATTTTTGCTTTGATTCTACTAGGAATTCATGGTGAACTTGTGTCCAAGACATTTTTCTTTGAGGATTTGCTTATTGCTGTTTTTGAATTTTGTATTTTGAGCTTCCCTGATGCCATAAAACTCTTTATGTTTAGATCTTTCCCCTCCCCTTACTCTTTTGACCTACTTCTTGACTTTGGACACTATATTAGCTCTAAATGCTGCATATTTGGTATGGTGATGTTTGGGCTAGGCATTTATCTTTTTATATCTTTTTACTGCATTCATAGATCTAGCTAGGAAATCTGCAAGCTTTTATTGCCCCAAAAGTGGTATGATTTGGGGAAGGTCTATTCACTATCTTCTTGCCTGAATTCTGTGAGTTTCTGATCAGTTTTGGGTCCATCAGTTTGCTTATAGCTGGGAATTCAGTAAACTGCTATTTGACTCATATACTATTTCCTCACTGGAGACATTTGGTCTCTCATTTTCCTTGATTCCCTGGAATTAGAACCATACAGTCACCATTTGTTTTCTGTTTATAGTGAAAGCTAATGTTCACCACCCTTTCTCTCCACCTTTAATCTGTGACTTGGAACAGACTATTGGGTAGCATAGTTTCCAGATGGCCCTTGTTATTGTACCTCATGCTTACTTGGGGATCCCCTGAGAACTCTTTCCCCAGTGCTTCCTTCCACAGTGTCCAGTCTGGGCTGTTAGTTCCTGGGCTATGAAATGCTTTCTTTCACTGTACAGTTTCTGGCCAGTCTCCTTTCCCAATGTTTCCAGACTTCTCTATTAATCTCCCTAAGCTTTCCAGGTTGGAAAAATGATTCATGATAACTTCTTCTTGGCTTTTCTGATCAGAATTCAGTCTAGTAAATTCTCTAGATCTTTGCTGAAGAGGTATGAAGAGAGGGACAAACTAGATTTGAATGTTCTTTCCTGTTCTATTATCTTGGCTCTCTGTCTCGAGTGGTATAGTATTTTCAATAATTACCAGTTGATCATGGACATAAAAAGCTATTTAAAAATACCAACATTCTCCTATTGATACTGTGTGATTGTAGATCATAGAACACACAATATCTAAAGAAGTAAACTTGTTACTGTATTAAAGATAGCAAAAAAAATTAGGCTACAGCATATTACAAACAGTACTTTGCAAGAATGAAAGAGTACATAAGACATAATCAAGGAAATATCTGATTAGAAGAGGAAGGGGATTGATAATGTAGTGAGAGAGTGAGGGATTACAGAAATACAATACTGTTACCCACATAGAGCAAAAAACTCCTTCAGGTGCCCACATATGACCCCTTGCTGCCTCTTAGATTTGATGTGCTATTTTTAATCAACATCTCTTCAAGTCTGCAGGTCTCAGAAATGACTCTGTGTCTGGCCATTTGAAAGGATACGTGAAATCAGAGCAAAAGACATTTAATTAAAACAGACTACAAGGTAAATAACATGGAGTTGAATCAGGTTGCAAATGTTCCCCAATTAATCCCTCTTTCTCTTCTAACACAGTGGGAGAGAAACAGACAGATAGCTCACAGTAGGGTGTTAGAGATTATCATTGGTAGCAGTCCCTGTTTAGTAACTTTCTTTTCAATCTTCTAACAGCTGCCAGCAAAAATTGACCTCTTAAAACCTGGATCTTTAGGACACTGTCTTCAGGACAGTCTTATGTTGCTTCTGCCTCACTCTTCATCCCTATAATATCCACTGTTTTCATCATGCTTTGTTGGTTCTCACAACTCATGTCTATGTTCTCAGAATAAACTAGATATCTGCCTTAAATCCCATCTCTCCGGTCTTCCTTGCCTATTCTTGTGTCTCCTAATTTCTTCATGTATACCTCACCACCCCTGTGAAACTTTAGTTTTTCTTTTTCAACCATTCATAATGAAAGTACCCCTTATTTAGTCAATTTATATATAATGATACTATAATCACAGCATAGATGCACAGCTTTCTGGGAAATTTAGACCACATAATTTCTTCCAATGAATGAAACTGTTTCTTGGTCCCACACTTGTTTTGGAACAAGTCCTCTCATGGACATAATACTCCACTCATAGGATATTAAAAAGCCTATAGGAAAATCTCCAATGAATTGGTTAGTCTGAAGGATTTTTAGGGAGACAGAGAAGGAGACCTGAGTGGATTGTGATCAATTCCAGTGGAAGGAATATGAGATCACTGATCCATTGAAATATTAACTCATATTATTCAAACCAGTTCTAATTGTTCAGTGATGAAGAAAGCCATATACACCTAGAGAGAGGCCTGTGAGAACTGAGTACAGACTATAACATAGCATTTTCATGCTTTATGTTCAAGTTTGCTTGCATTTTGTTTTCCTTCTCAGATTGTTGTTTTTTTTTTTTAACATACAATTTTTCTTGTGCAGCAAGATAACTCTCTCTATATATATACATATATTGCATTTAACATATATTTTAACATATTTAACATGTATTGGACTACTTGCCATCTAGGGGAGGGAATGGAGGGAAGGAGGAAAAAATTTGGAACAGAAAGTTTTGCAAGGGTCAATGTTGAAAAATTACCCATGCATATGTTTTGTAAATAAAAAGCTTTCATAAAAAAGAAATATTAAATCATGATTATTCTATCATAATTCTCCAATGTCATTAGCATTACATGTTTTCCATCTCTTATATTCTGCTATATATCTTTTTATGCTTGATACTCTTAAGATGTTTTCCAGTGGTCTCCGATAAACAACTTTAGCTTGTCTAATTATAGAGTACAATTTGTTCAGCCTTTGAGTACTATAGATTCTCCTAATTTTTTCTCTTCTTATTTTGCTAGATTTGTCTTCTCAATAAAAATAGAGAGGAGGCTATTGAACCATCTCAATTGACTCACAATCAGAAAATTTTTATGAAGTGCCTATAATGTTCAGAGTTAAGTTGTAAGGGGGAAGCAAAGGAGATTGAAGTTAATGAGAAATCATTTCTGTAATTTTTGTGTCAACACTATCATTTAATCATCATCATCATCATCACCAACACCACCACCATCATCACTACCACCATCATTATCTCCATATCTCTATCTTCACTACTTAACTGAGTATTTTTATTATTTGTCATGAATTTTGAAAATTCCTAATTTCCTCCTGTAAGCACAACTTATCTAAAAAGATTTTTAAATTTAATTCAATAAGTATTTATTTTTGTTATTATTAAGTCATTTTTCAGCATGAGCCCACTTGAGATTTTCTTGGTAAAGATACTGTAGTGCTTTGCCATTTCCTTTTCTAGATCATTTTACAGATGGCTAAACTGAGGGAAACAGGATTAGCTAGCTAGTAAGTGTCTAAAGTTGAATTTGAACTCAGGAAAAGGAGGCTTTCTGACTTCAGGCCTGGAATTCTATCCACTGTGTTACCTATTGCCCAAGTATTTATTAGATATCTACTATATGCAGGACATAAAATCAAAATATTCTGTTCTCCAAAAGCTTACATTCTATTGGTAGGGGAAAGTGGGAGAAGAAAACATTTTTCACAGAGACCAATGAGAAGGATGATAAAATTAGAATTGGAAAGAAACATATTTATAAAATTTATAGCCTCCTCATTTTTCAGATGAAGAAACAGAAGCCCAACTTGTTCTAAGTCACATAGGGATGAATAGCAGAGCCAGAATTTTAATTCACTTAGAATTTATTACAATACTCTGTAGATGACTGCAGATATTGGGAACTCTGAGAAAAGTATACTTGAAGCAAAAATACTTACAATAGGGTATTAACTCAGTGTGATTAATGAGATGATGGTTCTCTAATTCACATATAGTTAGTATTTAGGTATGGTGATATAATGGTTCTCTAGTTCACACATACTTAGTGTGCTGTAATGATGTAATCATATTGAGGTATTTAAGGACTGAGAGGACTGGAAATAGAGACATTCCATCTTTGACTGTCCTTCTGATGGCTCTTCTGACTTCCACACTCCTTCATTAAGATCAAAGCTAGTCCCAAGATCCTCCAGGGAGCTATTCCGGATGCTACATTTTGGTGCCTGAACAGGGACCTCCAGAAGGACATTAAAATACTCAAACACAAAATAATTTGAAGAGGAAAAAGACATTGAGATTGGGAGAATGATCAGGAACAGACATGTTTCTAATTCAATGAAATTTCTTTGGGTTATAAGATTGACATGCAAAAATAGGTGAACATATTAAAGATATGACTGATTGTCACTGATGCAAAAAGATATATCCAGAACAAGCAGCGAAGCAGCAACTCAAATAAAGTTATATTTATCCCAAATAAATCATCTGTTTTGACCATGAAACTACTTTGTAAAACTTGAAAATGTTTCTCCTTATCTCTCTGAAGATTCTTATGTAAATATTATTAATCATCAGAGCAAGATATTTTTGATATCATCTAATTCAAATAATTTTACAGATGAGGAAACTGAGGCTCAAAGAGAGGAAGGGGGTGTTTAAGATCACACAATAGTAACCAGAAAAGCTGGACTCAGAAGATCATCATATCTATTCTTGGTCAGTAGTCAGCTCTGCAATGAGCACTGTGGCTTCATTATTCTGCTTGTTGTCTCTTTTGATAGAAAGACAAAAAAATAAAGAAATTCTTGTCCTCAAGAAACTTACATTTTATAGGGTTGATACAGATAGATTTAATTCAAGGTAAATTAAGGGAGGAAAGAGCTATAGCATCTAGGGAAATTAGAGAAGGCTTCCTGGAGGAAATAATACTTGAGCTGAACCTTGGAGGATAGAAGACAAAGATACTGTGAAGAAAAGGTGATAAGAGAATAGAATATGGATGAAGGAATGGAGATAGGACATTAAGGAGGAATGTGGAAGAAAACTAAGTATTATCATTTGAATGAAATCTATAGCTTATGAAAAGGAATTTATAAAATTAACCTAGAAAGTTGAATATGATCCAGATTGCAGAAGGTCTAAAGTATAAGTATGCAAAGTTTGTATTAAATCCTAGAAACAGTGGGGAGCCACAGGATGATTTTGAGCAGAGGAATGTCATAGTCAGATCCATGCCTTAGAAAGATCATTTTGTCAGCTTCATGAAGAACAAATTGACTAGAGAAACTGAAGCAGCAAGTACTAGTAAGAGAGTATTACAAAAATCCAAGTAACTAATTCGGTAGGAAGTTATATTCATATGGATGTGTGAATGACTGTATGAGTGGATAGAAGCAGGAAGATGTGAGAGCTGTGGAACTTGAATCAGCAAGACTTAGTAGCTCACTGATCAGGAATGAGAGAGAAAGAGAGAGAGAGAGAGAGAGAGAGAGAGAGAGAGAGATGAATTGAAGATGACTCCTTTATTATGGACGTTAATCAGCATAGGGGAGTCAAAATTAGAGAAAACAATGAGATCTATTTTGAATATATTGAATTTGAGATGTCAAGGGATATTAAGGAAAAGATGGCTAGCAGGCATTAGGCAATAAGGGAGTAGAGTCATGAGAAAAATGTAGGTTTGATATACTTTTTTGGAGAGTAGTATGAGTAAAGTTGATGCTTGAATCCATAGGAGCCAATGAGATTTGCAAGAAGACTAAGAGTCAAGAAGGCCTTTCATAGATGATTCAGGATATAGCCATGATATGGAGAATGATGTGGATGATGATTTAGAAAGGGGAATAAGAAGGTATGGTTAGATAGGTAAAAGAAGAACAAAGGAAGAGAAGTGTCATGAGATCCAAGGAAAGGGAATGATTTTGGGACATGAGGCTGCTCAGTGTCAAAAAAAAAGGCATGTCAAGAAGGTTAAATGATAAAAACCCATTAAATTTAGCAGCTAAAAAATAGCTACCTTGAAAGAATATGTAGTAAGGAAATGGTGGTAGTGAGAAAAGACTTTATTTTTAAAAAGAAATTTTACACTTAAAGGGAGGGTAGATATAAGATAATATCTTAAAGTGGAAAGGTTAAGAGAAAGTTTTTAAAGACTAGAATAGATATGAGTTTGTTTATAAGTAGCTCAGAAAGGAGAAAAGGATGAGTGGAAATGTAGAAGAATTTTCAGGTGATGAATAATGAGATCGGGGAGTTAATTCTGATGGTCTCTACTTTCATTATAAATAGGAAGCCATAGTTTACTGAGAGTGGTATGAAGGCAGTGTATGTGGTGAGATGATTAGAGAATAAAGATGTTTGGAATAGTCATTGAGAGGAATAGGATAGACTTTAGTCCAGAAAGAATGAATGCATTCCTCTGTAGCAATGAGGGCTTAGTTGAAATTAGATAACATGAAATATAGAGAACTAGTCAGATATGTCTCTTTAACTTCCTTCAGAATCATTCAGCAATTTACAGACACGAGGGGAGAAGATGGTGATATTCTGGCCATGACAATATGGTGAAGGCAATCTAGGAGTGAATACTGGACTCGTGATAGGACAATTGGGGACTGGAAGTCAATGGTGGAAGATATAAATAGTTGGATTGGTCAATTATAGGATCAAAAGCATGAAGGGAAGAAAGTGAGGTTTGAATAGATATAATGGATTGAGAGAACAAGTGAAGGCAAAAATAGATATGAGAAGGAGACAGAGGTAGAGACAGAATGACAGGCAATTATGATCAGAAGAGAATTTCAGATTTTAGGATTATGGAAGTGGCTCAGGGAGACCATGAAATCTAAAGGATGACAAGTCTCTGTGAGTGACTGAAGTAAAATGAAAATGCAGATTATGGAAATTGAGGAAGTTGAAGTAGAATGCTGGGATATATATAAATCAATGTGTACATTCAAGATCTCATATATGAGAGCCAGGATTGAATTGTGTCAGATACTAAAACTGAGGCTGATGAGAGAGACTAGAAAGGAATCAAATTTGACATTCCTAGGGAAAATCCTCAGATGGACACAAACTAAGAGATTCATCAGGAGCCTCCATAATTAAGCCAAGTTATTATACCCTCAGAGCTCATACAATTGCACATCTAAGTGTTGATATTGTTTTGAAAGTGTTCTTGAGGACTTTTATGGGTTTCTTCAATTATACTCCCCAATGGAAGAAACCATATCTTTTCTATCTCTACCCTCACTCTCACAGGACTAGTTTATGGTAGATACTCAACAAATGCTTTTTAAAAAACTGGACCTATGATTTATCCAATAAGGGAGATATTGGTGAGGGATGCCCTCTATCAAGGCAGATTAGTGGGAGCTGCAAGTGAGCAAGTGACTTACCCATTGTTACATAGCCAGCAGGTTTTGAATGAAATACTAACTGGACTGACTAGTTTTTCCTGTCTCTGAGATCAGCTTTCTATTTACTAGTCCTCATTATCCCTCATATTATTTAGATGATTACGTTGGAAAATACTTTATCCATTAATCTATTAAATTTTGATAATTAATCAATTAAGCCACTAAGGTTATCTCAAAAACCTAATCAGCTACATGATCAATATTCATTAACCAGACATTAGTCATTATGATAGCTTTAAAAATGCTAAAAATATATCATTTAAAAAAAAGCAATAAAAATTGTTTTGTTGGCTGCTTCTAAAGCTGAATGGATTTGGTATTTTAACATGCCATGTTACTATGATTTCATTGACAATATTTATGGGATTATATGGGATTATTTATGGGACTATATATATATATATATATATATATATATATATATATATATATGGGATTTATGGGATAAGTAGAAGGGATCACTGGGGTCAGTTAGGTCAACCTCATATTACAGGAGAAACTGAGGCACAGATTTTTGGGAGAGAATTGCATTGATAGGATATGGAAGAGGAAAAATTTGGGTTCATTTCCTCTTAATCCAGTAAGAGTGGACTTTCCCCAGTACCAAATCTCCCCTCTGCCATGGGAAGGCAATGTGATTGTTTGAGGCTTTCCTACTATTTTAACTTAGTCAAGTTGAGCTAGATATTGATTTCTTTACAAAGCAACTTTTTATGGCTCTGAAATGAAAATGATGTCTTCCATTTTATTGCTCAGCATTATAGCCTTCAGGGAAACAAAGACTTTATCCCATTCTGAGACAGCCATTTCATTCTGAAGATTTTTGTTGTTGTTGTTGTTGCTTATAAATGTTTTAAAAACTTTTACCTGGGGCAAGCACACAACTTGCTCTGCCTCAGCCCAAAGCTAGTTTCTCTGTTCCTTTTTTTTTCTAAAGATGAGCAAAATTCTCTATTTCAGTTATATAAGTGGGTAAAAACAAATTTCCAGAACAGTTACTCTGAATGTCTAATCAGAATGAGCCTCATGTTTCTCCTCAGCATCTACAACAAAGGTTGCAGCCAACAGCAGGGATCCAAAGAAGAAAAGGGCCTCCTTCAATCTGCTACTTTGGAGGTTTTGCTGAAATCCTCTGGGATTTATTTAATGCAGGAACATGTTGATATATGGCCCAGGGTTCAGGACTATGCTTTTTGTGTTTGATGCAGTGAATTAAAGAGTGTTAGAGCTGGAAGCATCTCTGAAGCCATCTGGTTTAACACCCTTATTTTACAGATGAGGAAAGTAAGATGATATAAACAGGTACATGGTTATTGTACCTGAGCTCCTTGCTACTTGTAGGCAAAGTAACAACATTATTGTTAGATGCCAAACTACAAGCATCATGATGTTGGGGAAGGACCAAAGGATTTTTTTTTTTTTGAGACAGTAAAGCTAAGGGCATATCCTGCCTCTTCTAGTTATTACTTATGTGATCTTTGGTGACTTAATTAATCTCTCTAAGATTCTGTTTCCTCACCTGCAAGAGGAGAGGATTGGATTAGATAACTTCTACGGTTTCATCTACTTCTAGGTTTGTGATCTTATATTTTAATATCATTTTGATAACAGCTTATACCTATTTTAAGAAAAACAAATTCCTTAATACTCAAGGGAAATTCAAGTTTGATTACACTATTCTCTCTTCCTCCCTCTTTCCCTCCCTTTTCTTCCCCCTCTTCTCTCTCTTGGGTCTCTCCTCCCTCCCTCCCTCTCCTCCTTCCTCCCTCTCTCTCTCTTTCTCTTTCTCTCTCTTTCTCTCTTATACACACACACACACACACACACACACACACACACACACACTCTTTCTCTCTTTCTCTCTCTCTCTCTCTCTTTCTCTCTCTCTCTCAAGGAAGCACTATAATTGTTTAAAGACTCAAAAATACTGTCAATACTTTTGAAAAATTATAATTATTTATGAATTAAGTTTAAACATAAAAATTTTCATGTATAAAAATGAAATCATGTACCCCCCAAAATAGGACTGCAAATGAAACTTTTAATTTTACTTCATACCACTTGCTTTAAACAAAATTCTTCTTTCACTTCAAAGCAGTTCTGCATGTCATGTTTCTAGATGAATAATTGAACTTTCCTTATGTAAATTTAAACTATTACAATGGTCTTTTAAAGCATCATCATCATCATCATTATTATATATTTTAAATTAACTCTACCTTCCATTAACTTACCCTTTTTCTTCCCAATTAAAAACACAAAGGGGCAGGAGGTGAAGGAGTTTAACACAATCAAAATTAATCTACACAGTGTCTGCCAATATTTTTTTTGAGACTCCTGCCTTTCAGGGAAGTGTAAAACACTGAGGATGGTGAGACAAAGGAAGGGCATTAATGGGATAGAATTGGCAAATTGACCTGAAAGTTACATATGACTGACTTTGGAATCAATAGGGACTGACCAAAGGAAGTATTTTTCTTTTTATATGATTCAGATATTGCTATAACTTGCTGATGGATCATAACTACCTTATAGCTAGACCTGATATAATTTTTTATTTTATTTATTCATTCTTCCAAGAACATGCTCATTCTTTCCTGTGATCACACAACCAACCTCTTCTGTATGTTATGCATAGAGCTTCTTCTCTTGCCACCAAGCCCACCCAAATCACCATGCATTGATCATACTGCTATCATACATTTGACTCTCTCATTCAACTCTCAAGCTCCCTTGTTAAATTAATCCTGTCTTCATTTATTTTATGGTGTCTTCATGTTTAAATGCTGATTTTATGAACATCTGTTTCAATCATAGTTATAAATCCATTACTTTTATGAGCTGTACATATTTTAGATAGATTTATTATTGGCCTTTGTGGATAAATTGAATGTTGTTTTTGTCAGTCACATTTCTGTAATTGATACCATTGTTTTTACCACCCGAGCACTTATTTTAGGTAGCAATGTGTTGGTTAAATATATTAGATATTAAATATATATTAGATCTGACAGACATCACTTTGAAACTTTTTCAGCTTTCAGAAATCTAAGTATGTTACATCTTGCAGCATGAGTTAAAGGTAAACTGCCACTCAATTTTCCTCCACTTTGAAACAGTTTTAAAGTTTCATATTTTCTGAAAATGATGTCTTTTTCTCCCTAGTGCTTGTCATTTAATAATACAATTGGGGAACTGCACTCCTTACATAACTCTGTGTGACTATTGATAAATCCATCAATCAAAAAAAAAAAAATAAATGAGCACCTAGCTTTCCACTCCCTTAAAAATGTTGTTTTTCAAAGTCAGATGGTACAGCAAAATACCACCTAGGAAACTGACCTCCAGACTCTGGAGAGATGTTTTGAAACCCCTTTGTGTGTCAAAAACCTAGTAAAAAGTGAAGAAAATTTTGCCTCTCAGTTCAGGCAGGCTGACAAAAGTGGCAGGGTGTTCAAGATATCTCCCAATTTAATGAGTATGTTGGATGAATTTCATCTTCATCCTGGAGTACATAATCATAGAAAGAGCACTCTGAAGGAAGAGGGTGAAGAAGTCACATACATGGAGATGACAAGATTTTTTTCTCACCTAAGAGGAAAATCCTCCCAATTTTCATTATAATAGTTAATGTCCAGTCCAGCATTGCATATGCTCCATAAGAACTTAGAAATTCCTTATATTAACCACCATTTACTTGTCAAATTATGTGAATCTGTAGTAAATAAGTAGAGATTTCTCTGATGAATGAGGCAATATCTTTTTTTCTTTTAAATTCTGTTTAACCCCTACCTAATAGATCAAGAAATGTCATTTCAAGTAACTATACCTTAGAATAATGATGTTATTAAAATATAAATTATATAGCAGATTAATGTATAATAATAAAAGATAATTTATGTCTTTTTCTTATTAGAAAATGTCTTTAATTATTCACAGTGTCAATTAGAATTATCATAATATTTTCTTCATTTAAAGCTCTAAAAGAAATAGTACTATTCTTTCCATATTATTGGCATGTATGTGTCATGTGAATTAAAATATCTTTATCTTATAACTGGGGAAAAAAGAAGAAAATATTTTGAATACTTAGAAGAAATCAAATTTAATGTTATAGTTTTGCTTCAAATGAGAAAACAAAATTATTTTAAAAACGTTTAAGTAACTTTTAAAATCACTTTATAATATAAACTTCCCCTCCCCCCATCAGTACTGGAAATAACAAATCTTAAATGTAATATTTTCCCCTACCTTCAAAGATCCTGCTGCTAAAGTTACAAATATAACAGCTTTGACAAAATGAACATTATCAGGAATGTTCATTTCTTTGCCCTTTCAAAATAATAATATATATATATTTTTAACAAGGAGACCCATGATTCTTAAGGGTGAATCTTCCTTTGTCTATAAGAATTTCATCTCTGAAAGAGAATTCACTGGCTGTATGCATGATCTTGTTAACAATGATATTCCTACAAAATAGTTCCTAGGCTCTAATACCCCAGCTCTCCTAATCCAGATAGATCTGCCTTCCTATTTTGTGCTTTTATCTCTTTGTCTTTCTGTCTCTGTCTCTCCCTTTCCCCCTTTCCCTCTGTCTCTGCCTCTCTTCTTTTCCCCCACCTCTATCTCTGCCTTTATCTCTCTCTATGCCCTCCTTCCTCCTTCCCCCCCTCCCTTTCTCTCTTTCATTCTTTCATTCATCTATTTATTTTAAAATGGACTCACTAGTACCGTACAGTGGGAAAATTACTACCATGCACTTTACAATCCCTGAGTTCAAATTATCTTTTTGCTACTTACTACCTATGTATCTTTGGGAAATTTATTTAACCTTTGGGTCTTATTTCCCGTGTCTGCAAAATGAGAGATTTGGACTTCAGAGCCATTGGTGATCTTACTCTTAAACTCTTAAACTCATCATCTCTTCTGGCCCATCTCTAGGATAACTTTTTTTTTTTTCTTGCCAAGTCACCACATCATTTTATAATGACTCCATTCAGAGATTCACAATGTACAAATGTATTCCAAAAACCTTAGTGAGTTTTAAGCTTTTATAGATTAAAAACTTAAGCTAGCAAAGTTAAGCAAAAAGTCAGTCTTTTCCTTAATGTCTTTTAATTATTTATGGCTTTAGTTTTATCCTAACTCTGATTTTTTCACTTTTCAATCTGGGAATAGTTCTCTAATTCACAATAATTTCAAAAGTAAGGTGAGTTTAATTATATTATACCCCTCAAATCATAGGTGCAGTGATTTAGATCTGAAAGGGAATTTAGAGATTAATTCTTCTAAACTTTTTAACCGTTTATATTCATACTCTATTACTTGACCTTGCTTCCATCTTTTGTTTATTTCTTTAAAAAAATCTAAGCTGGTTAAGGAACTCTTTGTATCCACATCTGTCTCTGCAGACAAATCCCATTTTTTTCTCCTGATAGAAGTTTCTCTTTGTATCTCCAGAATTTTATTTTTAAGAATATTTCATATTCCTTCTGGGATGATTTTCCATGCGATATATTAGTTTATGAGATGCTACCTACCTTTCTTCTTAACCTTTTGAAATTATATTCACTTTCTCTAAACCCTAAATCTAGATATTTCATATTCCTTCTGGGATGATTTTCCATGTAATATTTTAGTTTATGAAATGCTACCTATCTTTTTTCTTAACCTTTTGAAATTAAATTCACTTTCCCTAAACCCTAAACTTAGAGATAAGGTTATTACTCAATTTCTTTTCTTCATCCCACTGCCCCATCTTCTGTATTATTAACTTTTCAAGACAAGAGTGGTCACTTCCTGCTAAGATTTCCACCATATGCATTTCAGTAAAGTTCCTTCCTGTTAATGAGAATCAAATTTAGAATAGAATTTCGGTTCTTCTACCTTTTCAAAGAAGAAATTATCAATCATTAAGACAAATCAAAAACTTTTTAGCTGCTCTAAAAGATTTCTAGAAGATGTCTAGATATTTGAATCTTTTTATCCCAACTATATAATAGTTTTGTGCCAGTTTCCCAAAATTCTTATCTATTTCCTGTTAAGATGGTTTGTCCAAATGTCCTCCAAAGATAACATAAGTTTTTCTGTTCTTTCCATTGTCCTTCACTCACATATTTTCTGTTATGGTTTTCCCCTCTATTTTTTTTCTTACCTTTACCTACTTTCTTAATGCCCAGTGCTACGCCTCATTCTTCAATAGTCCCATTTTTTATTTAAAGAAAGCATGCCCATTTAGAGCTATGGTTTTATTCTAAGTCTCTATGTTGTGTGTTACCTTACTCTTAAAAATGTCAGTTCTTAGAAGTATGGTCCAACAAAAGTAGTATTTCTGTTATAGGAATAGGGATATGCTGAGAAGTGTTTAACAACCATCTGAAGAAAAATAAATGTATGCATGATTTATTTTTGGGTTTAATATTCATTATTAGCACTTTCTTAAATCTAGATAATAAAAAAAATAAATCAAGTCCTGATTTGTAGTGTTTACAATTTTCTAGTTGTAAATACTCCCACTGAAAGTTTAGCAATTAGCTCTCAAGAATAGGTTTGAGCTGAATCCCATACACCCTTGGATAAAGGTAATTTTATCACAAGTTTAGAGGATTATGGTCAGTCTTAAATTTACTTAAAATTGGATTATCCTTTATCCTTTATCTGGTCTTACATCTTCCTACGCATATGTGTCCCTTCGAGGTTCAACTTTTGCATGGAAAAAGTGGTCTCCTATTGATCTCTTCACCAAGGATAAAACTCCTCACAAAAATCCAGTCTTTTACCAAAAACAATTTTCCCTACTCCACTACTAATATAGGAATGTTCATAGAATTATACAATTTAGGACGTGGAAGATCTAGTATACTTAACTTAACTTGTATGCAATCTCTGTCTTCATCAGTCACTCTGGCTTATTCTTTCAACGTTATTGTATTTTTCTTTTTTTTTTTTTCTACCACATTTTCCTCACTTCTGTCTTTTTTATTTCTAAATAAGTCATTTCATTTTCAGATCCTCCAGTTCTTTGGAGAGATTCTCCATCATGCATTTTAAGTTTTCTATCATTGTTTGTCTTTGTTTATTCTTATTTAAGAATTCTGATTTATGAGATAACTTCCATCCTAATATCTTCATTTAAATGGATTACCTTTATTTTGAATTCTTTTGGAATTTTGTGCTATTATTCCATGATTCTTCCAGGAATTCTCTTTTTTCTTTGGACACTCTTGATTATTTTCTTTCATAGTAAAATGCTTGTTTAATGTATGATGTCCTTTAAAAAATTTTTGTATTCATTTTTCCTTCTGTCTCTATGAATATTATTGCTGGCTTATCTGCTTGTGATCTAAGGTCATACTAACTTTTTCTCTCTTGGACTTATTTCAGTTTTTTTTCTTGTATTCACAATAGCTCATCCAATTCTGGTTTCTTTCCTAACTCTGGCTTTTCCCCCTTCGTCTTTTAGACAGAAAGTAATTGGGAGAAGCAGGCTTCACATTGAATAGTATGGAGCCATAGTAAACTCTGGTTGAAGAGAACAGACACTCTTCTCTATTTCTAGTCTTCTTTGTTTATAACTATAGATTTAAAGATGGAAGAGATCTTAGATGTCACCTAATTCAACTTTCTCATTTCAGAGATGAGGGCATTGAGACCCAGAGACATTTAATGATTACTTTATGTTCTTTCTCATTAGGCATGGAAGTATCTATATTTTCCCCTCTAGCAAGTTCTGTATTCCTGCCACCCCTCCAGTTTACATTTTTTTTTTTTTTTTTTTTTTTTTTTTTTTACTTAGGTGACTGTCAAGAACCAGTGGCTTCTTCTATTTGTAAGTTGTGATAGGGTTCAAGCCAAACCACTGCCAGAAAGTGATCAAAAAGGGTCCCTCATGTATAGACTGAAACACAATCCTGTTGAGATAGCAATCTCTAGTTGCTTGTATGGAATGATGGGAATTATGTGTAGGGAAGTTGAGTGGGAATTCTAAGTATTACAGTTGTTAGGTATTATTTCAATCAATCAAAAAGAATTATTTACTATATATAGGCCATTATACTGTGCCTCAAGAGTATAAAGAAGAAAGTAAAATAATCCCTGTCCTCAGGGAGTTTATATTCCAAAGAGGAAGATGATATCTATATATGAAACTAATTGTATAATAAATAAAAAATGAATATAAGATAATGTTTGCCAGGAGGGATATATCAGCTAAGTGGATCAGGAAAAAACTTGTAGAAGATGGCAATTGAACTACTGAGTCTTAAGAAAACCAGAGTTTGCTAGAGGTGAAGATAGAAAGATACATTCCAGGTTTGGAAAATAGCGCTAAGGGTAACTTAGAAGATTGTCCTATTTGTAGGATAGAAAGTAGATGTGTGGTTATAACAGTGAATGTGAAGAGGGAAGTAATAAGAAGATTAGAAATGTAGGAAGGGGATATGAATAGCTTTAAATATCAAACAGAGACAATCAAGATTAAGTGACTTTCCCAGGGTCACACAGCTGGTAAGTGTGGAGTGTCTGAGGTCAAATTTGAACTCAGGTCCTCTTGATTCTAGGAGCAATGCTTTATCCATTGCCTCACCTAACTGCCCCAAAGTTGTTTTTTGTTTGTTTTTTAAGGTTTCAAAGAAGCTAAGACTTCTGCACTTGTCATATCCTCTCTTCATTGATTAAGATTTGGAAATAAAATAACAATGTCTTTGGATGAATTGGATTTTTTTCTTTGTTTTTCTAGGAGCATATGGTAAATTCAAACAATCCATACTCTCTCTCTTAAGCTTATTGATTCTAGACATTTCTTGAATGATTTCCTGAAAAATGGTGTTTAGATTCCTTTTCTTTTCATTTTTGGAGTAACTCAATAAATCCTAGGTTAACTTTCCAAAATCTATTCTAGTTTTGGTGATCTTTATTTATAATTTTCATGCTTTTCCCCCAGTCGAATTATCCTTCTTTTGCTACACATTCTACCACTTCTATCAATTTGCTTACTAGTAGGAAATTTTATTTTCCAATCCATTCCATTCTTTTATTCAAGCATTTTTACCATCTGAGTGATGTTGAATTTTTGTCATCATGTTATTTTCTATGTTTCTTGCTCCTAATTATAATACAAAACATAATTCTCATTACAGATGCCAGATCCTCCTTCATTTCCTTTAACATATCTGTTTTCTAATCCTATATGCTGTACTGGGTTTGGGTTTTTGTTTGGTTTTGTTAGGTTTTAGTGAAGTCAATGTTATTTTTTTTCTCTTACTAATGATATCGCTTTAGAATTTTTCAACTTATATGGAAGGGAGTTGATTAGAGGAGTTACCTGATAAATTTATGCTTTCTGAAGTGAACATTTCTTTGCAATTTTATATTTTTTATCCTTTTCTGCTAGAGAATATAGGCATGCTTATCTGTTGTTAAAAAAAAAAGGGGCAATCTGTAATTTAGCCTCAGTTACCAGCACTCCTTCAATCTGTATTTGTTGGTTTAGAGCTTTTTCTTAGAGACTTTTAGTAGTTGGATTTTGCTTATAATAGTAGCCCCCAAATTGAATTGAATTGGGGACACTTTGTTGGAGAAGTCATGCCACCTAGTTAGCCCAGTCAGTCCTCCTAAGAATTTGAGCCAATTAATAAAATATCGGGGAGAGTCTATTCATTGAAATCAATCCACTCAGAGTGCTAGCAGAACTGCTCCAAATCAACAAATTCATTTTTGGGGATGCCCTGGTAATTGAGACACAGGACTGATCTGTGGTCTTACAATAGTATCAATAGATATTATATGATGTTTGATCATTGCATTGTAATTTCTTTCTGTTTGTTTATTTCCTTGTCCTTTCATTTTCTTCCAAATCTGAGAGATTATTCTTTTTTAAGTTTCTTAGGTTGCATCTTTGTGTGTATGTGTGCTCAATGACTAGCACATTAAATTATATACATAATAGACGCAATAAATGTTTATTAAATTAAATTGGATTGACTTTATTAAATAATTTTACATTGGGAACATTTTATTTATTAATGTAGGTTAGGGATATTGTGGAGTAGGTTCTTTTATTATCTTTGATTGTGCGGCTTGCTGAAGTTTGCCAGATCTAAAGCAAGCAAAGTATTTATCTCTCTGTCTCTATATTTGCACTTATACCTATACCTACACCTACATCTTTAATTTAAAAAAAATGATACTTTCTGTCTGTTAGCAGGATCAGCTTACCCATTATAGGTTCAAATGTCCTGTTATAGTCACAGAAATTTGGAACCCATGATTGAATGGATTAGACCTTGATTAAAAGAGCAGTCAAACCTTTAAGTTTACTGAAGTAAAGCATCCACTCTTCAAAGAAAAATATGAGCCTTTTACTAAAGTGTTTTGCAATATCAGTGTTTCAACTGCACCAGCTGAATCGCTCATTAGAAAGCAAGCAAAATGATGGTTAAAGCTTTCTATAGTAAACTTGTCTCAAAAATTGAGGGGGAAGATGCATTCTCATACCTTATAATTTGTTTTTATTGAGTTTCCAAAGTAAGTTAGAAGGAAACATATCATAAAATATGGATATATGTACTATGGTAATGAGTGAGGAGCAATTAAATTACAGAAAAAGGCTTTTAGCAAAGATTCTTTCATGATAATAAGATTCATTTTTGATCTCTTGATTGCATGAACTGAAAAGATTGCTGCATATCTTGCCTCTAAACCATCTTGGGGCAAAAATTTGTTGCCAGGTTAGCAAAGGTATGAGTTAGAATATATCAACTGAATAACATGTCCAATATCCCAAGAAGAGCTTTTTATTCAAAAGCAAAAATCTAAAAATCATCAGTAATATGAACTCAAATAGTAAATCAGTTGCATCAAGGAAATAAAATCTAGGTATCTTGCTGTTTTAAAGAAGAGCAGTATTTCACATTAATTGTAATCTCCAAAGTAGAATTTCAATTAGAAAGCTTATAGATGATTAATAATCTTAAGTACATTTTTTTCAGTAGGCAAATTGACCTTCTCTAAATAAAGAAGTAGTACAGAGATGGTTCCAAAATAAAATTGATAATGCTATAAATTCCTATAGACTATTATAAATACCAAGTCATGCAAAGGGCTGCAGCATAGCTTCTTCATTCAAAAGAAATAATAAAAATAGATTTGCACACATTTTAAAACAAAATCCCTAGTTCTACAAAAATTTTATTTGGTATAAAAATTATGTTGACTCTGCCCACAATTCCCAACACCCCCTACCATTATTCCCTATTTCACTGGATTAAGCAGTTACTTGCAAGAAACACATTCACACTATCCCACATATGAAGATTTTCATGAAAAAACAAATAAAGAGCCTAAATAGAGGAGAGAGAGATACAGTCAACTCTCAATTACCTGGGCTAATGGAGTGTGCCTAAAAGAAAATGGCATATAATCGGCCTGGGGGTTTTCTCACTGCCACAGCAGTATCTGAGTTCCAGTGATAGAAAACTTAAATTGTGATAGAGTCAGGGCTCTGGAAGGCAATGTCCAGAAAAATTCCTGGTAGAGAAGTAGTAAATTCAGATAATTTCCTCTGACCTCATTGATTATTGTCATTTAAATGACCCTTTTTCTTCCATCAGTGAGAAGGCAGACTTTCTTTCACAAATGATATTTATTTTAATTCAACAAGCATATATTAAATACCTACTGAGTTCAATGCACTGAACTAAGCACTGGAGATAAATAGATGGAAATGATGTAGCTCCTTCCCTTAAATTGTTTTCATTTTAATAGTGTTTATAAGACAAAAATAATTGTTAAAATTGAAGTATAATTAAATATCCAATAACATCCCTTGGAGATTGACAAGGAATTGAAGGCTGAAGGATGTCTGGTTGAGGATGAAATTCTCCATAGTGGTCTCATTACAATGAATGGGTTGAGATTCAGTCTGAAAGGCTAGTTTTTCTCCTATAAAGCACTATTCTTAGAAGTTAAACATCATAACAGAGAAATTAATGGAAAGTTGGTGAGATCATTTTTTCTTACTTCAGGGAGGTAAGACATCTCTTTAGTTCTTGAAGGAAGAACAAAGTTTTCAATAGTAAATAGATTTGAGGGAATGTACAAATATGTATAGAGGAGATTCATTCTAAGAATAATAATAGCAAGACATATACAGATCCTCAAAGTTTGGCTCGTGTATGTTTCTGTAAAGGAGAATTATGAAAAATAGGTAAAGGAAGGTCCTAATCAGGGATGGTTTACTCTATTCCTCTCCCTTCCAAAGCCCTCCCTGTATCCCCCTTCTGGCTTGAATTTGTACTTCCCCCAATCTAATTGCTAACCTCCCTTTCACCTCTCTATATTTCCTCTCTATATATTTCAACCATTAGGCCAGGTCTTCCCAATGTTAATGGGCTGTTTCTCTCCAGGGTACCTTGGCCTTATATATGGTAAGATCTTCTGAGCTTTGCTACTTTTGCTCTCTAGCTTATAGCTGAATCTTCCTTTATGAGTAGTCTCCTTCAAATACAATATGAGCTTCTTAGAAACAGAAGTTGTCTTCTTTTTTTATTTGAATCTATAGCATCTAGCACAGTGCTTGGCACATAATAAATCTTTAAAAAAAATGTTTCTTTGTTAATTTAAGAAAGCCAACCATAAGATATAGGTGAATCTTGAATGCTGGCTAAAGAGTTTGGATCTCATTTGGTAGATCATGGCAATTCAATGAAAGTTTTTGAGAAGGGAAATAATTTGTCAGCTGAATTAGGCAGGTTCTTAGGAGTGGGGTGGGCTGGGTAGCACTAATGAAGGAATAAATTAAAAATGCAGAGACTGGAATCAAGAAGACCAATTAGGTCAACTGTTGCAATGATAGTTTAGACTTTAGAACATCTACTCTGAGGGAATGTGAAAAAAGAAAAAAGTAGTAAAAGGGCTCAGTTGCCTTTTGAAACCCCTAAATGACACCATAATACTTACATTTCTATAATACTTTAAATTTTCAAAAGTATTTTCTACAACCTTATAAAGTAGGTACTATGAGTGTTAGCACATTGCAAAATGCTCCTGAGTGCTTAAGGGTAGTTACAACCCTGTTCCAAAGAACAGAAACATTCTGTCTATTTGATATTGGAGTTATTTTTAGTAATTACTGAGAAATCATGGTGATTGTGACAGGTGCATGAGGACTAGGAATGGGCAAATAAAAATTTGACTTTATTTTTTAAAGAAAAAGAGATTGTGGAGACAACTAGATGGTGAAGTAGATAGAATGTCGGTCTTGAATTCAGGAGGACCTGAGTTCAAATCCGGCCTCAGATGCTTAATACTTCCTAGTTGTGTGACTCTGGGTAAGTCACTTAACCCCAATTGCCTCAGCAAAAGAAAAAAAAAAAGAAAAGGAGATTGTGGATGCTACAGACAATAACCTTGGCACTGGTCAGTTGATAACCTACCAATTTTTAGAATAAATTATTAAATACATAGTTTTTGACTATGAAGAATAAACTTTTTTTACAAGTCAACATAGGTTTAGAAAAGATGAGGTAAGTCAAACTGAAATGATTTTTTTAATAGATTAGTAGAGCAAGGAAATACCACAGATACTAGTGTATCTTAACTTCAGTTAGGCATTTGACAAATGATAACTTTATGGACAAAATGGAGAACTATATCCTAGATGATAATACAGTGAAGTAGATTCATAGCTTTTTGAATAAATGTACTGAAAGGGGGTTGATCAATGTCATCTAGAAGCAGATCTCTAATGACCGCTGAAGAACTGTCTATCTTTGCCCTTGTGATCTCTACTTTTATCATCAATGGATGAAGCCATGGAAGGTATGCTTTATTAGATTTGAAGAAGACACAAAGTTGAGAAAGGAAGCTAGCTTGTGGATGAAAGAAGTGGAATTCAGCATTATAGTATTCCATATTTGAAAGGGACAATCCACCCAATTCTTTTGTTTTATAGATAAGGAAACTGAGACCTAGAAAGATGAAATCACTAAACCAAGATTATAGAGGTTCTAAAAGATCAAGCCAGAATTAGAAATCAAATGCTCTGATTCCATTTTCAATGCCTTTCCAATTCAAAAACATCTTCTACGTGAAGATAAAACCAAAAAAGATGAAATTTAGTAGTGATGCATATAATGCCAGAGTTTAGTTCATTATCTTGAAATTCTTGATGAATTTTGTTATCATCTTTTCTAGTTCCATAAAGTAATTTCTTGGCAGTTTAATCAGCATGACACTGAATAGGTAGATTTATTTAGATAGAATTGTCATTTTTATCATATCAGCTTGGCCGACCTATAAACACTTGATATTCTTCTAATTGTTTAGATCTAACTTTATTTGTGTAAAAAGTATTTTGTAATTGTGTTTATATAGTTCCTGGCTTTCTCTTGGCAAGAAAACTCCCAAATATTTTATATTATCTATAGTTATTTTAAATGGAATTTCTCTTTCTAGCTTTTGCTTGTAGGCATATAGGAAATCAATAATTCATGTAGGTTTATTTTATATCCTAGGATTTTGTTAAGATTGTTAATTGTGTCTAGTAATTTTTTGGTTGATTGTCTAGGATTCCCTAAGTATACCATCATTTCATCTACAAAGAATAATAGCTTTATTTCCTCATTATCTACTCTAATTCTTTCAATTTCTTTTTCTTTTCTTATTACTAAATCTGACATTTCTAGTAGAATATTGAATATTAGTGGTAATAATGGACAATCTTGTTTCATCCCTGATCTTATTGGGAATGCTTCTAGCTTATCTCCATTACGTATAATATTTGCTGATGGTTTTAGATAGATGTTATTTATCATTTTGAGGAAAACAGAGTTTATTTTTAAGAAAGGCAATTGAACAAGTGCAGAATGTGGGGAGATATGAATTGGCAGAAGTTTGTATGAAAAAAGACTGGGGAATTGTAAGCTCAATAAGAGTCAACAGTAAAACATGACTATTAGAAAAACTGATTGTCTGAGGTTGTATTATTATAAATACAGTGTTTCTATCAATGGAACTAACAGTTATTCTACATTTGGAACTAGGTTGGACCACCTGGAGTATTGTGGACAATTTTCAGTGATATATTTTAAAATACATTTTGACAAAATCGAGTTACTCAAGGGGAGGGTGACTAGAATGGTGACTGAAAATCCTACGATCTGAGGAATGGATGAGGGAAAAGAGAAATAGTAGTAGGACTTGATTCAATCAACAGACAATTATTAATCATCTTCTATGTTCAATATACTGTGCTGAGTATTGTATATGTAAAAACAAAAAAATTCAAAATCCTTACCTTTAAGAAACTTCCATTATAATACAGGAAGACAGTGTTGGAATACACAAGAGCCACCTGACAGTGGCTGCTGGAGATCCAACCCAGAATGGATTTCCTCTTGTGAGAGGATGATACAAGGAGACTGAGGGGCAGTTGCTGCTCTTTGACCTCTCTGACTGAGAGGCCTTTGCATTGTCTGACCTCCCACCTCTTCCCTCTGCCTCCAATTTATCTCGTTCCCAGTCCGCAACACCTGTGTCAGCAAAGGCTGCCCTGCAACTCCTTCAGCTACTATGATCCACAACTGTGGAAGCTCTCGGAGAATTGACCTGTCCCTTAACAAGACAGCATATTTATAGATAAGGAATCACAAAAGGAAAGAGTTCTGACAGTGAAAAGATCAAAAAAGGCTTCCTTCTCAGGCCTAATCTTGAGGGAAGCTGGGCATTCTAAAAGGTGGACTGCGATGGGAATAGAAACTGGTCTTGTGAATTCATTGATATAAGCCATTGTAGGATGAAGAAGCTCCTTCTATCAATGGAGGTCAGTGCTTTCTCTGTAATTTCTACTTTTAGAGTTGCTTAGAAAGATGCTTGTCTTTGGTCATACAGCTAGCTTGTGTCAGAAACAGTACTTGAACCCACATCTTCCTGGTTCCAACACTAAGTGTTTATCTATTATGCTATACTGCCTGCCTGGATAATTGATATTAAATGGACTATTGAATTTAAGAAAAAATGGGTTTATTCTGTGTTGTTGTAAAGAGAAACTTAGAAATTATAAGCACCAACTGTAAGATTTTAGTGAAGCATCATGAAGAGCTGTCTAACTATTTAAATCATTCAAGAAAGGAAAAGGCTCCTAGACATGATGCTGAGCTTGATCACTTGTAAGTAGATAGTTAAAATTTTAAAATCCTGTTCAATTCTAAGATTCCATATTTCTAGTAACTATCTCTACTTATTCTTTTTAAGCTAGCTTCTCCTGCCTATATTTTACTCATGGCTGGGACAATTGAAGATCAGTAAACAGTATTTTTTCACTAACAAATTAAGCTTAACAAACTTTATAAAATTTAGTTAAGTAAAACACCAAGATTAGAATATGCTCAATGGGGAAAGTAAGACTAAAAAAGCATTAGTAATAGGGGTGTTAGTAGTTAGTAGAGATGGTCCCCAGGGCATATAAGATAATCTAAACATAAAACTATTGAGAGTTGGTTGCTTATTATATTTCACAAACTCTTTGAAACTAAGTACTAGTCTTCATTTTTTTTTTTTTTTTGTCTTTATATCCCCAGTGCCTATAATAGTGCCTAGTATCCAGTGTGCATCTAATAAATGCTTGTTGATTGACTTGTTGACTAACTAAATCCTGGCCCACATTTTCTAATGTTCCACAACCTGATTTGTGATTGTTGTTTATTCATTCAGACTTGTTCAGTTCCTTGTGAGTTTTCATTGCAAAAATACATTTTCTTCTCTAGCGGATTAAGGTAAACCTGAGTTAAGTAACTTGCCCAGAAACACAAAGGTAGTAAGTGTCTGAGGCTATGTTTGAACCTAAGTCTCCTGACTCCAGCCAGCCCTCTATCTGTTGAGTCACTTAGCTGAATCAATTTGATTTGTTATTAGACTTGTCCTAATTTTCCTAGTATCTTTTGGATTCAAATTATTTAAGATAGTACCTACTTATTTTTGTTGGTTCAAAAATATTACTGGTCATAAGATTTTCAAGTCCGAAAGAAGATTGGAGAACATTTAGTCAACTCTCATTTTACAGTTAAAAGAACATAGGATTAAGCAGTTAGGGGACATCCCTGAAATCACATAACTAGTTAACGGCAGACCAAAACAGGATTGCAAACAATATCTCCTGAATTGAATTCCCATGCTCTAACTAGGTCTAGTGCTCTATTCACTGTCCCTGGTGGGTCAGCTAATTGGGCTAATGGATAGAGCATTGGACAGGTAATCAGGAAGACCTGACTGAGTTCACATCCTTCCTCAGATAGATATGTGATTCTAGAAAAATCACTTAACCTGTCTCAAACTTATTTTCATTATCTACAAAATGGATATGATAATATCACTTACCTCATAGAGTTACTGTGAAGATCAAATGAGATATATCTAAAGCATATTGAAAGTCTTAAAGTGCTATTTAAATTCTAACATCATCATCATCATCATCTCTTTTCTCATATTATATATTAATATTGCATATTAATATATATAAGGAAATTTTATTGTCTAGGAATTGAACCCTGACCTCCTCCTGGAAGATAAGAATTCTACCAGCGAAGCACCAATTTAATGGTGCTTACTAACACCTGAAACAAAAAACCAAGTAGCTTAGGTTCAAATTGATGGTCATAAAGATTCAACTACTTCTTTTCCTAGTGCTCATGACAGCTGTGTTGTGGCCAGTGAGAAGACTAGAAAAATAAATACTTTACTACAACCTTGAAAAGCCCTGTTACTGATTACCATCAGAATTCAAAATTCCATTAAGTATTAATGACACACACTCCTTTTTTTAAGTTATTAAAGAAAAGGAAAAATAATGCATTTAATTTGAGGATGGAAAAAAGCACTTACTCACAGGTATTAAACATCCTTATAGGATGATATTACTTTTAGTTCCAACCAAAAAAAAAAAAAAAAAAGCACCTCATAAAACAAGGTAGGAGATAACATCTATCTTGGTTAATAATATATGAATAATAAAACTTGGCAGCAGTGAAAGGCTTATGTTACCTAGACCACAGGTGCCTTTAAAAAGCTGTATATTTGTCATCAGTTTAGAAGGGCACCATCTCCATCCTAATGACTTACCAATTACTTTTAAACCAGGGGGGTCTAAATGATTTAGAGAATTCGTGCATACGTGATAGGACCAAACAATCAATAATCCACCTTACCTTGATTAGAATCCGACTGGTGCTCATTAAAATTTAAAGTTGAAAGTTCAAGAGAGTGTTTGGAAAGATCAAGCTGTCGCTATGGTCTGAAATATCCTCAGACCAAAGTGCATAAGGTGGATGAAGGAAATCTATCAAGAAATTTAATGAATGAGTGATCAGAAGGAGAATAAGTAACATTTGTAGCCGCAGTAGTCATAGAGATTTAGAAAGAGAATCAGAGATGATTCTTCCTGTGAGAAAGAGCCAAATGCCAAGCATTTTGAGCTAGAGGAGGCTGACTTGTACCTAAGTCAGTGTAAGAAAGTGAATAATGGTAGTAATGTAACTTGTATTTATAGGGTGCCATCCTCTGAGAAGTTCATGGTACTTTAGAGATAATATGTAATTAAGGTTTATGGCATTCTCTAAGAGTGAGGGATCAAGTACATGAGAAATAGGTATTAAGCTATGGTGTAGTGGAAAGTATTGTATTTTGGAATCAGTCCCCCCCCCCCAAAAAAAAATAACATTGGGCAATGGCCTTAACTTTTTTGGGCCTTTCCTTCTTTGTAAAACAAATAACCTATCATCTTTAGGGGCCCTTCCAGGTCTAACCCCTATATTCTCCTTTGAAGGTCAAGTATAGAGATGTAGCTTGTTCCCCCTCACCCTGTCTGAGAGATGAACTGGACAATGGACTTAGTGAAGAGAAGCAGAGAAAATTGATGGTCACAAAGACTCCATTTAAAGGAAGACATAAGTTCTGGAGATGACAGTAAAAGGGATGCAGGAAGAAGGGGTCTTGGTCAGGAATATGAATTAGTACCTCCAGGGTAAAATTAGTACAAATTTTATGCATTCTAATAATTAGGTGTTAACTGGGCAGCTAGTGGTATAGTGGACAGAATGTTGGGTCTGGAGTCAGGAAGAATTCAAATGTGACCTCAGATAACTTACTAGCTGTGTAACTGTGGGATAGTCACTTAATCTCTATTTATCTCAGTTTCTCAGATGTGAAATGGGGATAATAATAGCATCTATATCCCAGAGTTGTGAGGGCTGCATGAAATAATCATTATAAAGCATTTAGCATGGTGCCTGGAATATAGTAAATGCTATATAAATGATGTTATTTTTGTTGTTATTATTTTTACCAGGATCAATAGACCTCAAGGGAAAAGCAAGAAAGCATTATTTAGGAAACAGGAAGAACAAAAAGAGATTTAATTTAGTTCAGCATAGAGTTTAATACATTTGTGACATTTGGCTTAATTCATTAATTCTAGTGTATGTATGTTTTCGTGCATGGGAATAGAATAAGTTAGAAAGCTATTACCCCCACTAATACTTCTTAAAGAAATAGCTGATTCTAAGAGATGGTAGGGCAGGCAAGGAAGAAGAACAAAGGGCTATGTGCATATCCAGGAAGAGAATTGAATCAGCAGTCTTTCATTTTAAAGCTTTTTCCATTTGTCTGTATTGTCTTTTGTGGATAAGTATTCTTGTACACGTAAAAAAAAAAAAAAGAAATCCTAATATATTTATAGGATAAATAATTTAGGGATATTATACAAAATCTTAAAAATATTATAAATATGAATGAGAATTATACTTCCACTACCTGAAAGTTAAATAGAAAAGATTTTGATGGGTTTAAATCTGTATGGTATGAAAGTTATTAATATGTTAAGCCTCATCAATTGAGTCTCTGGAGATGTACAATGCTCAGGGTGTATCACATCTCAATTGAATTGAAGACATCTATGTCTTTCTTTAAAAAGACAAGCTGGTGAGAAGTGTGTGTTGAGCTCAAACCAAATGCATCAACATGATTAAAACAATTAAAAAGAGGGCAAGCTGGCCTGCGTAAGGCACTGAGGGAGACCTAAAAGGAGTATTTAGCATTTTACAATGAAAAGATTCTGGTTTTAAGATACTAGCAGCAAACTTGAGCAAGTCACATGAATGAAAGAAAGAATAAATAAATACATAAAAACACATTTAGAATGTTGAAGGCTAGTTATATGCCAAACACTGTGATAAGCATTGGAGATAAAATTATAAAAGTAAAGATAGTTCCTTCCCTTAAAGGGCTTACATTCTAAGGGAAGGGAGAGGGAGGGAGAAAACACACATAGGTGGATATTGGCTTTCTGAAAGATAAGTGATGGTGAATTAGATCAAAGGGAAGTGGACAGACACCCCTTCACTAGAAATGATGATAATTCATTTGATCATGGTTCCTGAACTGGTGATAGGATGTGATAGGAAAGGGTAGCATTCAGGGGCAAGGAGTTTTATTCACTGCTTAGAGAAAAGGGCATAAAGTGAAGACTGTCCTTGAGATTTCTGAATTCCTGATCTGGGAGAGGATATTGTCAATCATGATTTCATCCAAATCAACCTTATTCTTTTCAGCTTTAAAATGAAGAACTTAAATTTAATTATCTCTAAAGGTTTTTGGCTCCAAAATGGTAAGAATTAAAGCATAGTTATATGCTTTTAGGTTTTTAACCACATTTTGTTAACATTTTAAATCTAGAAAATCAAGAAAACAATAATTAAGATCTAAATTATAGCCATTGAAGATTTCTGAGTTGTAAATGCTCACATTAGTAATTTAAAAATTATTCTTAGAGCTTTAGAACTGATTCTAGCATATTCTTGATAATCACTTATTAATCAATTGACCAACCAACATTTATCGAGTACTTTAGGCAAATAAAGAAAGGCAAAAGCAGATCCTACCCTCTAGCTGGCATTTCCTATTTATCAAAAATTGCAAAATATATTTTCATTTGGGGTTTTATAGATAGGGTATTGGAAAAAGAGGAAAGGGGAATTCTAAAGATCTTAATATCTTGTAAAAGTATATTTAATGGATAAATTAAAAAATATTTTCTCAGCAATCACAAAGTAGTGATGGGTCTTAAGTACTTATAAAAGTAGAGATGTTGATTGAATTCACTTTTTAACAATTTTCTTCCCATTTATATCCTGAAATCACATATGTGGTTAAGAATTGAAATATACTGAAGAGATCACTTATAATCCGGATATGAAAGCTGAACTTCTTCAAAAAAAAAAAGACAAAAAATCAGTTAAGATTTGGTTAATAAGTCTGATTAACTTACAAAACAAACAAACAAACAAAAACCCTTTAACCCCTTCCTCATGGGGCCAGTCTTGCTTGGAGTATTGATATACTGTTTTGAGCTAAGCCAGCCATCTAGTAGTCTAAACTTCTAATTTTATAGACCAGGAAAAGAAGTTCTAGGAACTTACGTGATCTGTCCAAGATCAAATATGTATTATTAGAAGTTAGATTTGAAAACAAATCTTTGATTCTAGAGACAATACTGTACATCATACCTCCTAAATCATTGATACTTATGTGGCCCAAGCTCTTTTGAATCTGTAACTTTTCTCTCCCTGATTTTTCAAATGACCATTGAATGCCAAGATATTCTTTAGGTGAATGTCACTCTCCCAGTGGCTAAAGTATGATGATTCTAGGATAATCCAGAGCTAGTAAAAAGTAGTCTGAAAACTTCTCATAAGAACACAACCCAGCACTACCATCAGCCCCTTAAAACAACCCAACTCAACTCAAACCAAACATTTTCTAGTTCAAGTTCATACTGCTGACTTCTGACAGTTACAAAGTGCTGAAACAGAACTGGCTCAAAATCAGACCACCTCAGCAGTGTTCAAAGTTAGAAGTGGATGGCTTTTCTTTTACATTTGATTTGTTGGAAACCAAATCCAAGGTGATTTTATAGTCTCTCAGAATTCAGGAGCTCTTTTTATTTTGTCTTTTTTTTTTTTTTTTTTTTTTTGTCCATGAAACTTCTTACTAAAATCATAAAATATTAGAGGAAGGAATTCACTAACTTGAATATCTCTGCCCTCCTACCATTGTTTTTTGGTTTTTAGTTATGTGTTCTTTAAAAAAAAAATTGGAGGGAACTGGACCCCAATTAGGTTCAGAATGATAACCTCTTTTAAAGACCTAGTATAACATAGTTACCAGAACATTATATGCAACAGACATACAAAGTCACAAAGATCTGGATTCAAATTTTAACTCTTTTCCTTACTGTTTATGAATCTATCAGCAAGTTTCTTAATATCTTTGAGCCTCAGTTTCCCCATCTATAAAATGGGGAACTACAGCTATAGAACCAACATTATAACATCTGTGCCTGAATCAGACAAGATAATGTATATGAAATGCTTTGAAAGTTTTGGAAAACTATAAAAATATCCAGTTATTTTAATGAAAGAATCAGTTTTGTTTAGGGATCAAATTTTATTCTATTGTATTATAACCAACATATTGGAATACTCATTCTTGGACACATGGGGTGTGCATCTGTCAAGTTGGAATAGACAATCATTTTCAATTTGATCTAACCATCATGCTTTTCTACTTTGCTTTTTTGCCTAGAACTGTCATACAGTTGCTACTCTACCTTTAAGATTTCTACCAAATTCACCTCAGGCCATACTATTATTTGGTGATAGTGGTGGTAGGAGCTTGGGTGGTCAGTGTCCTAAATTTCACATTTAATGATAAGTACATTTTCAATTAACTCTTGAAGGGGCTTTGATATTTCAGAAAACCTTAAGTCAATGCTGCATAGTGTAGAGAGAGAGCACTGGCTTCAAGACCAGAATATTAGAGTTCAAATCCTGGCTCTATTACTTATTTGTGTAACCTTGAATAAGTCACTACCATACTCTAAACTTCATTTTTTTTTTTTAAAAGATTTCTAAGAGCCTTTGCCCTATAAATTCTTTGATTGTACCCCTAAAAATACTAGTCTATTTTTACTAATGAAAGAAATATATCATCTTTGACAGTTCTAAGGTGGCTCATTCTCAGTGTTTTGATTTTGTTCTAATATTTCTTGTTTTCTCATGTAATCATTTGTTTATCATTTGTTTCATTCATTTTTTTTTTTCATGAAACCCACTCCTTGGGTATGATTTCCCTATCAGTAAAATTGCCTCAGTATCTGTTGTTCCTTCTGAGATTATAAATTCCCAAAGAACAAAGGTTGATATTTCTTCTTGGTTTCATCTTACTTTCTGTTTCTACTCTTTCACATAGTACCTTGCATGTTGAGATGATAGAATTCAAATGTGGTGATAACACTGTTTTTAAAAATGAGGTTTTATTTTTGTCTCGTTTCTTACATCTTCATAGTTATCCCCAGCATCCTTCTCTTTATGCTTCCAAAAAGCCAACTTATATAATAAGGTATATATTTTTTGGAGACAAAAAAATTATTTGTACACTGAATCAATACCTTGAAAAGTTTGAAAACAACATATAACACTTATGGCTTACCTACTTTCACGAAGTGATAGATTGGGTATGTCTTCTTATATGTCTATATTGGTGTCGTACTTGATCTTTATAATTTTATTATGTTCACTTTTTTTGGGGGGGTATGTGTTTGTTTTTTCCATTTGCATTGATACAATTACAGTGTAATTACAGCTACATGGAGCATTGGATAGAGCATAAAACCTGGAATCAAAGGAGACTTGAATTGAAATTTGGCCTCAGACATTTACTAGCTAATGACCATGGACAAGTCATTTAATTCTGTTTGCCTTAGTTTCCTCATCTGTAAAATGAATTGAAGAAGAAAATGGCAAACCACTCCAGTATCTTTGCCAAGAAAATCCTAAATGGAGTTCTGAAGAGCTGAACACAATTGAAATGACTGACAACATGAATACTTTGCAATTCTTTTGAAAACTGTTTGTATCCTTTGACTAATCTATTGAGGAATACTTATTAGTCATATACATTTATTAATTATTTATATATCTTGGATACCAAACTCTTATCAGAGAAATATAATGCATAGATTTTTTACTTCAATCACTAAATCATTGTTTTTTTTTGGTTTGTTTGTTTTTTTTTTTAATAATGACAATGGAAATACCAGTAGATCTGCTCTCATTTCTTGTCTTTTTGTACTTCTAAATGTTATGAATAAGCTCTCTCAGATTTATCCAGTTTATCTGAATTTTATGACAAGCTCTCCACAGGCTTCATTTCCATTATGCTGTTAAAAAAAATACTGTTTGTAATCTGTAAACTTCCTCTTTGGTAATGTACAAAGGCATTTGTGTGCTAAACCAGTTTTTTTGGTCTGCAATTACCATATCTTTCTACTTGAATAGGAGATCAGTGATTTCTGGCCTCTTTTGGCCTTCTTTTTGTGGTGAGACGTACCACAAAATGATGGCTATAGATAAGACTTCATGATCACAAAGACAGAATTTAAGTCCTGTTTTGGCAGGTTTTTGGCCTGTGATTCTAGGATGGTTATCTTTAATTTCAATGCAGCAAAAAATTCTCTAAAGTGGTAATTTGTTGACTAGGGACAGATCTTCATTGGTAGAATAAGTTTCTTTAGTAGGAATTACCCACAATGAAATCATTGGTTTTATCCTCCCTTTCTCCTCTTCCCTTTAAAGAGAAAAATAACAACAGTAAAACAACACTTTTCTAAGAAATGATGTGTCATTAACTTTATTATTTTATCTATTTCCCCTCTTTTTACACTTTGACTTTAAAATGCTTGGGCTGAATTATGATGATAATTTTTTCATCTTTATGCTTTTTTTTTTTTTGGCATTCATAGTTTGGCACTGATTTTTAACTCCTCTAACTAGTTGATGGTCCAACTGTACACAAATAATGACCAGTAGTCAGTTGTATCTTTTCTGTTTAGATATAATTAATTAGGAACAACTAGGTAGCACAGAGAGCAGACCTAAATCCCAATCTAGTCTCAGATACTTACTAGCTCTGTAACCCTGGGTAAGTTACTTAACTCCAATTGCCTCCTTCTTAAAAAATATGATTAGTTTAACTATTTTGTATTTATTGCTCATCATATCTCATGCTATCTTACTTTTTTTTTTTTTTGAAGAAAATGTTCATATGCAAAGATCTAAAGTTCCAAAGTAATCTAGAAACCTTTGACCTCTTAACTTTCATGACCCTAAGCCACATTTTTTTCAACATTGTTTTAGCCCCTTTGTACTCACCCTATAATGAAGTCACCAAGTATAAAGGAATATGTTGAACTGATTTGGAAAATTTTATCAAGTTCTTCATAGAATTTTCAATTTCTTCCTCTTTTAGAGTAGATATTGGCATATAAGCTGCAATTATTTTCATGGTACCATGTTTACTTACACTAATTATTAACATTATAACAAATCTATGTTCTTATTGAACTAGCAGTCATATCCCATTTTCAATGTATAGAATTATTACCCCCTCCTACTATCCAAGAACAAAAGTCCTGACTAAATTTCAAACTCATTTCCATGAGTAGCACAATAACTTACCAAAAATGTTTATCATAAAAGGAAGTAAGT
Organism: Antechinus flavipes; assembly: GCF_016432865.1. Classification (NCBI taxonomy): domain Eukaryota; kingdom Metazoa; phylum Chordata; class Mammalia; order Dasyuromorphia; family Dasyuridae; genus Antechinus; species Antechinus flavipes. Next base: position 321,320,636 of record NC_067398.1, read on the forward strand.
ACTTCACTTGAATTATATAACTTTTATATTCATTCTGTTGTGTCTTTTCTTTTCCCTTTATGGACTTAAATTTTTGCCATATTTATCTTGCTTTATAGTTATGTGATTTCATTTAAAACTACTCATTTAGTTCCATCCCAGTTTCTTTTCTACATTTAGTAAAGGATTAAGGATATTATTATTATCCTATTAAGGATAAATGCCACATAGGGAAAAAATGAATTGAAATTCCAGTTTAAGGATTCCTTGACCTAGAACTGACTGAATTTAAGTAACTATATCTGTTGTCACTAAATATATACATCTCAATTTGAAGGAAGAATAGTAATTGTCTAAAAGGAGGAGGTTGCATTTTCTTAACCAGAAGAAGTAATTAAAGTATTTATTTTCTCTCCTATTATTTGATTTTTAAAATGCCTAAATTGAATGGTATATCAGATTTAATACCACAAGTAACAATGTGGTAAATATACATAGAATAATTGGCTTACATTTGGAAAGGACCTCAGAAAACATTATTCCAGTATCATCATTTTAGACATAAGATTACAATCCAAGGGCCTCTTCTTCCTCAAGAGATTTCAGCTTTGAATTTGTTAACTAAAAAGTCCCGTTCAATACTGGAGAACTTTTACCATGAAAAGAGAGACTGACTTTTCTCAAACTCTGTGGTCCCCCCATCTGGAGTTTCTTCAGGAAGGCCTATCTCCTAAATTAAGCTCATGTTCAGAGTCTTCCCAAAAGTAATCACCAGGTATCCCTTTAGAAAATTACTCAGTTTATGAGTTGATGCCCCTTATTTAGGGAATGACCAAATAAGATATGGCACATAAATGTAACAGAATATTATTGTTCTATAAGAAATGATGAGCAGGCTGATTTCGGAAAAGCCTTAAAAGACTTACATGAATGGATGCTGAGCGAAGTGAGCAAAATCAATAGAATATAAAATAAACAGTAAAATTATGTGATGATCAACTGGATGGACTTGGCTCTTTTCAACAATGTGGTAATTCGAGGCAATTCCAATAGATCATGAGCAACCTCATGAGCTCAAGAGGTCTTGAGTTAACCTGATGTTGCAAGAGGTACTTCCTGAATGGGACTGATTGGATGAAATTTTCTCAATTTGAGACTAAATCACATGATTTCTATTCCCAGAGCCAAAAGATAAGACTTGAATCCTGGGTGGCAGGGAATCACATGGTCTCTACAGATCAGACCCTCAGGAAGTGATGTGAGCAGACAACATTGTGACCATTGGTCAGAAATAGTTTCACCTTTTTGTTGTTGTTTTTGTTTGCTTGTTTTTTCCCTTTCTCTCTCTTTTCCCCCTTTTGATCTGATTTTTTTGTGTGTGTGTGTGTGCAGCATGTTGAATATGGAAATATGTTTAGAAGATTTGCACATGTTTAACCTTTATCAGATTGCTTGCTGTCTTGAGGATGGGGGAGGAGAGGGAGAAAAATTTGGAACACAAAGTTTTGCAAAGGTGAAGGTTGAAAACTATTTTTGCATGTATTTGAAAAAATAAAATACTATTAAAAGAAAAAAAAAACACTCAATTTACAATACCACATATAAGGCAGCTATTTGTTTCCTCTACTACAAAATAAATCTTAAACACAAAAACATATAAATGCACTTTGATAAATACTTAAAAAAAACTAAAAATAATAATAACTCATCACTCCTATTATATCCACACAGCAGAAAACATTCCCAAGAGACATATGGAACTGTTGAATAAATATGTATCTCATTTTCTCTTAAGAATTCTACTATCTATATATAGAGAATTGACTCTAATTTATAAGAAATCAAGCCATTCTCCAATTGATAAATGGTCAAAGGATATGAACAAACAATTTTCAGATGATGAAATTGAAACTATTTCTACTGAAATGAAAGGGTATTCCAAATCACTATTGATCAGAGAAATGCAAATTAAGACAACTCTGAGATACCATTACACACCTGTCAGATTGGCTAAGATGACAGGAAAAAATAATGCTGAATGTTGGAAGGGATGTAGGAAAACTGGGACTCTGATGCATTATTTATGGAGTTGTGAACGAATCCAACCATTCTGGAGAGCAATATGGAATTATGCCCCAAAAGTTATCAATCTGTGCATACCCTTTGATGCAGCAGTGCTACTATTGGGCTTATACCCCAAAGAGATACTAAAGAAGGGAAAGGGACCTGTATGTGCCAAAATGTTTGTGGCAGCCCTGTTTGTAGTGGCTAGAAAGTGGAAATTGAATGGATGCTCATCAATTGGAGAATGGCTGGGTAAATTGTGGTATATGAATGTTATGGAATATTATTGTTCTGTAAGAAATGACCAGCAGGATGAATACAGAGAGGCTTGGAGAGACTTACATGAACTGATACTAAGTGAAATGAGCAGAACCAGGAGATCATTATATACTTTAACAGCGATACTGTATGAGGATGTATTCTGATGGAAATGGATATCTTCGACAAAGAGAAGATCTAATTCAGTTCTAATTGATCAATGATGGACAGAAGCAGCTACACCCAAAGAAAGAACACTGGGAAATAAGTGTAAACTGTTTGCATTTTTTGTTTTTCTTCCCAAGTTATTTTTACCTTCTGAATCCAATTCTTGTGCAACGAGAGAACTGTACAGTTCTGCACAAATATATTGTATCTAGGATATACTATAATATATTTAATATGTATAAGACTTCCTGCCATCTAGGGGAAGAGGTGGAAGGAGGGAAGGGAAAAGTCAGAATAGAAGTGAGTGCAAGGGATAATGTTGTAAAAAAAAAAATTACCCATGCATAGGTTCTGTCAATAAAAAGCTATAATAAAATAAAAAGAATTCTACTATTACAAGGTTCACATTTTCTGTCAATGTAAATATATGTGGTTCAGCCTTATGTTTCTCTTCTTTCAAAAGTGGCACAATTTTGGGAATGTGTGGGACAGGTGCTACACCCCTTCCCCAAATTAACCAATCAAAAATATCTTCAGGAACAAAGAGAAAGCATTTATTTAGTCCATCTAGGGAGAGGCTCAGATACACCTGGGAGCCATCCCAGCTTCCACCATGTATTCTTGGAACCTGACTAGCTTCTAGTTTGTTGGGGTTTAAAAAGCAAAAGACTTGAGCCTTTTCATTGGATAGACTAAAAGGACATAATCATCCTTGACCAGTGGTGACCAATGTTGTCTGCTCCCTGTGGGTCACATCATTTCCTGAGAGTCTGGCCTGTAGAGACCATGTGACTCCCTGCAACCCAGGGTTCAAATTTTCATCTTTTGGCTCTGGCAATAGAAATCATGTGACTTAGTCTCAAATTGAGAAAACTTCATCCAATCAGTCCCATTTAGGAAGTACCTCTTGCAACATCAGGTTAACTCAAGACCTCTTGAGCTCATGAGGTTGCTAAGGCTGGAAACATCTATTTCATTATTGTTCACCTGTGTTCAGGGAAAGGATTTTATATATATAGAAGAGGTAGTTAGTACTTGAGATCTAGCCTGAGGTCAGTATATGAACTCATATGAACATGTGTATGGCCTCTTTAGTTGCTGTTGGGGAGAGAAAGGAGAAGGTAATCCAATTTTTTTACGTCACTGAAAGCATAAGACTTTAAGAGTCCCTGGGTTCTCAAAAGGAGATTGGGGAGTAAGGTGTGAGAGACTTTATCCTTTCCTTGAAACCTCTTGAGTTAGTAGGTATACCTACAGCAGTAAGTAATCTTTTTCTCTCCAAATTGATTGCCATAATAACAGTAACTAACATTTATATAGTATTTGAAATTTTACAAAGCACTGTGTATGTGATCTCATTTGACTGCAAACTCCTTGATGAGTGGAATTGAATTATACTTCTTGGTATTACACCACAGGATATAATACCAGTGCAGAATAAGTAATCAATGAATGCCATTGATATTTACTTTAAAAATAAATATTCTAGTCACCAGCTTCCTCTTGATCGGGCAAGGAAGTGATTCAAATAAGATTTGAATATGGTATTCAAGTATACATATATACATAAGTATATACATATATACATATATACACATGTATTCAAGTATACATGTATACATATGTGTGTTTGCATGTGTATGTATTTATGCCTAGATGGGATAATGGGGAAGAAAATAATATGCCAAGATTTAATTGGATTCTTAACTGACTATAAGAAAGACTTGATTTCCTTGATATTCATCATTTAATAGATACTTATTTGGTAGCTACTGTGTGTAAAACACTATAAAAAGGAAATGCAGAGGTTAAATAACATGGTTCCTACACTCAAAGAGCTTGTCTACAGTCTATTACCTAATACTGATTAAGGAACACATCCACCAGAACCCAGTGTTACCTCCTGGCTACCAGGATATTGCCTTGGCTAACTGGTTAAGCAAGCTATAATTATCAGATGAGAAAAGAATGCTGAAATTGTTTTGGGTAGAATGAAGAAATGGGTATACCAGAATGTTGAAAGAATTTGAGTTTTGTTAAAAAAAAAAAAAAAAAAAACAACTCAGCAGAAGGATCTCCAGATAATGTCTGTCTTCTTATCTATATAATGAGGATTGATAATAGAATCAGATTATTTATGTCTTGTCCCAACCACTCCCAAAGACTATTGATCCACCATCTTTAACAGCTTCTGCCAACTGTTTTCAGACAGTAGCTGACCAATACATCTGTAGTTAAAGGTTGTGAAGGGTGTTAAAAGTGGCTTAAGCTCTTCGTCTGTCTTTTCTTTCCTTCCTTCCTTCTCCATTCCTAGAACAAATGAAACCTTTGAGCAGTAAGGCTGTTTTCTTTTCCTAATCCAGTGTCTAGTATACATTAGGTGCCTAGTACATTTTTACTGATTGATTTATCGAAATGATATGACATTTCGCTAATATGTGCTAAATAAATGCTAACTATTTTTGATGGTGATTTTGCTATTATCTGGACATTGGTGACTAGAACAGCATTGATCAGAGAAGTAGCAAAATTTCCTGCAAACCATGTCTCCTTGGGCCATTCATGAGACCTTTATCCAGATTAATCATGGTTTTCTATGTCCATATTGGTCTATATGCTTATAGCTGTCTGAACATGACAACCCACTCTCCTATCCCAAACTCAGCCCTTAATTTCAGAGGTTATCTTCCTGGTATTGTAGTATTATTTGGTTTTCACAGTATAAAAATTACATTGGAGAAATGAAATTAGCAAATTGAAACCCACTGGGCAATAGGGAGTGGGAGTTATCTCTCCCAAAAGAAAATAAGAATGTAAACTCCTTTGGGGCAAACACTGGGTTTTGTAATCAGAGCTGAGGGGGCCTAAGATTTTAAAAGAACCTTTTATTCTTTTCCCCTAGAAGGCTTTACACAGTTATCTTTCTCTTCTGGAATGGAAGCTTTTTGAAGGCAAGAACTGGATTGAGTGGGAAACATACTACTCTGTTAAGCATTTGATAGCCTTAGGCTTTCTTATCTCATCTTTTAAGAAATTACTTTCTTTAGAAACTCCAGCCAAAGGGGAAAGGAGCCAGGAGGTTGGGGAAGGAAACTCACCTTGGGGAATAAAAAAGGGAAAGCCCTTTGCCTGAATGTGTCTCTCTAAAACCATGCTTTGTGAGTCAGAGACTGCACACTCTTTCTTATGAGAAAGACAAACTTTTTCCTATACAGACTAAGACTTTTGATTGTTTTAGTGGTGGCTACTGTCCCACACAGTTGCTCCTTGGATTCAAATTACTCGAGATGTTCTGGAACTCCTAATTAGATATATTAGTAATAGATTTTAAAAACATTATTATTATTATTATTATTATTATTATTATTAGTGTTTCAACAAGGCTTCTCCCTTCCCCCCTTCCCTTTCTTTTTTAGTGTTTAGTTCTCTCTCATCCTCTCTCTTCTCCTCACCCAGCCCTCCCACGACCCTTTAAATGGAAACACAAGCCTGCCATTTAATAAAGCCCCAATAATGATTCCGCCTTAAAGGACAAGGGCTAATCACTCTCTGTTTAACATTCCAGTCACGTGACAGCGGCAGAGGAGAATAAATCAGTTAAACAGTGAGATGCCTCACCCAACTAATTTTTATGTAAAAAGTGGGGGGGAGAGGGGGAAAAGAGGGAGAGGTGTGATTGCCTTTTTTTTTTTTTTTAACCATTGTGATTTTTTTAAAGCTGTTAAGGCCCAAACATCCTTGTCTATCAGTTTATGAATTATTAATAAAAAAGAGAGAAAAGAGGTTTTCTTGCTCTAAATATCATCTGCTAAAGCCACCACCGACTGAAGTGCCTCACACTGATTCCTGATTTACATAGTCCCAGTTGGAAGTTAATGAAGACCGCTGAGTTACCTTTCAACATGAAGATAAACCTTCATGTATTTAAAAGCAGGGGATATGGGCTTGTTGCCGGCAAATTATTCATCTCGGATCTGAAGTTTCTGACACCGCCTGCGTCAGATAAACTGTCACCCAAATTGCAAACTAATTAGTGATTCAAACATTTCCGAGCTGATTGATGACAGAATAATTTACGCTTGTTTCTCAGTTTCCAGCTGGCACAGGCTGCTGACTGGAGCCCTAATTAACGCGAGTACATCAGTCATGTTCTGCCAAGGCAGCACATACAATTAAAAGGCAGCTTAAATGGAATATCACATTAAAAAGGCTGGGAAATGCAAATGTGAGGAAACAGCGCTTTAGGAAGAAATGACAACAAAAACCCACAAACCAAAACAGAATGGAAGCCGGCATACTTTTTTTTTTTTTTAATAGAGGAGTAAATTGTACTCTATGGAGAGTATTTAACAACTCTCCTGACTCCTATTCTACCCCCATCTCCCCACCCCCACTCCCAAATCACTAATAGGAATACTGGGTCAGAATATCCCATAGATATTCTGAATATTTTCACATTTAAGAAGTTTTAAGGTTTATTGCTTTTTCTGGTGCTAGCTATTTGGAGGACATCTTTTAGAATTAGGGTCAGATAAATCAGGGAAGAGAAACCTATTCTACAAAAATTTCATAAATGCTGAAATCAAAAGATGCCTTATGGAGATTTTTAAGAAAACAGTATCATAGAGATCAAAGATTTAGAACTGAAAGGAATGGTAGAGGTCTTTATAAGAGGGAGCAATAATAATATCTAGTGTTTACATAGTTCTTAGCATGTAATATTTCCCTTTGCACCTCATAACAATTCAGTAAGTTAGGTGGTATCTTTAGCTCCACTGTATGGCAGAGGACCTTATTGACTTAACTGAAAAATAGTGGATTTTAACTAAATGACCTTGAGGCTCCCTCTCACATAGGAAACTGAGGTGGAGAGAAGTTCTGGGATGTGCCAGATCTTTCCAACCACCTTCATTGTTTCATTGAATAGCTAGGTTTCAGAAAGTGATGGAGAAAATGTTAATAATGCAGATTAAATTTAAAAGGTGTTGTTTATACATACGATTTATATTTGGAGAACTGGTTGTTAAATATTTATCAGAATGCTCATGAGTTGTGGCTGTATCAATGTATCATAGGTAGTGAGAGTGGTCAGATTTGATCTCTGTTATCATCTGATTATAAATCCAGTACTTTCCCCACTGTACCAGTATTCTTTAGAGGCTCTTGGTAGAGGTTGGGGTGCTAGACTTGGAGTCAAAAAACATGGGTTTAATCCTCCAGTAGACAATTACCAGATGTATGCCCCTGGGGCAAGTCATTTAACAATTCAGTCTCATCTTTCATCTGGAAAAGGGGAGTTTATTAGTTCTTACCTCACAGGGTTATTATGAGAACATGTAATATTCTGATGACATGTACTTTGCAAACTAAATAATAAAGGCTTTTATCTTGGCATGATTGAAATCCTATTTTATTGACCAAAATAAAATGCAGCTTCTTTTGTAAAGTTTTTGACCCAGTGCAAACTCTATCCCTTATTTGTTGCATATTATATACTTTGTTTCTTCCTTCTCTGATTAGATTGTAAGCTCCTTGAGAGTAGGAAGCATCTTTACTGTATCTCTCAACAGTGCCATGAATATAATAATAATGCTTCACAGTTGATATAATTCTACAGTGTCACAGTCAATAAAATTATTCATTTCATCTGAATTTTGCAATCTAAGCAGTGTTGTATAGTAGAAAGCGTTATGGATCAAGTCCTAGAAGGTCAAGGTTCTAATTTAGTTCTTACCCTTATCTCTTCATTTATAAAATGAGAAGGTTGGACCAAAGAACATCTAAGCTCCCTTTCAGCTCTAAATCTATGATTATATGTAACAGGCCCAACGGGTAGTATACTAATTTTTCAGGTTAAAAACTTTATGGCTCAAACTTGCCCAAGACCATAGACTTAGCCAAAGGGGAGTGGAATATAACAAAGGTGAAGATTCTTTGATCTGGGAGGAGCTTGTGATAATATGTAGTTCAGTCATGACCTGGCCTCAGGCTCTTTGGAGAAGCAGGATTATTGCCCAGGTATTATGACATTTAGTCAGAACTCTCTTCACTCACTTTATTGCCTCCAACTATTAGATTTTCGAGGGGAAAAAAATTCATAATTTATATACACCCCTCCCTACCTTCTCCTCCCCCTCCCCCCATCACAGAAAGTGAGTGTCCTGATGTTCCAGCCCACATTGGATGGCTATAATCAGTTTATTTACATGGGAGAGATAACATATCTGTCAGTCCTTGGGGAAAGTAGCAAGGAGAAAGATGATGAACATGGTCCCCTCAAAGAAGTCTTCTTTGCTTGTGCTTGAATTAGTATATTATGACAGGGTCTGGATACAAGGTAACAACATCCAATGTGAGATTTATTAATTTTTTTTTTGGGGGGGCGTTGTGAATTAAATACATACACAATACAAAGAAATAAAGATATACATGTATGTGCATATATACACATCATATATTATATAAATTAAGTTATATGTTAATTAAATCTATTAATAAATAATTATAATTAAATATGTGTTTTTCAATATGTTTAGCTTCATTTTTAGACCAATATTTTATTTATTGGATATATTTTCAAAAATTATTTAGTGATAGTTAATAATTTCTCTGCTAAAATTTTTAAGGATCACATATTCAAGTCATTGATTGGCTCAAAATGGTATAGTCAGTAAGTTGGAGTGATAGCACTGTTGCCCATATATTCTGACATCAAGTTCAACACTCTTTTTCCCCACACCACATGCTACACAATAATGAGATTTTTTTTTCTTTTAATGCATTTTAAATATGTGATTTCCAGAAGGGTTTCACCATGATTTTTTGCCAGACTGCTAAAGGGGAGTGTAATATTACAAAGATGAAGATTCCTTGAGCTGGGAGGAGCCCATGATGATACATAGTTCAGTCATGACCTGGCCTCAGGCTCACTGGTGACTGAACACCTGCTAATCCCTGTGTGAATCAACTCCCAGTGGTTAAGGATGTACCTGGTAAGAACATGACAGTTTTGGTAGCATGATGGAAGCAGCCAATTCAGTAACCGGAGAGGGGCTGACTCAAATATACAGAGACTGGGAGCAGCTGCAGGAGCTACAGGGGGTGATGGCTCAGCTGGTGGCACAGCAGGAGTGCCTGGTACAGGCTGTAAGAGCACTTTCCTGGTGCTTTCAGATGTGTGGCTGTGCTGCTGTCTGAGTCTGCTGCTGTCTCATTGCCCATGCTGTAGGAACAGTGACTGGGAACAGATATTGGCTTCTTTCCCCACTCCCACCATCGGGAGTGGACTCTTAGAACTCACCTACTTATGTCAGCAACTGAAGAGTCCTGGCAGTTGTCTTTGTGAGGTTGGCAGAGAAGAAAGGACACAAGTCTTGTCTTGAAGAGACACCTGGCTTTGAATCCCACCTGTGGTGCCTTCTAGTCATTGGTGAAATCACTCAATCCTTTTGAGCCACATTTTCTTTATCTAGCGAATGTATATAGTCAATTAATCAACAAACACTTTTAATATGTATAAAATATAACACGTATAATATGTAATAATATTTATAGAGTCAACCTCACACAGTTGATGGTGCATGTAATGAAGACCTTGATGTGCTATTTAAGTGTTAGCTATAGTTATTATTGGAAAATTGGGAAGGAGTTGCTTTAGAATGGATTTTTCCTTTGATAGAGGAAGGGAATCTTCTGGAGAACAATCAAGGACTTAAACTGAACTAATAATGCTTTGGGGGCTTTCACTGTAGTCAGCTGGGAATCACAGGATTGTGATTATGTGCAAGGAAATGTTTTTTTCCCCTTATTTTCAAGACTATTTTATTTTCCAAATACATGTAAAGATAGTTTTCAACATTCATATCTTTTCTGAAATCAGCCTGCTCACCATTTCTTAGAGAATAATAATAATATTCCATTACAACCATATATCAAAAAAGTGTTTTACTGAAAATGAGGTTAACAGCAGATAATATAAATCTAATTCCTGATTGATTTTCAGACCTTAGAAAATGGATTGCTCATAGCTTGTCAATTATATGGAGATATTACTTCAGTGGAAGAGATCCTCCAACAGATGCTTAGACCATTGGGAGATATGGGTTATTATGACAACAAAGAAACAAAAAATACAAAGAAAAACCCTTCCTGTTAATCTAGTACATGGGGGATAGTTTTAGTAGAAGTTAACATGGCTGCCATAGTTAAGGCAGAACATTTTCTTTGACACTAAGCTAATGTATTGTACACTTAGACAGATCCTTGATTCCTCATGGGAATTCCAGATTGGTAGTAGTTCTTAGGCTCTTGGGTGAGTACTCTTGGTCTTTAGTAAGGACAGGACCATCTATAATGAATAAGTGAAAAGTACTTTTTAGATGACTACTACATCCCAATAGTATACTATGTTATCTGCTGAGAATATAGATACAAAGAGAGCTTATATTCCAATAGAGAGAAACAGTGTATCTAGAGGATCAATAACCTGGAGGAGGATTTTGTTTTGGGAAATCATTGTTGTTGTTCAGTTGTTTCAGTTGTGTGCAACTTTTTGTGATCCCATTTGGTTTTTTGGGGGGCAAAGATACTGCACTAGTTTGTCATTTCCTTCTGCAGATCATTTTAAAAATAAGGAAACTGAGGCAAATAGGGTTAAGTGACTTGTTTATATGTGTGTGTGTGTGTGAATGTGTATGTGTGTGTGTATGTATGTGTGTGTAGGTGCAGATGAAGGTGGGTAAGTGAGCTTTGCCTGAAGAATGAATGGCAAAGTGGCTGAGGCATAAATGTGAACTGTGGTTGAGGCTGGCTAGGTACAGGGAACCATTTGATGACCTTACCAATTAGGATATTTCCCAGGCTGTGAGCTTTGCAGGTTCAGTCCTGTCAGAACATTTGTAAAGTACTTACAATGTACCTACCATGTACTGTATTAAGCATTGAGGCTAAAAAGAAGGATAAAGCACAGCCCTTGCTCTCAAAAAAACTTCATAGTCTAATGGGTAGACAATATACAAACTATACACAAACAAGGTATGTGTGGATAAAATAGAAATAATCAACAGAGGGAAGGCACTAGAATTATGGGGGATCAGGAAAGGTTTTCTGTAAAAGAGGGAATTCTAGATGGGACTTGAAGGAAGACAGAAAGTAAAGATGAGAAAGAAGAACATCTCAAAGAATGGGGGAGAAATACTGAAGGTACCCAGAATTTTGTGTGAGAAACCCCAAGGAGACTTCATGGGAAGGTATATGGGAATCTGGGGTTTGGTGTAAGGTGCAAGATTGGAAAGGTAGGGAGGAGGTACTAGATTCTGAAGTTGTTCTAAGGGTACCGGGTATCCCAAAGACTAGGTTGAGGAACTGCCTTCCTTCTAACTTGTAGAAGTCAAATGTTGAAAATCTGCTTTAGTTATGGGCAAAACAATCCCATGGGCCTGATTATGAGTATTTGAGGCACACTGAAGCATCTCTCAGAGTGACCCGTGGTTCTGTGAAGTACATTTGAAGTGAGCAAAAAAGAAGCCATGGTAAGGTTAAATTTTAATCCACTATGGATATTTTGAAGCACCCAGGAGTAGAATGGAATAAACATTTATTAAATCCTTACTGTGTGCCAGTGCTGAGCATTTTACAAATATTGTTTCTTTTGATCCTCATAATAATTCTTTATATTAGGTGCTACTATGATACCCAATTTACAGTTGAAGAAACTGAGGCAGTTAAGTAACTCAGGATCACACAGGTAGTAAGAGTTCAAGGATAGATTTGAATTCAGGACTTCCTGACTCCAGACCCAATACACTACTGTATGCTATGGTATCCTAAGAAAGTGAAGTTCCTCTTCTTTTAAATAAAAAGTCTGGGAGATTATAGCTATGGAATATTGTGCATATACATAGAAAACTGATGACCTATGGGTCCTTAGATGGGAGGGATTTGGAATATGTTCTAAACTTTTCATTTTACACATGAAGAAATCGAGGCCCTGGTAGATTAAAGGATTTGCTTTTAGTTACTCAGATTAGTATCAAAGCTGGGATTTAAACCTGGACCTTCTGACTCCGTACCAGAGTTCTTTCTATTATATAACAATGCCCTTTTGAATCAGGTGATTTTGCTCTACTATTTTTATTTTTAACCCATTTGGTCATATAGGATTGGGAGTTTATCTGGAAATTACTCAGATTTAAAAAGAGAGGGTATCCATAAAACTTATTGGAAAAGAAAGTATAAATATCAGGAAAACATATACAGTATCCTTTCTTTGCACATATTCATTTGTTCAAAATTTTACAATGTTCAGTTAGATGCAAGGTTATTTTTCTTCCTTATCCCATGTGATTATAAATTATTAGATCTGAGCTTCTTTGTGAACTGCCTCAAACATAAATCCAAATGCATATCTGGATATCTCAACTAGCACCACTGAGCAGAAGGCTAATGAATACCAGTGCAATGATTTTTCTAGTAATAACAATTACCAGTTTAAAGTACCAGTCAGGTACTTTAGGAATCTTTTCCCAAAGATATAACGCAAGTGTGTGGGGATATCATATATTATTTTGTTATTCAAGCAAGAAAAATGAAGTATTTGTAATTCTTTTTTCTCCTGCTGCTCTTAAGGGGTGGACAAATTTGGATCCTGGCCACCAGATACATCTCTTCCAGTTAATTGCCCTATGCACTTTGGGATTTCAATTTTTTTTTTGGTGGAGATTCAACTTTATAATATAAACATAGCAAGTCTTCCATAATTTCTATTTATCACTTGTCATCTATGTACCACAGTGCCATGGCAAAACCAGTCAGTATCTTGCCTAGACTGCAGAAAGCCAGTCCTACCTTAGAGTAAATGAATAAGTTGAGAAGGAAGTAGCAAATGTTCCCTGTTCTGAACTGTGTGTCTCTATCCTCAGTTGGAGAGATCTATTCTGGGATTTCCTGAAATAAAGGATCTCATGCCTTTCCAGTCATAAGAGAAGGGAAATAAAAACCATATGGGTCTGTGACAAAATGACCCCTCTTACTGGCTGCAGAACTGTGGGAAGTTTAAAGCAGCTTTTATTCTATAAAAGTTGTAAAGATAGAATTTTGGTAAAAATCAGTCCCTTATTGGAGTTGGGGAATGGTCTGAGGGATGACTCATCAAAGAGGAGAGGAGAAAGATGGTTCTAGTTACCTGAGATGGAGAAGAAATTATGCTTTCTTTGAACTTAGCATTTCTGTCATTTCAACTCTGCAAATGAGCTGAGGACTAGAGGTACCCTTCAGATCAGGTATAGGAACTTAGTGGGAAGTACAGCAGCTGGTAGAAGCTTTAACATTGAGAAAGCAATCTGACTCTGGTATTTTGGAGTAAGTGGCACAAGGTAGGCTGGTTCCAGAAAATGATAACGTTTACTACTGAGGCTATAAAGTCACCAGAAGGTGGAACTTATGTGACTTCTATAACTTTAGGGCAGCTACATGATGAAATGGATGGAATGCTTGTTGGAAGTCAGGAAAACTCATCTTCCTGAGTTCAAATCTGGATTCAGACTCCTACTAGCTATGTGACTCTAGGCAAGTCACTTAATCCTATTTGCCTCAGTTTCCTCATCTGAAAAGTGACCTGGAGAAGAAAATGTCAAATCACTCCAATATCTTTGCCAAGAAAACTCCAGCTAAGATTATGAAGAGTCGCTGAAAAACAAAAAGAACATTAAGCTACAAAATAAGGGTAAAATGAGCCTTAAGTGAATTTCAAAGCTAGAACTAGTCTCCATCCCCGCCATGGGCGTTGCCCCCATGCTTATGGGAAAACGAGGGAGAACACCTTTCCTGGACTGAGGAGCAGTATTTGCCCACTCCCCTACTCAGTGCTGGCTAACGCATTGACTTGCTCTACTGGAAACTAGGAAGGAGGGAGACTTAGGTTTCTCCAGGATTTTCTAACTACCACCACTTTCCTGGATAATGTTTGGAGACAGGATAAGATGAACTGAACCCTAATTACAGTGAAAATGGGAGATATGCTAACTTCTGCCCTCTTTTTTCATCCTTTTTCCCCCACTGTAAAGTTAGCCTTAGCTCTTCCCTGACCCTACCCCTCTTCTGCTCTCAATTTTCCCTGCCCTCTGGAACCTTCTCTGTTGTGGATTATGAAGTTCCCAGGGGACTTGAAAGCAAATCTAGATTTTACCAGTTTTCTCATTTATAAAAAGAATGGTTTGGATAGATGCCTTCCAGCATTAAACTATGATCTTCCATCTTCGTGTTCCATGTAACTTAGCTTTTTTTTTTTTTTTTTTTTTTCCTGAAAATCTCATAATGATATTGTTTGGCACACTTTCTAAAAAGCTGGCTAGTCTTCCTCTCATATCTCCACACATAAGCTCAGCAGAGGGAATTGACATGGTCCTTAGCTTACATAACCATTTTCAGAATTTCATCTGAGATACCTTTCCTAAGTAGTTCCTTCTCTTCCTTTGAAGTTCACTTCTATTTGTTCATATTCTTATTGCAGAAAATGTTTGTGGCAGCCCTCTTTGTAGTGGCAAGAAACTGGAAACTGAGTGGATATCTATCAATTGGAAAATGGCTGAATAAATTATGGCATATGAATGTTATAGAATATTATTGTTCTTTAAGAAACAACCAGCAGGATGATTGAGAGGCCTGGAGAGACCTACATGAACTAATGCTAAGTGAAATGAGCAGAACCAGGAGATCATTATACATGGCAACAAGACTATATGATGATCAATTCTGATGGACGTGGCTCTCTTCAACAAAGAGATGATTCAAACCAGTTCCAATTGTTCAGTAATGAAGAGAACCAGCTACACCCAGAGAAGATTGTGGGAACTGAGTGTGGACCACAACATAGCATTTTCACTCTTTCTGTTATTGTTTGCTTGCATTTTGTTTTCTTTCTCAAGTTTTTTTTTTTCCTTCTTTGATCCAATTTTTCTTGTGCAGCAAGATAACTGTATAAATATGTATACATATATTGGATTTAACATATATTTTAACATATTTAACATGTATTGGACTACCTGCCATCTAGGAGAAGGGAAAGAAGGGGAAAATTTGGGACAGAAGGTTTTGCAAGGGTCGATGTTGAAAAAATTACCCATGCATATGTTTTGTAAATAAAAAGCTTTAATAAAAAAATACATATTCTCATTGCAGTTATCATGAGAATTCTGGTCCTAGCTCCTTCCTCCCAATAAGTTCAGTACTTCCTTCGCAGCTTTTGCCTTCACCCTATTCCCTGTTCTTTTCAAATATCCTGGTCTCCCAGCTCCTGAACATCTTAATTCTCATGATCTGTCTTACTAGTTCACCTCAACCACTCAACACTATAATGGTCACATTATAGACACCCCATTCCTCCAAATAAATTTGCTCCAACTGCTAAAATTCCTAATTATGACTGACAACAAAAAATCTCTTCTTAGAAAAAAAATTCAAGGTAGAAATATATGAATGGAGATCCCAGAGTCATCTAAACTTCCAATGACACTAAGCAAAAAAGTGCAAGGTCAAGGCCTGCTAGTCTAAGGCTTGTGGGAGGAATCTTTGGATTGAAAAGTAAATTGTCTTCCTCAAGCAGAGGCTCCAGGCATAGATCTAAGCCTAAAAAGCAGGTTCTAAAAGGCATTGAGAAACCTAGGAGCCAAGCCAACCCAAATCTACTCTGGCTGGAAGCCCAAGAACTTGATCTAGCATCCAACTCAGACAAGATCAGGGTCAGACTGACATCAAGAAAAAAAGAGCTTCATTTTAATTTTTCATTGAAAAATAGAACAATCTCTTCCTATAAATTTTTAAGACTTCTTACAACTTTCCCTTTTTGTTTGTTATTTTAAACCTGTTTTCTTGTAGTTATCAACAGCAAAAATCCCTTAGAACACTTAAAAGAGACTTTTGCACTTATTCCAGAAAGAACAGGATATCGGAAGAACTGAAAATGGGAGATTTGGAGCAGAGGAACCCAGGCAGAAGAAAGAGTAACAAAGAAAAGGAAGAAGTGGACATATGAGGAATTGATCCTTATTCTATATATGAACCTAATTATTTATATGTTATTTTCCCCATTAGAATTTAAATCCTTTGAAGGTAGGGGATATTTCCCTCCACCCTCTTTTTTGTGTCTTTATAGCTCAAAACTGTGTTTGGCACATAATTAGTACTTAATAAATTGCAGTTGACTGACTGGCTCACTTAGAACTCAAAAGTGTCTCTGGGTATTTAACATCAGCAAGGGGTTCCAATTCTTCTGCCACCCAGATGGGATTAATAGGAAAATCCAGTTAAATGGGAAAATAAAAAATTCTTTAGAAAACATCCAGTTGACAATGTTTGTGGATAAAATATCAGCATTTTATTGCAGGCTATATATTAGTCATACTTTTAAGGAAACAGAACAATCTTCTCCCAGTTGTACTATGATTGCAGAAACTCTTTCCTTATCCTTATCAGTAGCTAAAAGAGTAAACTAACAGCTGATGGGATACTAGACCTAAATTATTCTCTGCTAATGAAAAGTTGCCCAAGAAGCAGGGTTGTTAGTGCAATGGTCCCGATTGTCAGTGTTGGTTCTGGCTCAACTGGCAGTATTTGAGATATATCATCTTATAGTTCTGATTTGACCAGGAAGGGTCAAATGTTCAGGATAAGTCATGGACGTGGTTCAAAAAACTCATCTGGTTAACTAACAGGATAAGAATGGAGAAATTTAATACTTAGTCTAAGGTTCCAAGGTTGTGTCCAAGAAGCCTGTATCCAAGAACAAGACCCAACTACCAGAAAGCAAACTCTTAGATCTAGCAAGGCAGAATTTTGAAGTGGACTGAACAGAGTCCTGGGTATATTTAAGTATTAAAATGATCAATAGATGACAGGTCCTCTGAGCCAGATTGATGTTGCCTCAGAGTGGCAATGCCAGTATCTAGGATGGAATGTAGCAGAGCTCTTTGGAAGTTATTGTAACAGGAGACTCTTTTAAATTCAGAACATTTTGACTTTGTTAATTCTCACCCTTTCTGGCCAGTCACTTAAATTTAAAGGTCCTTATTAGTTCCAATAGACATTGTCTTGGCAATTTTGAGGCCATGCTTTAAAATGATGTTAGACCACCATAGGTGGGTAATAGCATTGAGAGAGAAGATAAGATTTAACATAAAGAATGTTGGGTCTGGAGTCAGAGTGCCCTGACCATTTACTATCCATGTGACCTTGAGAAAGATTACATTGGGTTTCTGTAGATCTCAGTGCCAAATCAGCAATGATAACATATCTCAATAAAATGAAGGCATCAGGTTATAATGTTCCTTCTAGCTTCAAATTTCATAGTTCTATGAGGGAGAAGCTTCATAACAAGCTCATTTTGTACCCAAGGCAAAAATATCAAATGATTCTTTCTCAATTCTATTGGCATAGTATGCCTGAGAAATTAAGCATATAGTTTATTTATGTTTTGGCTCCTTTTACCTTTATGTGCACAGGACAAGTATATTACTTGTCTCATTGTTGTGATGATTTTGCTAGTGGGATTATAATCTGATGTTCTGCCTATAGCTGGAGCATTGTTTTCTGTCCTGGGCACCATATTTTTAGTGACATTGATAAGCTGGAGGGCATCAAGAGGTGGGTGAACAGGATGGTAAAGCATCTTGAGCTCATATGAGAATTAATATGAGAATTGAAGGATCTAGGAATGTTCAACCTAGAAAAGGGGAATCTAAGGGGAAATTTTTAGTTGTGTCTGAAACTCTGTGTATCTATTTTGGGTTTTCTTGGCAAAGATATTGTAGTGATTTGCCATCTCTTTCTCCAGGTCATTTTACAGATGAGGAAACTGAGGCAAACAGGGCTAAGTGATTTGCCTAAGGTCATACAGATAGTAAGTATCTGAGGCCATTTTACAGATGAGGAAATTGAGGCAAACAGGGCTAAGTGATTTGCCTAAGGTCACACAGCTAGTAAGTGTCTGAGGCCATTTTACAGATGAGAAAACTGAGGCAAACAGGGCTAAGTGATTTGCTAAGGTCACATAGCTAGTAAGTGTCTGAGGCCAGATTTGAATTCATGAAGAGAAGTCTTTCTGATTCCAAGCTTAGTGCTCTATTTTGTCACCTAGCTGCCCCCAATGGGAACATGATAGCTGCTTTCAAATATTCAAAAGACTGTCATGGGAACAAGGATTAAATAGGTTCTGCTTGGTCCCAGAGGAAAGCAGTAGAAGTGAAGAGTTGAAATTGAAGAAATGCAGAGACCAGCTTTGTACAAGGAAAAAATTTACAATCAGGATTATCCAAAAATGGAATGAGACAAAGTGGGTATCCATCACAATGGAGAAATGGCTAAAAAACTATCATGTGAATATAATGGAAGATAATGATGATGATGATAGTTAACATTTATATATTTCTTTCTATGTGTCAACTGTTTGATTAAGTGCTCTATTTGATTCTTACAACATTGACAAAGTGTTTTAAACTTTATAAAGCATGTTGTAAATATTACTCCATTTTATCCTCACAACTTTACAAAGTAGGGCTATTATCATCCCTATTTACACATTTGGAAACTAAGGCTTAGTGAAGGTAAAAGATCTGCTGAAGGTTCCTCAGCTATTAAGAGTTCAAAGATAGATTTGAAGTCAAATCTTCTTAATCTAGACCTAGTGCTCTATTCATTGTGTCAACTAGCTGCCTGGATATTACTTCTGTGAAACGACTTACAAGTTCAGAATTCAGAGAAACTTGTATGAATGACTTGTATGAACTGATGCAAAATGAAATTGAAAATGACACTAGAAGTCTCAATAATCAGGTTAAATTCAATGTAAAATCTTTGTTCCAGAGGTCTGAGAAAACATTAGTTCCCTTTGAATAGAGAAACAAGAGGAAAGGATTACAGGTACAGAATATTGTATACATTGTCAGATTCTACTAACTACTTTGATTGTTTTTATTTTTTGATAAGTGTAGGTTCCATGGTGGAAGAATGAAAGGTAGAGTTATTGGAAAAGGAATGAGATAAAGATAAAACATAAAAAGACACCACAGCAAAACAAACCAAAACTATAGACTGGGGGAGAGATAATGGGTTCATTTGTATTAGAATTTGTCTTTAAGAAGGGGCTGGATAACTTATTTAATAGAGAAGAGATTCTAGTTAAGATACTGGTTGAACCAAATGGCTGCTAAGATCCTTTCTTGATCTTAGATTCTCTAATTCTATGAATTATAGAAATGACTGAAGATTATTAAAGTTATCAAACTCAGGCATACCATCCTAGAAGCATCAGGTAGAGGAGAATGGATCTGGCTTAAGAATTGGGAATTTGAAACCTGAAGTCTTTTTGTGACACTGATTATATATTTTTCACACATTTATCTTAACAAAGAGAAACTGGGTCATGAGTTTGCTAGCATGGTGTAAGTAATGATGGAGTCTGCAACTTGAAGGGGGCTCCTTGTAACACTTTTTTGCCTAATTAAAAAATGTTTCTCTAACTCTGAATTTCAGCTGATTGTAGAACTAAAAATTGATGGGTGTTTAAGGAATATTTTGGACCAGGAATCAGATTTAGCCCTTACCTACCATTGACCTAGGTAAATCTATGTCTTGGTTTCCTTATCTGTTAAATGAAGATTAAAAACAGTTGCATACACACACACACACACACACACACACACACACAGATAGTTGAATGGTCTATCTCACAGGATCATTACTAACTTAGTGTAATGATCTAAATGAAATAGAATATATAAAGTGCTTCACAAACTTTGAGTACCATATAAATATCAGTTATTATTATTAGAAAGGCAAGCCACTGGAACTTTTTATTTATAGCTCACTATAAAGGCCATGAAAATGGATCATGGCCAGCAGTGGAATTTGGTAACAAGTTTTTTTTTTCCTTAATAATTCAGAAAAATAAAGAAGTTATTCAATCCAGATTGCTAAGGTTAGTTCATCCCCTGCAGCCCTAAATATTTCTATATAGCACTTAATTCCTGGATGTGAGATCGAGCACTACATATTCAAGTCCACTTTCAATATAGCTTGTACTCCTCTATTATATATAAGAGAAAGCCCATGCTGATGTTCTATTGCATTTGAGATCTTGTTCCCCTCTATAGAACCAGTAGGCTGGGAAATCGTTAACTTGGAATTATGACTATACCCTACTGGAAGCAGGGAGAGAAGATGGATTGTAATGGAAGTCATAGCCTCTGTCAAATACAAATGCTGGAAATAATAGTTAAGGGAAAACTAAAAAGAACAGAGAGATGACAAGATTTTTTGAGTAAATGTTTTCACATTATACTTTAGTTTCCTAACAAATCCTGACTGAGATGCAATCTGTGGCTCTCATATTGGAGATAACAGCTCATATAAGGGATGCAGTTGAGATTTTAGAGGTGAGGATAGGAGGGCTTCATTAGTCTGAAACTATAGGAACCTGTCCTCAGGTTAAGAGGACAAGAGAGTCTGAGGACCAGAAGACTGTTTTTTTCTGCCTGGTTGTTGTTCTCTTCTGCTCTGTAAAGCCTCCCCTTGCCCTGCCTCCCTCCTACCTATTGCTTTGTATTCTTTCATATGGTTTAAAAAACTTATCTATGCATATCTAGATTCACTCAGTTGAAAGTAAACTCCTTGATTGTTTTGTTATTGTCTCCTCCAAGCCTAGTACAAAGTCTGACACATCTCCCAGGGTTATTGTAAAGATCAAATGAGGTAATGTTTGTAAAATGAATTTTAAACCTTAAACTACAATAAAAACATTAACTATTATCTTTAATGATTATAATAACATTAAATTAATAATTATAGAGTTTGCAGGCTGATGGGGGTTCTTTTGGAACATTTTTATCGAAGGTGTATTATTATTGTAATATAATAAACGTGTTTGATAATAATGATAATGATTATGATAATAATGGCATTGAAGGAGATGTTTCATCTTCACTATCTTTCTATGGTAGATCTCTGACACAAAGTTTCGATCACCACATCTTGATGGACTTTCCTCTTTCAAGGAGCAGATTAGCAGTGAATCACACTTTACAGTATTTGGCCAACACAAAGTATTTTTGCGACAAACATCTCATTAGCTTTGTAAACATGAACAAACAAGCCTCTAGGGGCTCATGAGCAATTTACCCTTCAGTGTCCTGGTAAAACTATTGAAAAAAAAATTGGTGAAACTGCCAAAGGAGCCTTGAAATGAGCTGATGTTTAATATACTTAGTATATCTCTAGGTTTAGCTAAGATCTTTGACTTGGGCAGTATATTATCCATAGTCAATTAAATGTGTGAGATTGGATTTGAATTCGGATCTTTCTGAGGTCCAGTACTCTCCACTGTGCTTTGAGATCTTCCTGACCTTGATAAATTCTATGATAAATGAATCATTTTACTTCCCTGAGTTTCAGTTTCCTCATCATCAAATGAAGATCATATTTGTACTATCTTCCTCCTGCGACAAATGTAAGCAAAGTATTTCATTAATTGAAGAAAGTCATGTTAATGTAAGAAGCAGTTTGGCACAGTGGAAAGACTACTGGCTTGTTTTGGAGTCAATTCCTGCCTTTGTTATTTGTTAGTTGTGTGATTTTGGACAATTCATTTAAGCTCTCTGGACCTCAGTTTCCTCTTCTGTAAACTAAGGATAATGGACGAGGATATTGGATAAGGATAACCTTAGAGAGGAACTCTAAGGTTCCTTCCAGTTCTAATTCATGTTCCAAATCTCATTACTAAATGTTTAGTAGCTGATTTAGTACCTAATTTCTTCTTTTTGGCCATTTGCCCCTTGCCTTAATTTTCTGTTATTCTCCAGCTTTTCCCTCTTGTATTCAGTTTTAATAACATCTTGTGGCTGGTGCTAAGCCATTCTACTCACTTTGTAATGACAGATGATTATCTCCTTTGCAAAGTAACTCAAATATTCCCACCCACTTCTCTTCATTTCAGATTATCCTCTCTCCTGGAAAGGAAGTTCCAGTGTGCAGAGAAATGAGTTACTTTCCCTAATGCCTAAGATCCAGAAAGCTGTTGTTTACCCTAGCTGTTGTTTTAGGAAAGAGAAGCCTCAGGAATCATGAGCTTTTCACAGCAAATCTTTGAGTTTCACCCCAAATACATACAGATCATTTTTAATAAGTCACTTAACACCAATTTCCTTGCCCCTCGCCCCAAAATCAAAAGTACAAGCCAAAGTTTAAGGAGACACAAAATAAAAAGAAGTGCAAAGGAAAAAATAAATAGCCCAGCACCAATCAAAAAGCTGTAGTATAGAGGCTAAGAAGCACAGAAATTAAAGAAGAGAGAGAGCTCCTGAAGGATGAAGTGGAAATTTTCTGTTAGCCTATATAACTGAAAGAAAAATGATTTAATGAAAGTAGAATTTGGTTTAAATGAAAAACAGAAATTTTGTATTATTAATACATGAACAATAGATTTGTTGGATCAAGGAAGTTTGAAAAGCACAGTTATTGGGATCAGGGGCTTCTCAGTAGTTCATGGATTACTGCTTCCTCTCTAATGCAAGATTAATCCCATCTTTTTTCTTTCTTTTTTATTTTTTTATTTTAATAGCCTTTTATTTACAGGTTATATGTATGGGTAACTTTACAGCATTGACAATTGCCAAACCTCTTGTTTCAATTTTTCCCCTCCTTCCTCTCACCCCCTCCCCCAGATGGCAGGATGACCAGTAGATGTTAAATATATTAAAATATAAATTATAAGGATTAGATTAGATACACAATATGTATATATGACCAAACCGTTATTTTGCTGTACAAAAAAAATCAGACTCTGAAATACTGTACAGTTAAGTTAGCCTGTGAAGGAACTCAAAAATGCAAACGGACAAAAATATAGGGATTGGGAATTCAATGTAATGGTTCTTAGTCATCTCCTAGAGTTCTTTCGCTGGGTGTAGCTAGTTCAGTTCATTACTATTCCATTGGAACTGATTTGGTTCATCGCATTGCTGAGGATGGCCAGGTCCATCAGAATTGATGATCATATAGTATTGTTGTTGAAGTATATAAGGATCTCCTTGCCCCGCTTGTTTCACTCAGCATCAGTTGGTGTAAGTCTCTCCAGACCTTTCTGAAATCATCCTGTTGGTCATTTCTTATCGAACAATAATATTCCATAATATTCATATACCACAACTTATTCAACCCTTCTCCAATTGATGGGCATCCATTCATTTTCCAGCTTCTAGCCACTACAAACAGGGCTGCCACAAACATTTTGGCACATACGGTTCCCTTTTCCTTCTTTAGTATCTCTTTGGGATATAAGCCCAGTAGAAACACTGCTGGATCAAAGGATATGCACAGTTTGACACTTTTTGAACATAGTTCCAAATTACTCTCCAGAATGGTTGGATTCTTTTACAATTCAACCAACAATGTATCAATGTCCCTGTTTTCCCACATCCTCTCCAACATTCCACATTATCTTTCCCTGTCATTCTAGCCAATCTGACAGGTATGTAGTGGTATCTCAGAATTGTCTTAATTTGCATTTCTCTGATTAATAATGAGTTGGAGCATCTTTTCATATGGCTAGAAAGAGTTTCAATTTCTTCATCTGAGAATTGACTGTTCATATCCTTTGACCATTTATCAATTAGAGAATGGCTTTAATCCCATCTTTTTTAACAGAAGGATGGAGAACATTGATTATTCCTCCCAATATGGCCAATCAAAATTTATATATTTTGTACAGAACTATTGATAGCTTCATTGAAAAGTTCTTCAAGCACTTAAAAAGACTCCCAACATATTAGCAAAGAGAAAAAAGGGTGTGCCCAAAGTTCCAGGGTTGTAAAAAACAACTCATTATTGATTCAGCGATTATTGAACAAAACTACCATAAAGCACCATATCACTTATATACCTTTCTTGACTATTACAAAGTCTTTGATTCAGTTCTGTACTCATAACTCATTCATATGCTGCAAATATATAAAAGTGATCTATACAGGAAACTCTTCTCTTTTAAAAATATCACATCACAGTAATGTTAAGATTCATTGACATAAAACATGATATTATCTAAGGTGTGAGTTTAAATCTGCTATGATTTGCCTATCACCTGAAAAAATTGAATTTGACTTTTAAGTCAAAGGAATCACACCAAGACATCATATTAATCATTTGAGGTGCATGTATGATATTGTTTTAAGGTTCCACTGACAAGCACATTAAATAGGTACCTGAAACTTTCTATAACAATATAAAAATATCTTTTGGACATAAACATTCTAACATGTGAAGGAGAGAAGATTACAGACCAAAGTCTTTAGCATGAAAACAGAGGTCAAATTGAACCAATGGATGAAGAAGATAACAAGCTCTTTTCTAGGTGAGACACAGAATCATTAAGCTTCCAAAAAGAAAGTTGTGGCTGAATATGTTGAGAATGTCTTGTTGAGAGACATGTTAGAGAAATCAGTGAATATGAGTTTAATGGGAAGAATGTATTTAGAATAATTAAAGCCTACACAGTACAGTCTTAACTTATTCTTTTGTCATGGTAAAAATGGAGGTGTCCAAACTAAAATAAAGTGTATAAAGGTAAGGGAAAACAGAACATATGACTCAAAGACTCATAGAAAGATGGACATTTCCTTCACAAAAAGGGACAAGGAATTGACAGAGGAATTATTGGTCAACTAACAGTTCTTAAGTGCTTTCTGTGTATCAGGTGATATACTAAACACTGGGAATATGAATACAAATGGAAAAAAACTCCACAATCCTGCTCTGCAGGAACTAATGTTCTAATAGGGAAAGATAATTCCTAAAAGGAAGCTGAAAAGATGGGGGTGAGGGAAGTGGAGGCAAAATGTACCAAGCATGCATTCATGGTAGAGGAAGTCCAGAGTAAAATCTGGAGAACAATGAGAACTGAATAGCCTGGAGTGACCTTCTTAAATAGAGGTCCTGAGAGCAGCAATACAATGAAAGAAAGAGACCCCAGGGATCCCAAGGTACTTCTTATATGTGAATTTCAGGGATAGAATGAAGTTTCAGGATTAAGAACTGGAGAATGGTGAATGAACTACAGCTTGGAAGGGCTAACTCTTCAAAGGATGAGTGCAGCAAAAAATGAAAGATATAAATCAAAGGGAGATTTGCTCTTTGCTCCAGAGGTTATTCCCCATCTCACTCTGGATTGGGATCCTGGGCTGGTAGCAGATACTAGGAGTTTTCTTGTGCTGACATAGGTGGAGCGGTTGCTGTGTGGGTAGATGGAAAAAGCTTGCCCTTGCTCCTTGAAATTTTCCCTTGTTGGACACAGCAAGAGTTGGAAGGGACAAGGTGATAGTTTTTGATCAGAAGTCTTCTTCTGGCTATGAGGCAGCAGCAGAAAACAGAAGACCCCCTAGTACAGGGGGAAGTTTAGGAAGTGGAGGGAAGACTCCTCAAATCATATCTAATTGAACCCTAACAAAATGCTAAGAAAAATAATAAGATAATGGTGATGGTGATGATGATGATGGTGATAATAATGACAATAGCGATAGCTGACATTTATATGGCTCCTTAAGGTTTACAAAGAGGTTTTCCCAAAAGTCTTATGAGAGAATTAATGAAAATATTAATATATCCACTTATAGAAATGAAGAAACTGATGCTTAGAAATATTAAATGATTTTAATCATACTACTAGATAATAGGATAATAGGACATTGCTTGCATTGTAGCATAATCTGTCTCCTTGTGTATTTTTAGATGATTGCATGATGTACTCCATTGGTTTCCTTATTTTAAATAAGCATATAGATTTATTATACATGTAAAGATATGTTTTCATGTACCAAGTATCTTGGGGAAAATAGTTTTAGTTCAGTCAATCAGGTATTTTAAAAATAATTAGTTGAATATAGATTGTTTTTATTAACCAATTCTTTTCAACAGGATTAAACATTTTCTACCCTTCATAATTTCATTTGTCCACAAAACTTCTATATTTGACTACTTTCTCTATAGAGCAATTGTACAAATTCTGAAATTTTGTTGGCCCCGAACAAGACTTAACACTTATTTGCCTCAGTTTTTCCTCTGTAAAATAATGGAGGAGAAAATGACAAAGCACTTCAGGATGTTTCCCAAAAAAACTTTACAGACAATCTGTGGGCCATGAAGATCAACTGAACAATAAAAGCACAGTACCTTTCTCACAGTAGGTTCTTAATAAATGTCCATTGAATGAATGAATGTCACAAAGACAAAAGGTCTTTGAGTCTTAGACTTCTCATGTGTAAAATCAGGGTATTGGAGAAGATAATCACCAAAATTCCTCCTAATTCTTGTTTGTATAATTGTAATTATGATAAACTCTCAGTTACCTACCCCAAAGATGCCCTAATTAAATTACCCTAAAAGTAGCAGTAGGTAATCTAACAAAACATTTACATTTAGTTTTTGAATGCATTATACTGAAAAGTGTTTTATGCTCACTTTCACATTTCCACATAAAAATTATTGTAGTAATTATTAGGGTTTGTTTGAGGTAAACTTCACTAATTTGGAATTTAGAGGTCCAGGTCTTAGTTTGTGGTAACTTGAACTTTATTTCAAGAGTCTCACTGAAATATGAGCCATAAGGGGTTCTTAGTGCCATCAAATTTTGAAGGTCACACCTCAGAGGGTACTTACTTGTTCACAAAGCACATCTCCTACCTGAACATTAATTCCCAAAGCCTAAAAGCATTCTCAAACAAACAAACTATATGGAACATAAAGTTTACTTCAAAAATAAACTTAGAGTTTTGGAGCTAAATCATTGACTCTTTATGGTGAAGGTGCTGAAGTTTAATAGAGAAAGTGCTTACTTCTTTCTGGTTTATCAAAATGTGACAGGCCAGTGCTTACAAATGAAAATGTGACCTCTATCTCAGAAAAGAAGTTCTTATTATCATTTTGGTGTGTGTGTGTGTGTGTGTGTGTGTGTGTGTGTGTGTGTGTGTATTTTCCTGGTCCAGAAGATTTAACTTTCTAATTAAGCTTTGCAAATGGGTATGAATTTTTAAGCTTATAGCACTGATGATGGTGGGGACATAATTCAAAAGTATTTAGATAAGAGAGGGGAGATAACCTGGCATTTCAAATTTGCCTTGACTGATTCACAGATCATGGATTCAGATATTTAGAGGGAAAAATGACATTAGAGGCCATAAAGTCCTGTCCCCTTATTTTACAGATGAGGGATACTAAAATTGAGAGAGAGGTTAAGGAACTTGGCAAAGGTCACCCAGCTAATAAATAACTGTCACAGGATTTGAATTTTGTATTTCATGACAATTAGTTCAATGCTCTATTCCTGTGCTATGTAGGAGATGTAAGAGTTGACTATATATATACAGTATGAAAATGAATGGATATGTTTATAAATACACATGTATTTACATGATTCTTATTGTGAGCTCTTGAATCTGAAATCAGATCCTAACATTTGAAGACTACTAATGTTCAGTTTGGTAAAGCAGAAATGTTGTTGGGGGTGGGGAGTGAGCTACTGGAATAAATTATGATATTCTGCATTATCAAGTGGGTGGGCATATAATCATCTCTTCTGATTCCCTGAGATTATTATGCATTCAGGATATTATCTTATGATTATATGCTTTTCTAGCCATCTTTATTGAAAATCCTGTCAAATTGAGGTGTGG
This sequence comes from Antechinus flavipes, assembly GCF_016432865.1. Lineage (NCBI taxonomy): Eukaryota > Metazoa > Chordata > Mammalia > Dasyuromorphia > Dasyuridae > Antechinus > Antechinus flavipes. The sequence continues at coordinate 321,348,811 of NC_067398.1, forward strand.
AACTATTGGTTTTGCATATGTAGTTTTATTTCGGTACAAGTATTTTGCAGCAACAATCAGGCTATTTTTCACCCCATGGAATTGCTTCTTAAATTCAGTCATGGATAGGCCCATTTGCCTACATTTATAATGATAGCAGAGGGAATGTTTGTTTCAATGTTGACTAAATTCTATTCAGCTTGAGGGGCCAGTGAAATAGTGCATATAGATAGTAAAGGGAGTAAAGTGTGAATAATAAACATCTATCAAATACTCAGCTAGATTTTGATGATTGGATATTTTGTTGGAAATAACTCTCATGTGAACCCACTTCAGCATCCCATCTTGCCTTAGTACAATGAAGAGAATGTAGAACTTTAGAGAATTGTAGGATCTTAGTTGGAGAGCTGGATTGGAACCCTAGAAGCAATCTGTTACCTTCATACACTCATAAGGAAAGTGACCACTAGATAGGCTAATAGACTTGCTCAAAGACCTATAAGTATTAAGTGTCAGAGATGGAATATGTATTTAGCTCTTCTTATTTCAGAGGTGGTACTTTTTACCCTGTGCCATTAAAAATGTGGTATTCCCTTATCCCCCTCAAATTTTTTTTCTCCAGATTTCCTCCCTCTCACCACCACTCAAGAGATTCCTAAAGAGAGCCTTTATCAACTTCCTGAATGTAGATTCTTTTGTAAAGTAAAGGGGGCTGTTAAATCCCATCTTTTGTTCACTCTCTGCACCAGAGCCATAATTGGGTAAGGAATGATGTGGGATAAGAAGAAACACTCTTTGGTCTCTTTTCTAGGTGAATTCACTTTGAATTTAACTATTTAAGCAACCAGAGAAATATTAGTAGAAATGTTCTAGTAGGCATGCCTAGTTTTCAAAACGTGTACATATATAGGGGTGTGTGTGTGTGTGTGTGTGTGTGCGCATATGAGAGCCTCTGATTCCTTTGACTTTCCTGGGGTTGTGAGACTCCAGATTCCTATGCTGTGTTTTAAAATGTATCCTAAAGTATCAGCAATGTCAAATAAAAAAATCCTGATTTTACTTCCACTGTCCAAAGTGTCATAAGCAAATATTTCAAACAAAGCTTTTAACAACCCCTTCCCTATCCTCCCCATCCCTGACACAGCAGAGATAACAGTATATATGTATATGGCAAAGGAGAACAGCTTTCTACAACTCATCTTGGAAATATTAAACATCGTTTTCCCTCTGCTTTCTCTATACCTACAATTCATTTAATCAATAAATCAGTGTTTAATTAAGTCCTTATTATGTACTCAGCCATCAAATTGATCTTCCTAAAGCTCAGATCTGACCATACCATCTCTCCCCTACCCCCATTCTATAAACTACATTGTCTCTCTATTACTTCCAGGATCAAAAATAAAATCCTTTGTTTAGCTTTCAAAAATCCTTCATAATGACTGCTTCCTACATTTCCTGTCTTCTTGCACCTTACTCCTCTCCACATATTATATATCTAGTGACATTATCCTATTTTCTACTTCTTGCACAAGAAAACTGCATCTTCTGACTCAAGTATTTTTCCTAACTATCTCCCCAGTTTGGAATTCTCTCCCTCTTCATTTCCATATCCTGTTTCCCTAGCTTCCTCCAGTCTCAATCAAAGTCCCATTTTCTGTAAGAAGCCTTTCCCAGTTCTCCTTAATTATAGTGCCTCCCTTCTGAGATCCACCCTCCTCCAATTTGTCTTCTATAGATCTTGTTTGTCCATAGTTATTTGCTTTTTCTCTCATTGAATTTTGAGCGTCTTGAGATATGGCACTGTCTCCAGCATTTAGTACAGTGTCTGGCCCAAAGTATATGCTTAATAAATGTTAGTTGACTGAGTATGTACTGATTACATATAAAAAGGGAAAATAGTTCCTGACCTCAAAGAATTTACAGCCAATGATGGAGAAGACATAGATCAGATATGTAAAAAAAAAAAAAATACATACAGATACAATGTAAGCTTAGAAGGAAAGGTACTAGCAGTAGGTGAGGAGGTAGATAGGAAAGGTCTCCTGTAGAAAGTAAAAGTTGATCTGAGTCTAGAAGAAAGCAGAGGATTTTGAAAGGAAGAGGATATAGCCAGGGTAACAACATAAAGAGGAACAGCAAATAAACTACTAGTCCTGGATTGTTGAATGTGTGGAAGGAAGTGATAAATAATATTAGAGACATAAGAAGGGACCAGGTTGTGAAGAATTTTAAAAGCAAACCACAGGATTTTATATTTTATCTTAGAGGCAATAGGGAGTTACTGGAATTTATAGGAGATAAGATGGTTAGTGCTAGTGGGCTGGAGAATATTTCCAGCAATAACATATGTATGAAATAGATGCTAAGTAGGACTTAAAAAAGGTAGAGAGTGATGAGAATGAGATGTGTTGGAAAACCCAAGGACTGGCTTGTTATCTTCAAGATACAGAAAGAAGAAGACCCCTAATATATCTAGCAAATCCCTTGTGGGGGATTTATGACAAAACATGAAGAAGAATTACATAGAATGAGAAAGCATGGAAAAGCTGTGTGATTTTTTTGATGGAGGTAGAATCAACATCAGTGGGATTCTGGATTATTAAAAGATGATACATCGCCTATCAAAGTATGTATACTAAATAGTAAGATTGCTCTATGACCAATTCTGAGAACTGGCATCATAACACTGGAAGTATATGTTAAACAAAAGATATTTGCTGATTTCAGACTTGTAGTGATGAACACATGAAGTGATTATTAAGAATTCTGTTAATTTTGTGCTATAGCTATAGCATTCAAATGTTGAAGTACAATGTTGAAGTGGTTAACACTTGCTGTACGAGGTACCATTCCTGAGCTGTTCCCAAACAGAAAACTCAATTTTACATTAAAAAGGGCTGCTCTGGCTTTATTTTCCGTGATGCCAGGAGCTCCCTATATAATCTGGTTGTTCCACAGTGATGTTGTTGGGGCCTTCCTTTGCTGTTAGAAAAATAAGATCTTTTTTATCTCTTTCTGCTTTAATAAACTTTTTTTTTTTTGGGGGGGGGGAGGGCGCAGCTAGATGATGCAGTGGATAGAGTATCAGCCCTGAAGTCAGGAGGACCTGAGTTCAAATCTGATCTCTGACACTTAACACTTCCTGGCTGTGTGACTTGACTCAGTGCCCCCACTGAGTTGTAGGGATTCAACCCCAATTACTTCAGCAAAATAAATAAACTTCTTTTTTTTTTTTTTTTTTTGCAACTACATGTGATTTTCTCATGATCTCTGAAATTAGGCACTTTTGGTTAACATCATAGGGTACACATCACAATTTAGATTAAAGACATCTTTTATTCATTTGGTATGTTCTTTGCATTTTGTTAGGTTAGTAGTTGTGGCTTTTATTGAAGGAGGTCCTATAGTATCCTGGACCTCATTGCAATCAAAATAGTGTCTTCTACAAAAAGAAATATTTGGAGTGCCACTCCATCTATAGATAGACCTTTTCTTATCTCGAATCTATGCAGAACATCTTTTATGATAAGGCAAATGCCACCATGCCTCATTTTTGATTGTTAATCTGAGGGTTCTGGAATAAAAGTATGGTGATATATGTTAGATGGGGAGAAAGGGGAGATTATATAATTCTTACCTACTATGTGCCAAGTACTATGATTTTTCTACCTGTCCATTTTCTGAAACAAATATTGGTTAGCAAGCTGCAATTAACATCATGTCAATCTTGTATTTATGCTCTTCATAAGCATTTTAAGGAAAGATGATCAACTCCCCCATGCAATTATATTTCCTATTGCTTAAGAGTGAATCATGAAATCAATGGTGTCAGTTTCTTTATTTTCATCTCCAAGAGACTCTATGTGCCATTCTAATTGCATCATTTAGCTGTAACTTTCTTATGCTTTCTGGTTTCATTTATAGCAAGAATATCAATATTGAAATGGTTCATTTCTTCCAACAATATATAAATATATTGGTTATTAGACATGGTTCTCACATTTATAAAATCAATATTTAAATTTATGTTTATAGATAGGTATAAAAACTCTGTGATTCTTTGCTCTTTCTGTTCCTTTTTCTTCCATTCCAACAAAGTTATTATAGAAATGGAAGGGGATCACACAATACAGAACATCCCATGAACTATTTATTCAATAGATATTTATTGAACAAACATTACAGTGAAGAGCATTGTGTAAAGTATTTGGGGAGATAAAAAAGAATAAAAAGATATAGTTGATGCCCTTATGGAACTTGAATCCAGGTGAGGAGATAAGATTGGCACAAAATATAGGTAGAATTTGAAATTGCCATAAAAGAAAAAAAAATTATAAAAGTTAAAAGGTGGACTAGGTCTTTCCGGGGTGAAAGAAAGAAGAAAGGTAAGATTGCCTTTGGGATTGGAAAGATAGGTAAGACTTTTGGGGGAAGAGCTATTCCAAAAGAATAAAAAATTAACCCTTCCCCCTTCCCACCTTACATGCAAATAAAGTACAAGATCTGTTTGTGAAACAGTGAGTAGTCCAATTCCAAGAGCATAAAGTATATGAAAAGGTAATACTAGAGATAAAAGAAGAAATATAGGTGAGACCCAAATTGTTCAAATCCTTTGAATATGAGATTACTGAGTTTGGACTTTGTTAGGCAGTGGAGAACCACTGAAAATTTCTGAGTGGGGATATGGTATGATCATTGCTGTTTATTTCAATACTGCAGTGAAAAGAATTTGATTGTTTCAAAAATTATATGAACTTTGTTGATTTAGGTGGTCCCTCAAAAGGAAATATAATTCATCTTTGCCTTTTCATTTGTGTGTTTCTATATTCCATCATAAATTTTCCACAGAGAATATAAATAACATCATGAGGCCCCTCCTTTAGATCTCCTAACATTATGTGGGAACAAGTATACAATGTAGGTGGGTCTTCTATTATCCAGATAGGAGGCACAATGGGTAGAATGCTGGGCCACCTGAGTTCAAATCCAAATCTAGCATCAAATATTTACTAATTGTGATCCTGAGCAAGTCACTTTACCTTGTTTTCCTCAGTTTCCTCACCTGTAAAATAAGCTGAAAAAGGAAATGGCAAACCACTATTTTTTTGGAGGAAATCTCAAATGGGGTCAAGAAAAGATGGATATAACTGAGAAAGCTGAACAATCACAACTACTGTTGTTCCTTATTCTCATTCATGGCTCAACTCCCTTTTTGGTCTCATTGATAATGTATTGCATTCTTTGTATAACCATCATGAATCTCTCATTCTCATTTTAGGCAACCCATAATTTTTGTTCTTTAGTGAGTGTGTTATTGCATGATTTATAGCAATATAATATAACTTGAAGAATATTGGTGTTAAAAAGATAGATTTTTGTTTCAATGTGATGCTTGGGGTCATTGAAAACACAGCAGTTTCCCAAATACAATCCAGTCAATTTTTTTTTCCCTTACTGAATTCTGGCTTTCAGTTTATTGTTTGTCTTCATCACCCATTAAAATATATATTATATGCCCATGTCTTTTCTCTATATAACCTATCAGTGATGCTATTAACTCTTATGGGTTTATACACATATATGTGTATATGTATGTATACATAAGATAGATCATGATTTACAATGGAAACAACAGATAACATGCATATATACTCACATATGTACATATATATATTTATGTATATACATACATAATTTTTTCCAATTGTACATCATAGCCTAGACAAGCAGAATTATTCAGCCACTTGTTGTTCAATGTGGATTATTAGGCTGAACTCATTTGAGTGATTATGAATGTCTTTTAAGCAGTTCTGCAGTGTGCCAGAGCTTGATGTAATCAGAACAGATAAAGGAGCATTAGGATGATTTCATCACTCATATGGAATCTTTGTTTCATTTGGACTCTGCTCCGGACATTCACTTTGGGAGAAACAAACACCTTTGATGAATATTTTAATTCTATTTTGTACTGTTCCTGATATTAAAGAGACAATTGTTTGATTTTTTAAAAAGTATTTTTGCTGTTGCATCTCTCAAGAAATCTTGTATAACTTTTGCATATGAATGAGAGATGTTTTGTTGGTAAAAAGTCTTTGAGACTATGTTTTAGATAATTAATTTAGTCAGAAAGATATATTGTGGAACAGAGGGAGCAAAGAGATACAAGAAACAAATAGATAGTTGGGAAGCTATTGCTCCACTTCAGCTGAGAGATAATAAGGAGTTGAAGTGGTTTAGCAGTAATGAATTGAAAAGGATAGATATAACATTCTGTGGAAGCAGAAATGATAGAACTGATTAGGAAAAAGGGAGTTAGAGAGAGGATTAGGGAATTCAAGAGGGGCAAATTTTCAGGAAGAGATGGTTCATTTAGTTTTGAAAATATAAAGAACAAGATCATAAGTAGATGGGGTCTTAGAAATCAAATCTACCCTTATCATTTTACAAATGAGGAAACTGAGGCTTAGAAAGGTTGAGTATCTTAACCATTGTCATTCTAGTCACTTCAGCATGCTGTCTTTCAAAATCTAATTGGAAATGTGTAGCAGACAGTTGCAAAAACATGTCAGGAGCTTGCAAGAGAGGACTTGGGAAAGAGGGATGATGTATATTTGGGAGTCATTCCCAGAGACTATGTTTGAAGCTGTGGCAGAATTCTACCATGTTAGTAAAATCCACAGGCTTTTAGAATACAGAAAAAGGGTCTTATGACCACAATAATAGAATGATAAGGGTGGGTATACAGTAGCTTTCAGTTGAACATAAATTCTTAATATATGGATATAATAAAGACAAGATAAAAGAAAGCAAAGAATAATCCTAAACAATTCTTAAGAGGTAATAGCATAATGGAACCTCTGTCAAGAAGACTATGAAATGATAACTGCAGATTGCCTACAAAAAGAAAAACACATCTCATAAAAACATCTACCTGAGAAGTATGAATAACTGAAATCACATCATACTTATAGTTTTCCAAAGTGAGAAACTTATCTACAATATTGTTAGTGACAAGATTAGGATAGAGAAGAAAGAAGATATTTGGCAGAGAACAAGACATATATTCTGAGAAAATGGCCTCAACATTTCAAGACTTCAGATATAGACTGCCATGGAGAAACTCTGGGCAGAAGTATAGATGTTTATCCAAAAGTAGTAGAAGGTGTGAGAAAATGATGTAAATAGTCAAAAAGTTGGTACCAAGGATATATATTAATTTAGGGGGCAGGGCCAGTGGGTAAATTTATTCTTCAATAGCCTTGTGGTTTTTTAAAGATGTGAATATATAAAATATAAATTTTTAAAAATGTGGATGCTTCTTTTAAACATAGTTGTCACTTTCCAATTATATTTCTTTTTCCAGAAAGAACTCTTATCTGTAGTAAATAAGTGAAGTTAAACAAAAGAAATTAAAAACACTGACACTGTCTGAAAGCATATGATTCATTTTAATCCACCAGCTCTCCATGGAGAAGAGGGATATATGTTTCATTACCCATCATTTGAAATCTGTTGGCTACTGCACGATCTGAATTGATCAGATGTTTTGTAACATCCCCCCCCCCACTATATCATTATCATGATCATCATCATTATTATATTTTATTTTTGTTCTTTTAATTTTGCTATTATATCAGCTCATTCAAATCTTGCTTAATTGTTTTAATTTCCTCATATATATAACCTCTTACTGTAAAATTATATTCCATTTCATTCATATACTGCTGTTTCGTTTAGTCATTCCTCAATTGATAGACATCCTCTTTTCTTTTCTTTTCTTTTTTTTACTACCACTAAAAAAATTGCTATAAATATTTAGGTATAAATGAGACCTATATACACACATGCATATTTATATTTATCTCTATATACATTCACATGTGTATACACACATATGTGCAAAATGCAACATAGAAAATATATTCTTTGAACAGTATTTCACAATCTTGAGTTGATACTTTACAGTAAGGAAACCTTTCATTTGGATGAGACAATGATACTTAAGTGTCCTGAAAGCATAAGGCTAAGAAACAAAATATTTCTATTTATGGAAATAAGATCTAAACATATAATTTATTTGGTTTCCCTTTTAGTTTTATAGATGAATATATGTCCATTACTTTAATAGTACACATAAGAATCACTAGACCATTCAGCTACCCATCTTTTTTTTTTTTTTTAAGAGTTACAAGGCTATAGAATTATTATCTTAATGTAGTAAAGCTTCTTAAAATTAGGAAAAATCAAGGTTGTCACATTACATTATGCTAAGGGTCTATAATTCTATTGATTGATACTCCTTCCTCTAATTAATCAATCAATGAATATACATGTATTAAGCTCCTACTCTATATTAAGTACTATGATTACAAAGATAAGAATGGAATAGTTGGTACTAGAGATAGAGGGCTTAGGTTAAAATCCCATGCCATTGCCTACATGATTTGGGGCAATTCTCAACCTTCTTGGGTCTTACTATATTCATCTATAAAATGAGGGGATTAGGCTCGATGATCTATGAGATCCTTTACAGCTCTTGATACTATAATCTTGTTTTTGGCCTTGTTCTATTCAGCATTTTTATCAGTGACTTGGATGAAGGAAAATCTTTCTAATTAGAAACAACTCCAAATGAAAAGGAAGGCTTTGGGAAGTAGTGAGCTCCCCACCACTGGAAATCTTCAGTTGGAGATTGTAGGACCACTTGCTGAGGAAATTATGGAAAAAATCTTTCCTTAGACTGAATGATCTCTACGGTACCTTCTAACACTGAGTTTTAAGATTTTGTAACTCATTACAAAGCCAGCCCTGCTTCAGAGTAATTGAAAATAGAACTCTATATAATGAGAGCTGTCAGAGAAACATAACAATACTATTCTCTAATGAGGAACAAAACAGTGTATTAGTCTATTCCAGATTTTGTCACAGTATTCACTTTTTCTTAATGCCCCATGACCATGGCAAGTTCTGACATGTACTAAAGTAATTAAACCCCTTGAAGCATCTTTAAATTTTCTTCATGTTCTACCAAATTCATATCATCCTCCACACCTCCTAGAAGGTGTTGATCTGATGCTTGAAAATGGCACATATTAGTCACACAGGCAAAGCTGAATTGCTGCCCTCAAAAGTAATTTTTTAAAAAATAAATAGGGACATCTATAAGGATATTTTGAAATGGGAAAAAAACCATATCATGTGCTCTTGTTGTAACTTTTTTACACATAAGACCATAGATTGGAGCTTAGGAGACATCTAGTCCAACCTTCTCATTTTTCAGATAAAGAAACTGAGGTCAAGAGATAAATAAATTGCCAAAGGATAAACTGTGACACATAGTGACAGAAGCTGCATATGGACCTAGATCCTTTGACTCACTAGTAAATGCTTTTTCCATTGCCTTATATAAAGGGGAAGTCCCTTTTTTACATTCCTACCTCCCTTTTGCTATTCTCCACCTTTTAGTTTATATTAAAACTGTATTAGAAAGGACAAAGGCATTCATTTCAAATCAGAGTATACTTTGAAATCTGAATCTGCTAAAACACATGTCAGCTGAGGCAGTGGGTCAGTTTCCTTATCCCTACCAGCCCTGGGCAGTCAGTTTGATCAATGCCATCTAAACCTGGAGTCACAGAAATAAGTTATTTCTTATGGTCCAATCTGATAAGGAATGTTAAGACTCTTCAGGAATGACATAAGTATTTCAACTCATGAATAAAGAGGAAGAAATTGGAGAAAGTACCTTTCTCCCAGTCTATTATTGGGTACTATATTCCTATTCATCTGCACCTTGTTTGACCTCATTTTCCATTGGATAGACAAGAACACCAAAATGTCTTTCTCCTTAATTTTAATATAATATTCTTTTAGGACAGAAATTACCCTAAAAACATGGAGAATAGATACTGACTTAATGGTGAATTTTCTAGGTTATTTAGAAGGTTTTTATATCTGTTATCACTTTTCCTGATGCTTCCCAAATCTTGGCTTACTGATGTCTACATTTGCAACATTTGAGATTCATTTCTTTGTCTTAAAACTAAACCTATTCCTTGTTGAAAGGCACATAGCCTATGGAATAGTCACACATGAAAAAAACCTCAATTATATTACTGTACATGATTTATTTGCTGAGAAGATTTTTTTTCCCTTTCCATTTTATTTATTTTTTTGCATCTTTGTTTTTTGGCAAAGGGAAGATACATGAAGGGGAGGGCAAGGAAAAGTAGAGAAAAGGGGAAACTATCTTTACATGTAATTGGAAAAATAAAATACTATTAAGAAGGGGAAAAACAGTCTAAATCCTAAAAAAGAAAAGAAAAGAAAAGAAAGTTTATTTTTTTCTTATCTAGATTGCTGCAACTTCTACCTGTGGCTCTTAAGTTTGGTCTTGTGGAGCCAAGCAGAAGTCTAATCTCTTTTCTATATGAGAACCCTTCAGATACTTGAAGGCAATTTCCATATCTCCTTTAAATCTTCCTTGATGTAGTCTAAACATCCCCAGTTGTTCCAACTAATTTGTTTGCATAGGCATCTAGGTGATATAGTTGATAAAATGTTGGACTGATAGTCAGGGTAAACTGAGATTAATTTCTGCCTCAAGTAGTAGCTATATGACCCTAGACAATTCATGGAACCTCTTTCAACTTCAGTTTCCTCATGTATAAGATAGGGATAATAAATATCATTTACTTTCCAGAGTTATTGGGAGGATCAAATGATATGTAAAGCACTTTGCAAACCTCAAGTACTATGCAAATGTTACTTATTATTATTATTATTATTTATATGTTTTCTAGTAAGTTTATCACTTTGTATGTCCCATGGAGTTTGTCATTACATTTCCCAAAACATGATTTCTAGAAGTGAATACAACACTCTAAATGTGGTCTGATCACAGCAGAGTAACCAATCATTTAACAACCATTTATAGAAAGCATACATATATGAATTATGTTATTAGACTTTTGCTTAAAACTATTTGTTTAAAACTATGTATATTGTGGCTTGAATAGCCATGCACATGCAGAACTTAGATAGCAAGAACAAAATAAGAATAAACATTAGACTTGATCAAATTTTGGCTTCCCTCCATAGTAGCTCTCACTGGGAGCAGTATGACTTTTGACTAAGTGTCCTCCTAGATGATCCCCTGAGTTTGCACCTGATATTGACAATGAGAATATCTAAGCCACTTCATCTGAATCAGGTGTCTCAACAGCTCTTCTTTTCCTTGTGTTTAAGGGGAAAAAGCATGCCCACTAATGGTTTCATTTCTGGCACACAGCAATTTCCAGTTAACCTCTGCCTCTGAGTCTTTCTGCTGCTTCTGAGAGCTTCTCTTTTGCATTGTTTCATTGTTTACTTATTTATTGTTCCCCACAGTCTCCTTTTTCCAATTATTAATATACTGACATTTATCTAATCCTGCCTCAAAAATCTGTGTAGAAAACTTTTAAACTCCACTCAACTTGTGCTCTTTTTGGAATGATACAGAAACCCTTGTCTATACAGCATGAAGGTTAATTTAGCTCTTCATACACTTCTTGCTAATAGAATCCACGGTGGGCTTTTTTTTTTTTTTTCATCTCTGAATCTCTATTTCCAAGATTAAACCTTATTCACCCACTCTGGAAATAGATAAATAAATGAACAGATTAAAAAATAACTTCAAATTTCTTTAACTCAATATGGATTGGGAAGATTTGGTGGAAAAGAGATAAGAGGCTAGAGTTCCTGATGATGATATTTGTGACTTTTCAGATTGACAGGACACATCATTTATATTTATAACAGCACTATATTTGCCACAAAATACTAGATAGTATCATGAGATGAGCTCAGAAATATATAAACAGTACAAAAAGTTTGAAAGGGGAAAGTGTACAAGTTGAAATTCAGCATTGTGCTAAAGAATAGTTTAATTATGCTGATGTTCTGTGGAAGGTCCCACTCTAGGTTATGAGCACAGATTTTTCTCATTGAGTAACATGAAATGCAAATCGAACTGACAAGTTTCTAGTAGGGAATGACCTTTGATTTTCTACCAAGTACAATGGGACTTTCTACTATTATATTTCTACATTTTCTTTTAATCTTACTGTTTCTTTTCAATGAGATAATCCTCTCTAGAATGAAATGGTGGGACAGAGAAGGGTCATTTTAGCCAATGTCCCTTAGATTATTATACATTTACGATATTTACTTCTTTTTAGACTTCACCTCTTTTAAAATTACATTTATTTGTTTGTCAATTTAATATTTTTACTCAGTTATATTCAAAACAAAAAATTTTTTTAAACGTTTGGAGACAGCTAGGTCGGTGCAGTGGATTGAGCACCAGTCCTAAAGTCAGGAAGACCTGAGTTCATATCTGGTCTCAGACATTTAACACTTCCTAGCTGTGTGATTCTGAGCAAGTCACTTAACCTTAATTGCCTCAACAAAAACAAAGCAAAAATTTGTTTTTTTAATTTTTGAGTTCTAGGTTCTCTTCCTTATCTCCACCCACAATTAAGAAACCACATGTGAAGCTATACAAAACATTTCCATAAAAATCAATCTGTGAAAGAAAACATAGCTCTTCCACCTTAATAAAAATAAAACCCTCAAGAAAAATTAAGTCGGGGGTGGGGGGGGGGGGAAAGAAGGGAGGGAATGAGGGAGGAAGAATGCTTCAATTTGTATTCAGATGCAATCAGTTCTTTTCCTGGATATGGATAGGACTTTTTCATCTTAAGCCCTTTACAGTAGTTGTGGATGATTGTGCTACTGAGAATAGCAATTGACTTGATATTTTAAGGTGAAAAAACCAAAGAAATTTGGATAAACTAATAGATTATATTAGGAGCAACAGAAGACAATATTCTGAAGTCAGAGGACCAGGTTTCAAATTCAAATCTCTGTCACTTCACACATGTGTAACATTGGACAAGTCACTTTATTTCCCTGGGCTTCAGTTTTCTCATCTATAAGTCTAGGAGTAGATGGCATCAAGGAAATATTTTTAGATCTTCAAGACCTGTGACTCTTCTTGGATTATCCAGGAGCTTTCTTAATTGAAATTCCAGGAAGGAGGGAGAAGGCTTGTAAAAAAGAGAAGTATAGATGAAGCATCTGGTTTTTACTTGGAGACTTTTAGTGTTAGGAAACAGAGCAGCCCACTCCACTTTTAGCAGGTGTTATTAGATTTTTCTTCAAATTAAATAAAAATTTCTCTCTCTATAACTTTTTCTCCTCCTAGCACTGTCCCCTGGGGCCAGATAAATTCCTGTTCCTTCTGTTTCTAGATGATCTTTCAAATATTTAACCTGGTCATCTTGCTTTTTAAAAAATTTTTTCTCTCCAGACTAAAGACTGCTAATCCATTCAGTCCTTATGAAGTCTAGTTTTGAGTCCTGTTAAGTGTTTTGTTCCTCTGAACATAGTGAGCCTGTAAATATCTTTCCTTAAATAAGTCTATACTTACACTTTCAAGGAATACTGAATATTTGAGATATCAATGTATTTGCTATTTTTTAAAATTTATTTTTATACTACATTTTTTATAATAGCTTTTTATTTTTTTCAAAATACATGCAAGAATAGTTTTCAGCACTCATCCTTGTAAAATCTTGTGTTCTAAACTTTTCTCCCTCCCCCAGGTAGCCAATAATCCAATATGAGCTAAATATGTGCAATTCTTCTAAACATATTTCCACATTTATCCTACTGCATAAGAAAAATCAGATCAAAAGGGGAAAAAATGAGAAAGAGAAAACAAGCAAGCAAACAACCACAATAAAGATGAAAATACTATGTTGTGATACACATTCAGTTTCTGTAGTCCTCTCTCTGGATGAAGATGGCTCTCTCATCACAAGTCTATTGGAAATGATCTGAATCTCCTTATTGTTGAAAAGAATTGATTTGATCACAGTTGATCATCATGTAATTTTGTTGCTGCTGTGTACAATGTTTTCTTGGTTCTACTCACTTCACTTAGCATCAGTTGAGGTAAGTATCTCCAGGCCTTTCTGAAGTCATCCTGCTGATCATTTCTTACAGAATAATATTCTATTATATCCATATAGCATGATTTATTCAGCCATTCCTCAACTGATGGGCATCCATTCATCTTGCCACTACAAAAAGGGCTATATGTGTGTGCCCTTTTTCCTTTCTTATGATCTCTTTGGGATACAGACCCAGTTAGAGACACTGCTGGATCAAAGGGTATGCACAGTTTGATAGCTCTTTGGACATAGTTCCAAATTGTTCTCCAGAAAGGTTTGATCAGTTCACAACTCCACCAACAATATATTAGTGTCCCAGTTTTCCCACATCTCCTCCAATATTTGTTATTATCTTTTCCTGTCATCTTAGCTGATCTGAGAGGTATGAAGTGGTTGTTTTAATTTGCATTTCTCTAATCAATAGTGATTTAGAACATTTTTTCATGACTAGAAATAACTTTAACTTTTTTCTCTGAAAATTATCTGTTCATATTCTTGGACCACTTATCAATTGGAGAATGGTTTGCATTCTTATTAATTCGAATCAATTCTCTATATATTTTAGAAATGAGGTCTTTATCAGAAACCTTGCATATAAATTCTCCTCCCTCCTTCCCCCCTCCCCTCCAGTTTTCTGCTTCCCTTCTAATCCTGGCTGCATTGGTTTTGTTTGTACAAACCCTTTTTAATTTAATATAATCAAAATTATCTATTTTCCATTTCATAATGTTTTCTAGTTCTTCTTTGGCCATAAATTTCTTCCTTCTCCACAGATCTGAGAGATAGATTATCCTTTGTTTTCTTAATTTGCATTTAGGATATTAAAATTATTTTTGGCGGGAAATATGACTGATTTTTATAGGGAAGTGGAAGGGTTGGGGCAGAAGAATAGAAGATAAAGGTGTCTTTGCTCAAAGGCTTTTTTTTTTTTTTTTTTGGTCAGGGGAGATTGTTTTTTCCTTTTTTAGACTTCAGAGAAATAAAAAAAAGTATTTGAACAGGAAAACCAAATCTGTGACTGGCATGCCTGACACAGGGCAATTGGGCAATTACCTTCTTCTGCATGGTGCTGGCTGACTTCACCATCGTTTGCCCTGTCAGCAAGAAGCCTGAATGACTGGTGAAACAGAATCAAGACCTTCAGATTTCCAGCAGAGGAAACTTCAGGGTTTGTTTTTTTTTTTTAAATAGCAAAACTAATTTGGAAAATCTGACAATTATCCAAACTGTATTTTCAATTTCAGCTGAGATGAAGACCATGTAGTTATCTTAACAAAACTGCAACTTCCTTTCAAATTCTGCCTGGCATAGAGGCTCTTTCAATACATACCTAAATAAATGAAGGATGAGGAAGATTTTTCTTTTTCTTGTGTGTGTGTGTGTGTGTGTGTGTGTGCGCACGTGTGTGTGTATGTGTCTGCCAAGGCCTTTTCCTGTTAATTTTGTCAGCCTAGTTGCTACTTAAAGCTGACTTCCACAGAGATATGTGTATTTGCAGGTCGGCTTCATCAAACATTCATTGTTCAATACAGTGACAGCTGGTAGCAGACATACATACTCTTTCCTTGTTTGGTTTTCTGATAGAACCTGTCAAGTACTGGTTGACTATAACTGAATTCGTCACCCTCTCAGCAAGGTTATATCTCCTCTTACTATCAAATAAAACAATAAAATAACACCACACGAACTCTAAGACTATTTTCAGCTTCTCCCCTGCTCCCAACTTGACAAGTAGATGCAGAAGAGAAGATTTTTACCCAAATACCTACAAAGAGAGTTTGTTGTTGTTGAGCATTTCTAGCCCATCTAAATATTTAAAGATCATTTTTTACAAGAGCACTTGCTCAGGAGAAGGCCTAACATGCAAAGAAGGTGAGGAAGCAAAAGCATGTCCACATTTAGGTGGTGCTTCAACTGAGTAGCTAAAAAATTCTGGCAATTCAGGGGAGGGAAGGGAATCAATTCACAAAATTGTTTAGCATATTGTAGACAAAATAACCAGTTGTTTGATTTTTTTTTTTTAGTTAGTTTATTACAATGGGGGGGGGGTAATTTGAATAAGTAAAACTGATAAAGAAACATCCAGAGCTCCAGGATGCAGACACTGCACAGGAGGCAAAAACAACATTGTCATTCTTTAAGCATTGACCTGAAGCCATTCCTACCAGACAGCAGATAGCCTGACAGCGCAGGGTCATAGATCCACACATAAAAAAGAGACACTGTTCAGTCAACATGACTCGAGTATGTTCTTATCAGCTCTCTTGTCACTGGGGTAGCTAACCTCCATGTATAAGCAACAGGGGATCCCTCTAAAGCAGGTGATCTGGCTGGCCACTTTTTTTTTTTAAACCTCTTCTGAATTATACTTATTAGGATCTCTATACTATTTCACTATTAGGTAAGCTGCGTAGGGCCATATGAAAGAGGGAATTCCCCTCCAATAAATCTGAGGTCCTTTCCCCATCAGTTCCTCTTATATGGATTTGGGTATGCCCCTCTTTATCACCCATGAGAAACTGGTACAAGGTAGGTGTATCCTATCCTTATTCCTCTGGGAGGAATGGGTCCTGCTATCCTGGTGTAGATTGATTGGTTATTAGTCAATAATTGTTGACAAGGACCTATTATGTTTCAGGCATTGTGCTAAATAGAGAGGGATGCAAAGAAAGGCAATCCCCCTCCCCCACATGCACAGTTCTTGCTGTCAGGGAGCTCACATTCAAATAAGGGAGAAAACATGTAAAGATAGATACATTATAAATGGGAAGTAAATACATAAGAAAGGAACTAGCAATGGGGCAAGGGGAGAGCACCAGATTGTTGAGGACATTATTAAATTATGAAAAATAAATTTAATGTAGCTTTTTTGATAGTATGGAACCCGTACTTTTCCCATCTTTATCCTCATGGATGAAATGTTGTGGCAGATGACAAGATCATCAAATGATAGAATCTTGAATTTCAGAGCAGGAAAATATGTTTAAAGATTCCCTAGAACTGACTCTTTGGCAATGTTTGTCCTACTAAGAATTTTTGGAGAGCAAAGTTTTTCATGTGTTACACTGGTGTTACAGACTCTGTTGAAATGAAAGGCCTAGATACAATTTTAGGGATTTTCTTCTCTCTGGAAAAGTGTATTTTGGGTATCTCCTAGAATATTGGGACTGACTACCTACTTGCAAATGTACAACTTATGGTAGTAGATAAAATTTATATTGTAAAAAAAAAAAAAAAAAACCAGGAGAAAAACAAAATGAAAATCATCGAAAGAGCAACAGTCTCAAACCTTTAATCTTTGCAAGCAGTTATAACATGAAGCCTTTCTAGATCTTCCAACTGTTAATGCCTTTCTCCCTTCCAAATTACTTTGTATCCAAATTACTTTGTATCTATTATGTGTCTATTTGAATATATATATATATATATATATATATTATATATATATATATATATATATTATTTCCAAAGAGAAAAGATGAACTCCTTAAAGATGGTGACTATTTCACTTTTGCATTTGTATCTCTAGTATCCAGTATAGTACCTGGCACATAGTAAGAAGTTAATGTAGATTTATTTTTAGAGTCATCCCTAGTATTAAATATAAAAATTTCACTGGTGAAGGCCCCCTTCTTCAACAAATCCTATCTTGTTCTGCCACTCTTTGCTGGTTGAAGGGACAATAGGATAATTTTGCTTTGTTTTGTTTTTGGTCTTTCTCTAAAGTCTTTGCTATTTCTAATGCTCGTAGATTCTTTAGCAGTACCAATTGGGCCACTTGGTTTATCAGGAACGATAAAGACAAGACTGATCTTTCTGAATTATCTCTCCCAGCAATTTGAGTTGAAAATCTGCTAGGGTCCTCCTCTTTTCCCTACTTGCCAATATTCTTCTTACAGATCTTTGTTTTTTTTATTTCTTCTCTAGTGTCTTCAGTTTTTCTTCAGTTGAGCCTTACCCATCACTATATATTCAGACTATTTCCCCCTTTTTTTCAAAGGTGGAAAGACTAGCAAAAGACCAAATATTCTACTAATAATATTTCTCACCAATCAAAAAATTTATCAATTCATGCAAATTATCCTAGAAATCAAGGATAGTATTCATTTAAAACATTGTCTTGTAATATTTGTGCTAATTAAATTAATTGTAGTGTCTTGCTAATTAGTAGCTTAATTGAATTAAATACAGTAAAATGTAAGTACAGTCTATCATTTACTTGCCATGGCCAGGATAGATTATATTGCCTATGCTGGTAGGCACTCAATGCAATGTGGTTGATTTTGCTCATCATCAGTGCTAATCTATTATGCTTTAATCCAGGCACTAAATTAGTTTAAGGGATTTATTGTGGTTTACTGTTATTTCTGAGTGTTTCATCTCATTGTTTATGTGGAAGAAGCTGTTTTTGAACACATTAGCAGGGGCATAATTTCTGGGCCTGTGGAGGACTGTAGTCTAATGGAGCTACTAGAAATAACTACTGTTACCCCTAAGTGACCAGTTGTTGACTCTCTTTTTGAGGCTTTTCTTGGGAATGAGGAGTGGGGAAAGAAATGCTGCTATAGAGAGAAAGATGGTTATCTTTAGATTTAGCTTCTCTACTCCACCAAACCAACAGTTTCCTACAGGATGAGGAACAGTGATATCCTGGATGCTCCAGTGGCATACCCAGGTTAGGTTTTATCTTCATTCATAACTTGGCACAAAAATCCACACTGAATCCTCTTCTGAGACAAGATTTCTATCACATAACATATGGATGAACCTTTTGCAGTTTCCATTTTTTTTGTCCTACTTGTATTCTTTTGTTTATGATTCAATCAGTTCTCCCTTAGACAGCAAATTATTTTAATGCATTGTTACTATAAAAGCCTGACTATAAAAGGTACTAGGTACCTTCTAGTGCTATTTTTATAGGCAAATAGACTTTTAAAATTTCTTAAATACATAACATGCTGTGGTTTCCCATAAGTTACCTAGATTGTGCTTTCCAGTGACATCAAGATTACAAAACAGGACTCTATGTTCTGATGGGAGTTTCTTGTTAGAAACTCAGTCATTAGCTCCCACCCCCTTTCTCCTCTATGCTAGAGACATAACTGATTTCCATCTTCCAATACTGCAAAAAAACAGTCTCATACTCCAATCAATATATAGATTAAGTCCCCTTAGCATTATTCCTGGTGGCATTATAAACCTGTACAAAACATGTCACATGACTCCATGGAACCTTATGTTGGGCTTAAGTCTTTTCATATATTACACATGATAAAATCAGAGCATTCTGGATCTGTTTGGAGATGGGTATAGATGGAGATCTATTCTGGATATCTTAATTCTGCCAGTTCAAGTGCTTCTCTGAGGAATTTGCTCTTCAAATTTCAGCATTCCTTTGAGTGGATTTTTGCAGGGAACTCAAAAATTCTCTCTCTGTCTCTGTCTGTCTGTCTGTCTGTCTCTCAAAACTTTGCATATAATATTTCTTCAACATGTTGAAAAGTAGGGAGAAATAGGAAGCAAAATACATGAAGCAAGTCAAATCACCACCATTACCTTGACCACCATTAATGCCTGATGGAGACACATAAGAACCTTGAGCCCAAAGGCTTTGGGAACATCAATGCTTCTACCCACTGTCCCTAGTCATCATCCTGGGAAGCAACACCTCTGGACATGCAACCCAGTAACAACCTCAATTACTAAAAACCCAGAAGAGAAAATTCTTGCTGCCAAAGTTCTCGGTACTGTCAAATAGTTCAACAACAGAGACTGGTAAGATCTTATCAGGAGAAATAACATGCAAAATGAGGCATTACTTCTGTGTTTTGTCATACTTTTCTTTTGTATCCTCTCAATAGCTTCTGTATAGGAAGCATGGATAATTAGGGAGTTCAATTCCTGCTTACTTTTTATTGTATACAGAGAGCATTATGAAGAGGTTTGAGTTTGCCCTAATTAAAGCAGAAACTCTAAGAATAACAGTTGAATCTGTATGTAAAAGGCAGCTGAACCAATTTCTGTTAATGTTCATGACCTCATTTGGAATTCCAAATAAGCTATGACATAATCATATTATAGTCTTCATTCAGGTAGTCTTTTTTGCTAAAGTTAGAGAAATCTAGGCTTTTCATAAGTTTATAAAGTATGTTTGCCTCCTATTTGTTCATATAATGCATGAACTATATTGAGACCTACAATACAGTACAGCTTAGAACTCTCCTTAGTCTTTGCAATTATTTGCTGGCAGTATGAGCTCTAAAGGAATGGGTCCAGAGAGAGTCATTAATTGAAATAACATTTTCCCCAATTTTATTTACCTTACATTATCCTTTGGAGTGGAATTTTTGCCCTTCTTCAGGTGGCATTTTCTTGGTTGAACCCAGAATTCAATTGTTCACTCTATTCACTGTCGTAATAGAAGACTAGTTAACCCATCCGTCAAGGTTTGGTAAAAAAACAAAAACAAACAGAAAAGCCCTGTTTAATTGATTGACTTCCTTGATCCCTAAGAAAGACTGAACCTTATTTCAGTAGAATTAGAGAACTGAACAGTACCATGGAATTAAACCTTTTCATTATAGGCTTGATTAGTCAGTCCTACCTTTATATTGGCAAGTATTGGTTCAGCTTGATTTTCTTCTTGTTCTTGTCCTCCTCCTCCTCCTCCTCCTCCTCCTCCTCCTCCTCCTCCTCCTCCTCCTCCTCCTCCTCCTCCTTCTCCTTCTTCTCCTCCTCTTTCTCCTCCTCCTCTTCCTCCTCCTTTTTCTTCTTTTTTTCTTTCTTCTTCTCCTCCTCCTCCTCCTTCTCCTCTTCTTCCTCTTCTTTCTTTTTTTTCTCATTCCTCTCCTCCTTATTTCTTCCCTATCCTCTTCTTTCTCCATCTCTTCTCTTCCTCCTTTTTCTCTTCTTCCTTCTGCTTACTGGCGTTCTTATTGTTACTCTTTCTTTTTTTCTTCTCTTCCTCTTTTTCCTTCTCCCTTTCCTCTCATGCAATTTCTCCCAACTTCTTCTTTTCCTTTTTATTCTTTTTTCTTTTCTCATTTACCTCCTATTTATCTTTCTCATTGTTAGTAAGTGGCTTACTTATGCTTTTTGACTTTTCATAATTGCAGCGATAACAATTCATTATCTAACATTGTTACAAGCCCTTGAGCAAGCCTACAACATATACTCTAAAGTAAAAATTTTAAACTTCTCTTTTGGTTTGTATTAAGAACTTGACATAAGTTTCTCAGGAATGTGGTCTCAGAGTGATTGTACAAGATCCTCAGGTATGAATACATTGTAGGAAAGTTTCTCAAGAATAAACTGTTTAGTCATTTTTCAATTATATCCAAGTCTTCATGAGTACATTTGGTGTTTTCTTGGAAAAAATACCAAAGTAGTTTGACATTTTCTTTTCTAGCTCATTTTACAGATGAGGAAACTGGGATAAATAGGGTTATGTGACCTCTTATGGGTCACATAGCTAGTATGTGACTGATTTTGAAATCAGGACTTCCTGACTTTATGTCCAGCACTCCATCCACTGTGTCATCCAGCTGGAAGAATAAGCAACATATCAAAAGCTGACCTACTGAAGCTTTCTAGCAGTTTTATTTGTGATGTATGACATTTATGGCATCTCAGAAGCATGTGACAACCAGGGTAAGAATATCTTCTTTCCTTCTGGGGCAACACTATCTTTTGATAATAATGCTTTTTTTCTATAAGTGATCCACTGGATAGGTGTGCAGTTGTGACTTCTGTTTCCTGGATTGTCCATAAAAGAATCACTGGATAAGAACTCAAGCTATGAAGTACTCTTACAATGAGCCCATATCCTCTGGAAATTCCATAACATGTGGAATATGTTTGTTGCAAAAAATATTGAAATATGTAAACAATAACTTTAAAAAATCAATTCACATGTAAAACTATAAATCTGCACTATCTATACTATTTAACCTTCTCAGGATGTTTTAAGAAAAAAATTGTTTACTTGTCTCTCCTTTAGAACTTTTTTCCTTTTGAGTATTTTCCCCAGATTTTATTATGATCATTGTTTATATGCTCATTAACACAGTTGTAGTCAGCATATATATGTGTATATAAATATTTTATACATATAATTTTTTGGTTTCTATTTTCTTCACACTGCAGCTTATCATATGTTTTTCTCTGTATTCTTCATATTTGCTATTTCATGTCTAAATCTGTAATAATATTTCATTATAGCAAGATATCACAAATTGTTCATTCTTTCTCCAATCATTGGGCACATAGGCTTTTTTTTTTTTTTTTTTACTTGTACAAACACTTTTATCAATATTTTTTTTAACAGTGTTGCTTTTTGTCCACAGAAATATCATCCATTTGGGTATGAATCTGGTAATGTAAAATAAAGGTAATATACTAGTAAAAGTGATATATTTTGTTTCTCTTATTATTCAAATAGGATTAGAGGGGAAGGGAGGATAGGGGAAAATAACAGCACTTGGTGCATATGCATAGAATATATTTTATTTGATGCCATCTTAAATAGCCAAATTATTTGTAAATAAAACTTTTTTTTTCTTGCTTCAATTTTTTTTCTTTCAGTTTAGGAAGAATTTAATGTTTTAAAAATATTTCCATCCATTACTTTCAATAAAGAAAGTTCCCAAATAGAAACTGAAAAATATCTCTAAAATCATTTAAGGTGTTTTGGAAGGTTGTCTTGCTTGGTTTGATTTTTTTTTCTCCTTCCATAAAACACAATTTCAGATAGCACAACTTCAGGTAGTAAAGAGAATAGAAATTTCCCCAAAGCCCTTTGCCTATCTAGACAAGCCTACTTCATCTTGTTCCTTCTATTTTTTCCCCCCTATAGTTAAGAGGGACAGTCAGAAGTTATTTTTGAAGTACACAAGAAACACCACCCTGAGTTTGTTCACTGGTCTATCTAAGTCATAATACTGTCAGGGACAATGGTACCAAATATATTTTTTAAGAACAATATAATATCCTCTCATGACAAGCCTAATTTTCCTGGTACTAGTCCATCAATCTCAAATTTATCAAAACCCTCTTTGATTCCATTTATATTGCTAGTTTGTACCTGAATCTCTAACTCAACAATTGACCAATCAGTAGACTTTTAAGTACTTACTTTGTCCTAGGTGCTGGGAATAACAAAGATAAAATTAAAAACTTTGCCTTGTCTTCAAAGACTTTACATTCTATTGGGTGAACATGTAGCATTTACACTGATAAGTAAGTATAAAATAATTTGAAGCAGAGATTCACTTATAACCAGAAAGGATCAGGAAAGGATTTGGTAGGAAGTAGCATCTGAGTTGAGTCTTTAAGGCACTGAAATGAGGAAAAAGCACATTCTAGGCATGACAGAGACAACCCATGCAAGGTAAGAGATAGAATCCCAATTTAAAAAGTTATTTTTTTTATTATAACATTATTGAAAATCATGCTTTGACATTTTCTTGTGAGACAGTATAGAAAAATCCCACCTGGAAATATAGCTCCATTGAGTCAGTCAAGTTTTTTGCTGGTTAAGAATACAAATCCTAAAGTGAAGAGGTATCAGTCTTGTTTTGTTCCCTTTTCCACCATCTCAATCTGAGAGATGGAATCTGCCTTCCCGGGCTGCTTGCCCTACTTAAGGGAGTAATTATTTTAACAATAAAAGCTGATTGCAAACACAGAGTACAAAGAGGCCATCAAACAGGCTAACCAATTAACCCTTAAAATGCTTTTTCTGGCTTCCAATGGAATAGTTATAAAAAAAGCACAAAACTAAGCCTCTTAAACTGCATATTATTAAACCATGACATATACAAGTAATTATGCATTTCACAGAAAACAGGACTTTTTTTTTATATAATGGGAGCCAGATTCAAAAGACCTAGATTCAAATTGTGTCTTTTGAAGCTTCTAACCTTTGTAACCATTTCTTAACCCACTGGAACTTCAGTTTCCACATCAGTCTCTGAGGTCTCTTTTAATTCCAGATCCACATAATATAATTTTAATAAATTTAGATAGGTATTTTTAGGGACAAAAAAAAAATAGGATTATGAAGTGATTTTAATTTTTCCTTCTCATTTCCAGTTACTCTAAATAACTTTCTTGCATCTTTCTGTATTCAGATAATGACATGAAACAGAAATTAACATCAATTGTGACTGTCTAGTGATATAGGAAAGCAACACCTTCTTATCATTTGGGTTAAAGGGCCAGATGTCCTCTGCTTAAAATACTCTTGCCATTGATTGTAGGAAACATTCATAGTTCAGGAATGAAAATTAAATGCTGTTTTATTTTCTGAAGGTAATAGCTCTAATACAACTGCTGTTGGATGCTAATCATCTCTTAAGATGTTGTGTGAAGCACCAAAGACCTGAATGTGCTCTAAAACTTATCCAATGCAGTATAACTTGCTTGCCTTCCTTTTAGTCAGGAACATTTTCTTATCATTTGTAGTTTAAATCATTGATCTGATCCAGATTGATTGTTATCAAACTGTGTTTCATATTTGGGATGACTGGCACTCATAGAACATGTGCCATATATGCTGGTTATGCTTTAGGAACAGCTAATATCTACATATGAGAACAACCTGTAATTATGCAAGAGCCAATTTTCATTCATTTAATTTTTCCTGTTTAAAATGTTAAACTGAACTCTTGAATATAGAGCTGAAGAATATAGAGCTGTAAGGCTTGAGAAACTGAAGCAAAATAGAGATTAGAGAGTTTTTAATGTTTTATTTAGAGGGAGAGAATTACTGGGGCAAAACAGGATCCATGTTGATCTCAGCAGGCTGGATTGGACTCATGTATCAAAGCATCCAACAACAAACCAGTAATTCCAGAGACTTTTATAGGGCTCCAGTGATCAGGGATACAAAAGCAGGGGTGGGAGTGAGCACTAGTGAGCAGGAACTTCCAGTGAAGGACCATAAATTTGATTCTGAGAGGTTTGGGATAAGGAAGGATCATAAATTCTGTTAAATTGGGAGGACTAGGAGCCACTGAATCTGAGATAGGAGATATGCCCTCCTATCTGCATTTTATGACTCTTTGGAATGCTAGAGTAGCCAGGACTTCCAGCCCTAATTATCTCAGTTCTAATGGTCAGGAAGGGGGGTTGCCATCAGAAAGACTGAGGCAGAACAATTCAAGGAACTGGGGTGGAACAATTCAGGGAAAGTGAGGAAGAACAATTCAAGGAAACCGAGGCAGAACAATTAAAGAAGATTGTGGCATAACAGCTGTCCAGTGTCCTGAGACTCGATGAAATCATATAAGATCAGCCACAATAAGAAGTATTTGGAAGACTTCATTAGCTATAGGAAATATTTTTCTATTAAAGTTATTAATAATTTAGAGTATTATAACACATGGTTGTTATAGGTGTTCAATGTTTCTTTTGAAAACTGTTCATCAGACATCCTCTAAGACATATTTTGGCCAGCATACACATCTCCGTTTTATGCTAGTGGGTAGTAATGATTAGACTATTATTGAAGAATGTATCTGTGTTGTGTCTATGAAGAAATCTTGTGTGATTTTAACCTATGAATGAGAAACACCTAGTTCAGGGATAGTCTTTTAGGGCTTCATTTTGCTCATTAAACTAAATGCTTTTAAAAATATTGTTTTTTTTACATCACTTTGTTTTTACATCACTTATATTTGCCTATGTATCACTCCCTAGCCATCCTATATAACAGAATGAAAATGAAAAAAAAAAATTCAGCAAAATTAACCATCACATAAACAAATTCAACAATTATATTCAGGGTCCTAAAGCTATAGTCTCACCTCTTTGCAAAAAAAGTGTCATATGTCTACTTCACAGTCAAGGTTTGATCATAATCATTTAACAGAATTCAGATTTATTCTTTTGTTCACTTAATGTTACCTTGTTTATAGTAATGTTATTGTAATAATATAATAAGAAATTTTATCTAGTCCAATTTCATTTTGCAGCTGAGAAAAATGAGGTCCAAGAAGTTAAAGTGGCTTGCCTGAGTTCATAGAAGTATTAAATGACAAAATCAGGATTTGAATCCAAGTCTTGTGACTTTAAATTTAATGCTCTTTTCCACTATACTAACTGTTTTTATGGACATGCCCAAGTACAAGGATGGTTTAGTCAATTTATTTAAATAAGTAGAAATTACTTTTCAGAATGCTTTCATTAATTTACAGCTCTTCTAAGAAGGTATTCCTACCCATTTTCCCACAGTCTTTTCAACATTATTTATATCTTCAGTAATCTTTGCCAATTTGCCTGATTGTAATTAAAAGGTGAATTTTTCTTAATAGTAATAATTTGGAATATTTTTCCATATATTTTTGGTAGTTTTACATTTCTCTGTCTATACATAACTAAAATATAAATATATCTGCATATATGCATATTCACATACACAGATATATAGATTTATACTATAGATATATATCTATCTATCAATCTATCTATGAATGGAAATGTGTGCACATTCACATAGATAGATGATCCAAAAAATTATTTCTATTTGTTCTTTAAATACAATCTTAAAAAAAAATTTCCATCCTAATTTTTTCTCAAGTTAGCCTTAATAAGAATTTGAATTCTATCCAAAGGAAGAAAGGCCTGAAGCAAAGGGAAGACTTTTAGTTATTTCCGTACTTTTATTAGAAGTTAACAAAATAAAACAAATCTTAGAAGCTTTCTTAAAATGATTGCATATTTGTTTCAGGCATGAGATAATAAGGTAGAATATGATCTGTTGTGAAGATAGAAGCCTTAATCAGAGATTGCATCTAGCAACAAAAAAAAAGGAGAAAGACAAATCTTGGGGGGAAAAAGAAAAGTTCATAGGATCTGACTGACAAAGGAGTGGACATGGGCCAAAAATTTCCCCAGGTGGTAAGAGAATTATGGAAAGATGGAGTATATCAGAGAATTTAGTCTCTCAAGATTACCCCTATAGTCAGAATATCACCTTAAAATGAATTTAGAGTATTATAACACATGGTTGTTATAGGTGTTCAATGTTTCTTTTGAAAACTGTTCATCAGACATCCTCTAAGACATATTTTGGCCAGCATACACATCTCTGTTTTATGCTAGTGGGTAGTAATGATTAGACTATTATTGAAGAATGTATCTGTGTTGTGTCTATGAAGAAATCTTGTGTGATTTTAACCTATGAATGAGAAACACCTTGTTCAGGGATAGTCTTTTAGGGCTTCATTTTGCTCATTAAACTAAATGCTTTTAAAAATATTGCTTTTTTTACATCACTTTGTTTTTACATCACTTATATTTGCCTATGTATCACTCCCTAGCCATCCTATATAACAGAATGAAAATGAAAAAAAAAATTCAGCAAAATTAACCATCACATAAACAAATTCAACAATTATATTCAGGGTCCTAAAGCTATAGTCTCACCTCTTTGCAAAAAAAGTGTCATATGTCTACTTCACAGTCAAGGTTTGATCATAATCATTTAACAGAATTCAGATTTATTCTTTTGTTCACTTAATGTTACCTTGTTTATAGTAATGTTATTGTAATAATATAATAAGAAATTTTATCTAGTCCAATTTCATTTTGCAGCTGAGAAAAATGAGGTCCAAGAAGTTAAAGTGGCTTGCCTGAGTTCATAGAAGTATTAAATGACAAAATCAGGATTTGAATCCAAGTCTTGTGACTTTAAATTTAATGCTCTTTTCCACTATACTAACTGTTTTTATGGACATGCCCAAGTACAAGGATGGTTTAGTCAATTTATTTAAATAAGTAGAAATTACTTTTCAGAATGCTTTCATTAATTTACAGCTCTTCTAAGAAGGTATTCCTACCCATTTTCCCACAGTCTTTTCAACATTATTTATATCTTCAGTAATCTTTGCCAATTTGCCTGATTGTAATTAAAAGGTGAATTTTTCTTAATAGTAATAATTTGGAATATTTTTCCATATATTTTTGGTAGTTTTACATTTCTCTGTCTATACATAACTAAAATATAAATATATCTGCATATATGCATATTCACATACACAGATATATAGATTTATACTATAGATATCTATCTATCTATCAATCTATCTATGAATGAAAATGTGTGCACATTCACATAGATAGATGATCCAAAAAATTATTTCTATTTGTTCTTTAAATACAATCTTAAAAAAAAATTTCCATCCTAATTTTTTCTCAAGTTAGCCTTAATAAGAATTTGAATTCTATCCAAAGGAAGAAAGGCCTGAAGCAAAGGGAAGACTTTTAGTTATTTCCGTACTTTTATTAGAAGTTAACAAAACAAAACAAATCTTAGAAGCTTTCGTAAAATGATTGCATATTTGTTTCAGGCATGAGATAATAAGGTAGAATATGATCTGTTGTGAAGATAGAAGCCTTAATCAGAGATTGCATCTAGCAACAAAAAAAAAGGAGAAAGACAAATTTTGGGGGGAAAAAGAAAAGTTCATAGGATCTGACTGACAAAGGAGTGGACATGGGCCAAAAATTTCCCCAGGTGGTAAGAGAATTATGGAAAGATGGAGTATATCAGAGAATTTAGTCTCTCAAGATTACCCCTATAGTCAGAATATCACCTTAAAATGAATATAGGGTAGTAAAGATAAAGGGACAAGCTATGACAGCTTGAGAGAATGACAATTTAAGAGGGCATCACTAGGAAACCCTAGTCCTTTACGTTTTCTATATCAGTATCCTTTCTCGCCTGACTAATCTGTCACATCTAATTGTGGAATTAGATGGAATATTATTAAATACTTATTTTGTACATAGAACTGTGTCATTCATGGTTGGAAAGAATATAAAGTACTTGGTTTTTGCTAGGCAGACTAGACATGAATGCATGAAAAGTAAAATAACAATAGATGACACAAGTCAGTTGACAGTAAGTTTCAAATGAATGGTATGGAAGTAAATGCTATGAGTTCAGAGGACAAAAGTAGAATCATCAGTCTGAAAGGTTAGAGAAGGTTTCGTGGAAGAAATGGATTTAAAGTTTTTTTTTTTGTTTGTTTGTTTGTTTTTGTTTTTTTAAGTCTGTGTTAACATTTATTTGGGTAGAAAGGATTCATTCGGGAATGCAGCAGGCTGTTGAGCCAGCTCACATTAGGAACCACATTTTCAGTGTGATCATTTACATCTGGAAAATCGGCAAATGCTTACAAATCAGGACTTGATTTATTACTTTGCTAATTATCTAGATTTATAAAAATGATGAAGGAAAATGCCAATAATATATATTAAACTTAAAAGTGTTTTGTGAGTGTTTTTTTTTTTTTTTTTAAGAGCTGGTTGTTAAACACTTACCAGCACATTTCCTGGAGGTGGTGGTGCAGATGGCAGGACATTGAGACAAGAAAGTATGACATCTTTAGTAAACAGTTTAGTTCAGATAAAGCAAAATATGTATGTTGAAGTCTTTTCCTCCCTTCACCCAAGTCTCTCACTAGAGCTATAAGTGAGGCAGGGGCAATCAGGAGGTTTGTACTTAAGATGCCAAAATTTAGAAAAAAGCACAAAGAGCACTTGGAGCCCTGAAGCAGTATAGAAACATGGAACTTAGTGCCTAGTTAGCAATACTAATTAGCTAAAATTGGAAGCAGATGGTGTACCTAATTCTTTTTCTTGGTGTCTATACCCCAGGTGATTGCTTGACAGATATTTTGTCTTACATGTACAAAATTGCCAATTACATATCTGTTGATCACTATTAGATTACATGCTCCTTGAGAGCAGGTTCTGTGTACTATCTAGCTTTTTCTCTCCAGTTAAGCAAGTTGCCTTGCAGAGAGAGTGCTTAGTAAATGCACTTTAAATCAGATTCAATAAGATCGAAATGAAGTTGAGCATAAAGGTACAGTCAGATAATGACAGGGGAAAAATCTAAGCAATGGAAATGATCTCTGATGTGGAACTTCTTATCTCTTAGGAAGAATTAAGGAAACACAAAATAAAGAGAAATCATGGTTTGTTGGGCACAAATCAAACATACTTCAAGATGTGCTCTATGCTCTTCTTTTTTCACTATGCAAGGTGAGGGGAAAAAATTGAACACATTTGCGGAGACAGGGGTTGTTTCATTTCCTGTCTTGGTTTCCCCAGCATCTAGTAAAATGCCTTCTATATAGGAGATGCTTTAATAAATGTTTGTTGAATTCAATTCAATTATGATTCCATAAGGAATTGGGAATATATAAAGATGGAAGACTTAAAGTTTAGCTATTTATTCGTATTTATATTAAAACTTTTTTTACACTGGATATTAAAAATATTATTTCCTCCTCCATTGTAACAATTAAGAAATCTGAATGAACTTAAATAATTCATAGGATCATAGATTTAAAGCTGGAAGGGACTTCAAAGGACATTTAGTTCAACCCCTCATTTTACAGATGAGTAAATCAAGGCCCCAAAATATTATGGGACATGTTCAATCTAGAGTATAGTCAAGATTCAAATCCGGCCTTTGACTGCAAATGCAGGCTCTCTTCACTGCACCCCATACTTCTATTTATAATATGATCAAAGAAAAATATGTAAACAGAGTAACATGTACCCTCTATGAATTAATATTGCGTCCTAAAAAATTTATCAGAGAAGTTATGACCAAATGAAAATGGGGAAAGGTTAGAATGGAAGTGTTTTGAAAACTTAATGACAGCATTCCCCACTGCAAATGCTATATAATATAATCTCTATAGTCTCCAAAACACTTGAAGCATTTAGAAATGCTTAGCACACGGATACTTTTGTCACCAGAGATAGGTGACATGTTAAGAATGTCCCATTTGGAGATGAAAACTACCACTTACTGCAAGTTTATTTGTAATGAAAAGGCTTTTTCCCACATGAAAGCACATACTTTAATCTTCATTTCCCCCCCAAATATAGATGCAATGAGGTCTCCTATGTGCTCTTAACAGATGAATCTTTCTATCTTAAATGTACTAGAGAAAATTCCCAAATGCTCTTCTTCCTCATACTCCAATATCCATTACTCTCTAGTAACTAGTCCTGTAACTGGTTTATATTTTTGGTTGCATTCTTACAATTGCATCTCCCTAGTCAAAACAAAGTATGTAGTTTTAAATGTTCTAGTCTATTAGATCATTTAGTAGCAAAACAGGACAAATTTTTGCTCTGGGAGGATATTTTTCTTTGCTTCCTGAAATATCTGCATAATTTCAACTCCCTATTTTATTATGTCTCAATATGATTATCATTTCTATGTCATCCTCTCCAAAGATATTACTGGTCACATGAGAGGAGCTCCAGAAATACCTGTTGATTGAATAATTAATTTAAAAACTGAGTTTGGAGAAGGACTTTTCAAAGCTTATTCTAAAAAGTGATTGATGTAGAAGTGGAGGATCTAAAAGAATTTCAGAAAACAATTGTCAACAAGAAAAACCATGATATTTTCTTTTCTTTTTTCTCTTTTTGGAAATTTTTCTTACTGTTGTTGCTCATATTTTCCATGTAACAGTAACAAAATCCATAGATAAATTTAGAGATAAAATAGTAAAGTGATTCACCCAGGGTCACAAAACCATTATAAATCAAAATGGGACTTAAAGCCAGATCTTCCTGGTATACATAGTAATCTTTGTTGTTGTTGTCCAGTCATGTTAATCATGTCTGACTTCTCATGATTCTTTTTGGGGTTTTCTTGGCAAGTAAACTGGAGTGTTTTGTCATTTCCTTCTCCAGTTTATTTTGTGAATGAAGATCTGAGATCATTTCCTGGAAATCTCAGTATAAGTCTGAACCAGATATATAGTCAAGAATTTTACTATAGACTGGGACTGTTTTATCTTTATTTTTATATTCACAGTGCTTTGACAGGTATATAATGCTTATTGATTAATTAAATGATTGCCATTCTACCATATTCTCATATAATTAAGTAGATGATATTCAAAAGTTCTTACCATTTAAAAAATTTAATTTGATAGTTAATTCTCTTCTAAAGCTACTGGTGTCCTTTTATTAATTTGTAGTCATCTCATGATTACATTAGTCCACATGTATTTTTATAAAAAGGGTGTGCTAATGAGTTTTTAATTACCCTTAAAGTAAGTGACAAATTGCTCCACCCTAATATCTTTGTTAGATGAGAACAATAAGTCTATAAAAAGTTTGAACTAGTTGTGAACAAGACCGATTCTACTGAATCAATCATAAGCTTTAGATTAGTGAAAAAATTAACAATCGATTTAAAATCCTTAAAAGCTATCATGAAGTAAAATAAACATAGAGAGTATATTTGGACTGCATGGGGAGACTGATTATATCCTATAGATTATGCATAAAATAGCAAATAAATTGAGAACCTGAGGATCTGACATATTAACAATACAAGCCTCTACTCAAATCCTTGAGAAGGAGTTTATTAGAGGGGAGAAGATTAGCTAGATTTCCTCTTCCTGCACAAATTGCATCAGAGCATGATCTAGTAAACTTTAGAGGGTCAGGGAATTTTGGAATTTCCAATGACATCCTAGTCATAATAGTTTCCTAGAAGTAGTAAGCAGCTAGGTGATAGTAAATAGAGCACTCTGGAATCAGGAAGAACTGAATTTAAATTTAGTCTTGAACACTTACTAGTTGTATGAACTTGGGTAAGTTACTTAAAACCTATTTGTTTCCTTAGCTGTAAAATGGGAATTGGATATCTGCCAGGATTGTTGTGAGGATTGACAAAGATAATAATTATAAAGTACTTACCACAGTGCCTGGAACATAGTAAGTACTATATAAATGTTAGCTATTATTATTATTAATAGTATCTATCTCCCAGGATTGTTGTGAGAATCAAGTGGGTATACTATTCATAAAACACTTTACAAAATGTAAATATTATGTAAATCCTATTATAATGATTATTGCTACAACATGAAGTATTTTATTGAGAGGTGTAAGTAAATGATAACTAGACAAATAGAAAAAAAGTTTCAAAACTAAAAATTTCCCAGTAGAAACACCATGCTTATGGAGAACTTCACAAGTATCCTCACAATGGGAAGAAATAAACTTCTAGTCACCAGAATCTGTGAATGAATCCTTTGACACATGTATTCCCTAAGTGTGAACCCACTCTCCCCTAGATTTTGTATGTAGTGATAGGAGAATGTCATAGATCTTTTTTTTTTTTTTTTAAATGATGGTGGTAGTGGTAGCTGGAAATGTGTCATACTAATTGTTCTTTTAACACCTTAAGAAATACTTCTTTCCAATAATTAATTAAGTATAGTTGGCTAATAATCATGAACAGGAAGCATATCTATGGGGACTCATGAGTTGTATTTTAGATAACTTTTCTGTTCTCCACCACCTTTCTTCAAGCCCTTCAGGGATAGTCTTAGAACTCTTAGGGGAGGTGTTAATTATTCAATCAACAGGTATTTCTGGAGTTCCTCTCATGTGACCAGTAATATCTTTGGAGAGGATGACACAGAAATGATAATCATATTGAGACATAATAAAATAGGGAGTTGAAATTGTGCAGATACTTCAGGGACCCAACCTGTCACAGTGAATGTGAATAGAAATAGTATGTCCAGATATATTACATTTATAAAGGAAAGTATGTGATTAAAATTTTAGGAATACCTCCTTGCAACTTTAATCTTTCCTTCTTAGGACAAAGTTGGACTGGGAATAGACCGGGAAGATTTGGACGTTTTCCAGAGTAGATTGCTTAATCATTGGTTTCCTAGCAAAATTCTGTGCGATACTGGATTCTCCAATAATATTTTGGTTAGAACCTCTTGCTCTCTTTAGTGTTTCAATTCTATGTTCTGGGAGATATAACCCTATCTGTTATGAATTATAAGAATAAGCTTAATGCTTATTGAAATAAGGAGGTGGTAAAATTTATTTAAGAAAATGACTTTATTGGGAAGGTCTTACCCCAAATGTCATATTTTTCTTGCAATTGTATGCATGCTAGACTAGAAACAACCTTTGAAATGCTATTCTAAATATAATGGCAAATTTTTCTTTCTCATTACTCATCCTGACTTTTCCTTTGCACATTCCTCTTCTGTCTCTTCCTTAAAATATATAGTCATGTATGAATTTTTGCAAATTTGGGCTAGGTTGGTGAGTGATCAATCATTTGTTTTGAAGATGTATTGTGGTAAGCTTCCACCTTCCCAGATACAAAAGGCGAATGGAGTTTATAATTTCTTAATATAGTCCATGGGTTCCTACTACTCTAGTTTTTTATTTCATAGTCTTGTGCGGGTTTTTAAGGGGTAATTATCCATTTGGTTAGTTAGTTAAGTTTTAAAAAAAAAAAACAAACCTGATAATTTCTGCAGTTAATACCGATTTAAATATTCATTTGCTTACCAAGGAGTTGTAAAGCATTTAGTTGAAAAAGAAATGAATAAAAAAAAGCAACAGATATCAAACTCTGTAATATCTTTGAATGAGAACAGTTTCAGTCCCTTTTTTCCAAAGTAGTTTGGAAAATGAATTCCTCCAAAAGACAAAAGCTTGAATAGGACAAAGTGTAATCATAGTCAACCAGAATATCAAGATAGGGAATAGTGGTGATGATACACTAGATGGCCTTAGCACCACTGATTAAAAAACAAAAACAAACAAACAAAACTGATTCCTGTTAGTATATGCTATCAGTTACTTGTCAGTCACCTGACTAGTTCCAGTCTCCTTCATAGTTTCTGACTTGGCTTGCTTTGCCTTAGGCAATAACTCATTTTTCTTAGTTTGTAATCAGATTCCTTCAGCTGGTTCAACTAGTCTCTCCCTGCTTGTGGTCATGAACCCTGATAGAAACCTCCATTAATTCTCCAATTTCTTTGTATGTGGGGTAGGAGTGGGAGGGAACTTCTTTCCTGGTCAATTTACCAAGAACAAGAATGAGAGCTCCTTTTACATCTACTAGAGAAAACTTTTCTGCACCCTCATCCTTCCTGTTCAATGAGCCTTTCTCTGTCTTTGGAATAGGGAAGTAGGAACAAGGCTGCATATAGGTTGGTCCCTTGATTAAAATTCTTTAAAAACTGAATTCTCTAGATTTTAGATCTATGCAACTAGAATAAGATTTATTGGAGTTTTTTACAAGTGTTCATATATATGTACAATTCACTTGTTTCATTATCTATATTGAATGAGTCCTGAACATCAAGGCAAAAGATGTATTTTTTTTTTTTTTGAAAATTTCTGCAGTTTTTTGGTTTTGCATTCAATATTTTTCATTGTCGTGTTGGAATAGATGCTCTTAAAAGAACAACATTTGTTGAGATTTTGAGAATCAAGGTTCATATTAATGCTCCTGAATTGTAACACTGCCTATTATAAGCCATTGTACCTCTTGTATTATATTGTATAATATTACCTTCTTGTCTTAAGCTATAATTTTTTTTTCTTACATAGAAGAGAGATGAAATAAACAAAAATTCTGGAAGGCAGAATTCCATGAAAGCAAAAGTGACAAGATAAATTTTAGTTTTGAATGTTTGCTCTCTCCCTTGTAAAACTTTAGCCTTAGGTAAGAATAAGTAAGAGTGAAAATACCCCCAAATTGTCTTCACAACCTACAAATTACTTTAGGTGAAAGAGCAAGGAGTCTTTTGTTCTGGGCAAAATAGATGTCAAAATTTTTTTTAATCGATTTTTTAAGCTTTTGGTGTCAAGTGGTATTTTATGTGAACAACTGAATCAGTTCTGATTAGAATACTCTCACTTGAATTCAGATTTATTTATTGCTTGGTATCAGTAAATTAACTGACCTATTGTTTGACAGTCAGTTTTGAAGATGAACAGCATAATTTTATCCTATTCCTCCCAGTAGCTTATGCCAGTGAGTCCAAATTGCCACATGCCAGAGTGGAATTTGGGGATTGGGAGAAAAAGGGGAAGGGATAGAACCAAGGTGGCAGAGAGTAGACTTTTCCTAGGTTTTTCCTGGCTTCCCTTAGAATCAACATTAGATCAAATTGCTAAATGGATTTTGGAGTGATGGAATCCACAAATATTTGGAGTTTGACAAATTTCCAGGATAAAATATCTTGGAAAGACTTCAGGGGCAGTGTGGAGAGTCCCAGGTTGCAGAGGTCCCACATGGAGAATCTAGTGGGAAGCTTCATCAAAACACAGTAGTACTGGCTACTCTGTGGATCAGCAGACTAGCTATGAGACTTCAAACACAACTGCAGAAGGCAAATAGTGAGTCCCTGAACCCTAGCATTACACCCAGAATGGGGGGAGGGGAAGCCTGAAGCATTACCAGCCCCAGGGCATCTTGAAGCCATTGCCACCTTATAGAGGAAGCTCAGGACAATATTCCCTGTGTCCCGGGAGCAGACCCCAATCTTTAAAAATGAGCAAAAAAGGCAAAAAAGGGCCCTTACTATAGATAGCTATTATGGAGACAAGGAAGAACAGAACTTAGACTCTGAAGAACTAAAAGCAAATTGCCTCCAAATGAAGCCTCCAAATGGTCTATAAACTGGTCATTAGCTCAAAGGGATCTCTTGGAAGAATTAAAAAAGAATCTTAAAAGAGAGAAGAAAAATGGGGAAAGGAAATGACAGTTTTTCAGGAGAGTTTGAAAAAGAAAACACAGAAATTGACTGAATAAAACTACTTCTTAAAAAATGTTTGGTGAAATGGAAAAAAATATATACTGAAGAAAACTACTTCCTAAAAAATAAATGTCAAAATTTTTAAAAAGGTTCCTTGAAAAACAGAATTGATGAAATGGAAAAAGAACAACTTCTTACAAATAGAATTGATGAAATGGGGGGAAAATTCAGCAAACAACTCATTTAAAAGTACAGTTGGCCAAATAGAAAAGGAAGTAAAAAAGCTAACAGAAAAAAATTAATCCACTAAAAATTAGAATTGGAAAAATGGAAGTGAATGACCCAATGAGACATCAGGAAATAGTCAAACAATTAAAAAATGAAAAAAGTAAGAAATATAAAATACCTTATTGTAAAAAACTGACCTGGAAAATAGATCCAGGAGAGACATCCTAAGAATTATTGGACTATCTGAAAATCACAATGAAAAAAAGAACTTGGACAACATCTTTCAGGAAATTATCTATGCATATATCTTGTAAATAAAAAGCTATAATAATAAAAAAATAATTTTAAAAAATTTAAAAAAGAGAAAAGAAAAAAAAAAAACCTATATTTGTGGGAGATCTCTACCTCCCTTTATCAGAACTAGATAAAATGAACCACAAAATAAACAAGAAAGAAGTTAAGGATGCAAATAGAATTTTAGAAAAGTTCGCTATGATAGACCTTTGGAGAAAACTGAATGGAGATAGAAAGGAGTATACTTTTTTCTCAGTGGTACATGGAACCTAATTGGAACATGGAACAAA
Organism: Antechinus flavipes; assembly: GCF_016432865.1. Lineage (NCBI taxonomy): Eukaryota > Metazoa > Chordata > Mammalia > Dasyuromorphia > Dasyuridae > Antechinus > Antechinus flavipes. The sequence continues at coordinate 321,386,179 of NC_067398.1, forward strand.
AATTGACCACATATTAGAGCACAAAACCCCAAATTGCCACATGCTTGAAAGATGCAGAGTGAATTGAGCAAAATTGTATAAATTGTACCGATTTAGCTCACTTCACTATGCATTAGTTCATGCCCTTTTCATTTTTTCTAATGGCACAACAACATTCCATTACATTCATATAGCCATTCTCTGCAATGTCTGGACTAACATTCTGGAGGGCCTTCGGACCAGCCTTGGTCTCAGCAGAATAATCACCACAAGAATAGTCAGCGATAAAATCCAAAGTCTTTATTGTTTCCTTCAGTTTCCCAGTCTGTGTCATCAGTCTCAATCAGTCAGCCAGTCAGTAGTCTGCACATCTCAATGTAATGTCCTACTTTCTAGAGCCCCCAAGTTGAGGTGATAAAATGTACCATTGCTTTTTAGCCTCTCCCCCCCCCCCCCCCCCACACACACACACACAACAGAGTGGATTAAAATATAGTGTCTAGACTAGCTCTCTAGAAGATCTCAGGACCAGCCTGAGTCCTTGGTCTTAGTGGAGAAATGATGAAGACAGGAGAGCTAACATAAGGCTGGTCAAGTCTTCTCTCTTCTGACTGAGTTTCTCCCTAGTTTATATACTCTATTACAATTAAATTAATTCATCATACTTAGTATAAACCAATCATTATATCACTAGGGAACCATTATTTGTTGTAAGATTAAATCAATCACATTGAACTAGAGAATTATTAATCATCATGCTAAACTAGATAACCCTTGTCTTATCAATTCCACCAAGTTAACACCTTGTTGTAAGAATCCCATGAGTGATGTGTGTGTGTGGTATGTATATTTATAAATCTTTATATATATATACATACATACATACACATAAATATATATGCATGCCACTGGAAACTATATCTCTATATATCTCTTCACACACATATACACACACATATATTTCTAGACTTCATATAATTAACTCATTATATAGTTAAATAAATTAAATTTTTGAATGTGTTAAATAAACCAAAGGAGATACTGGCCTGATATTTAATGAAGAATATAAATATGATAAGATGAGTACAGGATACATATTTATCTCTACACATGTGATGATATTCTTTTCCTGCTCCAGTAGAATATAACCTCCTTGAAAGCAGGGACTCTGCCATTTTTTATCTTTATTTTCCCAGTTCTTGGTATTGGGCTTTACATAAGATAAATGTTGAACTATATAAAAGTAACTGAAGAATCATGGTAATTACAAAAATAATGAATTGAAGAAGAAAAGAGAAAAGTCTTGAACTATTTTCATGTAAGAGGGAAGGGTTGACATAAAATGAAGTTTTACTAATAAAGAATATTAAAATAAAGATGTAATAACAGAAGAAAGTTGCAATGGCCTTGGAATAAGTCAATATGAGACCAAAATAAATGAAAGAAATAATATTTCTTAGATACATTCTGAGAAAAATCAAATGGGGGAAAAGGTGAATTCTCTCCAACAATCTGTCATTAGAAGGAGAGACTGAAGTTTTATGGGAAAAATCTGCCTAGGAGGTAGAAAATCTAATAAGGCTTTTGGAAAAAAAAAAAGAAGAAGAAGAAGAAATTCTACTCAGACTCACAACTGAGTTTTATAAAGAATTTACTTCCCATTTATGCAAGCCTGTGGCAGGAGTAGGTAATGCAATTTGAGGAAAGAAAAGATGTCCTGCTACAAAAATTAGTGAATAATTTGTCTTTTTTTAAAGAAGGAAAAGTGTTAAGAATTAGTATTCCATGATGGTAATGCATTTGAATGATATATCTTCAAGAATTGGATTTCTAGAATGTACAATGGAGACAGCATGGAGAAATCCTATAACTGTAAGGAAATTTAAAATCACAGGCTTCTTAGGAGCTTTTTTTTTTTTTTTTTTTTTTTTTTTTTTTTTTTTTTAACTAAAAACAGAAACAAAAGACAAATAAGGAAAAGAAAGAATGATGACTGGGTCACTTGTTGAATCTAGAACAGCCAGAAACATTTGATATGACAAAGCATAATAAGTCAAACAAACAACATTTATTGAGCTTCTATCAGACTAGGTGAGATCTAATTAGGGTTTGAAGAAAAGGGATTGATAGTAGGCATTGAAGAAGCATTACAGGATAAGGTACTGAAATATGTGAAGATTCAAAAGCATAAGGGCAAAAGAAGATTAGACAAAAAAGTTGAAAATATTAATAGGATCACATAAATATGAATGTGTTTTTGTGAAATTTGTTATGATTCCAATGCCTCATTTTGGCATGGGGCAAGCATGGGTTCAGAAAGATTATTCCAGTAAAGTTTGAGTTCTGAAAGGTTCTACCATGGTGGAATAAATTCAATTGCATCAAATCAATTATAATTAATGTATAATAATAATAAATCAATTATAATTCCAATGATAGACTGCATCTGCTATTGGAGAACCAACTTAACTACTTATTTAATTACTTAAGAAGTGCTCATCACCAGAAATGAGGAAATTTCTGTTTGGCAATACATGAAACAAAGAAAAGTACAAAATGACCTTCTTTGGAGTTTTCTCTTTCTACTTCTGTACTAGTAGTCACAGTGTGATAGAAATGATAACAGAAAATAGAGTCACAAATTTTACTTCATTGTTAAAAATTGATTGTGACTGCTAATATTCTAAATATCTCACAGTCAATGAGTTGACATATTGGTAGATAAACTGATATATTAATACTGACATTCTTAGTATAAATGAAACCTTAAGGTACAAGAAAATTATAAATAAATGGAAGGATAAATAAGCTGATGAAATTAATTTTGTAATGTCTACAAATTCAATAAGAAACATTGCTTTTTTGGGATATTTTGTAATTTTCCCTCATAATGTTCATGATGAGCATAAGTATTGACTATTACAAAGGTAATTTTAGTTTGTGACTTGTTGAACCCAACATCACTTTTCCTATGTCACTATTCTATGAAGAACTATTTAAAAAGTTGATCAGATCAAATGAAATATTTGCTCAGTGCTTTGAACATCAATTATTATTATGATCATCATTGTCATTGTCATCATCATTATCAATATTATCATCAAAGTGAGGCAGCTTGGCCTAGGGAATAGGGGGAGAAACTTAGACCCTGGAAGAAAATCTTTATGTTCTGTCTTTGATCCCTACTAACTGTGTGACCATGAGCAAGTCTTAGGGTACTGGGAAACTCTTCTCAAATATGAGTTAGACAATTTGTCAATTTCAATGGATGGAGGTGATTTTCACACCAGTAATCCCCCACATCAATGAAATCATAAGGAGACATGGATTTTTAAAAAAAGATTATAATTGCTCATTGCCTTCAATGAAAGGAGAGGATGAAAAAAGTAGGTTGGAAAATATCATTTAAAATTAAGAAAGTAAAGACTACCCTATACCAAGACAATATCAAAATGGGTTCATGATTTAGACATAGTGATATTATAAGCAAATTAGAAGAACAAAGGATAACTTATCTCTCAGATCTATGGAGAAGGAAGAAATTTGTGGCCAAAGAACTATAATACATTACTGAATGCAAAATGAATAATTTTGATTATATTAAGTTAAATATTTTTTGTACAATCAAAACCAATGTAGACAAGATTAGAAGGGAAGCAGTAAACTGGGGAAAAAATTTACATTCAGGAATGCTGATAAAGGCCTCATTTCTAAAATATAGAGAGAATTGATTCAGATTTATAATAATTCAAGCCATTCTCCAATTGATAAATGGTCAAAGGACATGAACAGATAATTTTCAGATGAAGAAATTAAAAACATTTCAGTCATATGAAAAGGTGTTCTACATCACTATTGTTCAGTGAAATGAAAATTAAGACAACTCTGAGGTACCACTACACACCTCTCAGATTGGCTAAGACAGGAAAAGATAATGATAAATGTTGGAGGAGATGTGGGAAAACTGGGACACTAATATATTGTTGGTGAAGTTGTGAATTGATACAGTCATTCCTAAGAGCAGTGTGGAACTATGCTCAAAGGGCTATTAGATTGTGCATACCCTTTGATTCAGCAGTGTTTCTACTGGGTTTGTATCCCAAAGAGATCATAAAAAAGGGAAAGGGACCCACATGTGCAAAAATGCTTGTTGCAGCCATTTTTGTAGTGGCAAGGAACTGGAAACTGAGTGGATGCCCATCAGTTGGAGAATGGCTGAATAAGTTATGATATATGAATGTTATGGAATATTATTATTCTATAGAAAATGACCAGCAGGATGATTTCAGAGAGGCCTGGAGAGAGCTACATGAACTGATGCTGAGTGAAATGAGCAGAATCAGGAGAAAATTATACACAGAAACAAGATTATATGATGATCAATTCTGATGAACATGGCTCTTTTCAACAATGAGATGATTCAGGCTAGTTCCAATAGCTTTGTGATGAAGAAAGTCATCTGCACCCTGAGAGAGGACAGTGGGAATTGAATGTGAACCACAACATAGTAGTTTCACTCTTTTTGTTTCTGTCTACTTGCATTTTGTTTTCTTTCTCATTTTTTCCTTTTTAATCTGATTTTTCTTGTTCAGCATGATATTTGTGGAAATATGTATAGAAGAATTGCACATTTAACATATATTGGGTCACTTGATATCGAGGGGAGGGGGAAAGGGAGGAAAAAAATTAAAATACAAGGTTTTGTAAGACTGAATTCTGAAAATTATCCATGTATATATTTTGAAAATAAAAAGCTTTAATTTAACAAAAAAGAAATGAAAGAGATCAAAATCACATGATTTCTTAGATGAAACCATCTCAATGAAATCAATTTATTCAAATGATATGGAGAATTCTAGTCATTATGATTACTGTGAGCATCATCACAGTACATTAAGATGATTATTTACAGATAGGAAATACCTAGTTGGTTATCAATGTGTAATTAAATTGTTAATGAGTGGTTCATGTGTAATCAGAGTAATGTCTAGAATAAAAAACAAAAACCAACACTGAATTAGATAAGGATGAAAAAACACAATGGATGGTGGTAACACTATTTCTCCATCCAATGCTTATTCAAAGCGCCTTCATGCCAAAATTAAGGCTTGAATAAAGGAAAATCATAGCAGATTATGTCTTCACAGTCACACAATCTTCAAAAAGGCACAGATATTTCCAGCTTGTTTATTATATGTAAATTATATAAATTTGTTTTCATAGAAGTAAATGTGATCTCAAATACTGATCTTTGGTAAAATACCTCCATACCGATGTGGAGATCATGTAAGACTCCTTGATAGTTTCGACCATGGATTTTACTGCTCAGCGATCATCTTATTTTTTCCTCATTTTCATCCTTTAACTTGTAGCATCAAATGAGGCATACACTTAGAAAAGAATTACTTATCAGAGATGGTCACCGTTGTCCTGGAGGATGTTTTATGCAGATATGATGTGGCCTTTCACATATTCCTGTTTATGGATAATATTGAATTGATTTCATCCAACACTATAACATATATAACAAAACTGAAGGGTAACAAATGGCCAGCCCTAGTTTTTCCCTGGTATCCATGGAATTTAAAAAACTCAGAGGAAGTCCTCCATTGAAGTAAAACTTATATAGAATAACTATAGAAAGATGAGAAGGGGTGGATGGTTTACAATTTATTTGATGAGAGTCACTTACCACATTAAGGAGATCATAGGGCTATGTTATGTAGTGTTATTGAAAAAAAAATCACTGAATTTGGAAAAACTGGGTCTACCACTTACTAGTTGTGTGATCATGGGAAATCATTTAATCCTTTTGGACCTCAGGTTCCTCATATGTACCATGAGGAGGTAGGTCTAGATTATGTCTCAGGTTTTTTCCTATGATCCTTTGATTCTAAATATTGAATGTAATAATCTAAATGGGCCACATGATTTGTCATAATGATTGATTTCTTTGAAGTAACTGAATCACCTTAATAGCATATTGAATTAGATATTTATATCTACCTTTTTACACAGTAAGTTTGGCCATTTTTTACTGAAATGAAATTCAATTTGGTCAAATTGCCATTTATTTCAGTAGAAAAAAGGAAGGTACACTCATATGCTTGTATGAAAAAAATATGAAGCACTAGAGACAACATGGCATAGTAGATAAAGAGTTCACCTTGGATCCAGGAAGACCTGATTTCAAGTTTTGGTTTTGAAAAATATTGGCTCTGTGACCCTGGTTTTTTCATAATCCTAGGCAACTCTGTGATTACAACGTGTAGTAAAAGTGTCAATCTGTATTAGTAGAGGGAAATTTCACTTGGAAATTTTTGTCCCTGGTACTGCCAATTCTGGCCAACTTTAACTAAAATTATAAGATTATATTTTGAAGTATATAAAATTTATCTTTAGTGTCCTGTGAACGCTATTTATTCAACTTCTTGTTGCATTATGGATTTGCCCAAGTTCTTCATTGACTAACTTAATCTAATTAATTTTGGGATGTTATTTGATGATAACTTCGATGTTACTAATCCTTCAATGGATAACTAATTTTTTAAAACAGAGGACTCAAAGACTGAAAAGCTTTCAAACAAAATATTTCAAGAGCATTAAAGCTGATAAATGTGCTTTCTCATTAAGTAGCTAGTTTCTCTTTACTAAACTTTCTTTTTTTCTTTTTTCTTTTAATAACTTTTTGTTGATAGAACTCATGCCAGGGTAATTTTTTACAACATTATCTCTTGCACTCACTTCTGTTCTGATTTTCCCCCTCCCTCTCTCCACCCCCTCCCCCAGATGGCAAGCAATCCTTTACATGTTGAATAGGTTACAGTATATCTTGGATACAATATATGTGTGCAGAACCGAACAGTTTTCTTGTTGCACAGGGAGAATTGAATTTAGGAGGTAAAAATGGCACAGGAAGAGAAACAAAAATGCAAGCAGTTTATATTCATCTCCCAGTGTTCTTTCTTTGGGTGTAGCTGCTTCTGCCCATCTTTGATCAATTGAAACTGAATTAGCTCTCTTTATGGAAGAGATCCACTTCCATCAGAATACATCCTCAAACAGTATCATTGTTGAGGTATATAATGATCTCCTGGTTCTGCTCATTTCACTTAGCATCAGTTCATGTAAGTCTCGCCAGTCCTCTCTGTATTCATCCCGCTGGTCATTCCTTACAGAACAATAATATTCCATAACGTTCATATACCGCAATTTACTCAACCATTCTCCAATTGATGGGCATCCATTCATTTTCCAGCTTCTAGCCACTACAAACAGGGCTGCCACAAACATTTTGGCACATACAGGTCCCTTTCCCTTCTTTAGTATCTCTTTGGGGTATAAGCCCAGTAGAAACACTGCTGGATCAAAGGGTATGCACAGTTTGATAACTTTTTGAGCATAGTTCCAAATTGCTCTCCAGAATGGCTAGATGTGTTCACAATTCCACCAACAATGTATCAGTGTCCCTGTTTTCCCACATCCCCTCCAACATTCCACATTATCTTTCCCTGTCACTCTAGCCAATCTGACAGGTGTGTAGTGGTATCTCAGAGTTGTCTTAATTTGCATTTCTCTGATTAATAATGATTTGGAGCATTTTCATATGTCTATAAATAGTTTCAATTTCTTCATCTGAGAATTGTTTGTTCATATCCTTTGACCATTTATCAATTGGAGAATGATTTGATTTCTTATAAATTAGAGTCAATTCTCTATATATTTTGGAAATGAGGCCTTTATCAGAACCTTTGATTGTAAAAATGTTTTCCCAGTTTATTGTTTCCCTTCTAATCTTGTCTGCATTTGTTTTGTTTGTACAAAAACTTTTCAATTTGATATAATCAAAATGTTCTATGTTGTGGTCAATAGTGATCTCTAGTTCTTCTTTGGTCATAAATTCCTTCCTCTTCCACAGGTCTGAGAGGTAAACTATCCTATGCTCTTCCAATTTATTTATAATCTCATTCTTTAAACCTAGGTCATGAACCCATTTTGACCTTATCTTGGTATACGGTGTTAAGTGTGGGTTAAACTTTCTAAAATAAAGGTTCAATAACACTTGTTAGGTATATCCTAGGGAATATTCTTTCTCAGATATAGGGTAGATTAGATAGTCTCTGGTATAGCTTCCAACTCTGAGATTCTATGAGTTTTGTGTGACTCCAAAGAAATGAATTTCTAAGGATAGTTTCAAAAGGTCAAAGTCAAAAAGCCATATGAAATGATAGCTTTCTGATGCCTTTCTTCTCTATAACAATGTAGGAAGCCTAATTATAAGATTTTAACACCATTTTAATCTATTATTATTAATAATAATATAGTTAAATATCCATATGTAACTATATTAACATATATGTTGATAAAATTAAAAATAATGATATAAATGATATGATTATTCATATACTTAAATTCAGATTCTAATCCATTTGGATCATTAAGATCCAAAGAACCAGTCACCAAAAGCCATCTGGATTATTATGATAGTTTTGGGACTGAATTAAATTAAATGTGCAACAATTTGTATGATTACTCATTTATTCTTTTGTTATTGGTTCTTTAATTTCAAGGGTCTGTGATTTCATCAGTGTTAGCATTTCTTCCACTATACTTGTAACTACACTTCCTCCCATACCTTAATAAATTGTTTCATAAGCTTCTGTGACCAGAAATTTTTATCACCTAGTAGCTAGCCTTCTGGAGATGATCCTTTTACAACTTACTATAGTTTTCAGATGACTATCTATTGTCAGGACTCTACTTGAAGATTTCTCACCTGGATATAACCTTTTACTTGATCTCACAAGCTTTCTCCATATCACAATGAGTCACTGGAGTAAAACTAAAGTTGAGCCCTAGTTGTTATAGAAGGAAATGTTGGCAAAGTCATTTTGTAGTTCTATGAGTACTGGTTTTGGAGTCAGGACCTGTGTTGGAATCTTGACTTTGCTACTTCCTCCCTTTGTGACCTAGGGAAACTTGTTTCACCTTGTTGGGGTTCAGAATACCTATGTGTAACATAATTTTCTTTAACTTACACTAATTATTCTGTTCAGTCTCTGGGAGCCATAATTTAAGAACATTAATAATCTGGAGAGCATCCAGAAAAGGAAAAAGGGGATGATGAAAGACTTTGAGTCCATGTCACATGAGAACCACTTGAAGATACTAGCAATATTTAGCAAGGAAAAGAGAAGACTCAGAGAATGTGGGCATGATAGCTATTTAAAAGTATTTGAAGGTCTCTTATGTTAAGCCAGTGATTTGGTACAGTGGATAGAGTGTTGGAACTGGGTTCAAGAAGATCTGAGTTCAAACTCAGTTTTATTAGCTAATGACTGTGGATAAATCAATCAATCTCTGGCTATCTCAGTTTCCTTATTTGTAAGATGGGGATAGCAATAGAACTTTTCTCCAGTGGTTGTTATGAAAGCCAAATAGGATATTTGTGAATTGCAAACTTTAGAGATTGCTATAAATGCTAGATGGCCCCATTATCATTGCCACCATTACCACCATCACCACTACTAGTTCTACTACCACCATCACCATTATCCTTATTCTGCATGGTCCCAGAGAACAGAACCAGGAGCAGTGGATAAGAAATTGTAACAAGACATATTTAGGCTTGATGAAAGAAAAAAAATTCTTAGCCATTAGAGTTGAGCAAAAAGACATAAGCTGCCTTGAAAGGCAATAAGTTTCCCTTCTTTGGAAATCTTCAAGCATAGTCTGGGCTGCCACTTGTCAGATATATTATAATAAAGATGAATTAGACTACAGAAATACTAATACTTCCAAATTCCAGATTTATTAATAATAATTATTTTAAAAATATAATTTAATAATATATCAATAATGAGATACTGGTCAACACCACTAAATTGTTTAAATACAGTCTGTGCTATAAAAGTGATTGTGACATTAGCTTTTCCTGGTTCAGAAGCTCATAGAAAGGGAGCATGGGTGTAGGGATAGAGTACTAGAACAGGTATCAGGTAAACCTGGATTTAGATATTGCCTCCAATACTTATCATTTGTTGACTCTAGAGAATTTATTGAATCTCCCTCAGTTTCACTCTCTTCATGCCTTAACTATCACATAGTTCTCAAGTTTATTATAAGGATCACTAAGATAAAATCTATAAAGTACTTTGCAAATCATAAAGCTTTATATATGCATAAGCTTATGCTTAAGGTCACAGAGACGGTTAAGTAGCAAACTTCAGCTAGTAATGTGGGGCCTATTCTTGTAACTAGGTTCTTTTTATCTTTCTTTTTAAAGACAATTATTTCTATATTTAAAATAAAATCTTTAAGAAGAAGTAGTGTTATATTTGCACACAATACTCCTTAGTACTAGCTACTAACAGTGACTTAGCTCCTGAGGCAGATATTTTAATCCCACCGATAACCATAATTCCTGAAATGGATATAATTTGTCAAATCCATGCTCCGATATTAGTCCTGTTGGCCTGAGTGATTGGTAGACCCTTAAGACTGGAGAACTTGATTTTGTTTGTTGTCCTTGGTGTCATTTTTACCTCTTGGACATTTGTAGAAAAAAATTATTCATTTTGAGATTTTTTTGAGGTCTTTTGTCCTCTTTTCTCTTACCTTCCACTTATCCAATTTATTGCTCAATAGTACTTCCTTTCTGGTAGGAAAAAATTACAGTAGAGAGGGAGGTAAAATGGAAATTTGACCATTTCTTTACTTGTTTGCATCTCTGCAACCTCGCAGAGTTTGGTGGAGAAGAAAATTGAAATCTGGCTTAAGCATAGGTTTGGGTTGATGGAAGTAGGGCTTTTGTTGGCACTAGCAAAACGCTTATTATTTAAACTTGATCCCATGATGCCCTATTGAATTGTGGGACTAAATTAAGACTACAAATATCTGAAAATAGATGAAAATAATAATATAAACAGGGCACAGATCTAACAGCATATAATTTTAATTTTAAATTAATGAGAATAAAAATTATTTCAATAAACATTACCTGAAAATATCTGATTCTTTCATAGAACAAATAATATGAAATTCACTGATAGTTTTTATGAATTTATTTAAACATTTTTTTTCACTAATCTGTGTTCTCACTGTGAATTCTCCCTTTTACAGTCCAGGGTATAACCCATACATGTCCTCTTGTTTTCTGTGATTTTTGTCCATATCCATTATGGATCCACCAGAATGGGTCTCTCCATTGGACTTAAGTCCTTCCTCCCATTCTCTTGAAATTGTTTGGTTACCAGTGGAGCATTTGAAATGCTAAATGATTAGGTTTTATTTTTATTATATGTCTGATTTACCTTCTTAAATAGCTGCTTTTATAATAAGAAGCAAGCTTCTCTTTGCATTTTACTTCTAAAAATCATATAATGGTCCTCTCTTGAGCTAGTGTCTTGAGATATACAAAAGATGATTTTATTTCTTTATGTGAATGGTCTTTTTATTTTCTTTATTAATTTTTTTCTCCATGAACATGTTATTTAATGGCAGTTTAATGATAGCCCCTCAATGACAGTTTATGTTGCATTATCAAATTCCTTATTTTGCCATTACCCATAGTCCCTCAGTACATTTGCAGTGGATACCCAGTTATTTATTCACTTTTGGGTAGCATGAATATTTCATCCCTTCCCCCATCTCCCCAAAAGGAAATCTTCTAGGCTAATTAGCTCATCTATCATAATTTCATTTTTGGAAGAAAGCAATTTAATTCTACTCTTCCTGGTAAAGGAAGTATTTAATCATTTCTTTCCTTGAAGTGAGTTCTCATAAGGTACCTCCATAATGGTAGATCAAATGTCATGGCATTTCTTACCCAAAGATTCTACTACTGAGGCTATCAAGGTGACACTCAAGATAAATTAACTGTTTCAGAAACCCAATCTGATGTTTTCTTTTTAGAAAGAAGATATTTTTCTAATAATTATCATTTTTGCAAACATACCCAGTGCTTACATAAATATAGCCAGTACAAATGGGAGAATTGGGCTATATTACAAACACGGTGGTAGAACTCTTCCAGATACTTTACAATCATACCTTTTAGGAAGAACAGTGAGTAATAACTCATTTATATGACCTAATGATTGGGCATTCCAAAACTTCCAGTGCCATTTCATGAAAAGATAGGCAGCAAGGGCAGTTAAGTGGTGGAGTGGATAGAGCACTAGCCTGAAGTCAGGAGGACCTGAGTTCAAATTTGGTCTCAGATACTTCCTAGCTGTGTGACCCTGGACAAGTCACTTAACCCCAATTGCCTCAGGGAAAAAAAAGGTAGGCAGCTGAGATGTAGGGATTGATCAAAAATTAGTTAGAACAGGTCATCAGTCATGTTGGCATAGTTTCAATGTGTTGATTAAGTCCCTAAATTGAGCAAAAGCTGATGTCTGGTTCTATTACTCTTTTTATGATTCTGCATAAATCAAATTACTTCTTTGGTCCTTAGTTTCTTTATCTGCAAAATAAGACAGTTTGACTAGATGGCTTCTAAGTTTTCTTTAAGCTCTAAGTCTGTGCTTGTATACTTTTAATTTTAAAATATAATAGAGAGAAATGAAAATAAACAACAACCTTATGAATTGATGGGGACTGCTCTGAACTATAGTTATGTCTTCCATGGAGATCATGAAACAGTAAATAACATCTTGAATGTAGAGTTCTAAGGATTTGGGTTCAAACTCACTACCACAGATCTCAAGGTATGACTTTCAGAGAATGACTATTCTAGGTTCAAGAAACTTAGTGAAAGGAATTCCCTAAAACCAATATTCATGATCACCGTAGTGATGTGTTCACTTTTAATAGTGAGACAGAGAATGGAGATAGTTCTAAGAAATGGCATTTGGTGAAATGGTATAATAATAAATCAATTAATCAATCAACAAGCAATTATTTTGTGCCAATTGCCGTGTTAAAATAGCAACAACATGTATTTCTCATAAATCTAGGGCACATACTTCCTCAAATGTACACAACATTATGAGGAAGAGTGGCTACATGTAGGGAATTAGACTGTATAATCCATTTGGAAGGAACACATGTGGCCAAGATACCCTTACAGAGGAGCATACATGCATTCTAGGGAGCATATATGGCCATAGCACATATATGAAAAGGCCACTCATGCTTGTAATACTTATGGTTGGTATTGTCATTGTGCTGCTCTTACTGGGCTGTTCCCTGATCATTTTTTAAACTCCTTTGGACACTGCTCCATTGGATGATACTTGATTGAACACTGCTTAGATGGATAAGAACTCCCAGTTGGATGCTGCCCACAGGGACCTTAATGTATTAGATTCCTTTCTATCAGAAACTGTTCCTTGGATATTGCTGCACTTACTCCAGCTTCTGGATAAGCTAAAAAATCCTTTGGCTATCTCTTCCTTATAAGCAATGCAGACACAGTCATGCTGTTTTAGCTTAAAGACCCTAGTTATACCCAGTCCTTCCTACCTTGCTATGGTTCTTTTTTAAAAAACCAGAAGAATTTCTTGTCTAGAAACTGAATAATACTTTCCCCCTTATATTCATTTTTTTTGTTCCCTTCATAGCCTTTGTTACAAAAAAACTCTAATTTCTTCGGCACTAGATTATTAGAAGTCAAGCTCTTTAGTAAATGGAGTAAGATCCTTCTAGCTACCTAATTCCTTTTTTCTCCTCAAATTCCTGACCATTTGGTTTTGAAGATCTATGCAGGTAAAAAACCGATATTTTTATGCCTCTCAGTTTTAATCTCTGAAAGTTAGCCTATAAATCATTGAATAAGTTTGACTTTATAATTTGTTATTTGCTTAATAATTATTAAATTTTTCTGGGGTACAGAATCGCACAGTTTTGAAATCTAAAGCATCTTCTATTTTCTCATTATAGATGAATTAATGGGGGAAAAGACAAAGAAACAAACTAATCCCAAGGGGCAAAATCATAGTCCCATGTTCCAGATTAGTTTCATTCCTAACCATTTTATATATAGATATAACTAGCCCAAAGTCTCAGAGGGACTTTGAGATAAAATATTACATTCTCATCATTAGCATCATCATTGTCATCAACAAGAAAAACAAAAATAATAACATTGTGGAGAAGGATAATTTATAGCCTATCCTGTTTAACAGATTAACTATGAACCACTTCCTGGTATAACAGAAAGAGCACTGACTTGGGAACTAGAAGGCCCAATTTGAGATCTCAAGACTGCTACTTGCACTCTCAAAGATAATGGGTAAAACAATTAGCCTTTCTTGGTCTCTGTTTGCTTATGTATAAAATAGGTGACTGGGAGTATAACAGATACTCTCTAAAGTCCCTTTCACCTATGTTTAATTGGCAAATTGTGATTGACCTACTGGGGATCCCTGGTTAGGGAAATATCTCACATTTTTTATTAATGGTTAGATACTGTTTTCCACTTCAAAGTAATTCTTATTATCTTATATTGAATACAATCCAACTGCCATTTTAACCTTCCTCATGCACAGGACTAATCATGTTTTTCTTCTACCTTTTCCTTCTTACTTTCCAAAATTCAATAATTCAAAGGAACTCTTATTTATTAAATAGCTTTTTTTCCCATTTAAGATCATTCACAGTGTTGCACCTCCCTAATTTCCCAATATAATTCGATCTACTTTCTTCCATTTTGGAACTTTCTTCCTTTTGCCACAAAAGATTTTTGGTCATTGTATCAAGAAATGCCTTATATCTTCCACCACTTTGTCTTTGTTTATGCTATATGCGTTCTATGTCTAGAACATCATTACCTATTATTTCTGTCTTTTGAAAGAGAGATGAGGGAGTATGGACTCAAACTAGCTCTGTTATCAATGAACTCAGAGGGTTGATTGTTAGATTTGTTAAAATTGTTCAATTTCTGTTGTTATCTTTTGCACTTCAGAGATTAGCATTCCCTATAAATCAAGACTTGATCTATCAATAGTAAGTGAATTTAAGAAAGCATTAATAATGAACATTAAATTTACATGTGTCTATATACTTATTTGTTGTTGGGGCAGGGACAGAAAACCAATTGATTATACATTTAGCAACATTACCCTGTATTGCTCTAAAACATGACATGTGTTCAATGGGAAAGCATTAGAAGGCTAAGGGAAAGAGGCCATAACCATATTGTAGGCTTGCTCACTATAGGCAATAAATAAATAAATAGTAGTAGTAGTATAAATGAACAAATAGAAAGAGAAATAAATGAACAAAGAGCATTATACAGTAATATAAAGATTTCAAAGTGCTTTATAGTCATTATTTCACTTGATACTCATACTACTCATTATTTAAGGTCTATGAAAAGGAAAGAAGAATTTTGAATGTGGATGGATCAATAATGGCTTCATTGAAAAAGAGACATTTAATCTGAATCTTTCCTCACAAAATATCATCTGTCTCTCTTGTTATATTTCATTCTTCATTTTAATTCATATTAGTATTTTCCATCATTGTACTGTAGAAGTTTCCTTCAATGCTCAAGATGACATCAAGTATTCAAGTACATGGTCTCCTGGGTCTTAGCAATTATCAATCAATCAATTAACAGGTATTTTATTGTTGTTCAGTCATTTCAGTTATACCTAACTCTTTGTGATGCCTTTTGGGGTTTTCTTGACAAAGATACTGGAGTAGTTTACTAAGGATTAAGGGACTTGCCTAGGATCACATGGCTAGCTGTCCAAAAAAATTGGACTCAGGTCTTCCTGATTCCATTAAACTACCTAATTGTCTCATAACAAGAATTTATTAAGTGTTAATTATGCACCAGGCTCTCTGTTAAGCACAAAGAAAATAAGTGTTCCTGATCTAAAGAAGTTTACAATCTACTGGAGATTGCTGAAGAGATCTCCAGTATGTCGCCTATGGACCAATCTAGGAAAAAAAAAACAGAAAAGTTTCAAAAAATCCAAAGGCTGAATAGTAGGCATAAGATCCTGTGCTTCTATTTATTTTATATTCCTCTGCTAGAATGTAAGTCCCATAGAAGAAGAGGCCATCTTTTATTATCTGTTTCATCTTTCTTAGGTGCTTGATATATTGCAGGCACTTAATTAATGTTTTATTAGATAAATGGGCAAATGAATGGACATCAGTCTTCACTTCTGATTCTCCTTTATCTCAATACAATTTTTGTTGCTTTAATAAGCTGTTGTCCGTAAGGGTTACAAAGCCATATATGCTGTTGACTTCTTCATACACATATATGGATACAGGTTGAATTTAGATTCTTTTTAGGCCTGGGATACATGTTTTGAATTTAGAATTATAAGGAAACTTAAAATTCACCTAGCCTAATATATTTGATGTAGAAATATGTTTTAAAATTTGTCTGGTAAATGGTAATTCTGATTCTGCTTGAATAGTAATGGAGATCTTATTCTCTGACAAGGTAGATCATTCCATTTTTTGGACAGCTCTATTTTTAAAAAATTCATTCTTAGAATGAACTGAAAAAAAAAAAAACTTCCATTTATAGGTCCTACTTCTGCTAACTAAAATCAGGACAAATAACTAGTCCTTTTCATTCAAATCATTAGTTTATAAGAGGTTCTCCTACAATGTTATTTTGCTACCAAAAGTATCTGAATAATTTGATGACAATTTCTACAGTCCCCAGTATAAATATACTTTATACTATATTTTAAAGAGTTTAATTAGGAACGTGAACCTTAAAAAAATCATGTACAACTGTGCTACTCTGCCTAATTGTTTGGGTCCATTCTTGAGGTTCAGGAAATTCAGGAGATACCCTCCTTCTGGGTTCATCTCTTGCTGTTATTCCCATAGAATGCTCCATTTCTATTTTCTATGTCTTCGGAATGTGTGATTATTCCTGATGGCTGAAATGTAATCCCTCCTCATTTCCATCTTTAAGAACTTCTCATGTCTTCAAAATTTAGGTGAAGTGCTATCTTTTACATACATCCTTTTCTGATTCTTCTAGTTGCTAATTCCTTTGTCCAATTATTTAACCTAATTTTTATTTTGTAAATACTTATACGAGTGCATGTACATAGTTTAGTGACAGATTATTGGATTTGAAATCAGAAAGTTTTGAATTCAAATACAGACTTTGGGCATTTACTATCTGTGTAATGTTGGCCAAATCCTTTCACCTCTATTTGCCTCAGTTTCTTCACCTGCAAAATGAGGAAAAAACAACGCTTATACTCTAAGACTGCTGTGAAGTTTGAACAAAATATATCTAAAACACATTGAAAACCTTAATGCTGTGCTGTTATTGCTTGCTGCTATTAACTTATCCATCTGAATGTAAATTTTTTGAGGGCAAGGTCTATTTCATTGTCTCACAAATAATAGGTGCTTAAGAAATGTTTTTGATTAATTAGGAATATGCAGTAGAGTATACTGATTAGACTCTAGAATGCCACTGTGGCTATCAATGCCTAAGGATTTTTTGCCCTGCGAAAAGGAATAGAACTTTCTAACAAATGAACCTGGTATGGACAGTGTGGCATATATGGCCATAATTTTTACTCCTTACTTCCACTTAGTTCCCTTTCAGGGTCCCTTTCTACATAAGGTCTTTTGATTCTCCCACTTACCACTTTTGTTCTTTCTTTTCATCACCTAAAATTTTTGTCCATTTTAAATTTACTTTTTTTGTGGGCAAGTTGTTTGCAGCCTCTTGAAAACAGGAAGAGTTTTCACTGTTCTCTTTGTATCCTTAGAACCCAGAACAGTACATGGCACATAGTAAACTCTCAGGATTATAGAATTGTAACTTTAAGGCTAGAGTTCAATATCTTTTCTTAGTTTAAATCCATCCATTTACAAATGAGGAAACTGAGGTTCAGGGAAGTTATGACTTGCCCAAAGTGAAATATGTATTAAGTATCAGAGGGAAGATTTGAACTTAGGTTTTCTAACTCCACAGAGAGTAATCTTTCCATGATTACACATTTTAATAAATATGTGTTGAAATGAATTGCAACTTCATTAGCACTTCTGGGCACTTTTCCATATACAGCTCTTTGATATGATTTCAAATCTTGTCTCTTCACTTCTGTGATTTAACTTCCCTAGGACTTAGTTTCTTTATCTATAAAATAAGAATATTGCACTAGATAGTCCCTTCTATAGTGAGTCTATGATGCAATGCTATTATGAAGTATTTGGAAACAACTGTCATGTCGCCATGAAAACTTCTCTTAATATGAAGCTAATTATCCTGAATTCTTTTGATCAATCCTCATATATCATGGTTTCTTGTTTTTACCACATTCTGGTTACCTTCCTTCATTCCATTTTGCCAATTTCTTTATAAAGTGTTAACTCTAGAACTAAATATATCCTCGAGTTGTCTTTGGAACTATTCTAAGCCCAGTAGAACTATTAAGCACCTTGTTCTGGGTTTAGTTCTGGGTGTTCCGCTTTGCTTTTTAGGAAAGTCATGTAACAAGAAGCCAGAAGTTGTTATCATTTTGTTAACATATGGTTAACAAATAGCTTTCTAAAGTCAAAGAGTAAATTAGAGGTAAAATTGAAATTAGAACCCAGTTCAGGATGCTAAACTTGCCTCTCTTCAACTTGGAATGAGTACTTCATTTTCCAGTCCAGAAAAATGTTAGACAAATGTTTTGTTTTGTTTTGTTTTCGCAAATATAAAGGGTTATACAATAGAAAAATATGGATAAAGTAAGGATAATTTGGCCCATTTTAAAGCTTGAGTTTCATAATTCTGCATGGTTAGGCTTAAAAGTTGGCAATAAAATAAGAGGAAGTACAGGGATTTTTGTGGGACACAGACAATTTTTAATTTCAAATACAGTGGCTGCTATAGTAGGGAATGACTGAGAGGTGTAGTGAGAATTAATTTTACTGTCTCTATTCAGAGTTAATTTAGTGTGCTACCATCAAACTGAAATAGCTGAACTAAAACCACCAGTAGCAACAGCACCAGCATTTAAAACGGTCTCTTAAATGGTGCTAGAGATATCAGAATATAGAAAAGGAATAAAGATGAGACATCATGGTTGTTTAATCCAGGTTGAATACCTGATGGACTAATATCTTCACAGGATAATTTGCTTTTTAGAAAATAACCTTTATATACAATAGTACCAAGTATAATTTTACCTGACTAGACTTTTTATGATTGAAGTCTTTTCTTCCTTTGTTCCCTCCCTCCCTCCTTTTCTCTCTTCCTGTCTCCCTCCGTCTGTTCTTTCTCTCCCTCCTTCCTTCCCTACTTCTCTTCCTTTCTCCCTCCCTCCTTCCCTTCCTTCCTTCCTAAATAATAATAAACAATATATTCAAAACACTCAGAATAAATGTCTTGTAATTTTCTAGAGTAAAGACATTAACAACCTTGGAACACAGAATAGTCCTCCTATTGAAGGTGGCTCTTGAGCTAAGCCTTCAAGTGGCTAGATATTCTGAAAGGTGGAAATGAGAAGAGGACATAACTCATGCAAAGAGAGGAGATGAAGGATGGCATGCTATGTTATTAAAAGCAAATTGGAAAATTTGTCTGAAATATGAAGTTCATGAAAAAGAGTATTATTGTTCATTGAATCCAGAAATATAGGCTGGAGCCAGATTATCTGAGGTTGTAAATGACAAACAGAAGAGTTTGTATTTTATCCCAGGTCAAATGAAGGAACATGGAAACTTTTGATCAGGGGCATGCCATGATTAGATCTACACTTTAAGAAGTGCTGTTGTTTGGAGAATGATTGTAGAGTGAAATAGTGAAGTGGTGGAGTGGTGAAGAGGTGGAGAGGTGAGGACATGAGGACATGAAGATCAGTTGAGAGGCTACTGAAATAATTTAGGCAAGAGGTAATGGCGGTCTAAATAAGGATGGAGAGAATGCGGGGGGGAAAAAAAAGAAATAAGACAGCTGAAATGTTAGAGATAGAACAACAAGCATTGTAATCTGATTAGATAAAAGGAGTGAGGATTTGAGGTTGACTCTGGGATTGCAAATTTGGGTTTGTTGGTGCTTTTGATAAAAATAGAGCCATTAGAATAAGGAAGAGGTCCTTTTTGTGAGGGTGGAGGATTTTTTTTATAGAAGAAAAGGTGAGATTAGAATTATTATTTTTTTTTTTTGCCTATGAGAGTTAGTTTTTACAAAGTTACTTGAAAATGGAGAAACAAAACTTAAATTGGAGAAATGAAACCTAAATGTTAGACTGACGTGGAAGAAAGGAAATGAGACTTATAAAGGGAAGCCATAAATTAGAATAAGAAACATGGTATTGTAGATGCAGAAGAAGTATATACACATTCAAATAATACTAAAAGAAAATAAGGGTTAGGGTCATTGAAATGTAGGGAATAGCAGTTATAATTAGAAGTGGAGATTTATGTGAGAGAATTAGGTACTTTGGAGAGTCTGTAACCTCTGTAGTACCCAGTCAATAGGGAAACAAGGGAGGACTGTGAGAACATAAAATAAAATTCATTTCCTGGATTTATCAGTGAAGTCAGTGGTTGGTAAGATGCTTGTTTCTTACATTATCTAGACTTTTCAGAACAAAAAAAATTTGTCATCACTAAAGTTGCCACCATGAGAAATTTTCATTTCCTTAATAATGATGACTGAATAATTGGAAAAATGTAAAAATGAATAAATTGGAGACAGTATCAGATGTAAATCAGATGCTAAAAATTCTCATTTATATTAACAGGTAAATGAGACATAAGAATAAAAAATTAATATATCAAATGAATAAGAAATACATAGTGATACAAATTTACAAAAATTAACCATGTATACCCATTCCCATTAAAAACACTAGAAAGTATAGAAATAAGTGGAGTTTTTAAAAAATGATTAGTAGCATTTATTTAAAACGATCAACAGGCATCATATATAATGAGGATAAACTAGAACCATTCCCAATAAGAAGAGGGATGAAACAAGGATGCCCCCTATCACCATTACTATTCTTTTAAAATTTTTATTATTATAGCTTTTTATTGACAAAACATATGCATGGCAATTTTTCAACATTGACCCTTGCAAAAACTTCTGTTCTACTTTTCCCCTCCTTCCCTCCACCCCCTCGCCTAGATGGCAGGCAGTCCCATATATGTTAAACATGTTAAGTTTATGTTAAATACAATATATGTATACATATTTATACAGTTATCTTATTGCACAAGAAAAATTGTATTTAGAAAGAAAGTAAAAATAATCTGGGAAGAAAAACAAAAATGCAAGCAAACAATAACAAAAAGAGTGCAAATGCTGTTTTTCACTATTACTATTTAATATTGTATTAGAAATGTTAGCTTTAGCAATAAGAGAAGAAAAAGAAATTAAAGGAATTACAGGAGGTAATGAGGAAACCAAATTATTACTCTGTGCAGATGATGTGATGGCATACTTAGAGAATCCTAGAGAATCAACTAAAAGACTATTAGAAACAATCCATAAATTAAGCAATGTTGCTGGATACAAAATATATCCACATAAATCATCAGCATTTCTTTATGTTACCAACAAACTCCAGCAGCAAGAGATACAAAGAGAAATTCCATTTAAAATAACTATTGATAATATAAAATATTTGGGTGTCTACCTCCAAAACAAAGTCAGGAACTTAATAAATACAATTATAAAAAACTTTCCACACAAATAAAGTCAGATCTAACTAACTGGCGAATATCAAGTGCTTATGCATAGGCTGACCTAATAAAAATAACAATTCTACCTAAACTAATTTACTTATTCAGTGCCATACTGTAATAGGCTGAGGCTTGAATTGATGCACTGAGGTCCCAAGCACATGAGGCTAAATAGTAATTGGACCATACTCTATTAATATATAAGCTTGGAGAAAGAATGGCCCCTGCCCACTCTTTGTGCAAGTCCTGATGTGTTGTATAGGAAATGACGATTGTGGTGGGTGGAGGCAGGGGAATGGAAAAGGAAGGGGAAGAAGAGACTTTTTGCATTGCCATTGCAAAGGTTTACTCAGCTCAGATCTCTCTGTTAGCTGGCTTCCTGTCGCAGCTACCCATATTGCTGTCGCAATCTTTCTTGCCCAAATTGCTATCACAATCCTTATTCATCTCTTCACTTCAATAAAGATTGAAGATTTTTCCCTTAACCTGAATTCCTGACTCTGGCTGATTTTAAATACGCAGTCATTACACCATACCAAACAAACTCCCAAGAAATTATTTTATAGAGCTAGAAAAAATAATAATAAAGTTAATCTGAAAAAACAAAAAGTCAAGCATTTTCAAAGAATTAATGAAAATAATTGCAAATGGAGGTGGCCTAGCTATATCATACCTAAAACTATATTATAAAGTAACAGTCATCAAAACCATTTGGCACTGGCTAAGAAATAGAGTCATTGTTCAGTGGAATAGGTTAAATTCATAAGACACAATAGTCAATGACTATGTAATCTAGTAAACTAGTGTTTGATAAACCCAAAGACCCCAGCTTCTGGGGTAAGAATGAACTATTTAACAAAATTTGCTGGAAAAACTGGAAATCAGTATGGCAGAAACCAGGCCGTGGCCCATACCTAATAGTCTATACCAAGATAAGATCAAAATGGGTTCATGATTTAGACATGAAGAGTTTTATTATAAGCAAATTAGATGAATAAAGGATAGTTTACCTCTCAGATCTGTGGAGTAGCAAGGAATTTGTGGCCAAAGAAGAATTAGAGTACATAATGGAATGCAAGATGGATAATGTTGATTATATTAAGTTCAGAAGTTTTTGTACAAACAAAACCAATGCAGAAGATAAGAAGGGAAGCAATAAACCGGGGAAAAGTTTTTACACGCAAGGATTCTGATAAAGACCTCAGTTCTAAAATATATAGAGAATTGATTCAAATTTATAAGAATAAAAGTAATACTACATTTGATAAATGGTCAAAGGATATGAACAGGCAATTTTCAGATGAAGAAATAGAAACCTTTTCTTGTCATATGAAAAAATATTCTAAATCACATTTAGATAACTTTGAGGTACCACTACACACCTCTCAGATTTGCTAAGTTGATAGGAAAAGATGATGACAAATGTTGGAAGGGATGTGGGAAAACTGGGACACTAATACATTGTTGGTAGAGTTGTGAACTGATATAGTCATTCTGGAGAGTAATATGGAACTATGCCCAAAGGGTTACCAAACTCTGCATATCCTTTGATCCAGCAGTGTCTCTACTGGGCTTGTATTTCAAAGAGATCATAAAAAACAGAAAAAGACCCACATGTGCAAAAATGTTTGTAGCAGCCATTTTTGTAGTGGCAAGGAGCTGGAAACTGAGTGCATACCCATCAGTTAAAGAATGGGTGAATAAGTTATGATATATGATTGCTGTGGAATAATATTATTCTATAAGAAATGAGCAGCAGGTTGATTTCACAGAAGCCTCTGGAGAGATTTATATGAACTGATGCTAAGTGAAGTGAGTAGAACCAGGAGAACATTGTGTACAGCAACAGCAAAATTATACAATGATCAGCTGTGATGGAGGTGGCTCTTTTCAACAATGAGAGGGATTCAGGCCAGATCCAAAGGTTTTATGATAAAGAGAGCCATCTTACTTAGAGAGAGGACTGTGGGGACAGAGTATAGATCACAATATAGTATTTTCACTTTTATTGTTTTTGTTTGTTTGCCTTTTGTTTTCTTTCTCATTTTCTTTCTTTTTTGATCTGATATTTTCTTGTGCAGCATGATAACTGTGGAAATATGTATAGAAAAATTGCACATGTTTAACATATGTTGAATTACTTGCTGTCAAGGGAAGAGGGAAGGGAGCGAGGAAAAAAAATATGGAACATAAAGTTTTGCAAAGGTGAAATGTTGAAAATATGCATATGTTTTGAAAAGAAAAAAAAGTTGTACAGAAAGATGTAAAAATAAAAAATAACTAAATTCAGAGCTGTAATCTATCCTAAAGTGAGGGGATACCTCAATTAAGAAATACTTTTTTCTCTTTTCCAGGCAAAATTCAATCTGCACTTTTCCTGAAAGAATTCTAACATTTCACAATGTCAGATATGCTTACTAACAGTATATACTTAATAATTTCAACCTACATAAACTTAACTGGTTCAGAGATGCTGTCTCTGATAAAACAACAACAACAACTTATCCAATATAGGGATGTTTTTTCTTTGTTTATAGCTATGATTTCTCAGGATCATAGATTTAGATAACTTCTTATTATTGCAGAGGAGATTTTTAGCCAGGCATGTGTTGGTGTAAATAATTTGTGTAGTGCCTTGCACTCTTTGCTTCATGATTCTGAATGGAACATTCATACATATAACTATTTGGAGATAAAGATGAAGATTTGGCTGTGGACAGCTAGTGAAGAATTTTTATGAAGACTAAAAATGCCATAAGGTTAATTTTTTAAAAATTATTTTTAAATTTTTTATTATAACTTCTTATTTACAAAACACATACATGGATAATTTTTCAACACTGACCCTTGCAAAACCTTCTGTTCCAAATTTTCCCCTCCTTCCCCCTACCCCCTTCCCTAAATGAAAGGTGGTCTAATACATGTTAAATATGTTAAAATATATGTTAAATCCAATATATGTATACACATTTATATAGTTATCTTGCTGCACAAGAAAAATTGGATCTAGAAAGAAAAAAAAAAAACCTGAGAAGGAAAACAAAAATGCAAGCAAAAATAACAGAAAGAGCTTTGTTGTGGTCCACATTCAGTTCTTATAGTCCTTTCTCTGGGTATAGATGACTTTCTTCATTACTGAACAATTGGAACTGATTTGAATCAACTCATTGTTGAAGAGAGCCACATCCATCCAAATTGATCATCATATAGTCTTGTTGTTGCCGTGTATAATAATCTCCAAGTTCTGCTCATTTCACTTAGCAACAATTCATGTAAGTCTCTCCAGTCCTCTCTGAAATCATCTTATTGGTCATTGCTTACAAAACAATAATATTCAATAATTTATTCAGCCATTCTCCAATTGATGGGCATCCATTCAGTTTCCAGTTTCTAGCCACAATGAAAAGGGCTACCACAAACATTTTTGCACAGGTGGGTCCCTTTCCTTCCTTTCAGATCTCTTTGGGATATAAACCCCGTTGTAACACTGCTGGCTCAAAGGGTATGCACAGTTGATAACTTTTTGAGCTTAGTTCCAAATTGCTCTCCAGAATGATTGGATGTGTTCACAATTCCACCAACAATGTACCAGTATCCCGGTTTTCCACATCCCTTCCCACATTTGTCATAACCGTTTCCTTTCATCTTAGCAAATCTGACAGATGTGTGGTGGTATCTTAATTTGCATTTCTCTGATCAATAGTGATTTGGAGCACCTTTTCATATGACTAGAAATAGTTTCAATTTCTTCATCTGAAAATTGTCTGTTCATATCCTTTGACCATTTATCAATTGGAGAATGGCTTGATTTCTTATAAATTAGAGTCAATTCTCTATGTATTCTGGAAATGAGGCCTTTATCAGAACCTTTGAATGTAAAAAATGTTTCCCCAGTTTATTGTTTCCCTTCTAACCTTGCCTGCATTAGTTTTGTTTGCACAAAACCTTTTTAACTTAATATAATCAAAATCATCTATTTTGTAATCAATAATGATTTCTAGTTCTTCTTTGGTCACAAATTCCTTCCTCCTCCACAGGTCTGAGAGGTAAACTATCCTATGTTTTTCTGATTTGTTTATAATATCATTCTTTATGCCTAGCTCATGAACCCATTTTGACCTTATTTTGGTATACAATGTTAAGTGTGGGTCAAGGCCTAGTTTTTGCCATACTAGTTTTCAATTTTCCTAGCAGTTTTTGTCTAATAGTGAATTCTTATCCCAAAAGCTTGGGTCCTTGGGTTTGTCAAATACTAGATTGCTATAGTTAAGACTATTTTGTCCTGTGAACCTAACCTATTCCATTGATCAACTAGTCTATTTCTTAACCAATACCAAATGGTTTTGATACTGCTGCTTTATAATATAGTTTTAGATCTAGTACAACTAAGCCACCTTCATTTAATTTTTTTTCATTAGTTCCCTTGAAATTCTTGATCTTTTTTGTTCTTCCAGATGAATTTTGTTGTTATTTTTTCTAGGTCAGTAAAATAGTTTCTTGGGAATTTGATTGATACAGCACTAAATAAATAGATTAGTTTAGGTAGTATTGTAATCTTTATTATATTTGCTTGACCCATCCAAGAGCATTTGATATTTTTCCAATTTTTTGGATCTGACTTTATTTGTGTGGAAAGTGTTGTGTAGTTTTGCTCATATAGTTCCTGACTTTCCCTTGGCAGATAGATTCCCAAATATTTTATACTGTAGATGGTTATTTTATTTTATTTTTTATTTTTAAAAATAACTTTTTATTGATAGAACCCATGCCAGGGTAATTTTTTTACAGCATTATCCCTTGCATTCACTTCTGTTCTGATTTTTTCCCTCCTTTCCTCCACCCCCTCCACCAGATGGCAGAGTACATGTTGAATAGGTTATAGTATATCCTAGATACAATATATGTGTGCAGAACTGAACAGTTCTCTTGTTGCACAGGGAGAATTGAATTCAGAAGGTATAAATAACCCGGGAAGAAAAACAAAAATGCAAGCAGTTTATATTCATTTCCCAGTGTTCTTTCTTTGGGTGTAGCTGCTTCTGTCCATCTTTGATCAATTGAAACTGAATTAGCTCTCTTTATCGAAGAGATCCACTTCCATCAGAATACATCCTCAAACAGTATCATTGTTGAGGTATATAATGATCTCCTGATTCTGCTCATTTCACTTAGCATCAGTTCATGTAAGTCTCACCAGTCCTCTCTGTATTCATCCCACTGGTCATTCCTTACAGAACAATAATATTCCATAATGTTCATATACCACAATTTACTCAACCATTCTCCAATTGATGGGCATCCATTCATTTTCCAGCTTCTAGCCACTACAAACAGGGTTGCCACAAATATTTTGGCACATACAGGTCCCTTTCCCTTCTTTAGTATCTCTTTGGGGTATAAGCCCAGTAGAAACACTGCTGGATCAAAGGGTATGCACATTTTGGTAACTTTTTAAGCATAGATCCAAATTGCTCTCCAGAATGGCTGGATGTGTTCACAATTCCACCAACAATGTATCAGTGTCCCAGTTTTCCCACATCCCCTCCAACATTCTGCATTACCTTTCCCTGTCATTCTAGCCAATCTGACAGGTGTGCAGTGGTATCTCAGAGTTGTCTTAATTTGCATTTCTCTGATTAATAATGATTTGGAGCATATTTTCATATGTCTATAAATAGTTTCAATTTCTTCGTTTGAGAATTGTCTGTTCATATCCTTTGACCATTTATCAATTGGAGAATGACTTGATTTCTTATAAGTTAGAGTCAATTCTCTATGTATTTTGGAAATGAGGCCTTTATCAGAACCTTTGACTTAAAAATGTTTTCCCAGTTTATTGTTTCCCTTCTAATCTTGTCTGTATTAGTTTTGTTTGTACAAAAACTTTTCAATTTGATATAATCAAAATTTTCTATTTTGTGGTCAATAGTGATCTCTAGTTCTTCTTTGGTCATAAATTCCTTCCTCTTCCACAGGTCTGAGAGGTAAACTATCCTATGCTCTTCCAATTTATTTATAATCTCATTCTTTATGCCTAGATCATGAACCCATTTTGACCTTATCTTGGTGTACGATATTAAGTGTGGGTCAATGCCTAGTTTCTGCCACACTAATTTCCAATTTTCCCAGCAATTTTTGTCAAATAATGCATTCTTATCCCCAAAACTGGGGTCTTTGGGTTTGTCAAACACTAGATTATTAAAGTTATTGTCTGTTTTGTCCTTTGAACCTGACCTATTCCATTGATCAACTAGTCTATTTCTTAGCCAATACCAGATTGTTTTAGTAACTGCTGCTTTATAATATAATTTTAGATCTGGTACAGCTAGGCCATCTTCATTTGATTTTTTTGAAAATATTTTCTAAGAAAGTTGGTTAGAAAATTGATTTTGGTTAATGGAATTCTTTTTTCCCATCGAGTGCTTAGCAAAAGGAGAGGTTTGTCCTATGGAAACACACTCCCTAAAGGACTCGACTAAAAAACTTTTGCTTATTGAGATGGAATGAATAAATAAATTAATGAATTCAAAAACATTTGTTAGATACTTTATTCCAAACATTGTGATAAGTGCTGGGAATACGAATAGAAGTTCCTTACTTTAAACTGGATCAAGGTGGTGCAACTCTCTCTACTCACTTTAATAGGAGAGATACCTGTGTACTTATAGAGAAGGGGAAGAAACTTTTCCCATCAAGAAGAAAAGTCTTTTCTTGCCACTAATTGAGGAGATTTTGCTTTGTCTCTTTCTTTTGTTGAAAGATGAGGGAAGAGATTTTTCCTCCTTTGGTAAGAGGAGGGCTAAATGACTGGGAAATGGGAGGTAGAGAAAGTTATGAGCTGCTGATCTTTAAATAGATGGGAGACAATTCAAGTTCCTTCACCTTCAGATAGATTGAGCTCAAAATAGATTGAGCTTTACATACCAGATCTTTGAATCTAGAAGAAATAATGACCTAATCTATTCTATGTGGGTATTTAAAAAACTATATATGTTTAAGATTATAATCAATTTTTTTCAATACTTTAACATTCAATTTTCTACTTATTAAATATTTATTGTTTTGATGCTCTTTTTTGCTTGGGTTGGTTAGCATAAAGAACAACTAGAAACATACACATTAGTTAACCTTTCTGTATGGGTAGAAGAAAACAAGTTAAGAAAGATAAATTATTATTTAAAGTTATTCATAGTTTGAATGTAAATCCACATGAGTCCAAGGATTTAGTTCTTGGAAGGCAGGGAATCCATCAGAACTTTCTGGAAGGAATTAAAGGAATAACCAATTTTATACATATTGGGAATAATGGGTGCATTACTTTATACCTGTTAGGAATTGGAGCATTTTGTAAATTTCTTCTCTGTAGTCAGCAACACCTTTTCTCCACAAAGGATGATAATTCTTTGACTTCACACTTGCAGTTCTGGAAGGTTTTCATTCTTATTCCTCAATTTCTCTGGATATTTATAAGAACTAATAAAGCTGACTTGTAGCATCACACTTTCCAAGGTGCTACTATCTAACTCATGATGTGCTTCTGCTTGAATCAGTTAATTCTTTCAGTTCTTTAACATTTTATATATTGAATGTATTCAAAATGAATGATATATATATAGTTGTGATGCATTGTGCTAGCATCCATCTTTTTGTCTGTTTCAACACTTCTCATCCTTCCCAAAAGGGTGAAGACTTCGTGATCAGTGGTGCACATTTGAAGTGTTCATATTAATTACCTGTATATAAAAGGAGAACTCATAGATTCTGGTCATCTAAAAATCCTTTTCCAGCTAAAAAAGACAATTTAAAAAGTGCTTATATGCTAAAGGTTGTAGTTTGTTATAACAGCAATAACAGACTCTGATTTTTTAATTATTTATTTTTTGAAAACACTCTTCTTTTTTTTAAATTTTGAGCTTCAAATTCTTTCCCTCACTTCTACCTCTTCTCCCACCCACTGAATAGGCAATCAATATGATAGCAATTATACATGTAGCCAAATTTCTAGAAAAAAAGAGACAAATAAAGTAAGAAAATTATACATCAATTTATACTCAGAGTTCATCAGTTCTCTCTCTGGAGGTGGAAAGCCATTTTTTTTCATCATGAGTCCTTTGAAATTGTCTTGGATAATTGTATTGATCAGAGTAGTCAAATCATTCATAGTTAATCATTATTGCCTCATTGCTGTTACTATGCATTAATGATCTTCTAGTTCTTTTCATTTTAACTTTGTGTTAGTATATATAGATCTTGCCATAATATCTAGTAAGGATATTAATATCCTTAATGATTAATCAGTTGGAGAAAGGATCTTCTTCTTCTTTTTTTTTATAAATTTGACTGAGTTATATATTCAGTAAATATCTAAGAAATGAAATCTTTATTACAGAAACTTGCTGTAAAATATTTGGTATTATTTCATTGTCTATGGTACCTTTTATTAAAGTGTAATTTCCCTGCTTATCTCTTTTTAATAAATTTATTTTTGCTTTTGTTTCATCTGAGATTGCTAGCCCTGAATATTTTTTCTTTTATTTCAGCTAAAACATATTAGATTCTGCTCTGACCCTTTATTTTAACTCTCTGTGTGTCTTTCTGTTTCAATTTCTCTGGTGAACAACACAGTTTTGGACTCTGGTTTCTAAACTATTCTGCTATCAGCTTTCATTTTATGGGTGAATTCATCCCATTCACATTACAATTATGGTTAGAAACTGTGTATTTCCCTCCATCTCATTTTCTTCTCTCTCTCTCTCTCTTTCTCTCTCTCTCTCTCTCTCTCTATCTCTCTCTCTCTCTCTTTCTCTCTCTCCTCTCTCTCTCTCTCTCACACACACAGACACACACACACACACACACACACATACTCAGGAATTTTTATTGTACTTGGGTCCAATTATAACTTTTCATTGAAGCTGTTTTTCTAGTTGTTTTCACATTCTTATCTTTTTCTGAGATTATATCTCTGTCTTCCTTGACTTAGTAGTAGATTTTTAAGGGTTAATTTCTCTCTCTCTCTCTCTCTCTCTCTCTCTCTCTCTCTCTCTCTCTTTTTTCATTTTCTCCTTTTATTTCTTGACTCTGAACTTTATATTAAAGTAGAAATCTGCTCTTCTGGGGGTGGGGAGGCACTGTCTCAAGCATCAGGCTTTCAAAAGCTGTTCTTTTGCTGTTTTTTAATTTTCTTTTTCAGATCTAGTTTTGGGGTCTATAAGGTTTTGGTGCTTCCAAAGTAATGTTATCCTGGGAAAGATGTGATCATTTTTGATCTGTATTCTTGTATTTACTAGGCAAGGGTCCCTAGTCCCTTTTAGCAGTATTCACTCTTACTTCTTTTTTTGTTCAGGCACTTGGTGTTAAATGACTTGTCCAAGGTCACACAGCCAGAATTGTTAAGTGTCTGAGGCCAGATTTAAACTCAGGTCCTCCTGATTCAGGACAGGTGCTCTATCCACTACACCAACTAGCTGCCCCCACTCTTATTTCTTGAAATAATTAATGGATGGGGAAAAGGCCCAGTGCAATTCATCAGGTAGAACCAACTAGGGGGAATTAGATCCTAGATCTGAATCTCATTAACAATAGGAACTTATTAAGGTGGGGAATAGCTAAGGTGGAAATTATGGGAATTTTGGCAGGAAGGGAATGTTTCATCCTAGAATTTCTTACAAAAAGGGAAGAAAAGCTGAAAATATGCATTAGATTTTTGGAATAACAGATTACAAAGATTTCAGAGAGAGGTTAGGCAATATTCTATGAACTAAAATCCTATAAGTAAAGTCAACCCAGGAAAATTAGGAATTTCTCAAGATTGAGATTTTAAAGGCACAAGCAAAAATTATTTGGGGGGAGGAATGAGGATTGTTATCCAAAGAAATTGGTATGAGCAAGGAAGTCAACAAACCCAAGTTTGATTAAAAAAGATATAGACATAAGATGGAGTTAAGAGAAAGTCATGAAGAATAAATACAAATATAGGGCAACAATAGTAGAGTGCTAAAAGTCAGAATGAGATAAGGCTTTCAAGAAAAGTTTAAAAAATAAGAAAAAAACTTTTAAAAAAAGCTATATGGAGAAAAAGGAAGATCAAATAAGGAGTACTCATAGTAAACAGGATGATAACTTGGATTAAAAAGGGGAAGGTTAAAGGGGAAAAACCTTTTATTATCTACTCTGGACATCATTAGATTCTCACAACTACCCTGGTAGATAGGGTCTATTATATCCTCTTTTTTTTTTTTTTTTTACAGTTGAGAATACTGAGGCAGACAGAGGTTAAGTGACTTTCCTAGGCCCACATAGCTCATAAAGAAGTCTGTATGACATTTACCAGGTCTATTATATAATAGTTAAGTACAGGTGGAACTAGAGGGCCACTGAGGTCTTCCTAATTCTATGATTCTATGACTGAAAAACCTTTCTGTATTTGTAATGATTTATAGAGCAGAGGTTGGGCCATTAGCTGTCTATAATTGGAGAGTTTATTCTAAGTTAATGTGCATTTATATATTACTTTCATGTGGACAATGTGGAATTGTTGGAGATGCCCTACAGGAAAATCTTGCTCCTGGCTTGTGGGAATATTGAAAGAGGAGGACCTAGGAGTGGGGAGACTGATATTTTTTCTTAATGCTTTAAACTCTAAGACTATATGCACTTAGCAATTTTGGTGCCTTATCACACAGAAGTACCAGCATTTGGGGAATGATTAAGAAGTCTAAGGCAGATATCAGTCATTGATTAGTTTAGTTCTATGTCTCCAGTGATTTTGACACAGGAAAAGAAATTATTTAGAGAAAAAATAAAGTCAATGGGCTTAGACTACAGATGTGTATGTGTATATGTGTATAATAATAAATCAAGCAAATTAACTGTCACATCAAAAGAAACTTCATTTGATAATGCATGCAATATTCCACAACCATAGTTCCCCACCTTTGCAGTAAAAGAAGGTATATTTTCTTATTTCTTCTTCACAGCCTAAATTAGTCATTATGATTATGTAGTATCCAGCTTTATCTGATTAATCTTTTTTATTATCGTAATTGTAGTCATTGCAGATACAATTTTCTTGGTTTTGCTTACTTTAAACTATATCAGTTCATGCAAAACTTTCCCTATTTCTTTGAGTTTCTCATAATTGTCATTTCTTACAGTGCCATAATATTCCATTATACTTAGAATGCTGGCAAATTAAAGTTTCATATAAGAAAAAGATGTTTTAAGAAGTCAGGGAGATTGATGGCTATATAAGATGCTATCAAATTCAGATTGTAAATACAGTGGATGAAGAATGTTCTGGATAGAGAGTATTTAGGTTCAGATTTGTCCTTGCTTTCTATTTTGACCTGTAAGAAGACTATCCAACCAGGCATACAGGCATTGTGCAGGCCTTCCTCCCTGAGAAATGTGCAGAACCAAAAGACAGTCTTTTCTAACCTTGTTCCATATGCAGGGGCAAGATTAACAGACATATAAAATAAAACTATTGAGCTATTTTAATACTTTTCTGTCATGCATTCAGGACCCTCTAAAGTTGTCACCAGCTACTGTTTCATTTAATTCTCTGGCCTTCAGGGTAATGTAAGAAAATTGAAGAGATTAGGAGCTATCTCTTTCCTGTTCAATGCATTTGTGTTGTAGTAAATTGGTACCAACCTTCAATCTTATGGTCAGGGCTCTCCAGGGTCCTTCCACTGATATGACAGCCCAGTCAGCGTGATAAATGGTGTTCACCCCCTCCAGCAGAATGGAAAAGCTTCACTTTCTGACTCCACAATTGTCTCTCCCATCCTGGCAAAGAGGAAACATTTAGCTGTCTTATTGTACTAAGTGACTATACCCTTGTGTTTATGTTCTTCAATTTAATTAGAGGATACATTTTCTAGGATTAATTATTTCATGTACAATGACAAAAATTACTCTGACCTGCAGTGAATTAGGAAAAAAGAAATATTCCAGCCAGAAAATTGTACTTTTAACATCAATTTTTCTTTTTCTGCCACTTATCCTAATAGAAAACTTGTCTCATCTGAGGGTCAAGATATTTCATTGATTGCCTCAAAAGAAGAAATCCCAATGACCCCAGATGAAGAATATAAAATTCTAAACATATTTGTGTGAATGGCAAGCAAAAATAGAGAATGATACACATCCACACACATAGAGGCAGAGAGCAAAAGTGAAAGAATTATAGGGAGAGAAATGTTACCTCTTAAATAAAATTATGTACTTACTGTGAAGTCGGCCTGTGATTTTATGTTTACTTTCATGTGCGCTGAATTTTTAAAAAATAAACTTTATAAAATTACTGCCTCTGGGATAATATAAGATGTGATTTGTTCTAGCTGTTATTTCTCATAGTAATAATAGCTGGCATTAATATAGCACTTAAAGGTTTGTCAAGCATTTTACATGTGTTATCTCATTTGAGCATCATAACAACTCTGGGAGATAGGGGTTGTAATGATCACCTCCATTTTACAGAAGGGGAAATTCAAACTCAGAATGATGGAGCAACTTATGCAGAGTTGGATACATGACTGATATGCCTGCAGATGGGATTTAAATTCAGGTTTTCCTGGATTCAAGTAACTCCAAGTCCAATGCTTCAATTAACGCATCATGCTGCCTCCTTACAAGCCTGAATGGGAAGGATTTACATTTTTCATGGGGCAG
This sequence comes from Antechinus flavipes, assembly GCF_016432865.1. NCBI lineage: Eukaryota > Metazoa > Chordata > Mammalia > Dasyuromorphia > Dasyuridae > Antechinus > Antechinus flavipes. The sequence goes on from NC_067398.1 coordinate 321,420,457, forward strand.
CTTGGAGTGCTTAGAGGGCTGGGTCTGGAGTCAGGAAGAATAATTTTCCTCAGTTCAAATCCAGTCTCAGACACTTTACTGATTGTGTGACTTTGGACAAATCACTTCACCCTGCCTGCTTCAGTTCCTCATCTGTAATATGAGCTAGACAAGGAAATGGGGAACCACTCCAGTATCTTTGCCAAGAAAACCTCAAATAGTGTCATGAAGAGCTGAACACAACTGAAAAACTACTGAACAATCAAAACAATAAGAGGCAGCTAGATTACTCAATAGGTCAGTTACTGGACCTGGAATTAGGAAGACCTAAATTGAAATCCTACCTCAAATACTTATTTAGCTGTGTGATCCTGGGCAAATCACTACATCCTGTTTGTCTCAGTTTCCTTATCTGTAAAATGAGCTGGAGAAGGAAATGGCAAATCATTCCAGTATTTTTGCTAAAAAACTCCTGCAGACAGTATTGACATGCTACAATCCACAGAGTGATGAAGAGTAGGATACGACAGAGCAATTGAATGACTAAATGACAACAAACAATAAGAAGAATCCAAATGTAGATGAGCTACTTCTAGAGGTTAGAGAAAGCCTTGAACTGGAGGTTTTTAATCTTGGGATGGATGTTATAGTGGGCTTTTACAGGGGTAGGGGCAGGGAGGTCAGATTGGAATGGACAGGTACCAGTGTACTTTTCAACTGTAAAAAATATGTGATTCTTATGAACATTGGACTTACCAGCCAATGACTTAAAAATGTTGTTTTTTAAATCTGGGGGGTCTATTCCTGCTCCAACAAAAACCCATTCTAATTCCCCATCTTGGCATGGATGTGACTCAACCTTAGGTTCTCAAATATTGAGCTCAAACTATCAATGATCCTAGAGAACTGGAATAGTTTTGTGTATGGGCTGCTATTAGGTTCCATAGCTGCTTTGGGTGAATAAACTTAGCTAAATTCAGAGAGACATTTCATCAGAGTGCAGAATGGTGAATTTTTTTCTCCTAGCTACAGCAATTTACAAAGACCATTTACTAAGATTTATTTTATTTTATATTTCTTGGTTTTGTTTTCCTTTTTAATAAAAGAAAGGGGAAGATCTAGTTTAGGGTAGAATAGATTTCCAGACATATATTTTAAAAGAGGACCTCCCAATGTAGAAACTCCTCTAAAGAATGCAGATCAACATCACATCCATTTTTGAAGTCTTAATGAGGGGGAGGAAAAGAAGGGGAAAGGAATAAGAACTTATTAAGTACTATGTGCCAAGCACAATGCTAAGTGCTTTAGATATCTTATGGCAGTGGTTCTCAAACTTTTGTTTTCAGTATCTTTATCCTATTAAAAATGATTGAGGATATCTCCAAAGTACTTTTGTTTATCTGGATTATATTTATAGACATTTACCATATTGGAAATAAAAACTATTTTTGAATTTGTAGACCCTCTAAAAGGGTTTCAGAGATCCCCAGGATTCTCTAGAACATATTTTGAGAACCACTGTCTTATGTCATTTGATCCTCACAACAATCTTAAGAGGTAGGTGCTTTTATTTTCTTCTTATATAGTTGAAGAAATGGAAGCAGACAGAATTTAAGGGACTTGCTCAAAGAGTTACGTGGGGACACTCAGAGCTTATATGACTTTCCCTTTTAGACAGTTGGTATACTTCAGAATTGGAACTCAGGTCTTGCTGACTTTAAGACAGGTACTCAATGTTGCCTGAAAAGAAGCCTGGCATAGTGGAAAGGGCTCCTAGTCAGAGGATCTAGATTCAAAGCTCACTTCTTCTACCTATGAGTGTGACCTTGGGTGTTAGTTAATCTTTGTGGGCTTCACTTTCCTAATCTGAAAAATAAGAAATTTGTATTTGATAACCCATTAGGTCTCTTCCTACTCTAAATGGAAGAACTTAAAATTTTCCTTGTAAAGACATTTTTGCCTTTGTTTTTCACATATCCAACTCTTTTTGCTCCCATTTGAGGTTTTCTTTTCTTTCTTTTATACTTTTAATAGTATTTTATGTTTCTAAATGTCTTCAAAGACATTCACCTTTTCAAAACCTTGTGTTCCAAATTTTTCTCTCTCCTTCCTTCCCTTCCCCCTTCCCAAGGCAGCAAGCAATCTGATATAAGTTAAACATGCAATTCTTTCAAGCATATGTCCATATTTGTTATGCTGTACAAGAAAACTCAGATCAAATAGGAAAATCCACAAGAAAGAAAAAAACAAAAACAAGCAAACAAACAACAAAAACAAAAAGGTGAATATATTATATTTTGATCCACATTTAGTCTCCATTCTATCCCAAGTCTTTTGGAATTGGCTTGAATCACATTTGAAGTGTTCTTGGCAAAGGTACTGGAGTGGTTTGCTATTTTTTTCTTCAGATCATTTTACAGATGAGGAAACAGAGGCAACCAGTGACTTACCACTAAGGTTTAAGTGACTTACCACTAAGTGTCTGAGGCCAGATTTGAACTCAGGAAGATGAGTCTTCCTGACTTTAGTTCAGCAACTCACAGGACCACCTAATTGCTTTATTCTTAAAACAAAGAGGAGTTTAAATCTACTTTGATAAAAGAAATGACAACAGTGTTAAAAATCACTGAAATATCTACTGCTATAACTGATAAACATTTGAAATAATCGAGTACTCTGCACAATCCTCCCCTCCCCCTTCTCAAGTTTCTTGCTTATATTCAGCCTTTTGCTTCACAGCCATTTCCTGGTAGATGGGAAATCACTGCTTTGCTGTTAGGTCCTTCCCCCACTCCTCCCTCCCCTCAATTCCTACACAGTAGACACAAGGGCACAGACCCTGTGATATCTACTCGAGTGTGCAAGCTCAGTGACAAGCATTCAAAACAGAGGAGAGATTGTATAAATTTCTGTGCTTTTAAATCATATCCCTGGGGTGAATATTCAAAGCAGGGTTGCATTCTTGACTCTTGCCTGCAGCCCAGCAATTAGACATGGAGTTTGGACTTTTTTTTTTCTAAAGACCATTTTGAATGAAGAAGCAGATTAGTTTCTATGACAGACAGCACACAAATGCAAGTGACAACAATGCAGATTAGCACCTAGTATGGCGAGCTCATTAAAAATCAAGGTTCACAACTGGAATTGCATTTGCTCATCAATTTCATGCACACAAGGGATTTGGGGGTCAGGCAGTTCTAGAAGGCTGCCACCCACAACCAAGATAAATTAGATTTGCCAAAATTAATAGAATGTAACATGAGTGATTTGATTCACTCATATTAGTTGGCTAATATTTCTTTAGGGTTTTGGATTAACATAAGAGTACAGATAGCTAGTTGAGTTAGGGTATGTTTGTGAATGAACTGATCCAGTCTTCATCTGCATAAGAGACATTTCCAAGCAACAGACTGAGGGTGCTGTTTTTCCTTTCCATGAAAAGGAGCATCTATTTGTTCTTTGCAAATGAAATCAATAATGTTCCCTATTCATTGATGTTTTGACATCTTCAGAACTAACTATGCATTACAGATATTCTTTTTTTTTTCCTATTAATATTTGTACCAAAAACTGTTGGTTTTTCTCTGCTGTTGGTTGACTCAAACTTTCTATCCATCTCCAAATCTCCAAATTTGGTTTACTTCAGTTTTCTGAATGAAGTTTCACTCCAAGAAAATGTAGGGAAATCTCTATAGAATCAGGTCATGGGTCATAGAATAGTTGAATCGGAAGGGAACACAGACTTTTTTGTCTACCCAACTCCTGAAACAAATTGCATCTACCATATCCCTAAGAAATGATTAGCCTGCTTTCACTTAAAGATTTCAAGTGATAGGGATTTCAATATCACTCAGAGTAGCTCATCCTATCCCTGAATAACTAATTGTGGAAGTTTCTCCTAATATTTAATAGATATGGTTATTTTCTATAATTTCTACTCTTTGATCCTCGTTCAGCTTTCATGGGACAAGAAGAATATCAATGTTTCAAATATTAAAAGAAAGTTATCATAACCTCCTTAAGCATTCTCTTCAGGCTAAACCATTTCCACTTTCTTCAGCTTCTCAGATGGCGTGGTTTCAAGTTCTGTCTGTATCCTGGTTGCCTTTCTCTGGACATGCTGTAGTTTGTTAATGTCCCACAGTGGCCTGACAAAGATCTTCCCTCATTCTGGATGTTCTACTTTTGTTAATATAGCCCTAAATGGCATTTTTTGGGGACTGTTCCATCTCATTGCTCATGATCTTGTAGTTGCTTGAAATCTATATATCTTTGTCCCATGCATTGTTTTCTGGCTGTTATTTTCTTCATCTGCAAATTAAAAAAAAATAACTTATGGAGGCATTTACTTTTATCTATATTGCTTTCATCTGACTTAATATAGCCCTTCCTGCAGCCTGGTACTAGCTTTGGGGACCTTGAGTCTCTCATTCAGTGTATGAGCTGTCCACCCAGGATTATATAAATTTGATAAGTATGCTTTCTACCTTTTAAGCTAAATCATATATACCACTCCAAATTTTACAAAACGGGGTCAAAACCCAAGTTCTATAGCATTCCATTAAAGGCCATTCACCAGATTGACATCAGTCCTTAATTTCTACTTTCTAAATTGTTAACAAGTTATAAACTTTCTAACTATATTGCCACATAGCACATAGTTAGGTGGCTAGGTGGTACACAAGATAAAATGCTGTGCTTGGAGTCAGGAAAATTTACCTTCCTTAACCGAAATAGGGCCTCAGAAACTTACTAGCTGTGTGACCCTGGAAAAGTCACTTAACCCTGCTTGCCTTAATTCCTCATCTGTAAAATGACTTGGAGAAGGAAATGCCAAATGACTTCTATATCTTTGCTAAGAAAAAGTCAAATGAGTTCATGAAGAGTTGAATGTGACTAAATACAGCTTTTTCTATAAGGATATTTTGAAAGGCGTTGCTAAGCTGTTTTGCTGAAATCCAAGTATGCTAGTTCCAGCACTTTCCTGGTATATCCATCCTTATCCTACAGAAAAATGAAGTCAGACTGATCTTTTATGACATAGTCTAAAGGAGCCCATATAGGCTCAAAAAAAGTGGTATTTACCACTTTCACTTCTAAAAGCTCATAAATCATACTTCTTATAATATGTTGTAGAATACTTCAGTTTAATCTTTTTTAAGATCAATAAATCAGTCAATTAAAAAGCACCCATTAAGCATTTACAATGTACCAGACATAGTGTTAAGTAATGGAGATAGAAAGAAAGGTAGAAAATAAACAAAAATAAAACGACACATCCTCAAGTTGCACCCCTTTCAATGAAGGAGATACTATATAGGGACATACTACAAGACATAGACAGTATAAATGAGAGAGAATTTCAGTGAAGAAGACATCAGCATTTGAGGGGACTGGGAAAAGTTTTCTGAGTGAGCTGAGAAACCAAGAGAAGAAGGTGAAGAGAGAGAGTTTTCCAATCATGTGGAAAGAGATAATGAAGGTCATATGTGAGAAATCTCTACCTTCTTCCCATTTCTAAATCAATATCACTTCTTGTGATGTCCTTGAGTCTTGATTACCATTAACAGCTATTCAACTGTATATACTTCACATAACCAGGGATATAATTCCTTGGTCCTGTGAATTGAATTTATTACATATACTAAAGTACCTCATTTCAGATCACTTGCCAGCAATAGTAATAATGATGTTTATAATAAGCCATGCATATGTCATTAATGCTATTTGACAGTCTCTTCCTCTCAGAAATCAAAACCTGGCATCCAGTGCAACAACTATGTATAAAAAAACCTGCTATGTGCTAAGTTCTGTGAGATACTGGAATTTCAAAAGGAAAAATCTTTAAGGAGTTTCCATTCTACTGGGGCTGAGGAGAAGGGAGAATCAAAAATCCACAATAACAAAAATATTGTATGATGAATTGTGAATGAGTTAGTTTTTCTCAGCAATATAAGGATTTAAAACCATCCCAAAGGACACATGATGAAACATATTTGCTTGTAGAGAAAGAGCTGATGTTGTCTTAATTACATACTGAAAGTCTCTCTCTGTCTCTGTCTCTGTCTCTGTTTTTCTCTCTCTGTCTCTCTCTTCTCCTCCCTCCTCTCTTCCTTCCTCCCTCCCTTTCTCTCTCCCTCTCTCCTTCACTCCCTTCCTCCCTCCCTTCCCCTCCCTCTTTCTCTTCTTTCCTTCCTCCCTCATTCTCTCTTTCCTTCCTTCCTTCCTTCCTTCTTTCCTTCCTTCCTTCCTTCCTTCCTTCCTTCCTTCCTTCCTTCCTTCCTTCCTTCCTTCCTTCCTTCCTTCCTTCCTTCCTCCTTCTCTCCCTTCCTCCCTCCCTCCCTTTCTTCTTTTTTTCTTGTTTGAATCATATTGTACAAAATGACTAATATGGAAATGTTTTACACGATTGCACAAATATTAACTATATTGAACTGGATGCCATTTCAGGAAAGAGGGAGAGCAAGGAAGGAAGGAAGGATAGAATTTGGATTTGAAAACTTAGAAAAATAAAACAAATGTATCAAAGTTGTTTAACATGTTTTAACATTATGGAATGTTGGAGGAAAAATAAAATAGTATTAAAAAGAGAAAATATACATGGATATTAAGTACAAAGTATAAACAAAGAAGATACAAATTAAACAGAACTAAAGATGGGAAACACTAACAACTTGGGGGATCAGAAAGGTACAGAGCTAAGGATTCAATGCATGGAGGTTTGAAGGTCCAAGAGCTAGAAGTTTAAAGTTGTCATCATAAATTGTCCAGTTCTGGATAATTATCTCAGAAATTCAAGATGGACTATCTACATGGTTATTCATGAAGAATGATGAGAAGTAATGGGAAAAAAGAAAAAAATAAGAAAGAGGAGAAAAAGGTGAAATAGTATGAAGGTGAAGATGGTAAAGACAACCAGAATATTATCAATGATAATTATAGACAGTCCCTCATGTGTATAAGATATTGTATTGGAGGGGGATCCAGGGAGACCTTGAAACACAGTTCCTGGGTTATAGGAATTCAACGGGGACTTCTCTATCTTACTTATGTCCTGGACCTATAGGCAAATTGGTGAATCCTGTTGACTCCTCTGAAGTATATTTGGGTTGCCTTGTGAGGCACTCACTAATAGGGTAGGGAGGGCTCCATAATGGGACTTGTGGACTAAAAGCATTAAGTTCTACAAGAAAATATACAAATTACTTTATATTGGACAGCCAACACTTGGACCCAAAGACTCCCAAACTCTTCAGTTCCTGAGGTAGCTGTCAAAGCTAGAAATATTCATCTCAGAATCACTATTTGCTTATCTGTGCTCAGAGAAAGAAATACAGAGCAGAAGAGGTAGCCAAGGATTTGGGGTACAGGATTAGGCTTGCTTGGCAATCATATGTTCTTATGATCAATGTTTGTAATCATCATTGCTATAATGAAGGCAATGAATTTCCAAATGATATGTTAGAGAGAGAGAGAGAGAGAGAGAGAGAGAGAGAGAGAGAGAGAGAGAGAGAGAGGAAGAAAGAGAATGGAGGGGGAAGAGGAGGAAGTGAGGGAGGGGATAGAACATCGAGAGGGAGAAGGAGAGGAAGAGAGAAGGAGAACACACAGATAGTAAGAGACAGAGCTAGAGACAGAGAGAGAGAGAGAGAGAGAGAGAGAGAGAGCGAGAGAGACAGAGAGACAGAGAGAGAGAGACAGAGAGACAGAGAATGAGAATGGAGGGGGAAGAGGAGGAAGTGGGGGAGGGGATAGAACATCGAGAGGGAGAAGAAGTAGAGGAAGAGAGAAGGAGAACACATAGACAGTAAGAGACAGAGCTAGAGACAGAGAAATAATGTTTTTATTTGTATAAAATAAAACCCATAGAATCACAAAGGAAACCAATTATATTGAAATTAACTTGTCTTTTTTTTTTTTAAGTTCACAGACCTCAGCTTAAGTTGAAAGGATAAAAATGTGATAATTACTAAATGGGCAGTAGAGATAATCTGTACAACAGCAGTTCAACAAAACAAAAAATGTACTATTTCTATTCCTATATGTAATAAATAAATCAATCAATTAATCAATAAGAGCATCCTTGAATTGTGCTGCACCTGTGGCCCATAGTCTGTGTTAGTGGCAGATGTGAACATGTATGGCGCTGTGAGTCAGCAGCCTTGATTTCGTTTCCAGCTTCCCCACTCACTCCCTGTGGTGCTTAGGGCATATTATGAAATCACTCTGGGTCTCAGTGTCTCCATCTGTAAATGAGGGATAAAAACCTGCCAGCTGGCTACTAACTGCTCTGGGAAGAACTGAGATTTAATAAGATAATGGACTTTATTTTCTCCACATGTTTTCCACATCCTCAGCTCTTATGAACTTCAAAAGTTGTTCCTTATAGCCAAATTTGAATTCTCAAAAATTCCATGCAGATCTGGAGGAAAACAGACTAAATATATGCCAGTCATCACTGATCAGGCCTTTTAATACACTAATAATAATGTATATTAATAATAATGATTTTTTCCTAGTGATTTCACACTTCCCAAAATTTAGAATGAAAATAGACAAGGCCCAGCCATAGGAAAATTTGTGAAATAGAGGCCTTGTTTCCATCTATCCAACATTAATTTTTAAGTTCCCTTTTCTCTCTTGTGAGAATTTGTACCTCTAATTCTACACACCCAGTGCTTTCACATTGCCTTATCTAACCTCACCTAGGATAATCAAATCATTCACACTAAGGTGTCTGAGGCTTGATTTGTTACCCTTCCCAGAAATATTCAGAAGTTGTATAGAAACAGTGGAAAGTTTGATCATGATGCTTCCCTTGCTCAAGAAGCTTCAATAGCTCTTCATTGCTTATAGGACAAAGTTAATTGAATAAATTGAATTTAAAGTCCTTCACAGTCTGACTGCCACCCATCTTTCTAGGCTTATTAAATTTTCTCTCTCTTACATACCATGTTCAAGACAAACTGACTTCCTTGTTTTTTCCTTATATGTAGCATTCCATGTATGACTTGGGTTTTGCATTGGCTCTCTCACATATCTCAATCAGTGAACTAATAAATGAAAAAGCATCCATTGAGAGATTCTTATGTGCCAAATGTTAGCAACATAAACACAAAAGCATAAGCAGTTCCTATCCTTAAGTAGCTTTCATTCAAAAGCAAGAAATAATATTTAATATGCAAAAGTAGTAGTTAAGGAGGGGTGTTAGTTTGGAAAGTTATGGAGATGATGAATAGAGGCAAAAAGAAATATATTGTTATACTCTTAAAATGATTAGAACAGTATTGATGTAATTATGATTTCACAACTGCAAAGTGGAAGATGGTAGAGAACATTACAGTAAAGAAAGTGAAGTATATTTGGGTTGCCTTGTGAGGCACTCACTAATAGGGTAGGGAGGGCTCCATAATGGAACTTGTGGACTAAAAGCATTAAATTCTACAAGAAAATATACAAATTACTTTATATTGGACAACCAATACTTGGACCCAAGGACTCCCAAACCCTTCAGTTCCTGAGGTAGCTGTCAAAGCTAGAAATATTCATCTCAGAATCACTATTTGCTTATCTGTGCTCAGAGAAAGAAATACAGAGCAGAAGAGGCTGTAGCCAAGGATTTGGGATACAGAATTAGGCTTGCCTGGCAATTATATGTTCTTATGATCAATGTTTGTAATCATCATTGCTATAATGAAGGCAATGAATTTCCAAATGATATGTTTGAGAGAGAGAGAGAGAGAGAGAGAGAGAGAGAGAGAGAGAGAGAGAGAGAATGAGAATGGAGGGGGAAGAGGAGGAAGTGGGGGAAGGGATAGAACATTGAGAGGGAGAAGAAGGAGAGGAAAAGAGAAGGAGAACACACAGATAGTAAGAGACAGAGCTAGAGACGGAGAAAGAGAGGGATTTGGGGATGAGTGAGGGAAAGATTAAAGGGCTATAAGAAGAGAAGGGACTAGAAGGATGGGAATATGGGTTGCACACAGAAGGAGAGGGAGAAGAAAAAAGAAATATGGATAAGATAAGGAAAAAGCAAGAAAGAGAAAGGCAGGGGAGAGGGAGAGACCACTTTTCCTGGCTCTTTTCCTGGCAAATGCTCTTTCCCATGTTAATCATGGACACAAGGCCAAACCAGGAGCCTCTGATTGTTCATGTCCTTAGTAGAGACTAGGATAGAGACCTATTATCACACATGCTCCATGGGATGATTGGTCCTATTGCTAGATTATGGGGAGGGAATCCTTTGATTTTATCTATTATATGTAATAATTATAGAACAATAAATATCATGATGTGATCTAGAATGTAGTAGCTGCCAAATGAAGGTGAAATAAAGTATTCAGGAAAATTTCATAGAGATTTAGGGTGGTCAAGAAAGTAGATGTGAGAAAGGTAGAGTGTAGATGGACCTTGGTAAAGTGAAGAAGAGGAACCACAAACAAAGAAACAGGAAGCATAAGGTAAAGTCAAAAATGAACATGTCTGAAGTGAAGGATACATGTAGATAGCAAAGAGAGAAAAGACTAGAAAGGCAGATTGGGTAAGATTGAAGATGGTCATGAATGTCAAATCAAAGAATTTGGATTTTGTCTATGGACAAAGAAAAGACATTTAAAGTTTTTTTTTTTTTTTTTTAATAATGGTAAACATATAAGCAAATCTGTATTCAAGGAAATTTATCTGGTAGTAATAATACATACAGAACATGTATGTAGTATATTATTACATTATATTGCACTATATTGTATTATAAAACCTTATAATATATTTAATATATTATATTGTAATCCTATATAATAATATATAGAATATAGTCGAAATTGGAAGAGACCCAAAGCAGGAAGACCAGCTAATGGTAGGATTTCAGGCATAAGTGAAGAAAATGAGTGCTTTCGGTTTCTAGGGTCTTCTCAAATCTGCCTTGTATAAGACATCCCATCCAAGGTTCTGATCTTTTTGGTAAAATACAGCATTAAGGGATATGCCAGTGAAATCTGTGGAGTACAATGCTAAAAGTATAAGTACCACTGCTTAGTAGAAATATTGAGAGATTTTTCTAAGAAAAAGAAGTTATGTGGGTTGATGCACAGGCTTCATCCTAATGAAATTGGGAAATGTATTACATTAAATTGGATATATCCAGCTGTAAGCTTGACAACTATCCCTCCCCCCAATATGCTAAGTTGTAAGCTCTCAACTTGTCAGGTCTTGCCCACTATCTTTCAAATATTCAGCCCTCAACCTTTGAGGTAGGATTAGCTGCAGTTTAATTTCCTGATAACACCTAAATTAAGGTAAGAGTTCTAAATACTTTATTAATAATGCATGCAATAATTAATAGAAATTACTTTTCTAGCATGTATTATTAAAAAATGTGTTCCAACATGCCTTTTCTGCACTCCAATTTGCTGCATTTTAAACAGGGTGTTCTTTCTACATCTCTTTCTATACAGTATTGTTAATGTATCAAATAAATCTTACATCTGGGGCTCAGTTTTCCACTTTGGGTCTGAAAAAACTTCCCCAATCTGATTATTTGTTGAAGAAATGAATTTAGTTTTTCTTTGACAGAACTCTTCATCTAAGGATGATGATGATGATGATGATAAGGATACTTGAATTAATATCTCACTTTATAAATTGCAAAAATATTTTTTCAGAAGCCAAAAGTTACATAGTGCACTGGAAAGATTTTGGAGTGAAATAATTCAATTTAAACCTCAGTTCTATCATTTATTAATTGTGTGACCTTGGCAATTAACCAAACAACTAACATTTATTAAATACCTACTGGGTGCCATGCATTATGCTAGGCAACAGGGACATGAAGACAAAAATGTACCAGTCTTTCTTGTCCTCAAGAAATAACTTACATTCTGCTAAAGAACACATGTATATAAATAGGTATGTATGGAAGAATGCAAAATACAGAATATGTAAATAAATGAAAAGTACTTTTGGGAGATACATGAAAACAGAGTGAAATCAGAAAAGGTTTCCTTTAAAAAGGTAATATTTGAGTTAATTCTCAAGGAAGTGATTCTTAGAAGCAGAAATAAGAAATGTGGCATTCTAGGCATAGGGATGGCTATTGCAAAGCATAGCAATGGGAGATGGCATATTTTGAATGAGAAATAGCAAGAAGGCCAATTTGGCTGGTCCATAGTATACAAGCATGGAAATAATGTAAAATGAGCAATTTGATCATGGTGGAGCACTAGGAAAATTACTTAAGTAGCACTGTCAAAGATGGATTAAAGAGAGAATAGATTGGAGACAAGAAGACCAGTCAAGAGGCTATTAAAACAATCTAAAGAACAAGGCTCTAAACTAAGATATTTGTAACAAGAATGGAAAAGAGGAGTTGGGTGTCAAGGATATCTTTGGATATATGGGATGCAGGGGCAAGGAGGATTCAAAAAGGATGATGATGTCACTAACAAAGACAAAGAAATAAGGAAGCTGGGTAGGTTTGGAAAAGAAAGTAATATATTTGGGTTTAGATATGCTGAGTTTAATGACGTTCAGCTATCCATTGAAAATATTCTATAGATATTTGGAAATGCAGGAGTAGAGGTTTAGGGACACAGTAAGAGCCTAGGGACATTATCTGGGGATAATCTATCTTATTTTATTTCATCTATCTATCTATCCATCCATCCCTCTCTCCTCCTCTCTCAGTAATCTATGATAATCTGACTCCTATTGGGGGAAAGAGAAAGGAGTTATCTATTTAGGAATGGTTAGGAATAGGGAACACAACATATTAGGATAGAGAAAATGACTAGGATGAAACCATGAAGAAAACTCATGTTTAAACAATGGATCAAGAATGAGAAGCCAGTCAGAGATTGCAGAGGTACAGGCAAAGAGCTGAGAGGAGAAAGTAGAAATGTAGAGTTAAAAAAGAAATTGGAGAGGGGACAGCTAAGAAAGAAAAGGTGGTCAAATGTAACAAAAAATAAAAATAAAAAAGTGTATGGATGGAAAACAAATGATCATGTTTGGTGATGAAGACCTAGGGACCTAGGAGAAGGATGCTTCAGAACAATAGTGGGTATAAAATATAAATTGCAAGGAGATTGGGAAGCAAGTGGTAGAGATATAGTAGAGATAGGCAATATTGATTTATTTTCTAGGAATTTAACAGGGAAGGTGAAGAGAGCTAGGACAAAGGTTGGGGGGGGACAGTTTTTTTTCATAAAGCTTTTTTGTTCTTTTTAAAATGAGGCTAATTGATCATTTTGACAGAATACAAGCTCCCTGAGAATAGGCCCTGTTTCATTTTTTCCCCTTTATGTCTTTAATGCTTAGTACAATCTCTGGGATATGGGAGGTGCTTGATAAATGCTTGTTGATTATTAATTGATTTTTAGATAACAGGGAAAGAATCAGTAGGTAGGGACTACCTTAAGATGATTAAGAGAAGGGGAATGTTTGGCAGAACTGATTTTAGAGGAATCATACAGAATTTCAGAGTAGGAAGGAGTGTTAAGAAGTCAACTAGTTGTACCCACATTTGTATATGAATTCCCTCAAGAGTATTCTTAGTGAGTAAATAATCATTTTACCTTCTCTTGAAGACCATTAATTGGGACAAACTGTACATCTCTTCAGAATAACCCATTTCATTTCTAAATAGCTTTATTTGTTGGGAGAAGAATTCTGTGTGGTAGGTGCTATTTTTTTTTTTAATCTGTATTCTTCAGTAAGAAGACAGAGAGAAGAAAAGTTAATTGACTTTAATTAGAATTTAGGACCGATAGCTAATTAATATCTAAGGTAGGATTGGAACTCAGATACTCCTAACTCTTACATCTCATGTATGATTCACTTCAATAAGCTTTCTGCTATGAACTTAAGCTTGTCTCTATGTGATTTCTATTTCTCTTAGTTCTTTCTCTTGGGTTCCACAAAGAACACAATTCTTCATATGCTTACAGACAACTATTATGTCTTCTCTCTCTACACTGCCACTGCACCATTCCTTGAATAAGATGAACCACAATCTTTCATCATACTGATTATTGTCCTTTGGATATTCTCCATCTTCTCATCTTGTCCATAGCCATCCTAAGATGTGATGCCAAGAACTAGGCACAAGACCCTACATGTAGTCTGACCAGAGAAGAACAGTAGACCTATTGATCTCTTATGAATATTATGATATTTTCCAGACTAGTCAAAAACTAAATTTATACTGTTTGGCTGGTATTTTGCAGTCTATTCATATTGAGGTTGTTCACTAAAATCTCCAAGTTTTCCTCAGATGAATTGCTGTCTGGCCACACTTTTTTCTATTTTGTATTAATAACTTAGATTTTTTTTAATGCAAATGTACATTCACTTTGTCAAATTTCATCATGTTGTATTTAGTCCATTATTCTAGCCTGTTGTGATTTTTTTCAGTTTCTCATTATATTCACCATTCCTCCCAGCTTTGTCTCCATAGCAAATTTGACAAGCATGACATATATGCCTTTATCCAAGTCAAAGATAAAAATGTCAAATAGCACTACACCAAACACAGATCCTTGGGGAACTTCACTGGTGACCTTCCTTCTTATTGATTTATACTCCAGTGGAGCTATAATATTTTTGATATAGGTATTCCCTCCATTGGTATGGTCTAGCAACTCTGTGTTGTCATTGAGCTGGTAATGAGTACTCTTTCAATCTGGTCATTTAACCAGTCAGGCTCCCCTAACTGTAATATCATCTAGCCCCTATGTCTATGTCTTACTCATAATAAAGGCATTGTGTCAAACACTTTGTTCATATCTAAATAAATTATATCTCTTCATCTTTTAATCTCACCAACTCTGTAGAAAAGAGGAAATGAGCCTATTTCAGCATGGTATATTCTTGATGAAACTATGTTGTTTTGTTGTGTCCACTGTGTTTCTGTTTAGATGTTCACAAACCATATTTTTAGTAATATATCCTAAATTTTTTTGTGAACAACTAGAGAAATTCACTGAACTTTCTCAGTTCATAGTCTTTATTCTCTTCATTTTTTAAAAAAGGAAAACTGAGACATATACCACTTTCCTGTCCTATAGTAACTCCTCCATTCTCTTTGATAATTCAAAAACCACTAATAGTTTCATTGCAATTATTTCTACTCATTCTTCCAATCCCTTAAAGAGATATAATTCACTGTGTTCTGGTCATTTGAATTTATCAAAAGAAAATATATTGGTTGAGTTTCAGCTCCTGTTAACTGTTTTTCTTGTGATCTTTCAAGTCCAAAGTTTATTTTCCTTGGAAAAGAAAACAGAAGCAAATAAAGAATTAACTAATTTTGCCTTCTCTAAATACTTATTTTAATTTTCCCATCTTCTCTAACAGTTAATTCTAACAATTCTCAGATCCTGCTATTTTTCCAATCTAACTAAAAAACTCTTTTGCTTATCTTTATTCAAGGTAATTCTGTTTTCTTATATGAGTATTTAATTTTCTGAAATGACAGAAGGAATCTTTACATGAGAAGCACAAAAAGTACAACTTCAAGACCAAAATCAGTCATTTCTGAGAGCAAAGTGAATCCTCAGATGAAAGTCCTAGGAAAAAAACAAGAATGGAAGCAGCTCCACAGAGGCAAAGATGCTGACATGGTGAAAATAGTTATAATGCATTGTTTATCAATTGCTAATTTGCATGTGTCTTCTCCTTCTTCTCCTTTCTTCTTCTTTCTTCCCCTTCCTTCCCCTTCCCCCTCTCTTTTTCTTCCTCTCCTCCACCTCCTCCTTCCCCTCTTCCTTCTCCTTCTTCTTCTGTTAATGTATTTTTATTTTGTTAAACATTTCCAAACAACATGTAAATATTAGCATTCATTTTTGTATGTAGAAGAAGAGGAAGAAGAAGAAAAGGAAAAAAAGAAGAAAAAGAAGAGGAGAAGATGGAGGACAAGGAGGAGGAGGAAGAGGAGGAAGAAGAGGATACATTGATTTGGAATTTCTTACTTTAGGGCACAGGTGAGTCACACTACACATGAGGAGATACTAATTTATGCCAAGAGAGATTGAAAATCTAGGAAATTAGAAGGTCGAAACTGACCTAAGAAAGTTCTAATGGTAACCAGAAGCCAATGGATTTGACAGAATTGATAGAATTAAATTGACAGAAGTAGAGTAGTGGGATAGAGATATATGCTAAGCTCAGCTGACTATGTATAGACAGACTCTACTTGTGAGAAAAAGCAGAATTCCTTGCTGTTTGAAAAGCTGACTGGAGAAGGGCCACTTTATTCTTTAGTGCTATGTACATATTGAGACATTACTGATAACCATGATAGTTATCATCAGATATCCTGGAGAACAAAGTCAAGTGGGCTTTAGGAAATATTGCTAACAATAAAACTAGTAGAGGCAAATTGAACTATTTAATACAGTAAAAGATGATGCTATTAAATTGTTGAATTTAATATCCTAGAACATTTGGAAAACTCAATAATGGCCAATGGATTAGGATACATCAGTTTATGTCCCAATCCTAAAAAAAGGACAATGCCAAACAATGTTCAAATTACCAAACAATTATGCTCATTTCACATGCCAGAAAGGTTATGCTTAAGATTCTGCAAATTAGGCTTCAGAACTAAGTGAAATGAAAATTACCAGAAGAACATGTTAGTTTTCAAAGAGGCAAAGGAACTAAAGACCAAATTGCCGACATTTGCTCTATTATGGAAAAAAAAAAACCAAGTAGTTCCAGGAAAAAAAAAAAATTCTTCTTCATTGAGTACAGTAAAGCCTTTGACTGTGTAAATCACAACAAAATGTGGCAAGTCCTTAAAAAGATGTATATACCAGATTATCTCCTATGAAATCTATATGTAACCTAAGAAGCAACAATTAATATTAACATGGAATAACTGATTGGTTTAATGTTGGGAAAGGAAGACAAGACTGTATTTATCATCTTATTTGTTTAATTTATATGCAGAATACATCATATGAAATGCCAGGCTAGTGAATCAAAAATAGAAATTTAAGTTGCTAGGAGAAAGACCAGCAGTCTCCACTATGTAGATGCACTATTTTGATGACAGAAGGAAAGAAAAGGAATTACAAAGTCTCTTAATGATAGTGAAGGAGAAGATCGTAAAAACTAGCTTGAAACTTAATATTCAAAAACAAAACTATGTTAAACTGATCCCATCAATCCCTGGTAAATAAAGGAAGAAAAATGCAAGCAGTGTCAAGATTTCAAATTCTTGGGCTCAACTGTCACTGAAGATGCACTGATGAAATTAAAATATATTTGCTCCTCAAAAGGAACACGATGGCAAATCTGGATAGCATACTAAAAGGTAGAGACATAACCTTGCCAACAAAGATCTGATTATTCATAATAATATATGCTATGTTTTTTTCCAGTAGCAATGAACTGTAAGAATTGGACTATGAGGAAAGCTAAGTGCTACAGAATCACTGCTATCAAATTGGGGTACTATAGAAAACTTTTCAAAGTTCATTGGACAGCAAGGAGATCAAATCATGAATACTGAAAGAAATTAAGACTCTACTAGAAGGTCAAATATTGAAGTTTTAATACTTTAGCCATATAATGAGATGACAAAACTCTTTGAAAAAAAAAACCTTGATTTTGGGAAAGATAAGAAGATGAAATAGATTCATGGAAACAATGAACTTGGACTTAGACTACAGGAGATAGTGGAGGATAGAAGGGTCTGATATGCTATAGTCCATAGGATCACAAAGACTAGGACATGACTAAACAACTGAACAACAACAACAAAATGGTTTGAGAGTGTGAGACTCCTCAGATACTTGATTTTGCTATTCTTTATTGACCTCTATACCTTGAGGGGGCTCCTCACAGTCTGTAGAAAACAGATATGAGTGACTTTGTAAAACCCAGACTCAAAAGGAATTACTTTTCCCTGAAAAAATATGATGTTGTCTAGCCAAAGGAGAAAACCTGGGAAGTTCAACAAATTCTGAGCTTAAAGCTATTGTATAATAAAAGAGACTAACATTACTTCAAAGGCTCTAACTAAAAATTGTCTTCATCTAGCAGAAATGCAGAGAGACCCAAACAAGGAATGCTTTGCCTAGCTTTTGACATGGATTACTCTTCTCTAAAAAGATTGAACAAATCAAGAATTATGAATTGTCCCAGATATAAGTTTTTTTTTATATATGTATTTCAATGCTAGATTTTTGTCATTTTGTGTTCAAATTTCCATTGTGGACATTATGCATATTTCTGGGAGAGTGTCTATGTTTAAAGATGTACTGTTATATTATGCTAGGATTATTGTTGACTTCCTGTTTGTAAATATTTCATGATTAAGAGTTAATGGGTAATCTTAACTGATTTACTCAAAGAAAAAGTACTCTGAGAGGGGCTCAGGAATTATAGTTAGGAATAATAGATGTATATCCTCCTTCTCCACTTTCCCACACATGCCAAAATAATCTCCAGTCCTGAGCATGAGTTGAAGTGTCCTCCAAGGTCTCCTCCAAGAGTAAGCTAGAGTGACTTGCAAGAACTGATAGTTCAATTTTTAGTGTAAGCATTTATATCCTGGAAATTGTCCAAGCACAATAAACAAGGCTTGATTTATTAATACTTAAGAAAATAATGGAGATAGTATTACTAATGCAGATTAAATTTATGTTTGCTTTTGTGTATTTTTTTCTGGAGAGCCAATTGTTAAACATTTATCAGCATACCCATAGCCACTCCCATCTGGGGAACCAGCTTGCCCTAATGGAGATATGTGAGGTCAGGGAACTAACCCCACATCAGAGACATATAAAGGAGTTTGGGGTTGACGGATATACTTTAACTTTCATTGTCAAACTCCATATTCTGAATTCTAATTTCTCTGTTTTCTTACAAGACAGTTCTGCATTGTGGCATTTACCTTCAGTTTCCTGACTCTGAGTTCATTTTGTTTAAGAATTTCTTATGCATATACATTGGTCTTTTTGGATAACTCCCTTTTTCCTTCTTCAGTGAAATAATTTATTTTTGTGTACCCTTAATTTTTTCTTTCTTTCTTTTTTGCAAACTTTTCAACTCTCTCAGATTAATTTCCTTATAGGATAGCTATAGGATAGTTCACTGGTCTTTTCTCTGAATCCTTTGAAATATACTCTCCCTGGTTCTTGGAAATATGTCAGTCTATGCCCAGATTTTCTCTCCTCTGTCTAAGAATATGGACTTTCAGATGTGGTGAGTTTTTCAAGATTGACATGATTTCTACTTCAGTCAATTCTCTTCCTAACTGATCAGAATCAATAATGTGGAACTACATTAAAGCCAACCAGCAACTCTTTAGCTGTTCTGCTTTTGGCAGCTTTAGATGATATTTGGATAAATGAAGTCCCCATCATTCTCATGTGCCAGGCAGATGATTATTTTCCTGAATTCCTCTTTTATCTCTCCTCTCTTCCTAGGAGGTATGTATAATATTTTCATGAACAATATTGATTGTTGTTGTGTTGACTTTTACTCAAATACTCTTCCCCTATAGTTCTTTGATTTCTTCTCTTGAGGAAATGTTCTTAATATTCACTATTACTCCATCCCCTTTTACATATTTTATCTCTTTTGCATGAGGTATTCCTTTCTGTAGCCATATTCCTGCGATGAGCTCTTCTTCCTAGGTCTCAGTGCCTTTGTACTTTAACAATTATAGTTCATTTTGTCTATTACCTGGAGGTTTTATAATTATACATAATTATCTGAAGCCATTGGCTTATTACTGACTCTGTTCCTGGAATTTGTTTTTTGTGAATTAATTCCTGGTTACCTCTACTGCTATCTCCCTTCCCATGTTGTACCTTTACCAATAGATATTGTATTAGTTTTCTCTTTCAATCAAAAATCCTCATGATTAGGTTTGTAAGACTATAGGCAAATGTATTTTTACAAAACCCTTGTAGATTCATTCTCTCCCCAAGAGCCCATAATTCCTAATGATCTGGTGATTCAAATCTTGTTTTTAGAAAGCCATGTTCCTAACAAACTCTGCACTACCTAGTTTTTCAGATTTTAAATTTCTTGCTTGGGACTTCATAATTTCTACTGATGCTTTCTGGGTTTCATGTAGCAAATATCTATATTTCCCTGTGAAATTAGTGTTTTTTTGAGATTTGATATTACTTGCCATTTTTGGATAAACATTAATAAAGACAAATTGGCTTTATTGCTGTCAGTTCAACAAACAACTGTTCAGTACTTGATGGGAAAGAGTCAACAAGCATTACTATTCATCTCTTTTTATTCTGACCTTTTTAAATATATAATCTTTCTTCTGTAACTTCTGAATCAATATCATTAGTCCTTAGAGGGTAATCAACTATTTATTTCTTAAATGGTCTAGTTCCCGTCTCCCTTCCTCTTCCTCAACAGCAATGGGAATATCTCCATACTTATTACTCTGTTCCCAGTATTTACAAGACCCTAAATCTAGAATTGTAAGGAAACTCCAAAACCATTTTGCTCAGTTATCTTGTTTTAAAGATGAGGAAACTAAAATAAGAAGATTGAATGATTTGCCTACTGTCCCATGGCTTGTGAAAGATTTTCAGTGTTCCTTCTCTCCCCGCCCGCCTCCCTCCCGCTTTCCTTTTTCATATTCCTCCAACTTCCAATTTCTGAAAAGGTCAGAATTCCCTCCAGTCCCTCCCCCCCCCCTTTGTTTTAACCTAAAGACCATCTTTCTTTTTCTTCAAGGGGCATTTGTTTTTTCTTTTATAACCTGGGAGGCATTTCTATAATCTTTTTCTTTCTATCTGAAGAGAGAGACTAACCTCTGCTTTGTATATATACTGTAGCTGCTTGTCCATGTTGGAAAGACAAAGATTGAACCCACTGTTCAGTGTTAGGAAAATTCTCACTGCCCTCCACACTGGCTGGAGACAGGAGAGGATGGGACTAAGGATATAGTGACAGGGTTAGCTTTAACATAGCGGGCGTCACTTTTTCTGAAAGAAGAGAGGAGGGAATGAGGGATGAGAACACTGAAAAGATTCAAGGAAGAAAACAACATAAGGTAGCCTCAATACCCTCAGGAAAGCATTTGGTACAATCACCTGCTTTGCATGAGACAAAATTATCAAGCTGTAAGATTCATCATGGAGCACATGATGAAGATACGTTTGTGGTCACTATCTCTTACTCTCCTTTTGCCTGCAGTCTGTACCCCATGTATTTATGCTGTCCACAGTCCACACTAAGGAAAAGCCTCATACTGTGATGATCCTTCTGTGTCCTTATTCTCCCCACATGGATAGCTGCTCTTGCTAAGTGGAACACAGCAGTCCCATGGTAGTTCTGCCATTGCTAGATGCTTATTACTTACACACTGTTCTTGCTGTTGGGGGTTCAGGAAGGAAAATTAACTCTCTTCCCCTAGGGCTTTGGCAAACAGCAATGATTTATATGTATAAATCACTGCTTTTTCTCCCACTTATTGGTCTTAGCAGGGAAAGCAAGGGAAGTATTGAGTGTAGTAGGGCAAAATGACTCAATAATTTCTTGGATCAGGTCTGTGATTTTGTTGGTATTCCCAGAGGGAAAAAACTCCCTAGACCAACACAAATCATTACTTGTTCATTAGGGTCACAAAATCAGCATATCTCAGGTCGGGACTTGAACTCAAGTCTTTCCTACCTTTGAAGTTTGCTCTCTATTCATTATTGTTTGCTGCCTCTCAAATTAATAATAACAATGGTGATTATGATGATAATAGTTCATATTTATATAGTGCTTTAGCATAGCATATTTATATAGCACTTAATTATGAAGAGGTTCTTGCAGGGGGCAATTCTCTCATATTACAAATGTACAAACTGAGATTCAGAGATTAGGTGACCTGCTCAGGGTCACCCAGTTAATATTTGAAATGGAATTCAAACTCACTTCTTCCTGACTCTGTGATTTAGGAGTGACAAATATATTCTCTTCTCTCTGTGGGTCTCTCTCTGTGTTTGTCTCTATCTCTGTATCTCTTTCTCCTTTCTTTCCCCTCTCCTTCCATTTCTCTTTTTCTTTCTCTCTGTCTTTGTCCCTTTGTCTCTCTGACTCTTCTTCCCTCTCTCGTCTCTGACTCTGTCTTTCATACACACATACAACACATACACATACACACACTCCTGTTCTATATATGTCATTAGGGTGGGAAGGAGAACTATTGGTATATATGCATACTTTTTTTTTATCTATCCAGATAAAGCAATTCATATATAGTTTTTATATCTTTATTTTTTTAATTTTTAAAGTTTTTATTTTCAAAACATATGCATAGTTTTCAACATTCACCCTTGCAAACATTGTGTTCCAAATCTTTTTTTTCTTTTCCTTTCCTCTACCCCCTCCCCCAGACAGCAAGTAATCCAATACATATAACCTGTAGTCTTAAAGGGTTGTCTGGAGATACTAAGAGTTTGAGTGACTTGCAAATCATAGAATTAGAATGTATTAAAGGCATGAATAAAACCCATTTTTTTTTATTCTAAAGCAAGCTATTCCTTATGCCACATTGTCTGTCATATATGCTTTCCATTTTACAGATGAAGAAACTGGGACTTAAAGGGTTTTTTGATATGCCCAAGGTCATTGACATTGAATCCCAGGTCTTCTGACTATAGTTTTTAATCTGTAAAGTACCTTAGAAGTTTAGTAAGCTCCAACATTTTACCTATGAAACATCATCTTTCTTTCAAGAAAACATAGCTTTTTTTTTTTTCAAGAAACATAGCTTTCTTTCAAGAAGTTCAAAACCAAGAAAGAATGTAGAAATCACTATCGCTGAAAAAAGATCTCAATCATTTGGAAAGGGAGGAATTTAAATTTCAGTATATTAGTATGAAATATATATTTTCATTAAATCTCAAGTTAGAGCACTTTGAGTAATCTGTTATCCTTTCAAATCTTGAAAAAATATGTTACTTTTAGTCATATCATTAATAAAATTTCTAACATTTTTAAATATTTAATATTACTTCAATATCATATCAATAACATCAATTTCTAAAACTATATGAGGGTCACTCAAGACATGAATACTTGTTTTCTAGCTTCTAGTTAAGCACTCGTCCTCTATAGTAAAGTTCTGTTCTTGAAGAATAAAGACCTGAGTTTCAATTCTCCCTTAATATTGATCAACTTAAATGATTGTGTTGTTATTTAAGCTCCTCTGCCTCAGTTTTGGGGGTATTATAACAACAACGTCTTTCTCATAAGTTTGTTTTTAGGCATAATACATATAAAATACTGTCTAAATTTTAATTTGCCCTATAAATGAAAGGAATAACAACACCAGTAATAATAATAATAATAATAATAATGATAATGATAGTAATAATATTTTACTTCACTTATCAACACAGTGGTTACCAACCCCCAGCCCTTGTTTCAGACACAAAGAAATGGCTATTGAATATATTATTCTCGAACTGTCCTGCTCTTGGCAGTCTGGTAGAGTCTAGCTGGGTTTAAGGAAGTGGCTGTTCATTGTGTAGCCTAGAAAAGAAACCAACAGTGCTTTGGATACCATTCATTTAGCAGTCCTTTCTCAGGTCATTATAAAAATTTCTTTGCAAGAATAGGCAACAAAAGACATTCCTTTTTCTGAAAAACTTTTGAGTTCAGAGGAGATGGAATGGTCAGAGCCCTCTGGTGTCAAAGGACTACAAATACATTTCTGTCCTGGGCCTTTTGGGGCTATAAGGGAGTATAATTTATGCCCATCTCCATGTAGAGTAATGGAGATGACCCTGTGACTCACAAAGCTCTCATAACAATAGGACCCAGGGAGTTCAAGCCCTGTATATAAAGAGTTAAACAGTCCACCCTTCTTGTAGCTACCTTGACATTCAGAGGCAGAGTTCCTAACCTAATCCTTTTTAAATCAGATTAGTCCATCTCCATTGCTGACAGTTCACTGACTAGTGCCTTGCTCAAAGACAATCTAATCTGAGATGCAGAACACTTGCCATGATTTTATAGTATCAGAGTAGTAATTCATGCCCTGAGTAATAAAGAAACTCATTAAATGTAGAATCTCTGCTCTTGCTTTGTACTTAGACCTCCCAGTAGTTTAAGTTATGCATAATGAGACTAAAGACTTTAAGGGATAATATAAAAATTATCTACTATTCTTTTATATCTAAAATTGTTCATTTGTTTCTCTTCACTACATTGCTAACATAACTAGGAAACAATATATTACCCTAATTACATGTTATTTATTAGTCAGGAAGCAAATAAGTCATTCGGAGACAAATCCCTGTAGTTATTCATGGAACTGCTTTAGATGACAAAGATAGAGTAAACCAAGCAGTCTTTCATTATATTTATTACACACTCTTTGTGCTAATGAACAATAACAGGCTTCACTGAAATAATGGTCTCAGCTCCAAGTTGTACAAAATGCTATAGAGGCCATATTTATCAAGGGTATGTCCATGTCGGGCTAGGGGTGCCTTTTGTGTCATTGCCTTCTGTTGAAGATCCTGGCAGGTGGAAAACAAAAATAATTTGGGGAATTTTCAAAACACAATTAAAACTAGTTAGAAGTTTTTTTTTTTTTTTTTTTTTAAACAACAACCTGTATGCAACATTTCTTTATGGAAAAACATGAGCAAAGAGCAAAAAGACAGACAGACAGATACAGAGACAGACAGATACTGAGGCAAAAGGAAAGAGACTCTGTGAAGCCATTTAGCAGAATATGTGGAAGGCAGTTTTTGGAGTTAGGAAGATTCAAGTCCCATCTTTGACCTATATGGGTTACTGAGTGGTCATGGGTGAATCACTTAACCTCTTGATCTTTGAGACAATTTTCCAAGACTATGAATTATAGATCAGTTGCTGATTTGTTTTGGGGAAGAGAAATTCCACATTGGGAACTGTATTTACCCAAAACATTATAGCACCAGACTTGTCATACCTGTCTTGAATATCTCCATTTGGAAAAACCTTATAATCCTAGGATCTCTCTTTAAGATCACTTGGTGCAAAACATGCACAAATATCCCTATATCTGTGTGTATGTATCTTTTTCTCTGGCAGGAATTTAAAAAATGTTTTGTTAAAAACTTAATCTTGAACAACAATTTAAAAACTAACTTTGCTTAGTAACTATTTACATTTAAATAATTTTAATACATGAAGTATCATAAGAATTTTTTAAGTTTCTCTAAGTCCCCATTAGAATTCTTTGTCATTTTTTTCTTATTTACCCTTTACTTTTTCTCATGTGATCATGTTTGTAAATGAATAATGCTAATAATAATAAGTAGCATTTGTATTGTGCTTTAAGTTTTGCAAAACATTTTACATATATTATCTCTTTTCATCCTCAGAACAACCCTGGGAAGTGCTATTATTGTTCTCATTTTACAGATGAGAAAACTGAGGCAGGCAGAGGTGAAGGCAGTTGCGCTTGGTCCCATAGCTAAGTAAATGTTTGAGGCTGAATTTGAACTCAGAGTTTCCTGATTCTCGATATACTATTTAGTTGTCCACATTTCTGGTTGTCAGTCCCTTTTCTGTAGATGTAAGTGTGAAGTAATATGCTATAAGATCAAAAGGATTATAAATTCAAATTCTTATTATGTATGTGATCCTGGACAAGTCATTTAACCCAATTGTCTTAATTTCCTCATCTGTAAAAAGGGAATAATAATAATAATAACATTATCTCACAGTTTCATTAAAGATCAAATGAGATAATTGTTATGTGCTTAGCACAGCTCCTGGTCAATAGTAACTGTTATATAAATTTTTGGCTATTACATAGATGCAAATCCCATCCCAGAGTAGCAGAGTATTAAGAACAAGTCATTTAACTTTGTGAGTCCTTTGTCTATAAAATTAGAATGGTAATATTTGTGCTACCTCCCTCAGAGAGTTGTGAGAATATTAATTAGAGACATTGTTAGCATCTATATATGTATCCATTGCTCATTGCTAGAAATTGTGAACCAAATACTCACACACTGCCACTGAAGCTAGACAAAGGCTGCCTGCTCCAGTCCACATCTACAATCTTGCTAAGTGAAAACCTGGGGTAATTTGTGTGGCTCTGGCATTTAGAGGTTAATGGGATGATGGGAATAGAAAGAAAGCCCAGACTTTTGTATTCTTTTTGTGATTTCACAACTGGGGACAGACACGAGAACAGCCAATTTATTGATTGAAGCAAAAAAAAAATATTTTAGTTATCCTAAAGATTGTGAGCCAATGATCTTGAGCTTTCCCAAATATTAGTCTGGGTACAGAGGACAAACAAAGATAGAAACCTCTTATTGATGAATCACTTGAAAAAAAATGAACCTCAGAAACAGAGCTTTACAAAATGAGCATCTCACATTCTTATCTAGCAACCCTTCCTGTAGTCCTTGTAAAAAAAAATCTTTCTTTTTGAAAGAATCCATAGACTTCATGCCTTTAGGATCACGACAAGGGAGAAAGCTTGCTATTTGTATTTTAAGAAAGTTGTCTAGGCCTGTGGTAGCTCTGAGAGGGAAAACATTCTTATTTCACTTCTTTCAGGATAATTGAACCAATATGTTAGCACTTAGAATTGTTGCCTGATGGGTACCAGAACTGTGTTTGAGGATTAAACCACAGATAACAAAGAGTATAGAAAAAAAAGCTGGCAGGGAAAGAAGCCAAGAAACTCAGCTGGGACCATCTCTCGTTTTGAATTAGCAGATTTACCCTTCAGTTGCTTTTCATTCAAACATTTGTCTAGCTCTTCTTCAAAACTGTCTATTGCAGTTTCTCCTTCATGGGAGTATACAGCGGGATTTCCCAACCCAGATCAGACCACTGGTGCATGTAGCCTTCCTGGTATGCTCACGCTGGCGGCTGGCCAGGAATAAGGTCTCAGGGAGGCAAACGAACACCAATGCATATTGCCAATTATCCAAGGTTGTGAAGCTGGATGAGCTTGTGGGGGGTGGGAGGAGGGAAGACAACCAGGGGGAAATGATCAGTTTAGGGCTAAGCATGAAGTTTTCTTCAAGAACTGACTCACCCATCCCTGCTCTAAATCCCCTCTAAGCTCCTCACGGAGATCAAATAAAGTTAGTTTGTCAAATATATATTTTGGAAAACCTGTCTCTGAGTCAAGAGCTATGAGAGTGAGTGAGCTCAGGCTAACTCTATAAATCCTGTTAGAATGATAAACCCCTCTAAATCTTCTCCTCTCTGCCTTTGGCTTCTGCACCATGGCAATATTTCTGCAGACTAGTGAGGAGGCTCAGGCGGGAACTCTAACTTCAGCCAATTATGTGAACCCGATTATTTCTGGGTTATGTTTAATTCATCTAGAAATGTGTACTTTGTGACTCAGTGAAAACCCCAAGTATGTAACTTTGGCCTAGTCACATTAACCCAAGCTTTTGAACTACTTCAAGATGTGTGTCTGTGTGTATGTGTGTGTTGGGGGAAGACCTAATATGTAACCCGGAAAATTGATAACAACCATATGTCACATTTCAATAATGTTCTACATATATAGTCTTATTTGATCCTGGTTTTATGGACTAGGAAACTGATAATTTAAGTGACTTGTTTTAGGACAAATAGCTAGGAAGTGACTGACCTGGAACTAAATTTTATAACTGTTGCCATCAGATCTTAATATACTACAAAGGTTCAAAACTTACTCTGTAACTTTTTTTTTTTTTTTTTTTGGTTTTGTTGAGATGAGGTTATTGCCCTAGTCCAGTGATCTTTCCACTTTAATCATCTTTACTTCAAAATTGAATTGAAAAAATCTGTACTCTTGGGTTCACGTTGAATGTCAGACTGGATAAAGAAAGTTAGGGGTAGAGAAAAAGATATTTCAATTGAGGCTATTGAATTTTGATTTGGATAAGTAAATCAAAAGACTCTTTGGAGTGATGGACGGAGGACCAGCTTTAGAACCAAAAAGACCTGTGGTTAATTATGCTTTTCACACACTGGTTTTGTTATTATAGACAAGTCATATAGCTTTTCAGTGGCCCATGGAAATCCAATAAATTAATGATGAGTCCTTTTCACTAGAAAAGGACATTTTCACAAAGGGAGTGGGGAACCCTAGTGAAATCTCAGGTCCCCAATACTCACCCATTTAAAAAATCCATAGCTCAAGTTTAGGGGAAAAAGGATAATAGCAATCATGCATCACAATGGAATAGTACTTTATGGTTTACAAGATAATAAGATCATTTGACCCTCACAATAACACTGAGGTAAGTAGGGGTCAAGAATTATAATCCTCATTTTACAAATGAGGAAATTGAGTTTCAAGGAGGTTAAACAATTTGCCCAGTGTCACTAAATGGTGAAGTTAAGATGGGAACCTAAATGTTTTGATTTCTAGCCCAGTGATCTTTCCACTTTCATCGTCTTTACTTCAAAATTGAATTGTAAAAATCTGTATTCTTGGGTTCACATTGAACTTCAGATTGGATAAAGAAAATTGGGGGTAGAGAAGAAGATATTTCATCTGAATTTATTAACAGTAAGGACTTTAGATTTAGAGACCTCAGAGATCATCTAGTTCAAACCATTTATCTTCGAATATAGAAACTGACATCCAAAGAAGGTTAGTGATTGGGAGGTGAGTGGGGCTAGAGTCAGAGGATCTGGGTTCAAATACCATTTATTTCCATTATACCTCACTGGGTCTCAGTTTCCTCAGCTATAAAATGAAGTTATCATTTAGATGACTTCAAAATTTTCTTGCACCTTAGGATCTATAATCTTTTGGTCTCAATGTCCCATAGCTAAGCAGTGTCAGAATTAGAACCTAGAGCATCTGATTTACAGTTCAGAAATCTTTCAATCATAAACACTGTTAGGTTTCTGCTAGCAACATGGTATCTATCCTTAAGCAACATATTTTAATGGAGGTGAATAGAAACAGACAGGTATAAGATTGTATAAAATAAATGTTTAAAGAAAATAATGAAATACTTGGATAGCAGATGTGGGATTGAACACTTTCATTTGCTTAAAAGAGTGGGAGGGCAGGGGAGGCAGGAAGACCTTGATGGGGTAGTAGCACTTAAATTCAGCTTTAAAAAGATGTCAATGGTTGTAGGTCTGGGCAGGTGAGGAGGTGAGAAAAGTTCCATCAAGATGAAAGGACCGAGGTGAGCATAGTCACATTAAAATACTGACAAATATCAATATACTATGATTTCTTTATCATTATTAAAAGGCATTCATTAAATATCTGTCTGAGTGTGTGACAAAAGGTTTTTTGCTGTAAAGAATATGGTGGATGGACTTAATCCCTGCCCTACAGAGATTTTCAAGCTAATTAAGCTAGTCTTTCAATCAACAGCTTCATCTACATAAGGAAGACATAAGTTTTAGGGTTTTCTTTTTATTTGTTTGTTTTTAATCTTGAGTGAGATGGAAGTGTACCATGTGCCCTCATTTCTTTCTGACAAGCTCTTGGAGTGCCAGTCTTTTCTGTTTTCAGTTTTAGTTGAGTGTCTTTTTGGCATGCCCTTAGCCAAGACCATATGCTACTTCCCAGGACTGATTATTGTCTGCAC
Source organism: Antechinus flavipes (assembly GCF_016432865.1). Taxonomy (NCBI): domain Eukaryota; kingdom Metazoa; phylum Chordata; class Mammalia; order Dasyuromorphia; family Dasyuridae; genus Antechinus; species Antechinus flavipes. The sequence continues at coordinate 321,449,985 of NC_067398.1, forward strand.
TAAAAACATTCTAAGGGGGCCTTAATCAATCTGACTCTTCAATTTTCAATGTAAATGAAAAGAATAAATGGGATTACAAGAGGGTAGTGAATCAGAACAACATGGCACTCCCAACTTCTGGGTTTGTTCCTTTTTAGCATTTACCAGTTATACTCAGTTATTCAAGTGGGTCTGTAATTTCTCTGCTATAGCTATTCCCTTCAATGTTACATATTGCTACCCATCCATGCCTGCCCATTCTGAGAGACTCTTTCCCCTGTCTTCCTAGAAGTCTGTCATAAGTGGTTCACTCAATACGATGAGAGCCTTCCTTAATTCCTCTTGATATTGTGAGGATGAAAGAGGACACCTGGGCCATCTTAAGATTATCCTTGACTCAAAACAAGGCTAGCCCATCTCCTTTTAAAGTCTACTTTTCTTTGATGACATCAATATTTGTGATATATTTCACACTGCTCACACCCACAGATATTTCTCCACTGCCTTCTGAATGATGCTCAATTTGAGTTCTTCAGACACAATAGTATTCCATAATTTGAAGGCCTCCAGGAAGAAGTACAGGGTTATAATAGCAGCTCTGCAATTTTCCATAAGTAATCCAATCTCACCTATGGAATATCTTTTCATTCATTTATTAGATGGAATAAATTTTTATTCAGCTAAATAATTTGTCCTTGATACTTCTCCTGTTGTCCCCCCCCCCAATCTGCTATGTAATATCAATAGAATTTATGTAGTATTTTAAATATTGCAAAGTGCTTTATAAATATCACTCACAGCAACTCTAGAAGATAAATGCTAATATTTTTTCCCATTTTACAGGTGAAGAAACTGAGACAACAGAAGTTGAATGATTTGTCCAGCTTCAAATAGCAAATAAGAGCCTGAGGCCAGATTTGAATTAGGGCTTTCCTGACTCTGGATCTAATATTCAATCCCTTGTGCTACCTAATATCTGTCAATTTAATAACAAGGGTTCCTAGCTCCATCGGAGGCTAGTTCCAACAATGTAGACTTCAATGGGAACTGTCCGGAATGTCCAGAGTCCATCCTGAGTTGGATGAATCATCTTCAGGGGAAAGGACTGACAATATGGAAAGGAGGGGGAGGGAGAATTAGCCAACATGAAGGCTCATTCACCTCTGATTTTCTGGAAATGTGGTTTCTTTAGGTCAGTGGCAAGTACGTCAGCAAAACAGCAGGCTGGGCCCCCTGTGATGGATGGCCATGAATGAAGAGCACTCAGGGGTTCACTCAGAGTGATTTATATTTGTGGACACAAACGGAGGCTACTGGCTTGAAAATGAGATGAAGGGTGGAGTGAAGGGGCATCTGAGTTGCAGCAAATTCAGTGATGCATGTATTGGACTTCAGGCTGTGAAAAGCCTGGAATTTCGATCTTCCCATTGTAGACCCTATTTCACCATTCCTAACTCCGACTGAGACAACTCAGGAGATTCCCTCACTTAGCCCAATGGGAATTTCAATGTAGAAATGATGCTGCATGCATTTAGAAAAGAAATATCTATCAGTAGAGTGTGCTTTCTCCCCCCTTCCTATGCCAGGGAATGTTATAAAATGCAGACTGTCTCCACAGAGGTGAAGTGAAGAGAAAAATTGGAGGCAGCTAGCTGAATAATTCAGACCAAACCTTTCTTTCCCCCCTCCTCTACTCTTGATAGAAAAGAGGACTCAGAAACCTGAATTCTCTTGTTTCACGTGTGATAGTCTTACCTTTGCTGAGACATTATAAACCCCCTGAGGGCAGGAAGCATGACTTATACTTCTGAAAAGCCAATACAGTTGGCTAGCACAGCACTGAGGACTTAGAACTTTAGGGATGTCTTTTAATTTATTAGTTGATGTTATCCAGGTTGATTTGAGACAAATCATTGTGTAGTAGATAGAGAGTTGATTTCTGGACCAAAAAGATCTGGGTTGAAGTCCTTCTCTGACATAATGGCTGTGACCTTGTGAGTTGCTTGATCTTTCAGTACTCAAGATGAGAGATTCATAAACTTTTTCCAGTTGTGATCCCTTTCTACCTGAAAAAAATTTGTGCAACCCCAGATTTATAGGTATATAAAAAAGGTATACAAATCAAATATTTGCTGATAATAAAACATAAAGAAATTTATTTTAAAACATTTCTTTGGTATACATATAATTTTACCATTTATTAAAGATGGAAGCAAATTTACATACAAATAAGACAAATATGCTTGTATATTTTTACATGAAGAATTAAGTCTTGGAGGCATATTTGATACCTTTTACTGTTGCCAAATTTTTCACAACCCACATTCAGTTATACAACCACATGTGGAGTCACAGACCACAGTTTAGGAAGCTTTGTTCTAGATAACTCTTTAAGATTCTTAAGACTTTAGAGAAGATGCTGATCTACATTACTAGAGAGAATTTCCTCATTAAGGAATTTCCTGTATCAATGAAATCATGAGTCTAATTCTTATTGGGGTTCTCTGCACTGAACAAAAGTAATAAGATAATTTCTCATTCACTTTGTCTTTATAGATAGGTAACTATACCTGGGATTTCATTAATATAAGGAATACCCAGTAAAGGACTTTGTCTAACCAATGTAGATGCCACTTTATCTGCAATTTAGAATTTTTTATTTTAAATTTAAAAAAAATTACTTTTTTCTGTATTTAAGAAATAAAACAAACATTTCCAAAACATAGTAGAATGGAGGGAAAAAGATGATTGTATATGAAACTATAATTTATGTATTACTTACTATTCCTGTTAAATATATAATAGAGTTATCATATAATTATTCCCTTTTAATTTTCTTTCTACCTTCTACTCTGTCCTGTTTCCTTTTCCCCAGATTACTACCATCAGACATGCACTTATATGTAAAATCATTCTATACATACTTCTATTTATCACTTCTTTCTTTGGATGCAGATAATATCTTCTTTAATGTATCTTTTGTATTTGGGTATTTGTATTATTAAATTTGGGTATTTATTATAGTCAAAATGGCTTAGGCACTCAAAGTTGTTTTTAAAACAATATTGTTGTTTCTGCATAGAACATTCTCTTGATTATGCTCATTTCATTCTTCATTATTTTGTGCAATCCTTTACATGTTTTTTAAAGATCATTGAGCTCATCATTTCTTATACCACAGTAGAATTCCATCATAATTATATACCCCAATTTAGAATTTTAGAGAGTTTTTGGGAGCAAAGAGATTAAATATTTTCTTAGTGTCAGACTTTTGACTTGAATCCAGATCTTCTTGACTTTGAGACTAGCTTTCTCTACTGCTCCATATTAGTTCTTGGTAAAGACTTATAAGAGTTCCCCCAAACTTTATACCTCTTTGAATGGAGGTAGCTCCCAAAAGAGCAAAAAACAAATCCATGTTCTGTTGTCCAAAGACAGCTTTCCCTCCTCAGAGTGAAGGCATAACTCTCCAAAGCTATCCATTCCTTCTGAATGACTGTGGAGGAGAAAAAGGGAAGCCTGGGGACAAGTTCAGAGAAAGAGAAAGACACCTACTCTTACCCTCACCTCCTCCCCCAACTCTTTCCATATATATACCATAGGAGGTTCCGGTCACATTTTCCAGCTTTGTCTTTGATTCTTTCAAGGACCCTTTTAGATGGGGCTGCCTTTTCAAACCTCTGATGCTCAATAATAATTGGTGATCAACTTCATCATACTTTCTTTGTCATGATCACTGAAATATTAGGATTTAAACCCCAAAGTGCATTGTGTTTTCCTTATGCATGTGAAATTCTTGATAGAAAGACAAACAGAATTAGAAGAAAAATCCTACCAGTCAGGGAGTAAGTTTAATAATAATAATAGCTAATATTTATGTATAATCTGCTATATGCTAAGCAGTATACAGGTATTATTTTATTTGAGAGTCACAGTAATCTTGGGAGGTAGGTATTATTATTATCCCCATTTTACAGATGAAGAAACTGAGGAAGAGGTTAAGTAACTTAGCCAGCTAATTAGTGATTGAGGTCAGATTTGAATCCTGGTCTTTCTAACTGTAGGTCTTACACTCTATCCACTGCCCCACCTAACTGCCCTACCTTGCAGTATGCCTAATATTTTAAAAAATAATTAAATAATGTAATATCAGCAATAAAAAATAAATAAATGAAAAATCAATAAAAGCCTATACTTGCCACAGCTATAGAATTGCTTAATTAATAAATTCTCTTTATCAGTGAGGATGATTAGCACAATGTAGTAGAACCTGAAATCCTGGGACTTGAATTTAATCTTATCCCTGACATTTACTGTCTGTATGGTCTGGAAAAAGTAATTTTATCCCTTTGGGACTCTATTTGTTTATCTGTAGAGTGTTTGGATTAGACTAGATAAACTTTCAAGGGACTTTCCAGTTCTAGTCATAAAATCTCTCTGAGGCTCAGTTTCCTCATCTGTAAAATGATGGGATTGAATTAGTTTACCTCTAAGATCTTTTCTAGTTCTAGACATGGGACCTGATATTTCTATATATCTTGTCCTAGGATGTCATGAAATTCTATCACAGATCTCTTTAACTATCGTGTTTTGTTTAAGGTTACGTAGGTTTCAATAGGAACATGTCTAGAACTGTGTATGAAGTTCCAGTATCATGGCTAATTTTTTAGAATCACATCTCAGTGGGATGAAACATACCTGTCTATTGGTTTATCAATAAATCCTCCCTTCCCCTCCCCCATTTATTGTGGTGGTATGAGAAGATTGCTAAAGATGATAGAGTTAGAGGATTTAGAATTATCTGCTTTAAATTGCTGGCTTCAGAAACAACCAGGTTTCTTGACTGACATTCTAAAAGCAAAGGGTAAGGTGGACACCTGTAGAATGGAATCTAGTGTCAGTAGAGGGAGTGGGGAAAAAAAAAAAAAAAACATTGTCATTCTTTATCAATGTCTAATGAGGAACTTCAATGGAATCCTATCGTCTATGGCAGGGGTCCTCAAACTTTTTAAATAGGGGGCCAGTTCACTGTCCCTCAGACTGTTGGAGGGCCAGACTATAGTAAAAACAAAAACTTTGTTTTATTGGGCCTTTAAATAAAGAAACTTCATAGCCCTGGGTGAGGGGGATAAATATCCTTAGCTGCTGCATCTGGCCCGCGTAGTTTGAGGACCCCTGGTCTATGGGATCAAATATAGGTCCCTGGAAAATATTTAGTGTCTTCCAAACCTAAATCCCAGCTTACTTTCTAAGCATTAAGCTTAGATGTAGATATAAAAGGGAAATAATCTCTATCCTCAAGGAACTTACATTTTAATATGGGGAAATAATACATATAACAGAGGTGTTTTGGAAGTCACTGGGATGATGAATGGAGCATTAGGGAAGAAATCAACATATGCTTTCTGGAAGCACTGGAGTATATTTGATTATGGCTCCCAGAACATTTTGTTGTTTGACAGGATGGGGAAAATAGATGTATTATTTGCATGGCAAAAGGGCAGATGGCAAGAAAATAGCTGAGAGGTAGACAGCTGAGTGCTACGTGAGGCATGGCCTGGGACCAGCTATGTGAGAGGGCTAGTTTGTTCTCACTCATTTACTAATGAAGTGAGTTCTAGTTTCCCAGGGTATGTATGGCCTCTGGAAGTCTGTCCATCTAGCAACCAAGAGGAAATCGTAAAAAAGAGTCCCATCAGCTCTGATTTTACTACAAGCTCTGAAAACATGACAATTAGAGGTGGCTGTATATCTCCTTGATTCCTGTAAGGAAAGAGAAGACTTCTCCTTTTATTTGTACAAGGTTCTGTTCTATAGAGGGTAGGCAGTGGTCCAGTGAATAAAGTGCCCAGCCTAAAGTAAGGAAGATTCATTTTTCTCAGTTTAAATTTAGTGCCAGATATATACTAGCTGCGTGATTTTGAGAAAGCAACTTAACCTTATTTACCTCAGTTTCCTCATCTATGAAATGTGCTGAAGAAGGAAATAGTAAGTCACTCCAGCATCTTTGCCAAGAAAACTTTGAATAGGGTCATAAAGTATCAGAGATGATGGACATGATTGAACAACCACAGTGGCTCAATAGATGTGTTTTATTAGTAAGCAACCAGTAGCTCAGTGCCACATGATATTTTGTGGTTGATCACTGCTCTAGAGTGTTAAAGGCAAGAGCAGAGTTTTCTGTCCATTATAATACATTAGCAAAAATTCAACAAAACTGACCTACTTTTTAAAATGTCTAAAAAAGGTACTGTGCTAGATTGCTGTAGAGGGAAAGATTATCTGTCTTGTCTGCCTACTCCCTGTTCTCAATCCCTTCTAGTCTACAAGTGAAATATATAATATATCCTCAAAGCAAGGTAGACTATGATAAGGCAAAAGACAAAGATAAAATATTCAAAGAAAATATGAAGAATTAAAAAAATAGTTTTGTCTGGGACAATGAGATAAGACTTCATAGAGACTATGGTATACAGGCCAAAATTTAAAGGAAAAGGATTAAGATGAATGGAGGTGAGGTAGAAGCTCTTCTGGGATAAGGAGAAGACTCAGTGAATGCCCAGAGAAAACAGGGTAAGACAAGTTTTAGAAAAAAACTTGCACCACTATATGAGAAAAACCCCAGAATGTAAAGCCCTAAAAACAAAACTTCAAATACTAGTTTTGAGAGGAGACTTCTGTGACCTTGGACAAGTCATCGAAAGATGAGGCCGTAGTCCCTCATCCATGAAATGGAGGGGATAATAATGCTTATGTTATGTATCTCATTTGATTAGTAATGAGAAAAATGTATATAATAAATTGTACAGACATGAGCTATTCTTATTAAGAAGTCTGCAAAATTAGAGAATGATTTTTTGGGTCTTTTTTATGTCCCTAGTACTTAGCATAGTGACTAGAACATAACAGAGGTTTAAGGAATGTTTGTTGACTTGACAACTTTAATGTGTTGAGTAAACTATTCATGGTGAATTTATAGAAGACCATAACCAAGATTTGCTGAAAATAGGGAGGCTTAGAGTATTGTAACTTGTACTTTTGAAAAAACTTCCAAATAAATGGTGTCTCTGATGCATTTGAATGTTTTCCATCATCCATTCTTATGCCTAGCTTTGCATTGAAATAGCACTGAATAGCAAAAAATAATTAGATTTAATTTGCAGGATTTTATTGTTATTCATGAATTTCTATTTCTCTTTATTTTTTGAAAAGAATGTTGTATAATCTATAATAACTTAATGGTGACCTTTTGCAAATGCTCATCATGAGCACTTTAATACAAAATGGCCAAATGCCTTATGGAAAAAAAAAGAAATCTCCAAAATTATAGTTTTGAGATAGAAGATATAGTCCTATGATATCCCTATGCTATGGGACAGCTTATTGATTCCTTTTGCTAATCATTGACTGATTGTGCTAGTGAATTGCATATTTTTAATAATTTTACAAGTTTATAAAATATTTTAGTCTGAAATAAAGTAAAGGAGTCTAAGCTCTCAATATGGAATTTGGGTTGCCCACATTATCAGAAGTACAAATTATAGCTCTTTAAGGCCCTCTGTTTTGTTTTTTTCAGGATGGACAATTTCTACTGCTACTAATGTTTCCCCATAAAAAAATAAATTTAAAAAAAAGCATTTTATTTTGGACATACTCTACTCTTTGCATTTACTAAGAATTCCTCCCTCCCTATATACATACCTTTGCAATCAGAAGGAAATCTGTAATTCTTTCATCATATAAGCATAATCAAGCAAAAGTTTCTATTTTTTATATAAATGTTGTTTATCTATAGAATGTAAGTTCCCTGAGGACAAGGACTGTTTCACTTTTGTCTTTGTAACGCAAATACCTGACACAAGTCTTGGAATAGAGTAGATTATTAATGAATGCTTATTGATTGATTAACTGCGAGAAATCAGACCCTTCCTTCTGTCCTTTAAAATCCTGAGTTCAGGATAGCAAGTATTTTCATAGTATATACTTCAGAATGACTTCAGAATGACATTATGCTGTCTGTGGCATATTATCTTCAATAGGATTGCCTTCTCATCACCCAAAAAGATCTCAATAAATGATCTTGGGCAATTAGCTTTCTCATGAAAGTTTATTTGCTAATGCAAAACTATTCACAGCCAAAATATTGCTATAGAAATTACTGTAACATTCACTATTGAGAATTCAAACCAATTGTAGCAGGGACCCACTAACTCTATCTACATTGTATCTTGTATACATATACACAATATAATTTAAAAACTTGTTAAGGGCTATCAGTCATTTATTTTATTGGAGTATTTTTAAATGATTTTATAAAAACTTGTGTTTGAGCAGGTTTTGCTAGGGAAAAGATGAATACTTGACAAATCTTAACTCTGAGCACCTCAAGAGAGTAATGGGGAAAGGAGGAGATGTTATTTGTAGGAGAGAAAAGTAGGGAAAGTTTGTTATAAGAAAACTAAATGTCACCCTCTTCCCAATTTTGTCCTCAACTTGACCAGTGTTTAGAAGTCTTTGAGCACATTCCATGAGTAATAAATGCATAGTAAATGTAGTAGTAAATGAGTAGTAAAAGTACATGACAACCAGGACCATAACTGGAACAGAGAGTCTGAGACTTTGCAGCAATGTTTAAAACATGCTAAAAGCATACACATTCCTTTAAATAGGTATAGCTGAGCTTTTCATGTAATTATTGTTCAACAATTAATCAAGAAATATTTGGCAAATACCTACTATATATCTGCCACTGTGTAAATATTAGAGATACAAAAAAAAGGTGAAAGATAGCCACTGCCCTTATAGAGTTTACAATCTAATGAATAAGTATTAATTCTAATCATTTATTGCTATTATTGCATTAATTTTTAAGAATTATTAGTTAAAATAAAAAGATGTTACGATAGCAGATAGTTTGATTGCTACCAGCAATTCCTTGCTCTCATCCCTACTACAGCTTCTTTCAGTAAAGTTATAGGAAGTATTTCTCTACCTATACATGGTTTGTGTCTTCAAGTGTGAGGACAGGAGATCTCCAAAATCTCAATTCAATTGAATTTGCCTTGAAAAGTCATTTTGAAGTAGCTTATACACTGCTTGCTTGAGGTACCTTTTGTGGTTGCTTCCCTACATGTCAGAATTGCTAGTGATAGCTCCAATGGCAGCCATTAACTTCAAGGGCTGTGGCTATTGCCATTTTTTTCCTGAACTTCTTTCCACTCTATATCTATTTACTTTATCCCAGTAACTCTGAGAAGGCTGCATGTTAGTGGATCAAGGAGGATGTCAAAGAGGCTCCAAGTACATTAGGCAATCATCTCTACTGAGCTGAATCTCAGGAGATAGCTCTTACCCAGAAGTGCAACAGGGATGCACACTTACAGATTGCATTTGGTTTAAAATGGGAATTCAGTTTCTTCTTGAAATGCTTGATTTGTGTACCATTTAGAAATATGTGTAAAGGGAATGATTCTTCTTTATCGAATTGAGGAGTTTTCCTAAAAAATCTAAGAACAAAGAGTGATGGAATTTCCTAAAATATAAGGTAAGGGTCAAAGATGTAAACTATTGGAAAAGGGTATTAATGGAGCAGTGGGGACTTCTGGTGATTGCTTACTTGAATACCAGCTATGCCTCTTGGGACTATGAAAAAGACAAACAACCAATTCACCACCAACAACCTGGCACTATTTATAAAGTTGGTGAGCTTGAGGAATTCAGCTTCAGATAAGGGCCTGAACTCTTTGAAGAATTCTCTGCTCTTGGAAGCAACGTGGCACAGTACAGACAGGACCCAGCTGAACTCTCCCAATATTCTTCCCCAAACAATTTTAAAATAATACATCAAATCAAATTTTGAAGCAGCAGAGCCAACAAAGATCAAAGGGAGACATTTTTCTAGCCTAAGACACTTAGAGGTTTGTAATATCTACACAGGCCCAGAACAAAAATTCACCAGCATTAGACTCTGAAGGTGACTATAGCAGCAGCAGTAGCAATATCAGATTCTGAAGTTCTCAAACCAGAGACAGTAAGGAAGTTGGAGAACTAATGAGAAAGAGATAATAAAGGATGTTTTCCTGGTACGGAGTGTAGCCTTCACTGATGGGTGACTTTATTGTCCTTAAGTAGTTCTGGGTCATAGTTCCAGGGCTAGTAGGAGGGCTAGTACTTTGGCTGCCAGGTGAGAGGGGTGCTTCCTGAATAAAGAGAAGAACATGGACTAGGAGAACAGTGATCACACCTCTTCCAGGATAATACTATCTTGGAAGTACCGAAAACTGGCAGAGTCTCAGAATTAGTTCTGAAACAGCATTACAAAAAAAAGGCTGAAGCTTGGGACAATGCGTAGCCACCCCAAGGTGAGTACAGTTCATCTTTAACATAAAGTTCAAAGTGAAGAAATAACTTAGAAAGATGAACAAACAAACAAACCAAAAACCTTGACCAAAAACTCCCATAGTGGCAGGGAAGACTAAGACATAAACTTAAAAGACAACAATGATTTTTTTATTTTGTTTTGTTTTGTTTTCCTTTTTTTATTGTAATTTTTTACTGACAGAACATATGTCTGGGTAAATTTTTTTACAACATTATCCCTTGCACTCACTTCTGTTCCAACTTTTCCCTTCCCTCCCTCCACCTTCTCCCTTAAATGGCAAGCAGTCTTATACATGTTAAATATGTTATAGTATATCGTAGATACAATATATGTGTGCAGAACCATACAGTTCTCTTGCTGCACAGGGAGAATTGGATTCAGAAGGTAAAAATAACCTGGGAAGAAAAACAAAAATGTAAACAGTTTACTCTCATTTCCCAGTGTTCCTTCTCTTGGTCTAGCTGCTTCTGTCCATCATTGATCAACTGGAACTGAATTAGATCTTCTCTTTGTCAAAGAAATCCACTTCCATCAGAATACATCCTCATACAGTATTGTTGTTGAAGTATATAATGATCTCCTGGTTCTGCTCATTTCACTCAGCATCAGTTCATGTAAATCTCTCCAAACCTCTTTGAAATCATGCTACTGATTGTTTCTTATAGGAATAATATTCCATAACATTCATATACCACAATTTACCCAGCCATTCTCCAATTGATGGGCATCCATTCATTTTCCAGTTTCTAGCCACTACAAACAGGGCCACCACAAATATTTTGGTACATACAGTCCCTTTACCTTCTTTAGTATCTCTTTGGGGTATAAGCCCAGTAGAAACACTACTGGATCAAAGGGTATGCACAGCTTAATAACTTTTGGGGCACAATTCCAAATTGCTCTCCAGAAAGGTTGTATTCATTCACAACTCTACCAACAATGCATCAATGTCCCAATTTTCCCACATTCCCTCCAACATTATTTTTTCCTGTCATCTTAGCCATTCTGACAGGTGTGTAGTGGTATCTCAGAGTTGTATTAATTTTCATTTCTTTGATCAATAATGATTTGGAACACTCTTTCATGTGAGTGAAAATAGTTTCAATTTCATCATCTGAAAATTGTCTGTTCATATCCTTTGACTATTTATCAATTGGAGAATAGCTTGATTTCTTATAAATGAGAGTCAATTCTCTATATATTTTGAAAATGAGGCCTTTATCAGAACCTTTAACTGTAAAAATGTTTTCCCAGTTTGTTGCTTCCTTCTAATTTTGTTTGCATTAGTTTTGTTTGTACAAAGGCTTTTTAATTTGATGTAATCAAAATTTTCTATTTTGTGATCAGTGATGATTTTTGGTTCTTCTTTGGTCACAAATTCCTTCCTCCTCTACAAGTCTGAGAGGTAAACTATCCTATGTTTCTCAATTTATTTATGATCTCGTTCTTTATGCCTAAATCATGAACCCATTTTGATCTTATCTTGGTATATGGTGTTAAGTGTGGGGCCATGCCTAATTTCTGTCATACTAATTTCCAGTTTTCCCAGCAGTTTTTGTCAAATAATGAATTTTTATCCCAAAAGTTGGGATCTTTGGGTTTGTCAAACACTAGATTGCTATAGTTATTGACTATTTTATCTTGTGAACCTAACTTATTCCACTGATCAACTAATCTATTTCTTAGCCAGTACCAAATGGTTTTGATGACTGCTGTTTTATAATATAGTTTTAGATCAGCTACAGCTAGGACACTTTCATTTGATTTTTTTTTTCATTAATTCCCTTTAAATTCTCAACCTTTTGTTCTTCCATATGAATTTTGTTATTTTTTTTCTAGGTAATTAAAATAGTTTCTTGGGAGTCTGATTGGTATAGCACTAAATAAATAGATTAGTTAGGGAGTATTGTCATAAAAGACAACAATGTTAAAACAGTTACAAGTAAAGCATCAAAGAAAAATGCTAATTTTACCAAAGCTAATAAGAATTCCTGAAAGAGTTAAAGAAAAAAATAAAATGGTAGAGGAAAAATCAGGGAAAGAAATGAGAATTATGAAAAAAATGAAAAAAAGAATTGTAACTAGGCAAAGTAGGCATTAAAATATTAAAGGAAATATCATCTTTAAAAACAGAATTGGCCTAATGGTAAAAATCACAAAAAGCCATTAAACAAAAGAACTCCTAAAGAGCAGAAATAGAAAAAAAAAAAGCATTACAAAAGTTCCACTGATTAAAATAATTCCTTAAAAATTAGAATTGTCTAAGTAGAAGCTAATGATTTCATAAGACTTCCAGAAAGCAAAAAGTCAAAAAGAATGACAAAAAGAGAAGAAAAAGTAAAGTATCTTATTGAAAAAAATAACTGACCAGGAAAATAGATAAGGAGGAGATAATTCAAGAATTACTGGCCTACCTTAAAATCATGGTCAATAAAAGAGTCTAGACAATATATTAAAAAATTTTTTTTCAAGAAAATCTGCATGCTCTCCCTTCCTTTCCCCATCATATCTTAGATTCAGAGGAATCTTTTTAAAATTTTTTATACTGATATATAAACAATATATAATGCTGCTTTTTTTTACATCAGCTGAAGCATAATAAATTCTGTTCCAGCCTTTTATCTTTGCCCTGTATGTTTCTCTCTGTATCAAATGTGTTTCTTGTAAACAACATATTGTAGGATTCTGTTTTTAAATCCACTCTGCTATTTGCTTCTATTTTATAGGGGAGCTCATTCCATTCACATTAACAGCTATGATTACCAGTTCTGTATTTTCTTCTATCCTATTTTCTCTCAGGTATATACTTTTGTTCTCTCTTTCCACCCTGTCCTTAGTCATGTGTTTTTTACCCATCCCACCCACTTTTTTTTTTTTTACCCACTCTACACACAATTTTGAGGAATCTTACAAAAATTGAAAGAATCCATTGATCATCTCCTGAAAGAGATCTCCCAAGAATATTATACCCAAATTTGATAGCTTCCAGATCAAGGAGAAAATATTGCAAGCAGCCAGAAAGAAACAATTAAAATATTATGGAATCACAGTCTGGATAACACAATATTTAGTAGCTTTCATATTAAAGTAGTGGAGGGTTTGGGAAATGATTTTCTGGAGGACAAAGAACCTAGGATTATCTTCAAGAATTATCCATCTAGTAACTTGAGCATAATCTTTTTTTTTTTTTTTGGGGGGGGGAGTTGAAGGGGAGTGCAGAGAATGGACATTTATGAAATAGAGGCATTTCTGATGAAAAGACCAGAGAATAGAAAATTTGACATTTGAATGGAAAACTCAAATGAAGCATAACAAGAATAAGCAGAAAACAATGAACTGTTTGCATTCCTATGTGGAAAGATGATACATGTAACTCCTAAGAATTTTATTATTATTAGGGCAGTGAGAAGATGTTTGTATAGACAAGGATGTGGGTTTGAATTTATTATGTTGGGATGACACTTTAAAAATGTAGGAGTGAAAAAGAGAGTTACAAAATCCCATATTCCCAAATTCCCAGATACACTGGGAAAGAGGGGAAAGAAGAAATAGAATGGGGTAAGTTTTTTCATGTAAAGAAGATGTACACAAAAGAGCTTTATAGTAGAGGGGAAAATGAGGGCAGTTTTCAGAAAAAATGAAAGCTATCTAACTATGAAAAATGCTCTAAATCACTATTGATTAGAGAAGCTCATTAAAAATAGCTCTGGGATATCACCTTTCATTTATAAAAAATGACAAATGTTGGAGAGAATGAGAGGAAAAAGGTACATTAATGCATTTTTGGTGGAATAGTGAACTGGTCTAGCCATTTTGGAGAACAAGCTGGAACAATGCTCAAAGGACTATAAAACTATTTACCATTTGATCCAACAATACTCCTACTGGGTCTGTAACATAAAGAGAATTTTAAAAAGAAAAAAACCTGTATATATGCAACAATTATGGCAATTCTTTTGGTGATGACAAAGAATTAGAAATTGAGAGATGCTCATCAATTGGTAAACAGCTGAACAATTTTTGCCTATATTAGTAATAGAGTTCTATTGTGCTATAATAAACGACAAAATTAGTTTTAGAAAAACAAAACAAAACAAAAACAAATAGAACAAAACCAAACCATGGCAAGATCTAAATGAACTGATATAAAGTGTGAAGTGAGAAGAATTGGAAGATCATTGTGCACAGTAAAAGCAATCTTGTAATGATGATCAATTGTGAAAGACTTCAAAACTACTTTGAACAATACAGAGATTTAAGATAATACCAAAGTATTCATGAGGAAAACATGTTATCCTACAGAGAGAGAGAGAGAAAGAGAAAGAGAGAAACACACAGAGAGAGACACAGACAGAGAGGCACACACACACACACACACACACACACACACACACACACACAAAGAGAGAGACGGGGAGAGAGAGGGGGGGAGAAGGGGGAAGAGAGGGAGGGAGGAGATGATGAACTTTGAGTAAAAATTGAAATACAGTTTAATCTTTTTGTCTTTTAATTTTTTTTTTTTTTGCAATATGTCTAAGATGGGAATGTTTTGCATGATTTCACATGTACAATTGCTATAATATTATTTGCCTTAATGGATGAAGGAAAAATGGGAGGGAGGAAATCTGGAACAAAATTAAAAAAGAATGTTAAAAAAGTTAAATATAAAATTTTTAAAAGAAAAAAAAAGTCCTTTATTCTTGAGGACCCTTTGTTCTTCTAGCTGGTATATCAAGGAGGGGATATCCTGTGGCAGATATGCATGGCCATAGGATACTTGTTTGCAGGCAGATTAAGAGGGAAATTCAAGATGCTGAGTCCCAACCATCTGTATAGAGGAGGAGGGTTATTAATGGCTTTGATACTAAAATCCCAGAAACTAGTTTTTCCTAATTAAAAAAAAAAGCAAATTCGGCATCACTCATGGATGAAGTTCCAACAAAGGACACTAAAGAGTGATCAATTAAGTAGGAAGAAAAGCAATCAAGAATGTATTATAAAACCCAGAGAGGAGAGAGAGCTCAGAAAGAAGCATATTCAGTAGTGTCAAAGACTAAGACTGTAGAAAGTTTAAGAAGACTGAGTATCAAGAAAAGAACATCAAAATTGGCAATTAAGAGATTACTAGTAAGTTTGGAGGAAAAAAAAAATCATTGAATGACCAGTTGCAGAGGGTTTAGAAGCAAGTGAAAGGAGAAAAGAGGAAGTATAAGTCAAAACATGTATAACTCTAAATTAGTTTAGGTAATGAGCTAAAAAGAGATACTGAATGATAGGGATGATTGTATCAACAGAGGGTTTTGAAGAATGGAGGAGACATAGGCATTTTTGGAGGCATCAGGAAAGATAGGGAGAGGTTGAGGATGAAAGAAAAAGTGAAGATGATAGAGGATGCAATATACTGGAGAGGAGAGGAGGTAGTTGGATTAAGGGTTCATATAGAAGAGTTTGTTTTGGCCAAGAAAAGGACCTTTCTTAATCAGAGTGAGGAGTAAAGAAGGATATAAAGGAGCAAGATATCTTGAGTGATCCAATATGGGAAAGGGGGAATGCTTAAATACTGTTCTTAATTTTTTTTCAGTGATAGATGAGATCAGTTTCTTGCTGAGGGAGTTGGTACAGAGAGCACAATGAGAAATTTGAAGAGAGATGAAAAGTTTTGGAATATTTCTTGTGATGAGTGGGATTGTATTGTAATGTATTGTAAAGTATTGTAATGAAATAACAAATCAGTTGAGATTACATAACACAAATTTGTAGTGGAAGCAATCAGTTCCAAGCATTGTGTCTTGTAGATAGTTTCCCTAATGCACTCTATTCCTTGGAAAAGAAAAAAGATATTCCACATGTTTCTATTCAGAGCCATTAAAGATAATAGCTGAGTTAAAAGCTGGAGGTGAAGGGGACTTCAAAACTAGGATCAGGGGAAATGGTAAAAAGACATTACTGGCCCTGTAGTTGTGGAAACAACAGTCTCCTCTTTTTGTCTTTGTCTTTATATCATGAATTCTCTATGTATCTGTCCATCCCCCTGTACATCCTAGCTATATATGCGTATTTCTAATTATAGCATCAATGTCTGAGTGCTCTTGCCACTGATGTTTGAGGAATATGCTTGCAGAGTTTTATGGAGAGTTGTTTGTTGCTACTTTTCATGCTGTGCCATTTCAATAAATGCCCTTGCTTTGAGCTAATTGTTTCTTTTATCTGATTAATAAAGGTAAGTTTTTTTTTTTTTTAAGGGAAAAGGACCCACATGTGCAAAAATGTTTGCAGCATTCCTTTTCATAGTGCTAAAGAACTGGAAATTAAGTGGATGTCCATCAGTTGGGAAATAGTTGAATGAGTTATGGTATATGTATATTATGGAATGTTATTGTTCTATGTAAAGGCTGATTGCGGAAACTTGCATGGACTGACGTTAAGTGAAGAGAATAGAATCAAGAGAACATTGTACACAGCAACAACAAGATTATGTGATGATCAATTCTGATGGATGTGGGAGCTTTTAAAAAATGAGATGATTCAGGCCAATTTCAATAGACTTAAAAAAATTCTAAATTTATTTTTTAATATTTTCCCAGTTACATTTAAAATAATTTTTAATATTTGTTTTTTGTTGTGTCCTGCTTTCTAGAGCCCCCAAGTTGGGGTGACAAAATGTATCATTGCTTTCTAGAGTCCCTATTTTGGGGTGATTAAAATATCCTGCTTTCTAGCGGAAAAGTGATGAGATGGGACTCCTGAGGATGGTGGAAAAATGGAGCCCCATGTTGGGCGCCAAATGTTGTGTCCTGTTTTCTAGAGTCCACACACTGGGGTGATTAAAATATTCTGCTTTCTAGAGTCCCCAAGTTGGGGCAACAAAACATACCATTGCTTTCTAGAGCCCCCACACCAGGGTGATTAAAATTTACCTTCCTAATGGAGAAGTGATGAAGTGGGACTCCTAAGCAGGACTCAATATTTTAATCACCCCAACTTGGGGGCTCTAGAAAGTAGGACACAACAGTTTTTAAAGCTTTTGAGTTTCAAATTCTTCTTCATACTCATTTCCAACCTTTGTTAAGAAAACACACATGAAATTATGCAAAATAATTTCCAAAAGAGCATCAGAAAGAGAGAGAAAGAGAGAGAAAGAGAGAGAGAGAGACAGAAAGAGAGAGAGAGAGAGAGAGAGAAAGAGAGAGAGAGATGTATTCAGACAGAATCAGTTTTCTGAGTATGAATAAGATTTTTCATTATTAGTTCTTCAGACTAGTCATGGATCATTGTACTACTGAGAATAGCAAAGTCATTCACAGCTGATTATCCCAGAAGATTGCTATTATGTTGTTCCTGACCACTCCCTTCCCCAATATGCCCTCTCTATTGTCACCCTCCCCATGTATCATTCCTTTCCTATAAGGTAAAATAGATTTCTGTACCCTTAATGAGTTTCTGCGCTAGTTCCTATTTGAACCAATTCTGATGAGAAAAAAGTTCACTCCCTCCTCTTCTCCCCCTCTTCCCCTCTACTGTAAAATTTTTTTCTTGCTTCTTTTTTATGGCAGATAATTTGCACCATTTCATTTTTCCCTTTCCCTTTTTCCTAGTATATTCCTCACTCATCTCTTAATTTCATTATTCTTTTTCTTAAAGATATTATCCCTTCATATTCAATTCACATTCTCTATGTACACTCTTCTAACTGCCATGATGATGAGAACATTCTAATGAGTTTCAAGTATCCTCCTCTTATGTAGGAATGTAAACAAATAAACCTTATTAAATCCCTTATGATATCACTTTCCTGATGACCTCTTTATACTTCTCCAGAGTCCTGTATTTGAAAATAAAAAAATAAAAATTTCCATTCAGTTCTGGTCTTTTCATCATGAATGCTTGAAAATCCTTTGTTTCACTGAATTACTACCTTTCCCTCTGAAAGATTATACTCAGTTTTGCTGAGTGGGTAATTTTTGGTTGCAATCCTAGCTCCATTGCTCTCTGGAATATTCCAAACCCTCTGATTCTTTAATATAGCAGCTGCCAAATCTTGTGTTTTCCTGACTGTGGCTCCGTCTTGGCTTTGCCCTTCTAATAGACTCATGATGGAGAGAACTATCTTCATCCAGAAAGAGGACTTGGGGACTGAATATGGAACACAACATGGTATTTCCACCTTTTTTGTTGTTTGCTTTTTGTTTCCTTTCTCATTTTTCTCCTTTTTGATCAGATTTTTCTTGTACAGTATGATAATTATGGAAACATGTATGGAAGAATTGCTATGTAACAAATATTGGATTACTTGCCATTTAGAGGAGAGGATAAGGGAAGGAAGAGAGAAAAAATCTGGAACACAAGATTTTACAAAAGTGAATGTTGAAGACTATATTTGCATATATTGTGAAAATAAAAAAGCTATTATTTAAAAGAAAAGAAAAGGAAAAAAAGGTAAGTTTTTTGGTGAGAGCTCATAAGTTATAGTTCCAGGAAATATGGACCAGCAAAGTATCTTAACTTCAGGTAGCTATTCTCAGGGGAGCCAATTCTACGAGTTTGTATGTGCCATCAGGGGCTTTATATGAATTGGGTCTTTGTAACCTCTGGACCAAAAACTGACCCTTCAATTTATAATTTTGATGATTTGCTGATCATTTGGAAATGTTTAGCTAAGATATGCCAAATGAGTTTTGCATGTAAATATATATGAAATTGTGTATATGTGCTGAAGGGCTAAGTGCTACCTAGCCTTCTGTTGATATATCCTTAATTATTATGCTATAAATTAAGATATCATCAGTACTGGACAGAGAAAATGAAACCAGAGATGTTTAAAGCTCAGCAATTTCTTCAGCTTTTTGTCAGATAACCCTTAAATCTGCTATAGCTCCAAGCTGCCTATCTCTTTGATTTCCAGAATGAAAACTATAGCACCACTAGGAAGTGAGGAAAAATGATAGTCTTGAAGATGAGGAAATTTAAGGGTTAGACTAGAAAGATGTCTAGTTTTTGTTGTTGTTGTTTTCTCAATATCAGTTTCAGAGAGCTTTCTCTGCCTTGCACTTACGCTGGCTTCTCTTGTGTTATTCTGGAGGTGAGAGAACATGTTACCTGAAATAAATAAGATTACTTTGTATCCAGAGTCCAGCACTATTCCCTCTGAGACCTGTACATAAAACAGAGGTAAGTTGCTCATTATTTTTTCTCCAACCCATAGTTTACTCTTCCCTGGGACTCTGCAAGTTCCTGCCTGCTAGATTGGCAATAGTAATGAAGGACAAACTTGAAAATGAGATAAGGATAGTACATCATTGAACTGGTGGGAATTTTTACTTTCAGCTTTCCTGGAAGCCACTGAAGTTTTTAATCTTTGAGGTAAGATGCAGAGAGGCATCCTGGTCTGTTAGATAAAAAGATGATCTGCGAACTAGGAGGACCTGAGTTCCAGTCTGCTTCAAATAAGTATCAATTGTGGGATGATGGCCAATGCACTTGACCTCTTTTTGGCTTTCAGATACCTTTCTAAAACTAATTTGCAGAGAAATTGTTGTGTGTTGATAGAAGCTGCTCAGTGAGAGTTCTTTGTAATAATAAAACCATAAAAGAGAGAGAGAGAGAGAGAGAGAGAAGAGAAGAGAAGAGAAGAGAAGAGAAGAGAAGAGAAGAGAAGAGAAAAAGAAGAGAAGAGAAAAAGAAGAGAAGAGAAGAGAGAGAACCAAAAAGGAAGAGGGAGAGGGAGGAAAAGAGGGAGAGGCAGAGGAAGAGGGAATGGAAGGGAGCTTAAAAGGGAGAGACAATTTTTTTTTAATGAAGAAAAGGAGGGCTATGTTAGTGACTCCAGGAGGGAAAAAACTTGTCACATGATTGGACTGTAGCTCTGCCAATTCATTCATTTCAGCCCCTTCAGCAATCAATGGTGATCACCACAGGATAAATGCAGCTGCTGAGATCACTATTGATCATCAAGTTGACTGGGATGATGGCCTTGGCCGTGCTGCAGCTCAGCTTGCCCCAATCATTCCTTTTAAATGATGCCTCTCTAGAGTCAGAGTCAAAGGATGCAGAGACAGCAAAGTATGGTGCAATGCAAGCTGCCTTAAAAATGGGTTTCTTTTTTAAGTATTCAGGATCAGAAAGAAAAGGAACAAAAAGAGACAGTGAGAAGGAGGAGGAGGAACAGTTCAATGCAACACTTAGAAAAAGAGGATTTCCTTTCCTGCTGTTAAGAGAGGGATGTTTTGAAGACTCAGCCCCTACCATACCTAGCTTTACTGAAGCAGTTTTTCCTTGGTGGGGACCTTGTGACTCAGACTTTGGCTGCAAATGCCAGAGCCAGGAGTCACTGTCTATAACCATGACTGCTTCTATTCTCTGAGTTTTTTAAAACACATCTCTTTCACTTTTTTTTTCCATCTGTGATCAGTCAAGGAGAGAAAAGGCAAACACTTTGAATTTTATGCAAGCAACCAGAAGAGAGAAATAATGTTAGAACTCTTTTAAGTGAAGCACTTTTTTTCTTCCTTAAAGGTTTACTTTCTTCTCTTTTATACAAAGACCAAGACATTTATGATGCTAAAACCAATGTAGCATTTCTTCTTTTAGCACTTGCCCTCCTCCCACCTTCCTCCTCACCCTGTAGTTCCAACTCCTCCTTGGACGTATTGTTAGATGTATTAAATCTGTGGCTATATTGAAGGAAGCAATTGGAAAATATTTGATCCTGAGCACTGGAGCATACGGTAGAGAGTGCAGTTCTCTTGAACATTTATTTTGTGTTCCTGACACCAGCCAGGGAGGTGGAGGGACCTGGTGCAAACATTTCATCACCCTTTGCCTTTCAGGGTCCAAAGTGGAGAGCTATTACTGCAAAACCAAGATGATCCTAAAGAGCTCAGAGAAATGCCATTGAGCTACACAGGGGCAATCGATGGGGATATTAGGTTTTTCAGCTTTCCAATATTTGGCTCCTTTACAGCCCTACTCTATAAAGATTTATGTAGCTTTGGGGCATGGTAGGAAATGCGGCCCATCTGATTTTGAAGCTGTCAGTCAGAAAATGAGATCGAATGACTCCTTTTAAGTGCTGCTTATGCTCTGTGCTAGTGTATATTCAGTTAGGATGCCATACATCAAGATGTCAGAGTCATCTCTCAAGGTTGGGATGAGAAGATGGAACATGGACTGGCTAAGGCAAAGCAGTTTCTCCCTCTTTCTTCTCCCTCTAAAGCTGATGTAGTCCCAGACTACCTCTTTCTCTCTGGCTTGCGATATAGCAACTGTTTTTTACTTTGACTTTGTATCTCCAGTAGCTAGCCTTACTCATATTGTTTCAAAAAGTTTCAACTGGACTTTGGATGATAAGACAAAGTCATCAACTTAGTCCCAGATTCTGATGTTCTAGGATGATATTCTCTAAAGACAGTTCCAATTTTCTATTTGCAGATTAATTTTGAAAGGCAAATATGGTATGACAGCAATCAAAACATACTATTCTCTTCCTGGTTCTTCTCTTTGTTCTTTGTATACTTATAGAGTTGTTACTTGAGATCTCTCTATTCCTCAGTTGATTCATCTGCAAAAGGGGAATAAAGTACTTGCTACTCTTATTCTTTTTACTAGGGTTAGAGGATTAATGAAACTTCTCCAGGGCTCAGAGGCATATTAAAGTCTGAAGGTGATCACGGTAAAATTTGGTTCTCTTTGGCAGAAAATATAACAAAGGTATCAATTTATCAAAAATTTTACAATTCCCCAGAGATATAATTAAGGGTGATTTTGGGGGAAGGT
The DNA here is from genome assembly GCF_016432865.1 of Antechinus flavipes. Lineage (NCBI taxonomy): Eukaryota > Metazoa > Chordata > Mammalia > Dasyuromorphia > Dasyuridae > Antechinus > Antechinus flavipes. The sequence goes on from NC_067398.1 coordinate 321,472,117, forward strand.
ATATGTGACAGCAGTGGGTTGGACCCAGGGTGCATTATGAAGCTTTGTGTCAAATAAGTTCAGATGGTTAAAGCATGATGCAACCCAAAATCAAGGTGATTGCTAAGACCATTTAACTTTATTAGAATCCATGGCTGTTCATTGCACTATTAACCTCAGCTTGACTTCTTATAATGTAGATCACAAAGGGTACTGGGCAAGGAAAAGTTGATGACTAAGGGGGGAAAAACAAGTTAAAAAAGCACATACTAGTAGCATCATCTTCATATATAGAGGAAAATACACAACATACTAACTGAATAGCCTAATCATCCAATTTATTAGAAAGTAGGAAAAAGGAGAAATAAAAGGAGTAACTGGTACTTAGGATACTGAAAAATTAGTGTCTTAAAAAAACCCACTGAATTTCCTGATTGGTGCTATAAAAACAAAAGAATTAATTTATTATTTAGCCAGCATAAACCTTAGCCCTATGCATTTTAATAATACCATTGATCTATAGACCCATCATATCAACATTGGAAGGGATATTATGTTATCTAGTTCATCCACTTTATTTTATAAATAAGGAAAATAGGTCAAGAAAAAAATAAATGAATTACTGGGGTTAAACAGGCAGTAAATAATAGATCTGCTATCCCAAGTTTTCTGGAGTTAGATTGAGAAAAGTTTATTGATTGTTGTATAATTATATTAGAATCACAAAGTGTTTCAATATTGCAGAACTATCACCTACATGTGCCCCATTGTGGCTTACATATTAATTCTGGAAAAACGCAATAAAATATTAATTTTTGATCTCACATGACTCGAAAAAGCCTGAATATGGCTTACTTTCTCTCTTAGTAATAATTTCCCTCTGTTCTAGACCTGTTTCAATAGATAAATTTTAATAATAGCATTTTGCACAGTATTAATTATTTAAAAAAAACATTTTCTATGTGAACACTGTCAATGCTCAATAATTAATCATAATGGTAATTATGGTAACAAATTTAATGCTTACGGAAATGAAGAACTGTTAGTATGACTTTAAAGTTGACAGAGCATAAACACAGAAGTTGATGTGTGAAATTTTCCCACAAGTTTCTTAGTTCATACACCTTAGGTCTGTCTATACCTGATTAGAGCCACTTTGTGAAATGGGTAAAGGTCATGTGGTCTTCCTTGCATGTCCTGGGGGTGGAAGACATTAATTAGAGAAGATGAAATATAAAAATATCATTTGGGGTCAAGATGGTGTCTTAGGGATTTCTTCCAGGGGGACAGTTAGGACAACTTTAAAATGCTCAGGGAATATTGAGTAACATATGAGTTAACTGGGATAAGTTCAGATGTCAAGAAGGAAGATAATCACTCCCCATAGTAGGAAAAAGCTGAGAATGTTTAGAAAAGTGGTTCAATATTTTCCCTTCCCAAAGAGTCAGGGCTTTTATATGGGATGAAGTTGACACTTACGTTAGAAGCATTTGTCATTTGCCTAGGTCTCACATCTACTTTACTGCTGTGCAGATTGAGTAATCTGATCCAAAGAAGAATTTTTCTTTTCTACCTCCCTTTCTAAAGTCTTCTACAATGATCAGTGGCAGACTATAAGTCCCACCACAATGCAAGAAGTACTCAGGAGTTTGCCTTTCCACTGATTTCCAAATTCAAGATCATTGTTTTGAAAGCTCATTGTTATCACTCATTATGGCAGTATCCTTGGTTTCCAGCTCATATTTTCCAGCTGCCCTAATTTTGGTCATTGCTTAGAAATTTACCATTGACTCTAGAATTAAGCTAGAATCTGCCTGCCCATAAGCATTGCCAAATTGGCAGACTGTAGAAAGAGGAGGTAGAATAATAAGCCTTTTCCACAGATCAGATTGCCCAATTTGCACAGCACTAAAGTAGATCTGAGGTTTAGGTTCATGACAAATGCTTCTAACAAAAGTGTTACAGCAAGCCCTTATATGTCATCACTCCCTTCCTATCACCATGACTATTCTCTGAAGAGCTCTTCGAAGTCTTGGCTGCAGAAATCTGTATGACATTCCTAGGCAACCTCCATAGAGCCATATTCCAAAGCTACATTTTACCATTTCTTAAGATTTTAGTTTTGTGATTTTTAAAGCACATTCATTAAGATTTCTTTGTTTTAGGATGTGATAAAAGGAGAAAATGCTAGGGTGATATCTTTCCAGGGATCCTTGATGAAAAACTGATACAGAGAAAAAAATTCCCCTTTCTTGGGCTGGCTATTGTGAATGTCCTTATGGTTTCCAATTTAAGCTCTATTATCTATGAGAACTTTTTCAAATATGAGGTCCTGAGAGAAACTTCTACTTCTGATTAACTTTCCAGGGAAATCGTGGGACATAGAGGTAGTAAACGTCAAGTGAGTATGATAGTAACATGGTACCATAAAAAAGGGTATATAGAAATATAGAAGTCATAGGACCTTGGCTTGGATCTTGGTTCTACTATTAAATTACTATATCATCATAATCAATCAAGTCACTTTTCTAGGTTTATTACTTCATCTTTGAATGAAAAGATTGGAATAATCTCATAATCTCCTTTTAGCTCAAAATACAGATTTCAAAGTTCTCAATTACTAAAATATGATATCTGCTCATTAAAACTTAAATAATGTATTAGGCTTTTAGTTTTGGCAGATTAGGCTTCTGCCCTGTCCCCTCCCTTTCTCCTCCATCTCTGGCTCCAACCTCAAAGGCTGTGACATGAGGCATATTAATGGTCAACCCTATATTCATTCATTAGTTTGTGACTTTCATAGCCTCTTTTGGTGTTTTCTTGGCAAAATTTTTCATTTCCTTCTCCAGTGAGAAGGATTTTTACAGATGAGGAAACTGAGGCAAACGGGATTAAGTGACTTTTCCACATTATATAGATATTAAGCGTCTGGGACCAGATTTAATTTCAATTCTTCCTGATTCCAGGTCCAACATTCTATCCACTTGCCCCTAGCTGCTAATAGTCAACCCCAGAATTTTGCTAATCAAACAGGGGCAGCTGGCCATCAAGAAGACCTGAGATTAAAATCTGGCCTTGCTGTGTGATGGTGGACCTTTTTTTGCCTCAGTTTCCCCACCTCGAGATAATAGCACTACCTCCCAGGATTGTTGTGAGGATTAAATGATATAATAATTGCTAAGCTTTTTGCACAATGCCTGGCCATATGTTGCATAAATGTAAACTACAAAAATGGCAATGATAGGACACTTGATGTGTGGTGGGCTGAAGGTTCTGTCTTGCTACAATATTCGTTCCTACAATATTATTTGGCTCTCAATCTCCATCTACCATGGGGAGGCTGCCCCAGAAGAGTCAGAGAAATGCCCATATCTACTTTGGGAAGTTCTATCAAATGGCTGTAGAGATTCCTGGGGACTGCGCTTGGAATTCTGCTGTGTGGTGGGTTGTATAATTATAACAGCTTTCTTGCCTAAGGCCTTTGATGAACAATTACAGAAACAAATAGCTGATGGAGCAGCTGAAAGAAACACACACACACACACACACACACACGCACACACACACATTCCCAAATACACAGAACAAACAAAACAAAAAATACTGCTCAGTGGTGACCCCCAATCATTCAAATGGAAAACAGATGTAATTTTTTTCCATCAAAGGCCTGAGAAAGGCAGTTTCATTGAGAACAGTCTCCATATTAGGCTTCAACATAATTACTGAAATAGAGATCAAGTCATTATTTCATATTCCTTCAGAAACAAACAAATAAAAAAATCCAATAAAAATCTCTCCCTGATGTTCCACAGCAGAAACTCTTTGGTCTGCCAAGCAAAGCTTATAGCTCAACAGCTGATGGACAAGCAGAGAATGTTCCTGTTAATGAAGGTGGAATGTAGAATGTGATTGTAAACTGCCTTCAGTTATGGCTTATGAGATAACTGTTTGATAAGCTTTATACATGAAATGTTTCCTGCACACTTATGTGAGCTTAATGGCATCTTTCCCCTTAATCTCATCTTCTTCTCACTTCGTTTTTGCAGGTCTTTACACTCTAGATCTTCCATTCTTGAAACTGTATCCATAATGGAGAGCTTGAGAGCCAATTCCTAAATTGCTTCTATCCCAGAACATATTACTCCAATTTGGTCACTGTACACATTATCTTTCTCTTTTAAAGGGGAGCATTTCCAAATGAACCAAGCAAGTGTTCACAAGGTGGTCAGAAAAAGCAATACAAGGATATCTTAATGTGTCTCTTAAAAACTTTAGAAGTGATTTATGGCACTGACATAGGACCTTCCAGCATGGTGTGCCCTCATCAGAGAAGGGGCTGTGCTCTAGGAACAAAGCAGAATTGAATTAACTCAGAAGAAATACAAGATATGCAAAGTTAGAGAAGCCATTCCAAATGTTTATAGAGACTATTTGTGTCCAACCTGTGCTAAAGCATTCCAAGATCATATAGGTCTGATCAGCCACAGTCAGACATACTGTCACTCAACTCTAATAGAGTGATGGCCTTTTGGTCTTCTTTGAGAATGAAGGACAACAATTTAATGCATCTTTGTTCTTTTTTAGGGAAGCATTTCCAAATGAAAGGCTAGTTTAGGATCCAGAACTTATTAGCCTGAATGGCCCTCCCCCTTATGATTATGCAGGATAAATCTTATTTTACTTAAAGAGAATATGTCTTGTGAAATTAAAGGGGAATGTTTTCTAACTCTCCCCTTCCCAACCTCACCCCATTCTTATTCTCTTCTCAGAACACTGAAATCTCTTTTCCTCTCTCTTTATATTAATTTTCACTTGCTGATTTCCTCAGCTTTCATGGATTTAATTACCTTCTCTATTCTCATAATTCTCAAGTATACCTATCCTGCCCCACACTCTGCTGACTCTTAATCTTCACCTCCAATTGTCTTTTAGATATCTCAAACTGATGTCCAGTAAATCTAATGTTCAATAAATTTAAAATGAAACTCATTAATTTTCCCTAAATCCTCTCCCTTTCCCCTAAATCTCCTTCCCTTACAATTACTATAGAGAACAATGCTATCCTTCCAATCACTTGGGTTTACAACCTAGGAGTCATCCTATATTCCTCATTGTCTCTATCTCCATATCCAATCTATTGCCAAACTCTATCAATATAACCTTTGTAACATCACTCAAATATGCCTCCTTCCCTTCTCAGATACTGCCACCAATCTAGCGCAGGACCTCATCACCTTGTGTCTCTATTATTACAATAACTTGCTGATAGGTCTGACTGCCTCAAATCTCTCCCCACTCAAATTCATTCTCCATTGAGTTACTAAAGTACTTTTCTCCAAACTGCAGTTCTAATTATATCACACATCACCCTATCCCATACACTCAATAAATTCCATGGTTTCCTGTTATCCCCAGTATGCTTTGCTTGACATTCAAAGCCCTTTACAATCTAGTACTTCCTACGTTTTCTTTTCTTATACCTTATTCCCTGACACATACTCTTCCATTTAGTGACACTGACCTCTTGATAATTCCACAAATATGACCCTCCATCTCTCTCCAGGCATTTTCCCTGACTGTTCCCATGACTAGAATACTCTCCTTTCATTCTGATTTCTGACCTCCCTGGTTCCTTTAAGTCCCAACTAAAATCTTACCTTCTATAGGAAGTTCTCCCAACTTCTCTTAATTACACTTCTTTTCCTCTGCTAATTATTTCCTACATATATTATATGGAGCTTGTTTCCTATATACCTGTTAGTATGTTGTCTCCTCAATTAGAAGGTAAGCTTTTAGATAGCAGGATTGTCTTTTGCCTCTTGTTGTGTCACCAGTGCTTAGCATAATGCCTGAGAAATAATAGGTGCTTAATAAATGTTGATTGATTTTTGTTATTGTTATATTTTCAGTCTATGGCATTCCATGTTTTGTAGCCACACTAGGACGCTGATGTTAATAAAAAAAAATAACTACACCCCTCCAATTAGGCAATAACTTTGGAATATTAAAATCATCATCCACTATTCCAAATGCTAATTATTCTGCCTTCTTCCTCCTAACTGATTCTGCTTCTTATGCCTTTCTCTCTAAGGTTACTTTTTTGTCTGTCATATATGTATTTCATATTTACACTTATAGGAGCTTGGTACATACTTTCATATGTACACATTGATTTTACCGTTAGAATATGATTCTTTTTTTCTCTTTTTTTAAATTATTATTTTATTTTATTTAATAATAACTTTATATTGACAGAATCCATGCCAGGGTAATTTTTTTTTTTTACAACATTATCCCTTACACTCACTTCTGTTCCGATTTTTCCCCTCCCTTCCTCTACCCCCTCCCCTAGATGGCAAGCAGCCCTATATATGTTAGATATGTTGCAGTATATCCTAGATACAATATATGTTTGCAGAACTGAACAGTTCTCTTGTTGCACAGGGAGAATTAGATTCAGAAGGTAAATAACCCGGGAAGAAAAACAAAGATGCAGATAGTTCGCATTCGTTTCCCAGTGTTCTTTCTTTGGGTGTAGCTGCTTCTGTCCATCATTTATCAATTGAAACTTAGGTCTCTTTGTCAAAGAAATCCACTTCCATCAGAATACATCCTCATACAATATTGTTGTCGAAGTGTACACTGATCTCCTGGTTCTGCTCATTTCACTTAGCATCAGTTAATGTAAGTCTCTCCAAGCCTCTCTGTATTCATCCTGCTGGTCATTTCTTACAGAACAGTAATAGAATATAAGATTCTTGATGATGGGTGCTATTTTGCTTTTGTCTTTATATCCTCAGTAAGTAGAGTAGTACCTGGCATAAGATAGGCAACAAATAAATGCTTTTGATGGTATATTTAGAAAATACCAGAGAACCAACTAAACAACTACTAGAAAAAATTCACAGCTTTAGCAAGGTTTCAGAATACAAAATAAATCCACATAAAGCATTAGCATTTCTTTTTTTTTAATTTTAATTTTTTTATTTTATAATAAATTTTTATTGACAGAACCCATGCCAGGGTAAATTTTTTACAACATTATCCCTTGCACTCACTTCTGTTCCGACTTTTTCCCTCCCTCCACCCTCTCCCCCAGATGGCGAGTAGTCCTATACATGTTAAATAGGTTATAGTATATCCTAGATACAATATATGTGTGCAGAGCCAAACAGTTCTCTTGTTGCACAGGGAGAATTGGATTCAGAAGGTAAAAATAACCCGGGAAGAAAAACAAAAATGCAAATAGTTCATATTCGTTTCCCAGTGTTCTTTCTTTGGATGTAGCTGCTTCTGTCCATCATTGACCAATTGAAACTGAGTTAGGTCTCTTTGTCAAAGAAATCCACTTCCATAAGAATACATCTTCATACAGTATCGTTGTTGAGATATATAATGATCTCCTGGTTCTGCTCATTTCACTTAGCATCAGTTCATGTAAGTCTCTCCAACCCTCTCTGTATTCATCCTGCTGGTCATTTCTTACAGAACAATAATATTCCATAACATTCATATACCACAATTTACCCAACCATTCTCCAACTGATGGGCATCCATTCAATTTCCAGTTTCTAGCCACTACAAACAGGGCTGCCACAAACATTTTGGCACATACAGGTCCATTTCCAAGCATTAGCATTTCTATATGTTATCAACAAAGTCCAGCAGCAAGAAATACGAAGAGAAATCCATTTAAAATAATTAGATAATATAAAATATTTGGACTTCTATTTGACAAGACGAAGTCAGGAACCATATGGACACAATTACAAAACACCTTCCACACAAATAAAGTTTCTACAAATAAGATCTAATCTACAAATAAGGTCAGATCTAGTCAATTGGGAGCATATCCAGTGCTCATGGGTAGACTGAGCTAATATAATAAAAATAACAATTTTACCTAAATTAATCTACTTATTCAGTGCCATACCAACCAAACTCCCAAGAAATCATTTTTACAGATCTAAAAAAATAACAAAATTCATGTGGAAGAACAAAAGGAGAAGAATTTCAAGGGAATTGATAAAAATGCAAATGAAGGTGGCCTAGCATACCAGACCTAAAATTATATTATAAAGCAGCAGTCATCAAAATCTTTTGGTACTGGCTAAGAAATAGTTGTTGATCAATGAAATAAATTAGGTTCACAAGACACAATATTTAATGACTATAGTAATCTAGTATTTGATAAACCCAAAGACCCCAGCTTCTGGGATAAGAACGCACTATTTGACAAAAATTTCTGGGAAAACTGAAAAATAGTGTGGTAGAAACTAGGCATTGACCTACACCTAACACCCTATATCAAGATAAGGTCAAAATAGGTTCATAATTTAGATATAAAGAGTGATATTATAAGCAAATTAGAAGAACAAAAGGATAGTTTACCTCTCAGATCTGTGGAGATGGAAGGAATTTGTGGCCAATGAAGAACTAGAAATCATTATGGAATACAAGAAGGACAATTTTGATTCTACTAAGTTAAAAAGTTTTTATACAAACAAAACCAATGCAGATAAGATTAGAAGGGAAGTAGTAAATGGGGGAAAATTTTTATATCTAAGGCCTCATTTCTAAAATATATAGAAAATTGACTCAAATTTATAAGAATACAAGCCATTCTCCAATTAATAAATGGTCAAAGGCTATGAATAGACAATTTTCAGATGAAGAAATTGTCATATGAAAAAATGCTCTAAATTACTATTGATAATGCAGAGAAATGCAAAGTAAGACAATCCTGAGGTATCACTACATATCTCTCAGATTGGCTAAGACAGGAGAAGATAATGGTGAATGTTGAAGGGGATGTGGGAAAACTTGTACACTAATATATTATTGAGAGAGTTGTGAACTGATCCAACCATTCTGGAGAGCAATTTGGAACTATGCCCAAAGGGTTACAAAACTGTGCAGACTCTGATCCAGCAATACTTCTACTGGGTCTGTATTCCAAAGAGAGCTTAAAGAAGGGAAAGGGACCTGTATGTGCAAGAATGTTTGTAGCAGCCCTCTTTGTAATGGCCAGAAACTGGAAACTGAGTGGATGCCCATCAGCTGGGGAATGGCTGAATAAATTATGATTATGAATGTTATGGAATCTTATTGTTCTGTAAGAAATGATCAGCAGGATGATTTCAGAGAGACCTGAAGAGACTTACATGAACTGATGGTAAGTGAAGTGAATAGAAGCAGGAGAACATTGTACACAGCAACAACAAGATTATGAGATGATCAATTCTGGTGGATGCAGCTCTTTTCATCAGTGTGGTGACTCAGTCCAATAGTCTTGTGATGAAGAGAGCCATATTCAGCCAGAGAGAAGACTGTGGGGACTGAGTATGGATCACAATATAGCATTTTCACTTTTTTTGTTGTTGTTTGCTTGCATTTTGTTTTCTTTCTCATTTTTTTTCTTTTTGTTCTGATTTTTCTTGTGCAGTAAGATAATTGTGGAAATATTTATAGAAGAATTGCACATGTTTAATATATATTGTATTAACTGCCATCTAGAGAAGGAGGGAAATGAAGGAGGAAAAAAATTGAAATACAAAGTTTTGCAAAAGTGAATATTGAAAATTATCTATGCATGTGTTTTGAAAATAAAAAGCTTTATGTATTCAAAAAAAAGAGAAATGCTTTCTTGTTTGCTTGCTTCAATTCTAGGTCCAAATCACTATCTACCTTCAGTACTCATTCCACATATAGGTACTATTGAACTGGATTAATACAGCTGTATATCAGTAGTCTCGAATAGTAGCATCTTTCATTCCCTCACCCAAGTAAAGCCAAATGCATTTCTTTTGGCGTCTCCACAAAGCCATACTCTCATTCCTCATTGTGGCATAGAAATGATACTGAGTTTTTGAATATTATAATAATGGCACATAATCTTTGACTAGTTTTATGATGTTGGAAAAGCTTTGAGTATGGTCCCAGCTGGTAACAGACTGTGGCTACTTTTGGGGGACTGATTTAGCTAAGTGTGGAGAAAGTAATCAATATATCAATAAAAGAGTGGGGTTTTGGTGAGAAATTCTTTGGTCAAAATAGTTCATGAAACAAAGAAAAATACAAAATGGTCCTTACTCTTGCGTAGCCCTACCCTACTCCCCCACATCATATACTACACCTTTTTGCTTATGCAAAAATGGGGGCAGAATAAAAAAGATGTACAAGAGTACTGCATGGAGGAGACCCAAGATTCCCAAACCATCAAGAAATCTAATACCTATCCATCATAAATGCTTTCTTCAAGAAAAAAAAAACAGAGATCAAATAATATCTGAAAAAATGAATTTTATTTTATTTTAACAGACAGAAAATAACTCATTACTAATTTGAGAGTCATTCTTGAGTTAGCTGTCCTTGTACAGCCAGATCTCCAACTCATTAAAGATCAAAATTAATACAAAACTAAAATAAAAATGAGAAAAAGATGTGACATGCAATTAAAATATTTCCAGTCTGATCTATTTAAACAAGTTATTGATGCCAAAGAAATGAGAAGTGAATAGAGAAAAAAACACTGAAAAATTATAATAATTTAATAAATGTTTAACCAGAGTAAATCAATTGTCCAAACTAGATTACCTGTACCTCTAAATACTTCCAAACTCAACAAGCAATTGATGTATTTGATAGAGAGCTATGTAAGCTAAAAGGAACATAGATTTAGAATATAAACTTATCTATGAAAGTTTATCCATATTATTATTATGAATAGTGAAAGGTTATGAACTATATCATTTCATAAAATAGAAAGAATCTGTGAAGGGAAAAAAAGAGCAGAATAGTTTACAGACAATTTGATGAGAGACCTAACTAAGCAAAATCATTCTTAGGGTATTTAAAAATGTATCTGGAAGGAGAATAAATGGGGGGAAAATGGAAAAGATTTGCAAATACTATTAGGACAAACTCTTTATCCTAAAGGACAATGGAGCCATTATAGTTGAACTCTATCACAGTTCTTAATATTCTGAGAGAGAAATAGAAATAACATTTCAGAAAGCAAAAATGAAGACAATAACTATATCAGAACAAGTAGATGAAATTTTCATTGGGGGTGGTGATGACAAATTTTTAAAGGCATTAAGAAAGCTGTTATCTAGGAATCTAAAGGAATGGAACATAGTAAATGTATGGGGGAAAAAAAAAAACAAGCACAAATCTTGATACCAGGAAATATCAGTCAACATGACATCAGTAACTATTGACCCATATGTCTACTTTCAATTAATCAGTCTTTTTCATTGATTAAAAATAAAAGTTATGGAAATTATCTATTCACACTTTGAGGGCATTTTAAAGGAAGTTATTGAAGGGGAAAATAAAGATTTTGGCAAGTGATACTCTACAGTAGCCCACATCTAGGAGATTTAGAGATCCCACTGTGCTTAATGTTGATCATAAAAAAACCTTTTGATTTGGTAGAGTGAAACATACCTATAACAATATTTCTTCAACAAGGTGTCTCCCGTGTATTTGTCAAAATTATATGATTCCTTGAACGATGACCAAGTTTGTGACCCTCATCTTGCTGAGTTCAAATCTGGCCTCAAATACTAGCTGTGTAAATCTGGGCAAGTCACTGAACCCTGTTTGCCTCAGTTTTCTCATCTATAAAATGAGATGGAGAAAAAAATGGCAAACCACTCCAATATCTGCCAAGAAAACCCCAGATGGTATCATGAAGCGTTATGGGCCAAAAAAAAAATTCCAAACCCACCTAAAAACAATAATAACAACAAAAGAACATAATTGGATATGATTTTATTCATAAGTATGTTTCTGACAAATCCTGAAAATGAATTCATATTTTCATATGAATTCATATCCAGTAGTGAAGAGATGGAAAAGACTGGACTGACTAGAAAATTAGGTGGCCATTTTAATGATTCTAACATTTTCCTGAAAGAGAAGCTCATCTTTTCATAATTCTGGTGATATTAAATATTCTAAGTTATTAACTATAATCTCTGAAGAACTGAATTTGTGGTTCACCAAAAGGCATTGGAAAAGTGACAGTTTGCTATGAACCCACTATACTATGTTAAAAACAAGAAATTATGAAGCAGTGTAAATGATGTCAGAAAACTATATGATTAAAGAAAGATTCACTAGACACATAATGAGGAGAGATAACCAATGGACACTTTACATATTCTATTTTTTTTCATTCATGCTATGTGAATAACTCAAGAAAGATCTGCAACATAATAAACTTAGGGGAGGAGGACAGTGAGATAACAAGGAATAAAGCACTTGCCCTGAAGTCAGGAGGACCTGAGTTCAGGTACAGCCTCAGACGCCTCAACAAAAATAAATAAATGAATGAAATAAACTTGTGGGAATATATGAATAAGAGTCACATAGGATGTGTAGGCATAGATGGGTTACAATTTCTATCATTAAATGGAATAAATGCCCACATCTAGGAGATCAAGGACCCATTAACACATCATTTTAGTTTTTCCCCATGGATTGTTAAGACAATCTGTTTTGTGTAATCATAGATATTATAGAGGAGGTACTGTGATTTTATAGGACTTGATGAAATCAGCACAATGTCATTGAAAATAGGATCATTTGTAATACTTTATCATCTATAAGGAATTCTTCTTCCATTTGGATTGTAAGATATTCTCCATGACATTGGTGAGAACAGGTGTGACTATATTTCATAATCTGATACCTTTCTTGAAATTAATAGAGATTCGCTGAATGGGATTATCTCTGCACTTGCATTTTTAAAGGGATAACAAGAATCTACTGATTTTTCATATTTTTATTGAGAATATTTTGTATGTACATAGAAGTCATGTTCAACTAAAATAGTAATGGGTCCATATGGGCAACATACAGACTTAGAAAGTCACAGATTTATCACTATCTATATTGTATTATACTTTTAATTATTTCATTAAACATTCCTCAGTTACATTTTAATCAGGTTCCTGCCATACTCAGGGCCTTTGTGGGCTACTTGTCATCCTGATCCATAAGCCTAGAGTTTGACATCTTTGGTATAGATCATTCTCACAAGGATTATATAAAGATGAGAAAATGGACACATGACTTGGTAGTTATTGATGCACTTTGACCACCTTTTATTGAATGGCAATAACAGCATGCACAAATTCCTTTCTTTTGGGAAATTCTCTTCAGACATTGTCAAAACGTCTTCCAAAATTTTCAATATTGTTTCATTCCAAGCTTAAAGTTTCTCTTTTAGACTTGATATGAATTAACAGCTCTTTCAAATTTCACCTTCAGGGTTATTTCTTCTTTATTTCATGGTGATTATTGAGGTGTTAGTATTCAAATGTGGTATTTCTATTGTCATTTGTATTAAAAGTGTATTGTTATAGAAATCCTGACACACCTGTTCTATTTTCTTTCTATTTGTTGACTTCTTGATAATTTAATTTATCAATGCTCTTGGGATGATATGGCTTATTGGAAGCTTTTTCTTTTTTTTTTTGTAAGGCAATGCTACTTGCAATCTTTTACTATTCTCCTCTATGAAATTTCAGAAATGAGTTTGTATTCCAAATTGGTGTTGTCTATGACCATATATCTCCACTTTATCATAGAGTATCATACTTTATTAAACATCATGTGTTTGTTGATTAGGGTAGTATTCCACTGGCATGGCAACTATTCAATGTTGTTTAAACTTTTATTGGAAATGGTTATATCTAAGATTAATATTCTTATATTCTTCCACTTTTTCTTATGATTTTGAAATTCATAGATTATTTGAAGGTCAAGTTGAAGTTGTTACAATTTTAAGTAGTATCACTAATATTCAATGAACACTGAGTTGACATGCTGTTGGAAAAACTGAACCATATCAAAATTAATATTCTTGTGAGAAGTGAAATCAGACAAATCATTTAGTTCAGTTTTAGTTTGTTTTTTATAATATATCCAAAGGCAAACTTTTCATGAGAGACTTTGTTATGATGTTATATTGCAGTGCCCATTATGAGAAGAAATTAAAAAATAAACAAGAAGATAATTTTAGTTTATATGCTTACTTCTATTACTGATGATGGGAAAACAATTTTTTAAAGAATAGTTTCTGAGAGGAAGCAATCTCATGTCTTATATTAGGTTGGGTGAAGTTTTTCAGGTGTATCTGTTGCTGAGACATAGATAGATTCAGAGATGAAAGTTTATCTAACCCAAATCTAGGCCAAAGAGATTAACAGATTTCTTCAAAGTCAATGAATTGTATAATTTTCAACCCTGCTCTCCCTAGTTCTATTCTTATCTTCTCTTCTTCTAGAATATCAATAACTTCAGTTTTCTGGAGGAAAATATAAGATAATGAAAATGATATTTATATGAAAACCTCCAAGAAAATTTCAATATTACATTATCAGTATTATAAAGATATCAATATTGCCAATAGTATTACAAAGTAGGTTCTCTGAGAATTACAAGATTTGAAGTCATCTCTGAGTATTTTGTATTTGTTCCTAGGGGCAAAAATAAGTCATTGAAGTTTGTTGAGGGGAATGGGAGGTGTCCAGGTATTGATGTGATTGAACCTGCATTTTAGGAAAATCATTTTAGGGCTGAATGGGGAACAGATTGGAGTGGAGAGAAATTTGAGACTAGTAGATCTATCATTGGAATAATCCATATTTGAGGTGATGAGTTTGCACTCAAGTAATGGCAGCATAGAAGGGGATATGTCCAAGTTATGTTATAAAGGTGAAATCAACAGGTTTTGGAAATAAATTGTATATAGGAGGACTCCTATATACTCCAGGATGATTCATAGGTTGTGAATCCTCAGGAACTGAGAGGATGGCATTGCCCTCTGAAATAATAGGGCAGATAGGATATGGAGAGTTTAGGGGGGGAAATAATAATTTCTGTTTTAGACATATTGAGTTTGAGGTGTCTACTAGACATTTAGTTTGAGATGACTGAAAGACAATTGGAGATGTGAGAGTAGAGATCAGCAGATAGATTGGGGCAGGATAGATAGATGCTGAAAATTATGAGCATAGACAGAGATGGTAATTAAAACCATGTAAAGTAGAATTGAAGAGAGTCCAGGACTGAACCCTGAGTGACACTCACAGAAGATGTGATTTGAAGGATAATGAAGTAAAGGAGACAGAGAAGCAGTAGTCAGATAGATAGAAAAAAAAAAAAAACTGGAAGAGAAAAGTATTTCAAAGATCTAGAGAAGATTTTATGAAGGAGAAGAGAGAATGACCAAAAGCTTCAAGGATTGCAGAGAAGTCAAGGAGAAATAAGGATTAAGAAAAAGCTATTTGGAATGAGTAACTAAGAGATTATTAGTAACTTTGGAGAGAGTAGTTTTAATGAAATGATAAAGTTGGAAGTCCGATTATAAGGAATTAAGACTAAGGGAAGAGGACAGGAAGTACAGGTGGGTATGCACTGTAGATAATGTTTTTTTTTTAAATAATAGCTTTATCTTTAAAATATATGCAAAGATAGTTTTCACCATTTACTCTTTTTTTTTTTTTTTTTTTTTTTAGGTTTCCTATGAGTCACCATTTACTCTTGTAAAACCTTGTGTTGCAAAATTTTCTCCTTCCCTCTCCTCTCCCCTAAATAGCAAGTAATCCAATATATATTAAATAGTGCAATTTTTCCATACATATTTCCACATTTATCATGCTGCACAAGAAAAAAAACAGATAAGATAGGGAAGAAATGAGAAAGAAAATAAAAAACAAGCAAACAAAAACAACAACAAAAATGAAAATATTTTGTTGTGATCCACATGTTTTTAAGGAATTTAGCTTGAGAGGATGGAAGTAATATAGAATGATAGGAGGGATGTAAAAGCCATATGAGGGTATTATTAGGAAAAGGGGGACATGGGCATGTTTGTGGGCAGTAGGAAATCAGCCAATAAAGAGTAAAAGATTGAAAATAAGTGAGAGAGGGTGAAAGAGGGGGTAAGTGATTGAAAGAGATGGGATAGGGTGGTACTACTTGAACAAGCTGAAGGATTAGTCTTGGTAAGGAATAAGACCATTTCATCATATGAGACAGAGACAAAGGAGATGGTGGCAGAAAGCATCAGAATTATAGGAGATGAGGAAGATTGGAAAGTTTATAGCAAATAGCTTTAATTTTTAATATATAATATAAGGCAAATTTCCCAGCTGAAATGATAAGAAAAGTAGGTTTAAGGAGAGATTTGGAAAAGAATCTATGGAGAGTGGAATCATTCATTGATAAGAGAAGTATATTAAAATCCCCTAGGAACAGTGAACACCTGAATGATATTATATAACAAATTTGTTGTGGATTTAGTCAAACTGATTTTATGATTTTCTCCAATTGTTATTATGCTGTCTATTAAATTGAAAGGAAATCAACCTCTCTTTACTTTTCACCCATCATTCCTAGTTCTGTCCTATGGGATCAAGTAGAGCAGAACTTATCTTTCTGCTTGCCATCCTTCTGTAGATTTGAAAACAGCTGTTAGATGCTGATTAGGCATTCTCTTCCCCAGGTTAAATATTCCAAATATCTTTAGTTATCTTTATAAATCTTAATCTTGTGATCCCTTATCATCCTGGTCACCCTCAGGACACTTTTCACTTATCAAACTCTTTCATAACTATGATTTCTAGAATAGAAGTCATTGTTTTATATATGTGTTGGAACAAGGTAAAGGAAAGGAGGACTTTTTTGGGCACTGTTTTTTATCATTTAGCCTAAGACTGAATTACTCTTTTGCCTGCCATACCATACTGGTGATTCATACTGAGCAAGTAGTCAACTAAGACCCCTACAACTTTTTCAGATGATCTAAAGTTTAGCTATATTTCCTGCTATCTTTTATTTGTGAAATTGATTTTAAAAATCTAAATGTAAGGTTTTTACATTTATGCCCATTAAATTTCCATTTTGATTATTCTCAACATTAGTGTGTTGATTTATTTTTAAGCCCTGATGATCATTGAATATTCTAGAAGTCCTATCACACTTTTATCATTTTCAATTCTTAAAGTTTGTGACTTTACTAGCCCTTTATTAAAATGTAAACTTTTTGAGAACAGGGACTATATTCTTTTTGCTTTTGTACTCCTAATACCAAGCCATGAAGTACCTAGTAATGATTGTTTTATAGATACCACTTGGATTAGGTTTGATTCATTTAACATGTTGATAAAAATACATACATAATTGTACACATATATGAATATGTATATATATATATTCAATAACAAAAGAGCAATATCATATCCTTAGAGTACTCTATTCAAGATTTCTCTTATAGTTGAAATTGAGCCATTAATGGTTGCTTTTTGGTTCCAGGTAGCTAAATGGTATGATGAATAAGACACAGGATTTGGAGTCAGGAAGACCTAAGTTAAATTCTTGCCTTAGATACTTCCTAGCTGGGGGCCTAGACAGTTTGCTTAATCCCATTGTACCACAATTTCTTCATCTGTTAAATGGGGATAATATTAACACCTACCTCACAAAGTTATAAGGATAAAATGAGTTAACATATATAAAGCACTTTGCAAAAATCAAAATTATACATAAATGCTTGCTATTATCATTATTATAATTCCAAATTCACCCAATTGTTCTTTCACTTAGTCTACCCCCCTCCATTGTCTATAAGGGTAATAGGCTTTGTTATATTTTTTGCTAAAGTCTATAGAAATTATATAAATTAGATTTCCCTGATATAGTAGTCTAGTGATTTTATCATATATGGAAATGAGCTTAAGCTGCCGTGACCTGGTTCTTGATGATGTCATATCGGCATTGTGTGTATTCTGCTTCATTTTCTAGCTGCTCAATAATCATTTCTTTGATGGCTTAGAATTGAAGTCAAATTTACCACTCGAGGATTTACAGATTACACTCAATTCTATTTTTTTTAAAAGTCTGGACAGTTTTTACTTTTTTCTAGCCTTGTGGCATTTCTCCCATTCTCTATGACCTTATAATGATGACAATAGCTTAGCCATCATATCTTCCAGTACTTTAATACTTTGGAAATCTAATACTACAATTAGCTTTAGTTTGTTGACTTGACCTCATCAAAGGCAGCAAGGTGCCCTCTTATCTCCTTTTGTCTCTTTGGTTTAACTTTCACATTTGATCTATAGGCTGGAAAAGAGAGAAAAAATATGTTTCTTTTTGAAAGAGTAAACAGAATAAGCATTTATTAAACATCTACTGAATGTTCAACACTTTGCTTGGGACATTGATGAAATAGTTGTTACTCTTTACAAAAGTGTGTGTGTGTGTGTGTGTGTGTGTGTGTGTGTATTTATCTTTAAAAATTCAAGTTGGTCAGTGAATTCTCTGTGCACATACATTCGTCTCTTTAATTGTTATATTTTCCTTTCTTGTCAGAATTGGTAAATTTTTATTCTGATAATTTTGGGGGAGAATCTTCCATTTCCTTTGGAATAACCTCACCATAAAATTTTTAATCCCTGAGATCTTACTTATCTCTTTTTTGGAACTTCAAAATATGTTCTCCTAAAATCTATTGAAATGGGAGATTATACTTAATTTTATGTCCTTTCTCTGGCAGAGAATTGGAGGTAGAATGATTACTTTTCTCAAGGTTCCCAACATTTCTACAATGACAACCATTTCCTCTTCACTGGTTGGAATCTATTCAGATTCAGATACAGAATAATACTTTCCCTCATTTCTTCCTCTACCTTTGCATGAATGAAATTATTATTAAATTTATTAACAGTTCTGCTTTTGATAAATGGAGAACTCCAGCAGATGTCCGAATTAGTAAAATGCCCCAATATTACTATATCGTGCCTATGTGCAAGGCTTGTGATCTATTTTCTGAGTTCCTCATCTGTTTCTTCTTTCTGCCTTAGTGGTCTGTAACATACTTCCATAACAATATTACTTCATGCTTTCCACCATGCTATTTCCCCTTTGGTTCCTGGATGTGCTCTCATGATTATATTCTAATATACAATGTACTGATCTTTTTATCTAATCTGTTCCTTTGGCACAACTCCTATTTTTTCACAGTTTTAGTCTAGTCATAAGTTTCATTCATTCCTCTAAATCTCAATGATACTTACAAGGTCAAATGTACTTTCTCAGTCTCTCTAATATACTTTGTTATCCACCTGTTGTGTGCTTATATAAATGTCTTGAGCCTGTTTTTTATTTATTACTGGGTCCTTATCCAAATTTAATCTCTTGTGAGTTATTGGTATATGCCTCACTATTTTATTTTTTCTGTGTTGTAGCTGTTTTCTATAGTCATCAGATCAGTAGAGGTAGGTTCTTCTTCCTCTGTCCTTCCCTCTCCAAATTCCTTTGCAGATTAAAGATTGTATTTGTAGGGCTTCAGGAAACTATATATTTTATTAGCCCTCATGAAGTATTCTTCATCCCTGGTGAAAAGTCTATCATTCTTGTAATTTAAGCTGTCATTTAGAAATCCAAATTCCATTCTCTAACAACATTTACTTGATCAGTTGTTCACTTCCCAAGTCTATTTCTCTTTTAAACTCCAATCTTCTGCTATTAATTATCAGACATGATGAAATCATCACCTTTGTCTCTAAAGCCTTTAGTTTCTTGTCTGGGGACTTCAAAATCACTAGCAATGCATTCTAGGTTACTTCTGGTAACATAATTTACTCCCCTGTAGGTCACCAGAAGTGGATAGCATTTGTCAGATTTATCATGTCTTGGAAAGTTCACTGTCATAACCTGTAAACATGTCCCATAAAGAGAGCTGACCTCTCCGTTGTAAAGGTCAAATAGCTGCCATGATATCTTTTATCAGGGAGTCTCCAGCCACCATTTTTTGTTTCTTCTTCCTCTGAATCTTACTGCAAATCAATATTATTTGTTGATTCACTTCATTATTCCTTAGAGAAGTCATTTCTTTTTGACTTATTATTGTGATTATTACTATGTTATAATTATACCATAGAGGGTTTGATTGCCTCCCTCAATTACTTAGCTACAAGTATTTAGTTTTAACATGGTTGGCATGTATTAATAGCCAAAATTTGTATAGCAGTTTAAGGTCTACAAAGCGCTCTACATATATTATCTTATTTAATCCTATTGAGAAATTTTTCAAATCCAAAGGTCCTAAGAACCTCCTGGAGAGTAATTTTTGACTTGGCTATTTAATTACAGGTCAGTAAATCAAGAGACAGGACTAGAAGATAAAAAAGTTTAATTAGAACCAGCTGGTAGGTAGTTGCCAGGTGGCCAGAAACTCCATAGAATGAAGAGAAATACACATAAACAGTTATTCCTTCCATATGGATTTGATATATAAATATTGATATAAGAAATTAAATGGGAATTTTAGGGGGGATTTTCAAAAACTTGCAAAATCTGCAAATGATACATAGAGGTCAGCAGATAACAGAAAAATTTTAGAAACTCAGAAATGCATAAAATATATGTATAGCATTGGATAATATCAGCCTGTTTTAACTTTTAATACCATAATAATTCAAACTCTTCTCTGATACAAAAGGAGAGCCAAAAACTTTACATGAATTTTCCAGATCACAGGGACATCTGGCCCCTAGTCTCCACAATAAGGATAACTCTATATAGTTTTGCACAACTGTAGAACAGGTGGCAAAAGGAACCCATCAGGTCAGGCTGCTCAATCACTTTCCATATTTGTGAAGCCGAATAGCAGAGATAGGATATCAGGTGATTTTGGGAGAGGTGTGTCTTAATTTTGGGTTTATAACTTGTTAACCTTGGTATAGTCCAAGATCAGGTCTGCTCCTATGACAGTGTTTCCCTGTTAGTTAATCTCATTTGACTATTGTGGGGCAGAAGGTCTCTAATTAATCTCCTCTGATTTTGTAGGAAGTATTGGAGATTCTACTTAGTATAGGCTTCCCTTAGAGATAAAATCAAAGCAGAAAACAGACTGAGAGTGTATTTCACACAATCCTGTAGCTCCTTTTCTTTGATCTCCATGGTTATTATTTCTCAGGAGAGAAAACCCCCAAACCAGCAGCACACAAATTCTTCTCCATTCCTTACAACAATCTTATTAGCTAATGCTATTACCATCTCCATTTTATAGTTACAGAAACTGACAGTGAGTTTAAATAAATGACTTGACCAGGATCAAATTTCAGAGGCAAGATTGAACTCAGCTATTTCTGACTTCAAAACTGGACCACTTAGTGACAGATATTCTAAAGATTAGCTCTGACTTCCATATAGTTACTAAAAGTTTACCAGCCCAGAGAAACCTTTAGCACTACTGAGGCCAACTTAATTTCTAGGGAATACAACCTTTGCCATCTGCTCTCTCATTCCCCAACACATTCAAAGATGGTGAAATTAAAGCTTCATTATATAGTTTATATAAACCCCAACAATTGTTATAGTGTGACACTAAAAAAAAAAATTCACATAGGGGAATAATAAGGATGACTGAATTTTTATTAGGCAGCCAACCTAGTGGATCCTGGGTTTCTATGATTCCTTTTGGAAAAGTATATTCCTTTCTTTTTTTTTTTTAAAAAAAATTAATAATAGTTTTTCATTTTCAAAAACATACAAAGATAGTTTTCAACATTCACTCTTGCAAAATCTTGTGTTTCAAATTTTTCTCCCTTTCTCTTACCCTCCTCCCCTAGATAGTCAATATAAGTTAAACATATGCAATTCTCCTAAACATATTCCCACACTTACCATGCTGCACAAGAAAAATCAGATCAAAAAAGAAAAAAAAAACAAGCAAACAACAACAACAAAAGATAAAAATATTACGTTGTGAGCCACATCCATTCCCCATATAAAGCATACTTCTCCAAGAAATAGAAGTTCGTGGGTATACCTATTGGATAACTGATCCATCTATCTTATAGGATATCCTTTAGATTCGGAGATTGCTTTAGTGGCTTCCAGATAAGCACTATATGCTATCCCTGATAGCAACTCTCTTGGAGAAACAAGCTCTTGTTTGGAGCCCCCAGAGATCCAGAAGGTCCCCTAGCAAGTAGATCCATTCCCTTAATGCCTTACTAGCTTTGAAAGGTGGTACTGAAATCAGTGGAGAGAAGTACAATCCATCAATATTCATGCCATGCTGTGATTTGTGTTATCACCTAAAAAAGAATCTACCCAGTACTGAATGGGTTAACAGGAAGCCATGGGATGAGTCATTAAAAGGCTCTTTTGACTTAAATTATTAATGTATAAGAGAATGTCAAAAAGAAAAAAAAAATCCCCAAATAGGCTAATCATTCCTAGTAACAGGAAATTTCAAAAGTGGGGTCCTAGATTTATTTGCATTTATTTTAATTTGCAGGGAAATTTCAGGGAAGAAATCGATTACAGAAGCTCACCAATTCTTATCATCACACAGAATTTTAGTTTTTCTGTTATTTTTGTCATAATTCTGAAGAGAAAGTAGAGTTGCTGTTATTATTGCCATCATACAAATGAGGGAATTGGGGTTTGGGGGGCTTAAGTGACTTGCCCAAGACCAAGCAACTATAGGATCTGAGCTTATATCTTACCTGTGCAGCTTCTTTTCTACTGTACCCTCTAGGCTGTTTAGGGAGAGTTGGAAAATAGAGATAAAACATTTATTAAGCACTTTCTATGTACTAAGCATTGTTCTAAATATTGGGTACAAATTCCAGAAAGCATGATAGTTCCTTCCAGGAATGTACTGGCAAATGTTTAATAACTAAGTCTATGGAGGGGAGAGGAGGGATGACACACTTTCAATTTTATCTGTATTATTTACTTTTTCTCTATCATTTTCCTAGGTTTAGACCAGAGGTATCAAACATCCTGCCTGTGGACCCCATTGCTGTTTACAACATTATGCAGCAGTTGAACAAGACTAAAATATATTTAGGGAATATTTAATGAAATAAATGAAAATATAATAAGACATAGATAATGTTTGTATGTGGTTTTCTAAGTCAATGTGATTAGGAGGGATCCTAATGTATGGTCCTATTTCTATTTGATTTTAACACCACTAGTTTATACAATCAGCAAAAAACAATATATCAAGCCTACGATTTGTAGCATTTGCAGATGTAAATACTCACGCTAAAAATTTAACAGTTGGTCATTGATAACCATATGATATAACTTCAGCACAATTCTGAATTCTCTGCCCTCAAAGAGTTTACATAGTAATGTGGGAAAACCACATACAAAGGGGCAAGGGGGTAAAGAGATTATATATGTGGAAAACAATTTTGGGAGCATACACCCCTGGACAGTGGCTTTAGGCCTTGGCAATTTAAGGCAAAAATGTATCTATCAGAGTAGCAGAACCTAGGAATATAAACCTAGTTTCTAATTTTGAAGGAAGGTGAGAATGATAGGCAAAGAGAGTGAACAAGATGGGCAGAAAGCCAGAAAGTTGTAGCTCAAAAAAGAATGAGGAAAATATCCTGGGGAAGCCAATGTCAGGAGTTAAAGAATAAGAAGAGAAACCAGAATCTGAGATTATTGGTTAGATGATTCCTAGAGGAAAATTAATTTGAAAGTGAGCTTATAATCATAGCTATGTCTTAAAGGGATCCCCTGATTTTAATGGTCTAACTCCTCTGGTTTTTGAGATGATCAAGGATGATTCTGTACTTGAATGAGATCTGGTAGGTTGTAATTAATGATTCATATAGCAAAGAAAAATGGATCATTGGTTGAGGACCCTTGGAAAACCAGATGGTTGGGACTTATCAAATGAATGAAGCTCAGGTGCATTCAGCTACTTAATGGCCCAAAGCATGCTGTTTCCCTGGCTTCAAGGTTGGTGACCTTGGCTTGGCAACCTGATCCCAATTTCCAGCTTTATTTCATATGAACTGCATTTACCTCACTCCATAGCAGGATCTTTTATTTCCTACTAGGCAAACTCATCTTATCCTCGATTATGACTTAATTTCAGCCAATTACCACATAAAGGTTCTGCAGAAAGAGAGTGGAGGTGGTTTCCTTGTTAGGATCCTGAAACAAAATGTGAAAATAGTAGAGAAATTCCATATTCCCCAAGAGATACATTTGACTCTGTCTCTGTGCCTTTGTTCATATTTTTCTCTTCAACTGAGAGACCCACTCCTTTTTTCCCCATCCAAACAAATCTTACTCATCTTTTGAAACCACCTCAAAGTTCATTTCCTATATAAAATGACTTAGATTAAATCATAAATGATCTCATTCTCTAAATTCTAAGTGCCCATGATGCATGAACTATTTTCATTGGATGCTTAACTACACACTGCCTGTGAAATTCCCATAGGATCAATCAATCAACAAGCATTTATTAAGTATCTACTATGTTCTAGGTATTGTGCTAGACAGTAGGAATACAAAGAATAAAATAATTCTTTCTTTTAAGGAGCTTATATTCTAAAGGAAGGCAAGTGGATGTAAAATATAGATGAATAAATGTAAATAGAATAAATACAAATAGATGCAAAGTAGTTAAAGAGATGTTAGTTTTGGGTGGGAAAACACTAGTTCTTGGTGAGGGATTAATCAGGAAAAACTTCATACAGAAAATGGAGGCTGAGCTGCATTCTTGAAGAGAGGAAATCTCTGAGGCAGAGATGAGAAGAAAGGTTCAGGTTTGGAGGTCAGAAATAACAAAGGCACAAGGATAGAAGATGGAGGATTATGAATAAGAAGACAGTTTAAAGGGACGGAATGCTACAATAATACTCAAAGGATAGGATAGGTCCAGGTTCTGAAGGACTTTAAATGTAAACAGAAGAGTTTATATTTTATCATAGAGGAAATAGCTACTGGAGTTTATTAAATGGGAAAATGACATAGTCGGATCTACTTTAGGAAAATAAATGGCAGCAATGGGGAGGATGGGTTAAAATGGGGATAGATTGAGGCAAAGAGAGAAATAATCTCGGTGTGAGGCGATAAGAGAATGAGCCAAGGTAATAATTGTAACTATTGAAAAGAAGATGGATACCATAGACGCTGTGGAGATCGAAACAACAAGATATGGCAAATGATTAGATATGTAAGATAAATGAAAATTAAGGATTAAGGTTTCCAGTGAAATTATAAACCTGGGAGGCTAGGAAAAAATGGGAGTATCTTGGATTGTAATAGGGAATTTTGGAAAAGAGAGGTAGGTTTTGGGGAAAAAATAATGAATTTTTTTTTTAAACTTTGAACTTGAGATGTCTGAGAGATATCCAATTTAGAATGTCTGATAGGAAATTGATAATAAAGGACTAAAGGTCAACATTGTAAATTGTCATTTCTGGAATTTACCTTAGTGAGTCCAATTCTCTCATTTTCTTAATCCGACACCGAATGCACCATGGAACTGATAATTGACACTGCTAAGACTTTATAGGTGATAAAAATACAGAATTTGTGTATGCATAAGTTTTGAAAACTACTTTTCCTATATAGCCTTCATTTGACCTCATAACAGTGTTGTGAGAAAGGTGCTACTAACCTCTCTGAGAATGTTTCCTTATATAGTAAGGGTAGGAATAAAATCTATTTCATGTTATTATTTGTGATAGCATATTCACAGCACTTTGTGATTTTTAAAAGTGTTTTATAAATTAGAAATATTAGTTTCTACATTTTTTTGGCATGCGGAGACATAATTAACTTAAAGTTTAAAAGTGCTTCCCAATACCCCCTTCTAATGACACTTTCTTGCCATTTACTGAACTTCATGTCATTTAAACTAAAATAAAATGTTGTCTGGCAGATACTTATTTTTATATTTAAAAGGAATTATAATAGCCTTGACTTTTTTGAGGTGATTGGAGATAGCCTATGATAAATCAGTGATATAATAGATCATTTTGAGAACAGAAATATGAATGAATTGGGACTACATCTTGCTCTATCAGTCTGTTTCTAATAGCTATACCAAGAGATGTATAAAGAAAGGAACCACCTTCAAAGGTTATTATATACCTCAATATACCCTCTTTTCCCTTATGCTTCTGCCATCTATAAATTTAACAACATTCTTATAATCTATTTCTAGTTTCAATTTTTATCAATTTGGTGGTGATAGTGGTGAATAAGTTCCTTAAATTTAAAATCTACTCTAGGAAACAATATCTTTAATTTGTTCTGATTTCTCATTTCAGCTTCAAGGTCTATACTTTCTTTTTAGTATTTTAGAACTTTTTGAACAGGTTCATAGTTACCTTTACTAATACTATTTATATTTCTGTAATTCTTGATGTAACTCTTCTTGACTTTTCCAGACTGGAAAAGCTTTTTCAGAAGAAACATTTATCTGTCATTCCCTCCCCCGCCCCCCCTCCTCCCCAACAACAATCTACCTATCATCCTGAACACTTTATTTTCCCTTATAAAGACATTCTCCAGTTCTTTTATATCTTTGAGATAAAATATCAGCTGTCCATATTCCATATATTCCAGGTGTGGGTATATTATAGTTTTGTAGAAAGATAGGATAATCTTTTTGTTCAATTTTTAAAGTATTGTGGTCAAGGACAAATCAAAAATAATTTAATTATTTTTTTAAAAAAAATTCTTAATATCACTTGTTTTTCCTCCACAGTAATTTGCCAACATGGTCTTCATACTCCCCCTCTTGAACTCTTTTTTGTAAAAAAGAATAACAGTTAAATAAAACCAATGACTCTCTATATGTTGCGTAGTGAGGATCTCACAATCATTTAAAGAATAGGAAGCATGTTTTAATATTTTTCTGAAATAAAAATTAATCATGACAATTAATTCGAGTCCGGCTGCCTATTATAATTGTTCCTTTATAATTAGAATCCTTCCCATTATAAGAAGTTTGAGCATTTTCACTTGGGATAGTGATAACTTTCATTACGGAATGATTCAGACCAAGCTTCTTCAATGACTATAAATCTAATTAGGACCATAAAGATCTTGTTTATCCTGCTTATCTTCATGATGAAACTGTACATCTGAGACCTCAAAATATTAGTTTTAATAGTCTCATTATTAAAATGACCTATCAACCTGTCAAAAATACTCGTTTGTACATTACAGCCTTTCAAATATTTGAAGGGTACGATCACATTCCTACTAAGTCTTCTCCCAACTAAACAGCTGCAGTCAAGAATTAAGAAACATCTCTATTCATAACTTTGCTATCAAATTACATGACCATGGCCAGCTTATTTAGTTTCTGGTTGCTTAAGTTTATGTGTTTTCAAGGGGGAACAAAAATGATCAGATCCTTGTAACAATTAATATGTTCATGGAAAAGGTAACCCAAACTTATTTTTTTCCTTTTTATCCCCAAACAAGTAAATGAATGCAAAAACTTGGCTTAATGATACTATTTCAGCACTGACTTCATTGCAAATGATTTCAAGATATGAAACAGGTGTTTCTGCATGGTCCATTGGACAGAATGAAGAAAAATGTCCTCCTGGATTACCCTACAGATGATGTACTCAGTGGTTTCTACTTTCAAATGAAAAATATGCTCAATCATATAGCCGACAGAATTCCATCTGGTCTGTTTGCAGTATCCTGAATTGAAAAAGAAAGGCCTCTACATTTCTAGACTTGGGCAAGCATCTCACCATGTTCCAATGAAGCAATTAAAACAGGTGTGTGCCATCTACACCTGCTGCCTCTGCAAACAGCACCCATACTCATGGGCTGGAAAATTACTTTTAGGTTTTGACTGTACAGCAGCAAATGGCTGTTTTGGCAGGGGCTAGACTGGCTGTTGAGTTCAGTGTGGATATCAGTGTCAATGCAAGCCTTAGTTCCTCCCTAACTCAAACGTTTCCCCCCCCCCCAAAATATCTGTTTATGTACCATTACAGGCTAGACAAAAACCTCCAGATTGGCTTCTGGTGGGTCTGGTTCCCATATGGCTATAACTAGGCCTAAAATTTAGAGCTTTTTTGGAAAGACTTGTCATATATATATATATAATATATATATATATATATATATATATATATATATATATATATATATATATATATATATATATATATATATATATATATATATACACGTATATATATACATATATATATATACGTATATATATATATACCTCAGCTGGTAATTACAGAATTCTAAAACATTTGCAAGTTTGTCATTACATTCCTGAATTTTGATGTACTAGGCCTGGAGTAAAGTAGGCTTGAATTCAAATCCAGCCTCAGGTACTTACTAGCTGTATCCTCTAGGACAAGTCATTCAACCTATTTTGCTTCGATAGTATTTACCTCCTAACATTGTTGGAAGGCTCAAATGAGATAATTAGCATAGTAGATACTATATAAATGCTAGCTACTATATAATAGTACTATATAAATACATACTATACAAATATAGTAGATATTATATAAATGCAAGATATGATGATGATGTCTATCATTTAGATAGTATATATTATGCGCATCATGTTAATGATTTGATCTACAATTTCCATTATTTCACCCCCTAGCTTGAATGTTTTGGTTAGAGACCTACAACATAATAATACCCACAGTGGGCATTATTTAACTAGCCATTCTGAATCTTCACTTCTTAATCAGTAATTTGGGGAAATTACTTGTTGTGAACTCTGTAGTATTATATAAGTGAATTATTATTCTGCAGATCCTCTAAGGATCTACATTTACTAATCTCTGTCACTGTAAAAAAAAAGTTGTCTGATGTATATTTAAATGAAATGACTTGCCCAGTTTATAAAGCTAGTAAGTGTCTAAGGTAAGATTTAAACCCACATTTTCTGGAGTCCAAATTCATCACTCCAATCATTGTGCCATGTTTTCTTTCAGTTATTATCATTGTCTCATTTATCTTAAAGCATTATCAATGCTATAGTTATTTTTATCATTTCTGAAAACTTTCAAAATAGGTTGACTTGAAATTGCAAATGACAACTCAAGTTGATCCTTGACTCAGTTATTATTAAGTGCTTGGATCAATTACTAACATTTATTAATGTCCCTAAAGGGTAACCCCTTAGTGATATGATTGATGAGCTATACTATCACCTATATTGGAGTGGTTAGGAAACTTGAGTTCTCATATCAGCTCTTTTGATAACAAGTAGAGTGATTTTTGGTTGGGTTTGGATCTAAATTTTGATATATAGAGTACTAGGCCATAGAATATGGGATTCAGATTTAGGGACTTTAAAGGTCCCTTCTAATTCAAAAATTTGGTGACACATTAATTCCTGAAATTTTCTGTGTGAAATAAATCTTAATGAACTAAAATATATTAATAATCGCAGAACTGTGAAAGGTTTTGAAGAATATTTAATACAATCCCCTCATTTGAACATGTGTATCCAAAGCAGCAAAGCTAGCTTTCCATAATCTCATGCACTCAGTTGAAATGT
This sequence comes from Antechinus flavipes, assembly GCF_016432865.1. Lineage (NCBI taxonomy): Eukaryota > Metazoa > Chordata > Mammalia > Dasyuromorphia > Dasyuridae > Antechinus > Antechinus flavipes. The sequence continues at coordinate 321,501,455 of NC_067398.1, forward strand.
GCCTAATGATCATTATGAAACTGATCACTTAATCTCAGTCTCAGTTGTACCAAGAAAAATTTTCATTTATTTGGATAACTTTTTGGCCAAGACTACTGTTGGATCAAATCTCTTTGTTTGTGAGGCCCAATTTGTCTTCAGATTAAGCTGATACAATATGCACAGCTCCAATTTATTCTAATATTAATAAAGATTAACCTGAACCAAAAAAGAGTTTATAATATATATAATTTATAAACATATAGGCATATATATACATGTATAATTTATAGTATACCTATAAATATAGTCATACATATAACATATTTGAACACATAGATGATAATCTTTCCAAATTTCACTCATAGATTTACAAAGCATTTATAGTTCCATAATTAAAATAAAAACAACTTAGAGACTAAAACTTTATCTTCTACTTTTAGACTGCTATGAGCTACTCAAAGCAGTGAAGATGATAGTTGCGGTCTTAGGGATAAAGACTCCCTCATGATCTTGCAAGTGGTTACTGATATCTCTTTCCAAATGACAAACCCTTATATGTTAATCTCAAATGATAACTTAATTGAGATATTAAAAGAGATTAATATAAAATAAAGAATCAAGATTTGCTGGACTTAAGGTTGTCACTTCTCCTATCTTGGCTTTAGTTTCCTCATCTGTAAAATGAGGAAACTTGACCAGAATTGTAACAAGAATTTTGTCTGTTTGTTTGTTTTGTTTTACCCAAAGAAAAATCAGTTGGGCAGAATGAGATAAATAAAAGTTGGTGGTAGCACAGATTGCAGGTCTGACATAGGTTAAGTTGTATTGTAACAGGTAAAGAGATAATTGCCACAGGAAGGATGTATCCCCCTTCCATGATGGCAATGGGGGAAAACTATTTGCCTCATATTAGTTATGGGTCTGGATTTGACTAAATGAACTTTAAGGTAGGAATATAAATAAAAAACAAACCCTTCCCTTAAAATATTTGCTCTCAAATGTAGAAAGATGCATAAAACAGAGCCAGAAAGTGGTTTGGGGGTAAGGATGCCATAGATAGAGGGCTGAGGGACTTGTGTGTGGGAAAGAAGAGGCAAAGAAAAGAAGTGATCCAGGGATTCATGGGCTAAATGGCTGTTATGGATATTTTTCAGATGTGAGGTTGTGGGAATGAGCTCACCAATCAGAAAAAGAGGCCATTGAAGGAGAAATGTTTCGAGGATGAGAAGACCATTAGGAAGAAGTAGCCCTGGGATTTGTGAGGTGACATATTCTCTTCTGATAAAGAAGAGGTGCCACGAAAGCACAAAGAAGAAAGGACACAGAAGCCTGTTGGATTTCCCTGCTTCCTGTTTGCCTCATTTCAATCCACCTTCTGTCCAGCTGTCAAAATTACTTTTTTGAAGTGTTATCCCTAATGATCCACATCACAGAATCTAGATGTCACCATTGTTCCATTTTTTACAGATGAAGAAACTGAGGTGGAGAGAACTTAAGTGACTTGCCCAGGATTATATATTCTCTAAGGGTCTGATACCTGACTTCAAGTCTGGCATTCTTGCCACTGAATCCCCTAGCTTTCCAGGAAGCATTTCTACAAGGAGCTTTCTTCAGTTAAGATCTTGTGAGGTAGGTATTTCCATTATCACTTGTTCCATTTTACAGATGAGGAACTTGATCCTGAGAAAGCTGAAAAAACCCTGTCCGTGGTACCAGAACTAGAATCAGTCAGGGTTCCACAGTCTAGGCTTAGCACTCCCTTTACTAAAACACACATATTTTCTCATGCCTTTGAAATTTGAGGTTTTGTGTGGCATATAGTATTAATTAATTTAGCTTCAAGAGATGGCAGAAATAAAAATCAGAGCAACCTAATGAATCTATGATCTCCTAGGTCCAGCGCTAAATTCTAATCTCCCACACATTGAAAGCTGACAGCCCCTGCATTGGGCAGTGATGATTTTCAGAGGACACAATTGGATGCTCCTTTGGCAATATGATTATTTATTCCAGCATCACTTGAGTAAATTAAATTGTCTTTTTCTGATTTTTCCCCAATCTGCTCTTCTCAGATGATGGTATTGGATGGGAAGGCAGAGTCTGGGAGTTGAGTCTTAGGGATAGATATACCAGGACATGCTGCTGAATATGACAATGCAGAACAGGAAGATCCCTCCTCCCCCGACCTGTTCTTCATTTTCAGTACAAGCTCGGCTAAGCTGCCATTCAGCAGTTGTGGGAAGAGATAGATCATCTGAAAAAGCAGAGCCAAATATTTGATTTGGATGATTACGCTGCAGGTGTCTCATCAGAGCTGTGCTGCCTAGATTACTAATTATTTTCCCTCAACTTAGGGCCTATTGCAGGGAACACATAGAGCATAGTAAAAATCTGGAGGGATGGCACTAACAAATGAGACCCTAGGCTGCTGATGCCAAAGGCTTTTTTGCAGAGGCAGTAGAGACCACTGATGAACACAAAGGAGTATGGATTCCATAAAATAGCCAGAGTTCCTTTTCCCTCTTGTTTTTAAAGCAGTATTTATTGTAGTTATATCCACCTTGCTCAGCTTAGAGAAAAATAAATATCGTTATATATAAAAAAAAAAAAAAAACAAAGAAACAGCTGGTGTTATTATCTGAAACTCAGTTTTTTAGGAAACCACTCAGACTATCTCCACTTTTCAGAGGGACAACTAAGTTAAGACTCCACAGAAAAAAGATGGGAACCAATGAGCAGAAGTCAAAGGAAGGCAAATTTTGGTTCATTATGTGAAAGAATAGAGTTGTTTCCTAGTGGAGAGAATTCTGACTTTGGATTCAGGAATTAAGGAAAACCTTAATCCCTTCTCTGGCAAGATGACTCCCAATGGGTCAATTAACCTCCTAGGGCCTCATTTTCCTTATCTATAAAAAGAATGGCCTGGGCTAGATGACCTCTGAGGTCTCTTAAAGTTCTAAATTAAGGTTTTATTCTTCTGTGTGCCTCCGGCAACTTTTTAGGATTTATCTATGAAGTCATTGATGGGCTATTCAGTGCTAGTGAACTAACAGCTACTTTAAATATTGACATTTAAGAAAACTTCTAACACCCAGAGCTGCCTAAAAAAATGGAAATGAGATACTAATGTGGTAGTGAGTTTCTCATCACTGAAAGTTCTAATATTTCACATTTATATAGTCTTTTAGGATTTATAAAGAACCTTTATAAAGGTCTTAGCTCTTAGCTCTTAGAGGTGAAGAGTCATAATCCCTATTTATTTGATGAGCCTGAGATTCAGACAGGTTACTTCACAGTCAGCAGAGGCACCATTTCTAGGATTTATAGAACTTTCATCATCTAGTGCAATGTGTGCTTTCCAGCATACCACCTTATTTGTCAATTGTTCACATAGATTGAGTAATTGTTTAAGAACTTAATAGGTTTTAGATCTGAAATGGCATTAAAATTAATTTTGTCCAGGTTTTCCTCTTTTTTTTCTCCAAAGAGGAAACCAAGGCCCAGAGAGAAAGAGAAATTTGCCAAGGGTTTGACATTAGGCAGCAGAGCTAAGATTCAAGCCTCGCTTCTTTGACTCCAAATTTGATGCTCTTTCCATTCCATCACTCATGCATCAGATGGGGATAAGATGACCTTCTAAATGCCTTTAAACTCTGAAGTTTTATGTGCCTTATAGCAATAATTCATTCAGCTTTCAAGATGCCAAACACAGAAATGAGAGCAACTTAAACCCTGAGTGAAGCTGATCAGCTTGGTGAGAGTGATGAAATGGAAGTCAGAGGGTCCATTTCCATATGAGCCAATGGATTGAGCTTGTAGCCATGGATACATATCCATAACCTATATGGGCAGCCATCTTGAAAATTATACACCTGTAGTCACAAGGGAAATAGACTGAATATGTGAAAGGAGGAACACAAATCCACTTCCATTTCAGGACAAACTTGGAATTTAAGCCTTAGGGATTTTCATTAGTAATAATATAGTGTTAACAGTTGAAGAAAAATATGTTCTCTTTGGATATTAAATGGACATGGTCCTTAATTTCTAAAATCTTGCAGTAAATCTTCCATACTATAAGATGTCCCCAAAATCTTACTAGTTTTGTTCTTTAGATTTTGTTTTGTTTTTTGTTTTTTGCTCTGAAAGATTTAAATTGCAGCCAGATCAACTAGGTGGCATAGTGGATATATCTATAAATTTATTTTGGACAATGATTTTGCTAATATACATTTAAAATGAAAAAAGAAAACTTAAAGTATGTTGTATTTGGAACCAGAGAAACTGAGTTCAAATCATAGCACTATCACCTTAGAGAAATTTATTTTTATAACTAGTTTATATAGGCTCTAAAGTTTGTTCTTTCCTTCTTTCCTCTGTCCCTCTCCCCTCTTCTATTCCTTCCATTCAGACCAAATCTCTTGGCTTAAAATCCAATACTTTTCTTCCTATCAAACATGTATCACCTTACTTTACAAATGTGGAAACTGTAGCCCTAAGACATAAAGTCCACGGCCACACAACTAGCCAGCCACAGAGTCAGGATGATAGTTGTCTTTATGTATTTAAAGCATTGTCCTAAGAAAGATTTTCTTTAGTATCTAAAGTCTGAACTAGGACTAATGGATAAAAAATAAAACTGTACAGGTACAGTTGGCTAGGCTTTCAGGAACAGCAGAATGTGTGTCATCTGGCTTTGACTTGTTCAGCAATTGAAACAATGAAGAGAAGCTTCTAGGTTTTCTTCTTCTGGGTTCTTCTGAGGTTTCTCTTTTGTTTTTTTTTCACAGCAAGCCCCTTTGCTCTTCTGAGACTACTGGGCTCTCTCCTGGTGTCAAACAACCCCATTGTTCCAAAGGCTGGTAGCATCAAGCAGGTGGTCTCCCCTCTCAGAGAGAAACGTGATGCTCTCACCCCATTCCTTACCCTGAAGGCTTTCTGGCAATGTCAGCCATAGAGGCACAGCAAGTAATAGCTTTCCTTCACTGCAGGGCCAAGGGATAACACGTGGGTAGGTTTTCTGGGATTATTTCTACTTCACTTGATCTGTACCAAAATTAGTATTAAGCAGACCGAATTAGTAAGAGGGGCTGTTAAACTAACCAGGAATGAAGGTGGTCTTAACTGCCCTTTTAAGAGATCCAAATCATGTCCCATGTGATCGCAGCAAGAGATTCAGATTTTGTTTTTGCTGCAAGATGTGAGTTTCATCCAATGCTGCCTGCTTATCCCTACCAGGCATGGCAAAGGAAATGATCATGGGGAGACCAGACAGTCTGTTGTTCGTGTTGTTACACTGTTATGGTGATTGCAGTACAAATTCTCAGGGTAGGAAAAAAATGGTATAATGACAGATTGTGTGATTATACCCATACTTATAATTAAGCTGTTACAATACAGACAAGCTACTGCTCTCTAATGTCACCAACAGAAACCTCTTTGCTTGGAATGGAAAGTGACTCACTGGCAATTAGGAGTTTCCCTCCAGGACTACATTTTTAGACCTCACCAACACTCTAGTCAGAGGATGCTGAGACTCATCAGAATTATGGAGGAATGCACAGATACCCAGGAGCTGCCATCTGATCTCCAGGTACAGGATGTGATCCTGGTTATGAATGGGGCTGTCATTACCAAAAATCAACAGTCTGCAATACACACAGTGCTTGGAGCTTGTGAAGTGCTTCACTGCCAGTTTGACGGGTAATTCTGTGGAGTTATAATTCCTGTGATTCCCTCCTTTCACCATTGACATAAGAAAGGAAAGACATTATATTTATTGGGTAACCAAGGTAAGGTCAGGGTCCAGACAACATCTCTGACCAAAGAACTATATTTTGTCTTTTAACTACTGAAGATTGCAAGGCAAATGGCAGGAAAATGATTGGTGAGGTAGGATTCTTCTCTATCCTGTTAATGCCATAGTCCTTTGGTATTAAGGCAGTGTGGTAAAGGGCAAAGAACAATGGTTTGGAAATGGGAGGATTAGATTTGAATCTTAACTGCTGCTTAACTATGCAAACATATGTCTTAGTTTTCTTATCTGTAAAATATAGATTAAATGAGATAACTCTATGATGATTTCTTCCATCTCTAGAGTCCATGAATAAAAAAAGTAAATGCTCTATGGGATGTTGTACAAAATGACTCTTAACATTTTTTCAATTTCAAGATCCCATGAAGGAAAGTGAGTGCTTTGCTTTTTTGCAGCCGTTAAAAAATTGGAGACAAAAGAGATGTATAACTACTGATGAATGACTAAATATATCATGATACATGAATGCAAAAGGAAATTACTATGTTATTAGATTGTAAGCCCCTGGAGGGCAGGGACTGTCTTTTGCCTCTTTTAGTATCTCAAAAACTTAGCAAAATGTCTGACACATAGTAGGTACTTAAAATTTTTTATTGATTGCTTGAACTGATTATATGATATGAAGTAATCAGAAATGAAGTCAACAACTACAATAATGTAAAAGGAAAGAACAACAATTATAAAAAGAAAACTGAGTACTGTGAAATTATAAGGAACAAGGTTGGAATAATGTACTTCCTTCCCTCATTGGAAGAGAAGGAAGGCTATGGGTATGGAACACCATGCACCTGCTGAATATTTCCACCTGGATGTCACCCGACACAAATTCATTTTGAAAAATTCAGCTAGGTCATTACTGCTGATCAGAAGTCTTTTCTACTAAATTAATCTCTTCCTCCCCAGCAACTGTTCTAAACAATTTCCTCTCTTCTTAAGTTCCTACTTCATTCCCACAACTCATCTGATGGCTAATATCTTAGCTAATTTTCCCGAGAAGATTAGGCTTTTTGATGAGAGGTATCTTTAATGCTCAAAACTCAGTATCACCATATCCTTTCTTTCCCTCCTCTTGCACAAAGGAAAGAACATCTTTGCTCCTGAAAAGAGATAATTCCTCTGTTTAGGGCTTTTATTGCATCCCTCTTCTTCTAGAATCTTGGTTTAGAAATCCTACTTTTTTCCATGCCTCTTTATTGTGTCTGTCTCTGCCCACACTATACTCAGCTTTCCCCAATCCTGATAAAACATTTCCTTCAGTTGTCTACCTCAACCAACGATGATCTCAATTTTTCTTCTTCACTGCTCAACTTCTTTAAAAATGTTTTATTAATAGCTTTTTATTTTTAAAATACATGCAAAAATAGTTAACAACATTTACCCTTGTAAAACCTTGCATTCCAAATTTTTTCTCCATACCTTCCACACACCCTCCTCTAGACAGCAAGTAATCCAATAAATGTTAAACGTGCAATTCTTCTAAACATATTTTTATATTTATCATGCTGCACAAGAAAAATCATATCTGCACAAGAAAATATCTAAAAGGGGAAAAATGAGGGGGGGGAAGAAAGCAAGCAATAACAAAAAAGATGAAAATACTATGTTATGATCCACATTCAGTCTCCATATTTCTCTTTCTGGTTGCAAATGGCTCTCTCCATCACAAATCTATTGGAACTGGTCTGAATCACTTCATTGTTGAAAAGAGCCATATCCATCATAGTTGATCATCACATAATCTTGTTGCTGTGTACAATGTCCTCTTGGTTCTACTCACTTCAGTTAGCATCAGTTCATGTAAGTCTCTCCAGGCCTCTCTGAAATCAGCCTGCTGATCATTTCTTACAGAACAGTAATATTCCATTACATTCGTATTGCATAACTTATACATAACATATACATAACTTCATCCATTCCCCAGCTGATGGGTAACCATTCAGTTTTTAGTTCCTTGTCTCTATAAAAATTACTGCTCAACTTCTTGAACAAGAAGTTCCAGGGATTTCATTTCCTCAGTATCTCATCTCTTTTCCTTTTGTTCCTGTTCCAGGGATTTCATTTCCTCAGTATCTCATCTCTTTTCCTTTTGTTGTCTGACTTTAAGGCCAATTCCTCTATCAAAATTTTTGCAAAATTTATAACTTCTTAAATGGAAATTTCTTTTTTTTTTCTTTAAGAACAGCAAATTGAATTTATAAAGCATACAGAATTAAAATATACATAAATCATATTGGAGAGATATTAGCCTACAAAATATGCAAATTACTGAATGGAAATTTCAGTGACATTTTATTATATACTCATTATTTATTCAGACTTAGCAATGGCTACTTTTAGTCACCTCCTTCTTGGCTTCTCTTGGTTCTTCACAAATATCTCTAATCACTTCTTTATTGTGTCCTTCAATGATTCTTTAATTCTCTTCCAAACTCTTACATTGGTGTTCTTCTCTTGGTTATTTCATTCATTCCCACTAATTTAACAACCACTTCTGCCCAGATGATTCCATATTCTGCCTCCAGCTCTGACCACTCTACTAAATCACAAACTAGCATCATGGACTTTCTGTAAGGCACATTCAATTGTATATTTCATTAAAACCTTAAACATATCTGAAACTGACCAGCTAGGTGCTATAGTGGACAGGTACCAGGCTTGGACTCAGGAAGACTCATCTTTCTAAATTCAAATCTGTCCTCAGACACTTGCTAGCTGTGTGACCTCAGGCAAGTCACTTTGCCCTTTTTGCCTCAGTTTCCTCATTTAGAAAATGAGCTGGAGAAGGAAATGGCAAATCACTCAATATCTTTGCCAAGAAAACCCTAAATGGGGTAAAAAAAAAGAATCAGATGTTACTGAAATGACTGAAAAATAACAAAACTGACCAAAATACTATTTCTTTCCATCAAAATCCCAAAACTCATCTTTTTTGGACATCACTATTTTTATCAGTAGCACCACTATCTACCTACTCTCCCATATTCAAACTTCATCACTTATTCCAGTGGTTCTCAAAGTATGGTCTAAAGAATCCTGAGATTTCTGAAACCCTTTTAGAGGGTCTACAAATTCAAAAATAGTTTTTATTTCCAATATGGTAAATGTCTATAAATATAACCCAGATAAACAAAAATGCTTTGGAGAGACCCTCAATAATTTTTAATAGGATAAAGTTACTGAAAACAAAAGTTTGAGAACCACTAGCTTATTCGAAGCTTTTTTCTCTATCGCTTCGCTAATATAACACCAAGTTTCATTGCTGCTATCTCTGAAGTATCTTCTATGATTTTGTTTCTATTTTCTCTGCTAATAACTTTGTACAGACCATTTATATTGCTTGCCTTGTCTATTGTAATTACATCTTTGTGCATCTTCATATATCTACTCTCTGATATCCTTCAGGGTGTTTTTCGTATTATCTCTAGATTGATAATCTTTATTATGCATGAATCTGGTCATGTAATTCTTTTAGTTTAAAAACAAGAACAATAACAATAGTTTTAGTAGCTCCCTACTTCAATGGGCAATAGATCATTGAAGAAAATTCTTTTGCTTTTCATTGACAGATTTCCACAGTCTTGGGCCACCCTACTTTTCTATCTTTCTCATATAATTTCTTTATATATAATCTATTATCCAGATAAACTATAATACTTATTATCCCTCACACACAAACTGAACTTTTCCCCAACACTGTTTTTACTTATGGTATTTCTATGCCTACTAAATATCCCTATTTCTGTTAGGTTTCTAGTAAATTTTTGAATTTGTAGACCCTCTAAAAGGGTTTCAGAGATCCCCAGGATTCTCTAGACCACACTTTGAGAACCACTGGAATAAGTGATGAAGTTTGAATATGGGAGAGTAGGTAGATAGTGGTGCTACTGATAAAAATAAGTTTAAGCCAGACGACTATTCTTCCATGAAACTTTCCTTGTTTTTCTCACTAAAACTGCTGTTTTATTTAAGGTTTGTATTTACTTGAGTATTCTTCATAGCATTTTCTACACAGTTAAAAACTTCAGAACTTTTTGAATTTATTACTATCCCTTATTCTTACCAGTGAACTTTAAATATATATATATATATATATATATATATATATATATATATTTTTTTTTTTTTGATAACTACAATTCATTAAATTGGTTTCCTTTGCAATCATATATGCATGTAAAATATTATTCTGAAAAGAGGTTGATAAGCTTCATTGGATCATCAACAGTATCCAGAACACACAAAAATGGTAGAAAGCCTTGCGTTTTTAGGATTTCATTAAGGAGCTGGTAGTAGTTACCAGGATAAATCATATTTGGTTAACTATCAGGATGGTGACTTGCAAAATCTTCCAGAAGACCTTGTCTTTACCAATACTCCTATGTCATTCCATTTCAGTCCTGTTTTCCTTGGTTCACCCTCATGTTCCCCTTCTGACCCAGTAAATTTCAATGTTGTTAGAGCAGAGGCCATTTGGTAAGGGGTCTCATCTGCACAAGAAACAGTTACCAACAAAGGTATGAAACCAACTGTTTTGAGAATGGAATCTCTGGGTAATGAGAAGTTTTTCCAAGAATAAAGCTTTTTTTTTCTTCCCCTTTTTCCCCCAGAATTTGAGAAGTCACTGAGATGAGAACAGAAGGAAAGGATATGTCTTCTGTTTTTTTATTTGCAAAATCTACCTTATGTAAAATAAGGTCAATGAGTTGATTTTTCTTCTATGGGGAATTGTAGCCCCATAGAATTTTCATGTCCCCAAATTGACTGCTTAAGAAACTGTCTTCCTAACACAGATAGAAGGCAACACAAAGTTGAAAAATGACTCTAGGAATTTAATCAATAGAAAGGAAAAAAAAAGACAATTTTAAGTTAAAAATCATTTTCTTTTACTTTTTTTTCAATAGCAGATGCAGTTTGTTATTTTTACATAGACAAAGGAGGTCACCTAAATAATCTGATTGAGCTTCACAATTTTCACTTTAGTTTTCTGGATTCAGGTTCTGGAGTCAAGTCAATGCAGTCACTTGTATAAGTTGTTTCAGGGATTTGGCAAGAGATTAATGGCTCAATTTAGTTGTTTTAATCAACAACAAAAGAGGTAGCATGATCTAGAACAGGGTCTTTTAAACTTTTTCAACTAATGACCCCTTTTACTCAGGAAATTTTTACACGATCCTCATATATAGAGACATAAAATAAGCATGCAAATCAAACTTTATTGGTAATAAATCATAATTTCATAACCCCCACATTCACTTATGAGACCCCCATATGGGATCACGAATCATAGTTTAAAAGCTGGGACCTAGTAGATAAAGAAGTAACCTTGAAGTCAGGAAGAACTATGTTCAAGTCTCAACTAATATATACTGTTTTTTTGTCTCAGTACAAAGTCACTTAATTTCTCTTTGTTTCAGGCAATTCTCTGAGAGTAAGAGTGGCAAAGAAGGTGCTTGAATAATGAATAAGCTGTGAAGATTTTGATTTGGTGATTATTATCAGATAATTGTGACTGAATCATTATGGTATTTGAAACAACAGAGCTTTGCCTATTTGCTCCAGGTTATTAGGAATAAGCAGAAATCTACATTCAAATCCAAATCCTCTGACTCCCAAACCAATATTCTTTTCACTACACCTCACATATTCTAGAATTATTTATGTGTCCCTGGCTAGATTGCAATTTCCAAGTTTTATTCATCTTTGCACTTCAGAGTATTCAGCAAAGTATCTTGCTCATAGTAGGTTCTACATTTGATCAAAGGGATAAAGCTCTGATTTACCCACATATGAGATCACAGTTTTGGTTTTTTCCTGCCTCACTCCATTAAGTCACTCAACCTTTCTGTGTACTGTTTCCTTGTCTGAAACTCAAGGTAATTCATATCTACCTCCAAGAGGTTCTTGGGAAGACTAATTAGTTAATAATGTTTGTGAAGTGCTTTGAAGATGAGAGGCCCGACACAAGTGCTAAGAATTAATATTATCCAGATCACATCTAAATCCTTCTGGGGTGCCACCTCTCAAGGGACCTAACTGGAATTCCTCCCACTCACACAAAGCACATGTCTAATTCGAGCATTTCGGAAGGGAAGGATCTGACTGCTCTGCTGATGGCTGAGTTTGAAATTATTTACGGTGAGTCTTGTGGTGGCAGTTTATGTATTTAGAAGCTACAAAATTCCTGTGCACATTTGGCTTAAAGCTCAGAAACAGCTTCCTGTCTTCTGTATTTGCTCCCTCTTATAAAAATGTGAGTACTGAGAGTGGAGGTATGTATGTGGGGAATAGCTGATGAAACAAAGCAGGAAATCCCCCAAACTTTCCCCTGTCTTTTTCTCAAAATTACCAAATTTTAAGATGGAAGTCCCCTTTCAAATAGAAGTCCCAACTCAGAGTCATTAAGATCCTTTCCCTTTCAACTGCTACTTCCAATAAAGTCTTTTTCGGGTTCCATTAAAATTAGTAGTAAGAAAATCTATGCAATGAAGTTCATCATTTTGATCTCTCATTGGCTTCTGTTGTTCCATAGGCTTTTTGGCTTAAATGTTTAAACACACACACACACACACACACACACACACACACACACACACACACATTATATATAGGTATGTCAGATTCCTCCAGTCCATCATAGCTTAGAATATCTTTCTTAACTAAATACCAATCTCTCCTGAAATACCAAATTATAGGCCTCTCATTTTTTTTTCTGGTATAAAAAACCCAGGGAATATATAAGCCTGGAGGCTTTACCATATAACCTAAGACTTAACTTCTTTGTTCTTTAATTGCTGAAACTTAGAATCAGAGATTTTTAGAGCTGGAAAGAGGCTCAGATGGCAATAACTCTTTACATTTGTACAGCACTTTATAGTTTTTGTATGCCTTTTCTTTGATTCTATTAGTAACCCAATGAGCTAGGTAATAAAGGATTACTCTCATTTTTAAGAAAAGGAAGCTAAGAGAAACTATTTGCTCAAGATCAGATTGTAAGCATCAAAGTGGGACCTTGAACCCAAATCTCTCCAAAGTTCTTTCTACTCTAAGAGGTTGCCCTTGACAATAATGATAACAACTCACAGTAGTATAGTATTTCCAACAAAATGAACAGAATTGGTATTATTGTCCTCGTTTTCAAGACAAAGAAACTAATGCTCATAAAAATTAAATGATTCCACTTTCACATGGCTAAAATGGAGGATTATTCAATCCAATTTCCTTGTCTAACAGAGGAGGCTAAGCCTCAGAGAGTTGGGTAATTTGGTCAAGGTCACAACCCAGTTAATGGCTAAATCAGAATTATAACTTAGCTTTCTGACAATATTGCATAAGGCTGGCAGTCCCTTAGAGGAAAATACATAATGATGATACTGACATAAATCCTATTATTATTATCTTCATTAGAATGCTTTATTTACCATAATTCATTTTTTGAAACAGCTTCACTATAACAGGTAAGATGCAGGTTCTTTACCTACTGAATTTAATTTAATGAATATCTATAAAGAACTTACTATGTGCAAGACATTGTGTTAGGTTTTATAGGATAAAAATACAAAAATTGACTGAGACCCTATCCTCAAAGCACTTATATTCTTTCAAGGGCTGGGCATTAGCCAAAATAAGATAATCTGAAAAGCTCACTCACAATAAAGAGATCAGTAAGGTTTCCTATGGGAAATACTGAACCAAACTTTGAAGGAAGCCAAGTATTCTAAGATACAGAAGTGAGAGACATATTTAATCTGTTCCACATGTTGCCTAATGAAACATTTTTTGGGGGGAGAGAATTAAGCATCATGTATACTTCTGTAAATAAGGCTAGTTTTAATTCAATTCAAACTTATTATTATAGATAGAGAGGTATTTTACTAGGTACCAAGAGGAATTAAAGATAAAACACTGCACAGTCCTGCCCCATATAAAAGTTACTTCATTTCTCCTAAAGAACACACTGCCTTAATAGACATTTATAATACTGAAACTAATTTTTGTTTTATGAAATCAATATTCATCCCTTTGTAAGGTAAATCTTATTCATCTATAAGCACATCACTGGACTCATAGTAGTCTCTCAATGCTCATTGATTTAAGAACAAAAATAGTTTTAGTTATTCCCCTTTGAATCTGTTTTCCCTAATTTCATTCCCACCAGTAGGTTTAATTTGCCATCTTACCTATTGGAGCCTCAAGCTCCCAACCTTTTGTAAATCACACAACTTCTTCTAGGAGCAATTTCTTATTCTATAAAATGGAGACAATAAAATTTTGAATTATTAAGAGAATCATCAGAGCAGAATGGACAGCATGCTAGTTTTGGAGTCAATAAAACTTGCATTCTAGTCAGGAGTGTGCAGAAGGCAGTTTCAAACAGCTCCAGCAAGCCAATTGTCAAATGTTCAGTATGAACATTTATACCTTGAAAATCTGCCAACATTGCAAATCAGGGATTGATATATTGTTTTGTTGATTGTTTAGTCTTAAGAAAGTGATGGAGAAAGTTAATAATGCAGATTACACTTAAAAGTATGTCATGGACACTCTACTTTCTCAGCCCCCCAGAGTTAGTTGTTAATAATTATCAGTTTTAGTCCTGTCTTTTAAACTTATTAGCTAGATGATTCTAGGTAAATCTCTTGACTTGTGGGTGTCTCAGGTCATTCTAAGACTATAAACTTCAGAGTAGTTCCTGGTCAGCATCTATAGAAGGATATTCCTTACTAGGAAGTTCCTATACCAATAAAATCAGTTATAGACTGATTTAATTAACTTATTAAATAAGAACAAATACTACTAATAGTAATGGAAATAAACTACTTTGTAAACTTCAAGTGCTAAATTAATATTAGTAACTATTATTTTTTATTATTTATAAATGCAGAAGAGTGGACTCATTTGTACTTCATCTTATTTCCTAATCACTCACTTTCCACCTGTTCTCTTAGCTGCCCTCTCCCCTTCTTTCCTGGATCTCATAAAATGGCCAGAATGTGGATTATAGAGGAGAAAAGGAGTAAAGGATCTGAAAAAATCTAAAAAACAAGTAATGGACCTGGTAACTAAAAATCTCTTAAACTGGACTAGGTGTACCTTCCAGATAGGCACATTTTCATCTGCCTTGTTTGCTTCTCAAATTGTCTGCAAGAATATGGCCTATAAAGGCTTTGTTTTCTAAAAAATGGCTCCTCCTGTAACTAGCCATCATCTTAGAGTTAATAAACTAAGCAAGGTAAAGTGTTTTGCAGCAATATCTATTCTCTCTCTCTCTCTCGTCTCTCTGTCTCTGTGTGTCTCTCTGTCTCTCTCTGTCTCTCTCTCTCCTCTCCTCTCCTCTCCTCCTCTCCTCTCCTCTCTCTCCTCTCCTCTCCTCTCCTCTCCTCTCCTCTCCTCTCCTCTCCTCTCCTCTCCTCCTCTCCTCTCCTCTCCTCTCCTCTCCTCTCTTCTCTTCTTCTCTCTCTCTCTCTCCTCTCTCTCCTCTCCTCCTCTCCTCTCCTCTCTTCTCCTCTCTTCTCCTCTCCTCTCCTCTCCTCTCTTCTCTTCTTCTCTCTCTCTCTCTCTCTGTCTCTCTCTCTGTCTGTCTGTCTCTGTCTCTCTCTCTCTCTCTCTCTGTCTCTCTCTGTCTCTCTCTTTCTCTCTCTCTCTCTGTCTCTCTGTCTCTCTCTCTCTCTCCCTTTCCTCTTTCTCTTCCTACCTCTCTTCCCCTCTCCATCTCTCTCTGAGTCTGTCTCTGTCTCTCTTTCCCCCTCCCGTCTCTCTCTGTGTGTGTCTCTCTGCCTCTGTCTCTTGGTTGGTCTGTTTGTGTCTGTTTGTCTATGTCTGTCTCTCTGTGTCTGGGTCTCTCTGTCTCTCTGTCTCTGTCTCTCTGTCTCTGTCTCTCTCTCTCTCTCTCTCTCTCTCTCTCTCTCTCTCTCTCTCTCTCTCTCCCCTTCTCAGACAGCTTATAGTGGACACTCATGCCCACAGAATAGCTACAAGCTGAGCTGGATGACTGTTTCTCTCTTTGTGTGTTGCTATGAGGAAAAGGATAGTAATCACCTCTGACTGGCCCTGTCCCTTTCTCTCACGCTCATCTTTTGTGCTTCCAGTAAGACTGTCTTTTGTCATTCTTGCCACTGGAGTTTTCAAAAGCTGGAATTCCACTTTCATTGGCCACTCAGAGAGTGTACAGTATATTTGATGTCTGGGACATCAAACAGATGTTTGTGCTCACAGTGCAGAAATAATCCTAGACAAAAGAAGATGGTGGCTGCATAAAGAATATGGCAGGGCAAAGAGTCTGGAGATTACTATTAAAAGCCAAACAAAATCCATTCATGTTGTTAGAGTTTTACTTCAAAATGCTTTTATTTGAGGAGGGGAGTTATAGAGAGGGCTGATTCTCCTCGAAATTTATTAGCAGCTCCTCTCTACCCCTGATTTTAAACCTGGGGTTTGATATTCTTTTAAACTCTACTAAATATAGGCAGTATCATTTAGTCCAAAGTTATAAATGCCCATATACGTGCCCACCATGGAGCAAGCAGATCTAATTATAGTTTTCTTATATAGAAGTCAGCTAAGGATCAGGTCATACAATGCCTAGAGAATTATAGCACACATGTTCAGAAGCAGTTAGTGTTCTCAGGTTTAGATTTCCCTCCTTATTATTATTTTAATGGGAATTTAGAGGAATCAGCTGAATTTTCATTGCAGTACCTCCCCTCCCCCCACCCTGTACTGTCTTCCTGGTTGCTGGATAAGTGGCACTTCAAGAGTTAAGGAAGTGGTGAATTAATTGGAATGGGAGGGTGGAAAGAGGAGGGTAGGAAGACTGCACAAATCAAAGGAGCTTGTATCACCAGAGGACTGCTTAAGGGACCCAGTCATGCTCACAAAAGCATTTCAAGTTCACCTTGTGTGTGAGAAAAGAAGTCCTTAACGGCTCTATAGAAGGAAGGGGAAAGAAAGAAAAGGGGTGGGAGAGATAAAAGAGGAGATGAAGAAAGAGAAAGGGAATGAAAGGAGAGAAGGAAGAAAGAGAGCAAGGAAAAGGAGAAGGATGAAAGAAAGGGAGGAGAGAGAGAGAGGGAGAGAGAGGAAGAGAGAAAGAGGGAAAGAGAGAGAGAGAGAGAGAGAGAGAGAGAGAGAGAGAGAGAGAGAGAGAGAGAGAGAGAGAGAGAGAGAGTGCAAATCCAAATGTCGATTTGTAGACATAGTGAGGAGAGCCTGCTGGCTGACAGGCTGATTTATTGGATTCTTCCAGTTAATCACTGCCGGCCTGTGGCCAAACGGATCTCCAGCAAAACTGAAAGGCAGCCGAGGGAAACAGGCTTATAAGCATAAAGCCGCATAATGGTGTTCAATGAAGTGTGAGACTTTTAGTTCAGTCTCACTGAGCCGGCCGCACTGCCGGAATGTCAAAGAGGGATTGTGGGTGGAAAAATTATGGATTTAAACTGCTAGCTGTAAATGAGGTCAATATGTCTGGTTCATAAACAGTCCGAGCCTATTCCAAGAATGCAGTGAGGGGGAAAATTAGCGTGAAGCCAACACTGTAGACAAACCTCATTGAGATATAATTGCAGCTATAAATACAAGCGAAAAGCTTACCGAGTGCAATAAAATACAGACACGCTTTTTTATTCCCCCTTATTCTTCCTTCTTTGAATCTATGCATTTGTTAAGTGTTGTGCATCTATAAAGCACCCCCCCCTTCATCTCTCCCTCCCTCTCTTAGTGACACCCAGTGTTGCAATTAATTGAGTGTTCTTGATCTCCCATTCTATTTTATTCAGGCGAGATTGGAAAAAATCAAAAGAGCACATCTAAAGCATTTTCTTCCCTTTTGCTTTTCTATTTGAATCAGGTTGAAATGTGTGAAAAAAAAAAGCATAGCTTATTTTTTTATGAAGGAAAAAAATCAGAGTAAAAAGCCTTTTTAAACTAATACATCTGTTAGATCATTTGAATCTCAATTTAATGAGGTGACATCAAAGACGCACGCGGGATCTTACAGTGGCTTTTCTTTTTCTTTCTTCTTTTTTTTCCCCCACTACCTGGTCTTTGCTCATGAAACATTGACTCTAAATTAATATGATGTTTCTTTTCTTCTTCCTTTTTTTTTTTTTTAAACACCAAAGACTTTTATTATTGAATTTTGTGCAAGAGCTCAAAGGACAGAGGACAGACAGCAACTTGCTTCATCCAGTTTAAAAGCCAATACAGTAATAAATTGAAGTCTAATAGCCATAGTCAGGCTGTCTTTCCTCCTCAACCAATTGATTTAAATGGCAGTAATTTGGCGAGCGAGGCTAGTCCTGTTTAAATTAAACCCATTAATATAATAGCACAAGTCTTGAATGAAATCCATCTGTAGCAGAGCCTCCACCGGTCAGTGGTTTAATAACTGTCCGGGGATGTCCTGGACCGCCCACATCAGTACAAACAGGAATTACAAATTACAGAAAGGATTCTGATTTGGGGGGAGGAGGAGGGGGAGAGAGAGAGAGAGAGAGAGAGAGAGAGAGAGAGAGAGAGAGAGAGAGAGAGAAGAGAGAGAGAGAGAGAGCACAATGACTTCAAGGGGAATAACCTTGGTTATTAATAAGAGCAAAAGGTTAATTGTATTAATAACAATAAGCAACATTACTGAAGAAAAAGCATTCAGCATTTTTATTTTTCTTCCCATATTCCATCTCTCCATCCCACCTACCCCACCTCCATCCCCATCAGTACTTGTTGTCAACCATCACACCCAGGCACACTCAAGAATGAGAAAAATAATTTCCTCAAAGCAGGCTATATTTGATATCTTGTTTAAAGTAAAAAAGAAAAAAAAAACTCATTTCGTATTAACACAGCCTTCAAGAAAATACCTTTGCAACTTCATTTTGTGTGTTCAATCTATGCTGTTTATTTGGTTTCATCTATAAATCCACTGATGAGGTGGTTTACTGGTTGGGACAAAAAGAAATGCCAGTGTCCATTTGTAAAGGGAGCACCTATGCAAATATGACAAATCATCTCCTTTCCATGTAATGAGAATAATATGTACTCTTGTGCTACAAAAGATTTTTTGTTTTGTTTTTAGATTCCCCTGCTTCCTCCAAGACATAGCTCCGGAGTTACCCCTAAACAAGGACTTTTGTGAATCCTATTAGTGGTTAGTATTCTCTGTCTTTTGAAATTATTTTCAGAATCTATGTTTTGTATTAAATTCTCTATGCACATGGTATATTTATCCTTCCAGAAGAATATAAGCTCCTTGAGGGAAATGGCTATTTTTTTTTAATTTTGTATTTTTTGTATTTAGCATAGCTCCCAGTAGAGAATGGCACAGAGTAATTTATTTATTGAAAGGTCTCTGAGGTTACTTGAATTAAAGAATTATAGAAATGTAAAATTTATGATCTCTACAAATAGGAATGCTTATCATAAACAATGACTCTGAATTTAGTGCGTGATTGGTAGAATCAATGATGCTCTCCACCTCCAACCCCAACTTGAACATATAGCTTCAAAAACTAGTGCAAATAAGCAAGTCTTGAAGGTCATAGATTAAAAGCTATAATTGAATTATGTTTCGGCTCTGCCATTCTTACTAGGCAGATAACTTTAGTCAAATTATTTAAACTCTTAGTTTCCACATCTGCAAAACAACAACAACAACAAAACACAAAACTGGGAGAAAGAATCCCTTCTCTGCCCATTTCAGAGATTATTATAAGGGTCAGGGGAATGATCTATATAAAATGATTCTGTTAGTATAAAGTACAACTTAAATCTATGGCATGAGTATTAGTAAGTTTATAAGAATCATGGATTGTCAAAGTTGGAACAGATCTCGGAGGCCATACTTACTAACCTGTACCTGAATAATAATCAAAGGATTATTGAAGGGCCCTTAGAAGCCATCTGGCATTTTCTACAACAACCCTGAGAAGTAGTCATCTAGTCTCCACTTGAAGAACTCTAGTAATAAGAATTCCAAACTATAGCAAATTTGTTTTGTTTCCTAATTTTTAAGCATTTTTATTTAAAGTTTTAAGTTACAAACTCTATTCCTCCCTCCTTTCTTCTCCTCTCTCTTACAGTAAGGAATTAGAGGTTATACATGTGCAATTATGTAAAACATTTCCAAATTAGTAATTTTGTACAAGATTCAGAGAAAAGAAAAAAGAAAGTTTAAAAAAATAGCATGCTTCAATCTATAATCAATCCATATCAGTTCTTTTTCTGTAGATGGATAGTATGCTTTACTATTATTCCTTTGAGGTTGTTTTAGATTTCTGAGAATGACTAAGTCATTCACAATTCTTCATGGGATATTGTTATTACTGTTGACAATATCCTCCTGGTTCTGTTCCTTTCACTATGCATCAGTTCACGTTAAGTCTTTCCACATTTTTCTAAAATTGTACTGCTTCTCATTTCCTATAGCACAATAATATTTCTTTATAATCCACAGTTTGGTTAACTATTTCTCATTGGATGGGCATCTGAAAGGTGGTGGTTGTTGTTCTTAAAATTTGTATAGAGTCACAATTTTCTTCTATGCAACTTCTATTTATTGCATTTACTCCTGTTGTCTAGGCCCAAGTAAATTAAAATCAATTCCTCTTCCATGTGATAGCTTTTTCAATACTATAAAGGCAGATACAGATAAGAAAGGAGGATATTAAATGTTTTTGTTTCAGTAACATTACTTATTGATTCTAATATTGTCACACTGATGGGGAGGGCATAGTTTGTTTGCCAGTCAGTGGTTGATCCTTTTGGCTCTTCCCTTTTGAAAATGGATGAGCTGAATTTTTTCCCTAGGTAGTGATCATTTCTTTGACCACCACCCTCTCCTCCATTATTCCTTCTTCTCCAGAGAATTAATCACATATGATTTAAAATAAACTTTACACTTTTAACATAGAGATAATACGATGATCCTCTGCTCCCTCTAGTCCCTTTTTCAAATATTTTATGCAGTTTATATAATATAAAATGTTATTAATTCAATCACAATAGCTCAGAGCCCCCAGAAATGTTAGGGAAATTCCTAACATTTAGAAAGAGATTTAATTCTCTGTTCCAATTTAAATTTTATATATTTCTAGATAACTCCTGGCTTCTTCAATTATGGCATAGTCTAAATATATAGTACAATCCTTCATGATCTGAAGACTAAGTTTCTTTATATATGAAGCAAAAGCATGATAAGAAAACACATCTTTTCTTAGCTAGGAAAAGGGGAAAGAGTAAATAACAGCATCTGTTACTGGACAGGTATGGGGAGGGGAGGTTGAAGAAAGTTGACCTTTTAGAATTTCCCTAAGTCCCTGAAGAGGTGATTACAACTGGCAGCTTCAGTCTGAGTTATTTGTTCCAACATGTATGCAGGGACCCAATAACCCACCTCAATATTTCCCTTCTTTACTATTGTGTGCTCTCTTGTCCTCTCACTACCTCTTTGTCTCTCTGTCTCTGTCTCTTTCTCTTCCCCCTTTCCCAATGACTCCAGCTTGTCCTGGTTAAATCCTATTGTAGACTTCTATTGCTGTTGCTGCTGAACTTATGGAGTTCTCACTTCTTTTTAATTTGCCCTATTGCAGATCGAATGCATTCTTTTGAAAATTCCTGGGCATTATTCAAATTCCTTCCTGGCCCAAAGATCATGATACTCCAAATTGCTTTTTGGATGAGAGAGAATACCTGTTCCTCTGAGTTATAAATCCCAAGATGCTGGTCAATTCCTAAACCCCATCTACAAAAGAGCTTGAGAAAAGTACTCCAAACCAAGTAGTGAACTTTGAGAAAGAGGAAAAAAGAAACTGAACAGGATAGTAGACAATATGGACATGGTTATAAAAATTATAAAAATGGATGGAATGAACCCTAAAGGAGGAGAGAGTTTGGAACCCAATACTAGACTCAAAGTAAGAGTGTGCATGGGATGTAGAATTTATTCATAACATATACAGATTCATATTAACTAAGTAATAAATCAATATCAATTCAACCAAAATTTACTTTTATTTATTTATTTTAAAAATATTTTAATAGCATTTTAATTTTCCAAATATATGCAAAGATATTTTTCAACATTCATCTTTGCAAAACCTTGTGTTACAATTTTTATTCCCTCTCTTCCCTCCTCCCTCCCCAGGACAGCAAGCAATCAGATATGGTCAATAAACATTTATTAAGCAAATACTATGGATCATTGCTTTGTGTTATACAGTATGCTAGAGATACAAAGAAAACGAAACAAAACAAAAAAACAGTCCTTACCTTCAAGGAAATTATATTCTACTGGACTCCATTTGATCTACAAATTCATTCATTTTAAGAACCTCTAGTACCTTACAGATTTTCATTCCCATAGTTTTCATAGTTTCATTATGTTTCATAATCTCTGGGATGAGAACAGGGAGGATAGGGAGAAAATGGAAGCATGAAATTGCTCTAAATCTTTCTCTAAATTTGAGCCTTTGGAAATGGGGAAGTTATGTGGCCTTCATGTGATCTGATCCTTCCTTCTTTGATATTGAAGTATTATAACCCCTTTTACCTCAGCTTCCAGAGTATACTCAGAGAGTAAACAACACAGACACTGTCACTTGTTTTCAGACCCTTCATTACCAATTGATAGCTCACAAAGAATCCTCTCTGAAAATGTTCAACACCTGGAATTCATTACCATATTTCTTCAACCAATTATTTTGTGATCTATTTTGGTCCATCTAGAGAGAAGAATTTTCTTTCAACATAGTTACTTTAAAAATTGGCTGTTGCTCAATATGATTTTATTTTGTAAATGCAATATAATAAAGGCATGTTCCATTATGGTATATGATAATGGTCACTTTTTCCCCTGAGGTCTATGGAAGTGAAAAATAAAAATTTTAAGGGGAAAGGGTGAATGTGTTTTTCCCTAGCTTCAAAAAGATTCAAAGGGAGATTATAACAATGCAGGTTGCACACTGCTTTCACCGGGATGCAAGGGATAGGGGAATTAAATTCAATTGTCATATCTTGACTGGGAGAAAGGATTATAGACCTTCAGTAGATATGGATAGTTAAGAAATTATTACAGTTGCTGAGGGGACATTTTTGGGAGCTGTGGTTTGATTAACAAAAAAGCCAGAGATGAATTGACTATCCCCTGGGTATGACAATCTAAGGAGCCTCATCCTGAAAGAGCAATAGCACTTTCCTGAGGAAGCAGATACGGTAACTGCAGCAATGGCATTGGGAAGTGGATAGCATGACAGAAACAATGGAGTTATCATGAATCAAACTAAGGAGTCCTTGGATCCAGCAGATGAGTTTCTAGCCCAAGTCAGTAGCTGCAGGAATCTGGATTGGTAAGAAGGAAGTAATGTAAGTGATACAGGAATTCTTTGACAAAGTCTAAGAGTTAATTCCTAGATCAAAAAGAAACAAGAACAAGAGCCAGAACTGAGAGCAGGAAAGTAGAGAACCACAACATGAAGTAATATACCCAGAACTTGCCCTTTATTGGAATATTAAGCTAGATGAATCGTGTAGACCTATAAAGAGTAAGAGTAGGGATATACTCTCTAGTTACCCTGAGTTCTTACCCTGTTTGGGTAGACCTCAACTTCAGATTAGTGTTTTTAATCTGGAAATAATTGTATGGGTTCTTGAGGAAAGTGAGGCTCACAGATAGGTGAGTTGTTTGATTCTTTAGCAACCTTAAACTCTTTTCACAAGAAGTTCTTGACTGCAAGTTGGTACCAGAAATCTGAAGAAATATATAGGTACCTAGGGAAGGTTAGGAGGGATGTTTATTTATTTATTTTTCAATTTTCATTCATTCATTCATCCATCCATCCATTTATTTATTTATCTATTTATTATTTATTTGTTTATTTATTTAGCTATCTATCTATCTGTCTGTTTGTTTGTTTTCGCTGAGGCAATTAGGGTTAAGTAATTTGCCCAGGGTCCCACAGCCAGAAAATGGGAAAGTTTATTTTTCAACGAAATTGTTTCAATAATGTGTTTTGATCAGCACAGAGTTCCATTTCACACAGAATTTGCAATTTCCCTTCCTGGTAGGTTTTTAGGCCCTATTTCCAACCATGAGATGCCCAGTATTGTTAGAACTTGGAGATTTGATATGACATTACAAGTTCTGATTGGTTTATTGGTCCTTCCCCTGCCCTATAGTTAGGACAGCCCCTTGCTCCACATATTCTCTGTTAGTCAGTAGTCTCTGTCTCTAGTCACATTGTGAAGGTAGTTTGGGAGAGAGTTATGATTATGGAATATCCTTCCTTCTCCCATCCTCTCCCTGTAAATCTGATTTAGAAACTTGTCTGACAAGTATGATATATTTTGATCTAATATTGCCCTACCTCTTGTCTGTGAGGAGAGAGAGATATTTTATTTCTCTTATTCAGGACCTTCACTAGTTCCCTCTCTTCCCATAATTCATAGGTCAGCTTCCTTTTGGTGATCCTTTCATTGACATTATACTCATGTATGTGTGTATATATGTTATATATATATATATATACATATATATGTATATATATATGTACATATAAAATTCTTGGTTCTCTCTACATTATTTCATTAAATTTTCCCTTATATCTATGAATTTCTCCTGCCACTTATTATTTCATAATAACATTACATTTTAGTCATATCTTTTTTCTACTTTTTTATTATAGCTTTTTACTGACAAAACATATGAATGGTAATTATTCAACATTGACCCTTGCAAAAACTTCTGTTACAACTTTTCCCCTCTTTCCTGCTGCCCCTAGATGGCAGGTAGTCCCATACATGTTAAATATGTTAAAGTATATGTTAAATAAATCATATATCTTTTTAAAAGTTTTGACCAACTGATGGATACTCATGTGATTTTTCATTCTCTCCCATTCTTCCCAGAGTGAAGCTGATGATATAAATATTTTGACATAAATTGCATCTTTCTTTCTCTCTTTAACTTCTTTGGAACATTGAGGAAATTTTTTTGATCATCTCTAGTCTTAGAAATAAATATTTTCTATATGTCTTGTTTTGGATAATATACTTCCATTTCTTGTTAGCTTATTACTCATAGGAAAACAGGGCTATCAAATAAGACATTAATAAAGAATATATTTTCACTACTTTTAAGTGAGAGCATGAGCTAAAGCAATAATTATTAAGAAGCATCTAAGACTGAATGTGATCTATCTATCTATATATTCAGAACTGCTTTTTTAAAGCAGTATAGACCATAGGTCATATTATATTGGCTTAAATTTAGTGTACTTTCTCAATCTGTTCAAATCTAGCTTCAAAAAAACTTATTTGCAGCCCATAATTGGTGTAAGTTTTGAATGAATCCATATGCATATGTATATTATATATATGTAATTACTGTATATGCACATATCATTTATGTGTATTTCCTTTCAAAAGCATTTTATTTTAGGCATTTACTTCTAATCACTAACACCAAATATTTGTTATTATTTGTACTTGACTTAAAACTTAAACTTTATTTGTATTTCAAGTATCTGTAATTGTCAGTGTATTGATATAGATTGCAACATCCTTCCTGTTCTATACATCTCTCCCTCCAACTTATTAAATGGTCTTTGAGAATTTTTACAGATGAAATATTCATTATCCTATGGCCACCCAAGCTTTGAGTCTCTGAATTTATTTAGACTGGTCTCTGGATAAAAGGCATACATCCCAACACTGAAACATTTAAAGCCATTCCAACTTGATAAGATCCACTAGAACTAGTATTCTACTGCAGTAGCTTCCTAGAGCTCAGAGTCAAATTTATACCATGATGCAGAAGTAGAGGAGGACTTTAGTGGAAGATGATTTTAAAATGATGACAAATGCAGCATGATAACAGTACAGTTGCAGATTTCTCTGCCTCACTAATAATATAAGAACTCTTTAGTTGAATGGCAAAACAAAACCAAAAAACACAACCTTCTGTTTTTGAAAAAAATCTTTTTTTCTATATGAGGCACATAATGACAAAGGAAGCCTTACAGAGGACCATATATGGCATTATTCTATAAAGAAGCAATGTCGATCCCTTTAGTGACTAAAGTCTAGGAGAAGAGAAAGAGGAAAAACAGCACAAAAGCTAGATGAGTAAAGTCATTTAATGGAAAAGAGCTGAAACTGTTATCTGGTCTCCTGCTCAAAGTTGTTGGTGTTAGCTAGAAGAATAGCTCTGGTGCATTTATTATTATCTTTAATACTATTATAAGCTTGTGTCACCTAAAGGTGGACAATATAATTGGCTGTCCCAAAAGAACTTGATGAAATAAGTAGAAAAAATAAATTGTTAAATTCACTGCTCACTTTTTCTCATTAAGAGAAAGAGTGTTATTAAAAAGCAATGCAAAGGTAATTAAAAACACAATACAGTAAAAAGAGTGCTATGTGACTATGGAGATGACACAAGTTCTCTGTTCTGTTTTTTTTTTTTTTTCTTTTTTTCATCTGTAGTCAAGTGTAATAATATTGTCCTATATTTCTTATAGGGTTATGAGGAAAGTACTTTGTAAACTTTCAAATGTTATGATAATCTTAGTTAGAATCAACAGATTTTTAAGGTGTGGAAAATGCTTTGCATACATTATCTCATTTGATCCTCAAAACAACCCTGTGAGGTAGGTGTTATTATTTATTCTATACATGAGGAAACTGAGACTCAGACTTATTAAAATTTAAATAGCTACATGTCAAAGGTAAGAGTTGAACCCAAATCAAGAAGATTCAACATTTAGAACTCTATCCACAATTTACAATTGCCTAAAAACTGGAATAATTAGCTATTTTTATTATTGCAAATCTCTTGAACTAACCAGTAACCCATTTGTAACCTCTCCCTGTCTCTCTCTTTCTATTTCCATCTCCCTCCCTCCCTCCTCCTCATCCTGCTTCCCTTCCTCCCTTTCCCCTCTTCTCCCTCCCCCCCCCCCCCCCCACTACAAAGGAACATCATGTACTGTGAGGGGTAAAAAAATTTTCACTTTGCCAAATTGGGAAAAAATGATCTCTAGAAGGCAAGCAATTAGTTATGGCTTTTTATTTATGACTAAATGTCAATATCAAGGGGAAAATCCACTCCAATATCCTGTGTTGCGAGCTGAGGCCATACTTACCATTCCCTCCCATATTTCTTACCCTGTTAAAGTGCATGGGAAAAGAAAAATTTCTTGCACTAAGATATAAAGGCAACTTCTACTATTACCATGTTTATCTCATCTGAACCTTGTTTTGGAATTAGTTTTTTAATTCAATGGAATTCAGTAAATATTCATTTAGTCCCTATTAGATAAGGTTCCATGCTTGGGACTACAGAATATGCATAAATGAGTAAGAACCAACCCACCCCACCCCGAAAAAAACAAAACAAAACAAAACAAAAACCCTTATTCATCCCTTCTTTCACCAGGAATTTATTAGATACAATGTACCAGATTCTGTTCCAGGTGCTGGGGATAAAAAAAGTAAAAATAAACAGTTCCTTCCCTCAAGAAACTTAAGTTCTCTTGTGGGGGAAGGATAAAAAGGACACAGATAACTATTCAAAGTAAATAAAAAATAATTTGGGACATTGGACAGTTGGAAGCAATTGAGAGAGAGTAAGGATTGAGTTAGCTTGAAAGTGGTACTTGAGCTGAGTCTTGAAGGTATTTAGGGGGTATAAGAGGTAGATGTGAAAAGGAAGGGCATTCCAGGCTTGAAAGATGGCTGAAGCAAAGGAATTGAGATAAGAGATGGAATGTTTGGTACAGTGAATGGCAAATAGAATAATTTGGCTGTTACCTGGAGTGCATGAATGAGAGTATTACCCATTGACTAGAAAAAGAAGTTGGCACTAAATTGTGAAATTCCTTGAATGAAAAATAGAGAAAATTTTATTTTTATCTTAGAGATATCAAGCTTCTTAAGCAGGAGAATGATATACTCAGAGCTACATTTAAGGAATATTACCTTGGCAACAGTATGGAAGATAGATTGGAGAAGGGAGAAGTTGACTAAGAACAGGGAGATTTAGTAGGAGGCTGTTGCCATTATCAAGGTGAAAGCCTGCAAGGGCCTGAACTAGATCAATGGCTAACTATGTGAATAGAGATGAGGGGATAGATTCAAGAGGTCTTCTAGAATCATCAAACCTTGCAAAATTGACAAAACTTGACAAACAACTAGATAAGAAAAGCATTTGCATGATTATATGTAGCAAAATGAAATTAGCACCATAACAATAGTGCAAACGAAAGACTTTTGGGGATTCAGAGGAAAGAGAATCAATATAAAATCAGGGAAGGACTCATATATATATAGGATCATAAACATACATCTGTCTAAGTTCAGGACACTAGACATCAACCAATTACCACTCCTTACCCCCATCTTAAGCATGAGGAAAATGGAACTCAAAGTAGTTAAGTGATATATGAAGATCACATTGGTAGTAAATAATAAAAGCAGAATTTGAACCATATCCTCTGACTCAAAAGTCAATTCTCTTTCACCATATTGCATTTATGAAAGATTTAGCAGTGTCATAATAGGTGGAAATAGAGTAGATAGAATTTCAAATGGTGGAAGTAATGCCATTTGTTGAATTTACCAAATTTTTCAGTGACTGAGGAATTTAGTATACCATCAAAAGTTTTTGAAAAAGAGAATGCTATAATCAGAAATCAGTTTACAAAGTTTCTTTGAGCAGTTTTGTAGAATGGATAAAGTGGAAAGACTGAAAACAAGAGACCACTGAGGAAATTATTACAATACTCTTAAGTATTGAACTAGGGTGTTTGTAGTGCAAAGAGTAGGAGGCTGGGGGTAATATGTGTAAAGATTTAAAGAAGAGATACGATCTTTAGGACTTAACAAAAATTAGATATAGAAAATGAGGGAGATGCAAAGGTTGAAGAGGACTATTTCAAACCTGATTCTAGTAAAATGATGTTGCTTTGAGTATAAATTAAGAAATTAAGAATATGCAGAAAAATATCTCAAGTACTGGGGATGGTGTGATTACTGAGCTGGAATCAGATACATTAGACAATAAGTCAAGTAAGCCTTAGGAAGCATTGCTAGCAATAAAACTAGTGGAAGTGATGGGAATTCCAGCTGAACTATTTAAATTCCTAAAAGATTTTATTATTCAAAGTTCTGTACTCAATATGCCAGCAGATAAGGAAAAGTTAACAATGGCTACTGAACTGAAAAAGATCATAATCCTTAAGAAGGATAATGCCAAAGAATGTTCACATTATGAAGAGAGATGTAATAAATTCAGTTTTAAACATGAGCTTGGAGTTGAATGGGACATCCTTTTAGTCTATCCAATGAGAAGGCTGGGTCTTTTGCTATTAAGTCCTGGAAGAGCCGGAAGCTGGCCAAGTTCCAGGGGCACATGGAGGGAGTTGGGATGGCTCCCAGGTGTGTGTCTGGGCCGCTCCCTGCAGGGATTAAATAAATGCTTTCTCTTTGTACCTGAAGATGTCTCTGATCAGTTAATTTGGGAAAGGGGGTCTAGCACCTGTACCACCCAAAGTGTTGATGTACATCCAGATGTACATGTTTAGCTGGGCAGGTAAATATTCAGGCTTGGATAGGGTGAGACTGAAGATAAAAATTTGAAGTCATTCATATACAGTTGATAGATAAAATCATGGTATAATCCATATACTTATGTACAAACAAAAAGAAATAGAATCTCATAACAACTATGGTAAGAGAGTGATTTGGGTATGAAGTTGAATATTAGTTATGCTAGAAATTTATAATTTAGTTAGAATTTGGATTAGATGACTTCTAAGGTCTCTTTCAGCTCTAAAATTATATTAGTTTTTTCTAAATTAGAGAGACTCTACTATCTGCAAAGAATTGTGCTAATTACTGGGGGAAATGTAAAAATAGTTGATACATGGTTCTTACCCTCAGAGTTTATATTCTCTCATTATTTTCTAATTACATGAAAGATTAGAATTCAGAAAAACTGTCCATACTGGAGAAAAAGATTTTAGATTTTCCCAAGATGAAGTCATGGGAGCAAGTAAGATCAATGGGGAGAAAACATAGAGAGAAAAGTCTAAGTCAGATATCAAAGACAGAGCCTTGGAGCCTCTGAGAATAGATTTATTTAGAGGCTTAAAAGAGCAAAACCAGAGAAGGAAGAAGAGAAAGAAATATCAAAATTGAAGGAACACAACAAAAATAGTGCAGGGCCATGAAATTAATGAAAGAAGAAAGAAAGGAAAGAATGCTTGAAAAGGCATTCATTCATTAAGTGCTTATTATGTGCTAAGACATAGGTATACAAAAAAAAAAAAAAAGAATAATTCTTGCTATCAAGGAGCTCATGCAATAATTTGAGGAAACCGATCCTAAAATAAAGTTTATTTGTAAGATGAGTGGAAAGGTATTTAAATACTAAGGGTTCTATTGTAGAGTTGATGACAAAGTCCAGGGGTCATTAAATTGCCTTAGTAGATCAGGTGATAAGATAGATTAGTAGATGATAAGGCCTTTTAGTAATTCATCTTAATGAAAGGAATAGAGCTGGTGACTCCCATCTCATTTAAACCACATGAGCAATCAAGCATTTCTGTTGGCCTCTACATGGCCTGGTTCAGGAGATGAGATCAAAGGGAAGGATAGAGAGGAAAAGCACCCCAGAATTAGGCAGAAGTAAAGTGATGAAGAGGGTTTGGGCAACACTGTAAGATATATTTCCTAAGATCTTGAGAGAAAGAGAAAGAGTGCAAAATTCTGGATTTCAAAGTCAAAGCCAAGTCAAGTCATTCAGTGTTTATAAAGCTCAAGTAGTAAGTTTTGAAGATACAAAGAAGGGAAAAACAAATTACTCAGGGTGTACTTTCCTAACACTTAAAAACCATTTATTTATTTTTAGCTTTTTTAAATAAAAAATTTTGAGCTCTGAATTCTTTCTCTCCCTCTAATTCCTCTCTCAACTATTGAGAAGTATATCAGTTATACAAGTGAAATTATTCAAAACACATTTCCATGTTAGTCATGTTGCAAGAAAAATTAAGCAAATGAAAACATTATACTCCAATCTGTATTCAGTTCTTGAGTTCTTTCTCTGGGGGCAGATATTTTTCATCATGAGTTCTTGGAATTGTCTTGGATCATTGTATTGTTAAGAATAGCTATGTCTTTTAAGTCTTTTATAGTTGATCATCTTTACAATATTGTTGTTACTGTGTAAAATGTTCTCCTAGTTCTATACATTTACTTGGCATTTGTTTATATAAGTCTTCTCAGATTTTTCTGAAACCATCCCACTCTTCATTTCTTATAATATAATAGTATACCATCATAATCATATACCACAACTTTCCCAATTCAGCCATTCTCTCTCTCTCTCTCTCTTTTTTTTTATTTAAATTCAGCCATTCTCCAATCAATAAACATCCCCTCAATTTTCAATTCTTGGCTATCACAAAAATACTTTTATAAGTATTTTTGTACAAGATCCTTTTTTCTTTTCTTTTATCTCTTTGTGATACAGACCTAGTAGTAGTATTGCTATGTCAAAGGATATACAATTTTAGTCATTTGAGCATGGTTCCATGTTTCTCTCCAGAAATGGCTGAACCAATTCACAACTCCTCCAGCAGTACATTAGTCTATGTCCATTCCGGCATTTTTTATTTTCCTTTTCTGTTGTTTAATTAATCTGATAAGTGTGATATGGTATCTCAGAGTTATTTTAATTTGCATTTCTCTAATCAATAGTGATTTAGAATATCTTTCGTGTGATTATAGAATAGCTTTGATTTCTTTGTCTGAAAACTATCTGTTCACATCCTTTGACCATTTATCAGTTGGCAAATCGCTTTTATTTTTAGAAATTTGACTCAGTTCTATATATATTTAGTGGGTACTTTTTGCTAAACTCTCTAGCCAATGCTTCAACTCCAACATAGACAATTCACTTGTAGATGTAAAGTATAATGAGTGACTATTTAATTTCTATTTTTAAGTTTATATCAAGGCCTCACAGTTCTACTAATTCTAGTATTTAGTGTGTGTGTGTGTGTGTGTGTGTGTGTGTGTGTGTGTGTGTGTTGTATTCAATCCAATTTAGCAGTCTATGGTCTTTATTGTTGATACTCCATTGAACACCCTGAAAGGAACCTTTAGTTTTTGTCATATTTTATAATGTGACAAGTTAAGTGACTCTTAATATGGTACTTATTTATGCTCCTCCCAATACTTCATTCTGGGAATGATTCTCCCTAAAATACCAGTCAAAGCAAGCCAGTATGCAGGTGGTATATTCCAGGCAGGATTCCAAATGAGGTAGCTAAACATAAATTGGCTTTAAATAAAGTCACTTGGAGAGAGGGAGGTTGAAGAGTAACAGGGAAAAAAATGTTTCTTCTTGCTCTAATAAATATTCAGATAGTCAATGGAGACTCCAGATAAGATCAGACATATAGAATTGTCCAACCTAGGTTTAGTGGAGAAAGAAACAAAATAGAAGAAAGAATCACAATCCACACAAATGTTGTTGCTCTGCAGCCAAGGAGTCAATTTGCTGACTTTTCTTTCCCCTGGTGGCTCTGGGGCAATTTAGTTAGAGTTTGGTTATTGTCCTAGAGACTCTTCTCTCCTGGATCAATCTGTTGTAAAGTACCTCTGGTAGAAGGCCTACTGGGATCTAGTAAGGAAAACTTCATGGAACTTCATCTTGAGTGAAAAAATAAACACCTGGGTCATGATTTGTATTCTCTGTTGTTAGGAGTTGTTGTTGCTAAAAAAGACAGAGGAAATAACTGCATGATTCATTTTTGATCCATTCCCTAATTATTTATTTCTATTGCTGTCTGTTTTTTCCTCCTCTTTTTGTTTACGAAAGATGCCAAACCAAAGCCTAGGAACGAAGGGCACACAGTATACCCACAAATCTACACAGATGTACTGTCTTTTCCCTCTCATTACTATAGATCAATTTGCTATCTGCAATGAATCAATCTATTAACAACTATTTATCAAGTACCTACCATGTGCCAGGTTTAAGTGCCAGTGAGATGCTGGGCACACAAATACAAAGAATGAAACAAACCCTACTACCAAGGAACTCATTCTGTAATAGATGGCAAGATTGCAACATAACACAATTATACCCTGTTACCAACTTTTCCACAAGTCTTGGCTGAAATTCCTATTATACTCTGTCATCAGTAAAGATATCAATATTTATAGGTGTTTGCTTAGAAGAAACACCTACAAATATGAATGTGTGAGCATGAGAATGTATATGAACAGTAATAGTGACTAAATACACTGCTTTATTTATTATTATGTGGAGTCTTCAAATTTAATTTGCTAAAATCTAGTTGGAAGAAAATATCACATGTTGACTTTCTTCACATAGATATAACTTCCTAATGTTGGCAAAACTCTAAGAAGTTTTCTATTTACTTATAGCTTAAAGATTTTTTAAAAATAAAATCCACATGTTCTATTGATGCTTTTTGAATTTATTGTCATTTCCTAGTAATCCCTTTCCCTCCAATAGCACCTTCTCTTGAAACAAGGAAGGTCAGTTTAGCAAAACAATTATATCCACTATGTATGATTGTGTACAACTTCTTGTTGTTTAGTTGTTTTTAATTGTATATAATTCTCGATATCCCAACTCGGGATTTCTTGACAAAGATATGGCAGAGATTTGTCATTTCCTTCTCCAGTTTATTTTACTGATGAGGAAACTTACTGAGGCAAGAAGGGTTAAATGATTTGCTCAGGGGTCACATAGCTAGTAAGTATCTTTTAATTGAGGAAGATGAACCTGTCAGACTTCAGACCTGGCATTCTACCCACTGAGCCACTTAGTTGCCTGAATATATATATATTTTAGGAGTGATATACATCTATGGATTCTAGTGGACAGGATGCTGGACTTGATATTAGAAAGATGGTTCAAATCTTCTCTTAGCTGTATATATGCTCTGTGACTCTGGACAAGTCACTGAATGAAATTTTTTTCATTTGAAAAAAATGGGGACAATAACAGTACCTACCATGGTTATTATGAGAATCAACTGAGATAACATACATCAAGTTTTTGCAAATCCATATAGATATTTTTTTAAGTATTTGAATTTTTTATTTTAATAGTATTTTATTTTTCCAATTACATGAAAAAAGAGTTTTTAATATTCACCTTTGCAAAATCTTGTGTTCCAAATTTTTCTCTCTTTCCCCCCTCCTCAAGATAGCAAACAATCTAATATAGGTTAAACAAAGCACTATATAAATGTTAACTATTAGTTATCATTGACATATTTTATCTGTCATATGGTGTAGATCATTGCATTAGTCAGAGTTTTGATATCTCTACCTTCCTGTGATTATTGTGTACATTTTTCTTGTTTTTGTTTATTTCATATAAGTATATGTAAGTTTCTATGAATTCTTGATAATCATGCTTTAAAAAAAAGAAAAAACAAAAATAAAAACAAACCCAAACAAATCTGCTCTACCATAAGTTGGTTGATAGCCTCTGCTGCCATTTTATACTATTATGTTTCAATTTATACTTCTGTGAACATAATAATCAGTATAAACTCATGAATGTATATGCTTCTCTATTTTTTCCTTTAAAAACAGAAAAAAGCTAGCCAAGAACATTTCTAAATTTTAATGGAAGAAAAACACTTTCCTTTTCTCTCCTTGACTCCTGTTTATCCCTCACTTACCATCCTAAACTGAGTCAGGAATATAGCATTTTTAGCTTGAAGAAGCATGACCAACCAGGTTGCTGTGTCACAGCAAAGGATATGAAGTAAGGGAAAGACTATCTTCTCACATTGGGATGAATCATAGTCTTTATTTTCTGAAAAGTCACCTCTGGGCAGAGATGTCAGATAATAGGATGGTAGAAGCTAAATTTTGGGCAATGATTCTCAACCAAATTTGGGATCAGGTATTCTTGAGCCTGTGAGGAAGCTGCATTCCTCAGCCAACCTCTATCCTCAATTAATTAAGTCAGTAAACCTAGCTCAACTAGGGCACCTAGTCTGTGGCAAAGCTCATACTTGCCATCTTCTCTGTAGAATGCTACTTCTTGTTCCATGTCCCCAAATACACTGTGCCCTTTTTCCAGAATGCGTGGTCTTCAAACCCACAGAATGAAGCACTGTTCAATAAAAATGCTTCTCTGTATGATGAGAGAAGAGATTTGGGGGAAGAGATTGTTGCAAGTGTCTCTCTCTTTACTGCAAACATAACATGTTAGAAGTGTGTAAGAAACCCAGTATGAATAGTAACAAGAATCTCTTTCATTTAAAGGTAGGAAAGACTGGTAGTAACTTCAGTGATAGGGCTGAAGAGGATACAGATGTTTGGGGGAGTGCTGATAAAGAGGATAGTTCAATCAGGGATGAGACACCTGGCAATGTAGTGATGCAACCACAGGTGCAGTGAAATCAGGAAAAGGAACTTGTGGGATATTCCAACCTCCCTATCCAGGGAAGTTGTAGGGGCAAATTTGCCCTGGGATATTACTGTGACAAAAGTTCTAGAGTTGGGGGCTGGCGATCACTCTGTATGGTATGGAATGGTGGAGGACCATGAATCATTATGACAGCAGTGTTTGAAAGATAGAAGAAATAACTAATGCAGGTGAAAAAAAATATGCCTCTTGGATGTTAGCTTCCCAAGACAAAGTCCCATAGCAGCAAATGTCTCAGTGTACTGAAGAGTGGATATATGGTAACATGCATTTCTGATGTCTATAGTAGGTAATAGAGTTTGCATACAAATAACACATAGTACATGAAGCTTCTACACGGTTGTATGTAGCATCAACTTATAACAATCAATTCTAATTAGAATTTTCAGGATAATACTTAATTCTCATTAATTAGAGGGATAAACATGGAGTGGCAAAAGGCAGCTAAATTATGAATAGATTATATATAGGTGCCTTTGTTGAATGAAAATAACAAGTCTATTACATTGGTAACCACCATGTATAATATTTATGCCATGTTAGGATGGTATGTTTGCAGAGTAAATACACTTTTAGTTTTACATAGCTGCTTAGTTATTAATATTGTTGAAGAAATATAAGAAATTATTGCTGGCTGGTTTTCATTCTTTCCTAACTTAATCTAACACCATGTTAATTTAGTAAGCAGATTTATAAATCATTCAATGATAATGTACTAATTTGGCCTTTCTAGTTTTCACTTAAAAATTAATTCTTTACACTAAAAAAATCAAGCAAACATCTCCTCCCCCCAAACAACCCCCACACACAACAAAATAAGAATCCAAGTTTTCTTAACTTGGTGGTTTTGTCCCTGATTCAACATTCAACACTAGCTCATTTCTTCTTTCCAAAGGTTGTTGATTTATGAGGAGTTTCTGGTTTAGGTTGATCAATAATACCTCCCCTTATTTGGAAGAAAAAGGAGGGGGAGCAATTTCTAGTTAGAGGGAATCCTGGGTGAATTAGCTGGGCTCAGAATTGTGATGTTGCTCTCAAAAATGAGCCTTTTAATTCTTTCATAAATCCTTTAGAACAAAGACTGACTTAAGGGGGGAAAATTGCAGTTTGTTTTTTTTTAGCAGCTTTTTACCTTCAGTTTTTAGACTACTTTTCTTTATTCTTCTTGGCCTTTCTCAAATTTTTGGGAATATTTCTTAGGTCTAATTCTCACAGGACATTCCTTTTAGTTTCCAATCATCCAGTATGCTATAATGGCAACTAAGAGTCTTCTGATTCTCAAATTCTGTAATTCTGTGATTCTAAATGAAACAGAAAAGGC
Source organism: Antechinus flavipes (assembly GCF_016432865.1). Lineage (NCBI taxonomy): Eukaryota > Metazoa > Chordata > Mammalia > Dasyuromorphia > Dasyuridae > Antechinus > Antechinus flavipes. The sequence goes on from NC_067398.1 coordinate 321,538,046, forward strand.
ACTGGTCCTCAAACTAGGAGGACCTGAGTTCAAATCCAGTCTCAGATATATACTACTCTAGGCAAATCATTTTAAGGTCTTTTTAACTCAGTTTCCTAATCTATAAAATGGGGATAATAATAGTACCCACATCCCAGGATTTTTGTGAGGAACAAATGAGATAATATTTATGAAGTACTTTGTAAACTTTATAATACTATATAAGTGTTATTATTGTTATTATTACTACTTCTACTATTGTATAAGGTATTTTGTGAAAAGAAGTTAAGGTATTACCTCTTACTAGATGCACTTGCATTTTATATAAAAGAAAAACAATAAAACCAAAAACATTTTTGAAATGTGCCTCTTATATGCTAAGCTCTGTGCTAGATCCTTGACATACAAAAAAAATTGAAGTAGTTCCCTGCTATCAAGGAACTTGCATTCTATCTGATGAAGGTGAAGGAATTAGTGCATATGTATATTTCATAGGATCACAGAAGGGACCTAAGAAGGCATCTAGTCCAATTCCTTCATTTTACAGTGGAAGAAATCACAGGCCAGAAGATGGAGAAGGGTGGTGGTGGTGGAACTAAATCATTTGGCTGAGGTCACATAAAAAGTAAGCATTTAGAGGTAAGATTTGAATGCAAGTCTTTTGTCTCTAGAACCAGGTATCTTTCTAGTGTATTATTACATAGTGCAAAACCCCTTAAACAATGTAATAAATAGTCCATTGAACCTAGAAGAAAAATGGGTCCAGATCTGATTCTTGCTAGATCTTGTCCAGGAATAAATTCTTTAACTTCTCCTAGTCCATTTACTTTAATCATAAAAGTTGATGACCTTGAATACCACTTTTCAGGGTTGTTGTGAGGATCAAATGAAGGAATGTATGAAAACAACATGTAAAATGTAACTTATTAACAGAAAAGCATTTAAAACCTAGACACTTGTCAGTTAGTCAATAAACCTTTATTAACTGATTGATATGTTCTAGATACAGTGTCAACCACTAAAGATACAAATATATATCCCCTGCCCTCAAGGAGAATACAATCTAATGAGGAAGATACCAATACAAACAAGATGTACACTGAAAAGATGGAAGGTAATAACTAGCAATTAAGAATCCAGTTCTTCATTATGGAATATTATTGTTCTGTAAGAAATGACCAGCAGGATGAATACAGAGAGGACTGGCGAGACTTACATGAACTGATGCTGAGTGAAATGAGCAGAACCAGAAGATCATTACATACCTCAACAACGATGCTGTTTGAGGATGTATTCTGATAGAAGTGGATCTCTTCGAGAAAGAGAGCTAATTCAGTTTCAATTGATCAAGGATGGACAGAAGCAGCTACACCCAAAGAAAGAACACTGGGAAATGAATATAAACTGCTTGCATTTTTGTTTTTCTTCCCGGGTTATTTATACCTTCTGAATCCAATTCTCCCTGTGCAACAAGAGAACTGTTCGGTTCTGCATACATATATTGTATCTAGGATATACTGTAACCTATTTAACATGTAAAGGACTGCTTGCCATCTGGGGGAAGGGGTGGAAGGAAGGAGAGGAAAAATCAGAACAGAAGTGAGTGCAAGGGATAATGCTGTAAAAAATTACCCTGGCATGGGTTCTGTCAATAAAAAGTTATTAAAAAAAAAAAAAAAGAATCCAGTTCTTAATATTGGATTTTCAGAGGTCTTAATTGGTAGTGGTTTGAGAATTTTGTGGGAGGAATTGCCCTATGCCCTTAAATGACATGTTATATAAATTCTGCTTTCTTTTAATGACAGCCTTAAGCAAATAAATACATGGCCAGAAATAATATGACCCATTATACTGGAGAATCTTAAGGATAGAGGCATCTCCAAGTATTTGAAGGGCAGAAGACAGATTAGGTAAAAACTGTTCTAGGAACATCATTTGGTAACTATCATACCCACCCTCTCTCCATTCATTTGTATTTTGTGGAAGACAAAATCTCCCTCCTTTTGATTTGTAAGTTGCCTTGATATATGCCTATATTGGACAATCAAGGTTGATTGTCTTGGATTAGTTAAACTATTGAGCTTTAATTTTCCTTTTGAGCTGATAACTATTCCAATGTTCTTGAGACTGTGATAAGTTTTACTAAGGAGATTTTCTTTTTAGGGACTTGGGCCCATTTCAACCTTGCTTTTCAGCTACATGAAAAAGGCTTGAATAAAAACCATACTAATAGAAAATTCTGGGAGACCAAAGTGCTAATTCAGTTCAGAGGTTCTAAGCCAGTTTTCAAAGTTGTTTGTTGCCTCTTAGCATTCTCAAGCAATGAGAAAAGACAAAAGACATTTCCAAAGCACAGTGATTTCTCCTAATAGGTGATTATAATTGAAAAAGAACTTATCAGACAAAGTTTAATAAGGAAGTATGAATTGTTCTTTTTAATCCTGTTTGAAAAATGATAGCTTAAATGAGCTTGTTTTCTGCCTTTTAATAATAGTTATAGCCTTTCTTACCTAGTACAGCAGAATAAAGTTGATTATACAGTTATCTTTTCCATATCAGGGGTTAGGGGAATGGTACCTCCACAGCGGAAAAATACACTTAAGAATTTTTGGTTCTCTCTTCTTACCAGAAAAGTCTGAATTATATTATGGTATTAAGAAATAAAATATGTTGACATCATGCAATATTATACATATATTTTATGGATTTCTGAGTTTCTAATTTTTTTCTGTGTCATTTGCTGGCCTTCACAAGTTCTTTGCAACTTTCATAAACTTCTCCCAAATCCCCATTTAATTTCTTATGGTGATCCATAATATAACAAAACCATGATTAGTAAAGCCATGATTTGGAAAGGACAACTGTATATAGTTTCTTGTCATAGCAAAGTTCTTAGAAAGACAAACCAAATCTGAAATATGAGTATAGTAAAAATAATATTGCATATAGAATAAGATAACATAGGTAGAAATTCCAGGTCTACTACGTATAATTTGTGTGCTTTTGACAAGATGGTTCCTTTTCTAGAATTTGTTTTCCTCATTTACAAATTGAGGAAGTAGAACAGATCATCTTTAAAGTCATACACCAATCTTACAGGAGTTGGAAGGGACTCCAGAAGCCATTTTATACTATTCCCTCATTCTGCATGAAGGGGAGTTGGTTTTTCACGAACCTAATTAGAGAAAACTAGCTAGATAACAAGGGTTTTAACTCAATTGTAAAAATGCTGATGTGCCAAGTGACCTTGTTATATATGCAAATGAGTCCCTAGAGTGAAAGTGAGGGAAGCAATTCCTTAGGATAAATGGGCTTTGTCTTCAGGTGACCATTAGAAGTCCATTCAATAAATTTGGGAGAGTGACCAGAAGAGCAATCCAACTCCAGCCACTAGAAGATGCATGGATTCTGTCCTCTACAAAATGGGATGAATAAGAAACAGAATAGAAAAGAGAACAGAAGTCCAGGCAGAGGCAATTAATAAAATGAAAGGGACCAGGACTCTTGGAGAAAAGTTGGTTGGATTTACTGAGTTTGGTTTGTTGGAAGAGAAGATGTGTTATTTCTGTTTCCTTCATTCCTCATTCATCAAGATAGTAATTCTGTATCTTTTTTCTTCAAGGGTACCTGAATCCTTTTCCTTTAAGCATAAGAAAAGTCTATTTATCTTTCATTATTTTAAATGTTTGCTTTATCTTAATAATGTTAACCTCCAACATTTGATAGTCCAGTGTACTTATTAGTAATATGTTTAGGAAGAGCCCACTAGAGAGAAAATATTCCCAGAAAAAAAAATAAACACAGCTCTAAAAAGTTTTATCAGAAGTGCTGTATTCGACTGGAATTTTGAGGTAACAGAAGGAAAAAGACAATTATAGTTCTTTTGGTATTACTTCCCAGCCCAGAGAAGTAGTGTATATTGGGAAATTTACCTCAGTAAAGATTCAATAGTAGGATTAAGGGCAAATAGGAGTGATTTAACAAGCCTAATCTTCATACTACTCCATTTCACTTGTGATCTGCTTAGAGAAGGCAATTCATTTTACTAATAGCCTAAGGGCTTGCCTAAGATCACACAGGTAATAAATATCAAGGGTGGACTTTGATCCCAGATTTGTTGATTCCATAATTGACATTCCTTCCATTGTACTTTAGCTTCTAGTTCTAAACTGACAGTCATATAGTTATGAGACCTAATATTTTATGGTATTTTATTTTTCCCAATTACAGGTAAAGACAATTTTAAATATTCATTGTTTTAAGATTTTTAGGTCTAACATTTTCTTCTCTTTTCCTTCCTTTCTCCCTGAGACAGTAAGAAATTTGATGTTACATATGTGCAATCATGTAAAATATATTTCCATGTTAGTACTGCTGTGAAAAAAGAAACAGAACAAAAAGAAAAAAAAAAACTATGAAAAAAATGAAGTGAAATAATATGTTTCAATCTGCATTCAGACTTCATCAATTCTTTCTCTGGATGTGGATAGCATTTTCCATTATGAATCTTTTGGAATCATCTTGGAATGTTGAATTGCTTAGAAGAAGTAAGTCAATCATAGATGATCATTGTACAATGTTGTTATCAATTGTGTACAGTGTTCCTCTGGTTTTGTTCATTTACTCAGCATCATTTCATGTGAATTTGCCCAGGTTTTCCTGAACTCTGCCTGCTCATTGTTTCTTACAGAATAATAGTAATCTATAACATTCGGATTCTACACCTTGTTCATCTATTCTCCAATTGATGAGTATCCTCTCAGTTTCCAATTCTTTGCCACATAGAAACTATTTTTTATTCATCTATATGGTTCTTAATTGATTGTTAATTCACCATATACTGACTTTGCAAATTAACATTTTGGGCTAAATAATGCAGGATAGTTTGCATATATTCTCATTGGGTAGGATTCTCCCCACATCTTTTTGTTTTTTAAATTGCCCTTACCTTGAGCATATACAGGCATTGAAACATGTACTTCCAAAGAAACCATTAAGCTATATTCTATGTTTTCTCAATAGATTTACAAAGAGAGAGGAAAAAAAAAAAAGAGAAAAAGAGAGATGCCCAAGTGACATCTCCTGCTATAAGATATATTCAAATATGATACAGAGTAAAATATATTTATTTTTAAAGTATAAAAGATTCGTTATTGCATAGGCTGCAAAAGGAAGATAGAAAAAAGTTGCTATAACCTAAATTTTGAGGTCAAACAGATAGATATATGTCTACATATTTTTTTGAACTCCATTAAGTGATTCCACAAAAACACATGAAGTGAAAACAATACTCCAGAGGAACAATGCTATAAATATGAGAGTTGTAGTAGAATTTAAAAATATTTCAGTGGGATTTGGCAATATATTGTCATTTCAAAATATTAATATTATTTCAAAATGAGGATGGTCAAGATGATACTGTGTGAAGAATCCCTTTACCATTAAAGCTAAGCAGAGCCATCTCTAAGTATAACTGGCACAGAATAAGCTCTCACTAAATGCTTATTTTTTGCTGACTGCCTGGGTATGGTTCCCAGGGTAAATTGTGTTGTATACTTTCCCCTATTTCCTAAATAATTTATTTTGGTCAAATCAAGTTAAAAATGAATACTAACTTAAATACTCCTTATTTCTCTAGTACTTTACAAATTCATGAATCATTTCCCTTAAAAAAAAATCCTCATGAAGTGGGTGTTTTGAGAATTACTATTCCTACTTTACAAATGATGAAATTGAAACTCAGAGAGGTTGAAAAATTTGCCCAAAGTCATCTTGCTGATAATTGGCAAAGGAAGAACAAGAACCTTTTGATTCCAATTTTAGTGCATGTTCCACTAAAATGAACATTAAGAGCAGCTTTGAAGGACAAAAGAAGTAGTCACATAATATATGTGAGAAGAGGGATGCATCAAGGAGCAGCCTTTTATTTATTTGTTTATTTATTGCTTGCCACAGGTATTTGGATATTGTTGGAGAATAGTGAACCCTAAAAAAACAAAAACAAAAACAAAACTTTTCCTAGTGCTTTTTTGTTGATCCATCTTTTCCCATCCTCCCCCTCTCTATGTCATTGGCCAACAACTTGGTAACAGCAGAGGAATGAGGGACAAATCTCCCATCCCTGTGGACAATGCTGATGCTAGGATGACCTACTTTAACTCTGATTAGAAGCTCTTTTTTGTTATGATGAGACTTCAAGCTGTGACCCTGACTTTCTGATACATATTGTCAGCTTTATGCTATCACTGTTATCAATAAAACCCCTAGAAGTTAGAAAGGACAGCCCTTTCCTTTTGAGATCCTCTGAACTATTTTTGTTGTTGTTGTTGTTGTTGTTGTTGTTTTGTTGCTACTCCTGTTTAGGATAAATCATAAAAGTAACTATTTCTTATTACTCATATCTCTGGCACAGTAAGCCTGAATTTTCAGTGCTTTCTCCTGCTCCACCATCTCTGTAACTGTTACAAATGGTAACCTCCTCCTTGGATAATTACATTTTTAAAAAAATGTAGCTCTTTAAAAAGAAAATCAAGTTCAATATAGCAAAAGAACATTTGAAATAGTTCAAGGAATGAGAAGATAGGATACTAGAATTGTTAGAAGTAATTTTTTTCCCCTTTCAAAACCATTGCTGTATCAGTCTTTCTCCTCCTCCCCCATTCTCCTCCTCCCCACCCAGCTAGACAAGCAACTATTTGGTTTGCAGGAACAGACTGGTTTAATAAAATTGGCCTTCTTCCTTCTACTAAAAGTTTACCTGCGAGAGCCCCGAACATAATAAAATCAGATTATGAAGGCAATCATATTTACTTGTAATAAATCAAATCTTGCAGACATCAGTTAAGTCTCCCTTACTGCACTGGGACAATATCATGCGTGCATACATCAATACCTGAGGTGTCAGAAATATATTTCATAAGTTCAGAAAAATCACACACACACTTGCAGCACCATTATGAGCAGTGAATTTGTAATGTGAACATTATGATGTATAAAGTGGCTTTGTTCCTACATTTAATAAGCATTGCATGTCAAGCCCACAAACATAATGGAATTTGCTGGTGATTTCTTGCCATTAAATGTAGGTTATTGTTTTTAGGAGTTGAGGAGAGAATTTCTCTATGTTAGCTATATTATCCATTTTTGAAGTTTCAATCTCCTTGCACAAAGCAGCTTCCTTAAATTGGAAAATTAATAAATAAAAGTAAAAATAACCCACTTCTATTAAATTAGGTTGAACTACAATAACTGGGGGACTTGCTTTTAGTCTAGAATTAATTTACCACTTAAAAGAACAACAAAAACTTCTAATTTACCTTTAATAATTAGATGTTATGTTTATGTATATTTGTATTAGAACATCTGTAAAAATGCTCTCTATACTATAGATCCCATAGTGAGAACCTATACTATAAAACTTTGTGATGAGAGAATCAAAGTAACTGAGACTATTTCTATCAAATTCTATTCAAAAGCACATAAGAAAATTAAAAAAAAATACAATAGCTGAATGGAGTATGGATCTGAAGATCTTTTTCTATGTATGTATATATCTTTGGAAGGGTGGGGTAGGGAGTAGATGGGGAGGAAACAGTGAGGGAACAAAGATTTATGTCCCTGCTATTTAAAAAATATACATAATTCAAATTATTTGTAGGTTAGTCATCAAAATAAGTTGTGCCAAATTAAATTTGAATAAGAAGGAGAAAACTAACGCTACCATATGGCATGGACACAAGGTAGGATCAGCCAGAGGTTGAGACCCAGTTTTCCATGGAATAGGCTGAATCTTTCAGGCCAGGTTTTTAGAAAAAGAGGAGGCTGAAAGTTTCCCCTTTAGGAAAGACCAGAAACATCAGATTGGCTTGCAAAAGCCAGAGTTGGTTGCCAGGGTTACAGGGTACTGAACTGAAGGGCCAGAGGCATAAGACAATAGTGACTAGAGGAGAAGCAAGAGTTAAGATCAGGATCAAAACAAAATACAAAAGGAAGAGATGTGGTCTGGGATTGGGGGGTATGGATCAGGGGAGGGGGTCAGGCTATAGGTTTAGAATCAAACAACAGAAGGGTATCTGAACTCCCTAAAGCATCTGTATAAAACCAAATTCCTTGTCCCTGGTTTTCTGCAGATTCATGTTTGGTTTTATACAAGGGTTACAATATGTGCAGCCCTATTACCTAGTCTTTCCTAAATTGTTTGCAATTGAACTTCTCCTACTGTTATACTCTCCATATAGTGGCCATTCTTGAAGGTTTTTTGTTTTTTAAGGGAATCCATGCATGTTGGTATTCATTGTATTTGCTATTTAAGGCTAATTTCTAAATGTGTTTGGGATGATAAAGAACTGCAAGAATGAAAATAACTATGGGTCAACACATGCCTTTAGAGAAAGAAAGGGTACATGCATTTTGGTTTGCCTAATGAAGTTGAAAAAATCAACTGCTGTTGGGTATTGTTAGTATTTACATTGAAAATACATTTCTTGCAAATCAAAACAATTTTGAGGTACTACCTCATACCTCTCAAATTGGCTAATTTGACAGGGAAAGATAATGACAAATGTTGGAGGAAATTGGAAAAGCTGGGACACTAATGTTGTGGTTGAGAAATGATCTAATAGTTCTGGAAAGCAACTTGCAACTATGCCCAGAGGACTATAAAACTGTGCATACCCTTTGATCCAGCTGTGTCTCTACTGTATGTGTCTCAAAGAGATCATACAAAAGAGAAAAAGATCCACATGTGCAAAAATGTTTGAAGCAGTTCTTTTTGTGGTGGCAAAGAATTGGAAAATGAGTAGATACCCATCAATTGGGGAATCGTTGAATAAATTATGATATATAAAAGTAATAGAATATTATTGTTCTATAAAAATGATCATGATGAAGCTGATTTTAGAAAGTCCTGGAAAGATTTACTTAACTGATGCTGAATGAAACAAGAAGAATCAGGGATACATTGTATACAGTAATAGCAAGATTGTGCAATGATCAAGTATGAAAGACTTTGTTCTCAGCAGTTCAATGATCCAAGACAATACCAATAAACTTTGGATGGAAAACATTATATGTATGCAGAGAGAGCTAAGGAGACTGAATGTTAATCAACAAATGCTATGTTCACTTTATTTTCTTTTTCTTCTGTGGATTTTATTTTTTGTTATGATTCTTTTAAGGAAATGTGCTTTTAAAAAGCATGTACGTGTATAGCGAGAATTTTTTTTAAGTGCATTTCTTTATCACCTGATAGTCCAATACCATGGTGCTAAAGGTTCTACCTTAATAAAATTCCTCTCATCCCTTGTGTTCTCTACACTCATATAGCAACAAATTCCAAGGCCCTTATCATTTTTTACTTAGACTATCATAACTGATTCTTTTTGTTTGCTCTATTATTAGTTCCTTTTTTTTTTCCAATTTGTCCTTCATACTACTCTCAAAATAATTTTTATAAGGCAGATATCTTGATTTACTTCATATTCAAAAGCTAAAGCAAAAACAAAATGGAAACTTTGGTAACTTCTATTTATCTGGAAGAGAAACTGGGCTCTAATCTCTGTTTCCTGACTAATAAGTCAGGAAGACATAATTGTCTTTCCTGGACTCTCTATTCTAGCTAAATTGAACTTCTGGTGCTTCTCTGAACTATATGTTCCAAAGCACATTGGTGTAAGCTACTGCTCTTCACCCCTGCTCCTCCATTTATGCTCAGATGCAGTTCCTTTAACTTCCAATTAAAAGTATTCTTTTCTTCCTGAAAATTTTCTAAGATATTCGAGATCTTCTGGTCTTAGTTAGAATACATTTCTCAATCTGTTGCACAAATTATAATAAGAATATATGCTTTTTTGGGGGCAGGGACAGTGTTAGGGATCTAATAATAGTAAATACTTAACAATTAGCTAGGGCAATGTGTGAATGTATATGTGTGTGTGTGTGTGTGTGTGTGTGTGTGTGTGTGTGTATGTGATGTGTGTGCCTATCACATACCTTAAAATGTAACCTATATTATTAAGGAGCTAGGAGACCCTAGGCGTATCACTCAATCCTGTTTGCCTCAGTTCCTCATCTGTAAAATGATCTGAAAAAGGAAATAGCAAACTACTCTAATATCTTTGCCTGGACAATTTCAAAGAGGGCCATGAAGAGCTGGACCTGACAGAAAAATGATCTAGCAATAGCAATACAAGTTCTCAAGTCTAGAAAATCAACAATGTAATAAATCAGGTCTTAATTTGTAATACTTCCTGATTTCTGAGGTATTTCTGAGGTTCAGATGAAGATTTAACAATTGTCTCTACCAAGCTTGTTTGAGCTAGCTCCTGAATTCTCTTGGACAGTGTTATTTCTATCCTTGTAGTTCTATTAGCATCCATAGAGTCTTATATAGCAGGCAGTTTCTCATTAATAAGGAGATTGGATTTGAAGACCTCTAACGTACTTGTTGTTGAATTGAGTTGAATTGAATTTGTGTTCAATGGAATCTATACAATTCAATTCAACTCAGCAAGTAGTGCATACTAGATATATAGCATTGTCAGAGACATTTTAGGAGATTAATTGATCTATCAATATTTTTTAATGTTTACTGAACCAGGTACTAAGTTAATCTTTAGATATATATTACAAATATAGAATAAGTTAAACTAGAATGTGGTCCCTAAACTGAACATCATATAGAAGAAAATATATCAACTTTAGAATAACATCTGAGTTTGAGCCTTATCTCTGATATTTTCTATGTGATTTTTGGCAAGTCATATAATCTTTGTGAACCTCAATTATTCTGTTGGCAAAATGGGGAAAATAGTGTCTGCACCATCTACCTCCAGGGTTGTTGTCAGTAAAGAGATTTATAAACTCTCTCTCTCTCTCTCTCTCTCTCTCTCTCTCTCTCTCTCTCTCTCTCTCTCTCTCTCTTTCTGTGTGTGTGTGTGTGTGTGTGTGTGTGTGTGCAAATTATTACAATCCTGTTGGGAAAAGGGTGAAATAAAATAGCAGATTGTAACACTTAAGTAGCAATTCAAGGATGTATAAATAAGTGATAAGATGAGTAGTCCAGACAGTATATGAACTTGCCACAGGAAGGCGATATCAATTATTTTAAATGAGTGATTGGGGAAGGTTTCATAAAAGAAAGAGAATTTGAGATGGACCTTGAAGGATGAATATACCTTAAAAAAAAAAAAAAAACCAGAGAAATAGACTTCAGGAAGAAGAGGAAAGGAAATACTCTATTTGTCTGGCAGAAGCAAACTCATTAACTTTTTTGTTTTGTCATTCTAGCCCTGGCCAAAGAAATTTCAGGCATCTTTCAAAGAGAGCTCTGAATTTCGCTTGTCTCAGTGTATTTTCAAATGGACCATTTCTCTGCTTTTTCAATATCTAAGATATGAAATTCCTCTCCACAACCTTTATCAAAGTTGCTATTTAAAGCATTTTTAATATGATACCTTCACAAATGTCTGACTCTGATAACTCATCATGGTGTAGAGGTCACCCTGGATTTCCAAAGGCTATGCCAGTGGTGGTACTAACTCTGGCATATTCCTTGTTCTGGGTATGATCTGGGCACCAGGTGTATATATTCTGTGGACCCAACATAAGCCTAACTAAACATGGAAAACAGTAAGCTGAGATGCCCCAAAGATACTAAATTGAGAATATTCTTAGATTCAGCCTTACAATTACCATTCCCATATCCCAAAGAGATCAAAGAAAGAAGAAAATAATCCACATTACAAAAGGTATATTGCATCTCTTTTTACTGTAATACCAAACTGGAAACTAAAGGGATGCTACATCTGCTTGGTGAGTGGTTGGATAAATTATTGTCAACTAATGACTTTGAGTTCCTTGAGAATAGGGCCATTTTTTTTTTTTTGACTTCTCCTTGTATCTCTTATATTTAACATAGTTCTTAGCACTTAATAGGTGTGTAATAAATGTTTGTTAGTTTGATCTATTTCCCCCATAAAAAATGCTAAATGGGATGGTTTCAGAGAAATATGACAAAACTTGTATGAACCTAGAAAAGGAGATGAAAAGAACATTATTAAGTACTAGCTCATAGAATTATTTTGCCATCTTCATAAAATCATCATGAAGAGAACCTAGAAAAATACTGAGGCATCTTTGATGAAAATATGAGAAGAGAGCGAACATGTTCTCAGAAATGATAATCTCTAACAAACTACATTTTAACAGATAAACAATTGACTGAAAGGTGCAAAGAATACAAAATCCTAAAGTTTAATTTAAAACTTAATTTAGCTAGCATTTATATAGTGTTTGGAGATTTACAAAATATTTTACAAATATTAACTCATTTTATACTCACAACAATCCTGGAATTAGAGGCTCTTATCATCTCTATTTTACAGATTAGGAAACTAAAACATACAGGGATTAAGTGACTTGCCCAGAAACACAGCTACTGCCTTAAGATTATATTTGAACTCATCTTCCTGAATGCAACTCCAATGTTTAATCTATTATACTGCCTTGTTTCAATCTAGTTCACTATAAAAACTATTTGATTTGGTAAAGCAAAATATGGCCTTTAAAAGAACTCCTCCAATAATTTGTCTCTTGTACACATGTTAAGATCATATATGATTTCTTGATAGCTGAAATAACAGAAATTTGTTCAGTGATTCATATCAAATGAAATATAAAACAAAGATAGGCATATATACCAAAGATGTTTGCCACCACAATAAAGGATGCCCAACATAAATGGAAGAATTCCATAGGCCTTCCAGATATTGTACTGCCAGAGAAACTGAGGCAAGGTAGAGATTAGAGAGTTTTTAATATTTTATTTGAAAGGGAGAGATTTACTGGGACCAAATGGATCCATGGTTTGATTCCAGGGCTGAATGAGACCATTGTCTCCAAGAATCCAGCAACAATATGAATTCTCTCTTTTTTTTTTTTAATTTTTTATTTAATAATTACTTTATATTGACACTCGTTTCTGTTCCGATTTTTTTTCCCCCTCCCTCCCTCCATCCCCTCCCCTAGATGGCAAGCAGTCCTTTATATGTTGGATATGTTGCAGTATATCCTAGATACAATATATGTTTGCAGAACCGAACAGTTCTCTTGTTGCATAGGGAGAATTGGATTCAGAGGGTATAAATAACCCGGGAAGAAAAACAAAAATGCAGATAGTTCACATTCGTTTCCCAGTGTTCTTTCTTTGGGTGTAGCTGCTTTTGTCCATCATTTATCAATTGAAACTCAGGTCTCTTTGTCAAAGAAATCCACTTCCATCAAAATATGTCCTCATACAATAGCGTTGTCGAAGTGTATAATGATCTCCTGGTTCTGCTCATTTCACTTAGCATCAGTTCATGTAAGTCTCGCCAGTCCTCTCTGTATTCATCCTGCTGGTCATTTCTTACAGAACAATAATATTCCATAACATTCATATACCACAATTTACCCAGCCATTCTCCAATTGATGGGCATCCATTTATTTTCCAGTTTCTGGCCACTACAAACAGGGCTGCTACAAACATTTTGGCACATACCGGTCCCTTTCCCTTCTTTAGTATTTCTTTGGGATATAAGCCCAATAGAAACACTGCTGGATCAAAGGGTATGCACAATTTGATAATTTTTTGGGCATAATTCCAGATTGCTCTCCAGAATGGTTGGATTCGTTCACAACTCCACCAACAATGCATTAGTGTCCCAGTTTTCCCTCATCCCCTCCAACATTCATCATTATTTTTTCCTGTCATCTTAGCCAATCTGACAGGTGTGTAGTGGTATCTCAGAGTTGTCTTAATTTGCATTTCTCTGATCAATAATGATTTGGAACACTCTTTCATATGAGTGGTAATAGTTTCAATTTCATCCTCTGAAAATTGTCTGTTCATATCCTTTGACCATTTATCAATTGGAGAATGGCAACAATATGAATTCTCAATGACATACATATATACACATGGCTCAGATATCGGGGTAGACTGAGGGAGGGCCACAGTCAGAGTGCTGAGAGCAGGAACTGGACTACCATCAATCCGGTTGTGACAGGGTTTAAATTATAATAATTTAAAGTTATTTTATCTTAAGCAAAATTCCCAACAAAGAATATATAAAGGAACTAGGTGTATGCAGATCATGGGTATATGTTATGTAATATGAGAAGGCATAGGTGGATAGTGGAAGATATACCTATATTAAAGGAGTAACATCACTTTACTCAGCAAAGGCAGGTAGCAAATAAAGGCAATAAACATTAATTAAATGCTCACTATGTTCCAATCACTGTGTTAAATACCAGTAAAGTAGTAAGGTGATCTGTCAAGGCTGGCTAGTTTTGAGTCTTCCAGAGGATTTGGAGGGAGCAGTTGGACAGGAAGCATTACCATGTTTCCTACTACACTACTGGATCCCTCTTTTAACTCATTTTCCCCTGGGAACAAAATGGACCTTTCCTTTAAGAGATCCTTGGTGATTAGCTTTCCCATTCAGTCTTTCTGGGCCTCTCACTTAGTGGCTAGACACAGTGTCAAAGTGTAATTTGGGATCTCCACGTTTTTTATTCTGTTTTAAATGAACACTGATGTTTTGGGGCTAAGGAATCTTCTACAAAGGGTTGATCTTTAAGGTCAATAGATTGATTAATTTGGATCTCTGAAAATTGTGGGAAGAAATAACTTGGGAAAATAAAACCATATCAAAAGAAAAAAATAAATAAAGTCTTCTAATCAGGCCAGATTACTCACTGACCCCCTGTTTTTAACCTTTACCTTATCTTTCTTTGCCTTTGCTCATGTATTATCCCATATCTGGAATAAATGTTTTCTCTTTCCCAACTTATTCTACTAAAATATTTCTTTCCTTCACTCTGAGTAATCCCCTTTCTTTTCTTCCCTACTTTTCCTAGTGAAATTATCTTTCCCTACTCCAATTTCTCTCTCTCTGTCTCTTTGTCTCTCTCTCTGTGTCTCTGTCTCTGTCTCTCTCTGTCTGTCTCTCTTTCTCTCTCTCTCTCTCTCTCTCTCTCTCTCTCTCTCTCTCTCTCTCTCTCTCCCCTCTACCCCCCCCCCCTTTAAACTTATCACATTCAGCCTTTTATCGTTATTTTCAACGTGTATCCCATCCTCCCTATTAGACTGTAAATTCCATTCTAAGAAAGTCTGTCTTTAGCTAGGTTTCCCCAGTGTTTGCTTATCAGCATGCCTTTCACTTATTTGGCACTTAACCACCTCCACTGCACTCCCATTGAATTGATTTGTTTATATCTTAGGTCAGTTCTGCATTGGCTATTGAAGACCTCATTGACCTCATAAAATGGAGTCAACTTGGCCTACAGGGGCCTATTCATTCATGAGATTTATAAGTGGAAAAGACCTTAGAGAACATTTTCATAGCCCCTCCTCTTCCAGATGAGGAAACTGTATTTGGGCAAGTCACAACCTCTCTGGGACTATTGTCTCATTATAAAGATAAAAGGATTAGATTAGAAGATCCTTAAAGTCAATTTTCAGACCCAGAAAGATAGTGACTCTTCAAATGCTTTCTTAGTGGTAGATTTTGATCTTCTCATTAGTACTCCAATGTTCAACACATTGCCCTCTGGTTGAGCTTTGCAATAGGGAACCATTAATTCTAGTTTCCTAGAGGTTATGATAATAATAGTGATAACCATGTAGAAGAAAATAATCTGTATTTACCTAAGGCATGTAAATATAGGGAAGCTAGGTGGTACAGTGGATAAATCACTGATTTTGGAATCAGAAAGACTTATCTTCATGAGTTCAAATAGGGTCTTGGACATTAGCTATTTGACCATGGGGAAGTCATTTAACACTATTTGCCTCAGTTTCTTGATTTGTAAAACGAACTGGAAAAGAAAATGACAAACCACTGCAGTATCTTTGCCAAGAAAGTCCCAAATGAGGTCAAGAAAGTCAGACATGATTGAAATGACGGAACAACAACAAACATGTAAAAGCAAACCTCTATTCATAAAACAGCTAGAAAAAAAAGATCCTGAAAGGTATTCTGATTTATCATTTGTGGCTATATTTTTAATCTTTCTTAGAGAAATATGTGTGTGAGTTGGTTTAATCATCAATTGGTTCCAATGCATATTTATTGAGTGTTTTACATAATTAACATACATAATGCCATTCCATGCTTTATATGAAAAAGTATGTCCCTTGAAATTAAAAATTCAAATCCATGTTGGAAGAGTCTATGGAAAAATTGGAGATGAATAGCTGGTTTCCTATATCATATTTCTATTATTTAAAAAAAAAATTGTTCACTTTTTTGATTGGCTGCAATGTTCATTTGTTTGATATTTTAATATATATAAACATCATTTATTCATTAATTATAACTATTAATTGTCATTACATAATTATTTCTTTACATTTATATTAGTATTACTATTTATTTATCATTGTATTATATTATATTAGATTTTTTTGAGTTGAAGTTGTCCATTTTCAACCAATAGTTGAACAAAGACTATCTATGAAGTAAATTATACTTAAAGTATAACTTGAATCCCCAAACCCAATGGAATGGGATTCTGTCCTCATTGGGGGAGACTAATATCTAAAGCCTATGTGAAGGTGAAGTTGGCAAGAACCAGAGAGAGAAGAGGTTTGGTCTCTTCAATCTTTGGAACTCTGTTTAGTCTCTGCATTTACTGTGGGTGCTTCTGGCTTCCAACTTCATGTGAGAAGATATACAATGCCAACCCTACTTCAGATTGCTAAAGAGAGAATAAGATTCTGGGAAGAAGCCAAATGAGAAGAGCTGGCACTCTCCATTTTATCCCTATTCCCAACCTGCTATACCAGATAATTCAGGAAATTTCCTTTTGGATGAGATCTAGGATTTTTTTATGCTTAAGCTGAGTTATTTCACTCCCAATGGGAGTGCTTCTTCACTTTGTAGTGTCCAGTATGTATTTATTATTCTTTGTATACTTTCTCTGATTTCTGTTTTGCTATCAACTTAGATAAAGTGGTTTCTTTGATGTTTGCTATGTGTGTATTCATTGTAGAAGTGACATTTGTTGGAAAGAAGTCAAATCTTGGTTTTAGATCTTAGGGTTCTCCTTTCCTCATTAAGAAATAGTGGTAAGAAGTTTAATTTGAACCTGAAAACTGCACTCTCTAGTTAAGTAATATTTATGGGAGCAGATGGGTGAAATTCTAGCCTGGTATTCATCTTTCTGAGGCAAGCAAAGTGACTGAGCTTCTGGATCCAACTTCCAGCTTCTTCACTGATAAGGAATGAAAGTCTCTCTGGAGATGAGTCAAACTAGAATAGATTAGAGGCATTTATTTTGCTTTCTTTGAAGTCACAAAACAATATCCCCAAGCTTCAAGTCAGGCACAACTTCAGTATAGAAATAACCTGCATAGCATCAATCATGGTCCTGAGAACTTATCAAATCATTGAATGTTATCAAAGAGGAAAAGGGTGAATAAAATCATAAATAAGATAAACCAGAGGCTTAGTCCCTGGTGGTCTAGTGTTTAACGTCAAATATTGTTCAAGTTTAATTCTTTGATTATAGTATTAGATATGATAGTCCATTGATACTGATATTACCAATTAAATCACTTAGTTAAAGCTGCCCACATTTCCATTTCTCAAGATAATGACTTCAGTTTTCCCCCTTCTATTTGGTGAACTTCTTGAAGTGAAGCTGGTTTCTCTTTAGGAACACATCAGGTAATACTGGACTTTTTTGTTTCTCCTATAGAAAGAATCGTCTTCATGTACTACACAGAGTACATCTTGTTTTGAAAAACTCAAATTTTAATAGTCATAATTCAAAATCTTTCCAACTACTCTCTGAGTTATTCAAGGAATAGATATTGTTAATTACCATTGTTTTTCATTGAATTTATTGAACAGTGAAGTTAAGTACATTGCCTTGGGTCATATAGCTAGTTAGTCGTGAAACTCTGACTAATCCTGCTCTCTCCATTACCTTATAATCCCAGGTGAAAACCGACAATTTTCTATTGAACTCATTGACTTTTAAGCATTTTTTTTTTTTTTTTTGCTTTGAGATTGAAAGGGCTTTTTTTTTTTTTTTCAATTTTTATTTAATAATTACTTTATATTGACACTCGTTTCTGTTCCGATTTTTTTTTCCCTCCCTCCCTCCACCCCCTCCCCTAAATGGCAAGCAGTCCTTTATATGTTGGATATGTTGCAGTATATCCTAGATACAATATATGTTTGCAGAACCGAACAGTTCTCTTGTTGCATAGGGAGAATTGGATTCAGAAGGTATAACTAACCCGGGAAGAAAAACAAAAATGCAGATAATTCACATTCGTTTCCCAGTGTTCTTTCTTTGGGTGTAGCTGCTTTTGTCCATCATTTATCAATTGAAACTCAGGTCTCTTTGTCAAAGAAATCCATTTCCATCAAAATATGTCCTCATACAATAGCGTTGTCGAAGTGTATAATGATCTCCTGGTTCTGCTCATTTCACTTAGCATCAGTTCATGTAAGTCTCGCCAGTCCTCTCTGTATTCATCCTGCTGGTCATTTCTTACAGAACAATAATATTCCATAACATTCATATACCACAATTTACCCAGCCATTCTCCAATTGATGGGCATCCATTTATTTTCCAGTTTCTGGCCACTACAAACAGGGCTGCTACAAACATTTTGGCACATACCGGTCCCTTTCCCTTCTTTAGTATTTCTTTGGGATATAAGCCCAATAGAAACACTGCTGGATCAAAGGGTATGCACAATTTGATAATTTTTTGGGCATAATTCCAGATTGCTCTCCAGAATGGTTGGATTCGTTCACAACTCCACCAACAATGCATTAGTGTCCCAGTTTTCCCTCATCCCCTCCAACATTCATCATTATTTTTTTCCTGTCATCTTAGCCAATCTGACAGGTGTGTAGTGGTCTCTCAGAGTTGTCTTAATTTGCATTTCTCTGATCAATAATGATTTGGAATACCCTTTCATATGAGTGGTAATAGTTTCAATTTCATCCTCTGAAAATTGTCTGTTCATATCCTTTGACCATTTATCAATTGGAGAATGGCTTGATTTCTTATAAATTTGAGTCAGTTCTCTATATATTTTGGAAATGAGGCCTTTATCAGAACCTTTAACTGTGAAAATGTTTTCCCAGTTTGTTGCTTCCCTTCTAATCTTGTTTGCATTAGTTTTATTTGTACAAAGGCTTTTTAATTTGATGTAATCAAAATTTTCTATTTTGTGATCAGTAATGGTCTCTAGTTCATCTTTGGTCACAAATTTCTTTCTCCTGCACAAGTCTGAGAGATAAACTATTCTATGTTCCTCTAATTTATTTATAATCTCGTTCTTTATGCCTAGGTCATAGGCCCATTTTGATCTTATCTTGGTATATGGTGTTAAGTGTGGGTCCATGCCTAATTTCTGCCATACTAATTTCCAATTATCCCAGCAGTTTTTATCAAATAATGAATTCTTTTCCCAGAAGTTAGGGGCTTTGGGTTTGTCAAACACTAGATTGCTATAGTTGACTATTCTGTCTTGTGAACCTAACCTTTTCCACTGATCCACTAATCTATTTCTTAGCCAATACTAAATGGTTTTGGTGACTGCTGTTTTATAATATAATTTTAGATCAGGTACAGCTAGGCCACCTTCATTTGATTTTTTTTTCATTAATTCCCTTGAGATTCTCGACTTTTTATTGTTCCATATGAATTTTCTTGTTATTTTTTCTAGAACAATAAAATATTTTCTTGGAAGTCTGATTGGTATAGCACTAAATAAATAGATTAGTTTAGGGAGTATTGTCATCTTTATTATGTTCGCTCGGCCAATCCAAGAGCACTTAATATTTTTCCAATTATTTAAGTCTGACTTTATTTGTGTGGAGACTTTTTTATAATTTTGCTCATATAATTCCTGACTTTCCTTTGGTAGATAGATTCCCAAATATTTTATGGTATCAACAGTTAGTCTGAATGGAATTTCTCTTTGTATCTCTTGCTGTTGGGTTTTGTTGGTGATGTATAAAAATGCTGAGGATTTATGGGGATTTATTTTGTAGCCAGCTACTTTGCTAAAATTATGAATTATTTCCAATAGCTTTTTAGTAGAATCTCTGGGGTTCTCTAGGTATACCATCATATCATCTGCAAAGAGTGATAGTTTGGTTTCCTCATTGCCTACTCTAATTCCTTTAATATCTTTCTCGACTCTTATTGCCGAGGCTAGTGTTTCTAATACGATATTAAATAATAATGGTGATAGTGGGCAACCTTGCTTCACTCCAGATCTTACTGGGAAAGGTTCCAGTTTTTCCCCATTGCATATGATGCTTACTGATGGTTTTAAATATATGCTCCTGACTATTTTAAGGAAAAGTCCATTTATTCCTATGCTCGCAAGTGTTTTTATTAGGAATGGATGTTGGATTTTATCAAATGCTTTTTCTGCATCTATTGAGATGATCATATGGTTTTTGTTTGTTTGGTTATTGATATAGTCAATTATGCTAATAGTTTTCCTAATATTGAACCAGCCCTGCATTCCTGGTATAAATCCTACTTGGTCATAGTGTATTATCCTGGTGACAATTTTCTGTAATCTTTTTGCTAATATTTTATTTAAGATTTTAGCATCAATATTCATTAGGGAGATTGGTCTATAATTTTCTTTCTCTGTTTTCAGCCTACCTGGTTTAGATATAGTACCATGTCTGTGTCATAAAAGGAGTTTGGTAGGACTCCTTCAATCCCTATTTTTTCAAATAGTTTATATAACATTGGAGTTACTTGTTCTTTAAATGTTTGGTAGAATTCACATGTGCAATTCTTTTTTTTTTTTTTTGCACCTGAAACAGGAGAGTTTATGGGTCACCAAGTTACACTAACAACAAAGAAATGTCTTCAAATTGGTTTTTCCTGTAGAGTAAATAGGCTTTCATGGATCAAGAATTAAACATTCAATCAGCAAGCATCTATTAAGTGTCTACTGTGTCCCAGACACTGTTAGACTCTGGAAATGAAAATGCAAAGAATGAAATAATCCCTACTTTCAATTCTAATGCAGGAAATAAGTACACATATAGGCATAAGGAAAATAAATACAAAGTAACTTGGGAAGTAAAGCACTAGAGTTGGGGAATCACCAAAGGTTTCATGTAGAAGGCAAAACTTGTGTTCTCTCTAGAAAGAAAAGAAAGATTCTATGAGATGGATGTGAGGAAGAATCACATTCTAGATGTGGGAGCTAGTCAGTACAAAAGCAAAGGAGACAGAAGTTGGAGTACAACGTATGAGGAAGGGAGAAAATGCTAGTTTCAAAGTATCTCCAGAGTGTGAGAGGGTGAATAAAATGCCAGTGTTGGAAAGGTAGATTAGAGCCATGTTGTGAAGATTAAAAAAAAAAAAAAACTAATTATATTTGAACCTATGTTGTGCCTCAATTTTCCTAATTGTCCTATCTCAGTTTCACTAATTCTTTATATCTCTTCCTTTATTAAGGGAAACAAGGTGAAGTCTCAGATCATATTGGATAGACCATAGAGCCCACCATTGTTTCACTTAATAAAAGTTGGTTCCTTTGCCCAGAGAGGCTTTCTAGTTTCTGTCTTACACCAGGTACTTCAGCATTGCTCTCTATCAAAACACATCTAGACTCACAACATTCAGTGGACAATATCTTTGTGGCAGGAGACACTCGTTTTGGGAACATCCCTCTTACAGGTTTCCACTCTGGGGAAGCATAGCAAGAGAAAAACTGGACATTTAATGAAACTGAGGCAGAACAATGTAGGGAAACTGAGGCAGAACAATTTAGGGAAACTGAGGCAGTACAATTAGGGAAACTGAGACAGGACAATTAGGGAAACTGAGGCACAACACCTACAAGAAATAGGGAGTCATTGCAAGTTATTAAGAGGAGGATTCTGGCAACTAAGTGGCAAAGTAGATAGAGTGCTAGGATTAGAATTAAGAAGACTTGAGTTTGAATCTTGCCTCATATACTGATTAGCCATGTATCTTTAGTAAACACTTAGCTTTTCTTTTCCTCGATTTTCTCATTTATAAAACAAAGGGAGTGGATTTAATGAATTTAAAGATATCGTCCAATCTGAAATTTATGATACTATGAGCAACATGATCAGATCTACGTATGAGGAAAATCCTTTTGGCAAGAGGGTTGAGATAGATTGGCAAAGGAAAAGAGTCTGGAAGATCAATTATAACATTGCTGTAAGAATCTGACAAAAGGTGATGATGATCTGAATTAAGATGGTAGCTAAACACATAGAAGAAAGGTTTAGATAAGAGAAATTTTTTGTGGAGGTAGAAAAAAACAAGGTTTGGTAACACCTAGAGTGAATAAGAGGAAGGAGTTGAGAATAATATCAAAATTAAGAAACTAAGTGATTGAAAAAATAGTGGTACCTTTGACAGGAACAGGAAAATATGGGGAAAGATATAGAGTCCTATTTTGGACATATTTAACTTGAGATGTCTCTGAGATATCTGGTTTGAAATATCTTCTAAAAAGTAAAGAGTAAAAAAAAAAAAGTGAGCCAAGGGTAGAGCTTTGGAGAATAGCCACTATTTTGGTATGTGATAGGATGTCCTGCAAAGGCAATTGAAAAGGAAAGTGAACATGGAGGATTAGTTTCTGTGAAGTAATATGTAATTCTTTTCAGTCCTCTTTAAAAAATGAAACCTTTGCAAAGATAAGTTGTATTGGTACCTAAATGAAATCTTTTGATGACATAGATAAGAGAAATCTCACTGGGGTTTGGTAAGAGTGAATAGATTTCACTCATTGAAGATTATGTGAACTCATATATACTTCAAAGAATGATAAAATTTTCTATTTTGTGATCAGTAATGGTCTCTAGTTCATCTTTGGTCACAAATTTCTTTCTCCTGCACAAGTCTGAGAGATAAACTATTCTATGTTCCTCTAATTTATTTATAATCTCGTTCTTTATGCCTAGGTCATAGGCCCATTTTGATCTTATCTTGGTATATGGTGTTAAGTGTGGGTCCATGCCTAATTTCTGCCATACTAATTTCCAATTATCCCAGCAGTTTTTATCAAATAATGAATTCTTTTCCCAGAAGTTAGGGGCTTTGGGTTTGTCAAACACTAGATTGCTATAGTTGACTATTCTGTCTTGTGAACCTAACCTTTTCCACTGATCCACTAATCTATTTCTTAGCCAATACTAAATGGTTTTGGTGACTGCTGTTTTATAATATAATTTTAGATCAGGTACAGCTAGGCCACCTTCATTTGATTTTTTTTTTCATTAATTCCCTTGAGATTCTCGACTTTTTATTGTTCCATATGAATTTTCTTGTTATTTTTTCTAGAACAATAAAATATTTTCTTGGAAGTCTGATTGGTATAGCACTAAATAAATAGATTAGTTTAGGGAGTATTGTCATCTTTATTATGTTCGCTCGGCCAATCCAAGAGCACTTAATATTTTTCCAATTATTTAAGTCTGACTTTATTTGTGTGGAGACTTTTTTATAATTTTGCTCATATAATTCCTGACTTTCCTTTGGTAGATAGATTCCCAAATATTTTATGGTATCAACAGTTAGTCTGAATGGAATTTCTCTTTGTATCTCTTGCTGTTGGGTTTTGTTGGTGATGTATAAAAATGCTGAGGATTTATGGGGATTTATTTTGTAGCCAGCTACTTTGCTAAAATTATGAATTATTTCCAATAGCTTTTTAGTAGAATCTCTGGGGTTCTCTAGGTATACCATCATATCATCTGCAAAGAGTGATAGTTTGGTTTCCTCATTGCCTACTCTAATTCCTTTAATATCTTTCTCGACTCTTATTGCCGAGGCTAGTGTTTCTAATACGATATTAAATTATTATTTCTCTTGACTCTGGGCCTGGCACTCTGTCCACTATATCCCCTAATTACTCTCCTTCCCCCAAAACCTACAACCTTGTTGTGGACTTCATGGGGCAAAGATATAATGATAATTCCTAAGATTCTGTTCTATTTTTCTTCCATTCAGGTCATTGGTCTGCCTATAAACTTCAGGCATATTCCATTTAATACTCAAGTAAGTTTATTTTATGACATGTTTTCCAATAGAATTCATACGATAAAAGTCTAATCAACAAATACACACTGACTGTCAGATTACTTTCACCTTTTCCTTTGGAATCTTACAGGTTACTTGCATTTTTATGCATATAGCTTTATTTATGATATTGCAGGAAAATTTTCCTTTACAATCTCTTCTGTATACTGGAGCCCAAATAATTAATCAAGCACACTTTTCTAAAAATATTACTTCTTTCTTAAGATAACTACTTTGTAACAATGTTTAAAATTATCCTACTGTGTTCAAATTATGCTTTTAAATGCTTGAAAAGAAATAACATTTAACAAATAATAAGCCTTTGAATAAATAGAAGCAGTCTGTCATATATTCCTGTCATATCCAGTTTATTAAATACAGATTTTAGAAGCAGATTTAGACATATATGTATATTAAACTTATTTCTCCTGAGTAGAGAAATAGGGAGAGATATATTCAGAAATGAAAGTTACATAAAAAAGAGGAGATCAATAAAAATTAAAATTATTAAACTAATTGCTAAAATATAGAATATTCCAAAAAAAAGAAGCAGTACAGTGAATTAGGCATAAGAAGTAGCAAAAATGTATATAGAATAGAGCAGGTAAGTTCGGGATAATGGAAGTATAAGAAACAAATAACTTATTCTCTATATAATCAAGTTTATCTGAAAAGAGGTAAGAGCACATTTAATCAGCAAAAGTTCTGATCTCTAGATTGGTTTTAGATGTTAAATTTATTCATGAAGCAGTTAAAGCTGTTAAAAGTAATCTACCAAAGGACCAAAATTAGACTGTTATACAGGGATAAATGAGTTGATTTTTTCATAGGAAAGCTACTGGCAATTTGGTGTATACATTTCTTTGATTTTTGCACTAACTTGTATCTTTTCTTAAGATTCATTATGCAATGGTAATATGAAATTGGTATTTAGTTTATTGTTGTTAATATTTTGATAAATAGTATTTTTAAGAAAGAAAAGATAATATTTATAGTTTATGTGGGAAGTAGATGGCACAATAGATAGAATGTTGGACTTGCAGTCATGAAGTATTGAGTTCAAATCCAGAATCTTATTATATGTGTGATATTGGAAAAAAGTCATTTAAAGTCTATCTACCTCACTTTCTAGGTGCAATGATAATACCTACCTCATAGAGTTATTGTAAGGATCAAATGAAATAATATTTGTAAAATTCTTAGCAATGTGTCTGGCACATAGCAGGCACTTAATAAATGTTTGTCTTGTTTCTTCCCAAATGCTATGAGTCTTAGGGAGCCAAGTTTAAGAAAAATTATAATTTTAAAATGTCACCTACTAGTAACTACCAAAACTGTAGAAGTAGTATTGGAAGATTTAGCCTAATTCTGCTTGGGGTTAAAATTGCAAATATAAGGATATGAAGACTCCACAGGCTTTTAGGGATTCTTATTAGCCTTCCATCTAAGCACCAAACTGCTATGTTTTTTGGGGAAAGGACATCATTTGATTCTGTAATAATCATATTTATTTGTACATTTGTATCCTATCTTCCACATTAATCATCACTATTTCCTTTTAAACATTTGCTAGTCCTGTCTCCTAAACTTAGGTGAAATATCTCTTGGACATTTGATGATTTAAAATTTTAGAACCTTGAGGAAATCAATGAACAGTAAATCAAAGTGACTAACTCAAATAGTCATGATTTTCCTTCATCCTAGGATATTTAACTTCCCTTCATTGCCAGAATGCCCATTAATGTTTTGCATATTACACATATACTATGTAATTTGCATGTAAATTATTTTAAAGGCCTACTTGCAGATTAGGAACAATAATTAATAAATTAATTTACCTATCATGTTTATACTTCAACTGTCAATTCCCTTGAGCAGTCTACCTATCATTAAGAGAAAATTAGTTTCTATTTCATATGTATGAACTCAATATTTTCTATCCAACCACTCAGCTTCTGTTAGTCAATTTTTAAAACTGTAGTGACAGTTTTCTGAAATACTCAGGGTTTTAGATAGACTAATTATATAATTATCCTTTAGAAAAGAACTTCAAACAGACACTAATTTATGAATTTGCTAATAATTGTTCTTCATTTTTGGACATTAGCCCAAATAGTCTTTAAAAAGCATGAAATCTTAGCTATGATAACTTTTACTATCTTTGTTCATCTTGCATCCTACTACAATTCCTTTTAGGCAGGGATCTAGAGTTTTTGTTACACTGATTTGTAGGAAATATTTGCTGTTGAAACTGATAACAACTGTTCACTTCTTAAAAGATGTCTTTATAAATACTTTGCAAATTGCTTCAGTAATGTGTTAGACATAAAGCTTGATGCATATTCAGTTAGGATAAAATCATTGAAGAGAAATATAATATTTTTTAAAAATATATTATCATATGAAAAGAGACATGATTCCTTAGGCTAAATAGAATTTCTTACCTCTATACCTTAATAAGCAGTCCTGAACCATACTTGAAGAGCACATTTCAAAAAGAAGTGTGTTGGCCAGCTTTTTGAAAATGAAACCTCTTTTAATTAGATTGGTACTTGAACAAAAGGGACCTTAGTTTCTTATTCAAAGATTTTCCAATTTGGTAGAACACTCAGCTGTCTGGTATAGACATTGAGAATCCAGCATCACTTTTTTTTTTTTTTCTGGTGATGAGATATTAATGCATGACTTTAGAGACAAAGAATAGTAAACTATTAAAGAAAATTAAAAGTCAATGAATTCCAGGATATCCTAAAGAAATGAATAAAACAAAGTTTGATCTTCTGAGCCAAGAAGTGCTGCTTTGAAAAGCAGCCCACATTAAGTAATCTTCATTATTGTCCTTACTAGAAATACTTGGGGATCCCTTTGATGTGATCTTGGAAAGGAAGGCTGGCAAAAAGAAATGAGAGAACAAGATTAAGGAGTGAAGAGAAATGCATTGATGGTTTAGCACATAAATCTAGCAAATTCCAACACAAAATATAATGTTAATGATTAATAGTTTTTGAAGCTATATGACTGGTCTTGGTCTGGGCTCATATTAGACCAATATTCAGCTATACGTACATCTTCAGCTAGATTCGGAGAAAAGAGATACTTCCTAGGTTCAAATTCTGCCTAAAATACTTAGGTAGTCATGAGAACTTGGGGAAATTCCTCAAGTTAAATAGGAATAATAAAATTTTCTTTTCCTTTTTCTTGTTCTTGTTCTTTTTGTTTCTTTTTCTTCCCCTTTTCTCATTTCCCTGTCTTCCCTTCCCTTCCCTTCCCTTTTCCTTCCCTTTCCCTTCCTTTTCCTTTCCTTTTCCTTTCCCTTCCCTTTCTCTTCTCTTTCCCTTCCCTTTTCCTTCTCTTTCCTTTCCCTTCCCTTCCCTTTTCCTCTCTCCCTTCCTCCCTCCCTTCCTCACTCCATCCCTCTCTTCTTCCCTCCCTTCCTTCCTCTCTTCTTCCTTCCTTTCTTCCTTCTTTCTTTCTTTGCTTCCTTCCTTCTTTCTTTCCTTTCTCCCTTCTTTCTTTCCTTCCTTCCTTCCTCCCTCCCTCCTTTCCTTCCTCCCTCCCTCCCTTCCTCCCTCCCTTCCTTCCTCCCTCACTCCCTTCCTCCCTCCCTCACTCCCTTCCTCCCTCCCTCCTTTCCTTCCTCCCTCCCTCCCTTCCTTCCTCCCTCCCTTCTTCCTTCCTCCCTCCCTCCCTCCGTTCCTTCCTTCCTTCCTTCCTTCCTTCCTTCCTTCCTTCCTTCCTTCCTTCCTTCCTTCCTTCTTTCCTTTGTTCCTTCCTTCCTTCCTCTCTTCCTCTCTCTGTCTCTATTTTTGTCTTTCTCTCCGTGTTATCTTCAGGGTTGTAAAGTTCCTACAGGGAAAGTTATTGTACCATGGCAAATCAGCAACTGCTGTACAATTTTAAATCCTATAAAAAGTTGCCTAGGGCCCTGAGGGGTTGAGTGGCTTGCCTAACCATGGCTAGTATGTTTCAGAAGCAGGACTTGAACCCCATTCTTTCTGACTCCGAGATGGCTTCCTAGTTATTCAAATTTACTGTCATTGTCTCCCACAAACAGAAATCATGCTAAATTGAAATGGCTGATTTTGGAGAAGGAGTTTCACCCTCACTTGAGGTTTTCAAAGATTATATGATTACTTGTCCGGTATTTCATTGAGGCTTCTTTTATTTGTTTGTTCATTTTGGTTATGAAGGTCCTCTGAGACCCCTTACTATTCTGATATTCTGTAATTATTTCTTTATATCCTGAAAAGAGAGATGATATTATAATATCAGATTGCCTGGGCTACCCTTTTACCTGTCATTTCAGCTCTGCAGAGTCCAAATAATCTGAATTTGTCAGTATCTGTCATTTGGTCAAAAGAAGGGCCCTCAATTAATCTACTGCAAGTAAATCCATGTAGAAAATTACCAGAATATACTTTTTAACATGCTCAGTAAGAGAGCTTTTTTTTGTTTTTGTTTTTGTTTTTCCTTTTTACTACCAGGGAAAGAGGACCAGGATTCCCGATCCTACTCCCTAAAAAAGCTATACCATTCCTGGCAGAAAAGAGATCACTATGATTTAATGCCTCCTTTTCACTCAGAGTAAAATGATATTCCACAGCTAAGCTTTCAGAAAGGTACTCAGAGGACCTTGATCTGAATATGACCAGCCAGAGAGAGGAAACCCCATTAAACTGGCATATTTGTTTCAGTCTAAAGCTTGACAAATGAGTTGGTTTCAAGAGGAGAAGGAAAAACATGTGAATAAATATGCAGAAACAATTTAGTTTCTTTTTGCATCATAAACTAAAATGAAGTCCTGATAATTAGGAGATTAACATGGAGTAATCACCATGGAGTAACATTGAGAAGGAACCAGTTTATTTAAAACTATTACTTTTTGTACCAAAGGTAGGATAAAGAATGACTACTTTAAATGTAGTAAGATTAGAAGGATTGGTGGTTTATAAATATGCCATCTATGAGAGTAGAACCAGCCTAACTCAAGCTTTTTAGCATAATAGAATATCCTGAAGTTTGTACTGTTGTTACAATTTTGCTGGGTGTTACCTTAAGAAATAGAAAATTTGGGATGAATATAATGTTAAAGAAACCACAACTCTAAAATTTAATTTTCCTGGTCATCAAAAAGATAGCCATAGACTAATTTTTAGGGTGGTATTTGCATATGAAATGATGAACTTCTCTTACCTATATTTTAAGTATATATTCAACTTAACATTTTAAACAAAATTGCTCTGTTTATATCATTTTATGATTTTTCTTCATTTTTCTTTATATTTTAGTGCTTTATTAAAGTTCTAAAAATGTTGTATTTTTTATTACCCACTCTCCTTCTTTCTCCCCCCAAAAAGCTGCTCTCATTAACAAATATATACAGTAAAATAAAACAATTGAATACTTTATCTGCAAATATATCTTGTTTTGCTCTCTTAATCCATCATTTCTCTGCCACAAGGTGGGAAACATGCTTTAATATCATTGTTTTAAAGTTATAATTGTAACTTTGCTTTGTAACTGCTTTGAATCAATGTTTTTCAAAGCTGTTTACCATTGCATTTATGTAGTTGCTATGTAACTTTTTTCTTTTGGTTCTGGTCATATAATTTTGCACGAGTTCATATATTCACAAATTTTTCTGAATTTTGGATATTTGTTTTCTTTATAATAGCTTTTTGTTTTCAAAATATACACAAAGATAGTTTTCAACATTTACCCTTGCAAAACCTTGTATTCAAAATTTTTCTACCTCCCTTCCCCAACTCCCTCTCCTAGACAGCAAGTAATCTAATATATGTTAAATTTGTGCAATTCTTCTATACACATTCCTATATTTATCATGCTGTACAAGAAAAATCAGGTAAAAAAGGGGAAAATGAGAAAGAAAACAAAAAACAAAGCAGGCAACAACAAAAAAAAGTGAAAATAATATGTTGTGATCCACTCAGGCCCCCAGTTCTTTTTCTGGATACAAATAGCTCTTTCCATCACAAGTCTCTCAGAATTAACCTGAATCACCTCATTGTTGAAAAGAGCCAAGTTCATCACAGTTGATCATCATATAATGTTATTATTACTATGTACAATGTTCTCTTGGTTCTACTCCCTTCATTTAGCATCAATTCATGTTAAGTCTCTCCAGGATGCTCTGAAATCATCCTGCTGATCGCTTCTTATAGAACAATAATATTCCATAACATTTATATACCATAATTTATTTTGCCATTCCCCACCTGATGGACATCCACTCACTTTTCAGTTTCCTGTCACTACAAAAAAAGGCCTGCCACAAATATTTTTGCACATGTGGGTCCTTTTCCCTTTTTTTTATGATCTCTTTGGGATAGAGATCCAGTAGTGACACTGCTGTATCAAAAGGTGCATAGTTTGATAGCTCTTTGGGTATAGTTCCAAATTGCTTTCCAGAATGGCTAAATCAGTTCACAACTCTACTATCAATGGATTAGTGCCCCAGTTTCCCACATTCCTTCCAACATTCATCATTATCTTTTCTTGTCATCTCAGCTAATTTGAGAGGTGTGTGGGGGTACCTCAGAGTTATCATAATTGACATTTCTTTGATTAATAGTGATTTAGAACATTTTTTCAAATGACTAGAAATGGTTTTAATTTCATCTGAAAATTGTCTGTTCATATTCTTTGACCATTTATTGATTGTAGAATGACTTTTATTCTTATAAATTTGAGTCACTTTTCCATATATTTTAGAAATGAAGCCTTTATTAGATCCCTTGGATGTAAAGTTTTTTTTCCCAGTTTTTTTGCTTCCCTTCTAATCTTAGCTGCAATTGATTTTGTTTACATAAAACCATTTAAATTTAATATAATCAGAATTATCCATCTTGCATTTCATAATGTTCTCTAGTTTTTCTTTGGACATAAATTCCTTCCTTCTCCACAGATCTGAGCGATAGACTATCCCTTGTTCTCTTAATTTGCTTATAGTATTACCCTTTATGTCTAAACCATGAATCCATTTTGACCTTATCTTGGTATAGGATGTTAGGTGTTGGTCATTTCCAAGTTTCTGCCATACTATTTTTCAATTTTCCTAGCAATTTTTGTCAAACAGTGAGTTCCTATCCCAGAAGCTGTGGTCTTTTGGTTTATCAAACACTAGATTACTGCATTCATTGACTATTGTGTCTTGTGAACTTAAACCTATTCCACTGATCAACTATTCTATTTCTTAGCCAGTTCCAAATGATTTTTATGACCAGTGCTTTATAATATAGTTTTAGATCTAGTACAGCTAGGCCACCTTTGTGTTTTTTCCATTAATTCTCTTGAAATTCTTAACTTTTTATTTTTCTAGATAAACTTTCTTATTATTTTTTCCTAGCACTGTAATTCCTTGGCAGTTTGATTGGTATGACACTCTATAAGTAGATTAATTTAGGTAGAATTGTAATTTTTACGTATTTGTCATTTCTTATAATGAAATATTACTCCATTATATTTATCACATTTGGTTAAGTCATTTCTCAGTGAATAGGCAACCATTTTCTGCCAACTCTTTGCTATGACAAAAAACATCACATAAAGTAGTTTAAAATGGAAGCATTGAACTTGTAAAATAAGGCTGTTTAGGAAGTGGATCAAGGATTAGAGTAGTCATGTTCCCAGAGATGGACTTGCTTGGTAGTATACTGGCCTACTGGGCTCCTTTATGAAAGAAAGAATACTGCAAATTAGTGGGAGATAAAACATTATAGACAAATGCTACCAGCTTTTCAATTTTGGCTGTTGGCAGCAGTAATTGCTAGAGAAATATGGAAAATCATCTCTTATCCCATGTTAGGCATATGTGCCATAGATTTCAGGTATACAGTCTACATGATTGTGGTAGAGTAGAAAAAGCAATGGAATCAAAGGATCTGGCTTTAAATCTTACCACTGACAATATTTATATGACCTTTAGTCATTTACTCACTTTCCCATGCCTCAGTTTCTGTATCTGCTAAATGAGGATGTTGACTAAAGATTGTCTTAGAAGATCTGTTCCATCTTTAGATCTATATCTATCACTTATGTAACTACTTAAAATTATCACTGTTCATTTACCTCTAGGAGATAGAAATGCAGAAATAGCTTTATAAACACAGATCTTTAAGTAAAGTGAAATATCATTTTTTGACCTAAGCAGCATTATCTCATTATATGTCTTAATACCAAATTAAAATATCTGAACCCTAAATTTTATGGAATTTTTTTTTATTCTCATTTTTTTGTGTTTGGGTATCAGACACAAACCCTAATTTAACTACCATATACTTCATTGGCTGTTATGTTTCTTATTTATTTACTATTTTATCCAGTTCCATTAAAATATTTTTTTTAACATTTTTTAACTTTTGAGTTCCAGATTCTCTCCCTTATCCCCACCCTTAGTCCCCATTAAGAAACCACATGTGAAAAGTTATACAAAAACATTTCCATATAAATCATGTTGTGGAAAAAACATAGACCTCCCATCCCAATTAAAAAATCAAGAAAAATAAAGTTGAAAGAGGGAGAGAGAGAAAGAGAGAGAGAGAGAGAGAGAGAGAGAGAGAGAGAGAGAGAGAGAAAAAGAGAGAGAGAGAGAGAGAGAGAGAGAGAGAGAGAGAGAGAGAGAGAACGCCTATATTCAATCTATATTTGGACAACCAGTTTCTTCTTTGGGTATGGATGGGATTTTTCATAATAAGTCCTTCAGGGTAGTCTTATGAATCATTGTATTGCTGAGAATAGCAAAGTCATTTACAGCTGGTCATCCTGGAACATTTGTATTACTTTGTATACAGTACATTTTATTTTGCTTGAGTTTATGGAGGACTTTCCAGTTTTTCTTCTAAGAGCATTCTGCTCATCACTTCCCATAGAATAATATTCCATGATCATCATGTACCATGATTTATTCAACCAATCCTCAATTGATGAGTATCTCCTTAATTTCCAATTCTTAGCCTTGAGAAGAAAGCTGCTACAAACATTTTTGTACATACAGGTTTTTTTCCTTCCCCCCACCCCCTTTTAGAATATCTTTTGGTATTTAGGCCTAATAGTGGTATTGTTAAGTCAGAGAATATGCATGAATCTATAGACCTTTAGACATACATTATTATCTTTTGATAATTTGTCAACTGGGGCATGACTCTTACTTTTTATAAATTTGACTCAATTCCCTTTATGTTTGAATAATAAGGCTTTATTAGAAAAACTTGCTTCAAAATTTTTTTAAAAAATTATTATTGCTAACTGTATTTCCCCCATTTATTCTATTATTTCTCTCCTTTCACCTTGCCCATCTTCAAAAGTGTTTTGCTATTGACTAATAATCTACTAATCTCTCTCAATTGCCCTCTCCTTCAATCACACTTTCCCA
The DNA here is from genome assembly GCF_016432865.1 of Antechinus flavipes. Taxonomy (NCBI): domain Eukaryota; kingdom Metazoa; phylum Chordata; class Mammalia; order Dasyuromorphia; family Dasyuridae; genus Antechinus; species Antechinus flavipes. The sequence goes on from NC_067398.1 coordinate 321,571,520, forward strand.
TTCCAATATCCCATTCCCTTTCTATTATCCTGTAGGGTAAGATAGATTTCTATACTTATACTGAGTGTGTATGTTATTTCCTCTTTGAGCCAATTTTGAGTAAGCTTCACTCATTCACCCTCTCTTTCTTCTCTTCCTCTTCAATGTAAAGTGTTAGAATTCTTACAAGGTTCTAGGTCACTGGAATTGATAGACACAACAATTATTTAATTTAGCATGGTACTTAACAGTTCTCTAGTTCATTAATGAACTTAGTACTTATTAGAGTTCACACCTTTCACACCTTTAAGATTCACACCTTTAAAAGAGCATATATAAGTTAGGAGCCTCAACCAGGATGGACTCTGGGAGATTCAGAAGCCAGGATTCAGTTGATGAGATTCACAAGTCAGAAGCCCATAAGCCCATTCTTGGAGGCAGAGCCAGATTCATTCCATCTTCCACTCTTGTGCTGGCTGGAGATTCAGAGGGAGCTAGAGTCTGAAGAAGCAGAGGCAAAGGACTAGAGGCAAGATCCAGAAGGCCTCCAAAAAACTAGCCAACCTCCAAGTGAAGGAGATAAGACTCTAAAGGAAACAATAAAGGATTTGGATTTTAACTCCTGGCTGCATTTGAGGTGATTATTACTCTGAACTGAAACGAAGGCTGCCTCCAGAAGCCCCACAAGAAATCTGCTCATGGAGAACAATTATATATTAGAGAAGAATATTACAGTAAAGGCTTTCTTCCTTCTTTTTTAATGGCAAATAATTGAAATCATTCCACTTTCTCTCAGTACATTTTCTCACTCTTTAATTTCATCATTTTTTTTTAGATGTTATCCCTAAATATTCAACTCACATCTGTGTCCTCAGGGCTATATAGTCCTTCAAACTGTCAATAATGAAAAAGTTCTATTAAGTTACAAGTATCATCCTCCCATGTAGGAATGTAAACAGATAAACATAATTAAGTGTCTTATGATATTATATTCCTGATGACCTCCTTATGCTTTTCCTGTGTCCTGTATTTGAAAATCAAAATTTCCATTCAGCTTTGGCCTTTTCATCACGAATGCTTAAAAATCCTTTCTTTCATTGAATATATATCTTTTACTCTGAAGGATTCTATTCAGTTTTGCTAGATAGGGAATTCTTGGTTGTAATCCTAGCTCCATTGTTCTCTAGAATATCATATTCCAAGCTCTCTTTTCCTTTAAAGTAGAAACTGCTAAATCTTGTGTTATCCTGACGGTGGCTTCACTATACTTGAAGTGTTTTTTGTTTGTTTGTTTGTTTGTTTGTTTGTTTTTCCTGTATGCTTGCAATATTTCCTCCTTGACTCGGGAATTCCAGAATTTGGCTATAATATTTCTGGGAATTTTCATTTGGTGATCTTTTTCAGGAGGTGATAAGTGGATTTTTCCTATTTTTATTTTATCCTTTGGTTCTAGAATATCAGGAAATTTTTTCTTGATACTTTTTTGAAAGATGGTATCCAGGCCCTTTTATGATCATGACTTTCAGGTAGAGCAAGCATTTTAAAATGATGTCTCTTGGATCTATTCTCCAGATCAGTTGTTTTTCCAATAAAATATTTTAGTCACCCCACCCCATTTTTCCCTTTTTTAAAAAAATTGCTTTATTGTATCTTGATTTCTTATAAAGTCATTAGCTTCCATTTGATCAATTCTAATTTGTAAGGAATTATTTTCCTCAGTGAGCTTTTGTACCTCCTTTCCCATTTGGCCAATTTCACTTTTTTAAGGAATACTTCTCATTAACATTTTGTATTTCCTTTTGTACCACTCTCAATTCTTTTCCTAATTTTTCTTCAATCCCTCTTACTTGATTTTCAAAATCCCTTACCCAATTCTTATTTTTCTTGGAGGATTTGGATTTAGAAGCTTTGACTTTGTATTCATCTTCTGAGTATGTTTTAATCTTCCTTATCCCATAATAACTTTTGTTTTTTGCTAATTTTTTCCAGCCTATTAATTGTCTTTTAACTCTTTGTTAAAGTAGGGCTCTATGTCCAGGGTGAAAGTTGCACTGTCTCAAACTTCAGGGATTTTATGCAAGTTTTTTCAGAGATCCTTTTAGGGTCCTGATCACAAGGACTCTCTTTTGCCCTGGAATTGTTAGAAGTGTCCCTGCTCCATTGTAGCTGTAAGATCTAGTGTGCTAAAGAAATAAAGTCCTGCTTTGTTGATGCTGGAGCCAAGGCTAGGTTGAGACTATGTGGACACAGTTTGTACTAGGACTGCAAACCCAACTCCCACCCCAATGCCACTGACCTTCTCTGCTGACCTTCCAAGTCCTTCCTCGTATCCTGGGCCCAGAGGTTCAGAAGTTTCCAGCACTGCTGCTGATTCAGAGGGGACTGGGACAGAGGCTGGGAGTGGAGCTGTGCTGATGTGGCCAATGCTGGGATTGTGTGCTGGGCTCCCATTCTGATTCCACAGACCTTTTCTGCTGACTTTCCAAGTCCTCTTTGGTGTCTCTGGGCTGAGAAGTCAGGAAGCCACCAATATTGTCACTGATTCAGAGCTAACATAGCTGCACAGCTAACACTGGGGCCAAGCAGGGGCTGGGTCCAGGATGGGAACAGAGATGGGACCAGGGCTGGGCCTGAACTGTGCTGGTGCAGCTGGCCACTCTGCTCTGGTTACAAGCCAGTATATCAGCAGAGAAATTATAAAACTTCCAACATAAACATACCAGGACTGTATGGCAGACTTCTACTCTAGTGTCACAGACTTTTTCTGCTGAGCTTCTAAGCTGCCCCTGGCTGGAAAATGTTCTACTCCTTCTTTGGGGGTATTCTGATGTTCTAAAATTTGTTTACAGTAATTATTGAAAGGAATTTGAGCAGTTTGGGGGAGAGGTTGGGTGAGTTTCTGAACCATCTCGGCTCTGCCTCCCATATTCTTCCTTGATATAAATATATGTCCCTTTATATAATATGCTACTACTCTTCAAGCCTCTCTTAATTGCTCAATAATTAAACATGACCTATTCTATTAGAATTTCTCTATGACATTTTCTAGGTAGCTCCTATCATCCATGCACAAAGAAAAAAAAAAACTATGTTGACCACATAGTAGAAGTAGCTAGTAAAATTAGAAAATAAAACTCACATATAGAAGATATGTTTGCTACTGCTCATTTACCTGTAATTCCCAAACATTTTTCTACTTCTTCATTGAATAAATTAGTTGGGGGATCCAATGATAATAAAAGCCTTTTTTTTAAAAAAAGAAAAGTATTTTGTTTCTTTTATCTCCAGTCCTTTGTACTATAGACTATTTTTCTCTGTCTTTTATCATGTCCCAGTGGTACTGATATGAATACTTATGAGTCAGTACTCCAGAAGAAAGCCAATCTTATTTTCTATAGTAATTAACCTAATAGACACTCATTTGTGATGTTTAAAATGTATGAGTATGAAGGGTTCATATCATATAAGAAACTCACATATGTATTTGTGTGTATATATTTATCCATGCATGCACACACAGCAGATCCCTTGGGCAATGATGAAAGAAGGCTTAGAAAGACTTTGTCTTTGATCATTCCTGACAAAAAAAAAAAAAAAAAAAAAAAAGAAAGAAGAGGAAAAGAGAAAGAAAAGTCCTGCCTCAGAAGCACAGGATAACATGGGTCAGACTTCTTCAGAACCTATAGTAAAGATGTCTCATGTCCAGCAATGGAGCCCAACCAACAAACCCCATTAAAAGAGAGTATTAAAATATATTGTGATAAAATACCTTAAATAACAAGCTGCTTCTAAAATAAGGGAGTAGAAATGAGAATAGTTTTGCAATGATTAGTCTCTTCAGAAGGAAGTCACCATTAGAAATGGAACTCAATTGATATGATTTGGAAAGTAAACCATTCCTGACTAAATGAGGAATCTTTTTTGATTGGAAGATGATATATTTAGAAGGTTCTGAAAGTTAGAAGTAAAAATGATATAATAGAATGGAATGAATCAAAGGGAAGTGAATCTTTTGACTGAAAATAAACCTCTACAAGCCCCTTAAGCCCAACCATTTAATTCAGAAATCATTCCCTTGACTTAGAGAATCTATAGTGTAGTTTTAGTAAGTCTGACCCTGAAGTGTGAGATGAGAGTGATCCTAGAAGGCAGACATATATACGTGCTTGCTCAAGAAAATATTTCAGACAATGTTAGACTAACTAAAAAGACCTGTCACTTATATTAGGCTGAGGTGACTGTTACATTAGATGATTCTTCTCTTGTCAAATCATAGAATCATACATTTAGAACTAGCAGTGATTTGAGGAAATATCCAATTCATCTTCCTCATTTTACAAATGAGGAAATATAGTCCTAAAAGTAAGTCTCAGAGATGAGATTTAAACCCACACATGCATCTATACTCACAAACATACATGTGGATAAGAAACATCTCCATCTTTTGAACATGTGTGATTATGACAAAACTGGAGCTCCTTTTTTAGAGGACTTTTTTTGTTAAATCATTTCGATGCTGAAGCACCTAGATTCCCTTATAAGAATAAGAAAGAAACCTTTGAGTCTGCTTTTCATTTATTCTCTTCACTTTACACATAAAGAAATAGAGACTCCTAATCAGCTCAGAATTCTATTTCCTAGCCTCCTAACCATTTTTACCTGTCACCATCTTTCTTCCCCCAGAACAGATCGAAGGATGTAAATTCAAATCATGTATCTGATTTAAACAATATACAAGTAGTATTCTTCACAATTCTTTAGATTTTTTTTTTTTAGTGGACAAAATGGATGTAGTCAGGAATGGCCACCAATACACAAACATTTTACCTGACTCAATACAAGGCCGAAGAGCCAGAAAATCATGCCAGGTCTGCTGAAAGAAAATTAAAGATGAAATTCTTGGCTTAGAATTTTCTCCTTATTGCAAAGAAAAACAAGAGGAACACCAACAAAGAAGATGCCAAGCAGACAACTTTTTCTTCTGTAACTGCCAGTTTTGTGTCCTTTTCTTCCCAATTCAGAGGACAGGCCATTTTCCTTTTTCAGGGAAAACAGAAGAAAGAAGATAGGATTCATTGGCTTTGTTGCTTTGATTTCCATATAGGGCCATTTGCAAATGCTGGCTAGCTTGCTGATTTTGTAGACAAAATGAGGTTCTCTTGGATTAGAGAAATTCCAGACTGAATTCTGAGTCCCATTTTAAATGTAGGTTTTAAAGCTATATCCTCAATGATGATCCTTTTTTTTTAATACTTGAAAATTTCTAAATTTATGACTTGTTGATTGTGGGGAGTCCTACCTCAGCAAACAAGTATTTGGAGACTTGAAAATTGAATGTTAAGACAACTATATATTCTTTATTCAGTACTTTTCCATTACAGGTTTTACCTTCTCTATTTCAAAGAAAATCTAGTTGACATTTCATTAAAGAATTTTTGGAAGATTATTACATTTAAATTTCTTGGGACTATGGACTATTTCATTTTTGTTTTTGAATTCTCAGTCCCCAACAGTGGATACAAAGCAAGCATTTAGTCAATGACGATTGGATAAATAAGCTAATAAATGAATAACAAATGGCCAAGTATTCTAGGGAAAACACTATAACTCCTCATATTATTTCTGTGCTTTATATAGCTCTCTCTCTCTCTCTTTCTTTCTCTCTCTCCTCCCCCCTCTGTCTCTGTTTATATATGTATATACACCCAGGTATAACACACACACACACACACACACACACACACACATATATATATATATATATATATATATATATATATATATATATATATATATATATACAAACACACACATTTAAATACACATTTGTGTGTTTGTGCATTTATATCTAGATTGGTCCATCCATTCATCCATCTGTCCATCTATCTATCTAAAAATTTTTCCCCTTGGGAAACCTAAAATTTTATCAAACTTCCCACCTCAATCACCATTACATTACCATAGTGAGAACTCTTTAGATTCACCTTAGACAACTGGCAAAATTTGACAAAAATAAAAGCTAATTTGGTTTTTAATGAGAAAGTAAAATGAAACATTGTTTTCCTTTATAAACAGAGCCCCAAAATTTGATCTCTCGAAGGACAAGTGAGCTGTTAGAATTTTGTGTTAGGATCTTTCACCATACTAAATCATCTAATTTTTTTTAATAGTAACTGGTTTTAAGGGTAGATTTGCAAGATTTTTGGTAACAAAGTCTTTGAATTATGAGAATAGAAACTGAAAATGGGTAAGTTTATGACTTATACTTTTAAAAATACATCTATACTATTAGAATACAACCTGATATGTTTAGAAATTAATCAGGATAGGCAGTAAGCTGTACAGTGAGCTGTTTATTCTACACACAGTTCTGTATTCATGCATTCTCACACAGACCATTGCATATATTCTGTAGCCTGCTCATCTCTATGCACAGTGATTGTGTACAAAGGTAGTTTTATAATCTTTCAAGTGAATGTCCCAACCAATATCATGGTTCTATTTCTAGCAGCTTATTGCAAATTAGGTCTGTAAACTTATGAGGGTCAGTGACTCTTTATAACCTTTACTTCCCCTTCTTCTTCCCACACCCCCAACTAGACTTTTGAATTTTAGAGTTATTTGAAAGTGAAATCACTTTGCTTATTGTCTCCAATGGCTTTTCCATATTTTTCCTTCCTTTTAAAAAAAATGTAGGAAGAATATAGTTGCCTAAGGGACAAGCTAGTGTAAAAGTTACAAATCATATAATTCAGTTGGATATGAAAGTATTCAGACCCTATGATGCTTTACATAAAAAATAAAAACCAGGTGGCAAGGTCTCTGCATTATGAGGATAACTCCAAAAACTTACCTCAAGCATTTGCATATTGAGGTTTGGGAGAGAACCAAGACTGGAGTCCCTCTTGCTTCATCGATTCTCTACCCACAAAAGAGCTTGTGCAAAAGGAGCCCTATAATTCAATGCAGGCTGAATGCTGACCAAACTCTCCAAAATGTTAAAAAAAAATGAATATCTTGGGTATGGGGGAAAGGAGGATTATCCTCTCCAAAATGCTTGGAATAGAGCCTAAGAAAATCAGTTGAGAAAGCCAAAACCTCATCTCCAGGGTCGGTGCCCAACACTTTCTGATGTGGAAGAAAATGAAGTCAGTTCTATTAAAGAGCCTTCAGTGTTCATACCGATTTCTCCTCAATGTGGGGATGTTAAACTAATATTTATTGCCCAGCTACAGGGCCTCAGGAATCTGAAAATGTTTTCACCTCCACTGGGATAAGTTATAGGCTTTTCCTGAATGCCAATTTTCCCCTGTTTGGAGCAGTGCTGTGAGAGAATGGCATGTCCTGACTGAAAATGAACCGTTCTGAGAGTGAACAGAAAATGATCTCTTCAGAGGGAGCTGAAGCTAGCTGCTCTGAGCCTGGACAGTGGTGACCTAGAGAGGGAGCAACCTCTGTTGTGGCCAGGTTATCAATGAGGGGCAGCCCACAGGATTAGCCCCTTTCTCCGCAATTTTCCACCTCTTCCCCAGCAGCCTCTCCACTTCCACAAGGTACCCTCTTTCAGGCAATATTAACTGTCTCTCAGTACTGCCTTCCCAAGATAGATAGAATGTAAGCTATTTGAGGGTTGAGACAGTTTGTTTTTATTTTGGTTTGGTTTGTTTTTGCTTGTATTTCTATCCCTCAGTGCTTAGCACACTGCCTGGCACAAACACTTAATAAATCTTAATAACTTGTCTGTTTCTGTCTGTCTCTGTCTCTGTCTGTGTCTCTTTGTCTCTGTCTGTCTCTCTCTTGCTCTCTCTCTGTCTCTTCCTGTCCTTCACTCCTTTTCTCTCTCTCTCCCTCCTCCTCCTCCTTCTTTTGTTCTTCTTCCTTCTTGTTTTTCTTCTTTTTTTCTTTTTATTCTTTTCTCCTCCTCCTCCTCCTCCTCCTCCTCCTCCTCCTCCTCCTCCTCCTCCTCTTCCTCCTCCTCCTCCTCCTCCTCCTCCTCCTCCTCCTCTTCCTCCTCTTCCTCCTCATCCTCCTCCTCTCCTCCTCCTCCTCCTCTTCCTCCTCTTCCTCCTCCTCCTCCTCTTCCTCCTCTTCCTCCTCCTCCTCCTCCTCCTCCTCCTCCTCCTCCTTCTCCTTCTCTTCCTCCTCGTCTTCCTCCTCCTCCTCCTCCTCCTCCTCCTCCTCCTCCTCCTCCTTTTTCTTGTTCTTTTCTTTTTCTTCTACTCTTTCTCCTCCTCTTCTTCTTCCTCTTCCTCCTTCTTCTTTCTTCTTCTTCTCTCTTTCTCTCCCTTGATCCCTTTTCTCTCTCCTTCCTTCCCTCTCTTTCTGTCTGTCTCTACATATATATTTCTCTCTCCCTCTCTCTTCATATATATATATATATATATATATATATATATATATATATATATATATATACACACACATATATGTGTGTGTGTACATATGTATGTATGTGTATATATATATGTATATATATATACACATATATACATACATATATACATATATATATATTTCTTTTCCCCTCTGTTTTCTTTCTCTCTGACTATCTGGCTACCATCCCTCATATTCTCCCCTCCCCCTGTCTTCCTCTCTCAATATTTCTGTCTCTTTGTTTCTCTGCTCCTGTCTCTTCTTTCACTCTCTTCTTTCCCTATCTGTTTCTCAGTCTGTTTGTCTCTCTTTGTTTCTCTTTCTGTATTTGTCTGTCTGTCTATCTCTTTCTCTCCCTCATTGTGTTACGCTCTTGCTGACGATTTGGCAACATTGTAGTATTGAGACTGCTTTTGCTCTCTGGAGACTTGGTGGTAAGCCGGATTTGGCTGAGTCTTAGAAAAAATTGTGGTCACCTAACTCCTACTGATTAGGTGATTCCCTGATGGAATGGTGGTGGTGGTGGAAGTAGAAATATTAATTATATGGAGGACCACAGGAATCTTTTCAGCTGTCCTACAATTTTAAAGGGTAAAAATTCTCTAATTTCCCCCTTACCACAATCCCTCTAACATTACTGCCAAAACAAAAAATCCTAGAATCACAGGACTCCTAAGGAACTTGAAGAGTTATCAAGTGCATCCCATTGGTTTGAGCAGAATTGAAAGATGACTATCCCAGAAAGATTTTGTTACCTACCAAATTGCCTAAAAATCCCTAAAAAGACATTGTATGGCTTCTCTCACCCAGTATATTCAAATGTTTCATAACCCTTAGAGCTAATTTAAAATAATAACAATTTGCTTTCACAAAGTGTTATCATATTTGCAAAGCACTTTATGCACATTGTTTTGTTTAAAGCACATCATAATCCATTTAGATTGGTACCACAAGTATTACCCTCATTTTACAAATGAGGAAATTGAATTTCAGAGAAGTTCAAATAACTTGCTTATAGTCACATAGCTACTAAATGGTAGAGAAGGATTCAACCCCAGGTCTTCTTGCCTCCAAATCCAATATTCTCTTTTAGAAAATGGTGCTGATATAGTAGGACTTCTTAACCTACGCCCCATGAATTTGTTTTTAAAAATACTTTGATAAGTGTTTTTCAATATAATTGATTTCCTTTGTAATGCTACTCACACAGAAACACATATATTTAAAAGTTGTGCTTTTAGAGGCATTATTTTGAGAAATCTATTGGCTTCATTAATCTGACTAAAGAGTCCATGATACCAAAAAAGTCAACAGCATTTTTTCCAGAAACTATATGGGCTAGTGGGGAAGTGTTAAATGCATCTCAAGAGGCCATATATGGTCCACAACATTCTTGAGTGTTGCTTAAACTAGATTAAACTAGATTAAAATACTTGGGAAATATTTAACAAAATAAATAAAAATACAATAAAACATAGGCAATGTGAAAATTTAAAACTAAGTATGTGACCAACAGGGATCCTTATCTACAGTTTAATGGCCCTTGTTTTCATTTGAGTTTGACACTATTAGTGTAATAGAGAGAGTCCTTAGTATTGCAGTCAAAAATATCTAGGCTCAAGTTTTAGTTCAGATAGCTATGTAAACTCCAGAAAGTTATTTATTCTCTTTGGACCTTAGTTTCCTGATATGTAAAATGAATCAGTTGGACTAGATGACCCAAAGTTTCATTTTAAATTTAAATCTTTCATTCCAAGACTCTTTTGCTATTTAGGAATCAATCAACAAACATATATTAAGGACCTTCCATTTATGAGAGACTATTCTAGGTGGTGAGGATGCAAAACCAAAAATCAAATAGTCCCTATGATCAAGGAACCTATAATTAATCAGGGAAAGCAACACATTTACATATAACTTTATTAATTATACATGGGGGATTTTAGAAGGAAGATACTAATAGGAATCCCATTTGGAGGGATTAGAAGAGAATAGAACAAAAATTATAATTAAAATCCCAACATATGTGAGAGACAATCTATTAGTAGATAGAGGGCTGACTTGGAGTCAAGAAAGCTTAATTCAAAGTCTTGTGCCTTTTACATATTGAATGTGATAGAAAATCTTTCATAAACTAGTCACTTAATCTCTCAAGGGCTTAGGCAACTTTGTATCAACAAAAAGAACCTCAACATAAATAAAACCACAGGTCATTATTAGAAAAACTGATGGTGATGGTGGCAGTGGAACTTAATCAGCAATCATGTTGCAAAGCCTGAAGAGAAATGTCCTTATCTTACAAGGAGGGGGACTTTGAAGTATAACATAAAATTATACTTCATATTAATTGTTATACAATAATAGATAAATTAAAAAGCACCTTGACAATGAGAGAGAACATTTTCAGTCTCTGCTTATCGTTACTTGGCTCATCAGTGTTCAGGGAGGACTAGTGTGAGGGCTCACTAAGCCCATTTTAGGGCTGCTCATCCACCTTTGGTTTCCACTTGTTACCTAATTTGGAACTACAAGAAGCTGTAGCATGTACAGTGACTGTACCACCCTAAAACGGTTTCAGCAAGTGGACTAATCCAAATTGACAGGTTTCAAACTGGTTGGTGAATTAAAGGAATATCTACCTGAAGCACGTGAAGATTTCTCTGGTGGAATAGATGTATGAAAATAATTTGTTCCAATGCCCTTGAAAGCAGCTAAAGCAGGTGCTATGGAACACTCAGAGCTTGGTCAGACATGCAAAATGCCAAGCTTATCCGTGGCATTTTGGGCCATGATCAGCTTCCTGATTCTTGTTTTGCTATTGGAGTTTGATGACTAGAAAAAAAGAGTGAGAGCAACAATTTTGTGTAACACTGCCTCACTTAAATCCAATTCACCCATAAGTCAAGACATCATCCCATGATGTTATCAGTCTTCTTCCAAAAGGAAGGACAAACAACAACTTGGTTCATGATGGAAGGAATAGATCATTCTAATTCTGAAGAGATTAGGCAGAACCAAGAAACAAAAATTTTATCCCTAGATTACTTGGTCCAACAAATAAGGACTAAATTATGTAGAATTGTGTGTACTTACACATTAACCATCCTCTGTGCCTAAGGATTCTATTATCTTTTACATTTTCTTTCATTTAATCCACTCTTAGGTTATGAGTAAAGCACTGTGCTAATCATAATATATATCACTGAATCTTTGTGTTAAAAGATGTTGCTGATATGTATTTGATCAGAAAGAAAGAGTGCTATTGAATATAATACCCAAACCTGTCCTTAGGTTTATGGCTTTAGCCATTTATTTACTCTTTTCTCAAACTCCAGATTGGACTGCTGCTCATCAGCAACATCTGCCTGATAAAGCCAGCATCTGCCTCACCATTCAAGGATGTGTTTTGACATCTCCTTATAGTATTTATTTTGCACATTTGTGCTACATACTCTGTAAAACAGCTGTTTGGGTATCTCATAGTCAATCATCCTATGCCTAAATCTAATCTTTGGGGATTACACTATAGCAAGCTTTGATATCAGTTATGATGTACTGGTAAAACTTTAGGGTCTGATGGGTGAATACTGTTATTTAATTAAAAAATAGCTAGAGTTAAAAATAAAAAATAGCAAGAGTTAAAATACTCTTAAAGTTATACTTACATGACCTAATTTGATTCCCACAAGTCTGTAAATTATGGGATAAGTACTACCATCATTTTTAAAAATTGTGTTTTAATATGAACTTCTGATTTACTTGGTATAGGGAACTTTCTGTGAAGTATTTCCAAAGTACCATTTCAGTACAGCCATACAGTGTAATCTGGATCAATTATTGATTGGTGGAAAGGTTAAATGACTTGCTTACATCATAGAATGTTAGTTAGTCAGTAAGCATTTATCAAGCACCTACTACATGCCAGGCATTGTGCTAAAGTTTGGAGAAGAAAAAAAAAAAAGAAAGGCAAAAGGCAGCCCAAGGACACCAGAATTTAATAAAAAAGATAACAAGCAAACACTATATTACAAATAAAGAAGCTAAACACACATATGCACACATGTGATATCCAAGCTCTCTCTCTCTCTCTCTCTCTCTCTCTCTCTCTCTCTCTCTCTCTCTCTCTCTCTTTATACACACACACACACACACACACACACACACACACACACACACATATATATATGTGATAAATGGGGAATAATCAACAGTAGGAGAACATTATAATTTAGAGGGATTAAGAAAGGTTACCTGTAGAAGTTGAGGTTTTATTTGGAGCTTGAAGGCAATCAGGGAAGTCAGGAAGCAGAGATGAGAAGGAAGAGCACCCTAGACATGGGACACAACCAGAAAGATAAAGTGCACTAAGGGAGAGTTGGATCTCCTGAACAAGGAAAAGCAAGAAGGCTAGTGTCACTGGATTGAATAAATGATTCATGGAGGGATTTGAGGTCTAAGAAGACTGGAAAGCTATATGAATGTGTTGGTTGAGGGTTAGGACTAAATTATGAGTAGCTTTGAACATTGAGCAGAAAATTTTGTTTTTGATTATGGAGGTGAAACTCAAACCCAGGTCTTCCTAATTCTGACTCCATTTCGCTAATCATTTCTTCACCCCATTTTTCAGTAATAATAGTAATTATTGCCCATATTTTAGAGATTTAAAAAACTGGTTGAGCAAGAGCGAGATTTGAACCCAGACCTTCCAGCTTCCAAGCCCATCACTATATTTATCACACCAACCTTAATTTCATAAATCAAGCACATATGTGACTCATGTATTGAGTGCAGATGTGTATGCATGTATACATGCATGTATTGCATGTATATGAATGTTTATGCATGTAACTGGGTATGTATATGTGCACAAACACATACATTATCACAGAAATGCAAGCTAAATTCAAAACCAGTTTCAATGTCTTAGCTCTCCAGCCCACAGGACTAGAATCTAACCCTATATCTTCTCCTGACCACAAATGACGGGCAGTTTTCCTAGAATGATTGTTCCATCACATAAAACCCTGGATAATTTCTGGCTCACAGATCTTTTCCCAAGTATGGGATTCAGCAGTTTATTTTGAAAAGCCCTCATTATCATATGGATGCATAGCACAGAAAATGCTTCCTAACCACCAACTTTCTTATGACTTAAGAAAATTTCTGAAAACCTAAGTTGTCCTGTAATATTGACTTCTTCCTGAAAATTTTGGAAGGAAAAAAGAAAAAAAGAAGTTTTCAAAAAAGATGAGAAAACTAGCCACTACAAATGCCAGGATGACTGTATTAGAGACAAGGCTTCTGAGGAGAGTTCTTGTTGTTGTTCATGTACTCTCATTCTCACTCTCCAATCCACACTAATGCTATAGATGTTTTAAGTTACATTTTTTTAAAAAAGGGGAAGGCAATATACTCAGACTCTAATTTTGTTATCATTTGGGTCCCTGGATAGCAATGATAACAGAGAAGTAGTTTAAAATGTTTAACTTTTAGAATAACCTTCGTCTCTCTGAAATCTCCTTTAGGAGAAGCTATATTGATGCAATAAAATAACTTTATATTATCTGGACTTTTTTTCCTTCCCTCCTTGCTGAGGGGGAGAAAAAAATTCCAACTCACTTCAAATGAGGAGAAATTACATGGAGTAAGAGGTAGAGGGTTGGCTTTGAAGCCAGGAAGACCCAACTCTGGCAATACTGTCTGTGTGACAAGTCTCAACCTCTCAGTGTCTCCAGGAAAATCTCTAGAAGTATATAAATTACAATAAAATTGCCAGATCAATAGAAGGAGTTTCCACACCAGAAATTCCCTACAGGAAAGGATAACCTCCCCCTTAATAAAAATTCCAAGTAGGACAAAGAATATTTTTCTACTATCCCCTACTTGGTGCTTCTCCACATTTTAATGAAACCCTCATGGCACACTCCCCCAAAGTCAATTACTTAGATCCAGCCTTTACATTAAAAATATAGATTGTTAGTTATACAAAAGGGAATTTGTCTGATTTCTCGGCAAGAAACCCTATGTCATAAAAATGTCCTTTCCCTAATCAAAATATCACCTGAATGAAGTCATCATGTTTAGGCTGATTGCATTTCCCCCCATATATGTGCAGCTGCATTTGCCTCTCCATAAATGTCATTTGATTATGAGAATATAAACAGAAAGGGACTGAAAGGGAGTCAGTACAGGGCCTGCTTGTTTACCTGCTGCAGCTTTCTTAGCCGAAGAACAAATGTCATGCAAATGGTGCACCAGCAATGAGCTGCCAATCACAGAGACTTGGCATTCATGATGATTTGCTAAATCATTTAAAGAGACATGCTTTACTAAATGAAAAAATATCAGCGGCAAGGGCCTGTGTTTAAACACGGGGCTGAGTTATTATCCCAGTAGGCCGGAATGAAATGAAGACATCTTCCAATTAAAGCTTGTAGATGAACCCAGACAAACCACCCCCACCCCCAATCTCCTTTTTTTTTTTTTTTTTCATAAAGACAGGCAGATTATGATTGGGAAAGAACAGCGACAGAGGCTTTCATTACAAGCTGATTATGGTGATATAATTCCCAGTGCTGTGTGTCTGCGGGCCCAACTTCACATTTGAAGGTTTTTAATATAATTTCCTTAGGGTGAAATGCTGAAGATTTATTAAACTTTATGAAGGGCTTACAGATCCAATTTAAGAGGACATATCATAGGGCAAAACTGACAGACGATAAAATACATTCCAAGTATACATATTATATACACACACTATATATCTCCCCCCTCTCTTTCTTTCTCTTTCTCTCTCTATGTATATTACACACACACACACACACACACACACATATAAATATACATATGTATGTACTGAGCTATGAAACAATTTTTAAAACTATTGTTGTTGTTGTTGTGAATGTTGAAATTAGTCATTCCTCCCAGTCTAATAACATTATTTCTCCATGGAAGATTTGTTCATGCCTTTTAGGGAAGGTAAAGATTTAGGCTACAAAGGAAGTGGCTGGAGAGGTTACCTAATGTTACCTGAAAAAACAAAATCATCCAAAAAACAATGAGGGCATTGATTCATACTTTTGGGGGGGCAATAAAACATTTGAGTTTCTTCTTTCCAATACGCCACCATTAAAGCCATAATGCTGATACAGGTGCAGGTCTGATCCCATGTGTGGGTAATCAATGCATAGTTAATCATAGCCTGAACCACCCTAGGAAACCTGGTTTTCAGGGTGTGTTAGTTCCTCAGTACTGTGCCCTATAAACAAACAAATGGAAAAAGGAATAGTTGTTTTGAAAGTTGAGGTTAGTACTTTGTGGTTTTTTCCTTGGTCTTTGGGATGTTTAAAAAGCATAGGTGTAGGTTTTTTCTTATTAGTTTTCAACCAGGGTTGTGTGGGGCCAAGCTGATGTTAAGAATTTATGTAAAAGTTTTAGTGGTGAAAAATGGTACTGGATATCCCTTTGCCCCTGCCAATACAGAAATATTTCCCAGTGTTACATCTTGTCCCTTCTCAAATATAGTCATGATTTGAAGATTTTCTGAAATCTTACCCTGATGTACTTTGATTCTCATCACCCAAGCCAGTTTAGCCTAGGATTTAATATTTCTCTCTTTTCTTTTTCTATTTAATTTGAGATTTTCTCTTGTAACAGGTTTCTTAAGTTAGTGCAGGTCACAGGTAGAATTCAGAATAGCCTGTAACAGTGGTCTGCTTGGCTTGGAAATTCTCCCTGGTACCTTGGAAATTTACTGAGCTTACCTTTAGCAGATAGTTCAATTTTGTGAAAGTTTCTTAATCATAATTCAAAGCAGAGGAGAAAAACAGGGACCATGTCATTTATATGTATGTATGTGTATATAAATATCTGTCTATCTAGATACATATAGTAATAGATATACAACTATATAAATAGCTATAACTATCAATACAGATACATCGTTAGGACAATTTCTAGCACATAGAAGTGCTAAGCTAGATTTCCGTTATTTTACCTTCATTTAAGTCATTCTAGATGCAAGTTTCCAAATTAAACAAGTCATAACTTCCTTGGGGATCTGTTGGCATTCATAAATAGCCTTAGGATAGGCCCTAATGAGATAGAGAAGGCTCAAAGGAGTTAGTTATTTCCTGAGAGTAGTAATGATATGCGTTATAACTTGTAAGGAACCCAATGAATTTGTGAAAATCTCCTTATTCTCCATCAATAGGAAAAAGTTTTCCCTTTGTCTTAGGTAAGTTATATTTTCATGGATTCACCTGGAAACAAGGACTAGCACCTGTTATGGGGATTGAAAAATTAGTCAAATGACTTTTTCTCATCCATTCATTCAAAACCAACCCATTAAGAGTAATGTGGTAGGTACTAAGGAGATGCAAGAATTAGATTATCTAGTTTATATGTACAACAACAATAAAATTCAATAATTTTTTTTTACTGTTTTATTTTTAAAAATTTTTCATTTTTAAAAGATAAGCATAGGGGGCAGCTAGGTGGCACAGTGGATAGAGCACCAGCCCTAAAGTCAGGAAGACTTACCTAAATTCAAATATGATCTTAGACACTTAACACTTCCTAGCTATGTGACCCTGGGCAAGTCACTTAACCCCAAACAAAAAACATATGCCTAGTTTTCAGTATTCACCCTTGCAAAACCTTGTGTTCCAAATTTTTTCTCACTCCCTTCCCCCAACCTGTCCCCCAGAAGACAAGTAATACAATATATGTTAAACATGTACAATTTTTCTACATATTTCCACAATTATCATGCTGCACAAAAAAAAAAAAATCAGATCAAAAAAGAAAAAATGAGAAAGAAAACAAAATGCAAGCAAACAACAACAAAAAAGTGAAAATACTGTTGTGAGCCACACTCAGTTCCCACAGTCCCCTCTCTGGCTCTCTTCATCACATGGCCATTGGAACTAGCTTAAATTACCTTGCTTTTAAAAAGAGCCATGTTCATCAGAATTGATCATTGTATAATCTTGTTGTTGCCATGTACAACAATCTCCTGGTTCTACTCACTTCACTCAGTGTCAGTTCATATAAGTCTCTCCAGTTCTCTCTGAAATCCTCCTGCTGATCATTTCTTACAGAATAATATTCCATAACATCCATATACCATGACTTATTCAGCCATTCTCCAATTGAAGGGCATCCACTCACTTTCCAGCTTCTTGCCATTACAAAAAGGGCTGTCACAAACATTTCTGCCAATGTAGGTCCTTTTTCCTTTTTTTAATGATCTCTTTGAGATACAGGCCCAGTTGTGATACTTTATAGTAGGCTTAAGATGTTTTATCTCTTTCTGGTATAGTATGTGCCACATTTTATCTCCTGAACAGGACTGTCCTTATCCTAGCTTCTTTATTCTCTTATTAGATGAAACTACTTCTCTGCTACTCTTAGGCCTCTGAAATTGTGTTGAACATTTTTGCCTGTTCACAATTTTTAGCTTGAAAGCTACAGAAGTTCCCAGGCTAGAACCTTTAGTGAATGAAAAAGTGGTTACCTTAAAGCTTAAGTACTGCAAAGCTAGTCAGGTCTGCTTTCTATGGATTTTTAAGGGTATTTTTTCCTTCTTGAACCACAGAGGTCAGTCAGACATTTATTATGTGCCAAGGATGAATGCCAAAGATTTTGAAAAACAAACGAACTCCTTCCTTCAAAGAACTCACATTCTAATGGAGAAGATAAATGGAAAACAATGATCACATGCAAGATAAATGCAATACAAATAAAAAGTAATCTCAAAGGGAAGATACTAGTAGTGAAGGGAGGGTAAAAAACAAGGGAGGCCTCTTGCAATTAGTGAAATTTGAGATGGAATTTGAAGAAAGCCAAAAGATAGAAGGTAGTGAGGGAAAAGTGTTCTAGAAATAAGGTATAGTTAGTAAAAAGTTTTTTGAGAGAGCAAGAAAGGCAGTGTTATTAGGTTGTAGAATATGTGTAGAGGAGTAAATTTTAAGGAGAATGGAAAGGTAGGAAGAGGTCAGGTAATAGTCCCTTTACAAGTCAAATAGAGAATATCTAATCCCAAAGGCAATAGAGTCATTGGAATGGACTGCTTGTAACAGAGTCAGACTTGTGTTTTGGGAAAATCACTTTTGCAACTGAGAAAAATATGAAAGAGACTCATGGCAAGCAGCCATAAGTTATTGCAATAGTCTATGGATGATGTGGAATAATTGTATCAGAATGATGACTATGTATGAGGAGAGAAAGGAACATATACAAGAAAGGGGAAGGTAGAAATGAATACTTTGGAACAGATTGTATATTTGGGGTGGGTACAACTGAGGAGTCAAAGATAATATAAAGATTCTAAGCTTGGATGACTGGGAGAAGATAGTTTCTTGATGATATTAGGGAAATTCAAAAAGGGAAGGTTAGGATTTAAAGTTGGCAAGCCCCTGAGGGATCCCTTCTCTTTTAAATTGGACTAGAGAGTATAAAGGATTTTCCCAGTTAGCTGTTCACACAATATAACATGCTGTTTTCTCCAGTCAGTTTCCAACATCCATAACTTTCTCCAATCAGATAAGTTCCCTGTAACAATTGTAGAGCTTACCCATCTTTAGATAGCTAGTCTCAATTTCTTTCAGGCTTCAGATCTATCAGATTCTCAACTAGATTTCTATATTCTTTTTTTTGAAGCCTGGAAGCTTCACTTGTCTGTTTTCTTGTTGATTTCTCTGTTTCTTTTCAAGCTGTTTTATATGGCTTCTAATTTTCTCTAATCTCTTACACCATAACTTCCTCATGTATACCAAACTACTTCCATCTTGGATTGAGAAGTTTCAGATCTACCTGTGAAAAGTGACAAAAATTATAATGTACAATAATATTATAGTTCTAAAACAGTTCTTGGATTTGGAATTTCTTACCAATATGTTTTCAAGTCTTATAAACAATTCTATATAACTTAGCTGCTAAAGAACAATACACTGCAGCCAACGTGATAAGTCTTTCAAGAGATATATATTACAATAAAATAATACTGGTTTTCATTGAAAAACCAAATCAGAAGTGGAACTTTATATGTATCAAAGTGAAACCAATTTTTAAGCTGCATACTAAGAGTAGTTTAAGGAATATCAATTAGACAGCCCTAAGAACTAAAAGCTAGTTATTTAACTATTTAAACTATGTGATAATGACATTTTTCAGTATTTGTTTTATCATTAGAAGATTCCTTAAAGCAACACAATGTTATTATTAATATTAGTCAGAATAACTATAATATCCAATATTTCCATTGTGCTTTAAGTTTTACAAAGTTCTTTATAAGTATTATTTTATCCTTACAACAATCTGAGAAGTGTTAACTTTATTTTACAGATAAGGAAACGGAGGCTGGAAGCAGTCAAGTGACTTGTCTAAATCTATACAGCTAATGAGTGTCTCAGGTCAGATTTGAACTCATGTATCCTAGTTTCTGGGTCCAAAACTTTATCCACTGTACTACCTGGCTGCTCTGTAAATATAAGAAAATTACAATATGTGGCATACTATTATGGGTGAATAAAATAAAATATATTACAGCTAGATTTGTTTGAATAATATTAACATTAATGATATCTAATATCTTTTGATATCTTAAGTGTCTTCATGTGATGTCAAGATAATTTTGAGGAAGTATATTTACTCTTTTCACATAATTACTTGAACATATTCATATATGGAGGTATATGGCTCAAATCACAGTTGTCTTTTGTCTGTCATTTTTAATGATTGTAGAGAAAAGTTTTTTGTTGACTTATTTCTTCTCTTTGGCTACCTTACAGATCCCTTCCCTATACCCTTGTCACCTTTCATAGTGGAAGGCTAAGCAGAAATTTCATGTGCAATATGCTTGAAAAGTTTTGTTGATGTTTTTATTTGTATATCACTTCTAGATATGTAAAAAAAATTAAAAACTAAATGTGTAAAAAACACATTGTTCTCATTTTGATTAGAACTCTAAAAGATTATACTAATGTACAAAATCCTTGAGACCCTTTGCATTTAATCTGTATTGTTATCACTCAATACTTTAATCATTTGAAAGCTCCATCATTTGACAAACGTGGCTGCTCTCTTCAGAAGTAGATAAAGCAAATCATCCATGTTTTCTCTAATATTCAATACATGGACTTCCACACATATTGCAGTAAGTAAAAGGGATAGGTATAGAGTCAGGAAGAGCTAAATTCCAATTCTGTCTCAGACATTAACTGATCATATGATCTTATTTTGGGCAAATCCCTTAAGTCTCAATTTCCTTAATTGTGAAATAGAGATAATGATAGCACTTGTTTTATGGAGCTTCTGGGAAAATCAAGAGATGTGTGTACAGTTCTTTGCAAATCTAAAAACATCATATATATGCTCCTTCTTCTCGTCCTCCTCTTTTTCTTCCTCTTCTTCCTTCTTTTTCTTCTGCCAAAATTTTCTGGATAATTCCTAGAGAATTTGACTAACCTCTAATTAAGCTTACAAGAGTATTAAACTGAGTTGTCAAAGCATCAATTCACACTAGCACCCTAAGGTTAAGAAGATTGACTCGAAGTCAAAACTTAGATTTCTGATCTTAGTTGAATAACTTTAAATTGGCTGTTCTGTTTTTGTTTTTTGTTTTACCTTCTGTCCTAATACTTGATACTCACCTCCTTGCAAGAACTCTAAGTCAGTTATATTTATGAGGAGATCATGAACCAATGAACCTTTGGTTCTAGTGGCAGTAATTGATTAATGGATTAATACACATTTATGTTATGCTTATTGTATGCACAATGCTGTATGAGATTCTGGGAAACATGATAAAGATAAAAAAAATAGTCACTTCCTATGGATTTCACATAAACAACTGAAATATATGATTAGGGGAAACAAAACAGATTTTGAGCTAAAAGGAGAGCTTACGAGTCAGCTAATCTAATTTATCTCCTTTTAAAGATGAGGAAACTTAGGATGAAGAATTGTGACATATCCAAGGTCATTAGCCGAATCAGGATTTAAACTCAAGCCCTCTAACATGTAATCTGTGTTCTTTTCATTTGACGGGATACTATGCATGCATATAACCTGACCAGATATTTTGCATGCTTGTTCCCATCGTGTATGTGACTTGTGGAGCTCCCTATATTTATATGTTCTACGAATACATTCTATGATTGCCCATTCTTCTCCGAGTCAATATGCACTTATTAAGTGACCACATGTGCCAGACAGTGGATTTCCCAATGAAGGTGCATATTATTATTTTTTTTAATTGAGTGAGACCAATATTTGTGATAGAAAACATTTAAAAAAATTTTTATTTCTATTTTTTATGTTAGGTGCTTTTGCCTTGAACTGTGTACTATTGTACACAATTGTACATTGACTATTAAAATAATCTAATTGAGGGGACCTTGTGAATGATATGTTAGAGAGAATTCTGATCAAAAAGTAACTTGTTAACTAGAGACCTATGGATGACAGGGGCTCTGTAAAATACAAAACGCTTATATGAAGTAATTTCCAAAGGGAAAGAGCATGGCTAGCTGAGAATAATGGAAAAGACAAGAGGTCTCATCTGAGCTGTGGACTAGAGGAACCTAAGAATGCTAAGACAGAAAAATAACTGTTTCATACCTGGGGACCATAAAAGCAATATGTGTTGAGAAGGCACTCAAAATATAACCTTATGGTCAGCCAAGATCTCCACTAGTTACTTTTCTTGTTTTTATTTTCACCCACATTTTACAAAGCTTCTCTCTTGTCTTTGGACTCAGCTAAAACACTTGTCTGATTCTTGATATGTCATTAGTCCTCAATTGACTATACCCCACTCTTTCCATACACGCTATCTTGTTAGTTTGTATTGATTCTCAGTAGAGAATCTGTATTGTCCTGCAACAAGCACTATTAAGTCTACAATATATTATATCTGTAATCCAATGCTTTTAGTTGCTTATAGATAGGCATGTGAAGCAATGGGTCATCTCTAGGTAGTCTCTTGATAGTCTGAGGTCCTGAACAAAGTAAAACCCTTTTTGTGTCTGGCTAAAAAAACAATCTAAACAGTGAGGGATTCAAAACAGTAAAAATCATACATATATATGAATTGAAAGATCTAAATAACTGTAAAAAGTAAAAGATATCAAATCCCCAAATAAACCTCCTTTAGCTTGGGAATAAGTCATTCCCTAGTAGGAAGTTCAGGACTTTAAGGAAGGCTAATTTAAAGCTGTTTTCCTACTACTGGATTTCCCATAACTAATGCTTTTAAACACGGAACCAATTGCTTGAAAAACCCTCTGGCTCATCAACCTATCCTGTTTTGTTGAATGAGCAGATAGTTATTCAGAAATGGAGTAATTCAGAAGATATGGGGAAAATAGGCAGGCTTTGGATTCAGGAAAGTTGGGATTCATATCCCATTCCTGAAACACTGGTTATATACTTTGAACAATTATCTAAGTCTCTGAGTTACAAATGTGGTGGCTATCTGTACTGGTGGAAAGTTGCCACCCTGGCATTTCCCCCTACTAAAAAATAATTCTTTTGGGGTGGAAGTAGGCTGCATGTGGACTGAGGAGGGATCTAAGTAAAATATAATCAGAACAACATTTGACTAAGAAATGAGACCTGGTTTCTGGAGCCTTTACTTTGTCATTTGCTGCAGGGCTAAATAAATCCCAAGTTTCTCTTAGTGCCCACTTTTATCTGGAAAACAAAGAATCATCCTTGTTTCTCCTATTAAGACTGAATCCAGGGAAAATATCATGTGCTCTTTGGAAGAAAAGCATTATATAAATCCCACATATTATTAAAGAAAAAGTAAAATCAGAAAGAAATTGGAAAAGACCAAAACACAGAGCACCTCAAGCAGAAAAAAAAAATGCTATCCAGGATGGAACTCAGTTCCTCCTTAAGGTATATGATATTGTTCTTCTTTCCTTAACATGTTCTACCTACATTTCATTGTCACAAAAACAGGGTGATCCTGCTGTTTGCTTTTTTTATTCTCCCCTTTCAACTTCATTAATATATTGAGACAACCAAATTGTTCCTGAAACCAGTCTCTTGGTGGCCCTCTGCTTGTTGCCTTAGACTGATTTAGTTCACAAAGCCAAGCTTAATCCAGATAAGGAATGCTGTTGCCTCTTATGTTTAATGACAATTTGACAGATTAGTCCTCTGGATAGTATAGTATCAAAAGCTTTCTGCAAAGTCCAGGTAAAATATGCCCACGGCTTTGCTACAGTCAACTCTTTAAAATACTTACTCAAATAGCTTTGTCAAATGTGTTCAGTATGATCACCTTTGGTGAATTCATGCTGTCTCATTCTTAATTAGGTGAAGCATTTCATAATGTTCCTGCAATGCTGTTTCCTGGATTAATTCCTCTGGCATCTTCCCCACTGACAAAACAATTCTTGAAGTCAGTGTTTTCCTGGATTGTCTTCATTTTTGCCCTCCAACATAGGAAGCCTGTCCAGCTAGCCTTTATTCTTTCAGTGAACCTCATTTTATAAGCATTCATTAAAGTTCCCCTTCCTGGGTGATTCTGACTGTTGGAATCATTCTGACTGCTAGGTTTCATATCTTTTTGAAGAGTCTGAGAGCTAAGTATTATATGAATGCAAGTGATGATTAAAATGGTAATAAAAACAACCAAGAAGGTTAAAGATCAAAATGAGACACAATTTCTAAAGAATGTTAAGAATAACAAAAAAAGGATATTTTTTAAAAAATTATTTTTAATTATGGGATAAAACAAGCATTTTATGATGTAGTATAATGAAACAGATGATTACACATGAAACCATATAGCTATTATGTATGAATTGCTATTCTTTTCAAATATATAACAAAATGATCATGTACATTTATTTTTTTTCTTCCTATCTCCTCACCTCCTACCCTAGAGATGGCTACCATTAAACATACACACAGACAGACAGACAGGCAGATAAACAGATAGAGATATTAGAGCAAGAAGAATAATAATAGATAGGGCAATTGTCTGAGGAGAATGGGATGATGACAATGATCACCAAAGAGAAAACTTTTGCTTCCTCTTTCCTTGCCAGTGAAAATGACTTTCAGAATCATGGTGAAACTAAAAACAATAATGAACATTTATGTATCATTTTAAGATTTACATAACACTTTATATGTTATCTCATTTTATGCTTACAACATCCCTATGGCTAGATGCTTTTATCCTCATTTTAGATATGAGGAAATTGAGGCAGAAAAAAGTTCATTTAAGTCTTACTAATTGAAATAAAACATTCTCTGCACATTCTACCTAGCTATTTAAAGATGAGAAATGCTTAAAAAGTATAACAACCGAAAATACTAAGGAAATGGTTAAAAGCATACTAGCTTACTAATAAGTTCAAAGAGAAATTAAGATTCCCCAGTTTTCATGAACTAATTCCCAGTGCACTGAAAAATTCTGAAGATGTGGCTGCTGACTTACTATTAATAATATTTAAATAAGAGCAGCAACAAAAAGAAAACAAAACAAAATATAGAAGATGGAAGAGATACTATAGGGAAAAGAATGGTACTGTCCCAAATTTAGAAAGGGGGGAGAGTTAATTCTTTGAAAATTTAGGCCATTGAACTTGATAAATTATTCCTAACAATTCTAAAGTGGATAATTATGTTAAAGAGATTATTTGTGAACACTCAGAAGGGGAAGTAGTAGTCACTTATAGTCAGCACAATAATAATAATATTAATAATAATAACAATAGTTAACATTTATATGATGCCTATTATGTGCCTGGCTAAGAGTTTATGATTATTACATCATTTGTTCCTCACAAAAAACAGGGAAGGCAGGAGGTACTATCCCATTTTATATATGAAGAAATAGGGGCAAATAGAGATTAAGTGAATTGTCCAGAATCATAAACCTAGTCTTAGATATCTGAGACTGACTCTCTATCCATTGCACAACCTAGTTACCCACAAAGTATGAACCCATTTACAAATCATAGAATTCTAATTTGCTAATAATAGAAAAATATGAAACAAAGCAACTTTGAAATTGTATCTCATATCAAAAATTGGAAAAAAGTTAGTAAAAGATGGGAATAGTCAGTGTTGAAAAGGTTGCCAAAAGATGGATGAACTAATGCTCTTTATGAATTAATGAATTATCCTCCCTTTTGGAAAACATTTTGAAATTAAGCAAAGAAAATTACTAAAATGTCCCTTAGAGATCTCATTGCCAGGCATAAGCTCCAAGGAAGATTGGATTCTAATCAGAAAGACTCACATCCATCAATATTTTTGATTCTTGTGGTGGCAAAGTAGAAGCAAAATAAATGCCCATGGATTTGAAAATGAATTTTTAAAAGTGTTAGTAAATAGAATAGAATAATATGAAACCATAATAAGTTATAAATATGAACACTTTTAAAAATGGAAATATTTGCATGAATTAATGCAGAAGCAAGTGATAGAATTCAGGAAAAATATATAGTGATTTAAATTATATCAATGTAAAGAATAATAACAGAATAAAGATGAACACTATCATGATAGACAAGGTTGGTGCTGGAGAAAAGATAAGAAAATGCTTCATATAATATTACAACATATTTACAGAATCACATTTTTTGGTCATAAAGAACTAGAAACAAAGTAAATGCCTATATATTAGGGAATAGCTATTTTTAAAAAAATCCTGTGGTACATGAATATTTTGAGAAACAACAAATGTGATGAATACTGAGTTGCATGAAAAGAGTTATATGAATTGTGAAATTAAGCAGAACCATAGAAACAATATACACAATGATTACAAAATGTAGATGGAAAGAATAATAACAACAACAAAATCAATCAAAAAACATTTATTAAGCACCTATTATATGCTAGGCACTGTGAGAAGCACTTGGGATATAAATTCAAAAACAGAAAGACTTATTCTTGTATTTGAGGTTAATAATGTATTTGTGTGTTTGGTGGGAATTGTGTGTGTTTGGTGGGAATTGTGCTGGGGGAGGGGAGGAGAGAGAGGGAGATGAGAGTGGGTAAAGTACCTATATCCAGTGCAAGAACCTGGTGGAAAAGTTAGAAAAGTACCAAAGTCAGCAGCCAGATGAGAAATGAGGAGGTGGTCTGAACTGAGCTCCTTACTTAAACGAAGTTTTGGAGATCAAGACTCCACTTGCTAATAGGCTGATGGAATATTGAAAGATGATGAGGTATCCACTATAATGACCTTCCTGGGTTTTGGAATGTAAACCAGAGATGACTCAAAGTGGTGCAACCAGGTGAAAAAATGAAGATAAAACAATCAAAAATGAATGTTGCAAAATTATGAAGAACTTTAAGAAAATTACCTCCCAAAATGGCCTTAAAGAAGAAACATGAGAGATACTTCTTCTCATTTCTTGGTAGAGGTGAAGGGTCCATCGACATGGAAAATTGCTTATATTGTTTATTTTAATGTTAATTAATTTATTTTAATATTAATTTTCCCATTTTTCCCATTATCAATATTTGTTATATGGGATAACTTTTTGGGAGGAGAGAGAAATATAAACATCTAAAATATATAAAAGATGTTAAAATTTATTTAAAATATTTTGCATAAGTGGAAGACTATGAGTATGGAATATTGTATGCACTCAAACACAGCATGTGTTGATTACTTTTTTACATTGGGATAGCACTTTTGGATTTGCAAAGAACTTCACAAATGTTATATCCTTTGATTCTCTTAACAATA
Source organism: Antechinus flavipes (assembly GCF_016432865.1). Lineage (NCBI taxonomy): Eukaryota > Metazoa > Chordata > Mammalia > Dasyuromorphia > Dasyuridae > Antechinus > Antechinus flavipes. The sequence goes on from NC_067398.1 coordinate 321,598,602, forward strand.
CTGGGAGGCAACTACTATTATTATCCCCATTTTATAGTTGAAGTAATTGATACTTTATTTTTTCCCTAATTATATATAAAAACAACTTTAACATTCTTTTTTTCCTTCAAATTTTGAATTTCAAATTATTTCCCTCCCTCCTCCACAATGAGATCTGATATAGGTTATACATGTGCAATCATACGAAATACTTTTCTATGTAAGTCACTCTGTGAAAGGAAACATTGATAGGAAACCTCCCCCTCCCCAAGAAAAATAAAGAAAAAGTATCTTTGATCTGTATTCAAGCTCTACCAATTCTTTTTCTGGAGGTGGACAGCACCATTTCTCATAACTACAGAATTATCTTGGATCCTTCTATTTCTGAGAATAGCTAAATTATTCATAGGAGATTATCACACATATTGTTGGTACTGGGTACAATGTTCTGCTTCTTCTCATTTCACTTTGCATCAATTCATGTAAGTTTTTTCTGTTTTTCTGAGAGCATCCTGTTTATCATTTCTGAAAGCACAATAGTATTCCATCACTATCATATACAATTTGTTCAGCCATTCCCCAGTTGATCCACATTCCCTCAATTTCCAATTCTTTCCCACCACTAAGAAATTAGCCAAGAGCCCTGAAAAGTTAAGTAACTTACCTGAACACATATAGTCAATATGTTTCATTCTACTTCACATCTGTTTCCTTGATTGGAATCAGATGCCTTTCCCAAAATAAGCTCATCACTTCTAAACTCACCGCTATGCTGCTGACTCCAGCCTCTAACTCACCTTGTTTCTGATTGGAAGGCTAAAGGACAGAGTACCAAATTCCTCCCAAGGACTTCTTTTTGAAGAAGTCCATTCCACTTTGCATTTGTTATTCTGTCCGGTCTCAATTATCCCGTACTTCTGGTTCTCCCCTCTTGCTTTTCTTTCTTTTGTGTATATGTGCATTGGCTCCCCCTTAATATTGTAAGCTCTATAAGGACAGAAACTATATTTATTTTTATCAATTTATCCTTAACACTTAGCACATTATTAAACATGTAATGGGTGTTTAATAAATGTTTATTGGATTGGATTAAAGGTAGAATTTGAACTTAGGTCTTTCTGATTCTGAGACTAACTTTCTATCCACTTCACCATTCTATCTTGAAAAAGAATGACTGGCTGGGGGGGGGGAGGGGAAGAGAGGAAAAAAAATACATATATATATATATATATATATATATATATGAATTCAGAAATTATGGTAATCTAAAAAGAAAATACATACATATTTTATATATACATATATGTAATATGATTATTAAAAAGAACAAGTAATGGAAAAATCATTTCCTTTTGAACAAAGTCTCTAAATGGGTAGATCCTGGAATATCATAAGTATAATATACTTGGTACTTCAAAAGTCTTTTTACTAATAGTACTTTTGTTTGAAATATTGAGAGACTATCCCAGATGACAATGCACTGAGTAAAGTACAAAATAATTGGGAAAGTAGATGTTAAAAAATTAGTGAATTAAGGTCAAATTGTTGGGTCATTTCTAGGGGAATGTCATAGGATAATACTATAAGATCAAAGGATTTATGAGTTGGAAGAGATCTCAGAGATGATACAATCCAAGCCTACTTATTTTATAGATGAGAGAAATAAGACCTATAAACCTTATGTAACATATTCAAGGTCATCCAGGGGAAGAACTATAACATAGGTCTCTTGAAACATTCCTACTACCACATCCTGAAATGAAGTACTAATAATAATTCACATAAATATTATAACTTAAGATCCATAAAATGCTTTCCTACAAGTCTGTGCAGGTATTACATCTATCTGGCAGATGAGGAAATAGAGACTCCCAGAGCTCGCCTATCATTGCTTATCATCACAAAGTGAGAATTTGAACCCTGGCATCATGACATCAGTGTTCCCTCTATTATCTATAAACCATCCCCCTCTTCCTTCTTTATTCTCCCAGGAGAAGCTATTATCTTCCATACTGGCCTTTTGTTCTTTCTAATTGGTATAATGGAGGATTTGGATTTTAAAAGACTTGAATTTGAATCCTGTTTCTAATATTTACTTGCCATGTGACACTGGGACAAATCAATTAATCTTTCTTAGTCTCAGGTTGCTCATTTGTAAAATAGTAATAAAAAGTGCATCTAATTTACGAGTTGTGAGGAGTTAATGAGATTATGTCCATGTAAATATGTAATACATTATCTTTACAAATGTATATGTAAACAAATAGCTATCTTAAATATGTACACACATGTGATATGCACAAATGTATATAAATATATACACACATATATGTTTGTATAATTGTATATCGTTCACATATGCATATGTATAAAATATTTTGTAATCCTTGTATAAACTTGATTTTTTATTATCATTATATTTACCTTTTAAAATAATTTACTACTGCCACTTTATATTTTATTCTGTATATTATCAGTCATTTTCCAATTCTGTTTCTTTCCTATAGACCATGGGAATAGCTTTATTATTCTTGATTAGTTTTTTTGCTTTCCTTTCACTCATATTATTATTCCTGTTATTCAAATACTTAATGGTCCACTGAATCTATGATCACATCAATGCTTTCAGGTTATGCAGATCACAGTCCACCCAAACCTGTTAATCCTGTGTAAATATCCTCCATATTATTCCCTAAGTTTATCATTGCATATTTGCCCAACTTTCTTGAGACCATCCTTGATGTTCCTTGACAGTGAGTGGAGTACATAAGCTGTCCATTGATTATTTCTCATTTTGGTCACGTGAACAGTTCATCTTCTTTATCCCTCACACATTTCTCTGATGTCATCTTTCCTTCACATTACATCTCCATCATAGTTTCATATTTATAGCCTGCTTCTCCATCGCCTTTGGGTAAACCTCAGTGTCTATTCCTTGGAGACTAGTGTTCTATGACTTATGACCAGATAACAATATCATTTTTCCCATTACACCAATGTTATTCACAGGCCTATTAGTGGTATAAGTTTGTTGAACATTGTTCCATATTTCTAGTCTTCCCTCAAAACATTTCTTACATAAGAACTCTGATATTAGATTTCAAGCTACAATAGGATGTTTGTTATATAACTTGGATTGTCAGTCCCCACAGTATAGGAGATATCTATTCAAAGCCTCATACAGCAATGAACATGTTTTTGAGGCTCAAACCATACTTTTTATCAGACAGAAAAAAATCAGCTACAAGGAGAGTAGGGTTCTGCAGACAAGGGCATTCTTTTAAAAGGAATTTTGAGTAGTTTTAATAACAAACCATTCTGGGTCATAGCTATTGTGTTGAGAGATACCCAGGTCCCTCACTTCTACAGTGTGAGACTTAAAACAGTGTAACTTTAATTCAATCAAGTGCAATCCCTATGATTACTTTGATTTTGGGGACAGATTTTCAAGAGCAACTTCTAATTTTAGGTATGGAAGCTCTTTTTCTCTTTCTATATTCCTCTCATCTGTGTGCTTGAACTTCCCTTTCAAGGAGAGGAAATTAGGCATCAATGTGTGAAAGAAGGAAGTCAGAATGGGGTGGGGAGGCGAGGTAGATTAAGTTTTTGGATAGATTTGATATTACTCAGAGCCAATTCTATGAATTCCATTTTAATACCTAGTATTCTAAGGATCAGAATGAAGCTGGAAGTTGTTTGAATTATTTTAAGTTCCAACTATACTTCTGTTTTGTAAGAGGCAGTATGCCATAGTAGAAAGAGAGCCAATCTTAAAGGCAAAAAGTCTTGAGTTCAAATCCAGCCTCAAACACGTACTGTGGATATATGACTTTGAGTAGAACACAAGCTCTTAGTGCTCTAAGCAGCTGTATAAAACTCAGGTTTGAGAAGAAGGAGCTGCCCTGCACTGGTGAAAAATTTCCTCAACCAGGAGTTTGCCTACCAATGAAAATACAGACCCAATGTCTATCATCTTTCTGCTCCAAATATAAAAATTGATTCAACTTTTTGCCATGTTGATTGCATACATTTTATATTCCAAAATCAGAAGATAGGCAGTTAGTCCTGTGATTCATTGTTATAGAGAAATTCTGGGTAAGAAAATTCTCTCAACCAATATAGGGGAGCACCTTATTAACAATTTTTAGTCTTAGAGTGGCTCGGAGCACTGGGAGATTAAATACTTGTCCAGGATCATATAGAGATGGGATATGAACACAGATTTTCTTGATTCTGAGGCTAGACTTTGTTTGCTATACCATGCCATTACATTCATATGTTTTAAATATAAATTCATTGTTAGTTTTCCTTCTCCCACATTACACATGTGCATAAACTCACAACCACACATATAGACTTACTAAATACAAGGATGGACAGGTAGATAGGTACCTGAGTATGTGTCTGTACAAAGAGAGAAATACCTATTCAAAATGGTGCTTAATGGATATGGAAAATCAAATAGGTCGATAGAAAAAAACACACTATTGTCTTGAAACAATCCTATTTATATGATTTCCAATTGAGCTGATTTCTCCATTGCTTGGAATGGCTGAACTTCAGTGACCTATTTGAAAGTAAATACCCTGATTATTCACAGAGATCAGGGAAATGATAGCAAAACAACTGAATTCAATTCACATTTATAAATGTATGAAGCACTTACAAAGCTAAATAAATACTGCAGGAGACACAAATGAAGAGTGATATGATTCTTATTTTAAATGAGTCTCTAATCCAGTGGTTCTCAAAGTATGGTCTAGAGAATCCTGGGGATCTCTGAAACCCTTTTAGAAGGTCTACAAATTCAAAAATAGTTTTTATTTCCAATACGGTAAATGTCTATAAATATAATCCAGATAAACAAAAACACTTTGGAGAGATCCTCAATAATTTTTAATAGGATAAATATACTGAAAACAAAAGTTTGAGAACCACTGCATCTATTGGTGAGGATTCAGAGGGAAGAAGGAAGGGATCTTAAAAGAAACATACATAAGTTTCTCAAAAGATAGGCAAGTATGAATGGGTATTGACCTTCATCACTCAAAGGAACAGGCACATTGATAGGATGACAGATCCATTTGAGTTTTATGAGATAGTTTGATTATAGCAAAGACTCATAGAATCACATATTTGAGCTGAAAGAAACCTTAAAAACTATCTAGTCTAGTATCTTCATTTTACCTTTGAGGAAATAAGATCAGAGAAGTTGTGACTTTCCCAAGTTCACATGGATAATAAGTAACAGAGCTGAAGTTTGAACTTGCATCTTGTTTCCAAATTCAGAGCTCTTTCTCTCTTCAGCCAAGAAAAGTACCTTTTTATCACTAATGTCCCACGGACACTTAGGAGTAGTGATGCATTAAAAAAAAAAAAAAAAAAAAAGCTGAATAACAGCAATCAATAAACTCTCAGGACAATATCACTTTTCATGAGCCACCTGAACTAGACTCGCATTTGATTCATCAAGAGTGGCTTGTCTCAATTTCAATTCCAATTTTTCCTTCACTATTATCTTTTGGACAGTAATTCTATGTGTGGAACATTAGACTTTGCTAGATTAAAAAGTGATACATAAGTGGAAAAGATAAAGAATAAAGTATACTCTTTTTTTTTTTTTTTAAATCATCTTACATTTACCATTGTTACTTCAAAGGCTGCCTTCACATGTCCAGATCATTCACCTCATGCCTCAGGCAAGTTTCCCTTATTTTCTTAGACAAATTCTTCAAATTTGAACAGACAATTTAAAAACTTTCCTTACATGACCTTCTTACTACTTTTCTCTAGAGTTCTTGGCTCTCTGTCTTGGGACTGTTTTTCCCCCCTCGCAATCATTTTCCCTTTTACCTCTAGGCCTTATGTTTTCAGTTTTTTCACTGAGCAATATTTCCTCCATCTCTGCTTGCTGCCTGTGCCATCCCATCTTGCTACTGGCGCTGAGGACTCTTGCCATATGCCTGCCTCAGCTCCTCCCACTAGCTTATACACAGCTTCATTTTTATCAGCCAGGCTCTCCAAGCCCCTTCTGGTATGTGAATCTTCCCCACCCATGAAGAACCTTGTGCAATATGTCTCAAGTGCCTCCCGGAACTGGAAACCTTTTCTGCACCAATATTTTGAAGTCACACATTGAGGGTTTCAAATCTGTCACTTATGTGGGCTTTGGTGTGTTACAATTTGTGTTTTGATTTTTTGGTGTTGTGAGTCTCAATTGCCAGGAACTAAAATAGAAATGGGAAATGGGGACTTTTTCTCATAATTCGCCATTCACATTGAATCTCCCCCTTCACTCCCTCATGCAGTGCGAATACCAGCGCTTGCGGTGAACACTAGAAGTAATGTTGGAAATGTACTGAACAGACTCCCTTATATTCTCTTCCAGTTGCTTCGAGCCTGTATGCTCAGTCCTGGCCAAGCTCCTTCTGTCCTAGCATTTGGGAGCTGGTGGATGTTTGTATTTCCACCTTCCAAAGCCCAAAGGAGGATTCCAAAATATTGGGAATGCGGACACTAGTTATGTGGGAATTCCAAGTGTGATACAATTTATGTTGTGGTGACTTAAGGTTTCCTACAGTCATAACATTTTGGGCAGTATGTTTTCCAGGTTCCAGAGGCAAAAGTAAAACTAGGCCAGTCCCAGTTACCATTAAATAAGACCTTTGAAGAGAATCCCACACAGGATAAAGAAAGGATATCCTTAACTAATAAAATACTGATTCAGGCCAATCTCCCTTTTTTCCATGTATCTCAGTTAGGATTAGATAAGACTGACCCCTTCTGGTGAGTTGAGACGATACTTCCCCAAATAGCCACCTCTTCCAAGATAATTCTAGTAGGATTTAAGAAATCAGTCTTCAGATTTTGATCTAATGAGTTTTACTACCTAAAAATATTACCCAGAAGTGAAGTAGTAGAAATAATTCAACCAATAAGCATTTATTAAGTGTCTACTATATACAAGGCACTATACTAAGTACTGAGATAAAAGGACAAAAGTGAAATAGTTCCTGTCTTCAAAGAACCTACATTCTAACCAGACAAATGTACATCCATAAGTATATATGGAATATAGAAGAAGAATATAGAAGGTTATATTGGAAGGGAAGCTACTAGAAAATTGAAGAATCAGCAAATGTTTCGGGTAAAAGGTAAAGTTTGAGCTAAATTTTTGAGGAAATCATATATTCTGAAAGGTAAGGGTGAAGAGAGATTGTTTTCCAGGTGTGGGAAAATGCCAGTGCAAAGGTACAAAGATGGGAATTGAAGGGTCATATGCAAAGAAAATCAAATAGTTCAATATCACTCACTTAAGAGTGAGTAGAAGAGAATAATATGTTAAAAGACTAGAGGTCTTTGTAGAGGTCAGGTTGTGAGAAACTTTAAATGTCAAACTGAATATTTTACATTTGATATTGGGGAGAAAGGAGATGACCTTGTGAGACCTTTACCAATTAGGAGAGACCAATTGGCAGGCTATTGAAATATTCTAAGTGAGAGAGCCAGGTTTAGAGTTGGCAAGGTATGAATGGCATTAGGCTGTAGGAGCAAGAGATAAGATAGTGTAGAGTTGAACTGGTTCACAAAGGATTGAAATTAAGAAAAAAAGATGAAATTGTAACCTGAGAAAGTACTGAGGCATGGAATTGAATATTTTGGTAAGAACAAAGAATAAATTTAGGAAGGGTAAGGTACAGGGCAAGGATAACTGACAAAAAATGTGATCAGATAAAGAATTCTTGAATATTTGCAGATGATGACAGGATAAAAGGTGAATATCCTTGTTAGCTAAAATGGAATGGAAGAGTAAATCATGCAAACTGAATAGATTAAGGAACCTCAACTGGAATTTTGGTTTTGTGAGTGGAGAGAAGAGGCAGTATGAGACAGGTGTGGAAAAATAAATGATATCTGACAACTAATTGGATATGGGAATGTGGAGATAATTTGAACATATGGAAACTGATTAGGTCATCAGTAGAAAGCATGTAAAGAAGAAGAGGGATCAAAATAAAACCTTGAGGTTCACCCAGGAAAAATAAGAGTGAGGTGTCAAAGATGGCAACAATTAAGCTGTTTTAAGCCTGGATCACTGGAAGGATGATGGTACAGTTGGAAATGCAAATTTAGAAGGGGGTCAGGTTTTTTTAGGTGGGGGGGGAGATGTAATAAGTTCTGTTTTGAACATATTGAGTTTGAGGTCAATCAGTTTGAAATGTCCAGTACAAAATTGGTGATGTAGAATTGGAATTTAGGAGAGAGATGAGGGCAAATGCATAAATCTGGGAGTTGTCTGCACAGAGATGATAATATAATTCATGGGAGCTAATTAGGTCATGAATTAAGAAATCTAAAGAAAGACTAAGAGTCTGAGGAGACACCACAGTTAGTAGCAATGACATGAATGATCAAGCCATTGTGGTTAGTGGGATAGAGAATCAATTAGGAAGGAATCAAAAAGAATGCTTCGTGTAGCAAATGCACAATTGAGATTAAATAAGACAAATTTATAGTGGATACTAACAGAATTGGTTGTATATCTTTTAACTTGGTTCAGCTGCACATCACTGAGACTGAAGGAAGCAGATGGTTGGAGTAATCCAGGTTTAGAGTTGGCAAGGTATGAATGGCACTAGGCTGTAGGAGCAAGAGATAAGATAGTGTAGAGTTGAACTGGTTCACAAAGGATTGAAATTAAGAAAAAAAGATGAAATTGTTACCTGAGAAAGTACTGAGGCATGGAATTGAATATTTTGGTAAGAACAAAGAATAAATTTAGGAAGGGTAAGGTACAGGGCAAGGATAACTGACAAAAAATGTGATCAGATAAAGAATTCTTGAATATTTGCAGATGATGACAGGATAAAAGGTGAATATCCTTGTTAGCTAAAATGGAATGGAAGAGTAAATCATGCAAACTGAATAGATTAAGGAACAAAGAAATTAGAATATTTGAAGGGACAATCACCTAATATGAAAGCAAGAACTGAGGTAGAGGGAATTTGGGTGAGTCAGACATTGAATTCATTGAGAAAAGAAGAATTTCCAGATAAAAAAACAAAAACAAAAACAAAAACAAAAAGCTGAAACAAAACCTGTGAGGATCCAAATTAATGGTAGATTTGGGGAATAACAAAGGAGACAGATACTATTCTAAATCTTATCTTGGACCAATGATTTATTGTGTGTGTGTGTGGGGGGGGAGAAAACACAGAATGTAGCATCCTCAGTTGGGGGCAAGTGGAAAAGCAAGGTAGCCACAATGGTAGCCAGAATGTGGAAGAAATACAAGGAAATTTGCTAATTGTAGAGCATGAATTCTACAAGACACAAAGGAAAAGGTGGACTCATATGGAATTTGACATTGTGGAAGTAGGATTGAATTAGATTGAGATGAGAAAGTGGGGACCAGGTGCTAGGGAAGGGTTTTTGCTACTTGGAAGTTTGGGGATTCCCAGAATAGTGTCTGAAAAAGAAAAGGGCTTGAGAGTTTAATAACCTTTGGGAAATTAGTCCAGGAAGAGTATCACCAATTGGGAAGTGCTCTGATAATTAAGTTGGATGAGTAGCATATTCAAAGTCATTCAACTAAATTCTTTGTGTTAGATTAACTCTGCCACAGCTTTTCTACATTTACAGAATTAATTGAGAGCTATATTTCGTCTCTATAATTCCTTCCAGGAATTCTATGAATTCCTATTTATGTATGAGGTGTGATTATGAAATATAGTAACCTCTTTTTATTTTAAAGATATATAGTCATTCTCTTTCCAAATCACTTATTCTTTTAAGATAGTCCCCTGGGAAGATGCTAGACTTATTCTGATATTTCTGCTTTCTTCTATGTAGAACCTGGGCAACCAGGGCTTTGCTCCAAAATGCCAAAATTCTATGTTTGGATCATACAGCTGCTTTTAGCAGCACAGGAACAATTATGCCTAATATCTAATTGACAAGAACAGTTAAAATAGCAACTTCTATATGATTCAGAGGTGACCATATATTAAACAAATTCTTCTGTGTCATATTGGTCTTCTGTTTTCCCTCTCCTCCAAAATCCTCCAGCTTAGCAATGTCTGAGGTTATGTCCATGTCTAACCTCAGCACAAAAACTGCTAGTTATGGTTCTAGAATTGGCTCCAGAGAGTATCAGTCACACAATATCTTGAGTAACCTCAGTGCTGGCAATTCTTTATCCTTTATCCTCAGACTCATGTCTGATACTGGAAACACTCAAAAGTCACTCAAATCTAAGTTTCAAGATAGGCCTTATAGTTTATGAAGCGCAGAAAAAAACAACAAATTTTTTATTATCTTCATGACCACATTTTCCCAGAAGAAATCCCTGACATGCCTTAAGATTTTGTGGAATACAATTTGAAAGGCATTTTATTAAGTGACCACACTAAGAAACTTATTCCCAGGGCTCTCTCATATCCTCAAATAGTGGAGGTTTGTCCTAGGAAATGTGTTAGACAGTATGGAAAACATTTCTCTATGCCTTGGGCCCTTGGAGGCTAAGCCCTAGAACATTAAACATGAAACCAAAAAGTCTTTATTAACACATTATCTTGTCTGTCCTCTAAAATTGTTTCATTGTACAGAATGCTCCCAATAAAATTTACCACTTAGACTGATAAAATTTCATCCAGAATTATAGTCTGTCTTCAAGAATAATTTAGTGCATGTCTGGAAAAGAAAGTCATCTTTGGAGGGGTATGTTTGCTTCAGAAACAAAACAAAATAACACAAAAAGCAATGATTGCTTTCTATGAATTCAAATTACATGCTGTCAGATCTTTTCTAAAAGTTGTGGTATGTGTACATGTATGGGATGAGGAATGTTTTGAAGCCAACTGTTCTTACTATACCTTTTTTAATAAATCCTTTTTCTTAAAAATGGGACAGAGTCAGACAGAGAGAGACAGAAAAAGAGAAACACAGAGAAACAGTGACAGACCCAGAGACAGAGACACAGAGATACTGAAGGAGTGATAAGGATAGAGACAGAGACATAGAGAATAAGACAAGGACAGAGACAGAGACACAGAGAGAGAGAAACAGACAAAAAGAGAGGCAAGGAGAGAGAGAGAGAGAGAGAAAGAGAGAGAGAGAGAGAGAGAGAGAGAGAGAGAATAAGAGACAGAGAGAGACAGAGGCAGAAACAGACAGACATAGAGACAGACAAACAGAGGCTGAGTAGACGACACAGAAACAAAGATACAGAGACAGAGACACAGACATACACACAGAATTAAATTTCTTTCCTTTCAACATCTGACCAAGTTACAAGGTAGGTATTTTTTTATTTGGATTTTTTTGTTTTTGTTTTTACATCATCTTTGTTTCCAAATAGATTCTTCTGCTTTCCCTCCCTAACAAGTCATTAGTTCTAACAAAGCATAAAAAAGACAAATAGATCATCAAAATCAACCAACCCATTCATTGACTTTGTCAACATATGTCATATTTCACCTCCTCTGTGTTTATAATGTGGGTAATGAAAGACATTTTCTCAATCTTCTCCTAGATCAAATCTCTCACTCAATAATTTTTTAAAATTCAACTTAGGTTTTCATTTTTTCTCTGTTTCTTTTTCCTTTGTTGCTGTATATACTGTTTTTCTGGTTGAGCTTGCTGCAGTCTATATCAATTTAACAAACCAGAGGAATCGGGCCATTACAATTCAAAGCTTCTCTAACCATGGAGATTAGGTTTGGTAGCACAATAGTTTTTGAAGACACTGCACTTAATAGTGGCCCTGTATGACAAATGTACTGTTACTCCTTTTATTCTTTGGTGCTTTGTAGAGAAGTGACACCACTGGAAATGCTTTTCAATGACCTCTCAACCAAATAATGATAGAGGTCAGATGGTAGAGAAAAAAAGAAATAATAACAACAGAACAAAACAAAAACAGCCTCTTTTATAAATCTGCCTTTTTTGTGTCTAACAACAAAGATGAATGCATTAATTCTGTTAATTTTGTCACAATCACTAAAAAAAGTATTTATTTAGCAACAAACTCTGTATAATGGAGCACCAAATGACAGCAGAACAGTCACAGTCTGTTTTGGGGGAGATTCCATTCTGAGGATGACTAAGATATGCATAAAGGAAATACAGAATATACTAAATAGTTAAAAATCATGCCATTCACAAGAGGCATAGTTGGAGGAGAGAATAAAAGGAATTATCAAGCAAGGCTCAAACACTATGTCTTTCTTTATCATTATTTATTTTTCAAGAAAAATAAAAGATCCTTGGTATAATCCCTTCTTGGAGATATTAATGTGAAAATAGCAATTAATTAGAAATCAATGTTCAAATTATGGATTTAAAGATAAATGATAAATATTCTTTAGGACAATAGAAACAATGGAAAGCAAGTTAAGGGAAGTTATCATATTTGAGTTTCCTTTGAGGAGTAACTCTCTTATACCAGACCAACCTGGGGAAGAATGAAGATGGTAGAGTGGGAATAGCAATTTAGCTCCTTCGTAACCTCTTTTACAATGACTTAGAAAGGTCGCCAAACAGAATTCGGATTGAGAAAGTTTAGGGGAAAAAGTCACAGTGAGTAATTTTCCAATCCAGAGCTGCTTGGGAAGTCAGTGGACACTAAGGTGGGAGGCTAGTCAGAAGTGCAATAAGTACTAAAGTAGCAAACTTCTGTACCAGTACTAGGTACTGGAATGGGTCCCATCTGGCACTTCTTTAGCCTCTGTATAGTCAGTCTTGGCTCATAATTTCAGGGTAAAGAGTAGTGGTCTTGGTCATAAGTAAGCAAAGGTTCTACCTGTCTAAGGAGAAAGGAACAAATTCCAAAAATATATAGTTCTGAGCCTAAGGACAAAGTGGGACTCAGTTTTAACCTTTAGATCCACACATAACCATGCAGTAGAATACACCAGGGCAAGAAAACAAAACCAAGGGGGAGCTAACAGTGACCGAGTCCAGCAGCAATCTATATAAACTCAATGACAACTTAATGACTATATAAACTCAATAGACTGAGGGCTCTCTAAGAGTAGATAGGGTGTGGGTCTCCCCTTCTCAATCCAAGGGTTCCCAGAAGGGAAAATATGATTTTTCTGCCTCAGGCTAGAGGCTTTCCAAGGGCAGGCCTTGGGTTCCTTAAACTGAGGTTTTTCTGAAGGCAGGCCTGAGGCTTCTCCCTCAAACTAGAGGGGCTTGGATACAAGCCTACATGCTTCCCATCCTACCAGAGAGAGGTTCCTTCAGTACTCAGTCCTACAGGAATGCTTGTGTATAACTAGGCAAAATCAGGAAGTTTTAAATAAAGCAAATAGAAAAGAGAAATTGATTAGTAGATAGAGTGTTGGTTTCTAATCAGGAACACCTGGCTTGGGATCCTGCTTCTGATAAGTGAAAATTCCATGTGCCTCGTGTAATACCTAGGACTCACCCACTGAGTCTTTTGATCAGGATTGGTAGAAGAAGTTTCCGTATCAAGACTTTTCTATACTGATAAACACAAAGATTCTTCGAATATTTGTGTATTGAGGAAACAAGAAAGCTGAAAAACAAGACTCATCAAAGAAATAATGTAATTGGAGTATTGTGCTACTTTTTTTTTTTTAAACACATATTGTCTCATTTGATCTGGAAAGAAAGTGCTATTATTATATCCATTTTACAGGGGAAAAAAAAAAGTAATTGAGACTCACCCATAACCATACACTTAGTAAGCTTCAGAGTCTGGATTTGCATGCAGTTCTCCCTGTTTTCAGATGTGACTAATATGTGCAAACATGACCTTAGTTAGTATTGCTTTGGGGCTGCTTGTAGTGATCCTGATACAACACATCTGAGGCCCACTGATTTGGAGGTTTTTCCTCAGGTTCAGCAAGAGCAGTTGTAGAGGCAACAGGAATTATTGTTTCTCCGAAGACTGTTTTGATCTACTGCCTTCTGCCACATTTCTATAAAAGGACTCTATAATGAGGCATTAATTTACATAATTAGCACATGGGCAATAGTACATGCCCTGACAGGCCTTCTCTATAGATGTCAGATACACAGACAAAATATTTTATAAAGGTTGTTAGAAGAAGAGCTGAAAGCAAGGGGGTTGGGGAGGGATGGGGGAGGGACAGAGAGAGGGAAAGAAAGAGGTGGAGGAGGAGAGAGGGAGAAAGAGAGAGAGAGAAGAAGAGGGAGAGAGAGGGAGTGGGGAAGAAAGAGAGAAAAAGAGAGAGAGCGAGAGAGAGCGAGAGAGAGAGAGAGAGAGAGAGAGAGAGAGAGAAGAGAGAGAGAGAGAAGGAAGGAAGAGGAGGAGGAAGGGAGAAGAAGAGGAGAGGGGGAGAAGGAGGAAGATGGAGATGGAGAGGGAAAGGAGAGAGGGAGAAGGAAAGGAAAGGGGGAGAGGGAGGAAGATGGAAAGGGAAAGAGAGACAAAGACAGAGACAGAGATGGAAACAGACAGAAACAGAGATAAAGATAGAAACAGAGACAGATAGACCGACACAGAGATGCACAGAGATAAAGATAGAGAGATTCAGAGACAGAGACAGATAGAAACTAAGATAGAGAGAAAGACAGAGACAGATACAGACACACAGAGATAAAGATAGAGACAGACAGAAACAGAGAGAAAGAGAGACACAGAAACAGACAGAGATACAGAGAGAAACAGAGAGAAATAAAGACAGAGAGAAAACAGAAGCACAGATAGACAAAGACAGACAGACAGACAGACAGACACACATACACACACACATAAAGATTAGTCTGACTTAAAAGGTTAGCAGGACTGAACTATAGACTGGAAACTTAATGGGTGACTTTCAACACGTTCCCTGTCCTTTCTGTCCCTTAGTTTCTTCATCTATAATAGGAAAGTAACAATAGATGTCTGTCTCACAAAGAAGCCCAAAGGATTAGAAGGAAAACTGCAGAATAGTAGTGCCATATAAATGTTCAATCATTATTCTCGAGTGTATTTAGAACCCCCAAACCAATTTATAAATGATTCAACTTTAAAGATGTTATCTGCCCTAAAGGAGAATAAAAGACATGCAAAATTCGGTGATAATCAGTTTTTTTTTTTTTTTAAATGAGAGCCTTTTTGGTTTCAAATAAGCAGAAGATGGTAATATTGGTTATGAACAATTGCTCCACTGGAAATGGAGGTCAACCACATCTGTTGCCTGAACGTGAGCATTGAAAAAGAGTGGCCATGAAGAACAGTGTTCTTTAGACATATGGGACAACAGCCTTCAGTGTGGTTGTCAAGATGAATGAGGTCACCTGGATATTGTTTAGACAACTGCAAAGCAGAGCAATATGACCCAGGGCTGGTGTCAAATCTCAGTACAACTACAGGGTTAGGGCCAGCTGGAAACTCTTAAGCACTAAAAACAAAATAGAAAGTAAGGCTGACATCAAAAGGTTCAGTCTGACATGTGAAAATCAGAGTGTATGAACTATGATAACAGCTGGACGTGATGCAATCTACAGGGGACAAATTGGTCATCAGCCTGACCTCCCAAGATGCATGCAAACACGTAGTTTACAGTTTTATCTTATTCTAAAAAAAAGAGAGAGAATTAAGAGAAAAATAAATAAACCACACCATGACCACACTTTACCAAAATACTATTTTTTGCCAGACTTATTATTTTTATTTTTTAGAACTGTTTTTGTTTTTGTTGTCTTTTATTTAAGTGTATTGGGATTCCTGCATAAAATTCTGTTTTCCAATGTCACTACATAGGATAGAGAGATCTCTTGGTTCTTCAACACTATATCTGTGGTGAAAAAGATCCTGAGATGTACAAACTGCGAAGGATTAGACTAGGGGCTTAGTGATGTTATTTGTCAATTTTCTAGCTAAATTTAAAGAGACTCATTATCAGATTGACCCAAGAGTGATTCTTTGTTTTGTCATAGCAAATATCTTAGATCGTATTCAAGCAAGGAGATCTATTTTGGGAATGGATTTGTCATATTTATGGACTCAAAAAATACTTAAAGTATTAAAATGAATACATTAAATTAAGTGTAGGAGGGTTTATGGAAGGGAGTAAAGAAAATGATATGATTGGTTTAGAGAAAGGAGTCTTCCTATCTGATAGAGCTCTTTGTTTTGAACCTCTCTGAGCTGAACAGGGTACTGTACATAAAACATTGAATGATGAGAATCATAAAGTTTTAGAAGAAGGTTCTTGAGTCCAACTTTAGTTATTTTACACATTAAAAAAAACCCCTGAAAACAAAAACTAAGATTCAGTGAATTCAAGTAAAAAAAAAAAATCTAAGTTTATACTGGCAAGTTTAGAGATTGTCTTGGTATTCTGACTTCTAACATAGTGATTTTTTTCCTATTGGATGAAACTATTACATTGTTTTGGTTTTAGTTTTGTTTTTTGGTATAAATAATGAAAATAATAGGAAATTTTTCTCTTTAGCAAATCTATTTGCTGGAAAGTAAACAATATATTGCACAAAATATCAAACTTGGAGTCAGAGCTGATATCAAATCCCATTTTTGAAGTTTACCAGCTATGTAACCATGGGCAAATCACAGCCTCTCTGAACTTTAGGCAATTTTCTAAAACTTTAATCCATTAAATTATAGAAAGAATGTGATCAATGAACAATCAACAAGAATTTATTTCCTGAATTTGAAATCAAAAGACCTGGCTTCGAATACCATCTCTGAGACTTATTATTTATGTTATTATATATATATATATAATTATTTATATTTACTATATATATTTATAATATATTTTATATCTAATTATTTATATTTTTAGCCCCTCTAGCCTCAGTTTCCTCATTTATTAAAATAAGTGTATAAGGTAGGTCATCTTTGATATCCCTTATGATTCTAAATATATGATCCTACATGCCAGGCTGATTTATACATTTGATATTGTCTGTATAAATTATATGACAGGGCCAGGTTTGGATCACCTGCTATGTGAGTTTGCCAAGGTGCTATGGGATAAGAAATAACTTTCTACTGGGGAAAGGAACAAATATTTATTAAACACCCACTATATGCCAGTATAGTACCAAGTGCTTTACAAATAATATCTTATTTGATCTTTACCACTCTTTGAAGTAGGAGCTATACTGTTCCCATTTTACAATTGAGAAAACTGAAGCAGACAGAGATTTAAGTGACTTGTCCAGAGTCACACAGTAAGTGTGACTTTCTGACTCCAGGATCAGTACTCTATTCACTGTGCCAACTAACTGCCTAGCCTCTTGATAGAAACAGAAGCTGAAACAAATGTTTAGCCTCTGATGACAATCTAACTAAAGTTTGGTTGGGGTAGTAGTCCTTATAGAGTTGGAAATCAGCTATCAATTATCAAGTCAAAGGATTAAAAGTGGTGAAAGTCCAAATACCCTATCATTTATAAATAATCCTGTCAATGGGCATAGTTGGATATCAGCACATAGGCAGAGATAAGACTCTTTATGTTTCAGTAACTTTTTTTTTTCAATCATATCTATTATCACCAGACTCCACATCTTTGGGATTGAATTCAAAGTCTCTAATCTAAAGCTAGGATTAACTTCAAGGTGAGAACAAGGAAAATCAGGGAGAGAAAAGTCAGTTTGGTTGGGGGATCTTTCAAGAGGATCTCTATGTCTAATTATAGAATATAAGAGATGATGTATAAGCAGCATGTAGGTGATTTTAAATTAATAAGTCCATTATTATGGTATTAGTTGGAGTAGGGAGGTTCAGAGAATAGTTTCATTGACCTGAAGCTTTGCTCTTTTTCTTGAAGACGTCATTGATATACCCAAGAAAAGCACACAGGCAAGAGTTAATGGGCACTGCCCACCCCAAGCTGGCTTCCTTTACTGTTTAATACAAGAAACTCCTGCTGGTTTCAAGTATTCAGTTTCTTATTCAAAATATGTTTTATTGACATAATAATTCATTCAGAGCCAAACCTGAAATGAGGCTAAAATTTTCCTGCAAAACATGCTAAATCACTAACTCTTATAAGTCAGATAAATAAGTCAATGAATGCTCATTCAGAAACTCAGAGATCTGTTTTCAACTAGCCAGCATCCAAAGAAGGTTTGGGAGCAAAAATTTTCAGATTTATTATGGTATATACATTTCTGCCAAATTTGAAGTCCATTCTAGGAACATATGTTGTCTCTAATAGAGGACTCTCTAATTACTTAAATACATGTTTATTGTGGACAGAGAAAATAAAAATTGTTCATTTTCTCTGAGTGATTAATTGTTTATAAGATAGCTGGAAAATAATAATGTGTATGTGTTTGTTATTAATGTTTGAAGTTTGGAAATGAGTTAAATTTATTTTAACATTGAACATGAACTTCAAACAGAAAAAATATGTTTTTCATATATTAGGCAAATGATATTAGTGTTAATAAAGATATTTATATCACCATTAACAAATTGAACACAGATATGATGATTTCTTAAATGTGCTGAACATATGTGTATAGATGCTGATAATGTCAATGTCAACCTCAGTCATATGATTTTGATGTGATAATGTCGTGATCAGGTCAAATAACTTTGATAATAGACCTGAATTGATCTATGTGTACATTTTTAAATGATTTAAAAGCATTTTTATCCTACAAAGATTTTAATCAGTCCACAAACTTTGGTTATCCATGTTTATTAAAATGTATTTGCTTGGAGCAGACTATATTAATTTTACTGCAATTCTTTTTTTCTAAGAATATGCCAGAAACTTATATAGTTTGTACCAAGTTTCCTCAAGTGTCCAGATGTGAACTACCCTTTTGTCATCTTTAGTTCTTTATCCAGTTCAAAAAAAGGGGGAAAAAATTCTACAATAGCAAGAGAGGAGAAATCACCTACAGAAACAGCATCAGTCATTTGTGGGTCATTTCGACTTTGCAGGAAGGGTTATCTCATCAGTTAGGGGTTTTCTAGGTAGTTAGCAGTAGGAGCCAGCGAGGTTAAAACAGCTCATCACTTTATCAGGATTATTGAGGGTATGAGAGAGGACTTAATAGTCTGGCAGTCCTTTTTGTCACAATTTAATGGCATATCGATCGTGCAGAGTGAACAATCATGACCTTCAACTGTTTACAGATGCTTCGTAGGGAAAAGGCTTAAGAAGCTTATTCCAGGGGAGTTGGGAAGGTTCAGTCCTGACCAGTCAAGTTGGGTATCATCAAACTGAAGTCAAGACATCTCAGTTTAAGAATCCTTATACCTTTGGAGTGGCCCTTAAAACTAGCAAGATCTCAAGTGGTTCAGGAAAAGTCAGTACAGGACAATCAATAAATAGGCACTGAGGGTGTAATCAGTGCATTAAGGTCCTGGTGGATCAGCAATGAAGAATATTAAGGGACAAAAAAGGAAGCAGAATCTTTTTAAACTGTAGTAGTTTTGAGCCTTTGGTGGGACCCTTGGGGGAGAATTTCTTTAGGAGTGACTCTTGGCCTGGGATACTCTAAAGCTAACATGGACCGGGTTTTATCCTGAAGCTTTAATCTAAAAAGGCTAATCTTTTTTCATTTGCTACCAATGAATTGATTCAATAAAGATGAGTTTTAATTATTTTTGTGGTTATTGAATCGTTTCAGTCTAATCTAATTCTTCATGATCCCATTTTGTAATTTTCTTTTTTTAAACTTTTTTTATTATACCTTTTTATTTACAAGTTATATGCATGAGTATTGCCAAATCCCTTTTTCCAACTTTTCCCCTCCTTCCCCCCATCTCCTCCCCCAGATGGCAGGTTGACCAATACATGTTAAATATGTTAAAGTATAAATTAAATATAATATAAATATATATTCCAAACAGTTATTTTGCTGTACAAAAATAATCAGACTTTGAAATAGTGTACTATTAGCCTGTGAAGGAAATCAAAAATGCAAGTGGACAAAAATAGAGGGATTGGGAATTCTATGTAGTGATTCATAGTCATCTCCCAGAGTTCTTTCGCTGGGTGTAGCTGGTTCAATTCATTACTGCTCTATTGGAACTGATTTGGTTCATCTCATTGCTGGAGATGGCCACGTCCATCAGAATTGATCATCATATAGTATTGTTGTTGAAGTAAATAATGATCTCCTGGTCCTGCACATTTCACTCAGCATCAGTTCCTGTAAGTCTCTCCAGGCCTTTCTGAAATCATCCTGCTGGTCATTTCTTACAAAACAATAATATTCCATAATATTCATATACCACAATTTGTTCAGTCATTCTCCAATTAATGGGCATCTACTCAGTTTCCAGTTTCTGGCCACTACAAAGAGGGCTGCCACAAACATTCTTGCACATACAGGTCCCTTTTCTTTCTTTAAGATTTTTTTGCTTTAGTTATCTCATTTTACTTTACTCTATTAGAGGAAGGAACAGAAGAGGAAAAGCATAAGGATATTCCGGATCTAGCTCAATTTCCAATATTAGGAACATGAGGCTGTTATTCAGAAGTTATCCTGACATCTCACACTCTAGATCTAAGTGTCCTTTGATTCATGAAGTTACAGGTCCAGTAATTCTCCAGGTGAATAATATTTCCATTTAGCTTTTCCAAAGAAAACAATTCATAAATTAAAAAACAAAGCCAGTTTTTTCTTATGCAATTACCCTAAAGAAGTTCACTTGGCTCTGAGGCCAAGGTAGAGGACAAGTTTTTGAATCCAGAGCTCGATACAAATCTTTTATTTGGATTCAGTAGAAATACTGCTGGATCAAGGGATATGCAAGTTTGATAACTTTTTGAACATAGTTCCAAATTGCTCTCCAGAATGGCTGGATGTATTCATTTTGTAATTTTCTTGACAAAGATACCAGAGTGTTTTGCTATTTTCGTCTCCGGCCCATTTTACAGATGGGGAACTGAGGCAAGTAAGGTTAAGTGACTTACCCAGGGTCACACAGTGCAGTAAGTGTCTAAGGAGGAAATGGAACTCATGTAGAAGAGTTTTCCTGATTTCTAGTCCACTGCTATATTCACTAAACCACCTAGCTGCCATATCAAAAATATCACCAAATGTGACCGGCAAGTCTCCAAATCCTGCACAAGCATGCAATATAAACATCACTTTTTGGAGTATGGGACAACCCTTATTTCATCTGCAAGAAAATGAATTAGGGTTTACAGAAACTTATGAACAAATACAGAAGAATGAGATAAATAGTCCTTTAACTACATTCAAAAAGAGAGCAAAATTTAGAGTTGGTGTTGACACAACCCAATGTCCTTCTGGTAAATCCCCCTTTCCCACCTCTGGGGGAAGCTTACTGATTAAGCTGACTCCCTTTTCAATAAAATTGAAATATCTGAGTTCACTGGCTTTTGTATACAAATAGATCCCTGTACAGGATCAATCTTCTCCATCTCCAAGGAGCAGGATACATCAGAGAATATTCTCTCTATGTAAGTTTCAGGATTCTGGAACTTAGGAACATTGACCAAGATAATTCTGAAAATTGATGCTATCCAAAAAAACTTTTTCTATTAGAAGGCTAGATTCTGAGATCATACCATCTTCCTACTTGAGAAATTAAAAAAAAAATCCCCTGTCCTCTACACAGAAGAAGTTGAAGTTCAGAAATAATGTCATTGAATGCCCTAATCAGGTGAGTTTTGACTATAACTTACCATTGTTACTTCTGGTAGAAGAAGTAGTGAAAGGAAGGGATTTTCCTTTCCTCATCTCTTTTCTCCTGCCTCCTTCCTTCACACACACACACACACACACACACACACACACACACACACACACACACACTTTGGAAGAAAACACAAATGAAGAGCAAACTTCTCAAGAGTTAAGAACTCAGGTAGTGAGAAATTTGATTTTTAAACCAGAAGAGTATCATTAGTCAGCCAAAAACTAAGAGCTCCTTGTGTCCTGTCAGTTTGACTGGAGGGGCTTTTCAATTATATCAGAAACTTACCTGGTCCAACCTCCAACATGGGCTATTATGAAACTAGGGATGTTGAAATCATTAGAACAGTAGACATGGTACAAAATAACCACACTTCATATGACAAAATATGAGTAAAAGAAGTTTTTTTTCTTTGAATATTCTTATTCTTTAGTCTATGAAGGTATTTTAAAAATTAAGTTCAATAGCATCAATTGAGTATCTATTATATGCCAGACATAGTTGTATTTTACTTGGAAATAGGAGATACCGTAATACAGTATCTGCCCTCCAGAAGCATACATTCTATTGAGAATAAACAGTATATAAGAAAATATAAAATACATTTAAAATAAACTCAGGGTAATTATAGGTGTTGTGGTAAGTAATGGAGAGTAATGGATCTTGAGGGAATGAGAAAAAACATTTTTTAAGGGGATAGAACTATGAACTGAGATTTGAAAGGACTTAGAGATTCCAAAAGCTGGAACTATAATAAAGTGATCCATATTCCAGATATGGAGTGCAGATGAACCAAAGACACAGAAATGGGAAATGGAATGTCATCTGTAGGGATTGACAAGTAGGCCAGTTTGACTAGAACAAAGAATACACGAAGTGGAATAATGTGTAATCAACCTACAAAGAAAGATTGGAGGCAAATTGTGAAGGAGTGACAAAGAAAAGAGTTTCTATTTTATCTTAAAGGCAATAGAGAATAACTAAGCAAGAGCAAGAGAGTGATGTGATCAGGTCTCTGCTTTAGGAAAGATGTTTTGGAAGCTTTTAGAGAATGGATTGGAAAGGAGAAAAACTCACAAGAGGCAGACCATTATAAAGCACATTAATCTAGATGCAAGGGAATGAGGACAAACTAAATTATAGCATGAGTAAAGAAGAGATGAAGGCAAGAAATGTCTTAAAGATAGAATTAACTGGATATGGATAGTAAAGGAGAAGGAAGAATTGGAAAGGATTACAAGGCTGTGAACCTAGGCAACTGGAAAAAATAGTGGATTCTTCAACAGAAATAGGGAAGTTATGAGGAGGGCTGAATTTAGTGGGGAATTTTGTTCTAGATATTTTGGATATTTTTTGAAGGTAATTGCAGATATTGAGATCGGAGAGAAAGCTAAGATGTGGATAAAGATTTGGCTGCCTTATATTTAGAGAAAATGACTGAACTTACAGGGGTCCTCGAACTACGGCCCACGGGCCAGATGCGACAGCTGAGGACGTTTATCCCACTCACCCAGGGCTACGAAGTTTCTTTATTTAAAGGCCCACAAAACAAAGGTTTTGTTTTTACTATAGTCCGGCCCTCCAACAGTCTGAGGGACAGTGAACTGCCCCCCTATTTTAAAAGTTTGAGGACCCCTGGATTAGACCATTTGATTATTGAAGAGAGTGTTGAGAAAGAAGTGGGCCAAGATCAGAGCCTCAAAGTAGATAAGTCATAGAGGAGGGATAATGACCACATAGAGGATACTGAGAAAGATTGATTAGCCAGGAAACAGAAGTGCTACAAAAACTCACAGAGGAGGTAGTCAACAATGTCAAACTGTAGGTCAGCAGAAAACTCCTAAAGGATGAAGACTGGAGAAAAGACAGTTTCTTTAGCAATAAAGCTCACCAGTGATTATGGAGAGAATTGTTTCAGTCACATGATGGATATTACAACCACATTGCTGGTAGTTGAGGGAGGGGAGTCAGCATAGAGACAGTTTTTCTGAATTTAGCTAAAAAGAAGTAGAGATATAGGATGATAGCTTACAGGTGTAGTAGAATAATTTTTTTCTTATTGTATCGAGTCATATGAATAATAAAAACCTGTTTTTAATAATCACATAATAATGTTGACATGTGTAGGCTGGGGTTAGTTAAGGCTTTGTCCCAAGCAACCATATCTTGGGGGTTTATTTATTCCAGCAACAATCTGTAGACTGCCATCTTCAAATATAATTTTCCTTGAGCTTACTGCCTAATGCCTATTGAGAGGTTTGAGGGTAAGAGGTGCAGGACCTAGAACCGACTGAGAAAGCAGAGTTGTGGACTGACAAAAATCAGGGCAAGAGGCAGTGGCTACCCCCCTCTACCATCATGACAAACTATAGTCTCACTATAGCTCTTTCTCTGTCTATCCCTGTTCTTGTCTGTCTCTATTTCTTCTCTGTCTCTGTCTTACTCTGCCTGTCTGCCTCTGTCTCTCTGTGTCTCTCTTTCTGTTGTTTCTGTCTCTGTCTTTCTCTCTGTTTCTATTTCTGTCTCTTTCCTCTATCATTGTCTTGTCTTTTGTCTGTATGTCTCTAAATTTCTCTTTCTCTGTCTCTCTTTGCTTCTGTCTGTCTCTGCCTCTGTCTCTTTTGTCTCTGTCTCTCTCTGTGTCTCTATTTTTATCTGGTTCTGTCTCTATGTGTTTCTCTGTTTCTATTTCTCTGTCTCTTTCTCCTTTGTCATTGTCTCTGTCTCTCTTCTTCCGTCTGTCTCCCTCTCTCCCTGTCTCCCCTCTTTCTGTGACTTCTCTCTCCCTTTCCTTGTCTTCTCCCCCCTCTTCTTTTTCCTCCCTCCTTCCCTTCCTTCTTCCCTCTCTCCCTGTTTCCCTCTTCCTTCTTCTTTATCTCTACCTCCCTCTCTCCATATCTCTCCCCCTCGTAAGATTAAGTTGCTCCCCTCAGTCTTGTTCAACTGAATTTGCCCCAGATGCCTAGTATGCTAGTTATAGCTCTTCCTTAGGCAGCCATTTAATGGAATATTTATTGAATGCCTATTATCTGCCTTGAAATGTTGTCAATATCCATGGAGGAACAAAAACACACAGTCCCTGCCTTAAAAGAGTTTACAACCACCTTAGTTTGACCAATATCATAGTCACACAAACTCATTAGAGAATATTATTGATCGCAAAAGGTCAGAGCTCCAAGGTCTTGTAGAGATCATTTCACTATAGTCCTCAATCTGAGGTGGAATAGATATTAGAGACAAGCAAGCCATAACTAACATTATCAGTGCCTGGGTAAGAGAAAGGACTATCCAAGACAAAAAGCATGAACTGTGCCCTCTAATCAACTTTATAATTTATGAGGAATAAAAATAGAAATAATTAAAATAGGGAGAAAATATGTTAGTATTTTGGCTTAAAGGATAGAATTTCAGAGTGAAGTGGATTATCTAAAACAGAGGGATCAAACAAAGCCCACAACAATGTGGAATGCTTAGAAACCAGATTAAAAGATAATGAGAAAATGTTTGATAAAATAAACAAAAATACAATAGAATATGGATAATGTTAATATATAGTTTTTCAAGTCAACCTGCACCAGCATCCCTCATTTCTGTTTAAGTTTGACACCACTGAAAGTCCAACTCCATTACTTCTTACCTTACCTGGGGAAAGCATTTGCAAATGAAAACCAGGAGAGAGACTTCTGTTTGGAAAGAGAGAGGAAAGGGGAAGCCTTAGAGAGAGGATATGGAGCAAATTGGAGGATTTCTTTTTTTTGGAGGAGAGAGGCAATTATGGATAAGTGATGGGTGCAGGATCACATAGCTAGCAAGTGTCTGAAGTCAAATTTGAATTCAGGTCCTTCTGACTCCAGGGCTGATATTCTATGCATTGCTTCACTTAGTTACCTTAGGGATTTCTTTATGGGTCATGGGAAGTAAAGGAGGTAGAAAATAGATTGTCATTCTCTTTCTCCACAGCTGCATGAAGTAAACCATCTTCTCTCTATTGCTCAGATAATTTTGTACTAGAGGATCTCCCCACCTCCCTAATGCAAGGGATGTAGTGGATAAAATTTTGAATTTGTAGCCAGGAAAACTAAAGTTTAAATCTTGCCTTAGACACTTAGTAGCTATGTAGTTCTGGATTTCACTTAACCTCCTGTGGCCCCAGTTTTCTCATCTAGAAAATGAGGGTGTTAGGGTAGGTAGTCTTGGAGATGATTAACAGTTTAAATCTACTATTCCTTTATCTTTACTGCAGGAGTACATGTATTAAATTTCTATGCCCTCTGAGGCTTCTGTCTTATGCTTCTCCTTTTCAATGTGCAATCCTCTCATTTACCAGATGAAAAAAAAAAAAAAAAAAACATGGCCCAGAAAAGGGGTAAGCTGCTTGGCCAACATCATTGACAACAAATGGAAGAGCTGGGATTTGAACCTTAGGAACCACTAAATAGGGTTTAATATCCTTGTTTTATAAATGGGTAAACTGAGATTCAAATGTTAAAAACACATTTGACACTGAAAATTAGATATTGAAGAAAATTTATTAAAGAAGGATCTTAAGGAATCATTTTACCATTTCTGGCCAGAAGCAATCTCCAGTCTTCTTTGGGAAGAGACAGAGCCAGCCCTAAGCATTGAAGTGAGAAAAGCTTTATACTGATTAGCTTGCCACAGTCTCCTCCCTTCCAAGAATGGATTGGTTCATTCCCTTTTGAGTTACAATCTTTTTGATATGCTCAAAGCATGTTTTACCCTAAATATGTTATAAGCCTCCTCCCTCATCATACATCCCATATGCAAAAGAAAAAAAAAAAGCCACCTCCAACTGGGTGTGTTCTTTAATACTCAATTAGCCTATTAAGGAAGCTTTTGGTCAAAATCAGGTCATTGACTTCAACCAGTTTTAGTTGGATCAATTATTATCTTAAACTTGTGGTTTTCTCAAAACCTCAAGATTCTTTCCTGATTGGTTGAGTCCATGTGTCTTCCTAGCTCTGCAATTCCTTGTTTGTTCAAGGCTTCTGAGAGATTGAAACGCAATTGTTCTGTGGAAACAACCTTCCTTAATTTCTCATATTCTGAAAACCCATTGGTTAGTGATACTTATTATCTTGCATTGCCTTGAAGCTTGCAACATTCTGTGGAAACTTAACTTTTCAGTATTTCTAACACTGAGAATTTAAGTGACTTGATGAGGGTCACACATGTAGCAAGGGTCTGAGGCAGGTTTAAACCCAAGTCTTCTGAATTTCAAGTCCATTGTTGTATGCACTATCCTATTCCTTGCTCAGGTCTTTTGACTCTAACTTCAGTATTTTCTCCGTAGTATCAGCCCAAGTAAGAACCTAAGGCACAGAAGAGTCCAGGGATTTGTCCAGCATCACACAGTGTCTGATTATGTGAATCTTGGCTCTCAGCATACTCCTTATGCTACCAAATAGTACTGTTGGTCTCCCCAAGTACTTCTATACCTTTGTTCATTCTTTTCCAAGCAATGAGAATACTTCCTTCAGCTTCTTCATTTTAGCAGCCCAGGGGCCTCAACAATCCTCCCTGCTGAACTTACACTTTTTACTTTGACAGGTTGTAATAATGCACTATGTGTGCTAGAGTCTGCTTTTCTGTATACAACACATTAGCGTTATTTTACTATAATAGCACTAATAATAACAATAATAATGATAAATATGAACCATTATTGCACACCTAGTACTGCAGAAAGTACAAGATATAAGAGATTTAAGGCATTTACACACATGGATAAGAGGTTTAATGCTTCATCTGTAATGAATGAAAGGAAATAAAAGCTAGAGAGAGACTGGCAGACAGAGTGAAATATACAGAAATAGGGGTGGAGGGGAGAGAATGAGAGGGACTAGGTAGAATGGGAGAGAGAGACATAGAGACATAATGAAGGAGGGAGAATATCTGGCATGCTAATATCCGTAAACATTATAGCAGAATATTTACGTTCTAAAGACATATTCACAGTGTTTGAGGATTTTTTTTTAACCTTATGCAAATGAAGATAAAGCTGTTGTCTCAGATGAGCTACTTGCAGCCTAATGTTTTCCAGAACCCAAGGGAATCATTGGCTTTCTTCATGCTGTGGTTTTTCACTAGTTTTTCCAAACAACACTAGATAGACTTTACTCTTAATGACCCTCTGTATGTCCTCCACATAGCACTCTCAGAGATAGAAAAGGATTGTGCAAAATTAAACAAAACATGATATATCATAATATACAAAATGGCATCTAAGTCATTGCCAACACCAAAGCAAGGTGGATATTATAAATGCTTGGGTACTATACCTAATACTTCATGGGGCAATAGTCACAACATTTCTCTTTCTTGGTGATCGGCTAAAAAATAAAGTAGGAAAAACAAAGACTTTTCTCCTCAAAGTTTCAGTTCATGGTGTCCTTACTATCAATGACCTAATATCTTCACTCTCTAGAAGCATCTAATAAAAAGATAAAAAAATAACAGATGACAGAAAATAACAGCTGAAAGAAGAGGCTATTCCACACATAGTGGGGAATGCAAGGCAAGGGAAAAAAAGGGAAGGCAAAGTAAGACAAAAAAATTGAGTTCAAACAACTTATTGTACTAATGAAGGAACCAGGGCATAGAGAGATTATTTTTCTCAGGCTCATTGCAAGTATAAGAGCCAGAATCTGAACTTAGCTCATAACTTCAGAGCCACACACAGCTCATTCCATTTTCTCAAATTAGATAAGATTTGGGCTTCCTCAAAAGTTTCCTCGAGAATATCTTTATATTAGTACTGGGCATGTTCAGAAAGCACGTAGCACATTATATAATGGGAGGTTCCTAAATGTTTGATGAATGTGGAATGATATTTCCCCCTGTGGTAATGATATATAAGAACAAACTACACTACAGGCAGAGATAGTCCTAAATGTTTTACTCAATCATATTTCCTTCAACACATGCCCAAGTCTTATCTGTCATTTGAGAAAATGGAATGAGCTGTGTGTGGTTCTGAAGTTAGAAGATAAATTCAGATTGTGGCTCTTATACTTGCAATGAGCTTGAGAAAAATTACTCTTCTATGCCTTGGTTTCTTCAATAAGGAGTTTGAACTTGATGACCCCTTTAAGTTTCTCAAATTTTTTGTCTTCCCTTGTCTTCCCTTCCTTTCCCTTGCCTTGCCTTCCCTTCCCATCTCCCTATCTCATCCAGACCACCCCCACTGCTAAATGATCCAGAGTTTTGACTTTTTTCATTTTTGACATGGGTTGGTATCCCTTCCTTGGTTAGCCTATTGGTTTGCTATACTAGGAACTTATAACATTGTCACTAGATTTAATGCAAACACTGGAATGACTTTAACCCTACTGTAGCTCAGAGCTCTCAAATTCAAGTGATCCATGAGGCTCAGCTTTTTCAAAAGCAAGAACCACAGACATATGTGCCTCTGTTATCATGTATCAGTGTTATCTTTCTTTTGATACTTAAAACAATGTTATATATTAAAGTAGAAGGAACATTGAATTGTATCAAAGACTCCTGGTTCTAATCCCAGCTCTGCTATTTACTCTCTGGGATCTTGAGGAAATTGAATTTCTTAAATGATTTCTAACATTCCTTTCAAGCCTAACCTACTACATGCTTGCTAGATATTTGTTTATTGCTTGATAGCTATTTTACCCATTACTTACAACTTCTTTCCCTGTTACTGTTTTTAAGATCTACTAGTATAGTAAGTAATGAAAGTTTAGTGTTGATTTTTATCTTCTGTGGAAAACACAAATACTTTCTATCTGAAAGATTTATCTTTTCATAGTTGTAGGAACTCTTTTTGAGCTAACCATCTGGCGATGAACCAGGTTCATCTGGGCTTCAGGCAAATAACCATTGTTACTTGGTCCATATTTAAAGTCTTAGCTTTTAGCTTGTTTGGATCAGACAGAGCTTGCATAATGTTACCACAACCATTCAGAATGCAAAGTTACTCCTGCAAGCCATAGTAAGTAAAGTGAAGAATATATATGTACTTGTGTACGAATACATAGGAATATGTGTTTGATTATGTGTATTATGCATGTGTATGTATGTACATGTGGATACACACATGTATGTTTATGTGTGTGTGTGTGCATATAATTGGATTTAGAAGTAGACATCAAAAAGAAGAAAGCAAAGTATGGAAAGAATGACTCATTCTCAAGAGACAAAGGACTACACTGAAAGGACTTTAAATCTGGGACAAGAAGACTTACATTCAAATTCTGACTGATGTTGATAAAAATCACCTGACCTCTTTAGATTTTACTTTCCTCATGTATAAAATGAAGGGGCTGGTCTAAATGATGTGTGAGACTCCTTCCAACTCTAAATTCTCCTAGGGCCAGCAGACTTAAATGTCGGAATGATGGGAAAACACAAGACTGAATATTTTTAAGTTTAGTGTTTGTCCACTGAGGAAGGGGGAGAATCTGCTCTGTTTGCTTTCTACTAACACTAGTGATATTTTTCTTCTATACTTAATCTCTTTAGTAGCAAAGCTGTTCAGCTGAGTGAATGATTGGCAGGCCTTTAGAAACATACCATCTGGTCCTGAAAAAGGTACAAAGCTGCTCTAAAGTAGGGTGAAAGTAGAAAAAAAAGGTTTAATATTTAATTATTATGATGGTTGGACTTTCAAATCCCAAAGTCTTGGTTGATTGGGCTGGCACTTGAAATGATATTTAATGTTCAACATTGCTTTGAGTGAAAATGAGTTCAAATGAGCTAAGAAGAACTTTAATGACCTTTAAAAACTTTATTGAATAAAATAGAAGGAAATTAATATGGTACTGAAGTTTCATACTGAAAATGTTTTACATGGATAAAAAAAAGACATTTTCCTGAAATCCGGTAAATAGCCAATAAAAATTCACCTTGTCTGTATATTGTCCTAGGAGACACAATCTCATTTACATTTATTAGAAGTAATGATGTAGTGTCCTGCAGATAATTAACACAATAAAATGCTGCTAATTTCACAGTGTCATTATAAAATTTGCCAGTTCAAATTAGAAAGTGATTAACCCTCTGAGTGAGGCAATGACATTTCCATTCCCTGTATGTGAATTAAATTTGCAAAGGATTCCCACCCCTAAATCCTACCCCCTGCAAGAGCTCATTTCTATGACTACTCTTCCTGCCAATGTCCTTTACTTTTACCACCTAACCTACTGAAGGATACATCATCTCCACTGAATTAGCAAAATACATGACCATTTTATATATGACACCAGGAGCTTTCAATATGAACATGTATGCGCTTGGCAATGAGGGAATATAGTCATCTTTTAGAAAAAAATTAATAAAAAAGAAATAGTAATCTGAGATAAGTAGAAGTTCATTGGGTAATGAACTTTTTGTTGGTGCATGCAAGGGAAAAAGATTTTCCATTAATGAGGTGTCTTTAGAATGAGCTTCATTTCATTTAATGACTATAAATTCTTAACCTTTTGCCTGGACACTACTTTATCCATTTACTGTATATCTCTCTTCCACAACCAAGTTTAATTAATTCCTTAAAAAGGAATAAACTCATTAAAAAATAGATTTATGGTGCCACATTTTAAATATTCTTACTCAACTGAAATCCTCTTAAAGAATATTTAATGAGGGAATGATATTTTAAATGAATGAAAGGTTGAGTTAATGATGGAATAGTCTGACCTGTTAAAACAACTATTAATTGAATAAACCTAATGCATAAATTTATAATGCTGTGAAAAATATGGTAGAAAGCTCTTCTCCCCCACTACATCCCCCCACCTCTCTTTCCTTTTCCTTATAATGAAGCAAGGCTAAGAAAGAAATTAGAGGTATAAGCGGGACTCAGTTTTCAAATGTAAGGATTTGTTTGCAAAGATCTGAAGCTAACTGGCTAAATTCAGTGAGTAAGTAATGGGATATGAGCAAACAATTCTCAAATATTTCATTCCAAGTAATTTCCTCAATTTTTGATGCATTCCTTAATGTGTTTGGTACTATGTTTATGTGTTATTGCTCAGTTGGAGAAACTCTATACAATTTCAGGTATAGTCGTGTTTGTATTCCTATTTTCTTGTGGACAGAATACAGTAGGCAATTAACATAAGCTTGCTGATTGCTATCTTATAATGGATGCTTCTGTAACATGTTGAAAAGTCTACTCATTGAGGAATTAAGGAAAGCTGGAGTCATAGCTGTGATTCTATGTGTGACAGTAAACAATTTACTTCTTCTGTAACCCAGCTTTCTATTAAAATGAGAGTTAAACTAAATGATATTGACAATTTTTTTCTGTCTTTGACACTCTGACTCATAGATTTTTAGTTTTAAAATTCTCTGATTCTACATTTAACTGATAATAACAACTCACACTTGTATAAGTGTCTTTAGATTTACAAAGTACTTCCTTCGTGGCAGTCATGTGAGATAAAATATATAAATATTGTTCCCACTTTTCAGATGGGGAAACTGAGACTAAATAAAGTTTAAATGACTTGCAAAAAGTGGTTTACTTCTGACGCAGCAAACATCAAATACAGATTTCCCATTGCTTTCAGATCCAGATTTCTATCCTCTAGACTATAATGTTCAAAAATAAACAATCTTATGAGTTAGGTGGCACAACAGAGAAACTGAACAGGTGATTAAGATCAATTGTTTAGTCAGTCAGTCACCATATTTAGGCAAGATATTAGCTTTTTGAGGCTAACTTTCTCTTAATACTTAGTTCCAAATGTTCTTATTGGGGATAGCTCTGTCTGCCACTAAAAAACTATCACAATAAATGTTCTGAGTTAAACTCTTCATGTCTATTCTCTAGACAATCTTATAGTGATCTGAATTTGTCAGCACATATCCTGATGAATAAATATCTAATTATTGTCATTTTGAAAGAAGTTTTTCAGAATAAGCAACTATCAGAATTAGAAGGCAATGAAGAGCCTATATGGTACAATTTGTAGATGAAATCCCCTCTTTACTATAAATCAAGGGTCAACAAACTATGGTCTGCTGGTCAACTATGGTTGAATAACCCATGAGCTGCTAATGGTTTTAAAATTAAATTTTATTGCATTTAAAAATGTTAAAAAATGGGTGAAAGAAAGAAATTTAAAATGAGCTTCATTAAAAATGTAAAAACAAAACTAAAAATATTCTTAGTTCACAAGACTGTACAAAAACATGAAGTAGTGCAATTTTGGTGCTGGTTTAGATTATAGTTTGCTGATCCTTTCTATGCATAAATTTTTTTTTTAATGAATATCTCCAAAATGTTCCATTCTTTAATAAATTCCCATATGACTATTCCTTTGCCATTCTATTGATCTTGTCATGGGTTATGTCTAGCTTGCTTATCAATGACTTTCTTAAAATATGTCACCCAAATCTGAACTTAATATTCCAGAAGTGCTCTAATCAGGCCAGATTCCAACAAGATAATTCCATTCACAGTCTATACAATAGTCCTTTCAATGCTGAAGATTGGTTGACTAAATGAGTTTTCAGTCCACCAAAACCCATAGATAAATTTCAAATTAATTCTATAGCTATTTCTCCATCAAGAAGATGATTTTTTTGAACTTAAGTGAACTTTATACATAAATCTATTAAATGACATTGAGGGTCCAATATCCTAGCCTATCAAGATATTTTTGAATCCTGATTTTGTCATGAAATATGTTATCTATTCCTCCTAGCTTTATGCTGGAAACAAATTTAGTAAAGTTTCAAGCTGTCTTATCCAAATCATTGATAAAAACAATATTAAGCAGCATAAAATCAAGGCAGGATCACTGAGGCATTGCTCTAGATGTTTGTGGCTTTTTTGATTTAAAGTTAGGAAAAAATCCATATAGGTTATCTAGTTCAACCTTTTCTTTTTTTGTCCAACCTTTTTTAAAAAAATTGTAATATGAAGAAATTGAGACTCATCAAGGTTAAAAGACTTGGGTCAAATTCACTTGGAGAATAAGAGACAAAGGTAAGACTTGAACTGAGATAATCTGACTTCAAATCCAGAGGCTAGTTTTCCCTCTTTGTAAGAGTAAAAGTTTTACCTCTTATATATTATGAATGCTTACTACTTTTGAGGATTCCAAGACGATGATTAGTGAAGACCAAGGTATAATTTGTTAGTTTCACTTCTGGATCTATGCCCTAAGAAATGTAAACTCTGCAAGTGATTGAATGAGCCAAGAAGAATAAGATTGTAATGTCCCTTCATCTATTCAAAATTGACTTATATTGTAGACATGGAAGAAATTCTAGGTATCATATGGTCATCTGGTTCTACGGATATTTTATCATGAAATTCTAGTTGGGGAAAATGATTATAATCCTAGTTTCTTTGTTTTCTGGAATATCATGGTCCCAGCCCAACAATGCTTCAATGTAGAATCTGATAAAGTCTTATATTATCCTTACTATGGCTCAATGAGATTTGAATTGTTCCTTTTTGGTTGCTTGTATTATTTTCTCCTTGATTTAGGAACTCTGGAATATGCCTTTAAAAGAGGGCTAATATGGATATATTCTGTGCATGATTTTACATCCATTTATAAATATATTGCTTGTAGGTTGTGTTTAGAAAGTAGGAGGGAGGAAGATAATTTCAAATTAAAAATAAAAAAAGAAAAGAGTGTTAAAAACGAATAAATAATAGAAAATTTTGAAAGGAAAAAACCAGATAGAAGACCATGTCCAGAGTACTATGCATAGATTTAGTGTCATATTATTAAAAGAATATTGTCAAATGGAAATGTCTCCAAATAAGGTAGTAAACGGATTAAAAATACAAAATTTTGGTAATGATTATCTTGGAAAAGACTGCATGGAGATTGGGTGCAGTGTAAGATAGTAATTCAGTCATTCAAAGGATTGTTTAATGGGAAAGGGATAAGAATTGTTTTGCTTAGCCACAAAGAAAAGAACTTAGGTCAATGAGAGAATGCTATTAGAAAAGCATCTCTATATAAGGAAAATCTTCTTAACAGCCAGCTAGGCTTGCCAAAAGTGGAATGTGCTGCCTCCATAACTAGATTCTCTTTCACCAGAGATCTTTCAACAAAGGCTGTTTAATAATTTGTTAATTATGATGTAAAAAAGATGCTTGATCACATATAGATTGGACTAGATAAAATCTCAAGATTCTATGAAACAAAATCTTCATTCACTCCTCTAGGCAAAGAAATGGATGAAAAATCCAAGTCAGGAAGACAGATGATGATAGCAATAAACTATTTAGGGATATCATCAAGATAAGTATTTAGGCTTGATGGTAGAAAAAGTGAGAAGGGTAGTGTAAAAGTAAGTCCATTTTAGCCTGCTGGTAAAGACCCACTAGGATAGTATAAGAGATAGCTTTACAAATGCACTTATAGGTGTTTTATATTAATGTTGTCCCTGGAAATAGTCATTACATACATAAAAAAATATAAGTAACTGTTCAGAAGGTGAATTTGGGATTTATACATCCATAGACATTCAAATGTGATTATGCAATTAGAAGAAAGAATGAAAAAGCATTAAAGGCAGAAGAATTCAGAATCTTAAATCTTGAGTCTTAAAAATCTTAATCTTAATCTTAAAATTTTAAAAATAAAAATGAGTTAGAAACACCACCCAATATTATTTGTGTTAGGAAAAGGGAAAAATATTGTTGCTGAAATTATGTGGAATAGCTAAAGCATCTTCCCATGAAAATTTTTAATATGGATGCTAAAACTATTATTTAATGTTACTTACCTTGGTAAGCTCTTGCATGCTAAGAGCATGTGAAACCACAAGACTCTTATAACTTGATGTGAAGTCTAATATATTTACAAAATGTACAGTTTATAAAAGAAGAATGTGTTCCACATTTTTCTGGGCATCTCTAGATGCAAACTTTCCATAGTGGAGGGAAAGTATAGGATATCAAATAAGGACACAGCTTGTTTTGTATGCATATCTGGTATAATAAAGTTTAAATTCTAAGATGTCCAGATTGGCATGTGAAACTGGATTACCTGTTCAAACCCTACTGCATAAAACAAAAAGGACAGGAGAACAGAGGAGGAAACTTCAAGTCCCCAAATCTCCATTTCTCCTTCATTCTCCTTGTCACTAATTTGAGATATCCTTCCCTGTGCATCTGCTTTCAAAAGGTATTATCTAGTTTGGCATTTCTTTAATATTCTATCCAAAACAAGTTTTGTTCCTTATTATTTGAGTGGAAAGAAAAGAAAAAAAAAACATGGGTCAAAATAACTATATTCTGAGTCAAGTGTGACTATTTAAAATTCTACCTATCATCTTTATATCCGGTTCTTATAATTTAACAAGCTTAAGGTGCATTTAAGAGATTTCTCAATTCTTACTTCTATAACTTATAGGTATAACTTAAAGTATGTATTTGGGGGAAGAGGCCCCCCCATAATCTTTGGATAATAAATAAAATAAAGCTTCTATTGGTGATCTTCTTCCAGGGAATTATGTAAATTTCTAGTCTCTTACTTTTTTATAGAGATAGCTTCCTGTTACTCTGTGAGTCCACCTTCAGCACTGATCATGAGATGCTTACCTTTAGTTCTTGGTTACTCCAAGATGACATGAATTCTTTTGTTCCGATTGCTACTTTTGTAGTTCCACATTGCTTCCAGCAGATGTCACCAGGTATTGTTCCCTAGGTGCATAAAGTCCAAACATTTAATGCCTGAAGGAACCTTAGAGACTCTATTTTAACGCTCTCATTTTACAGATGAAGAT
The DNA here is from genome assembly GCF_016432865.1 of Antechinus flavipes. Lineage (NCBI taxonomy): Eukaryota > Metazoa > Chordata > Mammalia > Dasyuromorphia > Dasyuridae > Antechinus > Antechinus flavipes. The sequence continues at coordinate 321,634,969 of NC_067398.1, forward strand.
ATTTTGGCCTAGGTTACATTCTTTACAATTAGTAAGTAGTAGAACTCAACTTTTTAATGTAGGACTTTAGACCCTAAATTCAGTGTCCTTTCCACTGTTAGACAATGCTTTTTTAGTTCCTCATAGCTCTTTCTTTCTTGGTTATTATGTTCTCTTTGGGGCATGGAACATTTTCTTTATTACAAAAAAGAAGGCCTACTGAGTTTTACCTAGGTGGTGAAACATATAGTTCTCTCTGCCTTAAAGGTCTCCTCATACTGTACAAGAGCAAGGGATTCTTTTCTCTGAAAGCTTACTTTTTTGCTACTACTTCAGTGAATAGCTAACTCCATATAGTTGGCCTAGGAACCCGATCTCAATAACTCTCTAACTTTAAGAGTCCTTTTCATACAAGTAAACTAATACACTATTGGAGAACTATGAATTGTTCCATTCACTTTGAAAATCAAATTGGAATTATTCTAATCAAGTTACTAAAATATCTATATACATTTTGACCCAGAGATTTCACTGTTAAATATGCCTCAAATGTTTTAAAGAGGTTATAAAAGGTTCCATAATGATCAAAATATTCACAACACTACTTTTTGTAGTAGCAAAGAGCTAGCAAGACAGCAGATACCTATTAATTGGGAAATGGCTAAGTAAAGTATAAGATTCATGTGAACCAATGCAGAGTAAAGCAAAGAGAACCAGGAAAATAATATGAGTAAAATGTAATGATTTAGAGCAGTTTAAAAAGAAAAAAGTGGAAAAAAATTAATACTTTATAAAATAAAACCCAAATTTAGTCCTAAAGAATTGAGGAAAATGTATTTCCTTCCCTTCATTGCACCAATGGCAGGAGGTTGGGAATAGATATGGGTGTGGAATGCTGTATATACTAGCAAGCTCAGTTCATGTATTATATAGTTTTGCTAAAGAGGTCTCTTTTGAAATTTTTGTTATAAATGATGGATTACTGGGGGAAGAGGGAAGAGGGATCTGAGGAATATGAATGCAGTGCAAAAAGAAAAGGTACCTATAAAAATAAGAGCAAAAGATTTTCAAGGATTTTTGTCATCAGCTTCAGGTTGATTACCACAAATCTTGATGCCATTTCTCCTCTCTGATGATGACTTCTACCAAAAAACCCTATTTGGTAGAGCTGAAAAAAGTAACTTGGTTTGTGTTTCTAAACTAATGAATGGGGTTATTCAAAATACTTACGAAACTCAGCAGTCCCTGCTAATTGCTAACCCAGCCTAATATGGAATCATGCAACAAATATTTCCTCAGGGAACAGCATTCATTTATAAAAGAGGGGAGAGTCTGTTCATCATCATAATTCTATTCCCTTGGCTTATGTGATTTCTGACAAAAGGTTCTACTATATCATGGACTGAGAATTATCATAAATGTCATCATCACAAAAATGTTTGACAAGAAAAGGAAAAAAAAAGTGAGTGGATCATGTAAAATAGAATAAGAAGTAATGAATGAATGGCCTGTGCACATAAATTAAGACCATCAAGATGTTGATGTTGAGTATATACCCTTTGGAAATGGGTGAGTTGTACAGGGTGAGCAGTTATAGATAATGATCCTCATTGTTAGAGAGGGTATGCAATCTATGTTATTATAGATTAGGGGTAATTTTGAAAGTTATCACCAATGATTACTTTAGAGGGACATTCAAGTCATTTAATTAAAGCTGCCTAAGTTCCTAAACTCTATGTCTTAAAAAACCATCTTCTTTCTTCTACTTTTTCCTCCTGACTCAGCTAATGAGATACTTCTCCTTTTTGCCAAAGCTAATTTATATGTCTATGATTCTTATCTCATCTCTTCCAGTTCCTTCAGCATCTTTGCCTATTGAGCATACCTTTTCTCACCTTCATTTTCTCCCTCTTTTTTTTTTTTGTCTCTTGTTTACAAACCTGCATGTTTTCCCCTAAGGGTTCCCTAAGGATATATATAATTATATATAAGGTAAGAGAGTACCATGGACAGCACCACTTGAACTGTGAGGCCCTGGAAGATTACTCCTCATTTGAGGTACATTCTAAGTCAAACTACCACATGACAGTTCCAGATCCAGAGTTACTAATCAATCATTGTTGTCCCTAATGTACTAAATTTACCTTATGGTAACTCCAGGCCATTAACATTCACTCAGATCTTAAGTTCAAGATCAAATAGCAGTTTAATTAGACTAGTAAAATCAAGACATATTAGACATTTGTATAATATAATGCAACATTCTAAATACTTCTTAATGTGCCTTTAGGCTGGGATTACATTTTCATTCACTTAATTCTCACATGTGTCAGGAAGGATGAGTAACCCAGAAGTTCAGTACTTTAATCTCCCATTTGAGTGGAAGAGAAATACTGAATTTGACTCAGTAGATCATCACACAGGAGCTGAGAGCATTTGTGAGAGTATCTAGATAATCTCTTGGTTGTAACTGTTTAGATGAATACTACTCCAGGGTCTCATGCTTTTCACAGTTTAGGAACTCTGCCGTTAATCAATTAAAATGTTTTAAATAAGTGCCTATTCTGTGCCAGGCATTTTTCTTGGTGTTGAGGATACAAAGAATGAAACAATGAACTTACATTCTAATGGGAAGAGAAGTACATATAAATATATACACATCTGTATATGTATATATGTAATATTAAGTTAATTCATAAATATTAAAACACATATAAATTAATTAAAAACAAGGTATTTTGAGAAGAGGACTTGAGTAGTTAGGAAATATGCAAAGGTTTCATCAAAATTATTCTTGAGTAGTATCCAAACAAAAAAGAGGAACTTCCTGAGATAGAAGTAAGAAGAAAGCTAATTCTAGGCATGGGGAATAGCCAGTTTAAAGATAGAAAGATAAGGAATGCTATATCATATATGACAATGAGAGAAAAGACAAGTTTAGCTGTATTGCAGAGTAAAGGGAAAAGGAGACTAGAAAGATGGATTCCAGGTTGTGAAGGGTTTCAAAAAGCTAACAAATGGGTTAATATTAGTTTAGAGCCATTAAGAAGCTACTGGAAGTGGTTGAATAGGGAAGTCACATGGTATATTTGCACCTAAGGAAAATTGCCTTGGGGGTAGTGTGTGGGGTAACCTGAAGTGAAGCAAATAAGGAGAAAGTTGCAGCAATCTAGGTAAGAGGCGATGATGTTCTGAACAAAGAGTGCAAAGTAGAGAATGAAATTAGATGCTGAAAAGATAGAAACAATATTTAGCAACTGCTTGGATATATGAGATTAGGACAAATGAGGTAAAACTGAAATTGCAAATCTGTGCCACGGGGACAATTGTTTTGTCTTTGACAAAAATAGGAAAGATTGAAAGAAAGCAGAATTTGGAAAAATAATAATTATGCATTTCCCCTACAATCCCAATACTTTTTTAAAAATAGCTTTTTTTTTCCAAAAAATATGCAGATAGTTTTTAACATTCACCCTTGCAAAACCTTGTGTTCCAATTTTTTCCCTCGCTTCCCCCATCCCCTTTTCTAGACAGCAATTAATCCAACATATGTTAAACACGTGCAAGTCTTCTATACATATTTTCACAATTATCATGCTGCACAAGAAAAATCAGATCAAAAAGGGGGAAAATGAGAAAGAAAGCAAAAGCAAGTAAACAAAAACAAAAAGGTGAAAATACTAAGTTGTAATCCACATTCAGTCCCAACAATACTCTTTTTGGATAAAGAAGTCTTATCATAAATCAATTGGAATTGGCCTGAATCACGTCATTGTTGAAAAGAGCCATGTCTATCAGAATTGACAGTCACATAATTTTGTTGTTGCTGTGTACAATATTCTCTTGGTTCTACTGACATCACTTAGCATCAGTTCATGTAAGTCTTCTGAAATTATCCTGATGATCATTTCTTATAGAACAATAATATACTACTCCATTCACATACCATAACTTATTCAGCTACTCTCCAACTGATGGGCATCCACTCAGTTTCCAGTTCCTTACCAATACAAAAAGTGCTGCTACAACATTTTTGCACACTTGGATCTTTTCTCTTTTTATAATCTCTTTGGGATGCAGCCAGTAGAGTCATTGCTGGATCAAAGGATATTCACATTTAATAGCCCTTTGGGCATAGTTCCACACTACTCTCCAGAATGGTTACATCAGTTTACAACTTCACAGATAATGTATTAGTGTCCCAGTTTTCCCACATCTCCTTCAACATGTATCATTATCTTTTCCTGTCATTTTAGCCAATCTGAGGTATGTAGTGATAACTCAAAGTTGTCTTAATTGGCAATTCTCTGTTCAGTAGTGATTTCAAGCATTTTTTCTTATGACTAGAAATGGTTTTAATTTCTTCATTGGAAAGTTGTCTGTTCATGTTCTTTGACAATTTGTCAATTAGAGAATGGCTACAATCCCAATATTGAAAAAAATTTTCTTTCCAAAATTATCTCAATCTGAAGTGACCTCTCTAAAGCATTAAGTTCCTATTACTATACCCTTATCCATAAACTGTCAGTGTTTCTTCCCTGACTACAACATAAAATGCAAACTCCTCTACCTTGTATTTGAGGTCCAAGTTAATTCAGGAATGACCTTAATTATCTTAACTTATTTCACATCATTCCACTTAACACGATCTAGTCATTCCCATGATTTTGTCTTCCTTTCTTTTGCTTTCATTCATTTGCTCATACTCCTTGTTTTCTAAAAATAGAAACTTGAAACAACTTCTTCCAAATGAAATGTTTCCCATTTTCCAATACCCAATTCAAATATAACTTTCTCCATGAAGTCTTCTCTGCATAATCCTTCCCTCCTCAAATCTTTCATAGCTCTGTCTGAAATAATCCTGTGCACTGAATTAGTTTCTTTATCATAATTTGTGTACTTTTAAAATGGAGCTTTGGGTTTAATTTTACTTCTAAGCTATAAATACTTTGAAGGAAGGTGCTATTCCATTTTTAATAATTGTGGCCCTAGCACTTCTTCACCCAAAATCTGCATATAGGTAGTGTAAGTTGTAATTATTTCTATTTTTATCAATAAAGAATTAAGGTGTTCAATAATTTGCCTGAGATTACAGTAAATAAGGGATTGAATGGATTTTAAATCAAAATCTTCTGACTATAAGACTTGGTCTTTCTTTCAGTATACCACATTATTACTCCCATGATAAACAATAAAAAATATACTCATCAAATTGAGCTTCCTTATCAAATAAAATAAATCCAACTGTAATACCAGAAATAGTACATAATTATAAGTAACTGAATTGTAACATTGACATTTTAAAGGCTATTTCATGCCATATTACTTTTAAAAAATTCAAAGCAACATATAGTCTTTCTTCTCCTGTGTAGTTAAGCAACAGCAAATACTGAGAGCTCATATATCAGACCATTTATATTATATTTCATTCATTCATTTATTTGAAATTTTATATCTTTAGCCAAAGTCTTGCTAGAAACTCTGTGACAATTCCAGGGGTGAGCGAACCAAGTCCATTTCCAGACAGTGAGTAGGTGGGAAAGAAACACACAAATACTTTAGGGCTTTCAATTGACTGTTTTCCCAGCGATTAATTCATGACAACTGCATTTCCAACACCATACTTACCTCAGCTGGCATCCAGGGCTTTCTGTTTACTAGATTCAGAAATGTCTTGTCTTCTAATCCTCCAATCCTCATATATAATCCTGTGCTCAACTCAAATGTTTCTTGATTGTATTGGATGTTATCACATCCTATTGACAGCCTGAGTTTGCTGTTATCTCTAGGGGGTGTTCATCCTTTTGTAATTAACAGCTCATTGGAATCAACGGTAACAGAGGTCAAGATGTGTGTATTTTCCCATTCTGCTTTTGCTGGGGTATTTACCTTTTCCTCTGAGATCTTCATTTTAATTACTTTTGAGATGCTTTTTCTTTTGAGCTGGAAGGGATGGAGATTATTTAAAATATATCTTTTGTTTTCAACATTTTTTTTATGCATTATATATTTTTTCACCATTTTCAATTTCTTTTTCACCAAATATCAATCTATTGGGAGTGTTTTGTTCTGATGATGAAGTCCTAAAGATTTACATGCATTTTCTTTGGCTTGCAAAGTGAAAATGAAAATTTTGAGAGAGAACTTGGCAATAATTATGTGAGCAATATAGATGTCATATGCCCTCATTTTGTCAAATAGCCACAAGTATGAAAAAACAAAGCAAAATGACTTCTATAATTGCTAAAGGATTCTGATAAGCTATAACTTCCTTTTGGCTATAAATGATAAATGGTATTTGAAAAAAACAAATAAACAAAATAAACAATATTTTTAATGTTATAATTTCCAGGCTAGGCATTATTAAAACTATTCACTTTCATTTATGTCAGAAAGGCCAAATGGAACATCTATAAATCAATTTTAGTCTTGTCTAAGATTCTTGTTCTCTTCTCTGGGTAGGAAAATTTCAGCTGTTTGATTTTTTTGTATTAGTAAGTTAGGTCATATTTTTATAAATAAAATTGGGTTTAGCTCCAGACTTGAGAGCAGTCAGTCTCCATCTTTGAAGATAGTTATTGTTATCTTTATTTTTAGGAAGGAACATACTAAGCAGCAATTATAGTTGGGCACCAGAGATTTCTACTTAAGACATAACTTCAGAGGGCATTGATATAACTTGTTGTGCTTCAGCTGCACAAAAATTTTAAAGATTAGCACATAATTATTGGGAATAGTTAAAGTAGGAAATTACCAGATGTTAGACTGAATTATTTCCTGACACTCAAATGTTCATGTTTTTAGGCACAGTTTGATTCTTGCCCAAAGCAAGAAATTCCTACTATGACTGATAATATACACTTTACTGTTCTGAATATTGTATACATATCTACAAATTTTAATTTATATAAATCTTAAGTTTCTATAGTGTAATGGAAAGAACAATGAACTTGAAATAAGGAGACTTGGTTTTAAGCTCCAGTATTAGCTAAAAGAATGTTGGGAAGACTCTGAAGAAATGTGTGGAAGAGGAGAAATTTTAGACTGACTACCATCCTGAAAATCTAAAGAGCCAGTGTGCTGACCTTATTATTGTAAACCTGTGAAACCTAAACAGTATACCAATGCCATTACGAGAAACTGAATTACTTCTTGAATTGTCTTAGGAAGATTCTGAAAATTACCTGGCAGGATAAAATATCAGACATTGCGATCTTTTCTCAAACTGAACTGTGAAGCATTCCAACTTTACTGCAGAGAGCGCAACTCCATTGGGCTGGCCACATTGTTAGAATATCAAATGTAAACTTGCCAAAACAACAACAACAACAACAACAACGATATATATATATATTATGGACAACTTACACAGGGCAAGTGCTCACAAGGTGATCAAAGAAAGCAATACAAGGACAATCTCAAGTTCTTTCTTTAGAACTTTAGAATTGATTGTATAACATGAGCGACACTGGCACAGAACCATTCAGCATGGCATGCCCTCATCAGAGAAGGTGCTGTGTTCCATGAGCAAAGCAGAATTGAATTAGTTCAAAGGAAATGTAAAATACATAAAATTAGAGAAGCCACGCCACATGTTCATAGGGACTATTTGTGTCTGTTGTATGGCAGAGCATTCCAAGGCTGATCAATCACAGTTGGACATGCTGTAACTCTACTCTTACATAGTGATACTATTTTAATCCCTTTAGAAAACAAAACAAACAAGCAACAACAACAACAACAAAAACAAACCCACAAAGCACAATAACCATCTCTACCCAACTGAGAAAACTTAATTCTGAATAAAGAATAAAGATCATCTTATCTAGGTGAATTCTGGCCCATTGTTGCTGGAGACAGAATGATCTGGGTAGAGATGAATATTTTTTAAAGATTAATGAATCCTCATCTCAAACCCTCATTAAAATAAGCCCAACCTTCATTATAATAATTTTCTTATTGTTAACCAATCAGATTTAATTTCTCTCTGTTAAGAACACCCACTATTCTAATACTTCAAATGACCCCAAGGTTTGTCTTTGGCTTTCAAGAGAGTCACTTACTTTATTTTATCAATTATCAATTATATTATCAATTATCAATCAAATGCTAGCCATAATAAATTAATTAGTAAATCACCCAGAAATTATTTCTTTTTAATGACTTTTTAATCCTTCACAGTATGGAGAGAATTCCAGATGTGGGGGAAGCAAGTGAAAATGCCTAAAGTTGGACCTTGAAAACTGGTTAAGTAGTACCGTAAGCAATAATAATATATTTCCCATTAGCTCATAATAATTTGGGAAGAACTCAGGTTTGAAACCCCTGCTTTTTGAGCTACAAAATAAAAGGATAGATCTTCTCTAGTATCTCAACTTGTCTTTCAGAGGTTGTGATATCATCCCCAAACTCTTTACCTTTCCCATCTTACATCTGTATTGTCAGTCTCAGAAAGACTTGCTGAAGTGTGTGATTGGACAGGATTCTAGGCAAGAGCAGTAATGGTGAGTCAACTTCTTATCTCAGGCAGCGGATTTAGATATACTTCCTGGTTAGAACTGTAAAGCTAACCTAATTAAACTTGACTGGCTTAAATCCTGTAGTTGGAAATGATGTCATTTACCTCACTGCAGGGAGGATTAGGGGAGAGGCTGCGGGCTGTGGAGTAAAGGGAACTTTCTGTCAGGCAGTTCCTTCACATGCACATATTTAATCAATTGAAAACAACATATATTTGGGGTTTCCAAAACAAAAATGATATAATTGCTTCTGTCAAAAAATTTACATTCCAGCAGAAGTATATGTATCTATGAAAATGTTTCTAGAGAAGGAGGCGCACCATCTAACAGCACTTAGAATTAATATAAAATGAATACAAGATAGGTAAGAAAATGAGAATGCTAGCAGTTGGGTGAGGGTGGGGCTGGAATGGTAGTCCGGCAATATGCATTGGTAAAGAGGAGTTTCTTCATCTGAGATTTTCATAAAGAAAGTAGTACTTGAAGAAGTAAAGGAGTCTATAAGGTTCTAGTCATGGGTGAACACCAGTACAAAGTCATGGAGTGCTATATGGGAGGAAATGACAGTTTGTATAAAACATCAAGTACAATAAGAGGAGTCATGTTTATTGTGGGTAGAAAGCTAAATTGGGACAAATTGTGAAAGGCCCCAAAAGCCAAATATAGGATTGTTCATTTAATCCTAAAAGACAATAGGGAAGAAGTGAAATTTAGTGAATAGGAGAATCATATGGTCACATGAGTATGTAAGAAAAAGTACTTTAAGCAGCTTTTGGGAGAATGAATTGAAATGGGAAATAGACAGCTTTTAGGAGACCATTGCAGTAGTCCTGGGGACAGGAGACTAGAGGCCAAACCAAAAGAAAAGAAGCATAAAATACTCCTTTTGCCTGACATACAATAGGAATGAAACATCTTGTCAAGATAAATAAGAGGGACATACCACACCACCTTGGCTTAGGGAAATCTCAGATGAAGAAACTCCTCTTTACCAATGCAGATTGATAAGCATCATTTTGGCAACTCATTGTCTTAGAGAACTTGCTCAGAGCACTTACAAATTGTGACCTACTGAGGGCCATTCAAGCATTTGTCAAAGATAGGCATGAACCCACATCTTCTCACTCATGAAACCAGATCTCAATTTACTGTGCCTTTCTGCCCTGCCAAAACTGAAATGTTTAAAGTATTTCTCCTCCCAAAACTGTTGTTGCTGTTCAATCATTTCAGTCAGGCCAGACTCTTTGTGACCCTATTTGAGGTTTTCTTGGCAAAGATACTGGAAGGGTTTACCATTTAATTCTCCAAATCATTTTATAGAGAAAACTGAGGGTTACAGGATTAAGTGAATTGCCCAGGATCACACAGCTCATTAATGTCTGAGGCCAGATTCAAAGTTGGGTAGATAAGTCTTCTTGACTTCAGACCTGGCACTCTACCATTGCAATACCTAGCTTCCCTACCTCCTAAAATTTATTGACATTTTAATTTTTTAAAAGTCCCCTTCCCCATGGGAATGAAGCTACAATAATAGAATTTCAGGTATGATGAGTCACCAGGCTTGGGTAGATTGCTTAAAAAAAAAAATAGAAACCATGACTCATCACCTGCCATTCTATGCCTAATATTGATCCCAATTCTTCTGTCACTTAACATTTAACATGAAGAAAAATCTGCTACTTCTCCTTCCTTTGGCCTCTGTTCAGAATACCCCTTGGAGTCCGTTCTCCTTTAGTATGTTGTCTCCTCTTTTAGATTGAAAGCTCCTCAAGGCCAGGAGGATATTTTATTAACTATATACCCAGCACTGAGCACAGTAACTGGAAGATAGAAGGCATTTAATAAATCTTTATTGAATTGGATTGGATTGGATTAGATGTTCTTGAAATACTTAGCCAAGAGTCTTCCAATTCACAACCTCTTGAAAAGTCTCAAGAGCTCTTACTTCCCAATCCTACAATAGCTTCTAATACAGGCTGATATAGTTTCATACCATTTTTTAAAAAATAAAGTTTATTGATAGATTTTATTTATATGCTACGTTTCTCACTATTTTACTCCCCACATCCTTTCCTAGACAATCATACCTTATAATAAAGATATTTAAAAAGTACCAAAAATGCCCAGAAAAATAAAACATGGGGAAAAATTTGCCATTGCCACTATATATAGTTCTTCCCTCCTTCCTTTTTCCCTTTCTTCCTTCATTTTCCCTTTATCCATTTCTCCTTCCTGACTTTCCTCCCTCCTTTTTTCCTTCCCTTGCTTCCTCTCCTTTCCTCTGTCCATATAAGATGCTCGGCAGATGATTTTAAAAAAGCACTTTTTAAAATTGCTGAACATTCCAAGATATCTTAGGGTTTATTGGCTAGATTTATTTCTGAAGAACTATGCCTTAATCCAAAATCATGCTGATCCTCATTGATTGGCCTCCAATAGTACTAAGTCAAGCCCTAATTCATCATTGTCAGGGTCCTGATTGATGCAAAGAGTCTTCCCCTCCAAGATTTAGTTATTTTTTTTTTTTTCTTTCTTGGACTAGGTGAAACAGGCTATTATTTGCCTCAATTGCTACCTAGTCTTAATCACAGACTAGATGCAGCTTCAGTCAAACTGAAACTTGTTAAATATGTTAGCTTAAAAAAAAAAAAAACAAGGACTCTCAATGCATCTAAGTCCATCTCTGGTCATCCTGATCTATGTCTGGCCACTGAACTCAACTCTGGAGGAGAAAGTGATACAGGTGACCTTGCACAGTCCTCTCTCAATTAAATTCAATTCCCCTGCATATCATGGCATCACCTCCCTAATGTCATGTTTCTTTTTGATAAGAAATGATGAACAACAACTGTAGTCATTATGTATTTGCTTTCTTAGTTCTACTTATTTTAATCTGCATTATTCCACAGAAGTCTCTCTATGTTTTCTTCTACTAATACCTTTTTTGGAAGTGTCCTTTTCCACATCTTCCTGCCATTTTTGAACCTTCCTTCTTCCATCTACTGATTATTGGGCATTTTTAAAAATTTAACCTTGTCTTTGACTTGCTAGTTACTGTGTTTCCCCAATAATAAGACCTACCCTGAAAATAAGCCCTCCCCTTACTGTGTAAGATTTCTCTAAAATAAGCCCTCCCCCCAAAATAAGCTCTATTGAGATTGCTACTGTAGTGAAGGTGATCCCCTGTGCTACACACTACATTATGGTCCCCCTCTGTATGCACCTTCCCCACCCCACCCCCCGCCTCTGGGTGAAACGCACGCCGCGCTCTGAGCTGCATCCAATCAGAGCTGCAGCAGTGAGCACGTCATCCTGTTCTTCCCCAGTGATTTGCTTGCTGGCACCATTGAGAGCAGTGCAGCGGAGGAGAGCTGAGGCAGGACAACATAAAAACCCAGTATGTAAGCGGGAGTGAGGGGACATGATGGAGGATAAAAGGGGCATGATGGAGGATAAAAGAAGAACTCAGCCAGCACTCACTGCGCTAAAGAAATGAAGAACTTCCTTGCAGAGAGAAGAATAGATCAAGTAATGATTCCTGCAGGAATGACTGCCTATCTCCAGGCCCTTGATATTGCAATAAACAAGCCATTCAAGAACCATTTGCGCATGGAAGTCAATGACTACATTGAAAATAGAATGGAAAGAAATCAGCGTGAAAACTTTGTGAAGCCCTGTCTGCAAGAAGTCGTGACTTGAGTGAAGAAGTCATGGGATAAAATTATTGACAGCTATGTCGCCAAGGCACTACGAGCAGGTTACCTGGACAAGACATGTTCATTTAAAGAGAGCTATATTGCTGGACATGAGATTGGGTCCACTTCTTCTGAAGGAAATAGAGGCACAAGACATCCAGAATGGAATTCAGGGTATGGACACTTATGACGATGTTGTTGAAGAAGATGACATGATCATTATTGAATAAAGGTACTTTTTTTTGTTCACATTTACCTGTTTATTAAAATTGCTGTCAATGTTCATTAAAATAAGCCCTCCCCTGAAAATAAGCCCTCTGGAGTTTTTCTGTCCAAAAAAATAATAAGACAGTGTCTTATTATCGGGGAAACACTGTAACTGGGTCATGGAAAGTTGGAGTCAGAGATCTGTCTTTCTTTGAAGGCTAAGAATTCTCCCCAGCACCTAAAAATTCTTTTAGCCTAAACTTATTCAATTTATATATACTCTTTTATAGATAGAAATAGATGGATAAATAAGTACATGCATATATGTGTATATATATGATATATAATATGTATGTTTATACATGATATATATATATATATATATATGCAAAGCATCTTTAGATGTCTATTCATAAGAGTAATAAGTAATTATTAGGTTTCTAGTGTGCATAATGCTATCCTAGGGGAATCGTAACATACACAGTTTGCATGAGAAACAGTCTGTCTCCATGAAGTTTTCAGTGTAGTAATCTATTAATAAATAACAGTATATATTCAATAATAACTTTGATGGCTCTGCTATCTTATTAACATGTGTATTATTTCATATAGTGTAAATCTGCTCATCCTATGTGGCTCTAATCCAGGAACTCCCTAAATTCACCCTAAATTGACTATCCAATGTACTGGGGACTTTTGTCTTATTATCTTGACTTTCTAAAGAAGAATATGTTTTATAGAACATATTCATTGTATCAAGATTACCCTTTATTATTTTATGTGGCTTGTCTATCATTTTTGATCATACATTTCTTTGTTAAGGTCCTTTAGTTAATGTTTCTTGTATAATATCTTGTTTTAAATGTGTTATAGCCTACTCATATCTGTCATTTGTCTTTCCATCACTCTTTGGTTGATTTTCAAATTTAATTCTTTATAATCATTTCTATTTCATGATTCATGATCATATAACATAACCAGAAGAATACTTGTGTTCAAAAGTTAGATCTTGGTTTCAAGGAGAAGTTTGGAGATATTAAAATATTTTTTGCAGTTTACTAAAGGCAATCCTGGCTGCTCTTATACTTAACATTAAATTCTGGCCCATATTCAACATATGTACACTGATGAATTGAATACTCTAGCCTGGGCAATAATCAGTGTTCATTTAGTTTTTAATTTGTGATTATCTAGGTCAAATTTTGTTGAATGATATGGATCACATTAAGGAATTCTGCAATTTTGGAGAACTTGATGGTTATTTGATGATTGATGATAGCCCAATGTTATCTATGGAGAGGAGAAACTAAAGGCTTCATTATCCAGAGAGAATCCATCTTTGACTTGCATTCTACACTGGATCTCCTTCATAATGGTGACAAAGAATTTTTGTGAGCACACATCTTCTTATTTTATGCCTCAGTTGGTATTAATAATCATAGGATGTCCAAACAAGATTATCTCCATGGTTACATCTTTCAAGTAATCTTGTATAATTTTGACATGTGCATGATGTAAAAAAGAGACTTTGAGATGGAGATTTGCTCTACTGAATCAAATGCATTTTTATAGTCCAAAAGTAAGCACAGTGGGATATTGTATTCTTTATATTTTTTCCACTCAATTTTGTGATGGTAAAGATATGGTCTCATGTGGCTATTTTATACAAAAGCCTTTCTCTTCTCTTCTAATAATGCTATCAAATGTGTCTTTTATAAAAGTGTGTGCACAATTTTCATAATTTTTATATAAATGCAAATGTGAATACATTATTAGGTATTAAGATTCTCTTGGTTACATTTAAAAAATAATTATAAGATCTATTATTTTTCCATATCTTTGGCATCTTCCCTTCCTTCAGATACTATCTTTAATATTTTTATATCACTTTAAATTTTAGAAAATATTATATTTATCTGCCTATCAATCTATCATTTATTTTTTATAATATTTACCCCCATGGCTGTAATATAATAGGCATTTAATAAATGCTTATTTTCTATTCAATTAGGCAAATTCATGATCCATGTGTTATTGAGAGATGATCTTTTGTTTACTTGGATATTGTCTATTAGCACTACTTTTCTTTGCAGGGGATATGGACTTAGCTATCAACATTTTTTTTTTAACAAAAGACAATTCCTGAATAAGTCTTAATGATTGGGTCTGTTCCAAGATGGGCTAGTTGTATGAGAGTCTCCAAATAGGACTTGTAGAGGATGAGTTTTCAATAACTGAACTTCTGTCATTGTGAAGTGGCATTTTCTGACTTTTGAGAGGATTACTTCTTGTTGACTAAGCCACCCTTTCTTTTGGTTTATGAAATAATTCCTTATCTAGGATTCTAGGTCTCTTTTTTTGTCTCTTATATTTCCAAAAAAGATTGCAATGCTGTGGGTAGGTGAATGCATGCGAGAAATTCTTCTCCTTTATCCCTATTCTCAGGTATCTATGAATGACTGTTCAGAGAGAGAAGCATATTGGAAAGTACATATATTCCTAAGGCCATATGGCAACCTTTTGCCTCTCCTTTCCCCTTTCTGAGTACAGATCAGAAAGCAGATTGCAGACTAGGTTTTCAGAGAACAGCTGACTACTTTCCCCCTCAAAATTCTTGGGATAACCTTGAAGGGTTGTGGCTTCTAATTCTATTGCTCACAAGCTCAATTATCTTATTAAAATGGATATTTACAAAGTGGATTTACTTAAATAGATTTAGCAATGGCATAAGTTACAAAAACATTTTCCCCAAACTATGCTCATTCTCTCTTTTCTTACTATACTTTGAGGAAAGTAGGCTCAGACTTAAAGTATAAAAAGTCACAAATTAATAGGTCAGTCCTCTACTGATCAGAATCAAATAGGTCACTTGGTTGTTATGCTAGTTCCTCATCAATTCTACTACATTTTCTGCCAATTTTGGTGATTTCTGTTACTGACTTGCTACTAAGGTTGTTTCTGATGCTTCTTCCAACTTTTGGAAGTTCATAGCTTATAACCTAGTCAGTCCTATACATTCATTTACCTAAATTCAAGAGAGAATTAACACAAGAGAAATAAAGGAGATAGGAACCATGTATATTCACATGGTAACAGAATAGAGAAATGAGGGAGCAACTGCATCCCTTCCTCCAACAGTTTTCCATATTCAAAAGCTTTCCAGGATGTGATGGTAAGGAAATGGAAATTAAGTGGATGCCCATCAATTTGGAAATGACTGAACAAGTTGTATTATATGAATTAATGGAATTAATTGTTCTATAAAAATGATGTGCAGGCTGGTTTCAGAAAAGCCTGGAAAGAGTTACCCGAACTTATACTGAGTGAAGTGAGCAAAACCAGAAAAACATTGTATCACTATTAACAGGAAGAGTGTGATGGTCAGCTATGATATACTCTCCTCTAAACAATACAGTGATCCAAAATAATTCTTCTTTTTTTCCTGAGGCAATTGGGGTTAAATGACTTGTCCAGGGTCGCACAGCCAGGAAGTGTTAAGTGTCTGAGGTCAAATATGAACTCAGGTCCTCCTGACTTCAGGGCTAATGTTCTATCCACTGCACTACCTAGCTGCCCTGATCCAAGATAATTCTAATAGATCTGATAGAAAATGACATTTGCATCCAGAGAAAGAACTATGAAGATGGAATGTGGATCAAAACATACTATTTTCACTTTTTTTTCTTTCTCATAGTTTTTACCCTTTTGTTCTGATTTTTCTTTCCAACATGACTAATATGGAAATTTATATAGGTATAACCTATGTCAGATGCTTGCTGTCCTGGGGAAGAGAGAGGTAAGGAAGAGAGGGAGAAAAATTTGGAATTCAAAATCTTACAAAAATGAATGTTGAAAACTAAAAAAAAAATTTTAAAGCTTTTTTTTAGGGGAAAAAGTACAAAAAGATCAGAGGAAGAGGGTATATCAATTCTTTAGCCAATTATAAGACTAACTATACATCAGAGGTGATAGGAAGAACCCCTAAAATATCAGAGCCTGCCCAGAACATGTGAGGGGACCTTTCCATTTAGAAGTAGGCCTATTCCAAACTTCCATTTGCTTGACTGAAGTTCTGACTGTGCATGTACTGAGGATTGGGTGAGATACAGAAAAGTACTGCCAAAACAAAAAGAAAAATCTAATCCTGAATTAGTTAGAAACTGTTTGATTGTCAACTTGTTAGAACTAAGCTCAAAAAGTAGATAAGCATAAATAATGGGTAATAAAGTCAAGTTAAAGAAGGGTTCAAGGTGAGAGACAAAATGAATTACTCAACAATGAAATGGAAAGACAATAAACAAAAGAAAAAGAAAAAAATATATACAGAAATATTTCTAAGGTTTACTCACTATCAATCAATGAATCAAGTATTTATTAAATGCTTTCTATATGCCAGAAACTGTACTAACCATTCTAAATAGTTCTTCTAAGAAGGATAAGTTGGGGAGAAGGGTTGAGGAAATCTTTAATTCTATTTTTTATTAAAGCTTTTTTATTTTCAAAACATATGCATAGATAATTTCCAACATTCACTCTTAAAAAACCTTGTGTTCCAATTTTTTTTTCTCTTCCTTTCCCACACCCCGTCCCCTATAAAGCAAGTAATCTAATATAGGTTAGACATGTACAATTCTTCTATATATATTTCCACAATCATCATGCTGCATAAGAAAAAATCAGAATAAAAGGAAAAAGTGAGAAAGAAAACAAAATGCTCAAACAACAACAAAAAGTGAAAATACTAAGTTGTGATCCACACTCAATCCCCGCTGTCAACTCTCTGGGTGCAGATGGTTCTCTTCATCACAAGATTATTGGAATTGGCTTGAATCACCTCATTGTTGAATTGATCATTGTATAACCTTTTTTGTTGCTGTGTACAATGTTCTCTTGGTTCTACTCACTTAACTCAGTTCATGTAAATCTCTCCAGACCTTTCTGAGATCAACTTGCTGATCATTTCTTATAGAACAGTAATATTCCATAACATTCATATACCATAACTTTTTCAGCCATTTTCCAACTGATGGGCATCTATTCAGTCTCAGGTTCCTTGCCATTACAAAAAGGGCTGCCACAAACATTTTTGCACATGTAGAATCTTTTCTCTTTTTTATGATTTAAGTTTTATTTTGATTCTGCTGAATTTGAGATGTCTATGGATTATTCATTTAGTAACACCTAATATATAATAGGTGATACAGAATTAGAACTCTGGACAAAGACTTGATATGGATAAATATATATGGACTTCATTTATGTAGAGATTCATCATTGAAACCATCAGGGGTTGACGAGATCACTGAATAAGAAAGTATATAGGGAAAAGAATGTCAAAGCCATAGTCTTGAGGAATACTCACTCTTGTATATCTAATAAGAATGAAGATTAAAAATCTGATGAGAAGAAGTCAGATTGTCAAGAGAAGGATTAAAAAAGAACAGTTGTGAAAACTCAAATAGGAGAGAGTACTCAGAAAGAGAAGTTGGCCAGTGTTATTGAATTGTTGCAGAGAAATCAGGAAGGATGAGGATTGAGAAAACATCATTGAAGCAAAACACTCGCACACACTCTAACATTACATTCCTATATTTGTTTGTAGAGAAAATAGAAATGGCACAAAACAGAACCAAGATGGGAAAAATAGATATATTAGATCTAGTAGATATGAAAGAGATGTGTACTAGAAGGCCTACAATTGTGAGGTTCATAAGGGATTAATTTACCAAATGACCAAAGAAGGAACAGATAGAATAGTTCTGGAGGTAAGAACAAAAACCTCAGACCTTAGTAATGCTCATAAAAAGTGGCCACTTGTACTTCAATAATTATAGGTCTCTTTAATTATTTTCCCAACTACAAATTTTTTTTATTGCAATAAGTTAAACAAGCATTGAGGACATCTTGCCTTGGTGAGATTGCTAGTAGGGGAGAGGTAGGCTTTTATAGGAAATATTTCCTAATAAACCATATTGTCGCCATCACACACCTAATTGAAAAATGTGGCAAATATAATATCCTACTGTGCTTATTATTGACTATGAAAGTTTTAATTTTATAAAGTAAAGCACTACCTTAAAGATTTATTTCTAAAAAGTTGTACTTCATAAGTACATCAAAATTATTCAAAGTTTCTTCAAAAATAGTAAGGTATTTCTGTTATGGGTCTTCTGATGAATGATATCAGGCAAGACATAAAGCAGAAAATTTTGCATGCCTCCTCTCTCTCTCTCTCTCTCTCTCTCTCTCTCTCTCTCTCTCTCTCTTCTCTCTCTCTTTGTCACTTTCTCTGCTTCTTTCTCTTTAAATGATATCATATTGGTTCCTTAAGGCATTGTTGTGCTAGAAAGACATTAGTAACCACTCAAAAGAGTTCAGTCTAAGCATCCAGGCAGGAAAAACCAAAATCAATGAAGAATTCTGGTCAAATTCTCTGACATGCTGTTAGACAACCTAGAGAACTCATCCATCAGTTTCTGTAACAGGCAGATAGCATTAATAGATGAATTGAGCATCAACAGAAGGAAGAGAGAGTACTCTCCTTGAGAAGGTGGACTTTGAACTGAGTTTGGAAGGAAATTAGGGAAGCCAGAAGGAGAACGTGAGGGAGGGGAACCTGGAAATAAGTAGTGAGAAGTCAAAGAAGTGAGAGACTGAGTGTTGTGTTCTAGGAACATAAAAATCAACATTGCTGGATCATAGAGTACATGGAAGGATGCTAAGAGATTACTAAAATCATGTCTTTAAATGTTCTTCTTTTACAGTGAAGTCCTACCTTTGCCACTAACTAGCTATGTGACCTTGGATGGATCACTTCATATTTCTTCTGTTCTTAGTTTCATCCTTTATTAAATAAAATCAGAATTAGCGTTTATTAGGTTAGGTTCCTTCCAGATTCTAATTATTCATAATTTTCCCCTATGTAAGTCTGAACATTTTTTTCCTTCAATAGCATTTTATTTTTCTAAATACATGTAAAGATAATTTTCAACATTCACTTTTGTAAAACTTTATGTTCTAAATCATTCTCCCTCCTCCTTAACTCCTCTATTCCCTAAGACAGCAAGCAATCTGACATGAGTCAAACACATACAATGCTTTTAAACATATTTCTAGATTTGTCATGTTGTGGAAGAAAAATCAGAACAAAAGGGAAAAAGAAACACGAGAAAGAAGACAAACAAACAAAAAAGGTGAAATATTGTTCTTCTATTCAATCCAGCCTCCATAGTTTCCCTCTGAATGTGGGTGTATTTTTCCATTCCAAATCTTTTGGAATTTGAGCTATTTCTTAAAAATTTAATCCCAAATCCCAACTAAGTTCAAACACTTAATAATAAGTCATTACGGGCTAGATCATACATTAGATTCTTGGAATAAGGATTGGATCTATTTCTTACCATAAATCAGCAGTATATAGGGAACTTCCTGGTGACAAAAAAAATCTCTTTACCAAAATAAATTGGTATCTTTCCTACATCATTTAGTCCTAAGGATTTAACTTAAAAACCATGAGAGTAACATACTTGCCCAAGATCACATAGCCTCTCATGTTACAGACTAGAGAAGTAACATCTTTCCTGCAATTGGCTACAAAGAGATACTGAATTCAAAGGCAGGTTGCATTGCACTATGGAAATACTGAGTTTAGAGTCACAAGTTCTCGGTTCTAAAATCACCTTTTTTTATCCTCGGTTTCTACCTCTGTTAAATGAGTTAGATTACATCACTGCTGAAGTCACTTGTCCCTCTAAATTCATGATTCTGTGATTCTAAAACTCTCAGATACCAAATATCTAAGACATTTTTCTTCTTCGGAAGACATATTGCTCATTGGCCAGGTGCACTGGTATTAATCAGACTTGATTGCTATTGTACAAAAAAGGGGAGAATATCATTGTAAAAAGAACAGAGTTAAAACCTTAAAAATAAAATGTATATAATAAATATATAAAATACAAAAAATAAAGTGAGTTTATTGCACAACCACCACTGAGATATTAATTTCTACTAACTTACAACAAAAGGTAAGGCCCCATCTTGATGGCACTGAAGTAATAACTAGGATATTTTCAAAGCATAGGCTTAATGGTTTTGTTAGTCAATGTATGAAATGATGAATGAGAGAGAGAATAAATGTCTCTCACATCACTAATGAAGACACAAGAATGTAGCAGTTATGGAATGACATGCAAGCATTGAATTTCTCTCCTATAATGGGCAATACAAAGCAATTAGCAAGCCACAGGTTCTAGTTTGGAGTTCACCTATTTCAGCAACTGCTGCCAAGATCTTCATGGATAATTTAGTGCCTTGTTCACAAAATGGGTGGATGATATTTTCATTATGGTTTAGAAACAAGATTTATTTTTAAAAAATACCTCCGACATTCTCTGTGGACAGTTGCCAAGGATCATTATGCTTCATATGAGAGAAAGATTAGAAAAGAGTAGCTGAATAAAGCCTAAAATATGATGGTCTCTTATAAATAGCAGTTCTTCCCTCTGACTACTTCTTCCAAATTTATTCTTCTTGTATATGGAAGCAACAGTCCTTCCTTTCTTTAAATTCTTACTCAATAAATATTCACTCAACTTGGAATATACTTTTATTTTTAGTAAAATATCTATTTGTATGTTAAAAAAAATCCATTGAAGAGACATTTTTATTACCCTTGGTAAAATTTGTCTGCTGACATTGTAAAGAACTTTTCTATTTTACATAGTGACCAGTGGATACTCTGGAACAAATTCCCTGACCCTACTCAGTAGTAAGGGTCAATTGGCTCAATTGCTCTTAGTAAAATGTTTAGCCACATCTATTATGTATACTCTAACATTATAGGCACTCCAGGGTAACTCCATGCTCTCTCTGACTCTTAGAAAGTCAGCTACCTCTTTTCTTATAGTGGGCTCTTTTTGTGGATGGCAAGATTTAACTCCTTGATGAGTTTGATTTGTAACAGAACAAAATACAGATTTATCTAGTCACATCACAGCTGGATTCAGCTCTTAACTTCCTTAACTTCCCTCTCTTTTTACATGGTTGTGTTTTACTGATTTACTTACAAATTATATATTCTAAAATATAATCAAAACTTTCAATGAATATATTTCTTTTTTCAAAATGATTAATATAAATTCATCTTGGACCATGACACATCAAGTTCCTACTAGAGTCAAGATATCACATGGTCTAAAGGCAAATATTCCTTTTGGGACTGAGGAAGGAATGGCAAAGAATAAGATTCCAAACTCTTAAATTATATAATCCTGTGATACGGAATTTAATCTCTTCTAATCTCTGCTTGTTAGAATCCCTATATTCCTTCAAGTTTAACTTATATCCAACCCCCAATAAAACTTTTTCATAATTTCATCCTAGTTGTTATTATAGTTTTCTCTTCATTACCTTAACCCTTTTATGCTTATTTTTCTGTTTACTTGTTTAGATTGCATGAGCTTCTTAAAGTTCTTCTCCATCTCTGTCTGTGTCCTAAAGTTTAGCACAATCCCTTGCAGTTAGCAGACACCTAATAAATGCCTATTGAATTACATCAAATTTCATTGGCATTAATTTCATGGGGAAAAACAGCAACCTGATATTGGTGACTAGAAGGAGTAGGTAAACTTCCAGGAATGAATGTAATTACCATCAATGCCATATAAGTAATAAGGTAGGCATGAATGCTTAGATGTAAAAGGTCTAGAATAGCTCAACAAAAGTAATCATATACGCACATAAAACACTTTTAATTTAAAAACATTCGCTATGGAAGTGACCTTTGAGATCATTAATACTTTCATTTTTACATGAGGAAACTGAAAGTCAAAGAAGTTAGATTAATAGTCAAAGATCAACTGAATCATCAATGGCAAAGCCAAATTTGAATGTGTGTTTCCTGAGTCCCAATCTAGAGTGAGTTATCTCAATATTTCCAGATCCATGGAGTGAATTGTCTAAAATATACAGATGACTGAAGACATAAAAAAATTTCTGCCCCAAGAGGAATTTTACTTAGTCCTACTCTGATGCCTCATGGAGGTGACTTTTTTTTTTCTGAGGCAATTAGGTTTAAGTGACTTGCCCAGGTCTAGGTTAGGAAGTGTAAGAGTCTGAGACTAGATTTGAACTCAAGTCCTCCTGACTTCAGGGTTGTTGCTCTATCCACTGTGCTACTTAGTTACTTAGCTTGTGACTTGAGTTTTTTGAAGGTGGTGCCAAAGAAGCAAAAATACTGATGCAAATTTTATCAAGCTAAAAAATCTAACCTCCTGACCAACCTACTTATTGTTACAGTCTCATCTCCTGTAAGTGAGCTGCTAGGTGATAATCTTGTTTTGTTTTATTTTGTTGGGATCCGGAAATTTGAACATTCTATTCAATGGGACAAATGGGATTTTAATCTACAGTGTTAGAAAGAGTATACTTTCAGGGGTAATCACAGAATATTTACCCCAAGTCTCACCAATTCCATATTTGACTATCATGGAGTCATGAACCATTAAAGATAAAAGAGGGAATATCAGGTCCAATCCCCTCATTTTACAAATGAGAAAATCAAGACCAAAATGGTGATATGATTTATCCAAAGTGAGCAAGTTGGCAGAACTGGAACTCAGATATAAATCTTCTGACTCCAGGTACAATACTTTTACTCTATACCATGTGAAAATAATGTGAAAAATAATTCAACCACCTTACCTTTTGCCGCTTCAATTATTAGATATTTCCTTTTTCATTCAACTCTTAGAGTTTCCTTGGGTAGTACAACCAGTAGAGTAATTCCTTTTCACTCTTTCCATGTGATCATGTACATTTGGAAAATGTATTTAATGGAAGAGGATAGTAGGGCTCAGTGAATTTCCACTCAGTAACTTGGATTATTTCTCCTTGCAACAGAATTTAAACTCCTTGAGGGTATTTTTTTTTTTTTTGTCTTTGCATCTCCAGTGCCTAGCACAGTGCTCACCACATAGTAGTCACTTAATAAATCTTTTCTGAATTGAGTGGCTCCCTCTTACATAAAATGTAGTTATCTTCACTAGTTTATTCCACATAGATTTTTCCATGCTTTTATTTTATTTTCTAAAACTTTTTCCTTCTTTTTATATGATACATAAAGTCAGGTTAATGAATAGCCTGACCTTTTCTTTAAATTTAGTAGCACTGATTGTATTCATAAAAAGTTCATAGCCAGCAAAACAGAGCTAGTACTAATATGGCCTTTCTTTATCAAAGCAACTATTTTCTTTTTTTTTAATTAAAGCTTTTTATTTTCAAAATATATACACGGATAATTTTCAACATTCACCCTTACAAAACCTTATGTTCTAATTTTTTCCCCTCCCTTCCCTCCACTCCTCCCCTAAATGGCAAATAATCCAATATATGTTAATGAAAACTACTATTTTCTAAAGTCATTTTATGAATGCTGAGATCCCATATCCTGGGATCCATTCTGTCTTTTCTCTCTTTAAGCTCACAGATCTCCTTAGTACCACCTGAACTTTTAGTAATTCTCTGAAGTTCTGCTACTATGACAAATGATACTTTAGATAAACAGCCTCTCTCAAGAAAATTAATATGTGTGAATTGAAGGATATTTCCTGAAAAGTCAAAGAAAAAAGTGAATAAAAATATGTCTTCATTCATTTCATTATGATTGGTGGTCCTTTTGGAAGGCTGGAAGATTTTCCCCCCTTATACCAATTATAAAATGAAACCAGTTCTATTCCTAAATTTGTCTTTCCAGACTTACTAGAAATTATTTTGTCAATTTGTGTATCTGTCTCTGTCTCTGTCTCTGTTTCTGTCTCTGTGTGTGAGAGTATGTGTATGTAAGGATAGTAGTCTGTAACTATGATTCCATTAGTGTAAGGAATTCCTGGCATGTAAATACCCACCCAAAAATGCAAATCAACACCTCATGTAGAGTCAGAGAATTGCCTGGGAAATTAGAGTTGGGGTGTTTTGTTTATAGGTACCCAGTTAGACCAGCTCACAATAGATTTGAATTTGAATATTCCTGACCACCAAGTTCTCTCTCCTATATCACATTGTATCTCTTACTAGAGTGGCTCCCTCTTACAGGTAAAATGTAGGTATCTTCACTAGGTAGATAGAGAGCAAGCATTTAAGTATTTACTTTTTCACACACAGAGCTTTTGGGTGGGGGGAAGAATGAACAAATAACAAAACATTTACTAAATAGTATGTGCTAACCACTATGCTCTAGGGATAAAATTACAATAATTACTACAGTGGTGGTGGTAGTGGGACAAGGAACTTACATTATAATAGGAAAGACAATATACAGGAGTCTCGAAAGTTACAGGAATGATGACTAAAACCTTGTAGATTCTTCCTTTTAGGAATAAGTAGGAAGAGGTGATTTGATCATGATTTTATAGGTGGAAAAGAAATGAGTAAAGTAAGTAGAGAGGGTACAAAATGTATGGCAAGACTATTGGTGAGGCTGTCAAGAAAATAACTAACACATAGAGAGTAAAGTGGAGTTTTGATGGGGTTCATTTGAAAGAGTGAATCAGCTGAGGTTTATCCAGCAGGACAATAAGGTTCCATCATGGAGGTTCCAGAGATGCATATGGTTAAAACCTCTAGTACCTGTTTTTTGGTCCAGTTAACAACAGTTCAGGTTTCAGTCAAATTGGCTTCTATGGCTTTAAAGGCATTCCTCTGCCCAAGAGTTGAGTGCTTTAGGAAAAGAGGAGTTACTGTTTACCCAAGGAAGGAACTAGCTTCTCTGAGCTTTGAAGACTATTCATGGATAGAATAAGACAAGTGAAAGCAAGTTACTCTTGGGAGATTGTTGCAATTAAAAAAAGTCTGAAAAAACAACAAGGGGAACATTTTTTGTTTAGGGTTAGGATTTAACATGAGAACTGTTTAACATATAAGGTGCCTTTGTCTAGAATAAATTTTTTAATCAACAACCATTTTTATTTAGTGCAAGAGTGACCCAATGAATAGATTAATACCACCCACTGACATTGTCCATTCTTCTGCTCACATTGTCTACAAATTTCGAATACCAAAGAAGGATTAATATGGATTTTTAGACTATCTTAGTTAAATATATGATATACTATACTTTTATTCTCCTCTCCAGCCCTCCTTCTTTCCTTACCTCTACTACTGTCAATGTTATGAAAATAAAACCCATTGATAACTTTATCATGTCTGTGAAATGACTTAAAAAGAAGAGAATTCATTATCTTTAATTAAAATATTCAAAAATGCTATTTTCCCCTCTACCTTCTTTAGTTTCATCCAAATGAAAATACTCGAACAATTAATAAAAGCATAGCTTTGTTGGTAAGAAAAGAATTGTCTGTGGAAGAGAAGTCAGATAAAGGAAGTTTCAAAGTTTTGTTTTTGACAATTAAATAAATATGTTATTAATCTAGGCATGCAAATACACAATCTGTTCAGGCCAGTTATAATATAGTCAGGAGAATTGAATTTTAGTCTTAACTATGCCATTGTTTAGCTGTGAGACTATGAACAAATTATTTAGCCAAATTAGACTATTCACTATTATAAATATTCTTTCCATTTTCTGTATTTATTTGTGTACATGTAGAATATGAGTTCTCTTTCAACTCTAGATCTATGATCCTTCAAGAACACCACACATAAAGTGGTTATTGATATTATATTGTGTTATTATATTATGCAGCAATATTTTCTCGGTATATAAAACAAAAGATTCTAAAAGAGTAAAATGCTATATGTAGTTCTGTCTATATTAACTATTATAATAGGGTCACTCATGCATAAACTTTATATTCTTTGTAATATTTAGGACTAAAAGAACCTCCTTCATTGGAAGAAATTCTCTTTGGTATATACTTTCTTAAAAAATGTGAGTTTCAGGGTTTCTAGCATATTGACATTAACCATTGTGAACTTTGATTAGGGAGACAAGCTTCCACTGCACTCTTATTAAAAGGCTGAGGAATCTCATGAAATAGGCCAGTAAGAGACAGATGACAAAACATGGCAGCTACACCTAGAATATATCAGAATTAATGACTGCAGCAGAAAGAGAAATAGATAGTGAACTACTCAATGATAAAATTGTTCAATGTCAAGGAGTCAGGACTTCAAGACTGACACATTATTGAGTTTTCCTGATATTTTTCCCATAAATAAACTGATGTGTACCTTTCCTCCTGAGTTGGGAAAACAAAGAGTTAATTGGGAGCAGAGGCTAGAATTTCTTGGGAGCATGCTGGGGATAAATATCACTTGGAAATGGATGTTGTGGGTATTTAATACTAAAGTCAATGATTTTAAAAGAACTTTCTAGTCTGTTTCATTAAATGCCTATTGCTTAGAATCCACATGTCCTATACTTTGATATGGTTTAAAGATACATATCAGTGGGGGTTCAGAATTGTGGATATGAATAGGTGACTACACAAAAACTGCTATGAACCTACTGTAGTTTAGAAAGGGTTCAAAACAAGAGGACAATTTAATCCAGACCTGATTCTGCTTTGTCATTAAAAACAAATGCACAACAAGTAAAACAAGATAGAGTGATTTACTATCACTTTCTCAAAAAATATAATGGAAATTTATTTGAAATTATTTTTATATATTGTGAAAATGCATTTCTCAGATAGCTAGATAGTGCAATGAATAGAACACCAACCCTGAAGTCTAAAGGACTGATGGAGTTCGAATCTGGCCTGAGACACTTAATATGAAGAAAAAGAAGAAGAAGAAGTGAAGGAGGAGGAGGAAGAAAAAGAGGAAGAAGAGGAGAAGGAGAAGGAAAAAAGAAGGAGGAGGAGGAGGAGGAGGAGGAGGAGGAGGAGGAGGAGGAGGAGGAGGAGGAGGAGGAGGAAAAGGAGGAAGAGGAGAATAAGAAGAAAGAAGATGAAGAAGGAGGAGAAAAGAAGAAAGAAGGAGAAAAGAAGAAGAGCAAGAGGAAGAAAGAAAGAAAAGAAAATGCATTTCTCAAGAATGCATGAGCATATGTGAAAAATGTTTATTGAGGGTATTCATATTCAAATAGAAGTTGCACCAGATGATTTTGGAGATTCTGCAGTTCTGTATCACTCATTAAACTGCTTCCCCAATATCTATAGTCAGATAAAATAGGACTCTTTGAATGGTTTCTTTGGATTTTTGGGGGGAACCCTTTAAATTTTGGAAATAAATAGTCATTATAAATGGAAATGAAAAATGTACTATTGAATTAGCTTTCTCCTATGTTGGCTTCAGCTAGGAACTTATTGAGAAACAGCTGGGAAAGATTTCAAAAGTTATTTCTAAGCTTACTTCTTATTCCTATACTAACAAATCATTAACAGTTGGCTGTCTGGTACTCTTTCAACTTAACTCCTTGTTGGCACTAGTAACACAGTGGATTTTTTAGATGTTTTCTGCCACCCACACACTCCCATCTCTACTCCTCTACTAGGTTTGAGACTTTAGAGAACAGTGTATCTTGAGCTAATTCATTCAAATCAAGTCAAATCAACAAATATTTATTCAAAAGCCATTGTGCATAACACTTGGGATATAAAAAGATAAAAAACAAAAATCCAGTGTCTGCTTTTAAGGAACTCATAGTCTAATAGATAAATTCCTTCATATAAATACCAATCTGCATCAGTGGTGGAGATCCTAAATTAGGAATAGGGAATGATTAATTGCATGTCAGATCTATCATAATTCCCCAAGAGGTAAAATGTTTTTCAATATTAACATTGTTATTGTGTTATATAACAATATTTATTTAGAGTTAGATTTTGGAAACATTATCTATTTATAACTGCTAAATCCAGAAGTAAAATAATAATGCTTATAATCATAATTGAAAAAAATAAATTCTGATACATGAACAGTGACAAAATATAATTGTGTCATGAAAAGAACATGGGATCTAGCTCTGCCTTTTAAATATCTGTGTGGCCTTAGGTAAGCCTAATTCTCTTGGTCCTCAGTATCATTATCTTTTAAATGGGCTAGACTATCATGTGGTCTCTTAGGACCTTTCTGATTCTATGATCCTACAACAGTGATGATGGTGATGATGATGAAGAAGAAGAAGATGATATCTTTTATAAGCACAAAATACTTTTTCTGCTGGTATAAGAGTAAGTCAAAGTTGGAAAGCAGGTTGGAATAGACTTAAGTCCATTATGGCTCTATATTCAAGAGCTTTTGCCATGGTTACAAGCTTGTGCCATCAGCTTGTTTTCAGCATTAGTTGAAGTTCTATGAAATCTATAGCATAAATACTTGCTGTATATTCATGGACACCATTGAATTACAATTTTTTACCTTTTTTTCTTGCTTCTCTTTCTTTTTTTCCCTTTAAAGATTCTCAAAAGGAAAATAAAGGGTATTTTCCATTTTTTTAACTATAACATTATATTGGTTCCAATTATTCCCATATCAAAATTCTACCATGACTTAAACAAATACAGATTTTAAACTTTCTTCTTTGGATAACAATAATCAGTAATGTCATGGTGAACAGAAGATGAAATTCCTTAGCCAGACCCAGTAACTGTGACTAGGACTCTCCTCCAGGGAACTAAAATTTGGGAGGATACTGGCAGCATTTATGGTTTTTCGGCAAGTAGAAATAATTGAGCTAAATAATTATTTAGCAAATATTTATAAGTATGCATATATTTTCATGCATGCATGTATATTTTACCAGATGTATGATTTCATTGGTTAAAGAGCTTGGAATGAATTTCTTCTCTCAATACAGATTGCTACCTGTTTTGTAACATATAATTATATTTTTGATAGTAATTTTTAGTAATATATTTTGTTTTTCTATCACCTACATTTCCCAGTATTCCTCACTCTATCTTACTCCCAGGGAATCATAAAGAAAAAATGTTCAGCAAAACTAAATAACATCCAGAAAATAGGTCTGACACTTATTATATGAAGAGTTTCATATCTATAGTCCCCCATCTCTGCAAAGAAATTGGAGGAGGTGCCTTTACATATCTCTTCTTTGGGTCAAACATTCATTATAATTTTAAAGCATTTAGTTTCTTCTGTGTTTTGAAATGTTATTCTTCAATTTATATTATTGTACTAATTACATATTCCTTTTTCCTGGGTTTGCATTTTTTCAGTTTGTATCAGTTTGTCTATTTTTTAGTGCTTCTCTCTATTCATTATAGTTAGATTTGCCATTCTCTATTGATGGGCATTTATTTTGTTTGTAATTATTTGCTATTAGAAAAAAATAATGTTGTGACTATTTTACATTTCTTCTTGTCATTGATTTTCTTAGGGAAAATATGTAGTAATAGACTCATTAGGTCAAAGAGCATGAATATTTTAGTCCGCTTCACTGCACAATTCCAAATAGTTTTCCAAATGGTTAGATCAATTCACAGCTCTACCAATAATGAACTATTATACCCATCTTTTGCAAAATCTCTGATGTATTGAATATTCTTATCTCATTCTAGTGTCATTAATTTTGTTCATGCAAAACTTTTTAATGCTATGTAATCCAAATCATCAGTTTCATTTTTAAAAATCATTTTCATTCCTTATTCGGTTTAGAATATCATCCTTTGATGTAAAAGGTAGTTAATATGATTTTCTTCCAATTGTTTTTAGGCTTAATATTCAGGTCCCATAACTATTTTGAATTTATTGAGCTATATGATGTAAGATATTGGTCTAAATTTTGTAAGACAGATTTCTAGTTTTCCCTACAATTTTTATAAAATATGAAGCTTTGTCAATGGTAATGTATAGAATTTATTAAATATTAGTTTAAGTTATATTATTTTTAATTCTACCTCATTAGTCAATTCCACTGATCTACTTTGCCATTTTAAACTATTAAATGGTTTGATGATAATGGCTTTATAATACTATACGACATCCAGAAATAGTATTGTCCTTTCATTTTTTATCATTTCTCTTGGTATTAGGTATCTTTTTGTAATTAAAAAAATTTAACTAACATATCAAATGACTTGCCAAAGTCACATATTCAATACATTTTAGAGGAGGAAATTGATTCCACTTCTTGACACTGAAGCCAACTCTCTAGCTATGATTTTTGGCAGCAATAAATAAATAATTAAAGTAGGCTGCTATCAGAGAGTTTACATTTCCTTACCAGTAGCTTCACCCTTTTTCCCTTGCCTGATCTTGTTCCCTTTCTCATCAAAGGATCTTCAAATTAGTTTCCTCTCTTAAAAGTTGGCCTTTCCTTATAGCCCCTAATTGAATTTGTCTTTAAAATGTGAGTTGATGGTAGCTTTTATGTTTGCCCAATCTTTTTGTTAGTCACAATTCTGACTTTAGCTATCATTTAGGTTTTTAGGGACTCAAAAACAATAATACCTCATGGAAGGTAAGAGGGAGAAAAAAAATAATATCCTTACATTTATATATTCTTTGAAAACATGAAACTCTTTTGAATTAATTATTTCAGTTTATTTTTACCAGAATTTCAAGAGATAAGTAACATAAAATACTATTCTCCCCATTTTGCACATGAAAATATTGAGATTCCGAAAACTTGAGAGAGCTAAGTAGGATAACAGGGAGTGTTGAACCTGAAGTCAAAAAGACCTGAGTTCAAAATCCAGCCTGAGACACTAACAGTGTGACTATAGGCAAGTTACTTAACCTGTTTCCCAAGGTTTTCATGAGGATAAAATAAGATAATATTTATACAATGCTTTGAAAACTTTAAAGTACTATATGAAGACTCATCATTATTATCTTCATTGTCATTAATATTATCAAATATTCACAATAGTTAGATTTGCCATTCTCTACTGATGGGCATCTATTTTGTTTATAATTATTTGCTATTAGAAAAAATAATGTTATGATTATTTTACATTTCTACTTGTCATTGATTTTCTTAGGGAAAACATGTAGTAATAGACTCTTTAGGTCAATGACTGAAGCAGAAAGATAAATAATAAGTGAACTATTCAATGATAAAATTGTAGACAGTCACATGTGGACAGTAATAACAAGAGTAATAATATATGCTTTAAGATTTATAATATGCCTTTCTCATAACATGTTATCCTTTTGAATGAGAAAAGTGTAAGTTCAAAGAAATGGTGTCTAATTTACTGTCATACAAATTGTTAAGTAGTAGAGTTAAGTCTCACTTCTAAGTCTTCTGTGTTTTCTCTATTAAAGAATCATAGGATCATAAGTTTAGAGTTGGAAGAGACAATCTAGTCCAACTCCTCCATTTTACAGATGAGAATGCAGAGGATCAGAGAAGTCAAGTGGTACAGGTAGTATATGGCAGAATTGGAATGTACACTCAGGTCCCATGATTCCTTGTTCCATAGCCTGAGTTCATTACTTTTTGCATAGTATCACACTTTTCCTAGTTAGGAAGAATTAATTAATATCATATGATATTTCTTTCTTCACGAGAACTAATTTGGTCCTGCCCTGTTTCCTATTTATCCTTTGTCTTTACAAGCCTCCTCCCTCCCCCCGGAAATCTTCCTGTAACACCCCTGCCCTCAATAAATTGAGAGTGTATTGTGTTCTCCTTGTCTCCTTATACTTTTAAAAGCATTTTACAACTTTCAAAATGCCTTCAAGTCAATATTTAAAGCCCTTAATGATTTTGTCTTACTCCATTTTCCCAGCCTCATTAAATATTGCTTCTCCTTCAAAATCTGTGATTCACCCATTCTAGCCTTCTCGCTTCCTCGTACATAACACTCCATTTCCCATTTCTGTTCTCCATGGTCATCCCTCACCTCCATCACAGAGTTTTCTTTTTCCTTCAAGACCCAACCTCTCTCAAACTACCTTGTAATTCAACCCTCTATTTATTTGTATATTCTCTTTATTCCAAATGTTCTCAAATATATGTTTGTTGTCTTCTCCTTTAGAATATGTGCTTCTTGCCAATAGGGATTGTTTCATTTATTGTGTTTGTAACCCAAGAAGTGCCCGGAGAACTCAATAATCGCTTGTTGATTGATTGATGGATAGATAAGTCACTCCACATAAAGTAGGAACTGGAATAAAACCAAGTGACAACAAAGATACAATAAACTACATTACCAGAGGGAAAAAAGATCCCCTTTAGTTACTATGCTATATGTGACCGGCAGACCTTTTCAAATGGTGAAACAGGAAATTATGACATCTGTGTGTAACATGACAAAAATACAGACATGTTTCAGTGCCTTGTGTTGAGCATCTCAGTTGTCATAGTTATGGGGATATTATTTTGACATTTTGACATTGCATTGTGGCATGGTGACCCAGGGCCTCCAGCAGCCTGGAAGGACAAGTTGACTGAGTTATATGGCATATTAGGAAGCAACGAAGTGGTTCATTACTGATGTGGAAAGTGAGAATGAACCAGAAAGACAGATACAAGAGAAGAAATGAGAAATTATGATGTTTATTAGTCTATTCTGTTACTAATTTACTATGTGATCTTGAAGAAGTTATATGAATGATTTAACAACTCACTTTCCCCCTCCCCAACTATAGGTTTGATATAAGTTGTACTTTATGTATTTCCTAGTGGTAATGGAATTTAGTTATAATGTGGACTTGAAGGATCACTGTCATTTGGAACCATAAGGGACCCAAGACATATATTATCTAGTCTAAGAGTTCTTACCTTGGAGTTTGTGAAATAGTTTTTAAAATATTTTGATAACTATTTTACAGCATAATTGGTTTCCTTTGGAATCCTATGTATTTTATTATAAATGCTTAAGAATATTATTCTTAGAATGGTTCAAAAGGTTTCTCCAGGCTACCAAAAGAGTTCGTGCCACAAAAAAGGAGAAGAACCCCTGATATAGTTCAACTCTTTTATTTTACATATGAAATACTGAGGCCAATTAAATTTTGGTGACTTGTCTAATCGATAATCACCTACTATGTGCTAGTCATGTGCTGGGTATGAGGGATACAGTGGATAGATTATTAGCTGTGGAATCAGGAAGACCTCAGTTCAAATCTGGCCCCAGGAACTATCTTTGTGACTTTCAAGAGATCTTTTAATCATCTGCTTCAGTTTTCTCATCTGTAAAATGGTGATAATAATAGTCCTAAGGTTCTTGTAAAAATAAAATGAGATATGATTCGTAAAGCACTTTGCAAACTTTAAAGCATTATATAAATGTTATATGATTATTGTTGTGATGATGTTATCAACATAAAAAGTACAAAGCAAAACAGTCTGTGACTTCAAAGAGATTACATTTTAATTGAAGAGACAATATTCATAATGTAAAATTGGCAGGTACAAAACAGCAGATAGAAAATAGTTTTGGTGGTCGTGGTAGAGAGGAATGAAAAGGAAGAAATAGCAGCTGGGGGATCTGAAAAGGCGTTTTTAAAGAGGGTGGTATTTGAGCTGAGTCTTGAAGGAAATTAGGAATTTTAAGACATAGAAGTGAGAAGGCAGGTACTCCAAGCATAGGGAACATGGGCTATAAAAGCCAAAGGTCATAGGACTAATGAATGTCAGCTCAGTGAAGGGATATACCATTTATATAAAGAACACTTATAAAAATTATCATATCATAATGTCCTTGATACTCAGCTCTTTTAAAATTGCTGCTACAAACCCAACAAGAAACAAGAAAGAGCTCTCATTTACTTTATGCTGTCTCTAATAGCAGAAGATTTAGTTTTCAAGATAATTTCATGAATTTGAATGAATATTGGATTACTCTCCAAAGCCATAGCTTTCACCGAGTACCTACTTAGCCCATTCTATGACCTACCTGGCAAAACTACCAGATTCCCATGGGAAAATCAAATCTCAGTCCCTGCTCAAACCTATTTTGTCTAAGACTGTCTGAGATCAGGAGTATTTTGGAGCTGGTGGTTTCTTGGGAAAGCAAATAACCTCAGAGATGGAGACAGGTCCATCACGTAATCTCCATCTATTCTGCAGACAAGGCATTAGGACAAAATCTTGAGACTTGTTACTATACACAAGGTCATGGAATGGAGAATAAACCAACTACCCCATGGCAACCTCAGCAAAAGGTTTATTCTGCAGGCAGCCACCAGGGGGCAGAGAAACACATTCTCCCATCATCTCCGCTCCAGGGAATTCAGTGTAGCTTGTGTTTTGATAGCCGCTGTTTGTTTTCCCTACAGCCTGAAGAGCATGCTAATCAAGGATGTCATAGGAGAAGGGAAGGATAGGATTAAATAACAGAGAAAGCCTTTAAAATGAAAGAATATAGTAAGCTCCACAACTATTTCCAAAGCCTAGCTATTTCCTCTCCAAAGCTAAGCTCCCTTTATTTGACAAAAGATGAGTTAAAAGAGTGGGGGGAGGGTGGAGACTTGGCCACCTTGGGTCCCTGCATTGCCAAATCCTTCTGAGATCTAGGAGTTTGCTGTGATAAATTGCTAGGTTCTTAATAATACCTTTTCATTTAACACAAAACACTGTATTATTATTTTTAAAGTGTCTGTGCTTATTTTTTTCTTTGGAACAGGGAAACACACCACTTCTTGAGTACCACAACAAAAACAACAACAGCAGAAAAAAACATCACTTCTATAGAGTGCTAAAACACAGTTTCAGTCTTAGTGTGGAAACATGGCAAAGGGCATGTTAAGGAAGTCAGAAATCTTATACTATGAATGAAGATTTGATTTGTCCATTTAGGCTAAGACCTAAGTCTAATACTAGTGATAGAAAAGAAAACTAAAAGAAAGCTAAATACTTTATGACTTGTGAAACTTCAAAAGACAAATTCGGGTGCTCTAAGCACTATGAATTCAGTTTAATTCAATATAAGAAGCAGGTACTAAATACCCCCATGTGTCAGGCAAGAGATTAGGTACTAAGACAGAGATGAAATCTTCCCTGGCCTTGAGAAGCTTACATTTGATTTATTAGAATAAAAATGTCTTGAAGGAAGCCACTATGCCCTTTGTATATGATTATTTACTGAAAAAAAAGTAAGTGCTTAAAAATTTTCTGTGATTATTTTAAAAATTATTTTTAAAATTTTATTTATTTCTATGATTATTTACTGCAGGAAAGTAAGTGCCTAAAATTTGTTGAATTTGGGAAGAATATTTAAAAACTTGGAAAGACTATTTGAAGGAATAATTATTATTTTTTTTACTTGTTTTCACAGTGCCAAAGACAGTGCTGGGGACCCCTATACTGTATTCAATAAGTAAGCTGACTGTCCATTTAAATCAAAATTGCTTCTGTCCAGGAAGGGCAGAGCAGTCATAATTCCATGACATTTTTGAGAATGAGAGCTCTTTAAAAAGATCCACAAACCCTAAGGAGGTCTGTGAAATTGTGTGGGCAATGTACACACACACACACACACACACACACGTATGTATATATACATACCCGTGTGTGTGTATATATTTTATATATGTATCTTTATTTTCACTCACCTATAAGTGAACTTTAGTATTTCTTTCATTTATTTAAAAACATTATTCAGAAAAAAGGATCCAGAGGTATTACCAGACTGCCAAAGAGGTCCAGGACACAAATGAAAAGATCCCCTGCGCTAGTACTCTTTGGTTCCAGATGGTGTCAAACCATTTCCCCAAATGGGACCCAGCAAGCCCATTCAACACGTGCTTCATAATGAAGCCGGCCAGAACTACAGCAGAAAGGCCTAGGACTCTTCTCAGGGAGGAAACTTCTTTTATCTGAGGCTTGAATGACTCAGAGGCAAGACCTTCTGGTGAGAGATCCAAGGGAGAGAAGTGACGAACAATCAGGGGCTCAGTTTAACCGGTGTCGTCACAGGCTTTCACTGTGGTATCCAAGTCATAGCGTACAAAGGCTGACCCCAGCAGTGTCTTCCGTTTCCCCTCATGGAAAGGTGCATTTCTTTGTAATGAGAGGTTGAGCAGTACTCAACTATTCTTTGAGGCGGTCGTAGAAATCAGCAGGCTCAGACATTAACAAGCTTAAAAGGTATTACCTGTCTCCTCTTACCAGGAGGTTTACACTGACTGTAGGGGTTTCACATCTCTCTTGTACTTTCATGAGGGAATTAGGTAAAATTGCCAAGGTGGAAAGTATTTGATTTAGATTAATTTTACTTTGCCAAGCAGCAGAGACTCATGACTCAGATCGGCTGTTCTACCCATACTGCCCTTAATGCTTTAAAGATACCCTCAGGGGGTGGGGAAAGCCTTCAGTTCAAAGGGCTTGATGGATAGCCGCAATGGATTGTTATTATCTTTTCAAAAACCCCAGAAAAGCCCAGGTGAATATAGGGGGAAAAGACATTCTACCCAGAGGTGGTGTACCTACAGAATCTGAACGGGCATTGTCTCACTTTTAATGGCAATTCATGCAATGTCTTGATCAGGGTGTAAGATTTTCAAGAGAATCAAATGATGTGTTGATGCTCTTTTTTAATTCTTTTAAAAAAATAATATTCTACTGATGCTTTTTTGTTGAACATTACTGTAATTTTCCAAAACTCACATCACTATAAACATAGAACCCTGTCTTGTAACAGTTAAGCAAAGGAAATTAGTTCACTGACCATTCCTAGCAATATACACATATATGTCTTTATTTATATATATTTATTTACATGTATTTTAATATATATTTATTTACGCATATTTTAACATATGTATATAACATATATATTTATCTACATATATTAATATATGTATCTATATATATCTATATAGATATATATAGATATAGATATATAATTTCACATTCTCCATGGAATGTATAGAGTGGTAGGCCTGGAGTCAGGGAGACTCATATTCCTGAGTTCAAATATGGTTTCAAACACTTGCTGGGGTAAATTACTTAACTGTTTGCCTCAGTTTGCTCATCTGTAAAATGAGCTGGAGAAGGAAATGGCAAATCACACCAGTATCTTCATCAAGAAATGCCCAGATGTGGTCACAAAGAGTTAGAGAAGACTGAAAAATGATTGAAAGTCCTTTCTACTGAGAGAAGAGCTGTTTCATTTCAGTTCTCTAAAATGATGGTCATGCAATTGATCTCAATCAATCAATCAAAAATCATTTATTAAGTGCTTATTCTGTGCAAAGCACTGTGTTAAATGCTAAAGATACAAAGAAAAGGAAAAACAGACCCTGTTTTCAAGGATATTATGTTTTTTTTTTTTTTTTTTTTTTTACTCTTTTTTTTTTTTTTTTTTAAATTTTTTTATTTAATAATTACATTATATTTACACTCATTTCTGTTCCGATTTTTTTTTCCCCTCCCTCCCTCCACCCCCTCCCCTAGATGGCAAGCAGTCCTTTATATGTTGGATATGTTGCAGTATATCCTAGATACAATATATGTTTGCAGAACCGAACAGTTCTCTTGTTGCGTAGGGAGAATTGGATTCAGAAGGTATAAATAATCCAGGAAGAGAAACAAAAATGCAGATAGTTCACATTCGTTTCCCAGTGTTCTTTCTTTGGGTGTAGCTGCTTTTGTCCGTCATTTATCAATTGAAACTCAGGTCTCTTTGTCAAAGAAATCCACTTCCATCAAAATATGTCCTCATACAATATCGTTGTCGAAGTGTATAATGATCTCCTGGTTCTGCTCATTTCATTTAGCATCAGTTCATGTAGGTCTCTCCAAGCCTCTCTGTATTCATCCTGCTGGTCATTTCTTACAGAACAATAATATTCCATAACATTCATATACCACAATTTACCCAGCCATTCTCCAATTGATGGGCATCCATTCATTTTCCAGTTTCTAGCCACTACAAACAGGGCTGCTACAAACATTTTGGCACATACAGGTCCCTTTCCCTTCTTTAGTATTTCTTTGGGATATAAGCCCAATAGAAACACTGCTGGATCAAAGGATATGCACATTTTGATAATTTTTTGGGCATAATTCCAGATAGCTCTCCAGAATGGTTGGATTCGTTCACAACTCCACCAACAATGCATTAGTGTCCCAGTTTTCCCGCATCCCCTCCAACATTCATCATTATTTTTTCCTGTCATCTTAGCCAATCTGACAGGTGTGTAGTGGTATCTCAGAGTTGTCTTAATTTGCATTTCTCTGATCAATAATGATTTGGAACACTCTTTCATATGAGTGGTAATAGTTTCAATCTCATCCTCTGAAAATTGTCTGTTCATATCCTTTGACCATTTATCAATTGGAGAATGGCTTGCTTTCTTATAAATTTGAGTCAGTTCTCTATATATTTTGGAAATGAGGCCTTTATCAGAACCTTTAACTGTGAAAATGTTTTCCCAGTTTGTTGCTTCCCTTCTAATCTTGTTTGCATTAGTTTTATTTGTACAAAGGCTTTTTAATTTGATGTAATCGAAATTTTCTATTCTGTGATCAGTAATGATCTCTAGTTCATCTTTGGTCACAAATTTCTTTCTCCTCCACAAGTCTGAGAGATAAACTATTCTATGTTCCTCTAATTTATTTATAGTCTCGTTCTTTATGCCTAGGTCATAGACCCATTTTGATCTTATCTTGGTATATGGTGTTAAGTGTGGGTCCATGCCTAATTTCTGCCATACTAATTTCCAATTATCCCAGCAGTTTTTATCAAATAATGAATTCTTTTCCCAGAAGTTAGGGGCTTTGGGTTTGTCAAACACTAGATTGCTATAGTTGACTATTCTGTCTTGTGAGCCTAGCCTTTTCCACTGATCCACTAATCTATTTCTTAGCCAATACCAAATGGTTTTGGTGACTGCTGCTTTATAATATAATTTTAGATCAGGTACAGCTAGGCCACCTTCATTTGATTTTTTTTTCATTAATTCCCTTGAGATTCTCGACTTTTTATTGTTCCAT
The DNA here is from genome assembly GCF_016432865.1 of Antechinus flavipes. Classification (NCBI taxonomy): domain Eukaryota; kingdom Metazoa; phylum Chordata; class Mammalia; order Dasyuromorphia; family Dasyuridae; genus Antechinus; species Antechinus flavipes. The sequence continues at coordinate 321,674,184 of NC_067398.1, forward strand.
ATGAATTTTGTTGTTATTTTTTCTAGATCAATAAAATATTTTCTTGGAAGTCTGATTGGTATAGCACTAAATAAATAGATTAGTTTAGGGAGTATTGTCATCTTTATTATGTTCGCTCGGCCGATCCAAGAGCACTTAATATTTTTCCAATTATTTAAGTCTGACTTTATTTGTGTGGAGACTTTTTTATAATTTTGCTCATATAATTCCTGACTTTCCTTTGGTAGATAGATTCCCAAATATTTTATGGTATCAACAGTTATTCTGAATGGAATTTCTCTTTGTATCTCTTGCTGTTGGGTTTTGTTGGTGATGTATAAAAATGCTGAGGATTTATGGGGATTTATTTTGTAGCCAGCTACTTTGCTAAAATTATGAATTATTTCCAATAGCTTTTTGGTAGAATCTCTGGGGTTCTCTAGGTATACCATCATATCATCTGCAAAGAGTGATAGTTTGGTTTCCTCATTGCCTACTCTAATTCCTTTTATATCTTTCTCGACTCTTATTGCCGAGGCTAGTGTTTCTAATACGATATTAAATAATAATGGTGATAGTGGGCAACCTTGCTTCACTCCAGATCTTACTGGGAAAGGTTCCAGTTTTTCCCCATTGCATATGATGCTTACTGATGGTTTTAAATATATGCTCCTGACTATTTTAAGGAAAAGTCCATTTATTCCTATGCTCTCAAGTGTTTTTATTAGGAATGGATGTTGGATTTTATCAAATGCTTTTTCTGCATCTATTGAGATGATCATGTGGTTTTTGTTTGTTTGGTTATTGATATAGTCAATTATGTTAATAGTTTTCCTAATATTGAACCAGCCCTGCATTCCTGGTATAAATCCTACTTGGTCATAGTGTATTATCCTGGTGACAATTTTCTGTAATCTTTTTGCTAATATTTTATTTAAGATTTTAGCATCAATATTCATTAGGGAGATTGGTCTATAATTTTCTTTCTCTGTTTTCAGCCTACCTGGTTTAGGTATCAGTACCATATCTGTGTCATAAAAGGAGTTTGGTAGGACTCCTTCAATCCCTATTTTTTCAAATAGTTTATATAACATTGGAGTTAATTGTTCTTTAAATGTTTGGTAGAATTCACATGTAAATCCATCTGGTCCTGGGGATTTTTTCTTAGGGAGTTGATTGATAGTTTGTTCTATTTCTTTTTCTGAGATGGGACTGTTTAGGATATTTACTTCTTCCTCTGTTAGTTTGGGCAAGCTGTATTTTTGGAGGTATTTTTCTATTTCATTTAAGTTGTCGAATTTATTGGCATAAAGTTGGGCAAAGTAACTCCTAATTATTGCTCTAATTTCCTCTTCGTTAGTGGTGAGTTCTCCCTTTTCATTTTTAAGACTAACAATTTGATTTTCCTCTTTCCTTTTTTTAATCAGATTTACTAAGGGTTTGTCTATTTTGTTGGTTTTTTCATAGAACCAACTCTTAGTTTTATTAATCAATTCAATAGTTTTTTTACTTTCAATTTTATTGATCTCACCTTTTACTTTTAGAATTTCAAGTTTAGTGTTTGACTGGGGGTTTTTAATTTGTTCCTTTTCTAGCATTTTTAATTGCAAACCCAATTCATTGACCTTCTCTTTCTCTATTTTATACAAATAGGCCTCTAGAGATATGAAATTTCCCCTTATTACCGCTTTGGCTGCATCCCATACATTTTGGTATGATGTCTCATTATTATCGTTTTCTTGGGTGAAGTTATTAATTATGTCTATGATTTGCTGTTTTACCCAATCATTCTTTAGTATGAGATTATTTAGTTTCCAATTATTTTTTGGTCTACTTCCCCCTGCTTTTTTGTTGAATGTAATTTTCATTGCATCGTGGTCTGAAAAGGATGCATTTACTATTTCTGCCTTACTACATTTGAGTTTGAGGTTTTTATGTCCTAATATATGGTCAATTTTTGTATAGGTTCCATGAACTGCTGAAAAGAAAGTGTATTCCTTTCTGTCTCCATTACATTTTCTCCAGAGATCTATCATATCTAGCTTTTCTAGTATTCTGTTTACCTCTTTGACTTCTTTCTTATTTATTTTCTGGTTTGATTTATCTAATTCTGAGAGTGCAAGGTTAAGATCTCCCACTATTATAGTTTTACTGTCTATTTCTTCTTGCAGCTCTCTTAGTTTCTCTTTTAAGAATTTAGATGCTACCCCACTTGGTGCATATATGTTTAATATAGATAGTGCTTCATTATCCATGCTACCCTTTAGCAAGATATAGTGTCCTTCCTTATCTCTTTTAATTAGGTCAATTTTTGCTTTAGCTTGATCTGAGATCAGGATGGCTACCCCTGCTTTTTTGACTTCACCTGAAGCATAGTAGATTTTGCTCCAACCTTTTACCTTTAACCTGCATGTATCTCCCCGCTTCAGGTGTGTTTCCTGTAAACAACATATTGTAGGATTCTGGCTTTTAATCCATTCTGCTAACCGCTTCCTCTTTATGGGGGAGTTTACCCCGTTCACGTTTATGGTTAGAATGACCAATTCTGTATTACTTGCCATCTTGTTAACCCCGGTTTATGCTTTCCTCCCTTCTTTCCCCTTTCCCCCCTTCCAAGTATTAAGCTTGTGAGCACCCCTTGCTTCTCACAGCCCTCCCTTTTTAGTGTCCCTCCCCCCGCCTTAGAGTTCCTCCCCCTATCTTACCCCTTTCCCTCCCAGTTCCTGTATTCCCTTCCGCTTAGCTTATTCCTTCCCTTTCCACTTTTCCCTTCTCACTTTTCAATGAGATGGGAGAAGTTTCACCATAGATTGAATATGTCTTAAGATTTTTCACTTAAAGCCAATTCTGAAGGCAGTAAGATACCCACTATATTCATCCCCCTCCATTCTTTCTCTCAGATATAATAGGTTTCCTATGCCTCTTCATGAGATGTACTACCCCCACTTTACCCTTTTTCTGGTACAATGTCCTTTCCACATCAATTTCTAGAACAAGGTATACATGTATTCTTTATACATCTATATAGTCAAAATATAGTTCCCAAGATTAATCTTTACCTTTTTAGATTTCTCTTGAGTTCTATATTTGTAGATCAAACTTTTTGTTAAGTTCTGGTTTTTTCATCAGAAATAGATGAAATTCGCTTACTTCGTTGAATGTCCATCTTCTTCCCTGGAAAAAGATGCTCATTCTCGCTGGGTAAGTTATTTTTGGTTGCATACCAAGTTCCTTAGCCTTTCGGAATATCATATTCCAGGCCCTTCGATCTTTTAATGTGGATGCTGCCAGATCCTGGGTGATCCTTATTGTGGCTCCTTGATACTTGAATTGGGTTTTTCTAGCCGCTTGCAATATTTTTTCTTTCACCTGAGGGTTCTGGCATTTGGCCACTATATTCCTTGGTGTTTTGATTTTAGGATCCCTTTCAGTGGGTGATCGATGAATCCTTTCAATGTTTATTTTTTCCTCTGTTCCTATGACTTCTGGGCAGTTCTCTTTGATGATTTCCTGGAAGACAGTGTCCAGGCTTTTTTTTTCATCATGTTTTTCTGGGAGTCCAATGATTCTCAGATTGTCTCTCCTGGATCTGTTTTCCAGGTCTGTTGTCTTCCCAGAAGGTATTTCACATTTTTCTCCATTGTTTGATTTTTTTGGATTTGCTTGACTGATTCTTCTTGTCTCCTCGAGTCATTCAATTCCACTTGTTCAATTCTGATTTTCAGTGAAGTATTCTCTTCACTCACTTTTTTAAAATCTTTCTCTAATTGTCCAATTGAGTTCTTTTGTTCTGTGGAATTTTTTTCCATTTCGCCAATTTTGTTTTTTAGAGAGCTGTTTTCTGTTTCCAGTTCACTAATCCTATTTTTCAAGGATTTTACTTCTTTATCCACTCTCTCTTTAACTTTCTCCAGACTCTTTTCCCATTTTTCTTCTAGCTCCCTTGTGAGAGCCTTTTTAATCACTTCTATGAGGTTCATCTGTGCTGAGGAACAGATGATTTCCTCCTTTGGGGAATCACCTGGGGACTGCCTGTTTTTAGTCTCCTCAGGATTTAGAGTCTGCTCTCTATCTGTATAGAAGCTGTCAAGGGTTAAAGTCCTCTTCAGCTTCTTGCTCATTCTGTCTATTAATCAGAGACAAACTACCAAAGAAAAACAGAAAAAACTGGAGTCTTTCTTTGGGGGGGGGGCTGGGCGTGTTATCGAGCTTCCTCTACAGACTGCAGGTGGCAGTAGTGAGGCACTAGCAGGACTGTGCTGCGCCTGCGCTCTGAGATCCCAAAGCGTGCTGAGTCACTGAGGGGGGGGAAGGGGGGGGGGCCAGGTCCTGAGAGACTCCAGCTGTTTGCGGTTGTATTCTTCAGCCCCGGTGTTTTTAGCTTCTCTGCTGGGCTGTTGACTTGCTGCAGGTTCCAAACCTGTAGCGAAGCTCTCCCCGCAGAGACGGCTACGATCACTCCCCACCCCCTCTCAGCTCTGCTCCCGTGCTCTCACTGCCGCTGCCCTCAGCCTGCGCCCGATCTAAAACCGCCCCAGCCCTCCAGTAAAGACAGACCTTTCTTGGCGGATCTCAAGGATGGCTTCTCTTGGTAACTATTTGTGGGTTTTTTTCAGTCAAGCATTGATTCAGAGGCTTGTAATGAAGTGGATAGTGAGAGAAAGCGCGGAGCTTATGCAACTGTGAGCCTCCTCTCCGCCATCTTAACCGGAAGTCCCCGATATTATGTTTTAATGGGGGAGAAAACATGTGAATAACTAGATGCATACATCTTACAGGAAAAGGCACTAAGAGCTAAGGGAAGCAATAAAGGATTTCTGCAGAATGTGGGATTTACTGATTAGCAGGATGGTTTCAGAAAGGTCTGGAGAGATCTGCATGAACTGATGTTAAATGAAATGAGTAGAACAAAGAGAACATTGTACGTAGCAACAACAAGATTATATGATGAACAGTTATTATAAAGATGGCTCTTCAACATCAAGGTGACTCAAGCCAGTTCCAATGGTCTTATGATAGTGAGAGCCATCACCTATGGGAACTGAATGTGGATCACAACATAGTATTTTCATTTTTTGTTGTTTGCTTGCATTTTGTTTTCTTTCTCATTTTTTCCTTTTTGATTTGATTTTTCTTGTGCAGCAGGATAATTGTGGAAATATGTATAGAAGAATTACATATGTTTAACATATATTGGATGACTAGTTATCTAAGGGAGGAAGTTAGGGAAAGGGAGGGAGAAAAAAAAATTGGAACACAAAGTTTTGCAAGGGTGAATGTTGAAAATTATCTATGCATATATTTTGAAAATAAAAAGCCATATTAATAAAGAAAAATATCATCTTCAAAAAAAAGTGTGGAATTTGAGCTAAACCATGAAGGAAGAAAAGGCAGCAAAGAGGCAGAGATGAAAAGGGAGAGCACTCCAACCTGGGGGTACAGCCAGTGCTAAGGTAGAGAACAGGAGATCTGTATGAGAAATAGCAAGTAGGTCAGTGTAATTGGATTATACAGTTAAAAGGTGGGGAGTATAACAACATTGATAGGGTAAGAAGGAGCCAGGATACAAAGAATTTTCAGTGCCAAACAAAGGACTATATATTTGTTTCTGGAGGTAATAGGGAGCCACTGGAGTTTATTTGAATAGGGGATGATAGTCTGAATTGTACTTAAGGAAAATCACATGGACAGTTTAGTAAACTATATATTGGAGAGGGAAGAGATTTGAAGTGAAGAGACCAATTAGAGAAGTTATAAATAAATGAATGAATGAAAAAGGATCTACTAATAACTTACTGTGTTGAAAGCATTGTGCTAAATGTTGAAGATATAAATGAAAAAATAAAACAGTCCCTGCTCCTCAGTGAGCTCTCCTCCTAATGGGAGAGACCACACATAGAGAATTTATCAGCTGCAAAGTCAATTGAAAGACCCAACTGTCCCAGGCTTTTCTAAAATTATTTTTGAGACTTCTGGACCCTAGGTTATTTTGTTTTTTTGTTTCATGGAACACCACTGATGTATTTAACTGTTTGACTCTGGTCAAGTCATTTGACTCAGTTTCCTTTGCTATAAAATGAGGAATTTGGACTCCATATTTTTTAAGAACTTCTAAGATTTTTTTTTTTAAGGAAGCAGCTGGGTGGCTCAATGGATAAGAGCACTGAACTTGGAATCGGGAAAACCTGAGTACAAACATGACCTCACTAGCTATGTGACCTTGGGCAAGTCATTTTGATGGGATTCTAATTGTTGCTCCAATCCCTGAACTCCACAGAAGTTCTTAATCATGGGTCTCACTACAGCAACAAGCAGGTCACCATGCTCTGTGATCATGCCATCTGGTTCAGACATACCACAGAAATCAGGATGCAGAGCAGGATATTGGACTGCAAACCCCAGAAGGAGCTTCCCCCAGTGTGATGCTCGTGTCCCAACCTTCTTTTTTGTTGGTGAACTTATGATGAAGTCATCCTATTTATAACAGCACTACCATACATTAATTAACCCCCTTTCACTCCCATCCCCACAGGGGGCTTTTCAGTATGTGTTCTGGGTAACTGCATGCACAATTCCACTAAGGCTTTAGGATCTCCCCCGAAATTTTTACTGTTACCTCAAAATTTACATATTTTGTGATGTAATCAGCACTATTTATTCTATAAAAATCCTTGTTTTGCTTTGTTAGGCTGCTGATTCTTTCAAGAAGCCTAGCTTGCCTATTGAATTTGTAAATCTCAATAAATTGCCTTTACTTGAGGAGATGACTTAAGTCATGAATTCTTTCAGTCAGCACTCTGAATCACTCACATAACAACTTCATTTTATTTTTCTCATTTTTCTTATCTGAAAGATGAACTGGAGAAGGAACTGGCAAACTTTTTTTTTCTTTGCCAAGAAAATCCCATGAATATTATTGATGTGCTATGGCCCATGGGAGTCATGAAGAGTTGGACACTGTTTAATCTCTAAACAACAATAACAACAACAAGTAAATTTATAGTAGGGGCATAAGTGGAGAATCGTGGGAACCTCGTTGGGACATGTAGGATTGCCCCAAGTAGTCACTAAAACTTAGCAAGGTATGTTAGCTATAGCTTTGGATTTAATGTCAGGACAACCTGGACAATCGTGTTGCAGGTAGTTTCTTGTGGGCTGAACCTGGGTTAGTCACTTAAACAATTATTTCAGTTTTCTTATCTGCAAAATGAATGGAAACCTCTTCCACTACTAACTATGATAATACTTAGCATTTAAAATCTATAATAATACCTAGCTATCAATACAGCTAGGGACCTGGAGTCAGGAATACATGAATTCAAATTCTGCCTCAGACACTTCCTAACTATGTGAGCCAGGGTAAGACATTTCATCTCTTTCAGACTGAGTTTCCTCATCCATGAAATGGGAATAATAATAGTGTCTATCTTTCACAGTTGCTATGAGGATCAAATAAGATAACATTTGTAAAATGCTCGTTAAACTCCAAGAAACTGTAGAAATGCTAACTCCTATTATCTATGCTCTTAGAAATATGCATATCTGATTTTGTATCCACACATTTCACACTCAGGTAAAAGTGGTTTGGGTACATCTAGTAACACTTTAAATCTAATATCTACCTATCTTTTTCCTCTCATTAATTTAATTTCCCATGTAATCTTAATAGGTAGTAGGATATAGGCCAGAATCTGCAAAATAATCTCACCTAATCCACATCTTTTTACTTTCTCTGGGATATTATCTAAAGAGTGAAAAGTAACTGGGGCATCTCCTTTCCAACTGAATATTTGAGATTATTATTAATATTAGATTATTAGAATACTAATAATGGAATATTAGAATTTCATTATCACTTTTTTTTTTTTTTTGGCAAACCCAAATAGTCTGTAATTTAAATTTTCAACATTTCCTTCTTTTTCTCTTCCCCTCAATTCCATAACATTGATGAAACTGCTTTTTAAAACTTGCTATAAGGGATAGTACAGTAATCTTTATCTGACTCAAGTCTCCCTTTTGTTGCTTGAGGTATGGGTGAGGCAGGGAGGTATTTATAAAGGCCCTTATTTATCAGAGCCCTTATGGTTGCATATATGGAGAGCTAAAAGGGACATTAAAAGGCATCTAATTCAGAGGTATAAAATTCAAAGCCTTTCTGGTGGCCCATAAAACCCAGTATAGCAAAAACTAGAGTAAAATTTAACTGGAAAATGTTTAACAAAATTGATAAAAATACAATGCTACATAGATGATGGAAATCTATGTTTTTTTAAGTCAAAACGTAGCCCCTAGGGAGTGTGACATCACTGATTTAATCTAATCTTATTTTTCAGATAAAGAAGGTCAAGAGACAGACCTAAAATGATGTAATTAGTAAATGGCAGAGTTAGATTTTCAACCTTTTTGGAATAACTAATACATATAGAGGTGTTCCAAAAATCTGAGTTTGTACTAATAGAACTTAAACTGCACTGACTTTTGGGATGTCCTATATAGAGCTTAAAAAAGTACAAAGTACTTCTTCAACACCAGTCCATGACATAACAACAAGAAAATTTCAGTCAAGACTCAAATCTAGGCCTTCTGACTCAAAAGAGTGAAAGGGGATTGGAAGGAATGTTGGATTTGGAGAGACAAGTTTTAAATGTCCTTTCCCCCTTTTTTTTCCTAGATGATACTGGAAAAGTCACTCATGTTCCTTCTTTATAAAAGGAGAAAGTTGGATGAGATGAGTTTGGGGAAAACTTCCAATTACAACTCCATGATCCTAAAGCTCTTTATACTGCATGTAGCATATTGACTCTCAATGCATTCAAGCAAAGTCAAGAAAATCTGTACTTGGTGCTAAATGCACAAGTATTTCTGTCCTCAAAAGGCTTGAATTTTACTGGGATTGTGGCACATAAGGAAGTAAATACAAGCATCTACAAAGTAATTTCAATATTTACCAGGTTTGGGATGGAGGTTTTGAATAGGTCTCATGGAGAATGAAATAATTGAAATAATTTTGGAAAAAACTAGGAATTCCAAAAGTGGACATGAGGAAAGAGTGTTTTTCAGGAGGGCTGTATCATTTGTGCAAAGTTTTAGGTAAACAGTGGAATATTCTGTATGAGTTAGACATCCAGTTTGATTAGAATAGAAAATAGATGAAGTAACTAATATGGAATAAAACTTAAAAGGTAAAGAAGAGTCTGATTTTTAAAGGATCCTAAATGATAAGCAGAGAATTTTGTATTCTATCCTCAAAACAATAAGGAAAGTAGTAAACATTTTCGATCAAAGAGTAGGAAATCAGTCATAGCCAGTTTGGAAATGCCAATTTGGCAAATGTGTAGAGGATAGATTGAAGAATAGAGAGATTGAATGTAGGGAAAACAATGAAGAAGCTGTAGCAATAATCCTGGTGAGTGGGGATGAGAGTCTAGACAAGAACAGAGGAATTCACTAATATAGATGACTAAGAAAAAATCAATTAGCAAACATTTATTAAGCATCTATTATGAGCCAGGACTTTACAAAGGATCTGCATATATTTGTGTATGCATGATAGAGAGACAAAAACAACAACAACAGAAAAGAGTTCCTGACCTCAAGGAGGGACAAACATTTTCATATCTAAATCATAAGTACACATAAAATAAATTGGGGGATGGGAGTATTAGTATCTAGGGTAAGGATCAGGAAAGATAACATATCCAAGGTGGTATTTGGGCAGAGTTCTGAAGGAAAGCAAAGGATTTCAAGAGGTCAAGGCTAGGAAAGATTAAACAAAAAGCATGTTCAAAAGACATAGAGACCAGAGATAGTACCAAGAAAGCTAGTTTGTTTGGGTTGGAGAGCTTGAAGGAGATTTATGGATGATAAGCCTGGAAATGTAGGTTGGGGCCAGGATGTAAAGGCTTACCGGTTCAGGGGGAGGAGAGGGAGGAAGTAATAGAATTTGGAACTCAAAACTTAAAAAAAAATGTTTTAAATTATTTAAACATGTAATTGGGTGAAAATAAAATGTCATTAAAAAAGATGAAATATAATGTATTATATTTCATTTTAGTGGTAACAGGAAACCACTGAAGTTTATTGAGTATTGGAGAGACTTGGAGAAATCTTTACTTTAGGAATATTATATTGGCAGCTATGTAAAGGGTGGATTGAAAATAATTGTTAACAGCAAAGGACAGACTGTATAAGTGGCTAGACTACTTAAATATGTATATACGAATATACAAATATATAAATATATTTGTATTCAGTGGGTGCTATTTCCTGCCATAATTATATATTTTCAGTCCAAGGAAGAGAGATGGGTGTTTCTGAAATACTGAGCAACAACTGGACCCATTTTTAGTGGTTTATACACATGTAATTAGCAGTTTAATTTCCTCTGTGGTGAAGTTAGCCCTAAGATTTCATTTGTTAACAAGCACAATTTTATTGCCAGAAACAGGACTGGGACATCAGTTTTAGCTCAGCACTGCCCTCTGCTGCTTCTTTAACCAGTTCACTAAAAGGGAACAACAGCAGCAAAGCATCAGAATTGCAAATTGTAATTGGGCTGCATGGAAATTAATTGTCAGAGAAATGGGAAAATTTAACTCATTTAAAACCATACTTAATGAGGCTTCCTTTTTTTTCCTGAACAAAAAAAAAATCATGAAAAATTATATTTCTAATAACTGCCTTCCCTCCAGTCGCCCAGATAACTCCCATTATCATATTAGCCTTGTAACAGGTTTCCTTTCACACTACTTAGTACAATTATGGATTGCATTGACTGACTATATACAAGACACGACAGCATAGAACAAAACTGTTGCAGACAACAGGATCCAGCATCCCTGAAGCAACAGGGTTATGTGCAATGTGTCTTATTCTTTCCAAGCTCAATTTTGGCTTTATATCACAATTGCTTTACACAATTATTCACTCCTCTCTCCCTTTTATTTATTTCTTTTTAGCTGAGGCAAAATTTCTTCTGTTCCCAGGAAACCAGATCACCCGATTTTGAAGTGGAACAAGACTGACCAACAAGTTTGGAGACGTGTCCGGAAGACTCTAGCTAATGAGCTGACAGGTTGCTTGGGATTTCAAATGTTCTTTGTTCTGAGTGCCTGCTTCCAGGCTTCTCCTTTCATGATAATAGGAATGGCTGACAGTTGTATCACTCTTTTCATTCAATGCTCCCTGGAGGGCTTAACAAACTAATCACAAATTATATACCATGGGTAGAAATGGTGTCACCCCATCACAGAAACACAGCTGTTGGGAATAGGAAGGGTTAGAAAACTCTCCAATAAGTCAAGAAAACAGAAAGCATACTTTTAGTCAAAATGAGGACAGGGAGGTTTTGAAAATATTTCCTGCAAACTACAGCCTTCTCTCCCCCATTGACAAAACTTACTGGGCTTCCTTCTATCTCAGATTTATCGAACTCTGCATATTTCAGATGCCTAGTATCTCATAGGGAAGAGTTGGTATCAGTCAGTAAACACAACATTCTTATGATTAGAATTTTTTTGTCAAAGACTATGATTACATTGGCATAAGGATCTCTTTATATAAATGTATATTGGCACCTATCCTGTCACTTACAGTTAAAGTTGCCTGGAGGTACTAATATGTGACCCAAAGTCACCCAGATATACACTAGAGGCAGGGAGGATTTGACCTTAGGTATTCCTGAATTTAAGAATAATTTTACCCTCTTTACCACACAAACCTTCATTTGGACATAATCTCAGGAATATATCAGAAAAATCATTGAAGAAGCATTAAAATAGTTGATAGCAACTTCTCAAGCATTATTTCTCTTGAATTCAAAGCAAAAAAAAAAAAAAAAAAAGATATTTCAGTGCCTAGCCCTTAGCTGAAAAACAAAAACAAAAAAAAGCATTAGTGGCAATAGGTCTTCCCAGAGCCCATGAACTCCTTCCAAATAAGTGGCCACTAACTCTACAAAGAGAATAATGGAGAGAATAAAACATGGATCTGGAGTGAAGGTGATAGGAGCTACAGGAACTATTCTCTGACCCTGCCTGAAAGTGAGTATTCTATTGTTAGAGACTTCATGTTCATATATAACACAAATGAATAGGCCGACAAGATTGTTCTCTTTTTGTTGATAGATCAATATGTCAAGGACCTATGATTTCATCAGTGTGGCAGTTACTGAAGAGAAAGATGACCACCAGTCTGAAATGTATAGATTTAGCTATTTGCCTGAAGCTTGGTGTGGTTAAATGGCTTGTCTATAGTCATAGAATTACTAGGTTTAGGAGTCAACACTTGAATTCAGGTCTTTCTAACTCCAAATCCAGGATTTTTTCCATCTCATTGCACTCTTTATAAACAGAGGAAAAGAGGAAGGAAAACAAATAGATAAAAGTACATGGAGACATATGGAATACACAAGCACATTAATAAGAAACTACAATTGTCAAATAACAGAATTCCTTGAATACAAAGAAGTGTTCTTGGGTATTGTCCCTCAGTTTTGTTCTGTTTTGTTTCCCCTTGTGAATTACAATAACTACTTAATGATAGCATTGAATCTAGGCCAAGATTGACACTGATACCGTCTAAGTCTTTAATGGAACCCCCAAAGCTCAAGATGATATTTCTGAACAAGTATTTGTAATCTGGATTGAAATGGAGCCCATCTTCTCGTGATGTGACTCCACTCATATAAAGCACATTCTGAAGGGAAAGTGGAAGACATAGTGGTATTGGGTCCAAATTCAGGTTTTATTCCATATTATTAGCTTTGTGATCTTGAACAAGTCTCTTCAGTTCTGCGATCCTCAAATTTTTCATCCATGAAATAAAGAGGTTGAACTAGGTGCCTTTCAAAGTCTCTTCCAATCCTAAATCTATGACAGATGAATTTTTTGATAGGACAGAAGGAATCTATGAGTCACAAGTAATGAAGGGGTACATTCTAAACATGTGGGATAGCTAGTAAAAATGCACAGAGATCTGAAATGGAGTGTCATATATAAAGAACAGAGAGAAGACAAGTTTGTCTGAATTATAGAGTGTGAGAGAAGGAGTAATGTACAATGAATCTGGAAAAATAAGTTGGGACCAGATTGTGTAGGATGTCAAAATTTAAACAGAGGAGTTTATCATTTATCTTAGAAGCAATGGGAAGACACTGGAGTTGATTGAGCAGGAGAGCCATATGATCAGAGTTGTGCCAAAAAATTACTTTGGCAGTCATGTGCAGAAAGGATTGTAATGAAGAGACTTGAGGCAGGAAAGTGACTATTTTCATAATCTAGGCAAGAGATGATGAGGAGCAGAACCAAGATCCCAGAGAAAAATCAGAAACTCATCTAAGCTTTCCCCAAGCCCCTCAAAATATCTTCAAATAATACAATAAAACAATTATTGTAATAACAGAATTCACAAAAAAATGGACTGAAGTAATTTTCTAGTCAAAGAAAACTTAGAAGGCTAGTAGGAAAGTATGATACATACTCGTGTGAGAGTGGAGCTCAGAGCAGCATAATCTATATCAACACAAATTGATTCCAGCAAACCCCAGAAGTCATTGAATCAGAAACGGCACCAGTTTCTTCTGGTGTTTTCAGTCCATAGATGGTAAAGGTGTTCTACAGCTTGTCAGAAGAAGATTACAAGGATTATTGAGCTAGTATTGTGACAGAAGTCTGTTTCTTTGCTCATATTTGAATTCATGTTGCAGTCCTGGGTGGCAGTCCCAGAATGAAGAGGAGCACCAACATATCAGAGTTTGCAGCTGCATGGAGTGGGGATTCTAATCACAGTTCCAGGGCAGAAAAGAGTACTTGTGGTTGCTCAGAATGCAGGCCAGGAGAGTAGAAAAAAGCACCATTCCTTAGATCATATCACCTTGTAGGAATTGAACAGCTACAGATCCCTAGAAGGATATCTGAAAGCAGCTATACAAAATCCTTGAAGCTTGGGTCAGTGCACTCTCCACTCTGGAAAGAGAGCTATTTTAACTACTTTAAAGAGTTAAAAGTTCAAAATTGGGTGGGAAAAATGAACAGTCAAAATTTTCTGACCATAGAAAGTTAATATGATGACCAGGAAGGTCAAAACACACACTGAGGAGAATATAACAAACTCAAAGCTCCTACATTCAAAATCTCCAAGAAAAAAAAAATGAATTTGTCTCAGGCTATGAAAAACTAAAAAAAAAAAAAAAAGATTTTGAAAAGCAAGTAGGCAAGATAGAGAAAAAAAATGGTAAGAATAATGAGAGTTATGCAAGAAAATCATGAAGAATGAGTTAATAGCTTGATAACATAAACACACACACACACACACACACACACACACACACACATATTGAAGAATATAATACCCTACAAACAGTCTAGGCTAAATAGTAAAAGGAGTCCAAAAAGCCAAATGAGGAGAAGGATATCTTAAAAATTAGAAATGGCCAAATGGAAAAGGAGGTACAAAAACTCACTGAAGAAAATAATTTAAAATTTACAATTGAGCAAATGGAAGCTAATGACTTTATGAGATATCAAGAAATTGATAAAATGAAACAAAAAGAATGAAAAAAATAAAAGACTATAATATCCCTTTGGAAAAACAACTAACTGGGAGAATAGATCCAGTAGAGATAATTTTAAAATTATTGGATTACCTGAGAGCCATGATTTAAAAAAAAAAAAAAAACCCTCTATATAATCATCTTTCAAAAAATTATCAAGAAAACTCCCAGGAATAGTATAGCCAAATTCCAATGTTCTCAGGTCAAGGAGAAAATATTACAAAGCATCCAGAAAGAAATAATTCAAGTATGATGAAACCACAGTTGGGATAACACAAAATTTTGGAATGACTGAACAAGTCATGGTATATAGTTATGATGGGATTCTATAGTGCTAAAGGAAATGTTGAACAGGATGCTCTCAGAAAAATCTGAAGCGATTTCCATGGGCTAATGCAAGGGAAAATGTATTTTGTACAAAGTAACTGCAATATTGTAAGATGATCAAATATAAATGACTTAGCCATGCTCAGAAATACAATTATTCAAGACAACAATGAAGGACTTGTGATGAAAAGTGCTATCCATCCTCAGAAAAAGAGCTAATCATGTCTGAATACAGATTGAAACACAATCTTGAGATTTATTTGTTGTTGGATGGTTTTTTGTTTGTTTTGTTGGTTTTTTTTTTTTCATAACAGGACCAACATGCATGACTACACATGTATATCCTATATTGAATTGAAAGGATGTTGAGGGAGGGAGAAAGGAAGGAAATTACAACTCAAAGTTTTAAAAAGAAATGTAAAGAAAAATTTTATATGTAACATGAGAAAAATAGATACTGAATAAATTCTGAGAAAGATGATGATGATGATGATGATGATGAAGATGATAATGGCAAGGAGGAGGTCAAAAATAAACTTTATCTTCTCTCTATTAGCATTGAGAATAGTATGCCCTATTTACCATAGATATTAATAAACTTATAAAAATAATAATTAAATTGTTTTTTAAAATGAATACTTGATCAGTCTTTCATAGGTGACATGTTCTTTCTTTTCCTTTGTCATTGGAAGATCTCCAAGTCCACATCCATTTCTTTGACTCTGAATCTATGAATTTATAAAGACCATACTTGGGATGCCTGGGGAAAATATTGAAGTGAGAAAAAAAATTGTCTATATTTGACCTTAGATTTGCGCTTTCTTCTGCTTAAAAATGCCTCAGGCACCATCCCCCAGTTGGATACTCTCTTTCCTATTATTAAGATCTTATCCCAGAAAAGAATTCAAAACAAAAACAAAAACAACCACTCCCACCAAGACATTGACACATAAATAAATAACAATTTTAATTATTATGTTGTTCCTCCTGCCTTTTAGCAGAGACAACCACCTTAAAAGATTAGAACCCAAATGGTATAATTGGAGGAGGTAGTACAAGGTGAAGATTTAGAAGGTTCAGCAAGTCTTCTAAATACTTGAAACTTCTACTGTGTGAACTGTACTTTCTATATGTGCAAGACTAGTCCTATACCCAATAATCTATTCTTGGCATATTTTTTGTCTATTAAAATAAGTTAGATTCCATTTTCAAACAATATCTTTCAATCTTTCATAATTTTACGTCCTTTTTTTTAAGGTACCATTGCCAGCTCCTTGACAATTCTCTTAAACCAGTTCTTAATATTCCAATAAATTTTGGAATTTATTAAAATTTACTAAGGATAGTAGAAATATTGTTTGTGGATCTTTGTGTGTCCCACTAAATTAATATATCCTAGTATTATATGTCTGTTTTTGTATGTACTAAGGCCAACTAGATGGTGCAGGGGATAGAGTACTGGGCTTGGAGTTAAGAAACCTCATTTGTGTGAGTTATAATCTAATAACAATCTAATAATAATTTAATCATGATTCTACGCAAGTTACTTAACTCTGTGAGCCTCAATTCCTCATCTGTAAAATGTGCTGAAGAAGGAAATGGCAAATTACTCTAATATCTTTGCCAAGAAAACTTCAAATAGGGTCATGAAGAGTCAAATATAACTCAATAACAACAACTATCCACTGTTAATACAATCTAATATTGTGTTGTATATTTTAAAAATAACCACATCTTTTGTTCACTGACATTTGATTTGGGTTCTACTATGTCCCCTCTCCCCCCTCCAATCTATCTAATCCATTAGTTTCCAACATGGTATATAAAAGCCTTATTTTTCATACCTAATTTTTTTTTGTAGTTTTCTTTACTTAATTTAATTCTGGATGAATGATATCCCTAATTTTTAAACAGTATTTTAAAATTCTTTGAAGGAGTATTTCAAATTTGGTATCATCAGAAGGATAACAAGCATACATTAAAAGAACTTTTATAAGGTTACTGATAAAGACTTTCAGCTATAGGACTGCTCTATATAGCTACATACAGAATATGGTTTTCAAATAAGACAAGATATGGTCCAACTCTTTCAGTTTTTGAAATGAGGAAACTGAGGCACATAGAGGTTAAATTATACTTTCAAGGTCACACAATTAGAAAATGACAGAGCTGGTATCAGATCCCCAAGTCCTCCAAATCTATCTGAATTTCTATTATACTACACATGTGGCATGTCCTGTAGGTTGGCTGTTAGCCATTGATAAGTACCCTTTGAGTGCAGTCCTTCAATTTAGAATATATCTCCCTATCTTGTTGAGTAGAATGTCATATTGGATAGAATCACCATCTAGACCCTTGCTGTCGTCCAGAGAGATTAGAGCTATTGCTTTTCCCTTATCAACACAGCCTGTCACTCTAGCACAGAAGGAAACAAAATTACCGTGGAGCGATTTGAGCTTCAATATGTTGGTTACTTGTGTTTGGGACTGTGGTTGTAAATTGACTCTCTGATTCAGCTTGTTCTAGTATCTTTCAAGTTCAGTCTTAGTGGTTAATTTAAGCAAAATGCCTTAGGGTCACAAGGATGAACATTTTCCTTTTATGTAAACTTTGGCATTATCCTTGCCCTTTTCAGCCTTCTGTCTTCTCTGATCAATCAGTCAGTAAGCATGTATTAAGTTTCTACAATGTGTCAGTCACTATGATATATTCTGGGCATGCAAATACAAAGAATGAAACAATCTATGAAGGGTAGTTCTTTGGCTCTTCCTGTGGTATGTGAGAATAGTTATATCAACAGACTCTTCTATTAAGAAGGTTTTAAAAATATTCAAGAACTTTGATTACATACAATCATTCTTTATCTGTTTCTCTTCCTTTTTGGGGAAAGGAAATTTCCTTCCAAAGCTCTAACTTGCAGGACTCTTCTTTCCTGAAATTGTTTCCATTTCCCCATAATTTACCTCTTTCCTTTTCTTAAACATCTGAAAACCATTGAGTGAATGTTATTTTCATGGGAAAAAAAGTTTTGCCTTTTACCAAGGTTTTTGCCTTGGTAAGAGTAACAGAATAAAAAGAATGAAAAAGTCACTTTCTAATGCAATCCTCAGAGACCCCATCATTACCAATGGACCAAATTACCAATACCAAGGGAACCAACCATGAGACTATCCGAAATTAGACACAAAATCATGAGCAGAGATCTATCCTGCAGAGTGCTCATGGCAAAGAAATTGTTAACAATCCTTCTGTTATGTGTCTATCCGAAGAGCAGGAGGTTTAATCAACAATCCTTGCTGAAGCCAACATGTTACCTGTGTTGGGGATAATAAAGGCAAAGGTTACAATGGGTATCTGAATTATAGACTGGTAGAGCTAAAATGGACCTTTTAAATTACCTAGTCTAGTTTTCTCATAACAGATGGATTTAGAAGCAAAGGCTATTGCCTTCTGTACTTTTCTCTAGAGAAAACACAACAGACAAAAGAAAACTTCACTGATTGCCTGAGGAAATGAACAATGGCTGAAGAAGTATTGCCTTCATTAGGTTAGATGGAGGACAAGCAGTCACAATGCTTCCCACTATGGGTCCTGAATTCTTTTGGGTGCCTCCCACCATACCTTAGCCAGTTCTTTACAATGACTACTAAACCAGTCTTAGGACAATTTTCTGATTATTATTTACAAAGAACTTAATCAGAATGAATCATATCCCTAATTTTTAAGCATTATTTTAAAATTCTTTGAAGGAGTATTTCAAATTTGGTATCATCAGAAGGACAATAAGCATATATTGCTAGAAGGTCCTTCAGATATCATCTCTTTGTTTTATGGAAGAAAATATTAAGATGTAGAGAGGTTAAGTGCTCTCTCTCTCCTGTAGTAGAATTCTGTAGAGTGAAATCACAATTGCTCATTATTCTCTATGTCTCAGATGCACCTATTCTTCATTTTCATTTCTTATAGTTTCTATCTTCTTTCAAGGTGCCATCTCCTAGATAAAGCCTTCCCTAATTTCCTTTCTCCATTCCAGGTGTTAATTTTCTCTTTTTCTTGAAATTAATTTTTTTTATACTTAATGTTTATTTATCCGTATATGTATTTTTTGGTCTTTGTTTTCCTGGTACCTAATTCAGTGCCTTGTATATGGCAGGTGTTTAATCAATGTTTGTAAAATTGAATTATGCTAAATGTCAACACACTTCATATCCTTGAAGAGCATTCTAAAAATCACCTACCCCCCAAATTCCCTGACAAAATATTCTCTGGACTAATTAGAGGTCTTTCAGCTCTCAGATACTATGCCAAAACTTCTAGTTCTTTTAGATTCTCTTGTCTGGATGATGTCCAAATGGTGACAACTCATAATGGCTTCCCCCAATGTTCAGTGACATTGGCCGTCTCAATGAAGACTGCCCCACAGGTAATACTCTCCTGAGAAGTAAACACCTTCCTTAGCCATTATGATTCTCATGGGCAGGACTTGGCAGTAGTACTTACTGGGCCTTTGTCCAATGCTCTTCCCAGGTGAAAGAGTCAAAGTGTATCAGATTAACTGGGTTCCTTTAGGACATTTCTTCATTACTCTGTACTTCAGGACATTGCTGGCTTTGAACTCTCTTAATAAAGTCAGATGTAAAAGACACCTGCCCTGCTCTCTTTCAAATTATTTACATCTCATTCTCTGTCCGAATTCCTCTTCTGCCAATAGGCTCTTTTAAGAGAGCCCTAAGGTTGGCAGGCCTAACACTCCTGATGCCAAATGTCCACACATTAGCACTTAACTTGAGCAAACACATATGCCAAGCAGTTTTTTTTTTAATTAAATTTTGCCTTCCTAATGGCATAATTACCTGACCAAAAAATGTTTCAGATTAGTCAAGTATAGCATTTATTATGCACTTACTATTTGCTAGGCACTGTGCTAAGCACTAGAAATACAAATACAAACAGAAAGATAGTCTCTGCCTTTAAGGAGCTTACAATTCAATGCGGGTAAGGCAACATATTAAAGGAAACTGAAAGGGTAAGGAGAAAAGATAAGCATCCATGTTATTGGACATGGTAAAGAAGTTCAAGAAAACCAGGAGTGCAACCTGGAAAGGAAAAAAGATGTGACTTCCCTGAAAAATGGAGATTCCAGCCAGTCAGAGGAAGAGACTTCATGAGAGGAGGGTGCTTCAAGGGATGGAATGGACTGCTACTTGAAGAGGCCTTTGTGGCAGGGTGTGTCTGGACAATCAAGAGTGTAGTAATGAAGATAGGTACTGCAATGCCTTAATACAATATTGTATCAAGTTCTGTGATGGATGACTAATTCTTGTAAGTAACATTGGGCTGGCTTAGGTTGCTTTGCATAACATCTGGAACAATCATATGAGCATGTGGCACTTAAGTACTTTTTTACTTGATGATAAAGACCCAAAGCAGTCTCCTAAGCATGCTAGCTTTAACCAAACTAAAGAGTTAATTTGCTAACCTTTAGATTTTTACATTTTTACTTCACCTTAATTTACAAGTAAAAAAGCTACCGTCAATGACTCCTGGTGAACACCGGATAAAATACAAACTCCTATATCCTAGTATTCAAGACCTTTAACAACCTGGCTTCAGTCTGCATTTCTGGATTCCATTTTACTTCCCTTCACATATTCCACTCAGTTCCAGATACAGTGGATGGGTTCTGGTTTTCCCAGACCTTTCTACCCTTTCTTGTTATTCTGTTTTCTCACAAGTTATCCACTTGTATTGTATTGCATTGCAAGCTCAACTCCCTTGTTTCTTCAGAATGGTATAGAAGTTCATGGATTCTATTACAAGAGGAAAAGAGAAGAAAAGGAAAAAAAATGAAGGAAAAGAAAGAAGAGGAGAGGAGAAGAGAGGAGAGGAGAGGAGAGGAGAGGAGAGGAGAGGAGAGGAGAGGAGAGGAGAGGAGAGGAGAGGAGAGGACAGGAGAGGAGAAGAGAGGAGAGGAGAGGAGAGGAGAGGACAGGAGAGGAGAAGAGAGGAGAGGAGAGGAGAGGGGAGGAAAAGAGAGGTGAGGAGAGGGGAGGAGAAGAGCGAAGAGGAGAGGAGGAAAGGTAAAGGAAGAGAAGGATAGGTGAGCAAGGGAAGGGAAGGGAAAAGAGGGAAAGGAAAGCTAAGGGAAGGGAAGAGAAGAAGATAGAAGAGAAGAGGAGAGAAAGGGGGAATAGAGGGAAAGTGAAAAGAGAAAAGCAGAGGAGAAGACAGAAGAGGAGAGAAGAGAAGGGAAGAGAAGGGAAAGGGAAAAAAAAGCCGATGGATAGGAATTTGTTTTGTTTTTACAAAGAAGAAAAAATATATGAAAAAGAGACTTTGATATGACATCTTTCTAAAAGGAGTCTATATATTTCTCCCTCGCATGCATTTGGATAGGACTGAGTAACCTGGGCAAATACTACAGGTTCAAAAGGTTGAAGTTGGGTAGAAAAATATTCTGGACCCTCACTGTCCTCAGTGATTGATGCCACCTACTGTGCTGAACATATGGTGGGAGAGACTCCCTGGGGAATCTCAGTATTCTTGCATTACATTACTTGGAAGACTCATTTTGGTTACTTCAGATTTGTGAGTAAAAAAATCCTTTTACTCAGGGTAATGGCAGCAATTTAGAATTGAATTTCCAGGAAATCTCTTATTCCCTCTCTTCATAAGCTAGAAAGTTGAATTTCAGGATTCAAATAATTTCTGCTTGGATAGTCTAGGACCAGTGAATGATATTATAGAAGGTGTGATTTTTGTCTGTGTTAGATGCTAATTATTGTCTTTATTTTATCTTTGATTTATAACAATGAAATTCTTATTATAATAGTTTCTGTAGTTAAAAGTAAATCAATGACTCAAAAATGGGAAATGAGAAGGGCAAGAGAGAGGTTTATTCTAGCGGGACTGGGATTGCAGAACTTTTTTTATTTTCATATTCCACACACACTATTGAGATGAGCATTGACATCCAGAAAAGGATTAGAGTTAAGAGAAAGAAGAAATTCAGTTCTCTGCGTGTAGAAGGTTCAGTGACTACCCCTTATATTTGAAGGTACAATTAACAGAAAGGTATTTGATTTGCTGTCAGTGAAGGAGACAATAAGAATTTATATAGATACATACAAAACATATACAAAGTAGATATAAGATAACATAGCCGGGGAGAGATTGACATTTAGTAACTGGGGAGGTGTATATAAGATGGCACTTGAGCTGATTGTGGAAAAAAATCAGTAATTACAAGAATATTCCACAAGGCAGAAGTGAGAAGGAAGAATATTCTAGTCATTGGAGGCCTATATACAGGTATGGAGACAAAAGATAGTAAGTAGCCAGTAGTATGAGAAACATCAAGAAATTCAAATGGATTTGACTACATGGCACATAGAAGGAAATGTGATATAATAAAACTGGAAAGGTAGAGTTGCTCCAAATTGTGATAAGCTTTAAAGGGGAAACACATTTGGTTTCTAGTTTAGAAGTTAGTTAATAATCCACAAGCATTTATTAAGCACTTACTATGTGCCAGGCACTGTGCTAAATTCTGGGGTTACAAAGAAAGGCAAAGAACAATTTCTGCTTCATTGAATTCACAGTCTAATGTAATATAGAGCAACAGAAAGTTATTGATTAGGAGATGTAAGGGTGAAATGCGAACTGTAGGGAAATCACTTTGCCCACGGTGGGGAGGATGTAGAAGTGTAATGACTTAAGGCAGTTATCAAGTAGAAGGTGATTATTGTAGCCCAAGTGAGAGATGATGAGGTTGTAAATGAGGATGGAAGTTTTGTGAGTGAAAAGAAGGGAATATAAGAAATATTATAGACGTTAGAAAAAGATTTGGCAACTGATAGGATTTGTGGAGTGAGAATGAGAAATACTAAAAATGATATCAAGTTTGTGAATCTGGGTGACTGGAAAGACTAGTGTCCTTAATAGAAATAGAGAAAAAAGAGTGGGTTTAGCAGAAAAAGACATTGAATTCTGGTTTTGATACATTGCATTTCAGATGTCTACAATACATTTATTTCTAAATGTTGAATATTAAATTTGTGATTTAGGACTAATGGGAGAAACTAGGTCTAGAAAATACAGAATAGATAATTTCTGCATAGTGATAATTAAACCTAAGGAAGTTGATGATGAAATTCAAGTGAGAGAATATAAAGACAAAAGGGAAGAGAGGCCATCAGAGAACTTGGAGGTTCACCCATAGTTGCAGATACCCAAATGCCCAGAGAAGACTAAGGAGTATATTGAAGAAGACATATGGCTTATTAACTTCTAAGTCTCTCAGTGATGGGAGTACATTGCTTTGTCCTTTGCATCCTTGTTACTTAGAACCAGTGCCTCATATATAACAGACATTTAACAAATGTTTGTTGAGTTAATTTTATGAAAATACTCAATAAGACATTGGGAAGATGGTAAACCCATCATTTCATCCTCATTCAGTGGAGGGATGATTTTGTACAAGTTACACATGATATAATTCAAATATAGAGTATAAAATACTCACTCATTTAAGTTGATCTATAACTGGAAGAATCTTCAGAGGCTATCTACAAGCAAATTTCTTAGATGAGAAAACTGAGGGTCAGGGAGATTAAATTATTTGCCACAGATTCCATTTGATTCCAGGTCCTCTCATTCTAGAGCCACGCTTTGCCCCTGTGCCAAGCCTTTCATTTTGTTCTGAAGATGAATTAATAAAAAGTCTCCAAGTCACTGACATAGTTTAGCTTGTTAATGAAGGAAACTAAAGACTGAGATTGTGAGTCCTGGCAATGGACATCTCACATTGACAGTCTTGGAATACTGACAGCTGGATGTCTCTCTCTATCAAGAGCTTGCCATGCCCAGTCCCTTTCTTGTATAATCATACCAGAAAAGTGACAAATCCCAGTGGCAGGTGGTACCCTTTAGATCTGAGGTTAAGTGATCAGAGCACATTATCTCTCCTCCTCACCTCCCCCAAATCACTTGCTCCTCACTGTGATGTGCCAGCAGCCACAGCTAAGCTCTCAACCATTTAGACTATTCAGATAGCTTGTTTTTTTTTCTTTTTAGCTCCTCAATAATTTCAACTGGTTAGTATGGTCAACTTCCCCTCTTTTCTGAGCCATCTGAAGCCAATACTTATTATATAGCTGTAACTCTACTTGCCTGAGATGGATTCATTTCCCAGATGGGTAAAGAGGGCTTGGACAGAAGAAATTCTTACACCCGTCTACTATATTTAACATCTACATAGATATTTTGAAAAGACTTAATAAAGAGTCTGGGACTTTGCTATTCATAGATGAGAGAAGCTAGAGAAAGAAGCATGGATCATCATTTATTATTTAGCAGACTAGTTTTATTACCATCACTTTTGTTCTCCCACATTTCAAAGTTTGTTTCACACCTGCTCTTTAGCAACCATAATATTTAAGAGATTGTTTTCTCCTTTTTTTACTTTCCATTAAGTAGTGTGACCTCATGTTACATCAACCTACATTTGATATGACTTGACATAAGCTGCTATGTAACTAAACTTGATTGATAGAGGAAACAGGAATGGTCCCATGAGTCTTGGACACATTGCTAGAATTAGGGTTGCAGCTTATCCCACAATCCTCACTCAAAACAGGTTAATGGGGATATTTTTATAAAGTTCAATATCTTTCATTTTCCTTCTCTTTTTTTCTAATGATTGGACAGACAAATAGGCAGTCTTTAGAATAATCTACTGGATTCTTATTTTTTTCTGGTTGTATCCTCCCTTCTTCTCCTTAAAGATTCTTGTCTAATGATGTATGTGTAGGGATTTACCCTTCCAAGGAAAAGGCCCACTGTCTTTGCACACATCCCCAGTTACAGCCTTTGACTCCAGACAAGTGAGAGAGAAAAGGGAATGTCATTATAACTGCATTCAGGGATATTTCAATCGCTGCTGATTGCTCCTTCTTTTTAAAGTACAGATAATTTGCTGTGCAGATTTTGGAGTGGTGGGAATTGCACCCACATCTATTTCCCACCTTGGGATGTCTTTCCCTCCCCCTTGCATGTTGCCTTGAGTCTGTTTTTCCTCTTTATATCTGAGTATTCTGTGATTTTGTCAGTTATGCCCTCTTTCCCCCTCACATTGTTATTAGATATTTAGATACCATTAGACTTTTCTCTTTCTGATTTTTGGATAGGCTTATGCCCATTCATAGAATATACTTAAAGCTGGGACTTAGAGTCAAAAAGACCTGAATTTAAATCTTCAGGCACTAAGTAGCTGTGTAAAAAGCCATTTAACTTTTGTCTGCCTCAGTTTTCTTAATTGTAAAATGGTAATAATCATAGCAGCTACAAAAGATGATAATCAAATAAAATAATATTTGTGAAGCACATAGCATAGGGCCATGAAAATAGTAGACATTTAATAAATTTTTCTTTTTTTCTTCTTACTTTCATTCAGGTTCAGCTCAGGTATCATATCCCATAGGAAACTTTTCATGAGCCTCCTAATTGTCAATTGTCTCTTCCCTCTTTTTCATGTTGTCATGCTATCATAGGGCTAGTAGCTAGAAGGACAGCAGAGATCATTTGCTCCACTGCTCTTCTTTAACAAATGCAGATGAGTCAGAATCCCAGAGTGATTAAAGCATCTACTCAAGATCAATGAAAGTAAAAACAAAAAAACAAAAACAAAATAGCAAGGCCAACATTTGGACATTACTCAACTCAGGGAATAGAGGAAAAACCCTGCTATACTACATTGTTCTTGTCTATTTATCTTTGTTATATCCTCTCAGTAGATAGTAAACTCCTTGAGGGAGGGCACTGGTTTTGTTTTGTTTTTGTTTTTTGTATTTTTTGTATTCCTAGCACTTAGCATAGTGTCTATTATGTAGTAGGACAGAGAGAAGAGCTGGATTTGTGATTTCATCATACATATTCAGAACTCCCTAGCAAGAAAATTCTTTCTACCAATTCATGTTGACAACTTCTCTGTAACTTTTAATTTTAGAGATTTGTTCATGAAGCTAAGAAGTTAAATGACTGGGACTATACAGGCAGTGGCTTTAATGTCCACTTTTGATACATATTGGTTGCATAGAATAGAGCCTTAAAATACACACTGGATTGAATAGCACTCAGTATGCCTTTCCTCATATTGCTTCATTTTGTCTCTGAATAATAGCACCAGCATATTTCACAGGACCAAACAAATCACCTTGTGTAATTGATCCTTTCATGAAACGGACCCATTTTTTCCCAGATTTAAATTTTATGTACATATTTTGTAAAGAAGAATCATAACAAATCCATGGGGACAATAACCCATGGGTATTACATTTGTTGAAACTCCTAAAACTGAAACATATTAGAACTGAAAAAGTGGGAGGGGAGGAAGATTTAATAGGATCAAGTGAGATTGAAGGTTTCAAGATGGATTACAGAAAAAGTCTTACAAGACTAAAAATGTTTCAGTCCTTGTCACTGGCCTACAGATTCTCTAGAATCTCCAATAACTTAACAGCTGGTGCTGGAGACTCTGAGCTGAGTTGCCTCTAAAGCAGCAACCTTGCCTTTAGAGATCTAAAAAGAAATTACCCAATTAAGATGTAATGGCTCTCTAGCTTTCCCAGGCTGTGAATGAGAGCAGGCATATTTACTATCACAGAATGTCATAAAATTTTATCCAGTTATATCAAATCAGTGGGGCTAAATTAGTCAGTGAGGCCCTGATGAGGAAGATGGTGTGTGCATGTGCACTATGATTTATAGTCATGTTGAATAGTATTGTCAAATGAGATTTTAAGATGACCTTCTCTGGGAAAAAAGGAGGGAATAAAGAAAAGTATAAAGAAATAAGTTTCAGGGAAATTGTTATTATGTCCTTATAAGAAAGAAATATTTCAGAGCAAAAATAAAATAATCAAGTACCCCATATGGAGACATGAATGTATATTTACAAATCCTTTATGTACATGCACAGAAACACTCGTTTTCATAGTGTTCATAATGTATTAAATGGTTTTATCATTTCACAATTTTTAATGACAATTTAATATAATCATACTTACCTAAAGATTTAAAAAAATAAGTGTGATAAAAACTCACGAAGATTGTAGGATTGTGTAAAGAAAAATCCTCTGTCCTGAGGTCAAGGGTGATTATAGTCAGGTGGTCCAATTATCTCTCTCTCTCTCTCTCTCTCTCTCTCTCTCTCTCTCTCTCTCTCTCTCTCTCTCTCTCTTTCTCCACCCCCTTTCCTCCCTCCCTCCCATCCCTCTCCTCTCCCCACTTCCTTTTCATTTTTCCTACCTCTTTTACATGAACAAGTTCACCTCCAAGCCTGTAAAGAGGAGGCTTTCAGTCTTTTGTTTTTGAAGAGAACAGAAGTACATTTTGGTATGAATACAGTGCATTCATGAATCCAAATCATAAATCATCTCTTTCAGTTACTGTTCAGAGACAGCAGAGAAAGCTTCACTCAGCCAAGACAGACAAAAACATCAGCATTTGAAAGATAAAGGTAAAAGAAAGACTTGACCAGCTTATTGTGCCCAATGGAGTCAAAGCAAATGTATGAGGCATAGTGCAGAAAAAAGATACTGTTAATAATAATAATATGGCAAAAGAGAGAGCAGAAAAGTGTTTTTGGTTACTGAAAAGAAAATATGAGTGTTCAGTATTTCTCTCCTAGAAGTTTAATACTTACCCATTTGTTTGAAAGTTCATATTTTATCAGTCTAAAATGTTCATGCATCTGAATCTTTTCTCACCACATTCTATACCTTTTATGTGTATGCTTGTGTGTGTGTGTGTGTGTGTGTGTGTGTGTGTGTGTGTGTGTTTGGGTGTGTGTGGGGTGGGGGGTAAGGGAGAAAGAGGGAGGGAGGAAAGAGAATGATAGAAAGAAAGAGACAGAGAGAGAACTAAAGAGAGAAAAAGACAGAGAAAGGGAGTCCCAACCATCAGGAAACTTCTCACTTGATTGCCCCCAACCCATAGGATGTGACACATTCCAGAAAGGGCTAGCCACGGTTGTCAGCTTCTCCATGTCTTATAATCCTGCAAAGGAAATATATTTACGAGGCACTTATGCATGGCAGCTCTCATCTTTCTTAAAATATGACTGAGGGACTGTTTCAGTGATTGAGCACCAAATGAGACCAGCTCTTTGAGCCTTCTTCCAAGCAGGTGGGCCATTTATATAGTGGACTCCAACCCTAAGTGGTAAGAAAACCTAAGAACAACTCGAAATCAAATCATGGGTCATTTTGTTTTTTAAGGAGAACATATATTGGAAAAATAAAGCTAGTGACAACATCAATTAATTAATCAAATCCTTGGCAACTACCATCCTATTGTCAAACTTTCTTTACTATTCTAAAATAACAGCAATTTTCATGGTAATTAATTTCATTTCTTTATAAAGAGTTTGATACTTCACAAAACATTAATTTTATCCTCAATGAGAGGAGAATCTAAGAGGTTAAGTGATTTGCTTGTGAAAAATGCCTATCTAATGGCAGAGTTGGAGGTAGAAATGAAAAGTCCTGTTTCAGGGCTCAGAAGCCAGGGCTGGGTCAGAACTTTTTCAACTCCACCACACTCAGTTGATTTTCATGATTATCCCTGTTGTTTCTGTTTTAGGGAAATGGGCAGCCTCTAGCTGCTTTTCACTTAAGAGCCCTCAGATTTCATTAGACATTAACAAGCACCTGCCAAATTAGCAAGGGGACAAAAAGACCATTTAACAAGGCTCAACAATTCATAGCAGCATACTCTGAAATAATCATGTTTCCATTCACTGCTGGGCAACTGATGTCAAAGAAGTTTTGCAAACCACTAGGGGGTACCAGAACAAGTAGTCAACTTAGGGTTCTTTCAGAAGTCCATCTGCCATCTCATGCTTCTTTCCTTCCTTAATTAAGCAACAGGAATTAATAATGGCAGAATAAATGTACTAGTAGTGACAAGGAGTTTTTTTTTTTTTTTTTAAATTGAAATACATGTTTAGAGCCTGGGCATTGTTTTCCTGATGGGGAAAAAAAAAAAAAAAAAAAAAAAAACCTGAGCGAACAGACCATAGTTTGTCATTGATTACTGGGAAAGACAAAAGATATAAAAAGATGATCAAGGGAGAAAGAGATAATGGATTAGAACAAAGAAATCCACAGGAGCTAAATAAATGTCCAAACAAAACTTTGGGAAAGAAGACAAGGTTTCTGGCAATTTTCCTAAATTTAATAATCAAGTCAGTCAAGCCAGTCAAAAAGCACAAAATCATGGTAAAATGTCATTATTTCCCCAATAAGTATAAAAAAGAGGGTTTTTGCCATTACAAAGGCTTCATCTTCTAACTTTATTGGGTCTATAGGCAGAAGCTGGTTTGTTTACCATAGCCCTACATTTGTTCTTCTGAGAAAAGAAATTTTCCAAACAGCTTTGGAACAAAATTCGGGGTGTGTGTGGGGGGGGGGCACGAGGGGGAGGTGTGTATAAATATTCAAGGAACAGAACCTGCCAATTTAAATAATAGGCTACATGCAATTATTCTATGATCTGAACCTGAAGTTAATCTCTACTAAAGAACTAGGTGGGACAGTGGATAAAGCACTGAATTTGGGGAGACTCATCTTCCTGTGTTCAAATCCAACCTCAGACATTTATCAATTGTGTCATCCTGGTGAAGTCCCTTAACCTCGTTTGCCTCAGTTTCCTTGTGTAAATGAGCTGAAAAAGGAAATAGCAAAATACTTATGTACCTTTGCCAAGAAAATCTCAAATGGAATCAGAGTTGGAGATAAATGAAAGTAAAAAGTAACAAATAATAAATAAATAAAGGGGTCATGGTGGAAATAATTTCTATACTTGTGAAATATTCATGTTCATTATCTTCTATTTGATTCAAGTTATTTCATCAAACAATTATGAAAACCTTACCTTGTGCCAGGCATTATGTTTGACACTGGAGGACCACATAATAAACATTTTTAAAAAATAGTTTGTTACTTCAAGGAGCTTCCAGGAAATTGAGAAGAAATAACAAATATACAATAGACACCAAGTAAATACAAAGCAATTCAGAGTGGAAGAGAATATTAGCGCCTAGAGAAAGCAGAAAAAACCTGATGAAATAGTTGGCTCAAGTTATACTTTTAGGGAAGCTGTTGATTATGGGAAATAGAGGTGAAAAGGGAGTGCATTGTCCTCTCCCCGGAATAATTCTAAATTAAAAAAAAATACTCAATGTAATAACATTGTCAGGAGACACTAGGCAAAAACTGAGTTACCTAAAGCACTTTTAAGAAAGTTCTGTTTTGAAGAAAACAATTCTCATATTCCACTTCTTTGGATAAACCGCATTATTTTTTAATGAGGTATTTTGAGGTATATTATTTTTAATATTGTAAACAACTCTACAATTAATAATAAAGTTATTGCTTGTTGAAGCAATTTATATATTTGAGGAAGACTGAGTTGGTTTGTACAAACTGTACTTTTGGACAAGGTGGATTTTTTTTTAATGCTATGAGCTCATACCATACTTGCTGTCTTTTCACGCATGTGTGACTAGGATGCCCATCGCCCACACTTGCACGCTCTCAGCACAATTTTGGTATGTACCATTTTTCTGCCCTGCTCAGTTAAAAGTTGGAAGGAGTGCAGCTGTAGAAAGCTATGGCTAGCACATTTTTTATGGGTAAAATTTATGGGGTAATGTATCTACTTTTAGCATGACTATTGTTAAGCCTGGAGATCAAGCAAAGTGACACTGAGTATATTGCTTTATCAATTGGATTCGTTCGAGTGAAAAATGCTGATCATGCCATGTCTATCCCTTGGGTGCAGAAACCTTACTTCACTGCTTGAATGGTCGATACATAAAAGTCAAATTCATTATAATTTGTAGCTTTTTTTTTTTCTTGAAGAAGCACGCAGTTCTCAGTACATCAATATCAACTCTTAAATCCACATCGGATGGAGAGGGTACAGCACAGTAATTCAATCTCTTTACACTTAATATGGTCAGGAAGGGAGAATGAAAACAGCCTCTTGTAAGATGATGGAAAAAACAGGATGCAATCATTCTGATGGAGCTGTGCAAAGGAATCATTTTACACCATCGGTTACCAGGGCAACAAAATACAGTGAGCCCCATACATCTAACAGGTGACATTTTAGCTAAGAAATTGCTTCTTTGGTATTTTTTCTGTCTATGAAAAACAATGTTACCAGCGTTTTCACTTGTCATGTACTATAGGGCAACACACTCCTGCTGACAGACCCATAATGGAAAAATAGAGCAGTTAAATAGTATTACAGTCGAACTTTTAGGATACATGCTAATCTGCTCTTTAAAGAAACTTCAGACATTTTCAAACACCCTGGAGACTCAAGTGACTGGAAATTTCTATGTACATCTGTGCATGTGAGTTTGCGTCTAGACGAAGCGAGAGAGAGAGAAAAAAAAAAAACTTGAAGAAAATGTCTCTTCTAATTTTATTTTTTTTTCATTTAGGAAAAGTCCTACTTATATTTTCATTGAAATGATTACAGAAAATAATTGTATTTTTCCCATTATAGTAGAATTACTTTTCAATAAAGAAAATTAAAAATAATTATAATAGTAAAAATAACTAGAATTTATCTTGTACTTTAAGGTTCATAAAATGCTTCACAAATATTACATTTGATCCTTACTACATGTGCGAAGATACATACTATTTTTAATCTCCATTTTACAAACCAGGAAACTGAAGCAGACAAAGATTAAACAACTTCCTAACTTCCTAGGGTCCCATAGTTACTAAATATCTGAAACTGGATTTGAACTTATTTCCTGACTGTAGTTTAGGATTCTATCATTGTGCCTTGTAAACATGATATAGAACTGCTTTAGTGCATTAGCATTAAACATATTTGGGTCTGATGCTTGAAGAGTTAAAAGACTCTCTCCCAATAAAAAATTGATTTTAAGTAATTTTTGAGTAATAGATTTAAGTAACTTTTTCAAGAAAACACAGTTAATTGTTGACAGAAACTAAAGGTTAGACTCCTAACTTTCCACATAGGCTTCTTTCTATGACATCCAATGATCTTTCTTTTTTCCCTCTTTCCTATGGCCTCTTGTCTGCATAAACCTTTAATAGATCATATTTTAAGCCAGTTTAGACAAACAATAGCTTCTCTTAGGAAGGTTTAGGAGTATGCTGATAATTGTTTAACAATCAGCTCTCTCCCCACCCCCCCAAAAAAAAGAAGGAAAAAAAAAAGGAAATACATACGTGATACACCTTTATGTTCTATCTAGATCTATCACTTTAATAAGTCTAGACCACTGATTAGAAATGTCAAATAGCAGGATTTTTTTTCTTTTTGGATATTAGAAGGATATTCAAATAATGTGATTCAATGACTGAAAAAACAACGAAAAATAGTTAGGAGGACAAGAATAAAGAAATAAGTGTGTGTGTGTGTGTGTGTGTGTGTGTGTGTGTGTGTGTATTAGGAGTGGACACAGAACACCACTAATGATTGATTTTAATGCTACTTTGGGATCCAGTTGTCATAGACCACTTAACCCAGAACCATAAAGAATGTAATCCCCATTCAGAGAAGATAAATCTCCTATCATGAAAAGAATGAACATGCAGGGGATTAGTAGGAGAAAAACAATATTCTTAGAGGAGATAGTAAAATGAATATTTGAAGAATTAATGAATAGAAGGTGAAGCGAGGGGACTCACAAAGAACAAAAAATAAGAAAGAAACAAAGTGAGGAAGTTGAGTTCTAGTGAAAGAAATAGGAGTGAGGTCAGAATACAGTGTTTTTGATAATACCTGAAATTTTTCTTTTTTTTCATCTGTGGGCTCTATTAAAAATTAAATGTATTAGCTACAGAACATAATGTGACTAGAAGACTGCTGGTTATGATAAGGAGGAGTGGAGAGGACAATATATATATATAACAAAAAGAGAAAAGAGTCGACTGATCCAAAAGAAGAGAGACAGAGCGAGAGAGAGAGAGAGAGAGAGAGAGAGGGGGGAGGGAGAGAGAGAGAAAGAGAGAGAGAGAGAGAGAGAGAGAGAGAGAGAGAGAGAGAGAGAGAGAGAGAGATTATAAAGTTGGAGTCCAGAAAAAAATGGAGGTCTCAATTTAATAAGAAATATTAGATTATATCAGTGCCATTTGTTTTTATTTAAAGAGGGAAATAGAGTATTAAAAATAAAATTTGCTAACTTGAATGCTTTGTTTTCACTATGGTGTCCTTAGTGAAACTATAACATGCTTATATCTCAACTCTTATTTTAAGTACACAGAAGGCTTGATTGGAATCTATTGTTCCTATTTCTTAGGTTTAATTTTGGTCCAGGGTAGGGAGAAGGCTATATTTCTGCAGCTCAGGTCTTATTTCTACTCTCAAGGTTTTAAATACTCCATTGACACGATAAAGTAAGCTCTATATCACTGTAGGGAAAGTCACAAATTGTTACCTGTTAAAAGTTGTACTTCCTAGTAATATTGAGCACATGGGTGAGCTACAGATTCTGGTACAGTATTGAAAGGGATACATGAGACATAGTAGCAAATAAAAGAAAATGTTCTTTTCTCCCCTGAAGTCAGGGAAGAGTCAGTGAAGAAGCAGAAGTACTTGGAATGCTGGAAATCTTAAGCTGAAGTTTTAACTATTTAATCTTTTTTTCATAGTTCATGGAAAAAGATATTGACAAAAGATAAGTTGTTCTTATTTTTATGAGTTGAAAAAAAGGAAAGCTTTACAATTCATTGATTTCATTCCACATATGTGGAAATAAAAAAGAAATGATTTTAGAGAATTCTGGTTCCACTAAGAACTTGAAGTAGTAAAGCCCTATTTTAATATGTCATTATTACTTAAGGTACACATCACTGGTATTAGTCACTGCTTTCACCAAATACTCATCAAGGGTCTATTCATTGCCTGGAAAATTGCACACACATATAAATATACATATATATATATACATACATACATATGTGTATGTATGTATACACACAGATACAATCATACACAAAATGAATGCATGAGGGGAAGTGTAATGACCGTGTATTTAAAATCAGCCAGAGTCAGGAATTCAGGTTAAGGGAAAAATCTTCAATCTTTATTGAAGTGAAGAGGTGAATAAGGATTGAGATAGCAATATGGGCAAGAAGGATTGCGATAGCAATATGGGCAGCTGCGACAGGAAGCCAGCTAGCAAAGAGAGACCTGAGCTGAAAAGCCGTTGCAATCCCAATCGCAAATGCTAGCAGTCTCTCCTTCCCCTTCCTTTTCCACTCCCCTGCCTCCACCCACCAAAATTGTCATTTCCTATACAACACATCAGGACTTGCATAAAGTGTGGGCCGGGGCCATTCTTTCTCCAAGCTTATATATTAATAGAGTATGGTCCAATTACTATTTAGCCTCATGTGCTTGGGACCTCAGTGCATCAACTCGAGCCTCAGCCCATTACAGGGAAGGAGCACTAGTAGTTGAAAGAGAACAGGAAAGAGTTTATGTAGGACAGGGTTTTCCAATCCCAAAGTAGGGTATGCATACCTGAAAGGAGCATGAAAAGCGTATCAAGAATGTACAGAAAATGTTTGAATATCTTTAGTATTCTATTAAAATTAATTGATTAACAAGAATGAAATAAAGAGGAAGGGAAAGATGGAAGTGGTGGGGATTAGGTAGGCAAGGAAGAAGGGTAGGAATAAAGTAGAGGAGTCAACAGAGATAGGAGATAAGAATTATATACAAATATAGTAACAATATACAGGAATAGATTTTAATGGGAAAAAAACAGGGGAGGTAATCATTGATCTCAGACAAAGCTGAAATTAAAATAAATTTCATCAAAAGAGAAAAATAGGGAAATCACACTGTATAGGCCAGCCATATTAATCAATATTGTTATAGACTATTTAAAATAATTAGATAACATAAGATTAGAATATTGCTATGGTGTAGCTAATGATGAATTGGTGGATTTAGAAAAAACATAGAAAGACTTGGTCTTATGAAGGATGATATTATCCACTTTCAGAGAAACATAGAACAAACAATCAGAGAAAAAAGAAAGAAAGATAAAGGAAGGGAGGAAGGAAGGAAGAAGGAAGGAAGGAAGGGAGGAAGGAAGGGAGGGAGAGAGGAAGGAAGGAAACAGGAGCAAGAAGTATGTTTCATTTTGCACTAAGAGTTTATCACTTCTTTCTTTGGAAGTGAATAATATTTTCCATCGTGTTTTTTTTTTTTGTTTGTTTGTTTTTTTGGAATTGTTTTGGATCCTTGTGTTGGTCAGAATAGCTAAGTCTTTCAAATTGATTATTTTTACAATATTTCTGTCACTGTAAACAATGTTCTCTTAGTTTTGCTCATTTCAGTTTGCATCAATTCATATAAGACTTTCCAGGTTTTCCTGAAACCATACTACTCATTATTTCTTATATCACAATAATATATCATAATGAATTATCATTATATTACAATTATTATACTACAATTTGTTCAACCATCCTTTAATTGATGGGCATCTCTTTAATTTCTAATTCCTTGCCACTACAAAGAAGAGGTGCTATAAATATTTTTGACACATGTGTCCTTTCCTCTTTTCTTTAATCTGTTTGAATACAAACCTGGTAGTGATATTACTCTACCAAAGAGTATTATTTAGAGTTTTATAGTCCTTGGATACAGCTCCAAATTGTTCTCTGGAATGACTGGACCATTTATTATTCCACCAACAGTACATTAGTATACCTATTTTTTCACACACCCTCTGGGTCATTTTCCTTTTCTGTCATATTAGACAATCTGAGAGGTGTGAGATGGTACTTCAGAGTTATTTTAATTTGTCTTTCTCTAATGAATAGTGGTTTAGAGCATTTTTTCCATGTGACTATTTTTGTGTTTTATTTAATATTTTTATTTTCCCCAGTTACATGTAAAACATGTTTTACATTTGTTTTTAAAACTTAGATTTATAAAGTCTCTTCCTTCCTCCCTGTCCCCATTGAGAAGACATATGTGAATTTATGCAAATAATTTCCATAAAAGTCATGTTGTGAAAGAAAACATAGATCTCTCATTCCCTACACTGCACTTAAAATAAAAACCTCAAAAAAAAAAAGTGAAAATAGTATACTTCAATCTGTATGCATATACCAGTTCTTTCTCTGAGAAAGAGGAAAAAATAGCTTTTTTTTCATCATAAATCCTTCAGAATGGTCTTAGATCATTGTATTGATGAAAATGATGGTCATTTACAACTAATCATCCTACACTATTGCTATTACTTTGTACACAGTACATTGCACTTTGCTTGAATATATGGAGGACTTTCCAGCTTTTCTGAGAGCATTCTGCTCTTTGAGTGCTTTAATTTAAATTTTTTTAATATATTATCCCTTCATATTGTGCCTTCTGTCTATATATGCTCCTAACTGCCAAAATAATGAGAAAGTTGTTATGAGTTACAAGTATCATTCTCCTATGTTGGAATGCAAACAAATAAACCTTAAATCCTTATGATTCCCCTTTTCTTATTAATTCCTTACATTTCTCCTGAGTCTTATATTTGAATATCAAATTGTCTATTTGGCTCTGATCTTTTCATCATGAATGCTTAAAAGTCTTTTATTTCATTGAATATCCACTTCTTTCCCCTGAAGGATTAAACTTAGATTTTGGTGATCATAATCCTTATAATCCTAATTCCTTTGCCTTCTGAAATATTATATTCCAGGAACTTCTATTCTTTAATGTAGAAGCCATTAAATTTTGTGTTATCCTGACTATACTCTTTTTCAGAAGGCAATTGATAGATTATTTCAATTTCTATTTTTCTTCTGGTTCTAGATTATCAGAACAGTTTTACGTAATAATTTCTTGGAAGATTATGTCTAGGCTCTTTTTGTGACCATGGT
The DNA here is from genome assembly GCF_016432865.1 of Antechinus flavipes. NCBI lineage: Eukaryota > Metazoa > Chordata > Mammalia > Dasyuromorphia > Dasyuridae > Antechinus > Antechinus flavipes. Next base: position 321,710,985 of record NC_067398.1, read on the forward strand.
CTTCAGACAGACTAATAATTTTTAAATTATCACACTTGGATCTATTTTCAAGGTCAGTTGTTTTTACAGTGAGATATTTCATATTATTTTCTATTTTTTCATTCCTTTAATTCTGTTTCACTGTTACTGGCTCATAAAATCATTAGCTTCCATTTGTTTAATTCCACTTTTAAGGATTTTTTCCTCAGTGAAGTTTGGTATCACTTTTGTCATTTGGCCAATTTTGCTTTTAAAGATATTCTTTTCCTCATTAGCTTTCTGTATTTCTTTTTGCACCACTCTAGTCTCTTCCCAAATTTTCCTCTATCTCTCTTACTTGATTTTTAAAATCCCATTTGAACTCTTTCATGGTTTGAAATCAATTCTTATTTTTTGGAGGTTTTAGATGTAGGAGCTTTGACTTTGTTATCTTCTTCGAGTATGTTTTTTGTTCTTCCTTGACACTATAGTAACTTTCTATGGCCATAGTCTTTTTCTGTTGTTTGCTCACTTTCGCAGTCTATTACTTGGCATTTAACTCTTTATTAAAGTAGAGCTCTATTTCTAGGGTGGAGGATGTAATGTTCCAAGCTTCAGGATTTTTGTAGGGGTTTGAGCAGTTGTTTTCAGAGATCCTTCTTGGGATCTGTAAGTTCTCAATTCTTTCAAGGTGTTATGATCCAAAGAAGAGTGTGTTTGAGATCACAAGCACTCTTTTCTGCTCTAGAACTGTAAGCAAAGTCCCCAGTTTACTGTGTCTATTAAATTCTAATGTGCTAAAACAATAGAATCCTTCCTCAGTGCTAGTGAAAAGATCTCCTTCTAACCAGTTTGAACCCATTATCATTTACAAATTCAGTCCTCTTGAAGTTGTGCTGCTGCTATTGCCACTGCCAATTTAGTAGCTCCCAAGGCTTATTCCTAGTTTGCTGATTTCCCAAGGCCTTCTCACTGTGGTGAGAGAAACTTTTCCTTCCAACCTTTCAAATTGTCTTTTTGAGTGTATAGACTAAGAAGTCTGGAAACTGCCAGTGCTGCAGCTGAGTTAGAGGTCCCAAATTCTACTGATTTGCTGGGACTAGGTATATGCTGGCATGGGACTATGGGAAACTCCCACTCTGGTGCAACAGATTTTTTTACTGCTGATCTTTTAAGTTGTCTTCAGATGGAAAATTGTTCCACTTCATTTTTTGTGGATTCTGATATTGTAAAATTTGTTTAGAGTCATTATTTAAAGGAATTTGGAACAGTTTTGGAAAGAGCTCAGGCTTGGGCCTTTACTTCACCATCTTGACTCTGCCTCCTGATTATTCTTTATGTGGCTATTAGTAATTTCAATTTCTTCTACTGAAAACTGTCTGTTAATCTCCTTAAACCATTTATCAATTAGAGAATGACTCTTATTTTTATACATTTAGCTTAGAAAAACTTAATGTAAAATTATTTCTCCCAGTCTTAAAAGACTGATGAAGTACAGTATAGACTTCTTCTCTCAATAATATTTTAAAATATACAACATAAAATATGTTACAATTACAAGGAATTACAAAGGAAGCCAGTTATATTTAAATATTGTTATAAATCATTTTTAAAAAAATAAATTCAAATTGTATCCAAAGATCCTAGGTTAAGAACTCTTCTTTTAGATGGATGAATTCCTAATGACATAATCTCACTTGTTAGGTCAAACAAAAATGTCATTTTATTAGGGGTAAGTTCTGAATAACATTTTTGTTAGGAATTTGTATAAATTTAGTAAATAGTTGTTTCTAGGCCTTAATTTCTTCATCTATAAATATTAACCTACAATTTATCTCACTGGATTTGGGGATGAGTTATTAACAAAATAACTGTAGACTTTAAATAAAAGTTGATTTTATATTGAAACATTCTATAAATTCCTACTCCTTCTCTCATTCTGGCATAGAAATGACCTTAGATTCTTGAAAGCTATACCAGTCAAGTGCCTTCTACAGTGAGTTTCTATTTCTAGAATTTTTTTTCTTGAGGCCATCGGGCTTAAGTGACTTGCCCAGAGTCACACAGGTAGGAAGTGTTAAGTTGCTGAGCTCAGATTTGAATTCAGGTCCTTCTGACTTCAGGATTGATGCTCTATCCACTGTACCACCTAGATGCCCCCTGTGTGCAGAATTATCAAGAAAATTCCAGAGATAAGAGGAGTATGCCTTTCCTAAATCAGTCCAGGTAAATAACTAGAGGTTTATTAATAGTGTATTGGTCACTAATGCTAAATTGCAAAGAAACTTCACAAAATCCAATTTACAATAAGAGATTCATTTCTAAAACACCTCAAAAAAGAAAATATTCCAAAGGCTCTTTGGAAAAGTAAGTAGGAAAGTTGGCAGAATTTATCTGTACCTAAAGGCAATAGGAAATAGCATTTCATAGGATTTCCAGACATCTCAAAAAGGTGTCCAGATTCTTAAACTGTGGATTTTGACCTCATATGAGGTCTTATAACTGAATGTGAGGGCTGTGAAATTGTAATTTATTATCAATAAATTTTTGATTTGTATACCTATTTTATACCAAAATATCCACTTGTAGACAGGTAAAAAATTTCTTGATCTAAATGAGGCCATGAGTAAAAATAGTTTAAGAAGCCCCATTATAAGGTAGTGCTCATGACAAAAAATGAAGAAAACAGGACACCATGAAGGTAATTGTAGCTTAAACACTTACATCTGTGGCAGAGCATGAAGTTGGAGATAAGAATTTGACATAATTCTCTAAATCAAATAAATATATCTTTGATTATCAATATGAGTGTGGATAGGAATAAGTGAAGAATACCTATCTATCTATCCATCCATCCAGCTCTCTATCTATTGCAAAATGTGATTCCAATCAAGAAATAAAAGTGAAATGTTTAGATAACTCAGAAACTTTCTGCTTATGCTTCATGAATGCATTCCTCAAGAAAATAATGGGAACAACAATAGCAAAAAAAAAAAAGGGGGGGGGACAACAAGGTGACACAGTATATAGAGTGGGTCTGAGATCAGAAAGACTCATCATTTTTGAGTTTAAACCTGGTCTTTGATACTTACTAGTTGTATGATCCCAGGCAAGTCACTGTTTGTCTCAGTTCCTCATCAGTAAAATGAGCTGGAGAAGGAAATGGGAAACCACTGCAGTGTTTCTGCTAAGAAAACCCCAAATGGGATCACAAAGATTAGGATACTACAAACTCTTTCTCAACCACACTCTGTCCTCCACAACACCTATTTCTTCGTGTGTGTGTGTGTGTGTGTGTGTGTGTGTGTGTGTGTGTGTGTGTGGTGATGACCATTAAATCGGAAGCATCTGTGTTCAAATCTGACATCAGATGCTTAATAGCTGTGTGAACCTAGGCAAATTACTTAGCCTTGTTTGCCTAAGTTTCTCATTCGTAAAATGGCAAACTACTCCAGTATTTTTGCCAAGAAAGTCTAGAATGGGATCACAAAGAACTGGACACAACTAAAAACATTAACATTACAAAAAAGTGAAATTAACAATATCTTAATAAGAAATACTAGTTATTGCCATCAATCATATCAAATCATCCATGTAGGGCAGAGGTAAAATGATAGAATGTTAGGAAGTAATGCAAACTCCTCTAACCAGATCTAGAAAATGTATCAGACAGAATCCTGATGGGAAGACCCAGAAAATGTCACTTGTCCAGACCAACTAGGTATAGTGAGACAAGGAGGTTTGTGAACATCGGGGACAAGCCAGGAAAACACTGGGCAAACACTTTGGCATTTTAGAAGAAGCTGCTCAGCATTGCAAGAGCTTTACTGGGAGCTATTAGATACAGAATGTGATTCTGAGAGATGAGAACATGTGCAAAATGGCATCTTTGTCACCTGCTTCCCACTTTCAGGTCATAAATCTGGGTCAGTCTGAGGAGGGAATCTGCTTAGGGAAATGGCATATCAAGTAAGCATTTCCTGTGCTGTGTATGGGAAAAGAGGAACAATGAGGAAGTGCTGTGGGTCAGACCTAGGATCACACCCTAGGCTCCGAGTAGGGCCTCACTTCAGATATTTAGCGTAGCTCACAGAGGAATAACCCAATCATAGACCAAAGAGGAATTTACAGTTCTACCTCTTTGAATGAATGGAGCTTTCCAGCTAGCTAATAGGGGCAGAATCCAACAGCAGACTACTCTTGCTCCTACCCAAACCCAAGTCAGGAATTCCTAGGACTTAGACTATGAGGGCAGAAATCACTTTGCCATGAATCGGACTACTTTGGGAGCACTGAAAAGTCCCACGCAATACCCCAAGAAAATAGCAAAAGGATCAGCCCAGATTTTATCTCCATGAGTATCAGTGAGCCCAGTCCTAAGATCATATCTGAAGTAGAAAATAGGTTAGAAGGATGGGCACAAACACAGAAACCAACCATAATGAGTTGTTCTAGTGGTAGGGATTTCAAGACACAAATCCACAATAAGAGAATGACCACAAGCCATCTACAAACAATAACTCATAGCAAAACACAACTTGAGCACTAACTTAACTAAAATTCCTGGGAGAGATGAAAGAAGAGTTTTTTAAAGTGAGTTGAATGTTTTTATAAATGGAATAAAAGCACTTGAAGAAAATAAATTGGAGAAGCAATAAGAGTTATAAAAGAAAGATTTGGAAAGGGAATTAGTAGCTTGCCAAAACAGATACAAAACCTTGCTTGAGCAACAGACTTTCTGAAAATTAGAAAGGATCAAATAGAAGCAAATGATTCCTTGAGGCAATAAGAAATATTAAAACAATGTCAAAAGGCTGAAAAAAATTGAAGAAAATTTAATGTAACATATAAGAAAAAACTTGACCTGGAAAATAAAGAATTGGTTTTTTAAGAATCACTGACTATAATTAAAGATAGTGACCAAAAAAGAGCTTAGATATAATATTTTAATAAATCTTAAAAAAGAAAATTATCTAAATCTCTTAGAACTAAAGGACAAAATAGAAATAGAAATAGCAAGAATCCAAAGATCACTTTCCTAAAGAAAAATCTAAAACAAACATTCTTAGGAACATCATAGTAAAAACAAAATCCAGAGCTTCCAGGTCAAAGAAGAAATACTATACACAACGAGAAAGAAAGAATGTAAATTCCAAGCAATCACAGTTATGATCACACAATGTTTAGTAACCACAATCATAAAGGAATGGAGAATTTAGCATATACCAAAAGGCAAGAATATGGGCTTACAGTCAAGAATAACTTACTCAGCAAAATTGAGTGTAATTGTCATAGGAAAAATAAAAGAATTCAAATATCTCTGTTAGAAAGACCACAGATACAGAGAAACTTTGAAGTTCAAACATAGGGAGCTAAGAGAAATATTTTTTTTTAAAAATGTACAAATGAACAATAATAAAGGACTAAACAAGGATAAAATGTTTATATCCAGATATGGAAAGATGATAGATTGGTCCCCTCTAAACTATATCATCATCAGGATTCACAGAGGAAACCCAATTAGACAAGCAGTGGTAGTGATTCTGTTATATGTAACTCAAGGGAAAAAATGGAAAGAAAAGGGAAGAGGAATACATTGTGACAGAATAGAAAGAATGAACAAATTATGGTATGTGGATGTGGTAAAATACTACTGTACTTCAGGTTTATCAGAATAAAGACCAATCTGGATTCGAGAAAACTGGTGATGAACCATACTACCTATTTTCTGACAGAAGTGACAGCCTCAGAATGCAGAATGAGACAAATCCTTTTTAGAAAGGGCCAATGTGGAAATTTACTTTGAATGATTATTCATGTTTATAATGAGTTGGGTTTTTTTTTTTTAGGTTCTCAATTGAGAATTGGGTGGGAAGTTGAGATGTGAAGACGAGAAGACAGATCTTGCATAATTAAAATTAATAGAATATTTTAAAAAAACAAAAAAGAAAAAGAAATCATGTATGTAAGATCATTTGGTTAGAAGAAAAGCTAAAGTTGAGAAGACGTCACATATAATTGTAAGAATTTGAATCTAATCTATCCAAATTCATCCTTGAGGGGGGATAGAATGAATACTAGAAACAGGAAAAAAAGTCAACTTGATTATCATCATTTCTTGTAAAAGTATGATAAATCTGAACCAATCATGCCAGTGGACGAGAACCAAAAAGCTCAATCATTTCCTTATCTAATGATCGTTTGATTCTTTTCTATTCTACGCCATTCAATGCCATTGACATTTCTTTGCCAGAGAAATGATAGCCATGTGCCACAATCATTTATAATAGCAATTCAATTCTAAATGATGTAGAGAAGAAATAGTGGAAGATTATAAGTAATACCACCTTACAAAACAGAGAAAAACAGGAGAAGCAAAAACAAGTTTACAGTTAGTCTACTGTTCTAAGGCCAAACAGAGTCATATATGTTCCCAGAAGCGTCTATGGGTAAAATTAATAGAAGAATGACAGAAAGATGGGGAAAAAATCTTTTTTTTGCCTATATATATATAAATGCCTATATGCCTATATATGGCTATATATATAAATATAAAGAAATTAAATTATTCTTCAGAGTATAACGTTTGGATGACTATTGTACACTAAGGAAATACATTCTGGTGATGATACAATTTTGCAAATATTGAGGGACTGCTATACAGCATATATCAGAATAGAAAAGAATCTTGGATCACCTTATTACCCAAAAATAGTGTTGGAGAAAAAAATAACTAAATACTGAAACAAATCTCTATATTCCCAACTTTATAAAATCTTAACAATGAAAATAAGAAGGAAAAAGGTTAATCTTGACAAACAATTCTCTGCAATTGACCAGGTAAGTTTTGTGAAGGTATATTACACTGTTTATGTATCTCCCATAGCATTCAGCACAGCGATATAGTATATGGATCAATAAAGATTTATTACTATTATCAATACAACTGATAAACAAAATATATTTTAGATATAATTGTATCATGAAAACTATATGCTGTTACATTTGTTGCAGAAGAACTCTGTAGTCTTTCTCTGTTTCTGATGCTATGATCTTTGTAAGAACCTTGTGATTTAGGCAGTTTGGTTTACTCTGTATTTATGATTTCATAGTTTAGGGAATCTCTTCTGGTAGGAAAACTTTCTCTACCAATATTGTATTTTGCACCAATTCTCTAATCTATAATCTTAGAAAATTGCTTGGGGCACTGAGAAGTGGCTTGAAGGATGGTACAGTTAAGTGCTAGAGGGAATCTGGGGCTGAACTTCCATTTTCTTGATTCCCAGATAGGCCACTTTGTCTCACACTGTAGTACAAGTATTATGATACCAATTCTAAAGATGAATAAACTGAGGATCAGAATGATTAAATAGTTTGACTGACATTTTCAAAGCTGGTAAGCTAAGGAACTAGAAACCCAGTTCTGCTTTTCTGGGTCTATTTTGCCACCTATTTACTACAGGAACCAAAACTTCCCAAACACACAGTGGTCTTATATGTAGAGTTTAATATTAAAGCAGCAGAAGGATGAATACAGAGAGGCTTGGAGAGACTTACATGAACTGATGCTAAGTGAAATGAGCAGAACCAGAAGATCACTTTACACTTGGACAATGATATTATATGAGGATGTATTCTGATGGAAGTGGATTTCTTTGACAAAGACTCAGTTTCAAATGATAAATGATGGACAGAAGCAGCTACACCCAAAGAAAGAACACTGGGAAACGAATGTGAACTATTTGCATTTTTGTTTTTCTTTCCGAGTTGTTTTTACCTTCTGAATCCAATTCCCCCTGTGCAACAAGAGGACTGCTCGGTTCTGCAAACATATATTGTATCTAGGATATACTGCAACATATCTAACATATATAGGACTGCTTGCCATCTAGGGGAGGAGGTGGAGGGAGGAAGAGGAAAAATCGGAACAGAAGCGAGTGCAAGGGATAATGTTATAAAAAAATTACCCTGGCATGGATTCTGTCAATATACATTTATTATAAAATAAAATATTAAAAAAATATTAAAGCAGCAGATAAAGAAAGAAACCAATTTGATATTCATAACCTTAAGATATTGTGGTATCTAATTTTCAAGTTCCTCACTGATGTCAAATTTGTTTCCTAAATTATCAGTTTTGTTCAAGATAAAATTTTGTTGATTTTGTGGGCTTTAGCAGAATCAGCTCCAATACTGCTCCCTTCCCAGTGCTTCCTGGAAGAAAGCATTTATTTGATATTGAAAGATAATGGGAATATAAGTTTATACTGTTTCTCTCTGATGTCAATAATTAATTATCCATGAGTCAAAAATGCATTGAATACTTTTCAAAAAGAGAGGGAAATTAGCCCATACTCTAAAGTAAAAGTTGTCCAGTCAGGTAATTTTTTTACATTGGTTCTCTTTGCAACTCTTTATTGGTGATGTTAGTCCCTACTAACATCTATCTGCTTGGCTCTATTGGTTTACTAGAATTCTCAGGAGATGGCAGTAGTTTGTTCTTTGTAGACAGCAGTATTTCATGGCTTGAAGTCATAGATCATCATTAGAAAATAATATTGTTAACAAAGATGGACCATATTTTTCAGGAGACACTTGGCCAACTAAAAACATAAAACAATTTCCTCCCCACACCAGTTCCTTGTCTGTTTTTAGAATCTATCAAAAGTTTATATACTGACATAGTAGAACCATGGATTGTCCAACTTGACCAGGAAAGAAGGGCTAGACCTATGGTGAAAGTAAGGAAAAAAAAACAGTGGAATGCCTAGGTATACCCAAATAAGAAGGCATAGATGAATAGAGACTTTCACCTATGATGCTGGAGAAATTTCTGGAGAACAAATAAAGAGAAACTAAATTAAAGTAAGTGTTTTAAGAAGGAAGGAAAGAAGGAAATAAACATTAATTAACTACTTACAAGTACCAGGCATTAGATTAATGCTTTACAAATATTCTCATTTGAACCTTACAACAACTTTGAGAGGTGAGTGCTTTTATTATTATTATTATTCCTTTTTTACAGTAGAAGAAATTGAGGCAAAGTGACTTGAATTAAAGCGACTTCTCTGGGGTTACCCAGATAGTATCTGAAGCCAAATTTGAACTCAAATCTTTGTGACTCTAGACCTAGTGCTCTATTTATGGGCCTTCCTAGCTGCTTCTAAACTTTTCAATCAGCTCATACAGATATTTCTGACAAATTCTTCTGTGTAATTCTATATAAGAATGTCCAATAATCTTTCCTTCCTTTCTTCCTTCCTTCCTTTTTTCTTTCCTTCTTTTTTTGATCCCTTTTCTTCCCCTTCTCCTTTTTATTCTTCTTCATCATCTTATTCACATAGTTATTAACATTATTTTCCTATACCATGAATTTTTAGTCATTTACAAATTGATGGGTACCACTTTGCTTCTAGTTCTTTGCTACAACAAAAATGTTTCCTAGAATCCCCTTTAAAAATTTCATGAAAAATAAACAGACAAGAAATTCTGAAAATATGTTTACACATGTTTTAATTGACATAACAATACACAGTGGTGCATTGTACAATTGATGATAATATGTAAAACACGATGGGAATGTCTGAATTTATCTGTTAAAATTGCCCAAAGATTTTTGGAATAAGGTACAAAATACCATTCGATATCAGAGTAGCTAAGCTAAAAGTGATACAGACCAAAGCAGGGGAGGCCAGTGTAATTTATTATGCAAAGATGAATGAAGGGCAGGATGAAACTCTATAGCTGGCATCAAGGAAACCTAGGTTTAAGTCTGCCTTTGAGATAGATTGGCTACGTGAGCTTGGATAAGTAATTAAAACTCTCAGTGCCCCAAGCAGCTCTATAGAGAACTAAAAGTTAGAGAATAGTTATTGATCTGAATTGGTAGAGAGAATTTTCTCATAAGAAGTTTCTTCTATCAATGGAATCACAATTGGCTTCTCTTCTATCCCATCCCTCACTAAAACAAGGGAAAAAGAGGGAAAAAAGATCTTGAATGATATTTTGTATATGATTATAACAATCTTTGGGCAATTTTAACAGATGAATTCAGACATTCCCATCGTGTTTTAGATGTTGCCACCAATTGTACAATACACCACTGTGTACTGTCATAAGTCAGCTAAAACATGTGTAAACATATGCCCCGTCAGTCATTAAGAAGAAGGGTATAATTACACTTTAAAATGTGGCAAAGCATTTTAGAAGTAGAGTATAATTTTCGAGAGCAGGAACCGTTATGAAACATATCTTTCCCCAAGTGTTTATACAGCCTGACATCTTCAGGTTTGTTCAAATCAAAAGTCCCACTGTGAACAAGCAGACCTCAGACAAAGAAGGTAATTTGTTCTGTAGGTGCCACGTCAATGAGAGTGAACAAGAGAGAGCAAGGCAGAAGCAGGCATACCAACAGGGAGGAAGACTCAGAGAGAATATGGGATACTGTGCTTCTGAAGGCAATCAGGTACTACAAGGGATCCCACCTAATTATGAAGGTCATGGATATTTGACTGTAGTTTGAATTTATGGAAGTCAAACTTTTAAAAAATTATGCCAAACTTTTAATTTAATGTTCTAGACTAATTTTTCCTGAATAGAGGGAAGGAAACTAGATGTGAGTGAAGGAAAAGTACTTTAGAATCATAGGAGGAAATAAAGGAAGATTTTTTATTTTTTCGATATTGCTAATTCATGGCAGTCTAAATGCCCCGGAACTACAAATCAGAAGATGTGTGTTCAAGACTTGCTTCAGTTACTTATAGCAATGTATTAAGGACTTGATCCTAATCTTTCTATATTTGATCTTAGAAAATTCTTCAGGACACAGTGAGATTAAGTAACTTTGCCATGCTTACACTAGTATAAAAAATACCAAAGTTGTGATTTGGACCCAGGTCTTGATTGCTTTATATATAATATTTTGCTCATATGAAGAAAAGAGAAGTTCTTGGGGGTCCCAGAGACGCAGTTTTCTCAGAGAGAAAAACAATAGCCAACATACCAATCTTAAAATGTGGTTTTTCAGTTGTGTCCCACTCTTCATGACCTCATGGACCCATAGCAAGTTAATGTTTATCATTGGGGTTTTCTTGGCAAGGAATAGTTTGTCATTTCCTTCTCCAGTGGATTATGAGAAATACAAGTTAACTGACTCTTCCATGATAGTACAGCAAGCATCGGAGGCCAGATTTGAACACAGATCTTTTTGCCTCTGGTTCTAGTGCCCTATCCACTGAACCAACTTGCTGTCTTCAGTTAAATAGATACATAAATAGATAGTATTTTGTAAACATTATTGCTTTTCAAATATTTAGTATTACTTTCACAATAAATTATACCAGGAAGAAAAAACAAAAATGATGGTTGTTATAATACTGTTTATTATAATACTAGCCAAATATCTTTCCCATATATAGAATCATATTTATTATTTGGTGACTTTTTAAAATAAGTTTTTATTCATGTCTTCTATTTTTTAAGTTATTAAAATGTTTTATTTTATTTACTTTTTTTACCCAAATTTATATAGTATTTGATTCTTCCAAATACATGCAAAGATAGTTTTCAATATTCACTTTTGCAAAATTTTATGTTACAAATTTTTCTTCTTCCCTTCCCTAGATAGCAAGTAATCCAATATAGGTTAAACATGTGCAATTCTTCTAAATATATATCCACATTTATCATGCTGTACAAGAAAAATCAGATCAAAAGGAAAAAATAAGAAAGAAAAAACAAGCAAGAAAACAACAAGAAAGATGAAATTACTATTCTTTGATCCACATTCAGTCTCCACAGTTCTCTCTCTGGATATGAATGGATTGTCTTGAATCAACTCATTATTGAAAAGAGTCAAGTCCATCACAATAGATCATCACATAATCTTCTTGTTGCTATGCACAATATTCTCTTGGTTCAAGCATAGTTATTATTGATATATAATAATTAAATGGTACAGTGGATAGAATTCTAGACCTGGCATCAGAAAAAAACTTGAGTTCAAATCCAATTTTAGACACTTACTAGTTATGTGACCCTGGACATTGTCCTTAATTTCTTTCAGGTTCAGTTTCCTCATCTATAAAATGGAGATAAGAAGAGCACTTATTTGGCAGGATTGCTGTGAGGACAAAATGAGATTTGAAAAATGCTTTACAAACTTCAAAGAGCCATGTAAATGTTAGTTTTAGCATCATTATTTTAAAACTTAAACAATTTGAAACTGTAGCTTAGAACTTAGGATTTAGGGCTGAAAGGGACCTTAGAAATTAACTAATCCAACCTCTTTATTTTAAAAATAAAGAAATGGAGTATCAATGTGATTAAATGACTTGCTAAAGATTATACAAATCCTGGCTTCAATATTTCAATTCAAATCTCTGACTCCAAAATCCAGTGTTCTTACTGACTATACCATTCTGCTTTCCTCTATTAAAATAAAGATTTAAGAGGTAGCTAGGTGGTGCAGTGGATAGAGCACCAGCCCTGAAGTCAGGAAGACCTGAGTTCAAATATGGTCTCAGACACTTAATGCTTCCTAGCTGTGTGATCCTAGGCAAGTCACTTAACCCCAATTGCCTCAGCAATAAATAAATAAATAAAGATTTGAAATGATTATTTTTGTCCTTTCAAAATTATTGCCACAGAGTTTAACACATATCATTTTAAATAGATCTTTATTTCTACCTTTTGTTTTTACATAGCTTAAATTTACTCCTGTTTCCCTTCCTCTCCCCATCTCAGATTGCTTTTCTTTTATACCAAATATATTTTTAAGAAAGGAAAAGAAAAGAAAAAAAAACACTAAAAATTTCGATCAAGATATTGGAAAAGAAACCCTCAGTCATTCATTATATGTAATATTCCACCCTTGTGGATCCTTACTTCTTTGCAAAAGGAATAGGAATGGAAATGTCTTCTATGTCTTCTCTGAGGTTAAGCTTCTTAAAATTTCATATCACTCTTTCATCTGTTTTGCACTGGTTGTTCTTTTCATTTACTTTGTTGTAGCAATTGTGGATCTTGTTTTCCTCTGGTTACTTCATTTTGTATCAGTTCATTTAAGTCTTCCCATGTTTCTTTGTGTAATCCACCTTTCTGGGCCAATTCATGCTTTTATTCATACAGAGTCTCCTTCCCTAGGATGTCTTCCTTCCTTTCTTTCTCTACTTCCATAATGTTACTACCTTCCTTTCAAGTTCTGGTCAAGTCCTACCTTTTCCACAAAACCCTCCTTCATTCTCACTATCCCAGGGCTGTGAGCAAGCATATTGCCAGGTGTTGTGCAGAATGCAATATAATGTAAATATTATGTCTTCCCTCAAGGAATTCTAAGAATGGGAAAAATATATATTAAGTGCCAAACTAATAGCACAGTATTTGGACTCTGAATTTCTTGTCCATCTACTTCCCCATCAAGGTCACTGTTATTTTCTACTGAAAATCTACATTACCTTGTTGATATATCAGAGAGAATTGACCACACAATCTTAAGAAGATGTTGATTATAGAAGTGATAGAGTCACAGCTCCAGGCCAGAATGTGCTGTGTATTGACTATATCTTTAATGTGTACATGTGTGATGGTTCATCCCTTCATTTCTATCTTATTTTCTACCCCATCCCCTAGTTTGGAATTTTTATCTTGTGCCTAGCCTTTTGGAGCTGCTTTTCAGTAAATCACTTTTCTTCCACTCAGCATACCATGCCACCTTTGTGATGAGTAGTTTCAGTTTTATGACATTCCATAACCCCGCTTGAAAATCTTGAAGTAGTTGCCCATTCTTTAAAAGAACCAAAGAATCATACATCTAGAAATAAAAGGGAACTCAAAAATCTAGTCCACTTTCATCATTTTACCTATGTGGAAACTGAATTCCAGAGAGGTTAGATTATTTGCTCCAGAATATAAAGGTATTATCAGAGGTGGGATTTTACCTGAGGGTCAATATTTTTCCCAGAGATGTAACCTCTTTATCTAGGAAAGAAAGATAATGTAGAATTTGTCTGCTTTCCCCTTCCAATTCTATCTCCCACCAAGCCCCAATTACACACCATTTGCTCCTTTCAAATGCATCCAATCTTCTCATCATTATTTGAATACCCTTCAAAGTGGAATCCCTTACTATTTTGCATGAACTATGCCATACCCTTATTTGGGATGTATTATCACCTATAAAAATCTGCAAGAACCTATTTTGCAAGATTCAGCTCACATGCCATGTACCCAAAGGGAGTGTTATGTTCATGACATGTCAAGTGTACATAGACTATAAGCTTTCTCTCTTCTCTGTCTCTCATTCTCTCTTTGTCTGTCTCTCCTTCCCTTCTTTCCTCTCTCTCTTTCTTTGAATCTCTTTCTGTCTTTTCCTCTCTGTCCTCTATCTTTTCTTCTCTATCTTCTCTATCTTGTCTGTGTCTGTCTCTTTCTGATTCTCTGTGTCTCTTTCTGTCTCTGCCTCCCTGTATGTGTCTGTGTCTCTCTCACTATGTATTTGTTTCTCTGTCTCTGTCTGTCTCATAAATTCCTCCAAAAAGGACTTCATACCATTGATATAGTACTTACTATTACTACTTTAACTACAACAACAAGTACTACTACTACTACTACTACCACTATCACTACTACTACTTCAACAACTACTACTACCCCCCAATATTATTATTACCAACACAACTACTACCACTATGATTACTTCAACAACAACTACTACTACTACTATTACTACCACTACTACTATTACCACCACCACCACCATTATTATTACTACTATTAACACTACTACCACTACTGTCACTACGATTACTTCAACAACAACTACTACTACAATTACTACTACTACTACTACTACAATAATTACTACTACTACTATTATTACTACCACTACTACTACTACTACTACTACCACTACTACTGTCACTTCTACTACTACCCCTACTACTACTACTACTACCACTACTACTGTCACTTCTACTACTACCACTACTACTACTACTACTACTACCACTACTACTATCACTACTTCCACTACTACTACACTACTACTACTACTACTACTACTACTAGTTACTACTATTACCACCACTAACTACTACTATCACTACTTCCACTACTACTATCATTACTACTACTACTAGTAGTAGTAGTAGTTACTACTATTACCACCACTATTACTACTACTACTACTACTACTACTACTACTACTACCATCACCACCAGCTAACATTTATATAGCATTTACTCTATGCCTGTACTTTTTCTAAACACTTTATAATCATCATCTCATTTATCCTCTCAACAACCCTAGGAAATAAATTCTATGTTTACCAGCATTTTATAGATGAGGGAAATTGAGACAGAGTTTAAATGACTTGCCCAGTGCCGCACAGCTAGCAACTGTATCCGAGACCAGATTTGGACTCAGGAAGATGAATCCTCCTGGATCCAGGTCACGCACTCTGTGCACAAGTTCAATTTTTTTCCCAGAGATATAACCTCCTTATCTAGGAAGGAAAGATAATGTAGAATTTGTCTGCTTTCCCCTTCCAACTCTATCTCCCACCAAGCTCCAAATACACACCATTTGCTCCTTTCAAATGCAACCAATCTTCTCATCATTATTTGAATACCCTTCAAATGGAACCCCTTACTTTTTTGCATGAACATTTCATTCTGTTTCTCTCTCTTTCAATTAATTCAGAAACACATAATAAGGCTCTCAGTTCTGTTCCTACGGTCCAGTGACAAACCAATACTATGGAAATGGCCTTGGATGCAGTGGGAGACCTTGACCTTTTTAAGCTCAGATCTTTAATGAATCTCAGTTTGACCAAAATTCCCATTCAGTTATTGGCTAGTTAAGAAATAAGACAAAGAATGGCCTATTTTACCTAATTAAATCTGAAGAGAAAGACCCTCAGGGTTTCTGGCCAACAATTATTATTTACACTCTGTCTGAGCCAATCAGGGTCCCAATTGTTGGCAAATCAATGAGAGCTAGAGTGACACATGACTATGTTAAGGATTTGTGATCTGGATCCCCAATGCACAGATCTGTAGTTTTATCTAAGGATCAGAGAGGATAAGTTATTTGATCCCAGGCAGACAACTCAGAAATGTCTGAAGTAGAATTTGAGCTCAGGCCTTTCAGATTCCCAATCAAGCACTTGATTGATATGTTATGCTGCTCTCAGTGGATATAAACATGGCTACAACAACTCAGTTCCTGATGTCTAGAGGTACAGTTCAGCAGGGGTCATAAACTGTATAATTCAGGATGGAATGGTATAAATAAATAACAAGCAAAACCTTGGAGGTCAAAAGAAATCACTTCCAGTTGTTAGAATCAGGGTATACTTCATGGAAGAAAAGGCATTTGGGAAAGATTTGAAAGAATACTTAGTAGTTCAACAATTAGAGGTGGAAGAGGACATTCTAGGAATACCATGAACATAGACACAAGGGTTGATAAGCATTGTAAGTGTTCAGGAATATTTTTAAAAATTAGATTTAGATGGAATGTAAGGTAAAAAGAAAGAAGGAATCAAAAGAAAAGAAGGAAGGAAGAGGGGAAGAGAAGGGAGAGAGGAAGAGAAGGAAGGAGGAAGAAAGAAACGAAGGAAGAAGAAAGGAAGGAAGGAAAGGAGGGAGAAAGAAAGAAGGGAGAGGAAGGAAAGAAAAAGAGAAGGAAATAAATAGGAAAGGAGGAAGGAATAAAAAGGAAATGGAGGAATGAAAATGGAAGGAAGGAAAACAGGAAAGAAGGAAGGAGGATAGAAGGAAGGAACAAAAAGCAAAAAAGAAGGGTAAGAGAAAAGGGAGAATGAAATAAAGGAGAGAGATAATAAGAGTGAGAGCAAGAGCAAGAAGCAGAGAGAAAAGAGAAGAGAAAAGAAAGAAAAGATATACAATATACTAGGCACTGTGGTAAGCACTAGAGATACAATACAAGAAGCAAACGGGTTCTTGTTCATGAGGAATTTATAATCTAATAGAAGATGCATATATTGGCCACTGTTTTCTTCTGGGATTTCAAAACAATCAAATAACATGCCTTCTCTCTCCCTCTCAGGAATCAATAAATCAATAAATATTTTCTATGGATCTACTACATGCTGAATATTGTGATAGATTCTAGTGGTTAGTGAGGGTACAAACGGAAAGAACGTACTAATCTTAACTCTGAAGGAGCTTACCATGACTACTGTGGATTTGGTTACTATTTCTAGAATAAGAAGTGGGAGGAGAAGGGTGAAATGTGAATGTGAAGGTTGTGCAAGAAGATTTCTGAGTGCCACATTGTGGGTTTGGGTCTGATTGCAATATTCATGAATCAGGATTGTATTGCCCCAGGACGGCATCTGGAGAAAAGGAGTTGAGACAGAAGTTGTGTGGGGTCAGTAGAATATCAGGAAGCTGGATACAATGAAAGGCCTTGAGTGCCAGCATAAGGAAATGAATATTGATTAAGTAAACTCATAAAAGATGCTTGAGGAATATTTTAAATGATCCATAAGCTCTTAGAATTAGTGGAGACTTCAGATACCATTGAATCCAAACTGTATCTGGCCAAGAATCCTTCTAACTTATTTCTGACAAAGGGTCAGATGCATGAAAAAAATGAATGGCTAGATGACATAGTTTTTAGGTGATTTCCTGACCTCTATCTACATAGACTGATTGTGGCTGAAAACAGTTTTCTCAGAGTCAGAATTGAAAAGTCTCTTTACTAAAAAATCCAAGCCCAAACATCTACTATGTACATGTGTTGTAGTTGATGACACACATTAGCTGTTCCCCAGATGTCCTTCTATACTGGTTATATACTGTTTGATTGGAAGAAGTATAACTACTTCAACCCCATAAGACTTCCATTTAGCTAGAGAAGTGTATGTGTGTGTGGGGTGTGTGTGTGTGTGTATTTTAAATGAACTTAATTTTTCTTTTTAGACAGAAGATTCTATACCTATTTAGCACATTCTGAACTGCCAGTCTTTATGTGATAATTAATAAAAGTAATAAACAATGTAAAGGTTTCAATTAGTTCTTTCAAAAATCTGGCCTTTGAGAAAGAATTTTCTGGAGGTTGATGTGAAAACATCAAACACTTAAAGTTTCAATCCTCCCTTAAGAAAAGTCTGCCTGGAATAAGGAATTCACAACTCCTTAGACTGCTTTTCTGGCACACACAGAGAGAGCTTCAAAATCAGCCTTGCAAAAATCATTTTGAAAGTTATGGAAGTGAAGCTTGACCCTATAATAGATCTTGAAAGACTGTTCGGCATCTCTGTGGTATCCTCAGCTTTCAATTCTCTCTCATAGGTGTTTCTTCAGGCCTAATGTGACTACACCTGGTGCACTTGAATCATAAAATCAGAGAATATCAGAGTCGGCTATCTAGTCCAACCTATAGCTGAAAAAGTAATCTTCTTTACCACATACCTAAGATGTGGTTAAATTTGCTTGAAACCATATTCTACTTTTTGATAACTTTTTCTTAAAAAGTTCAGTCTGACCTAAAGTCTAAATTTACCATCTTGTCACTTCCTTGGATCTTATTTCTGCCTTCTAGGACCAAACAGAGCAGGTCTATTCCTTCCATATGAGAGCTATTAATATATTTTAAGTTAATTATAATATCCTTCCTCTCCTACCATTTCTCCTCCCTCTTTACTACCTTGTCCCTAATCCCAAACACCCAATAACTTCACTTTCTTTGATTAATTCTCATGTGATATAAACTCAGAGCCATTCTAATTAGTGAATGTAATGTGCATGACGTTTCATCAAAGGAGTCTAAGGAGTAATTAAGGAGATAGGAAGAAAAGAAAAAAGAGAATGGAGCTATATAAACCTAGAGAAGAGAGGGTATTCAGAAGGAGTAGATGGTCACCAATTATCAACATCTGTAGAAAGGTCAAGAAGAATAGAGAATGAATATGATTCAATTGTTAAATTATTTGGAGTAAGTTTGGAGTGAATTGTTTCTGTTGAATGAAGAAGTCAGCAGTAAGATTATTTAGAAGAGAGTGAGAAAAATAGAAGTACCAATTGTAGATGGCTTTTTTTCAAAAAGATAAGAAGGGAATGGATGCTATAGATCCATACTTGATGTCCTGGTGAGAATCAAGGATTTGATGAGGGTGGGAATTTTTTTTTGTTTGTTTTAAGGATGGGGGAGACTTGGGCATCTTTGTAGGAAGGAGAGGGAATAGGAAGAGACTAAAAATTAGAGAGAGGATGATGTTGGGATCAATCTTCTAGAGAAAAAAATAGGAGAGAAGGGAATCAAAAGTATATGCAAAGACGTTGAAAAGAGTGAGCATAAGAGTCAACTCCTCCCCAGAGAGTAGAATGAAGATATAGTGAGTTACAATATTAAAAACATGAGATGAGGAATAGGTAAAAAATGGAAGTCCAAGGAATAACATCAGATTTTTTTTTTAGCGACATTTGGATATGTGGTGTTTGATGAGAGAAGAAAAGATTTGGAAGTTCTGCTGTTAGTAGGAAAAGGAATTCATTATGGAGGAGGAGAGAAGTTTAACTGAGATTATAAAATCCCATACATACAGATATATCAAGTTTCAAGCTAGATGAGGTCAAAAACAAAATATTTAAAGCATCACTTTTTTGTTAGCAAAAAAAAAATGAAAGGAAAGAGGATACTCCACAATTGGAGAATAAATTATTATCTATTTCAATATAATGGAATATTAATATTCTGTGAAAATATGAGTTCAGAAAGACTTAGGAAGAGCTGGACAAACCAATGAAAATGAGAAAAGCAGAACCAGGGCAACAATTTATATTGCCTATAATATTACCATGATGATATGAAGGGGAGTAGGATTGGGGCAGAGAACACTGAAAGATATCTGAACTTTGATGGCTGTAGTAATCTGTCATGCTTCCTGAGAACCGATAGTGAAACATATCTCTTGGGCAGAAAGATAGTGAAATATTTGCTCAAAAAAAGGCATATGTTGTCAGAAATGGCTAATGTGATGATTTACTTTGTTTAATTTCACATCTTTGTTGTAAATGGGGATTCTGTAGAAGATCAATTAGCAGGAGTCAAAGAGTAATGATAGTGTTTTTTAAAATATAGTTTTTTTTAATTTTTAAAAATTACCATTAAAATGTTTTAAAGCTATGGAAAATTATGATATGATATAATATAACTATCTCATTTCACTGGCAAAGAAGATTTAGGGACAGAGGGATGAGCTGATTTGCCTAAAGAAGTAGAAACAATGGTAGAAATGGAACTAGAAACCAGGCTCCTCCCTCCCTGTCTGCTATTGTTTCTAATATTTCAAACTGACTTCCTAGATTAAAATGGATTTGTTCTTTTTGTTTTTTTGAAACATGGTGGAAAGGTTGTGACATCACATATTGGGTGATATGGGTATTCACTTCTATGATAAGTGAAATCAATAGTTAAAATCCAGACTGTCCTGACTGTCAATAGAGATTTTCTACAGAGCTCCATACCATGTTTCTAGCCAAAAGCCTCTTTGGCTGAGTTGGCCAATCCTAGATCTGGCTTCTAGACAGAAGAAACAGTTTGGAGAATTGGGGAAGACAGATTTTTCCCCCCTAGGAGAGATTTAATGGTGTGAAATAACTTGGTATTACATATCCAATCACAGAAGGTCCTTGGAGCTAATGTATTGGCACCTTACCCCTAGCCCCAAGTGTTCAAGGTAGTTGCCTCCATACAATCCTATTGCTTTTATGCTCCTCTCCCAACTCAATACATTAGGTGAATCACTGGTCTATAGCAGCACTGTCCAACACGCAACCTTTAGAGAGATGTAAAACATTCCCTGAATAGCTATGTCATGATGCCTAATTCAAAAAGCATCATGTAGACACGAAAGACCTGTGAAAGTAAATTTCATCATTTCAAGAAAGTATCATTAAGTATGCAGAGACAGATGCCACATAAATATAACTTAGTTTTTGAAAAAACTTTTCCATGATGAAAGCAGTGTGATTTTGAAGAAAGAATGATGGATTCAGAGTCGGAGTATTAAAGTTCAAGGCTCATTGCCACCAAGTATTACCTGTGTGACCTTAGATACATGTCACCTAGCATCTCTGGGTCTCCTATCCTATCTTTATAAATGTACAATCTTTGTATAATGAGATTGGTCAAAATAGACTCTAATTTTCCTTTCAGTTCTAAATCTAGAATCTAAAGGGACCCTCTTTTTATAGGTATGAAGAAAAAGATTTTAAAAGTGTTCTCAGGATTGAGAATGCCAACAGCATGAAGGAAAAGTAAGAAGTCACACAAAATAAATGAAGAAAAAGAAGGAAAGGAAAAAGAGAGATTCAATCCAAGCATTACCATTGAAAGGTTATGATCTTGGCAAATGGGAGCCTAGATTGCCTGTTCTCTCAAAGACCACTTGCAAAGGACTCATTCTGTTATAGGTCAATTCATGGGACATTTAATAAGAGTTAAAAGCAGCCTGAAGGAAGTATAGCTCACTAAAGGATAGTGACTTCAGAATTGGGGATTTTACATTCCAACTTTTAGTGCAGTGAATGTAACCAACCCATTGCGGTTCTTTCTTAGATTACGTAATGAAAACCCACGTTCAAAGTACCTTTCTCTTCAACCTGATTAGAGACATGCCATTCATGTATAGCCATGTATAACAATTATGGTTTACAACAGTCTCTGGTTATGCCCTGAGAAATGAAGGAAGATGCTTGGACTTTATATAAGATTATAAAGCAAATTGATGTCTGGAGGAGGAAGGGTGCTGTTTATATTGAACTAACCCTTTAAAGCTCAGAGAAGTAATCAGCTAAAATTTGGGAAATGGATATATGGGACAGTATTCAAATCTCTATATGAATTCCCCACCACTTCTGAACTCTGCTAATGGAAATGTAGAATGATTCATTTGTCCTTGATGGATGCACAGTATTTAATAAATGTTTGTTGAAGAGATCTGACACACATGTCCCTTTTTTCAAGAAGTTTGTTGAAAAGCAGTTCACTATGTATTTAGGTATAGATAGTAAAATATATAGATATAGAAAGATAGAAAGATATATACATATAGATATTGATATGTATGTACTATATATACATAAATATACAGTCTCTATATGTATACACACATATACATATATGAAAGATAATGCCAACTTATAGGAGAGAACAGCTATTGTATATTCTTACAGGAAGTCAACAAGTCATGGTTCTGGACTTGCTTTCAGGAAGACCTGGATTCAAATCCTGCCTCTGACAGTTATTGTGAAATCTTGGATAAATCATTTAAGCAGTTTGAATCTCAGCCTTTCTTTTAATCTGTAAAATGGATATAAAAATATATTAATAGTAGTTAACTCACAATATGATTGTGACTTAAAAAGCTCAGAGTATGCATTAAATACACTGAAAATTTTTAAGTACTATATAAGTGTGAGCATTTTAAAGATTATCTTCTACTCTGACTAGGCAAAAGGTCAGATTTTGAGCATTTTTATTTGGAAAGTTATATCCTTGACCAAGTACATTAGTTTCAGTTTTCTCCATGTGCCAATCTGACAGGAGTTTCTGTTGACCTTTAGTTTTTCTCTACACAGTCAACAACAATAATATTTATTTTATTACATCTGTGTTTCATTTGCCAATTTCCACAATTGTGTCTGCATCCCTGATGGATATGAGTTAATATACATTAATGACTAGAAGGGAGTTATGGGATTCTTCAAAACCTGCTTGAATATTGAGGTTTAGGAATGTCAACATTTTTTGTTCTCATGCAGATAACTAACTTCTTGGGGGGGAAGAATCATTTAAAATATATTGTCATTTTTGAATCAGTAATTTTGATAATTACATAGAACGAGATGGGCAGTTACCAAGACAAGAACAAAGTTTACAAAAATACACACTCTTTGTATTAAAAATGTAAATATATATCATTCACTAATATGTAATAATTTTCTTTAAATTTAGCTGAAGGCTTTAGGGTGAAAGCTATGTGATAAAAAGAGATCACAGGAACATCAGGTACGAATTGTGAATGAGTGTGAAGAATAGAAAAAGTAATATTGAAAAATTGAAAACTGCAATCAAGCATATATACTCCTCTTATCTCAACTCTCTCCTTCCTTCTTTGCTGTTACAGCCAGTAATATGACTGGGAAAGAATTGGAACTGGTTTTAACTCCTTTCCCATATGTTCATTATTGAAAATGTGTTTGCATCTTCACTGTAGCACAGCAAATACACTGACGCCCTTCGACTGTGAATCCAAAGCTGGGAGAGACGAGGAGGGCCTGGCAGATGAGGTGAAGGAGAGTTGGCTACAAGCAAGATACCAGTCTAGGAGAATTTCATAGGAGTCCCAAATCCTTCTATTTTGGTTCAACTTAGAATGCTTATGTAAAGAAGAAAAAAAAAAGCTGGGGTGGGGGGGAAGATTCTTATAAGAAGAGTTAGGGTAGAACAATTAAGGTGAGACAAGCTTTGATTAAGAGGGTCTATATCCTCTTGTGTATGGTATGACCATGAATCTCCTACCCAGGTCTCTCTTCAGGACTTTGACCTGGTACATGGATCCTACCGCACTACTACGCTCTGCTTTCCACTTCCCCTGCCTATTTTTGGGCATGCTTTGTGTTATAGCATCACTCTGAATGTGCCCTATTTTTTGTGACCTATACTCTATCTACAATTATTATTTAACTGTGCTGTTAGATCAACTAGCTTTAGTTTTGGCTAAAGTGCTTTCCCTTGCTCTGGTAAAAATAAACAAATTACTAGTCAATTCTGAGTTTGAGTCTTGAGGATTTTTGAGTAGGTGATGATTCTTTAAATCTGGGATGGTGACTCTTATAACAAAGTGTGGTACTATTCCAGGTGCTACACTTGGATTCAGTGATATCTGTGTCCATAAATAAAACAGCCCTATCACAGAGATCACCAATTCATCAAAGCATATTAAGTCCCCAAACTTTTCCCAAACAGCAGTTTAAGAAAGACCCAATTTTCAGTTATTTTCAATATTTTCAATACAGTTGGGCTTGGGGGTCTATGCTTGAAATCCTAGACACTAGGGAGGCTGTGATTAAGGGATCTTTTGGGCTTAGAAGTTCTGCTGAAAGGGACTGTGAAAATCTGATGCCTATATTTAGTTTACCATCAATTTGGTGAACTTGGCAAGCAAAGGCCCACCAGGTTATTGACTAAAAAGGAATGAATTGGCCCATATCAAAAAGGTCAAAAACTCCTATGCTGATTATTAGTGGGATCAAATTTGTGAGTAGTCTGGGTAAGAGAGGGAAAACCAATATTTTAAAAAATTAAAAACTTTCAAAAAATGACAGACAATTTGGATCATATTTCTGAGTCTACATTCTGAGAAATTATAAAGTAGAGCACAATTTGTCATGGACTTGGAATGAAACTAATGTTTTGGTGGACGTTATCATATACTGTTCAATACTATTGAACATTTTCAGACTAACACACTTAGTCATAAGTCTTACTTTTCTTTTTCTTTTCAACTGTTCTTATGGGGTGGTATTAGGCTTTTTATAAAAAAAAAGATATTACAGAACAAACCTTTAGTCAGTCAAAATGTATACAATTAATATATATAATACATAAAACTTGTGCATATTTATTATAAATGTTTTCAATACATGTAAAATCTAAACTATAGTATAAAACACATCACTCAAAAAAGATTTTTAAGCACTGATGCTAGAGTAGTGTATTCACTTAAAAAAATAAAAAGTATATTCAAAATTGTCTAGTCTTGTCATGTCTTTCTTAAAGGGCAAGAAAGTTCATACAGCATCCTTGGAAGCTTTCTTTTGGCATTAAAAATGTAAACCAGACAAAACCCACAAAAGCATCTACAAGAAAAAGAAAAATATATTCTTGCTATGGTGTCTTTCCAAAAAAAAAATTTAACATAAATATGGTGGGTTTTCTTAAATTCTATACTCTTGATGATGACACTGCAAAACATTTGTGGATAAACTGGAGAATGCAAAACTTCCTGCATAGGCTCTGTTGAGTTTCTGTTAGCTCTGTTTCCACTTCAAAGGCAGTTAAATGTAGTGCTTTGATAATTTCCTTTTGTCCCTATTGAAATGACCATTTACTTCCCTATTAGGGAACCGCTTGAAAAACAATAAAGAAGTTTTGCTAAAATTTTAGGCTACACCAGGATCTTACACCACATATCACATTAAATTCTTACTGTATAGTCAACAAATGGAAAAATCACTTCTTTGAAAAAACAAGATGAGAACAGAAGGAAATAATCATTTGGACCTGTGAATTCTTTTGAGATTGAGAATTGTGAGAATCCTTAACCATTTATTGGATACAGATTATTATTAAAGAGAAAATATAAATTTAACTACACAAAAACTAAAAAAAAAACTTTGAAGAAACAAAATCAATAAAACATTTAAAACACAATTATTGAAAATAGCTTTATATTAGATAAATTTCATAAGAACATCAATAATGTATATTAGTTATGAAATTTGACCAAATTACTTTGTAAAGCACAACAGATTAAGAATTGAAACTGTCTCAGAGATTCAATGAAATTCAGCAAGCATTTATCAAGCATATACTATGTGCTAATTGGTAGGGTAGCTATTGTGCTAATTTGTAGGGATACAAGTACAAAATGAAATATATCTCTACCATGTAAGAGCTTATACCCTATTGGGTGCAGGCAGTGATGAGGGAGGGAAACAGAATGTATAGAGATAAATAAATTAATAACATACAAAATAAATGTATTTATTTATTTTTCTTTTTTTTTTTGCATTCTACTATTTACTTGTGTCTAGTTTTTTTCTTCTTGACTATAAATTTCTCTTTTTTTATAGCTTTTTATTTACAAAATATATGCATGGATAATTTTTCAGCATCGACAGTTGCAAAACCTTTTGTTCCAACTTTTCTCCTCCTTCCCCCCGCTCCCTCCCCCAGATGGCAGGTTGACTAATACATGTTAAATATGTTAAAGTATAAATTAAGTACAATATAGGTATACATGTCCATACAGGCATTTTGTTGTACAAATAGAATCAGACTTTGGAATAGTGTACAATTAGCCTATGAAAGAAAAAAATGCAGGTGGACAAAAATAGAGGGATTGGGAATTCTATGTAGTGGTTCATAGTCATCTCCCAGAGTTCTTTCTCTAGGTGTAGCTGCTTCAATTCATTACTGCTCTATTAGAAGTGATTTGGTTCATCTCATTGTTGAAGAGAGCCACATCCATCAGAATTGATCATCATATAATATTGTTGTTGAAGTAAATAATGACCTCCTGGTCCTGCTCATTTCACTCAGCATCAGTTCATGTAAGTCACTCCAGACCTTTCTGAAATCACCCTTCTGGTCAAAATAAATGTATTTAAAGGAAGGGGTGAATCAGCAACTGGAGTCATTACCCAAATGGGATATTTTTCAGTTCTACCAACTTTATCAACTCCCTTTGGACATTGTATAATGTTTCTTTGTTTTTCCTAAAAGGAGGTGCCTTAGAAATAAAGATGGTAGCCCAGATATAATCTGATGGAGATTTTCCTTATTCTGGAGATTATGCCTTTCATAATATATTTTAGGATAGTAATATCTATTTTTCCTCTTTTTTCCCCTTTTTCTTCTTTTTTTTAATTGTCACATCACACCATTGATTCACTTTGAGCTTTCAGTAAATAAAAACTCAAGGTCTTTTTGTTTTACAAGGATGCTTATCTATTGTCAACTCATTTCACTCATCTTGGATTTTTGAGTTTATATTTTTAGAATCCAAGTGGATAATACTTTATATTTAATCATTGTCATCATGATCATCACCACCATTATCTTTTAACACTATTATTAAGATTAAACTTTTTTATCTTTCTCAGACTATATTACAGTGGTCACTTTCAGTTCTAACATTTATGATCTTCAAAAAAGAAATTTATTTTGTTTCTGATCTGGGCTGGTGTTCATCTATCCACCTTTTTCATGAGACTCATTTTATAAGTAATGAGACTTAGTGCAAAGCTGAAATTGACTTTCATCATGACGCAGCATGAAATGCACAAATTCACGCGATAGTGGTCTCTGTCTCCCTATTAACAAGGACTATAGATGTATACCAATGTGTCTAATCCCATTCCTTTTAAATTTCAACTTATTTTCTTCAATCCATCATTGTATCTCTTTAATAATGGGTTTTAGTGCTTTTGGAGCCACAGTAATCTTATAGGGCCATGCTACTCTTTTGTAGTCACCCTTACTTTCTTGCCTTGCTTCTTTAGTGCACATTTTGGTCTCCATCTCTTAATCTATTCAACAACTGCCAATTAAGTTCTCAGAGCAATGTTACTAGATCCCTTGAGAAACTCTAGGGATAATAACCCTGAAGACATATATATTTGCTTTTCAGATATTATTATAGAAGCCTAACCAGTGTGTTCCCATGATTATCATTTGACATCAATTAGCTAATTAAACAATTAATTTTTATAAAGGAATATCTATAAGGACATTGTGGTTAGTACAGTTGGAGCAAACAAATCAATGATTCACTCTACACCAAAATAAAGTGTTAGGGAAGTGGCTTCATGTTTGTGCATATAAGAAAAGACTACCTCAGAGCTTCTGAGAGTTCCTTTGCTTTCATCTTCACAATGTTCCCCTTAAGTATGGCATAATTTTGTTTTTGTTTTTCCCTCAGGCTCTTTGCAAAGTCTTGGATCTAATTTTCTTGATCTTATTCATTCTATTCTTGGCCCCCATTCAGACTCTGTCAACAGTTTTTTTGCTTTTTGGGGGATGCTACTAGTACACTGCTGAAAAAAAAGTTCTAATAATTTGAACCTATTGAAATTCTTTTGGTCAAGACTTGATTGAAGACTAAGACTAGGGGCCAGGGTAAGAACTTCTCCAGTCATTTTTTTTTCTTAAGGCTTTACCTAGAATACTCTCTCTTCTCAATTGCCAGTTATTTGAATTTTTAGATTTATGAAATAATCCCTTAGTTTAAACCAATCCTAGAGGAAATGATCAATTTTTTTTTTTTGGCTAATTCAAATAATCTTCCTGTCACACTTATGGAGAGGTATAGGACTTTTTCAGAGCTTGTACATTGTGAGAATAAAATTATTCTTAGCTCCTAAATGGATCAAGGCTAGCATCTTAAGCATTTACTTTAGAAATGATTATATAAGTTGACTATCACCCTTATAGCTCTCCATTTTTGTCATTTTAATATCTGAGTTTGTCAATGAATTCCCTAGGCACCCACAGATTTCTTTATGTATTATTTTATTTGTGTCTGTGGAATTTTATTCTTAAGAGTTTTTCATTCCTATTATACCAACTTTCTTTGCAAATTCCAGTTTGTATTATGTATTATGCTGTATTGCATAACCCCTTTCTTTCTCTTAACCCTTTGTATTCTGTTCTCCCAGAATATAAGGTATGCATTCATTTATGATTAGCTTTCCTTTCTTTCTCTGCTACCAACTCCATGATGCAATAGATATTTGCTCTTAGTATTTATGTTCTTTTTTTTTTAATAGCAATTTTATTCTTTCTTGTCTTAGGATGATATGATCCTAAACCTAAAGTGAAAGGGATCTCAAAGATCATTTTGTGCAATTCCCCCCTTTTTACAAAAATCCATAGGCTTAAGTGACTTATCTAATGTCATACAAGCAATAGGCATGAGAGGTGGCATTTGAACTCCAGGTCCTCTGCCTTTTAGAAGTTTCCTTTATTGTTTCCTCCATCAACATTACTATCATGATTCCATTTTATTTTCATTTATATGTGTATATGTTAGCAACTTAAGGGTTTAACAATGTTTAGCACATACAAGATACTTAATAAATGCTTATTGATTGACTGAAAACTGGGGAATATTTCATTTTTACCTGTCTAACCATTAGGCCTAATATAACACAAGCCCTTAATAAATGTTTATTGATTGGCTAATTGGCTGTTAAGACAAGGTACAATTTCATTAGTTGTTTGAAGAAAAAGAGCATAGTTAAGTTAAGGATAGGTGAAGTGCCCTATAGACAGTGCTTTCATATCACATTCATGGCTTTTTTCTCAAACTGCTCATCTTCATCCTTCTGTCCAAATCACCTGTCACATACTACAATAGTATCATTTCCTTTCCTATTTTTCTTGATCTTCAAATGATAGACCTTTGTCTTGTTTCTTGCTTCATATCCCAGGATTTCTTGATGTGTATATCTTTTTTATTTTATTTTATTAAAGCTTTTTATTTTCAAAATATATTCATGGACAATTTTTCAACACTGATTCTTGCAAAACCTTGTGTTCCAAATCCCCTTTTTGCTTCACCCTTTCCCCCAGAAGACTAGTAATCCAATGTATGTTAAACATGTACAATTCTTCCATACACATTTCCACAATTATCATCCTTCACAAGAAAAAAATCAGATCAAAAAGGGAAAAAATGAGAAAGAAAACAAAATGAAAGAAAGCAAGAACAAAAAAAGAATGAAAACACTATGTTGTGATCCACACTCAGTTCCCATAATCCTCTCTGGGTGTAGATGGTCTTGCCATTGAAACTGGCCTGGCATGTGTATATCTTAATATAAATGATATTTATGTTTAAAAATTCTAATACATTTTCATAAATAATTTTATTCTTTCATAAACAAATTCCAGGTATTAATACCATTTAGCAATGAAATTTGCCTTTAATGACTTCAAGGTCAAATTATCACCTTGAATTAGGGTTTATGTTTTTATCTTGTTACATAATGCTACTTTTTGCATTTCTATGTAGCAATCTGAAGATGTGAGTTTTATTGCTGCTCCCTTTCTTAAATTTTGTCTCCTATGCTTTTCTTGGCATCTTGACCATTACTCTTCTTCTGAAAGGGTAGCTAATAACTATAACTAGGCAATTTTCTCCCTCCATTCTTTTTCATGTAAATTTCTTTTTGATTAGATGAACAAAATTTCAAACAAATATGTTTTCACTGTTCTTGGTTGGTATATTCTACCTCTTGCAAAGAGCTCATCACTCCTATATTTTAATCTATGGTTTAAAATTGAAATCATATAAGGCCAAAATGAGTTCATGATTTAAACATAAAAAGTGATAACTATAAGCAAATTAGAAGAACAAAGGATAATTTACTTCTCAGATCTGTAGAGAAGGAAGAAATTTGTGGCCAAAGAAGAATTTGGGTAAATTATAAAATGCAAAATAGATCATTTTGATCATATTAAGTTAAAAATTTTTGCACAAATGAAACTAATGCAGACAAGATTAGAAAGGAAGTAGAAAACTGCAAAATAACTTATACATCCAAGGGTTCTAATAAAGGTCTCATTTCTAAAATATATAGAGAAGTGACTCAAATTGATAAGAATACAAACTATTCTCCAATTGATCTCAAAGGATATGAAAAGACAATTTTCAGATAAAGAATTTAAAACTATTTCTAACCATATGAAAAATGCTCTAAATCACTATTGATCAGAGGAATGTCTTTAAGACAACTGAGCTACCACTACATACCTCTCAGATTGTCAAAAATGACAGAAAAAGATAATGATGAATACTAGAGAAAGTGTGGAAAACTGGGACACTAATACATTGTTGGTGGAATTGTGAACTGATCCATCCATTCTGGAGAGCAATTTAGAACTATGCCCAAAGGGCTATCAAACTATGCATACACTTTGATCAGCAGGGTCTCTACTGGGCTTGTATCAAAAAAAAATCATAAAAAAGAGAAAAAAAACACATATGTGCAAAAATATTTGTAGCAACCCTTTTTGTTTTGGTAAGGAACTGGAAAATAAGTGGATACTTATCTGTTGGGAAATGACTGAATAAGTTGTGGTTATATGAATATTATGGAATATTATTGTTCTATAAGAAATGATCAGCAGGATGATTTCAGAAAGGCCTGAAAGACTTAAATGAACTGATGCTAAGTGAAGGGAATAAAAACAAGAGAACATTGTACATAGCTACAACAAGATTATATGATGATCAGTTATGTAGGACTTATCTCTTTTCAATAGTTAGGTGATTCAGGCCAATTTCAATGGACTTGTGATGGAGAGAACCATCTATATCCAGAGAAGGACTGTGGGGACTGAGTGTGGATCACAATATAGTATTTTCACCATTTTTGTTGCTTGCTTGCTTTTTGTTTTCTTTCTTATTTTTTCTATTTTGATCTGATCTTTCTTGTTCAGAATGATAATTATGGAAATATTGCACATGTTTAACATATTAGATTACTTGCTATCTAAGGGAGGGAATGGGATGAAGAGAGGGAGAAAAAATTTGGAACACAAGATTTTTCAAGGGAAATGTTGAAAACTATGTATATGTTTTGAAAATAAAAAGCTAAAAATTAAAATAATAATTGCAGGCATCATTATCCAAATCACTATTAACTTTTCATTTCTGCCTTTTTCTTCTAAAATTCTTCACTTCAATCTAATAATAATGCAAATACCATCTATGTTTTACAGATCTTCATTTAATTTCTTCCTCCTCCCCTTCCTTCTCCTTCTCCTTTTCTTCCTTTTCTTCCTCCTTCTCCTCTTCCTCCTCCCTATCTTCCTTTTCTTCCTCCTCCTCTTTCTTCCTTCTTTGTTTTCACAATCCTTACAAATGCTTTCTAAATCCCGTTTAGTGGTGTCATTTGTCTCTACATTTAATATAAGAAGTGGTTAGTGGTTGTGGGATTGATAATTCTTAAGTGGCTCTCCATCATATTATGCTTATATGCACTATAGAAAGCAGTTGCCAACTGATTTCTTTCTCCTCTGCAGCAGTTCACCAATCATCACCATTTCCCCCTTATATCTAGAGTCATTCTTAAATAGGCTTGACCTTACAACACCCATGGTTTCATATACTCATTCCTTCAAGTGTAAGAAGTTCTTTTTTTTCCAGTAACAACCCAATATTCCCCTCCACAAGAAGAATACTATGTCATTGAGATGAATTCAAAAGTCCAGTACTCTTCTTTTCTTCCTTCTTTTACCTACTTCCATCCAATAATCTTCTTATATAAATGGATATTCTCTGTACATTTCCCCTTTGTTTTTTCCCTCAGAACACCTCTTCTATTATTTATCATTAGTAGTAGTAGTATATAGCATTTCACATAGAGTTTTAAGACTGGCAAAGCACTTTACATAAGTTAAATCATTTCATATTAAGGCAATGTTCTTTCTTCCTGATAATCTGAAGAGTAGATGTACCTCACTTCTAACTTTTTTATCCTGTAGAAGACTGATTTTTCATCTCATGCAGATTAATCTTATATGATAATTGCTGAGATATAAACACAGCATACCAAGTAGAAAAGTTCTCCTTGTTTTCTAATTGTTTGAAACGAGTTCCATAGCCCTTGGTTTCTTTTTTAGTTGTTGAGTTGATTGATTTCAGTGCCTAATTATGCCAACAAACTCCTTATTTGCAAGAAGTGAGGTACTCCAAGGAAAAAAAAGTAAATTTAAATTCTGTGATGACCGTGTATTTAAAATCAGGTGGAGTCAGGAATTCAAGTTAAGTGAAAAACTTCAATCTTTATTCTTTTTGAGGTGAAGGGGGATTGTGATAGCAATATGGGCAGCTGCGACAGGAAGCCAGCCAGCAGAGGTCAAGGGGGATTGCAGGTGAAGGGGGGATTGGAGGTGAAGGGGGGTTGCGATCACAATATGAGCAGCTGTGTCAAGAAACCAGCCAGCAGTCTCTCCTTCCGCTACCCTTTTCTGCCCCCTTGCCTCCACCCACCAAAATTGTCATTTCCTATACAACACATCAGGACTTGCACAAAGAGTGGGTAGGGGCCATTCTTTCTCCAAGCATATATATTAATAGAGTATGGTCCAATTACTATTTAGCCTCATGTGCTTGGGACCTCAGTGCATCAACTCAAACCTCAGCCTATTACATCTCCCACTTTCTTT
Source organism: Antechinus flavipes (assembly GCF_016432865.1). NCBI lineage: Eukaryota > Metazoa > Chordata > Mammalia > Dasyuromorphia > Dasyuridae > Antechinus > Antechinus flavipes. The sequence continues at coordinate 321,743,938 of NC_067398.1, forward strand.
TGTTTTAGAACACAGGTAGTCATGCCATCCCTGACTCCTCAGGGAGGTCAGAGCCCCCAAGGGAAGGTGATCACACCCTCCTTGACTTTTCAGGAAGGGAGATGAAAAGCACCAAAGGAAAGTGGGGGTTGCTAGTGGGTTTCTGGGCTGAAGGGTCTTATTATGCACAAATCCATCATCATGGGAGGTATTACACAAGCACATAGCAATAGCACAGAGGCTATTAGTGATGACTCTCCCCACAGTCAGTGCAGGCTTGATGTGGTGTAACAAACATGAATTGTACACACAAGTAACGGTATAACAAAAATATAAATCAACATGGTGTTGTAAAAGATTGCCAGAAGTCCTAGAAGGAGGGTATGTAAACAGCAGTCACACATACACCTTCTTCAGCAGCCAAGAGATACCAATCTATTGTCCATTGGTTCACATATCAGGGAATCTGATGATCCCCCCAAGTTTTTGAAGTCCTGCAAAAGTCTTTTTATGTATTAGGGAATCCAATGATTCCAGCAGATTTTGAAGTCCTGTAAGAGTCTTATCGTTTCTCAGAAAATCTACTGATTCCTGGGGGCTTTCAAGTCTTATGTCTCAAAGAATCCAATGATTCCTGAGGGTTTCCAAGTCCTACAACAATCTTATGTCTCAGAGAATCCAATGATTCTTGAGGGTTTTGAAGTCCAACAATTTTCTATGTCCATGAGTCAAACACCATAACTGTCATGCTCTTTCAGTAGTGAGCACAATCAGCAACAGAACCACCCGATATTTCTTGGGTCTTCTTTGTTTCAAGGGTCTGCTCCATCTCTCTCTGCGATGGACAAGGCGAATACGGCTCCTTGGCACCCATCTGATTCCTTCTCCACCTGTAGAGATACAAGCAAATCCTCTCCCCCAAGCAGTTAGTCTATCTGGTTCCTTCCATTTACCACTTTCTGGGTCTCTCTACATCACCTGGCGATTATCTAAAGATAGTGAAGCTGCTCGCAATGGACACTGCCCTTCCTGTGGGTTATAAAACCTGTCTGCCACAGCCAGTGCATCTTTGTCAAAAATCAACAAGTTAATAGTATAAATGGTTAGATGTAGAAGTTCTCTAGGGTTACCTGTGGCTCCCCCTTTCTTTTATTTTTGGAGCAGCATCAATGACTCTGTTTCTCCTCTCTACTATTACCTATCCTTGAGGATTAAAAGGTATGCCAGTGGTATGTAAAATCTTATACATTGCACAAAAGTGTGCAAAATGTTTGGAGGTATATGCAGGACCATTGTCTGTTGTTATTGCTTGTGGCACACCATAATACCAAATGCTTGTGTGAGGAATTCAGTCACCACTTGGGCTGTCTCTTTTGCTGCTGGTATTGCAAAAGTAAATCCGGAAAAGGTGTCTACCACAATGTGGATAAAAGACAGATGACCAAAAGATTTATAATGGGTCACATCCATTTGCCAGATTTCATTGGATCTCAAACCACGAGTGTTCTTCCCTGGAGGCAGTGTAGGAACGTAGAAAGGAAGGCAAGCCGTACAGGCTTTTACTATGCTCCTAGCTTCCTCTCTTGTTATTCCAAATTGTAAATGTAAAGCTCGAGCAGCCTGATGATATTTATAATGAGATGCCTGGGCTTCTTGGAATAAAGGAGTATTGACCAACATAGTTAGAAGGCTATCTGCCTTTGAATTACCATCAAAAATGGGACCTGGAAGTCCATTATGAGAGTGGACATGCAAAATATAAATCTTACCTGGATGCTTTCTCACTTGCTCTTGAAGTTTCTTAAAGAACTGATATATATTAGAGGATGCAAATTTTATTTGGGCTGTGGCAATTCTTTGTACCACACCTACTGAACAGGCTGAATCAGATATTATATTTATATCTCCTGAATAATATGTAAGAGCTAGAATGATCACATACAATTCATTCTGCTGAGTGGACTGAAAAGGAGTTCTGACTACTCTCTTTATAGTTAAGTCATGAGAGTATACAGCACAAATATTATGTTTGGATGCACATCAGGACTTGCACAAAGAGTGGGTGGGGCCATTCTTTCTCCAAGCATATATATTAATAGAATATGGTCCAATTACTATTTAGCCTCAAGTGTTTAGGACCTCGGTGCATCAACTCGAGCCTTAGCCCATTACAAAATTCAGCCACATGATTTTATCTAGCCAGTAGTTCATCTAAGTTATTAGGACAAACAAGAGAACAGATTGATATTGTGAAAGAAACTTTTGCAGACTACCCTTAGAAGTTTTGAGCACCCCAAATCTCCTCTATCCTTATTCTCCTCATATTTCAAACTGTATCTCCCATCTCTACTCCAATATGTTAACATGTATGTAAATAACTTTTACATATCTATATCGTTCTGAAGTATAATTAACATTCCAAATTATATGAAGTAAGAAATAACTAATTCAAACCAATTTAGATTGGGAGGAGTGGGAGACAGTCTGAAGAGCTGAAATGTCTGAGCTGTAGAATATTTTAAAAGCAATGTAGCTTTGTGACTCCTCAGTATGTGTGTAGACTCAGACCTACATAGGGAGGGACCCTCAGATGTCATTTAATTCAACTCCCTCATTTTACTGATAAAAAATGAAGCCAAGAAAAGATTTAATGAATAAACTAAGTATGTATAGATAGATGTAAATGAAAATGAAAATGTAAGACTCAGTCATCAAATATATATTGAGTGCCTGCTCTGACCTTAATACAAATAGGTACTATTGTAGACACAAGAATAATTAAGGCATAAACCTGACTTCCATGGAACGTACAATCTCAGAGACAGCAGAGCACAGGCTCTCATTTGTCTTAATAGTTTAGACAGATTATAGACGAGGCGAAACCATGTGGCTGGACTTAGCTTTTTTTTAACTTTTTAATTTTTGCTCTTGAATATATGAAAAAGTAAGCTAGTATGTGATAAGTGACAAATGGATATCACTAAATAAAATAATAACTTGCAACTAGTACATTAATTATTTATGTATAGATGGGTACTGCTAAGGTTCTAAAGAAAAGCTTTCTCTATTTTATAGGTTCAACACTCTCCCTGCAACTGATATTAGAATTAAACGTGAGTCTATTATTGTGAGTACTGAATTGCCTCAGCTATGTACAGAGCACCTTTCTAGAGCTTTATCCAGAAAGTAGTTCATAGAAAACAGCTTTTGACACCTTTTTAAAGGCTTCTGAGAAACTATATTCAAATGTGTTTGGAATATGAGAATGATCTCTTTAATTTCTAACTTTCCCCATTATATGTTCATGTGCATAAAATGCACATATATGCAGAGGGATATTTAGGAATAAAATTAAAATGAACATAATACCATTAAAACTTGATCCTTCTAGGTTTACTTACCATTAGGCATCATGGACACATTTGCCATGTAATTTTTTTTTTCAATTTTTCATTCTAAAAAAACACTTCAAGTCTGCAAACGCTTGGCTAAATAATACAGTGCTATTTTCAACCTGTAGGAACTGGCAACCTCACATTTTTTAAAGTTCAGGAGGAGCAGAAATTCAGTTTCCAAATATAAGTCACTCTGCCAGCCCATTAGAATGAATAGGAAGCAGACAATTGAAGGAGCATGTCTAGTAACCACCCCCACCTTTCCTGTGAAGGGTGGAACATTTCACACTCAAGTGAAATCCAGTTTCCAAGTCCCATCTTTTGAGGGTATTACTGAAGGGTGAATGCAATACAACTAGTGCTATTTGGTGCTTCTTTTGAGAAAAGAAAACAATGGTCCTTTGCTTCTCTAATTTAACATATAGATACATGTTCTGATCTTTAACATCATTAATAAGCTTTTGTTCTACTTAGTATTGTATACCTACAACTGTAAACATTCCTAAAGTGTATTCCTCACTTTGATTGTATATTCTGAATTTCAGGATCCTTTAATCTCTTTTCATTTTCTTGTTTTTCTCTTGTGGCATATTTATGCATGACCATTCACCCAAAAGATTATATGTAAACTCAAACTCAAGGAGGTAGAATGAGAATTATCTGTTTATATATATGCACATGCTCTATTAAGAAGGAAAATTGCTTGCTTGCACTCCTAACCAACTTAATTTAATTCAACCTACATTTGTCAAACACTACTATGTGCCTATAACTGTGCTAGAAATTTGAAGACACAAAGAGAAGTACTTATTTTCAAGGGGTATATGTTGTCCTGAGGAACACAACTTAGTTATATAGATGAATAAATACAAAATAATTTGGGTTTATGTGATAAAGTGAGTGGGGAGGAATAAGATACAGAACTAAGAACCACTAAAATTGTAGTTATAGCATTGAGTTTGAATCCAAATATTTTTATTTACTATACCTGTGACTCTGGGCAAATTGTGTGGCCTCTTAGAAACCAAGACCTAAAGAACAAGGGCTCAATAGCTCAGAAAGCTGGTTCCATATCTCTACTGGATAATATATCAACTGTGCTCTTGGCTGGATTGGATGACATCTAAAGTCCTTTCCAGTTCCAGATCTATTTTCCTACATTTTTGTTAGTTTGTTCTGTATTTTAGTATCTGTTAATCTTAAGCAATTGCTGATCAATTGTTTCAATTCATTTATATCTTATATGTCATTAAAATAATTTTCCAAGATGTCAATAGACCTGTGATCTTATTAAAGTTAACATGTTTTCCAGTTATACAGATTGAAATCTATCTGTGTTTGCTCCTAGTCTGATATCCTTGTCCATGTTCTAACAGAAGTTTGTTGGTTGAGTCCATGCAATGAGTTGGAGACTTTCTCCTTTCTCTTGGCATTATAAAAACTTAATGGAAGATCTGAGCTATCTATTATCTTTTGCTTTCATTGCTGGGCCAGCCCATCTTCTCTTTCATTCATATGTTTATTTTATTAAATCTTTTACACCTCTTCTCCTCATGCAATTCCTTGTTTATGATGTGTTGAAGTCTGTTAATATCCACCATAAACTTCACAGTCTCTTGGTTAATCCTTAATTCCATTTCTTTAATAGCAACAGTGGTCCATGATTCAAGTTCATATGACACCAACAGAAGCCTCCTTTAAAAAATTATTCCTCTTTGCCTCCTTAAAAAAATTATTCTGGGCCCAGATCACAGTCCATTTTTAGTATCTGCCCAAGATGTAAATACATAAAAATATGTACACATATCCACACTCCGATACTCAAATATCCAAGTATGAGTGAGCTCTATAGGTCATCTATTCAATTCAATATATCACAGTTTGGCCAATAAATTTTCTTTTCCCACTTAGGCTGAACTATATTGAATGGCTATTGCTTTTAATAAAGAGGCTTTGTCATGATCTGAACTTGATGCAATCAGAATAATGTCACTCATAAGCAGAAGAACATGGAAGACCTCACCATCTATAGTTTTTCTTCAATTTAGAATTTGTACTGGATTTCCTCCAATGACAATAGTAAAAATATTTGACTTGTCCCCATTCTTGGCTCACTTCTTATGTGAAAAAGGTTACCTCTGTTGTTGTATATTATATGTTATTTAGTTATATGTTATTTAGTGTCATCAAAATTATTTTTACTTCCCCCTGGGTAGAATGCCTGAAATTCCCTTACTCCTCACTTCCACTTTCTGACCCCTTTCAAAAAATCAACTCAAATGCTGTCTTTTGCAAAAGATCTTTCTCAGGGTCTTTGCCTCCCCCTCCCACTGTTAGTGCCTTATTCTGAGATTACTTCTCATAGATTGTCCAGTGGATATAGTGCTGAAACTAGAGTCAAGACAACCCAAGTTCAAATGTGACCTTAGATACTTATTTTGTGTGTGACCCTGGACAAGTCATTTAATCTCTATTTGATATAGTTTTCTCAACTATAAAATAGAGATAATAAGAATAGCACTTAGTTTCCAGGGTTGCTGTAAGGTTTAAATGAAATACTATCCATATTCAGAACAGTACTTGATAAATAAGAGCTATTTAATACAAGTTTGTTTCCTTTTTTCCATTTGAATGTAAGCTCTTCAGGAATAGAAACCATCCTCCCATTTTTGCATATCCAGAATTCAGCGCAGTGCTTGTCACATACATTGTAAGCTAATAATAGATACTTGTTGCCTCCTTGAGTGATTGAAATCTAGGCAGGAACTGGTAAGTGAGATTTCTATTGCTTGGATTGCATCATGACCTGCGTTCTAGTTATAGTTCTGACTGGTACAAAGTATCCATAATAACTGGGACAAGTTAATCAGTTTCTCATGGCTTCCATTTCTTTTATCTGTGAAATAAGAAGCTGGAGAAAATGATCAAACTCTTCTGATGTGTCTTTCTCCCACTTGGCAAGTTTTATAATCTGTATTTCTGTGACTTAAGTTCCTCTAATTTCTTTTGTGTGTGTGTGTGATCTAGGAAACAGAGAACAGAAATTCTAGACTCTAAATTCAAAGTAATGATTTCTCAGGAAGAGCCCCCTTGATCAAGAAAAAGGATGAGGTGACTGTGGTTGACTCTTCATTTAAATATATTAGGTCCACTAAAAGGCTGATCAAAATTATATATTCTCCTGATGGTATCAGGGATGATATTTTTGTAGACAAATGACAACTCTTTTTGTGATATAAGGGGAAGAGTTTATTGTGGCAATAGGACAGCTGAAACAGGGAAGACTTGAGGGACTTAGAAGCAGAAATGCTCCAGGACAAACCAATGGTTTGGTAACTTGGGGATTATTTATTCTAATTTTGGTTGTGCTGATAATTGCTTTTTGACCCAAAGCAAGTTGCTTCAAATACTCATTTCCTAAAGCAAAAATAGAATATCAGGCTCTGGAAAGCACTGAAATCTTAAGAATGAACCTATGTGATTACAGAGACATAAGGAATCCCCTCCCTACTTTATATGGCATTACAGGAAAGAGTGAGAGATGTCTCAAACAAGTGAATTTATAGAAAACAGAAATTTGTCCTTCAGGTAACAAAAGTAATATTAAGATTTTTATAACTGCTTAGAGAAATATTTCCAAAATGGATTATTCATTTTCCTGTCTTCTTAAATAGACTATAGTGATCAGGTTCTACCCATTTTGTATGATTCAGGATCAAGATGAACACTATTTATGGTACTGGGCTAGAATCCAGTTACATACTGTATGCCAGGGTACCAGTGGCACCAAGGGCCCAAGTTATTATTTGACTGATGCCTTCTGCTGATTTGGCTTGATCCCCCTTCAAAAAAATTTTTTGAAATATGTCTCTTCTCAATAGCTCAGAAAGCTGGTTCCAGATCTCTACTGGATAATATATCAACTGTGCTTTTGGCAGATTTCATTATGAACTAGAACAGAAATAATATCTGTCACCTGCTCACAACATCCCAAGTTTGAAAGTTCTAGGACAAGTGCCTACCAGGGTCACAATGTCAGCAAGGGCAGGGCTGATCTGCCAGGGGTTTTTTGGGAGAAGGAATTAAAATAAGCAAAACTAACACATGATAGTTTAGGACTCCAAATACCACTCTAGTTTATAAAATGATGCCATAGGAACTAGAGGCCTTAATACTGGAGGAAGATTTTCTTACAACAAATGACCTTAGAACTACTGAGTATAAATGAGCCCAGACTGTCATGTTTTTCAAAGTTGTGTTTGCTTTTTATAGCTCTGTCTCCTTCCTTGTCAAGGGTCACTTCTTACTACTGTAAGTGTCCTTGCCTCTAGCAACAAGTCCTTTCCAATCTATTATTTCTGATCTGTTTGGGATTGGGAAATGACAAAATCCAACTTGTTTGAATTCTGTGGAAATAAGGTGACAGATTTAAGTTGACAGGTTCTAAGTGAAGGCCTTGAGGGTCTTTTTTTCCATTCTGAAATACCTGTGCATGAGCATACTTTGTGATGAAGGCAATCTATGTCTATGCTTAAAAGTGGCTCTATTCTTATTTGAATGTATTTTGAAATGTTCAGGATACATTTAAAAGAAAAAAGTTTCATGAGGAGAAAGCAATTGAAAGTATAGAGAATCCAGATATTCTCTAGTATTGGTAACAGGAGAGCAATTACTGCCAACATCAGAGCAGAACTGCAATTAGCTAGCTACCAAGAAGAAAATGATGGTACTGCTCCTGAATCAAGCAAGCCATGTGAAGGCCCCACAATCTCAAAGCCAAAGTCATCAATCATGTGATGAAAGGTTAAGCATTATGTATAAGGCAATGCTATCTATAAAATAGAGGGAAAATTTTTTTCCTCCATTTTAAATACTATCTAAGAATTAAAGATGATGGTATTAAAGACTGGAGCCAAAGCAAAAACAAAGATAGCAGAGTCATCTAATTTTTTCCTCTTAAAATTATTTTGATTTCTTTTTTACATGTTTAACTTCCTAATATTGTCTTTTCCCTTCTTTAGCTCTTGATATATCCTTTGTAACAAGGGATTAAAAAAGAAATATGAAAAAGAGCAGTTTAGCAAAAATAACCAATATACCTACCAGAACTAACAGCATATACAATACATATCTACAATCGCCTAGGTCAACAAAGAGACTGATAAATTTTCTTAACTCTTATCTTGGCCAAGTTTGGTCATCAGAACTATACAGTGTGATATTTCTTTTGTTGTTGTTGTTGTTGTTGTTATTTTTGTTTATATTGTAATGTTCACAATACATATTAGTACATATACATACTGCACTCCTTCATATATAGAAGTTTTCCAGTATGCCTTTGAATTCTTCATATTAGTCATCTCTTCAGTGCAGTAAATATCTCATTATATTTATTCAATGCAAATTGTTAATTGTTTCCAATTCTATGTTAGCACAACTATACAATTATACAAAGTATTTTGCTGAAAATTAGGCTTTTTCCCCCTTCCTCCCTCCCTTCCTCCTTCCCTCCCTTCTTCTCTCCCTCCTTCCCTTCCTCCCTCCCTTCCTTCCTTCCTTCCTTCCTTCCTTCCTTCCTTCGTTCCTTCCTTCCTTCGTTCGTTCGTTCCTTCCTTCCTTCCTTCCTTCCTTCCTTCCTTCCTTCCTTCCTTTCCTTTATATCAACAGATTCAAAACAGAGGCCTTGAGGGATTTTAGTGCTCTGTTATTCCTTTATTTATCCCATACACCAGAGACTTTTCATAGATTTTTTTTTCTTTCAATCATAACTAATTTTTTTTTCTTTTTGAAATTAGGTATTATTTTAATGACAACAAAACTTTATATCTTCGTAACACTATCAAGACTTACAACCCAACAACCCTTTGGTATAAACTATAGAATTATTATTACAGATTTTTTTTGTTGTTGTTGTTATTGAGTCATTCAGTCACATCCGACTTTTCTTTTTTTTCTTTTAATAATTATAACTTTTTATTGACAGAACCCATACCTGGGTAATTTTTTACATTATCTCTTGCACTCACTTCTATTCTAACTTTCCCCCTCCCTCCCTGTACCCCCTCCCCCAGGTGGCAAGCAGTCCTATATATGTTAAATATGTCTCAGTCATAGCTATTAAAGAAAAATTTTCTTAAAATTTTTTGGGGTTATCAGCTTTTATATTGTATATGTTTTAAAATGTTAATATAAACCTAGCTTCTAAAAATTGCTTTCTGTTTTCCCTATTATAAAGTAGAACATTTTCACCAAATAATATATGCTCTAAATTTTATCAATATTCACAGTCCAATATTTTTATTCTTATTTTATTTAAATTGCCATGTCTCCTATTTTTTACCAGTATCAAATAATTTTCATGATCAATTCCTTATAATATAATTTGAAGTCCTAAAACTGCTATTCTTCCTTTATTACTGCAATTTTCAATATTACCCATGAAATTAAAAATCTTTTGATTCTTTAAAACAATTTGGTTATTATATTGTAAATTTGTCAATTTACTAATCATCATTAAGTGCTACTAAGTGTTAGGCATTGTCATAATCTTTAGGGGTTAAAAGATAGGCAAATCAGTCAACCAACCAGTAAGTAAAAACTCTGGAAAGTAACCTTCAGCTAATTAGATTAATATAGCACCAAATCTGTGAGTTAATTTAGGTAGTATGATTAATATTATATTGGCATGATTTGAGCATGAGTAATTAATACATCACAACATCTTTTAATCATTCTTTATTTCTTTAAAGTGTTTTATTATTAAATTTATGTCTAGAATATGCCTCAATAGATTATTTCCCAGAAACATTTTACATTTTCATGTTTTTACAGTTATTTTTAATTGAATTTATTCTTTTTCCTCCTACAATTTATTAATATTTATATTATTATATTCAAATATTGTTGATTTTTATGGATTTGATTTGTATACTTTTTTTTTTTTACTCTAATTGTTTGTGTGTGAGTGTTTGTTATTTTCTGTATTATTTAAATAAGCAACCATGTTATTAGCAACAGGGGAAAATTTTATTTTTCTCTCTATCAATGTTATTATCTTAATTTCTTTCTCTTGTCTTATTGCTACTTCTAACATTTGTATAACTATGTAAAACAGTAGCAGAAATGTGTAATTCTTTTATATAGTTATCCACATTTATAGTTCAGCTCAAGAAAAATCAGATCAAAAAGGGAAAAAGGATAAAAAGCAAGCAAACAACAACAAAAATGGTGAAAATACTATGTTGTGACCCATATTCAGTCTTCATAATCCTCTTTCTGGATGCAGATAGTTCTCTCCATCACAATTCTATTGGAATTGACCTGAATCACCTCATTGTTGAAGAGAGCCATATCCAGTAGAGTTGATTATCACTATATATGCTATTTCATTTGGTAATCACAATAGTGTAACTTGCTTACCTATTCACGCAGATAGTAAATGTCTGAAGCAGAGTTTAAATGCAAAGCTTCCTGATTCCAAGTCCTGTGTTCTTTTCCAGATGCATAGAAGAGATAATTTAAGAATAATTAGATTGATAATGGCAATTGTTGTTAATATGTGTCCTTTCACTAGAGGGCATATACTGGATAAGGACATAGTGCAAGTCTTCTCTAATTTTTTGTAGATTTCTTTATTTTAATTTGTACTTTTAAATTCCTTGATTTTTTTATGTTTTTTTAATTGCCTGAACAATTCATCAATACTCTTTTTCTGTCATGTTAATGAATATTTTAAAAGTGATAATTTATCCTTTGAGAATTGTTTTAGCTGCGTCCCAGAAATTTTGAAATACTGTCTAATCATTGTCATTCTATTTCAAAGAGGTATTAATTATTGCAATGATTTGTTCTTTGACCAACTTATTATTCCCGATATAATAATTGTTTCCATTTAGGCTTATTTCTTTTACTTGCATTCACCATAATTACTATTCTTATTGTGTTATAGTCTATAAAGGATATGTTCAGCATTTCTGCTTTAGATTTACATCTATTTAATATTATTCTGTGGTCTATTATGTTGTTTGTTTTATAAAGGAAAAAAGTATATTATACACACATACACACACATATATATACACACACACATACATACCCACACACATAGTACCTAATATGTGTCAGACACCATGCTAAGTACCTTATAAATATTATCTCATTTAATCCTCTGTAAAGATGGGGTAAATAATAGCACCAAACTGACATGACTATCAGGAGTATTCATATTCTTCACATCATATGGTACCTTTACCAGAAGCAGGAACAGCCAAGATTCAGTAGATAGAGTACAGTACCTAGAGACAGGAAGATCTGAATTTAAATCTTGTCTCAGACAAGCTATATAACCATGGACAACTCACTTAAACTCTGCTTCAGTGGATGAATGCTTTTTGATTTCATCTTACAATAACATTAGTCTTCAAATTCTCCAATAAATGTGTTCAGTTGTATATGTCCATTTGTGTCATCTTCTGTTAGGTTTTTTTTTTTTAGCTCCAAGAGAATATTAAAATTTCATATAATTGTGTTATTTTTTGTGTCATTTTGAAAATCAATTAACCTTTTCATTAAGTTCTCTATTATTTGCTACTTCTATATTTAGCACTGAATTGAGAACAATGAATTAGTGAATAGAAAGGAAACATTGGAGTGAGGAGGCCTAAGTTCAAGTCAACTTGGACAAATGCACTTAACCTTTTAGTACAAAAACTAACACTTAATACCGTAAGTTGAAGGAGAGATGCTTACTTGCATTGGTAGATGTTTCTTGACTTGAGAGTTCTTTATCCACTGAAATAAAATTTCCTGTTTCTGTTGATTCACAGTCCATAGGTCATTTAATCATAATGAGTGATCCACACTTAGTTCCCACAGTCCTCTCTCTGGCTGTAAATGGCTCTCTTCTTCACAAGATCATTGGAACTGGCCTCAATACTCTCATTGTTGAAAAGAGCCACGTCCCTCAGAATTGATCATCCTCTGGTTTATCTCTCTTGATATTTAAAAGGAAGGAAGGAAAAAAAGAAGGAAGGAAAGAAGAAATCAAAAATTTATTATTAAGTACCCACAATGTGCCAGATATTGGACCATATAAATAATATCTCATTTGACACTTACAATAACCCTGGGAGATTAGCAATATCACAATATTCATTTTATAGCTGATATAAAAGAAGCAGAAAGTGATTAAGTGATTTTCCTAAGGTCAGGGAGCTAGAAAGTAGCTAAAGCCAGATTTAAGCTGAGTCTCAGTAATCTAACCATTGCATCTCCTAGCTGCCAGATGGGGAGTAGGAGATGTCTCTGAATACCTCAGAAGGGCAGGATCTAGGCCCCATTGTCTCTCATTTATTATTGCTTTAGTATTTAAGATGGTAAATATGGTACCTACTCTTGATTTGTATTGAGAAAAGTCATTTTTTTAAACTCCCATGACATGAATGTTAAAATTTTTCCACTAGAAGCAGACAAAAAAATAAGATTAGATTAGACAGTAATAGATAAAAATTGAAATTAACCTGCTTTGATAAGGCAGACATTTTTTAACCTCAAGAAACATACATTTTGTTTTATTTTATTTTGTTTAACATTAGCTTTTTATTTTCAAAATATATGCTAAAATAGTTTTCAACATTCACCTTTGAAAAACCTTGTGCTCCAAGTTTTTTCTACCTCCTTTCCCCCACCCTTCCTTAAACAGCAAGTAATTCAATATATGTTAAACACATGCAGTTCTTCTAGACATTTCCACAATTATTATACTACACAAGAAAAATCAGATCAAAAAGGGAAAAAATGAGATAGGAAACAAAAATCAAGCAAACAACAACAAAAAGGTGACAAGACTATGTTGTAATCCACATTCAGTTCCCATAGTTCTCTCTGTGGGTGCAGATGGGTCTCTCCTTCACAAATCTATTGAAACTGGCCTAAATCAACTCATTTCTGAAAACAGCTGTGTCCATCAGAATCGATCATCATATAATCTTATTGTTGCTGTTTATAATGATGTCCTGGTTCTGCTCATTTCACTTAGTATCAGTTCATGTAAGTCTCTCTAGGCCTCTCTGAAATCATCCTGCTGATCGTTTCTTATAGAACAATAATATTCTATGACATTCATATACCATAACTTACTCAGCCACTCTCCAACTATTGGGCATCCATATAGTTTCCAGTTTCTTGCCACTACTAAAAGGGCTGCAACAAACATTTTTACACGTGTAAGTTCCTTACTCTCCTTTATGATCTCTTTGGGATATAGCCCAGTAGAGACATTGCATGCATGGATAATTCTTAACATTAATCCTTGCAAAATCTTGTGTTCCAATTTTCCCCTCTTTTCCCTCCTCCCCTTCCTCTATATGGCAAGTAAACCAATAGTAACACTACATGTTAAATCCAATATATGCATACATATTTATACAATTATCTTGTTGCACAAGAAAAATCAAATCAAACCAGAAAAAGATGAGAAAGAAAACAAAATGCAAGCAAACAACAAAAAAAGTGAAAATACTATATTGTGATCCACACTCAGTTCCCACAGTCCTCTCTTTGGCTGTAAATGGCTCTCTTCATCACAAGATTATTGGAACTGGTCTGAATAATCTCATTGTTGAAGAGAGCCACGTCCCTCACGATTGATCATCATATAATTTTATTCTTTTTATATACAGTGATCTCCTGATTCTGCTCATTTCAGTTAGCGTCAGTTCATGTAAGTCTCTCCAGGCCTCTCTAAAATCATCCTGCTTATCGTTTCTAATGGAACACATCACAGTTTGATAGCTCTTTCAGCATAGTTTGAAATTGCTCTCCAAAATGGCTAGATCAGTTCATAACTTCACCAACAATGTATTAGTGTTCCAGTTTTCCCACATCCCCTCCAACATTCGTTATTATCTTTTCCTGTCATCTTAGCCAATCTGAGAGGTGTGTAGTGGTATCTCAGAGTTGTCTTAATTGATATTTCTCTGCTCAATAGTGATTTAGAACATTTTTTCATATAACAAGAAGTGGTTTTAATTTCTTCATTCGAAAATTGTCTGTTCCTATCCTTTGACCATTTATCAACTGGAGAATGGTTTGTGTTTTTATCAATTTGAGTAAATTCTCTATGTGTTTTAGAAATGAGGCCATTACCAGAACATTTAGATATAATTTTCTTTTTGCAGTTTTCTGTGTCCTTTCTAACCTTGTCTGCATTGGTTTTGTTTGTACAAACCTTTTTAATTTAATATAATCAAAATTACCCTTTTGACATTTAATAATGTATTTTAGTTCTTCTTTGGCCACAAATTCCTTCTTTCTCCACAAATCTGAGAAGTGGACTATCCCTTGTTCTTCTGATTTGCTTATAGTACCACTATGTCCATATCATGAACCCATTTAAATCTTATTTTGGTATAGGCTGTTAGGTGTTGATCAATGCCTAGTTTCTGCCATACTATTTTCCTGTTTTCCCAGGAATTTTTGTGAAATAGTGAATTCTTATCACAGAAGTTAGGGTCTTTTGGTTTATCAAACATTGGATTAATGTAGTCTTTGACTATGGAGTCTTGTGAACTTAATCTGTTCCACTAATCAACTACTCAACTTGTTAGCCAATACTAATGGGTTTTGATAATTGCTGCTGAAATTCTTGATCTTTTGTTCTTCCAGATGAACTTTGCTATTATTTTTTCTAGATCTGTAAAGTTATTTCTTGGCATTTGATTGGCATGGCACTGAATAAATATATTAATTTAGGTAGAATGACCTAATGGGCACCCATGGGCACTTGATATTCTTCCAATTGTTTAGATTTGACTTTATTTGTGTGGAAAGTGTTTTGTAATTGTACTCATTTAGTTCCTGATTTTGTCTTGGCAGGTAGACTCCCAAATATTTTATATTATCTACAGTTATTTTAAATGGGATTTCTCTTTGTATCTCTTGCCGCTGGACTTTGTTGATAACATGTAGAAATGCTGATGATTTATAAGGATTTATTTTGCATTCTACAACTTTGCTAAAGTTGTTAATTCTTTCTAGTAATTTTAGTTAGTTCTCTAGGATTTTCTAAGTATACCATTGTATCTGCATTATCTGCAAAGAGTGGTAATTTGGTTTCCTCATTTACCCACTCTAATTCTTTTAATTTCTTTTTCTTTTCTTATTGTTAAAGCCAACATTTCTAATATGGTGTTAAATAATAGGCTTGATAATGGGCATCCTTGTTTCACCCCTGATCTTAATTGAAATGATTTTAGTTTATCCCCATTACATATGATACTTGCTGATGGCTTTAAATAGATGCTACTGATTGTTTTAAGGAAAACTCCATTTATTTCTATCTTCTCTAGTGTTTTTAATAGATATAGATGTTGGATTTGGTCAAATGCTTTTTCTGCACTTGTTAAAAAAAATCATATGATTTCTGTTAGTTTGGGTTTTGATATAATCAATTATGCTAATAGTTTTGCTATTATTGAAATAGCCCTATATTTTTGGTATAAATCCTCATTAGTCATAATAGGATAATAATCCTGGTGATAACTTGCTATAGTCTCTTTGGTAATATTTTATTTTAAGATTTTTACATGAATATTCCTTAGGGAAATTGGTCTATAATTTTCTTTCTCTGTTTTGATCCAGGTTGGTTAAGGGATCAGCATCATATCTATGTCATAAAAAGTATTTGGCAGAATTATTTCTTTCCCTGTTTTTAGTATTGGAATGGATTTTAGTATTGGAATGAATTGTCCTTTAATTGTTTGGTAGAATTCTCTTGTAAATCCATTTGGCCCTGGAGATTTTTTCTTAGGGAGTTAATTAATAGCTTGTTTAATTTCTTTTTCAAAAAATGAAACTATTTAAATAATTTATTTCCCCCTGTGTTAATCTGAGCCATCTACATTTTTGTAAGTATTTCATCCATTTTACTTAAATTATCTGATTATTGGCATAATCTGGGCAAAATAGCTCCTAATTATTGCTCTAATTTCCTCTTCATTTCCTTTTCACTTTTGATATTAGCAATTTGATTTTCTTCTTTCCTTTTTCTAATCAACTTAAAGTTTTATCTATTTTATTGGTTTTTTCATAAAACCAACTCTTGGTTTTGTTAACAGGTTTAATAGTTTACTTACTTTTAATTTAATTAATCTCTCTTTTTATTTTCTGAATTTAAAATTTTGCATTTAATTGAGGGTTTTCAATTTGTTCTTTTTCTAGCTTTTTTAGTTGCATGACCAATTCATAGATCTTGCCTTTCTATATTTTATTCAAATAAACATTTGGAGGTATAAAATTTCTCCTAAGAGCTGCTTTGGCTGCATTCCATAAATTTTGCAATGTTGTCTCATTGTTGTCATTCTCTTTGATAAAGTTATTAATTGTGTCTATGATTTGTTTTTTGTTTTTTTCATTCATTCATTCTTTAGGATTTGATTATTTAATTTCCAATTATTTTTTGATCTATTATTTCCTGGTCTTTTATTACATGTAATTTTTATTGCATTATGATCTGAAAAAGATGCATTTACTATTTCTGCCTTTCTGCATTTGATTTTGAGATTTTTTTATGCCCTAATACATGGTCAATTTTTGTGTAGATTCTATATACTACTGAGAAAAAAAATATTCCTTTCTGTCCTCATTCACTTTTTCCAAAGGCTTCTCTTACCTAACTTTTCTAAAATTGTATTTACCTCCTTTACTTCTTTCGTGTATATTTTATGGTTCAACTTATCTTAGGTCTGATAGAGTGAGGCTGAGATCACCCATTATTAGCATAGTTTTGCTCTCTATTTTTTCCTTTTATCTCTCTTAACTTCTCTAGGAATTTGGATGTTGTACCACTTAGTACATATATATGTTTAATATTGATATTTCATTATCTAAGGTAACCTTTAGCAAAATGTAATTTCCCTTCTTATCTCATTTAATTAGATCTATTTTTGTTTTTACTTCATCTGAGATCAGAATTGCAAGCCCTGCTTTTTTTTTTTTAACTTCAGCTGAAGTATAATAGATTCTACTGCACCCTTTTCCATTTACTCTGCATGTATTATTCTGCTTTAAATGTATTTGTTGTAAACATATAGTAGGACCTGGCTTTTAATATACTCTGCTATCCATGTTCTGTTTTATGGGAGAGTTCATTCCATTCACATTCACAGTTAAAATTACTAACTATATTCCTTGCAATCTTATTTTCCCCAAGTTATACTTTTATCTTTCTTTTTCTCCTTTCCTTTCTCACCAGTGTTTTGTTTCTGTCCACCACCTTCCTCTATCTGTCCTTCCCTTTTATAGCCCTCCCTTTCTTATCCCTTTTCCTTTCTACTTCTGCTCTCCCTTTTATTAGCCCTTCCTTTCCCCTTTTCCATCCTACTTCCTTATGGGGTGAGACAACTTTCTCTATCAAAATAAATGTGTCTGATAGTCTCTCTTTGAGCCAAATGTGATGAGATTAACATTCACACAATGTTCATCCTCCCTCCCTTTTTTCTCTCATTGTAATAGGTCTTTTTTGCATCTTCATGTTATATAATTTATCCCTTTTTATCCCCTCCTTTCCTCTTCTTCCATTCCTAGTTTGTTTTTAATATCATCACAATAAATTCAAAATCCCTATACCCTCTAAATATACCTCTAACAAAGATACAGTTCTTAAGAATTAAATATATCATCTTCTCATTTAGGGATGTAAAAATGTTAACCTTTACAAAAAGTTATTTTTTCTTCTCCTTTTACCTTTTTATGCTTCTTTTTCTGTATTTGAAGATTAAATTTTCTGTTCAGCTATGGTCCTTTCATTAAAAATAAAGGAAAATTTACTATTTCATTGAATGTCCATCTTTTCCTCTGAAAGATAAGGCTTAATTTTGCTGGATAGTTGATTCTTGGCTGCAGTCCAAGTTCCTTTGATTTCTGGAACATCATATTTCAGGATCTTTGATCCTTTAAAGGGGAAGCTGCTTGGTCCAGGGTAATCCTGATTGTGGTTTCTTAATATTTGAATTTTCTTTCTGGCTGCTTGCAGAATTTTTTTTTTTTTTTTTTTTTTTGTGATCTGATAATTCTTGAATTTAGCTACAATACTCCTTGCAGTTTTCATTTTGGATGTTTGTTGGAATCTTTACAAACTGCTAACTCATTAGAGTTGATAGATTATTGATCTGATCTTACAAGGAGATGTTTTGGGCCAGAACTTGAAACAAGGTACTAAGTAGAAGTAATTGATACAATGCTTGTGTTCACACCTTTACTCATTGGAGTTCACACGTTTGGGAGATTTCAGGGTTTAGTATGAGATATCCGAATTCACACTTCCCTTGAAGCTCTTAGGGCCAGAGAGCATGCTGGGAGATATCCCACAATCCCACTCTCCCACATAGAAGAAACAGACAGAGGCTCTTGGAGAGAGTTCAACTGAATTAGATTGAGAGGGGAGCATCAAGTGAGTTCAGCCAGAAGCCCTCTCTCAGAAGTTAGTTACTTCAGGTTAGAGAGAGTTACTTTGGAACATTCACTGGGGTCGGAGAGGAGCACTCTGGGAGGAAGTCCACAAGCCCTCTCTCTGAGGCAAGCGAGATTCCATTTTCCACTTGGCTGGCTGGAGGCTGAAGAAAGCAGAGGCAGAAGCAAAGGACAATCTGCAAGAGCTCTTGGAACCAAGCAGAGATATAGGCCTCAACTAACCAGGCTATTTTGGAAGGAGAAAATTAACACTTGTATTTTTACCAACTGACTGCATTTTGGGTGATTATTAACTCTTAATCGAAACTAAGGATGCCTAAAAACCTCCCTGAGAAACCTTCTTCCAGAGAGAACTTTTATATTATTTTAAAGAAAAAGAACACCACAGATGTCTTTCAGGAGATGATCATCATATTCTTTCAAGGGCTATTTTACCCTCTGGTTCTAGGACAACTGGGCAGTTTTCCCTGTGAGTTCTTGAGAGATGTTGTTTAGATTCTCTTTTTCATTGTAATTTTAGGTAATCCAGTAATTCTTAGGTTCTCTCTCCTTGATTTATTTTCCAGATCAATTGTTTGTCTAATGAGGTACTTTACATTTTATTTTTTTTCATTCTTTTGCTTTTTTTTTTTTTGACTAATTATTGATGTCCCATAGAGTAATTCACTTCCATTTGTTGAATTCCAATTTTTACTGAATTATTTTCTTCAGTTAGTTTTTTTTTTTTTTAACCTCCTTTGCATTTGGCCAATTGACCTTTTAAATTAATTGTTTTATTCACTGGACTTTTTTCATTTCACCAGTTCTGTTTTTCAAGGAGTTCTTTTCTTTTTCCATTTTACAAAATCTATTTTTAAAGAAATTATGTTCTTCAGACAGTTTCTGTGTTTTCTTTTCCAAAACTCTCAATTATTTTCCATATTTTTCTTCTTTTTTGTTTTCCCCATTTTCTCTCTTTTAATAACCTTGTTGAATTCTTCCAAGAGAGTCTTTTAAGTTGGAGAACAATTCATATCACCCTTTGAGACTTCATCTGGAGACATTTTGCCTTTTGTGTCTTCAGGGTCTGAGGTCTATTCTTCCTTGTGTCCATAGTAGCTATCTATGGTTAGAGTTTTTTTTTTTTTTTTTTTTTTTTTGCTTTTTTGCTCATTTTAAAAGATTGATATCTGCTCTTAGGGCAAAGGGGAGATTGTTACAAGCTTTTTTTTGGGGGGGGACTTTACACTACCCCGGGGCCAGTACTATGGGCTTCCTTTCCATGTGGGTGAGTAGCCAAGTACTGTTTGTTATGCTAGGGTTCAGGGACTCACTATTTGCTTTCTGTAGTTGTGTTGAAGGTCTCACAGATAGTCTGCTTATCCATGGCTTCTGAACCAAGCAGAATAGTTACTGTACTTTAGCTAAGCGCCTCTTAGTAGATTCCCCTAGTGTGAGGATGCCTCTCTGCCCTGGGTCTCCCTACACTGTGTCTGTGCTAGGTTGCCCTCTTTCATTTCCTCATTTGATTGAGAAAGACCTTTCTGAAAATTTCCCACTATCTTCTACTGGAAATTTGTTATACTCCAAATATCTGTGGGTTCTGTCACTCCAAAACCAGTTCAGACACTTGATCTGGTGTTGATTTTGAGGGAAACCAGGAAGAGCTCAGATAAAGACTTATCTAATCTCTGCCATCTTGGCTCCATCCCACTCCCCCAAACATTTTTTAAGAGGAATGTCCATAGTATATTTGAAGGAATAACAAATTTGGAATCAGAGAACCTATGTCCAAATCTTGCTTTTGTCATTGAAGAAATTGAAATCCTGAAAGATAAAAGTGATTTTCTTAAAATCACACAGGTAGGAAAAAGGTGGAGAGATTAGAATGGAGTACTTAGGTTATAGCCTATCCTTTCTATCCCAAAGTAAACCTATATGAGAAAGGGACAGGTTTCATTCTTTGCCTGGAAATCTTCTCTCCCAGTAGTTGTTGTTAAGTGATTGATCCAGGATTACATAGGTTGTAAATGTGTCTGAGTTAGATTTGAACTCAGGTTCTCCTGACTTCAGAGTTGGCATTTTATTTTATCCACTGTGTCAAATTGCTGCCCCATTGCCTTTATGTGCTTGATGATTTACATAGTGCCTTAGACATAGGATCTTACTAACTGCTATTTGAATTAAATTGGATAGATATTGACTACTTGTCAGAGAGGTGGAGATAGATGTATAGAGAAGAGATATAGTAGAAATTTTAACTTAAAGTGTTAGTTGTCACCACCAGGTTAAAAATCAATAATTAAAGGAAAGGATTTCTGAAATCATAATGAAAATAAGTGAGCATGTATGACTGAATTGCAGCAAATATTTTCAAGAATGCATATATATTATAAAGTGGAGTATACCTAGAACAGTGCAAGGGGAATAGGTTTCAGCTGAAGTCAGGTTAGAATCCAAGATATTCACATTGTGTCCCTAATAATTTTAAACAGGTGAAATCATATTAAGAACAACACCAGTAGAAGATAGGAAGAGGGGGAAAAGGTTATATGAAGGCTAACCAGATGTAGGCAGTGGGGTAAAAGTGTCTTCAGGGAGCAATATATGTATCTATAAATCTTAGCACCAACAAACTTTTCTTCCCCACTTCTTCCTCCGTATTGTACAGCCCTACAGAGCTATTCAAACTTAGGGGCCTGGGGCACCTACCCAGGTCATTTTTTTTCACTTGGGAGTATTTTTATTTATATCCACATCGAATCTACATAAAGATCACTCTAATAAAGTGCTCAAATCCAGGATCCATTTCTAGTATTAGGATGGGAGATCACTATTGCCCCTATTTAAGTGATAAACTATACCCTGATACATTTATTGTGTGAATACATATTGATTATTCATTAACTTTGAATAAGGCTGGACAGCTCCCTAAGTGTGAACAAGATGTCTGTTTATATATTAGCTAAGGGATTTGAATACATCCTTTGGTGCTTCTATAAAACCAGAGTTAATTTAGGACCTCCCCAAAATTTAGTACTGGCTATGGAGAAAAGAGAATTGTCCAGTATATATATGAGTGAGTGATGGGAGGGAATAAGTATTTATCCTATAATATACCTACTATGCGCCAGACACTGTGCTAAGAGAGGTCTACAAATATTATTTTCTCTAATCTTCACAACAATCCTGCAAGGTAACTGCTATTATTACCACAATTTTATAACTGAGGAAATTGAAGCAAGATGAGCAGCATCATAGGCCTCAATTTTGGTCTTGGTGTCTTATACTTATCCCTTTGGCTTATATTGCCTGTGAAGTATCTGAATGGAACTATTCTCCTAGTGTTCTAGGAATGTAACTACAATGATTGATGGCAATGTCTGCATCACAAACTATAGACAGACTGGACAAGTTGAGAAGAAAGATTCAAAAGTCTGCAAGAGCCCAGCAAAGAAAAATATATCATATTGGAGGAACCTCTTGAGGTGTCAAACTAAAGAATCTATAGGTGCTGACTTGAGACCACTTTTCTCTGAACTCTGAATGTGCTGGTAGGCAAATATATCACAAATTTTTGAGGCATGCTTTGTACCAACTGTTCCATCTATATCACTATAATTAAATACCTTTTACATAAAAGTCTTACTGTCTGATTATTATCATCATGGTAGGTTGCACATTGGTGGGAGCTTATGAATCATTGTTAGGGCAGCTAGGTGACACCAGAGTGCAGAGTGCTGGGTCTAAATTCAGGAAGTTTCATCTTTCTGAGTTCAAATCTGGTTTCAGACACTTTCTAGCTGTTTGATCCTGTTTGCCTCAGTTTCCCCCTCTGTAAAATGAGCCAAAGAATGAGCCAGGATCTTGTCCAAGAAAGCCTCAATGGGATAATAGTCAAACATGACTAAGGGCACTGAACATAAATTATAGTCATGTGTGTGCTAGAGTCATCTTGAACCAGCTCAGGAGAGTCACTGTTTAATTTTCATCATGAACATTTACATCCTGGAAATCTACAAATAAATCAATGCTTGATTTATTATCTTGTTGATTGGTTAGACTTAAGAAAGAGATAGTGAAAGTGTTAATCACACAAATAAAACTTAAAAGTATATTCTATACACTTTTCTTTTCAAAGAGCTGATTATTAAACATTTACTATCATATTTTTGCTAATGGCATTAGATAACCCCTCAACCCTAAAGGTTGCTTTTAGAATCAGAAAGGAAAGTAGCAGTTTGTTCTAGGAATCAATCTGCCATTGTTAATGAAGGTCTAAAGAGAACCTACCAAGCCTATGCTACTAGGGGAGACTGATAGGGAAGAGAAGATAAAAGGAGGAAGGAAAACTAAAAGCTTTGTGCTAACCCCTCCGCTCCAGCAGCATTACAACAGTAATGTTTTTCAGAAGAGAACTCAAGAATTAATTTCCAATTGGAATTTGAAGAGTAATTTAGGTAGGCAGAAAGTAATTTCCTGAGCTGGATTTCGGCCAGGACCTTGGAATTAACACCTTGCCTCTTGCAAAAATTGCCAGGGGATCTTTAATAATCACAAGTGAGCATGACCTCAGATTTACAGTTCCATTGTAGAATGGTATCTTTAGTACCACAGTGCCACTAAGCACCCAGGACAGAGTGATGAATGACATCTAAATACCACATCCTGATTTATATTCTTAAAGCCACTGAATCTGCCTTGTTCTTCTGAGAACTTCCAAGATCACTGAGCAAGCCTAACTCTGATTGGGATATAGGATGGGATGAGACTGTAGAAAATAAAGTATTTTTCTCAGACCTCTGATAGAGTAATGACTCGGAGTAATTATGAGTATCATTAATTGGCCTGGGCTAAAATAGAATTATAACCCTTGAGTCTAGATTACTGGCAATTCATTGGAACTGGCCAAGTGGGCAATGAAGCTTCTTTTTTTTTTCTTATTTTGTCTTTTGTTTTATTCTGCTTTCTTTCTTCTTTCTCTCTTCTTCCTTCAACATAGGACATCATACTCTTACCTGTGAGTGCTCTGCCCAAAGGAATATAAATTTTGATCACTGAACCTCCTAAAATACCTTGGAGTTTCTGAGTTCAGACTCTGCCTCAAACCTAAATCAGTGGCTCTCACTGATTGACCAACAATGAGTTCCAAGCCAAGCCCCACTTGAATAGTGAGACAACTTGTCTCAGAGGAAAGGCAAATAGCAATTGTTTTTTTTTTTTTCACCAAAAACCTTGAGGGTCTCCCTCTCCCACATTTATGTGTGTGTGTGTGTGTGTGTGTGTGTGTGTGTGCGCACGCATATATATATATACCTGTATGTATACATACATACATATATGTAATATAATGATGTGATATATACATACACACACACACACATACACACACACACACAAACAAACAAACACACACACAATCATTTATTCTCAGCCTTATTTCTCACTTAGTCTTAATCATCGATTGGGTGTTACCTCAATCAAACTGAGATCTGTTAAAGACCTTAGCTTAAAAAAAGCCAAGGCTTACACAGGATCCAGGACCATTTCTAGTTATCTTGATCTATATTTTGCTACTGGACTCAGATGGCTTTGGAGGAGAAAGTGAGGCTGGTGACTTTGTACAGCTTTCCCTCATTTAAATCCAGTTCACTTTCATGCCATAGCATCACCTTTCTGATGCCATGGTGCTCTTCCAGAACCAAGGACAAGAAACAAAAGAAAGAGTGAGGAAAGAGAGGAGGCACAAAGAAATGGGTTAGGATGTTTTCTAAATCTGTAAGATATCTCTCCCTTAGGTGTTGCAAACAATCTGGCTTTTCTTCATCTTGACCTAAGTATCCCTGGTCACAATTCATCATCCCCTTTTAGTATTCCTATTCTGATACTTAATTCCAAGTACTGGAAAATTTAAAACATTGGATATTTAGAGAGAAGGGACTTGTTTTTCAGTGTCTATTAAATTAATCTATAAGACAGCCAACTGCTCTTAAGGGTGCTAGCCCATTACGTGTTACTTTATATTTCAACCTTTGCTGAAAAAAAAAAAAAAAAACTATCCTTTTACTCCAGTTTCATGTTTGGAATTAAATCTTGTCTTCAGCTAAGTTGGGGGGGGGGAGGAGGAGAGGAGACAATCACTATAAATGAATAAGAACTTGTTTTTATGCCATTTAAAATTTTATGAGATGTTTTCCTTTTAACAACCTTCCTTGTTAGATAATTGAGGAAAAAATTTTGCCCTTTCATTTTATTTTTGAGTGACTGAAGGCTCAGAGCACTTAAGTGACTTGCTTAGGGTCACATGTCTAGGAAGTGTTAGACCTAAGACTACAATTGTTCTGCTGTGGCTAATTAGATGTCATAGTGGGATAAAGTACTTTAGTAGAGTCAGGAAGATCTGAATTTATATCTTATCTTATTAGCTGTAAAGTTCTGGGCAAGTTGCTTGACCAATGTCTACCTCAGTTTCTGCATCTGTAGAATGAGAAAAATAATAACCTTTAACAGCAAAGATTGTTGTGAGAACAAACCAAGATGAGGTTTTGTATAATATCTTGCAAACCTTAAAATGTTGTATAAAGGCTAATTATTATTAATATTATTATTTCCCATATTCAAATAAAACTATTCACTGGCTTTTGATAATCCTGAAATTTTGCTTTCAATGCATAGAAGTATCACCTGCAGACAGTTTTCTGCTCATTGTCCCTCAAGATTCCCCATTCTTGATTTGTTTGGTTTGTTTTATGGGGTAGTCTATTAGGCATCACAGGTTTCCCTGTGAAATTGCATTATTCGCATAATGGAAAACATTCAGAGCCATTCTTCTTCGATGAGTGTTACTCTTAATGCCATTTGAAAATTAATTTAATTATAGACATACATTATAGATATAGATGCATATGTTAAAAGAAAAGTAGAGAATGTCAGAAGAGAGAAGAGTGGAGGACATAATCCAGAAACCCATTACAGAATTCTTTGCAAATACTGTAGGTAATTAAAGACTTTTAAGGGCAACTACAGTATTATTTTCTTGACAGTGGAACTCTTGCAGGCTATTATGTAAATACATATTGAGCCCATTTTTAAAGTGCATGCTATTTACTATTCATAAGTGTTGTTAATATGCATTTCATTTAACCCTAAGGAGCCATTCCAATCTCTTGTGTGAATTTGCATTTATGAATGTTTTTATAAAATGCATATTATTTACCCAATAGGCAGCTCTGCTATAAGAAATGTTTGAGCTGATTGCCAATTTAACTTCACATGGGCTTTGGTGCAATTGTTCCTCAAGTTTCACTTGTGTGGTTTCATATCCCTGAATAGCCCTTCCTTTCAGAATCTGATAAGGTAGGGCCCTCAAGCTGTTTGAGTGGAGAAATTTCTAGTCAGCTTTCTGCAATTGGGAAGTTTTATTTTGGTTTTTAGTAGCACATAAAAAGGGGACTGAGATCTTAAGAAAACAAGTCACATCCAGCAACTGAGATTGCTGCCAGGAAAGCATTCACATACCCTCAACTTGTTTGCTCTCTAAGCTAAAATAAACATATAGGATAGAAGGATTATGTCCCAAAAGGAGAAATTTCTTTAAAAAAATTATTTTACTTCATTCAATAAGCACTTATTAGATACCTAGTGTATATCTTGTACTGTGCATATATCAAGATGGCAGAATAACTCTTTGAAGTTATTCAAACTTGGGAAGGCAAAGGAGAGAAACTAAAATAGAAGGCTATCTTCTGCCAATGTTACTGTATATGTCTTATTTTTACATAGTATTTCCATACTGGCTATTGTGAATTCCTTGAGAGTTTTTTCTTTTCTTTGTATTCCCAGCATTTTGTACAGTGCCTGGCATACAATAAGTCCCTAACAAATGTTTTCTGTCTTGTTGACTTGATTCTACTCAAATCACTAAGTATTCTTTGTCCTCCGCAGTCACAGAAATGGTCATTGTCTCCTCTTTTATTGATAAGATCAAGACTGTCTATTGTGAGCTCCTGCAATTCCTGTCTCTGTGCCTCAATACTTTTCAGCAAGAGAATCATTTTTTTGTTCTTTCTTCCATTTCTGGAAGAGGCAGGCAAAATCTTTGCAAAGCTAAGTCATCCAGTTGTGCCATTAAGCCCATCTTAGTGGTGTTCTGGTAAATTTTCAACAAGAGGGGTAGTTCTTAAGAAAAAAAAAATAATGAATTTACAACATACCTTTAAATTTAATCTGCATTGGTGCCATTGTCTCCATCATTTTCTTAACTCTAGAAAATCAACAAAATAAATTAAGTCCTGATTTGCAGCATTTAGTGATTTATGAGGTATACTACTAATATTAAAAATATAATTGCTTTTTTTCAGCAGGCTCAAGCTGACTCCAGCACCTTCCTGTCCCATCTCCTCCTTTTTCTCTAGAATCTCATTCTAGCGATTATCCCTTCTTTCTTGTATATCTTTGATCTCTCCATTTCTACTGCTTCCTTCCTACCTACAAATAGATTTAGCTGTTCCCACTCCAAATACAAACAAAAAACCCTATTTATCATATTCAATCCAGTGATATCCCATCTATCATATCCCAAATTTCTTGAAAAAAAAAGAAATTTATACTTCATATTTTCAGTTCCTTTTTACTCAGCTACCTCACATTCCAGTTTCCATCTTTCCCATTCTATAGAAATTATTCTCTGTAAGATCACCAAATCATCAAAATCCAACAACTATTATTTAATTCTTATTCTCTAAGATACCTGCAACATTTGGTATTATTAATGATCTCTTTCTATATTCTATGCTAATTTGGAAATTATGACATCTTCTCTTCCTTGATTCCTATTTATCAAATCAACCCATCAATTATGTGCTTTTGAAATTTCCTGCTTTCAAGCTCCAAAAACTTTTCGTTTTATTATCCACTTTCTTCTATTTTTCTTGATTCTCCTCTTATGCTGACCACTTCTCTGTCTTCATCACTAGACTTATTTTTTCTTACCACTATATTGAGACAAGTATTTTCCAAGCTCTTGTCCTTATTCTCTTATTTTCTCTTTATACTTCATCTTCTCATGTGTCTTCAACTCTCAGTTCTATGGGAATAGATCCCAGGCTCTCTTCTGAGCTTCAGATATTTTAATAAATGGCTTGGATAAAGGCATAGGTGGAGTAAATACCAAATCTTCAAAGGGCATAAGTTTAGGAGAGAAAGGTAATAAACTCTTTGGCAAACCCAACAACTCATAAGATGACATTTAATGGAATTCTCCCATTCTGGAAATGTTTATATTTAAATTCCATAAATGGATTATATGTGCCATCTGAAGGTAACCTAACTATGGAAAGGCTTATCATAAATTAACTAATCACTTGGTGATGAATCGGTTGATTATGACAATATGTAAAACTAAGATAGTATAAAATCACTACCAAGACTTAAAGTTAAGGAAACAATGCTCATTTTTGGCAACAGTTTTGCTTTTATTTCACAATTATAAAAATTGTGAAATTAATTAAGCCAGACATATGGAAAATCAAGGAAAATAAAACTAAAGAATATTATATAAGGATTATATGGTAGGATGCTGATTGGGATGGAGTGAATACTCTCTCCTGCTATAGATGTAATGGTCTTTAAGATGAAAAATAAAATCCCCAAAATAATGAAATTCCCAGTTTGAGATGGTTATCTTATTGTTATTCTTGATATTTTGGAAGTTTTGGTTATGACAGTGGTAGGATACTAATAAAGGGGGTACAGAAACTAAGAACCATATGTCTTGCTGACCATCTATAAACATTAATTTTATAATTAGCAAGAGAAAAATCCTTGTCTTGTGAACAATGATTACATATGCTACTGGAGGAACTAAATTATATCCATCTTGACATCATCCTAATGAATTAAATGAGAAGGTAAAAGGAGATTAAAATATATAGAAGTACAGCTTACAGGTTCTTTGAGGATAGATTAATAAAGGCATTTTCATTATGCATACAAAAAAGAATTATAATTTTATGGGACACTTATCCATCTTCTTGCAGTATGTATTAGAAATATTTATGAAAATAAAACAAAAATAAAGAGACAATAAACTAACATGAAAATAATTGTAATTTATGAAATACTTGATAAAATCATTTAGATCAAATAAAAATACAGATTACTATCTACAGAATTCAATGCAAAGGTGACACAGGGGAGAATTTTGTGTGTGTGTGTGTGTGTGTGTGTGTGTGTGTGTGTGTGTAGAGGTATCCATGTATATTTAAAAATATGGTTCCAGTATATGAAATAAAAGAGGCTAGAGGTTTGCAAACTAAATAAAAGCTTTACAACTATAAACCCAAAACGCTTCCTTCTAGAAAAGAACCATGTAGCTCAGAATAAGGTAAGCAAGCCTCATAAAAATCACAAAAATTTAAAACAGATTATGTTCTGACAGAAAATTTCTAATTAATAATATGAGTTATTTCTAAATCAACTGTTTTCAGAAATCAAATTACTCACTTATCTGTGGAAAAAGTAAAACCAATAATAAATTAGAATTTAATAAATAAATATAGTACAGAATTGAAACTAACTCTAATCTAACCTATTAAAATAATAGAAAATGGAAATGGAGAAAAAAACAAACACCAAAATATGCTATCACCATTTCCTAAAGAAGTTTTACTGCTATAATATAATCATTACAAGAATAGTCAAGCAAACTTATGTCAATTTGATCTTTCAAAAAATTTGATTAATATTGATGTATTCATGGGTAATATTTTGTTACAGGAAAGTCTTTTACATGGCATTTTGCTGTACCACATCCAATTTATGCATACACACACACACACACACATTATTTAAAGAGTATGTAACAATAAATTTGCATTTCAAGAAAACACATAATAGAAGACATTAAATTCATAACTACATCTTTTCTTTGCTTTCTTGTAGGCTTTCTTTTGCTCCTGCTGTGTTCTTACTTTTTTCCTTTTTAACCCTTATCTCTCTCCCATCCCTCCTCAAGCAGACTACAGTTAAGAACAGATATATTTATGTATACATATAGATGCCTACATGGACATATACAATTCATATATATGTATATATTCTCTCTCTCTCTCTCTCAACATAGTGGAATGTTGTATTTCCTACATATTTTGTCAATTATGTAAAAAGTAGTATACTAAAGATTGACATTTGTGAAAGTATTTTGCATATCCATACATTATTTATGTCTAGAAAGGTATAAAGCATTTATTTACCCAAAACATTTGCCATAATCATGGGAGGTATGCAGCAATAAATCAGCTCAAAGAAGTATTTCTTATGCACGTTCTCCATATGCTCATATTTGTTAAAGGTATTGTTCTAATTAATGAAGATATTAAACATCATGGATCCTCCTCATGAGATTCTTAATTTCTCAAAAGTTTGGCCTAACTTTTTGTAAAGAAAGAAGAAATGATGAATGAATTGCTATTTTCTAAACTAGTATCTGTAGTAAAATGGATAAATGCTAGAGCTAGTTTGTCACTTCTCTTGTCTCAGATAGACACAGCTTATGGAGAGTAATTGAATTGATTGAATAAGATGGAGAAAATGGACTGGAATTTTTTCAAGGAATTTTAACATGCTTAATTTTTTTACAAAATAAATATCTGTCCTTTAAGAGCAACATTCTTCCAAAATATTATATGAATGTAAGTCTTTGAAAAAAGATGTCTTAGAAGAAATAAAGTTATGGGTTTTTGAAACAGTTAGTGGAAAGTCACAATCAAATGTTAAGTAATAATCTGTGACACACTGACCTAAAAGAATTATGCACATATTATTGGTCAACCTGCCATCGGGGAAGTGGGGGAGGAAGGAAGGAAAAAGATGGAACAAAAGGTTTTGCAGTTGTCAATGCTGAAAAATTACCCATGAATATATCTTGTAAATAAAAAGCTATAATAAAAAAAGAATTATGCACATATGAAATAAGCAATATCATCTGAGATATGTATATCTGGAATAGGAGGTAAAGGGACAAATAATGGACAGTGTACAATGTCAAGAGATCTGGAGGAAATGGAACTCAAAATATTAGATGTGCCCTATTGAAGAGGATTTATGGGAGAACAGGAATAAGAGTTATAGAAGATGAGAAATCAAATTAATAAGCATTTGTTAAATATTAACTACGTGTCAGGTACTATGTTAAAATGAGGATAAAAATTAAGACAAACAGGAGCTCACAGGTAAAATTTGGATGGATTACAATCTCTTCTAGGCAGGCAGTGATTATATTGACCATATCTTCCAGAATGTAGGGTTATGTTTTATACATGGTAGGTATTTAAATAATTATTATAAATTAATTAATTAGTCTATAAGTGATCGTATAGGAGTCAAGCCCAGATCTTCAGAATATGATTTCAGTATAATTTTAAATGAAATCCAGAATTCCCTTCATCTGATATCAGAGCTCTTCAAATAGAAGCAGGATTTTGTTCTTAATCTGGGCCATCTAAGTTTCAGTATTATCCCCTATAAAATGAAATTTGATACTATGATCTCTAAGATGTTTTTCAACTTAATTATTCTGTGATAGGACTTAGAGAAAGGAAAGTCTGTTATAAAAATACTTTATATATGTTACCTGCTGTGGACTTTTGCATACATTAAAGTACTTAGAAATATATAAAATAAAATAACATAAATGTGTGTGTATGTGTGTCTATGTAAGGGACATAGTTGACTATATTAAGATTTTAGGATAATGAATGTCTTTGGGGTCATTCAAGTTACACATATTAACCAAGGAAATTTTGTATGCTGATTTGAATGCCATCCTACTAGCTAATGAATACATAATAGCTAATACATGTAGATATATAAATATGTGTGTGTTTGTGTGTGTGTGTATATACATATACACATATACATATGTACACATCTATGGGTAATATACATAGCATGTATATTTATGCATATAATACATACATGCATGTGTGTATATAAAGTCTTGTATGTGTGTATAATCAGATTTTTGGATTTATAGTTTTATGAGGTATAAATGCTCATACTAAAAATTTAATTATCGTTTCTCTTCCCAACTAGTTAAAAATGATTCCAGTACATTCTTGTTTCTCTGGAATCCCAAACCAGCAATTATCTCTCATATCTTACTCACGCACATATACTCACTCACATATGTATACACATGAATGTATGACAAACACTTATATGTGTATATGAAAATATGTGGGTATATATGTATGCTATGTACATTGCACAAAGTACAAAGAGTTTGGGAGCTTTGCTAAATTTGTAAAAGATTCTATGTTGACATATAAATTTTTTCCAATTTTATTGAAATCCTTAAAGTTTGAGTTCAATTGGTGTTTACTGTATCTGGCATTGAAATGTGGATTTCAAAAAACAGATTGAAAAAATTTAAATGGACATTACTATATATAGTGTTGGACTTTTGTTGTATTATTAGTTTTCCAGTATTTGGTAACATGACAGGTGATATATTTCCCTGTCAAAGGGATTGAACCTTTAAATAAAACATTTAAATGTAACATGTGTGTGTAAGAGAGACAGAAGCAGAGAATAGAAAATGTATATCTAAGTATAAGATCATAAAGATGAACTATAAACAGGGAACCTCAGTGTCACAGTTAATTTTCAGTTAATTCGAATGTTTATGGAATGAGGGTTTCTCCTTAAATTTTTATTTAATTAAATCACTCAAAATATATTTTTGTTTTAATGTGTCTATATGTGTATACATACTTAGATTGATGGACATTGTTAATTATCAATAAAGAAACATTTATTAAGTACCTACTATGTGCTAGTCTGTTTCTATCTCTATGATCAGATCATAGAGATGGGTAGATAGACAGATAGTTAGAGTAAAAAAGGCATGTTCATGACTTAATAAGCATAATATTGCAGACAAAATTTAATCATGCCTTTATCAACGAGTTGCTGTAAGGAAGATTGAGGAGAATGCTGTATTTGGTAATAGGAGATATTTGGGTTTGAAACCTGGATCCAATGCCTCCAGTATCAAATAAAAAATATTTTTTTGCACTCAAAGTCCTTTGTAACCTAACCCCTTTCTACTGTTTTTATTCTCTCATACTTATTTCATGCCATGTACTCTTTTATTCAATAGCATTGCCCTATGTGTGTTGTAAGAACAAGATGCTATATCTCCTCTCCGGGCATTTTCTCTGACTATCTCTCATGTTTTAAATACCCTCCTTCACTTCTTTTTACTGCCTGGCTTCTACAAAAAGATGAAATGTCTCAATTCTCATTAATTTTTAATAACTTAATTATTTCCTATTTATTTGTTATATAGTTTATTTGTTACATTTGTTTGTTGTCTTCTCCATTAGACTGTGACTATATTTTGCCTCTATTTGTGTCTCCAGCATTTAGCACCATGGTTGGTGCTTAATAAATGCTTATTGATTGCTTGACTGACTTGTATAGCCATGGGTAAATCCCTTTACTTCTAAAATATGTCTTTATTTGTAATTCAGGATATTTATTAGTATTATGAGTATATTACAGGGTTATTATGAAGATCAGATAGGATTATATGGATATATATATGTGTGTATATATATATATATATATATATATATACTTTTGTATATACATACACATATATACATTCACTTTATAAAATTTCAAATACATGTAATTAAGTCTTACATTACTGCATTGTAGATGAAGAAAATTTAAGAATTTGACTAAATCCATAGAGATTCCAGAATATATTCTGAAAAATGCTTATTTGATTGAATCTCTGAAATTATCTAGTATAGTATGGGTAATTTTTCCTCTTTCTTTAGAAATGAATGAAGAAAAAAAAATCTTGTTAATTGCTGGTTCTACTTAGTTCAATTAGGTTGACAGAGATCAAACTATTCTTCTTTTGTCCCTCATATATCCTTGTTCTGCCAGACACAGAGGCGTCACTAGGTAAAGATTTGCTGATTAACTGATATACAGTTAATCAAATCATGTGTATATGTCTATACATGTGTGCATTTAAATATGTATGTGAATATAATATATTGCATATGAAATATATCTATAGTTCCTTTAACTCAAGGCACATTTATCTTATCAGCCAATCAAGCTTTCCTCAAACTAGGTATCTATAAAAGATGATGACAAACCTTTTAAACCTGTTAAATAACTGTGATAGTGACACTGTCATTTAAAAACAGCTCAGAAGCATTTCATAGGTTATTTATTAATTTGTATTAAAATATAATAAATATTATTAAAGTGAGTTTTTTGACAAAACACTCCGTTTTGAAAGCTGTCTGAAATGTCAAACGTAATGCATTTTGCATTAGTTCTATATAAATTTTATTGAATTCAAACTTCTAAATAAATCTTCCAATATCTAATGCATCTTATCAAAGCACAAAAACCCATTATATGATTATAAGAAGAACCTCAGAACTCAGTCTTCAAATTTAATGGACTCCTGATGCTTTTTTTCCCCTGCAAAGACTGTTTTTAAGACATTTTACAGTATTTTATACATTATAAATGGATTCCATTCTTGGCTTAGTAATTCACCTAATGGACAATAGATACAAAAAAGCTCTAACTCCAGGGACATTAAATTGGTTCTAAACTCTGAAAATTACAGCTTTTACAAAAAGAAGAAAATACTAAAAACATGTCTAATGCAACACTGCATCTAATTTTCCACTACCTCCAGATTGTGTCTAAAAGCCCCTAAACTTCTTAATGACACAATATGTTAAAATTGCATTCCTTTATATTTAGATCTCTCAAATATCTCATCCATTTTATAACCTTGAGAAGGTCCACCAGAAGCTAGAGTATGTGCATGAGGTGTGTGGGGCAAAGGAGGGGAAAAGAGGGTGGGGAGGGACTACTTATAGTGGACACTCAGGTGGATTCTTATGCCAAAGTGGGGGAAGACTTGACTTGTGCAATGTCCAATTCCAATCATAGTTATTACATCAGCTCCCCTCCATTTATTATATACCTCAGCTCTCCATATGGGGAGGAGCA
This sequence comes from Antechinus flavipes, assembly GCF_016432865.1. Classification (NCBI taxonomy): domain Eukaryota; kingdom Metazoa; phylum Chordata; class Mammalia; order Dasyuromorphia; family Dasyuridae; genus Antechinus; species Antechinus flavipes. The sequence continues at coordinate 321,778,815 of NC_067398.1, forward strand.
AGAAGATCATAAAAGAAAGCTTTCCTTGATATAACTCGTGACCAGTTTGGGCCTTGAAACACAAAGATCAGGGCCTCTAATTTCACTGTTAATATATTAAGGTACATTCCCTCTTTCATTCATTCATAGTACATAACTAATTCTTTTTGAAACTGAACAATAGCCTGCAGCATTGAGTTCCACAAGTTAATTACATTGAATCTCAAAGGGGATGGTGAGAGGAGAAGTTATTGCAGAGAATCTGGTAAATATAAAGTATTCTAACAAATGTTAATATAATAAAATTTGACCAGTTCCCAAAGGCTAAATTCCTATTGTATCATATATTTTGGGAGAGTAATAACAATAACTGACATTTATTTGGCACTTTGAGGTTAGTAAAGCACTTTATATGTATTACTTCTTTTTATTTTCCCAACAGCCCTATGTAATAAGTGATACTGATATGATAATACTCATTTTACAGATGAGGAAATGAGAATCAGAGGAATTGAGTGCCTCACCTAGGGTCATATGGCTAGTAAGTGTCTGAAACAGTACTTGACTCCTAGGTCCACATGGACATTATGTTTCACACCTTATCCAATAGACTATACTACAATTCATCATCTGCTGCACAGTCAATTAAATAATTTTAATAAGAGAGATCCAGATTTCAAGTAAGATTCCTTGCCCCCAATGTTCCTGAGCTTTACAACTGATTCAAAAGCAAGTCTAGTAGGTCTTGATTTGTTCCATTTTAAAGGAATCCATTTTCTTTGTTGTCCTGTGATGTCTTATCATTGTGAACACTCTCAGTTTTCTAGTTATTATTATGGGCTATGTTCTTTGGCTCTCTTCAATATCTTTGAGGAATACCTTTATAAATACAACATGGATAGTGTGCTTTAGTGTCCATATGTGGAAAAAGTCTAGTTTTAACTTTTCTCCTTTGGGTATATTATCTTATTCACCTAATACACAAAAACATCTATTTTGGCCAACTTTGTTTTAATAGAGCTGTGTTTTAATGCATTAGCAGAGGTAGCATGATATATCATATCAGACAGAGAACTGGACCTGAAGTCAGGATGACCTGGATATAATCCCACTTCAGGCATTTATTTCCTGTTTGATGCAGGGCAAATCACATTCTGTTTCAGAACTTTTCCTTATTCCACTAGACTCATTGTGAGGATATAATGTCTGCTTCTGAACTACTGCAGATAAAGTGAAGGTGAAGTATGATAAAAGGTAAGTGATACCTTAGAAATTGCACTGGAACAACTCAGAAAGAACATACAAAGTATTTTCCAAATCTTAAAATGTGTCAAGTGCTTTATAAACCTTAAAGCATCATATAAATTCCAGATGTTGTCATTATTTTTAAATTTCACTTCCACTGTTTCTTAATTTCATTAAGTGAAGTTTTAGTTCCTGTAAGATGAAGACCTTAGACAAATGAGCTCAAAATTCCTTCCACATGTAATAATCTATGTCTGTTATCTCTGTCGATTGTTTTTTTTAAAAACTATTCTAAGAATACCATTCTACAAGGAGAGCCTTTTTACAATCTAAGGAAATGAGATTTTTGAGGTTCATCTTCCCTTGAATTATCCATATCCTAAGCTATTAAGAACAGACATTTGCCTTGGCAGGAACCTGTGGTTGCCTGTCGGTAGTACTTTACCCTCCTTGTGATAACAGTGATAGATTTCTCATCTGTAGTTTTTTTTTCCTGCTGTGGAAACAAGATCCACCAATCTCTGATACTCATCCTCACTCTTAATTGGCTCTCTTGCTCTCTCTTTCTCTCTCTTTCTCTCTCCCCCCAGTTTTCTAGAACAGCACTTGATTTTAATGAAAAGAAATCACACAATTTTGTTAGTAGTTCAGCTACTTCATCTTTCCTTCTTAAAAATTTGAGAATTAGGAAATAGTATCAGAGATTTATTACAATTGAATTTTTCTGAGTTGTCCCAGCACAAATTCTCAGACCCTTTTTATTTTCAGTCATTCCTCACCATCATATAACCTGGGGTAGTTCAGAGGCAGCCATTTTCTCAACATTCTTTATAGAAAAGATTGATGTAAAGACATGATTTTGTTTCCCAGTATTCTCCTTATGCTCTTTGTGCATTCCCTGGCCACCTCCCATTCAGCTGGCATCTCCTGTAAGATTCTCACATCTGAAACACTGAAATAACTTTATTCCTTTTCTCTCTTCAACAGTTTTTTTTTCCTATCCTAACCAAAAGAAGAAGAAAAAAAGTATATATTTCAAGATCAGTCTGAGGTTGTTATTAAAAAAATATGGAATGATGAAGTCACAGAAATGACTTCAGGGAACATAATTTGTTATATTTTTTTCTTTTCTCTCCCTTGTCCTAAACAGAGCACCATCCATAAAACTTTCCAATTCAAATTCCTTCCTTTCCAATGCCACTCTACATGAGTTATACTCAAAGAGTGAGTTTTAAATCAGCAATTCTCACAGTGTGGTCCAGCAAACACTGGGGAATCCCTGAGATCTTTTCAACAGATCCTTGAACTCAAAATTATTTTTGTAGTAACACTAGGACATTTTAACTTCTAATACATTAAATGTCAGTAGATATAAGTTATATAAAGAAAAGTTCTTTGTAGAGACCACAACAATTTTTGGAATTTAATGGGATCCTGAAACTAAAAAGTTTTGGAACCAATATCCCCAAAGATCACTTCTTGATGTGTTGAAAAGAATATCACAAAGGCCAATCTAATTGCATTTATAGATGTTCCGTCAGAAAGAATGTGCCCTTTACCAATCTTAAAAAAAAAAAAAACTTTATTATTTTGACATGACTTATTATCTGAATTTTTTTTATCTTTTCTGGGTAAATAAAAAATCACTAATAATTTGCTCTAGTATTTTTCCAATTATCAAAGTACTAAATACAATTATTAGAATCATCTTTTTACCCTCTTTGATCCTTTTAAAATATTTCTTTTTTTTTGTATTGCTCAAAAAAAATTATGAAATATTTTAGTGACATCCAACATCATATAATAATGGAAATCATACTATATTTTTAAAGACAGAAAATCTAGGCTTAAATTATATATGAACTTAGCCTAGAAAAAATATTAAAGACTCATTCAAAACTATTTACTTTACATATGAAGAAATTGAGGTCCAGAGGAATTGATCAACTTGCCTAGCATTACACAGATAGGAAGTTCAGAATCTCAGCTTCTAGACATAATTCATTTTCCACTGAACCACTGGCCCTGGCACTTTTGACCTTGTCTAAGTGATTTCAACATTCTAAGCCTTGATGTCCTTATATATAAAATGGAAATCTCACAGGGAAGGGAATAAGCATTTATATAGCACCTATGATGTGTCAATCATTATGCTAAACAACTTTCTTTCTTTCTTTAACTAATATCTCATTTGATCCTCACAACAATCAGGAGGTAGTTGCAATTATTTTCTCCATTTTACAGCTGAAGAAACTGAAATCTTGCCCAGAATGTCTGAAGTATTTGATCTCGGGTGTTCCTGATTCCAGACTCAGGGATCTGTGTGACACTGTGATATCAGCTAACTCTACAAGCCTACCTGTCCCATAAACTTCACAGAGTCATTAGCAGATCAAATGAAATCATGAATTTAATATGTTTCTTAAATTATGAGGATATATTACATATATGAATTCATGTATATTTTATGTATGTATACTTATGTATATATTCTATGATAAAAGCATTAGCCCCTGGATTATGGTGTACATGGATATGCGTATATATGAATACATGGTTATGTATATGCACATATGCATGTTTATATGTACAGAAATATATACATATATATGCATTGTGTATGCAAATGTGAGGCAGAAGCAATGGCCCATGGAATAGGTAATAGGGATATACAGATAGAGATAGAGAAATCTAGATAGTAAGTTGATAGATAAAGAGACATTGAGAGAAACTGAAAGACAGAAAGAGACAGATACACACAGAGAGAAAGAGATAGACAGACAGCCGGGGTGGGGAGGGAAGGAAGATGCTCTATATCGATCTATCTTCTTGTGCAATGTCATTATTATTTCTGTCCACCACAATTTCATAAATTGACATGACATCATTTTACAGTTTCTTTTTCTTTCCCTTTAGAATAAAATATAAACCTTTTCCAAGGCCAGCCTTTTCTCATTCATATTTCTTGTAACTTCCTCAATCTAGCTATTTTTTTTCTCTGACCTATCTTTTCCTTAGAGTTTTATATTTTGCTGCATGTGCAGTAAAAATTGTGACAGGGAAAGCTAATAACCCAAATTTTGTATTTGTGGACTTCCTGAAATAATTTCTTATTTCATTAAATTATATCCAAACAAGTACTATGAACATGATTTCTACTTATCCTCATTTCTGAAATGCCACACACACACACACACACACACACACACACACACACACACTCGCACACACCAGCACACACGTTCATCTTGGCTAATCTTGCCTTGCATGGATTCAATAAATTTTTCCCTTTGTAACATTTTCATTGGAAGAAGAATCCTTTATAAAGTATATCTGTGATATATTGTCACATGGATTTAAAAAAAAACTATAAAAAGCAATAGTTATTTAAAAAGTGATGCATTATATAATGAATTAAAGTTAGCCTACAGATCCAAGGATGGTAGTTGAAACTCCAAGAGAAATTCCAAGAAATTGCAAAACATTAATATTCAATCTTCACTGGGATCCTTTTTTTTTTTTTTTACCCTATATTGATTTCCATTTTACAGTATATGGGTGCAAAGTGAGAAAATGAATTTCCTCTCACCTCCCCTCTACACCCCCCTTCATGCTTCCCTTCCTCAAGAAATTATCCTGTGTTGGAATATAGTTAGAATGGGTAAAGAAAAATCTGAAGAGCTGATTAGGGAAACAAAATTGGGCTAAGTCTTGTCAAGTCAGAATCCTTCAGGATAATACACAATTCACAAGCTCATCCTCATGATATACTTTTTCACACATAGCTGCCCTTTAGGACTTTGCTCAAACCCACATTTACACCCTGTTGTTTCTCACATTTTCTTGTAACTTGAAGACATAAGTGGTGCCAGCTGGCTCCCATTTAATTCAAGGCAAGATGGTATTCAGACTTTCTAGAACTTGGTACACACCTCAGCAAACTTGCCAGGGGGAATGAAGGGTGAGGAAGGGGCACACATTCAACTGAGGGAGCTGCGGGTGGGGGTGGGGGACTAAATCAAGTAGCTGAAGTATTTTTTTTTCTAATTTAGTAATAAGACAAGTAGCAGTGCTCACAAATCAGAAGGGAAACATATGGAGTGGGATGAAGATCAATGTAAAAAAAATCAGAGAAAGACACACATATCTAACATATATGGGAAACTTTTCATCTCAATTTTACTCAGTTAATTTGCCCACATTCACTTGTTTGTACTGACACTGTAATTTAGGGCATGGAGATGGCTAGTGGGCTCCACTGGCATCAACCAGAAAGCATTTATTAAGTGCTTACTATATGCCAGGTACTCTGTTAGATACTGAGAGTAGAGAAAGAAAAGTGAAGTAATCTCTGCTACCAATAAGCTTACAATTTAACTATATACTTCAAGAGAGTAACATTATTTTCAAATTGTTTTTCAGTCAAGGAATACAATATAAAATATTATTTATATAATATCAGAAAATGCATTGTAAGACCAAATGGAATTTTTAGCTACATGTTATCTTTTCTATTCTTTCCCTTTATATGTTTTTCTGATTTGATGCATCATTCTACCCTTTGCATTCTCAAGTGTATCTTTGAAAGGACAAGATGGATTGCTATTCATTCACCTTGTAATTCTCAGTTGTCATTAGAGTTTTCCTGGCAAATTTACCCTAGGAAATTATGGGATACCCAGGGCTGAGCCAGGGGCTTATTTAATTTTTTTTTATTCTTTGTCATAAATGTCTCTGTTCCCTATGGAGGGATATATGAAGAACGGGTAGAATTTGTAGCCAAGCCCCTGGATACTTTAGTTCATCAAGACACCGTTGGCAGGGAGTAATGGACTCTCTACCACTACCCTAGGAGTGAGAAGATAGTCAGACAGGCAATAAACAATTATTAAGTGCCCACTATGTGCCAGGCACTGTGCAGCATGAGATCACATGCTGAACTTCCACAAAGACAGTGGCTGCTGGGCTCTGATTTATGTTACTATAGAATAAGGCTCAGCAGATGTAGAATCAGGCAGGGTTAATCAAGAATACCAAGGACTCAAGAAAGATGAATTTCTGAAAAAAAAAAAAAAAACTTGTGAAGATGAAGGACAAATAGTGGCCAATAGGAGAATATATGGGTTTCATCTCTATTTATTTCTTTAGAAAATGCAAGAAGTCCAAGTAAAGGCTTCATCTTAAGATGAAGCAGAAGAAGCTTAAAGAAGGATTTTGAGTTGAAATTTGATAGGAAAGAGAAGAAAATTCTCAAATAAAATATTCTGAAGGGCAACAGACATTATATAGAAGGAACAAATCATAATTCATAGGTGAAAGCAACAGGAAAGAGTTTAACAAGAAAATACATGGCCACACACATAAACACACACATATTTATATATACATATAGATACACACATACACATTTCTCAATGCAAAAATAAGGACAATAAGATGAAGTTGAAAATTTGACAGAAAGACTAAATATGAGCTTACACAAGGTACAGCTGTGATGACTTTTGAGATCTTCTCTAACTTTAACGATTCTCTGAATAAGTGGGATTACAACCATGGTTAGCAATATTTATTTATCCATATCCTAAAACCAAAATACAGTAGGCAAAAACAAGGTGAAGGAAACAAATTAAAATGACAATAAAGTGAAATGTTATGATCTTAGAGCAAAATAATATTTATGCATCGAAACTTTGAATAGCAGCTATTTAACTTAGAGAAAAAAAGATTTTGAAACAACATGCTAACTGTCTTCAAATATTTGAAGGAAGATTACGTGCGAGAAAGGTTAGACATTCTATGTTGCACCAGAAAGCAGAAATGGAGACAATGGATAGAAGATAACAGGTAGATAGATTTTAGCTGGGAATAAGGAACAGCCTTCTAAATCCTAGAACTATCCAACAATGAAATAGGCTATATTGAATAACAATTAGGTATCTATAACTAGAGGTATTCAGGTAAAAATATAGGTACAGATAAAAAATATTATGAATTCTTTCATGGAACTAGAAATTCAACTTCCAGGATGGGGCAGCCAGTTGGCACAGTGGATAAATGTTGAATCAGGAGTCAGGAGAGTTTGAGTTCAAATCTGGTCCAGCTGTGTGACTCTGCATAAATCACTTAAAACTGTTTCCCTCAGTTTCCTAATTTGTAAAATGTAAGATATAAAAACAATGCAGAAAGAAATGGTCAATCAGTTGGCCAAGAAAACCTCAAAAGGCATCACAGAGTCAGACATGATTGAACAACAATAATCTTTTAGGATACTTCCAAGAATAAACATCTAGATTATATGAGTTAAATCCAGGGTTACCTGAATTACTTTTAACATTTCTTGAACATAATCTTGGGATCTATGGTTAGAGTCAATTAGATTGGTTAACATTAAATGGCATCTTTGGAGCCTCCAAAATCTGGGATTCTATAATCTTATGATTGTACTTCATTCTTCTTTTTTCCTTCCTTCTTACTAGTGAACTCCTCCTTCCCTCCAAATCTACTCAATGTTCTCTTTGACTTACAACAAGACATAGTGCCCAGTGATGTCTTAAATGTGCAACTCTAGGAATACTTGCTTATTCATATTTGAATCCAGCTAAGAAATAATGATAGTTATCATTTACATATCAATTAAGGCTTTGCAAAGTACTTCTCATATGTTTCACAACCACCCTGGGAGTTGGTACTATTATTATCCTTATTTTTATAATTGAGGAAATTAAGTCTGAAAAAAGACTGGGCCAAGATCACGAAGGTAAGAGTTTGCTTTTAGCTCATGTTTTCCTTATTCCAAATTAAAAACTCTGTAAACTATGTCACCTTGCTGTCTCTAATATGCAATTGTAATACCTGAGCTTACTCTGGAATGCATTTGTTTCTTATCATTTAGTACTAATTATTTTGAATCTTCAGCTCTTATAATTATCAGACCTAGGTCCCATCTTATCCTGTTATCTGATGAATTAGTTATTCCACTGAGCATCCTATCATCTTAAAATTGGATAGGAATGCCATGTGTCTTCCCCTTCCCTTTGCCTTTCCAAATTATTTATATAAAAAGGCTAAACAGGAAAGAATCAACAATAAATCTCTGTATCACTCCACTACAGACCTCTTTCCATATGGACATTGGATCAATAATGACTAATCTTTGGATCCTATTATCCAACCAGTTATAAGTCCACCTGACCATAACGTGGCACAGCTTTCCATTAATTCTTGCTACTTTTTTGGCTTTTTCTTAATAATATCTTGACTACGGTCATATGTATGACAGCCAAGTTCAAAATTGTCTAACCCATGTCTTTTCTATTTTGTCCACAAGCTTAACATAAGAGACTCCATAAAATGTTTTACAAAAGTTTAGATAAACTTTATCTACAACATTTTATTGATCTTCCAATTCAATGATGGAACTGGAATGATGCCATTCTTAGATGGCCCATTTATGAAGAACCTTTGTTTCTTTTTTATGATCATTACTGCATTTTCTAAAAGTCATTAGAACCTGTCCTCAAATTATTTTTCCATTTTGATTTCATATCCCTCCCATCTTTAGTACAACCCTAACACACACATACACACACACAAAACAACTGTACAGACCAATGGGGTTATGTGTTGCTCTCTTTATACAATATTCTATGACCTACCCTACTGTCTTTGCATAGGATCTTATCTGTACCTGACCTGGTATCCCTGGTACATTCCCTTCTCTTATAAATTGCAAATTCCTGGAAGTTTTAGTGCAAGTACCATTTTTTTTGGTAGATCTTTTCCAAAATGATTTTGTGTTTATTATTATATATCAAAGATTTATAAGAATTTCATATATCCTCATTTCCAAGGTATTCATAAAAATGGTATCTAAAGAATAAAACTGCATTAAGACTTTAAGGACATTCTATATTTTACCTTCATTCCTCTGTTCATATGCTACTTTCTCCATTAAAATGTAAGTTCCTCGAAGGCAGGGTCTTATTTCATTTTTGTCTTTCTATCAAAGCACATAATGTAGAATTGAACAGAAACATTTGGGGATAATTCTCTTTTTTACTTGTGAAGTCTGAGAATTTTGTACAACTCATGTTCTTCCCCAATTGAAAAAGAATTTTTTTTGATAACTTCCAAGTGGCCTAGGGGAAAATTCTGGAGTGAGCTCACATGGGCACAGTAAGATCCTATGGACAGAAAAGATTGTTTAAGCATTCAGCAAAGAAATGTTGGTAAGGTTCAGACATGGGGGGAGAAAGGAAAGAAAGAAAACTCTATTTGACTGCCCAGATTTCAGTGAATTTCTAGGCTACTAATGACACATGAAAAGCTACTCGCAGTATGTTCTTTGTCCTTTCCAACAAGTCCTCAGTCAGAGCCTGCCAGGCTTTTTGCTCAATGGCCAGAATTCATTTGCAAGCGTGGCTCTGCAGGCTTGGCTTTGAAGACTATTTCTCTGCAGGCATGCAGTCCGGAAGCGACATGAGCAGATTAGCAGAGTTTACCGGCTTCTTTCCCTTCCAGCATTAGCACCTCTAATGATAACTCAGAGTTGGTGAGTGCCCCAAAGGGAAGGAAACTTTTCCTGAGGGTTTTATGTGTGAACCAGTGAGCTTCAAAAACAAACCCTTCAGAAATGCAGGCTTCTTCCTTTACAGAATTCCTTGTACTAAAGCCACACAATAATAATAACAATAAATAATAACTGACATTTTACAGCACTTTGAAGTTTGCAAAGCTTTTCCAGGAAGCATTTAATTTAAATCTCACTAAAATCTTATTTGCTATATAGAATGTATGGTTGTGATTTCATTGATATAAGGAATTTTCAATTGAGAATACTCCCTCTACCAATATATGTCACTACCTTCTGTGCAATAATCATATAGAATTACCTATCACACTAGGAAATTAGGGAAATTGTGCAGTTTTACATAGCTAGAATGTGTCAGAGGCAAGTCATAATAAAATGTTTTCCTGAACCTAATGCCTTCATCTCTATACTTCAAGTATTATTATCCCCATCTGACTCAGTAAACTGAGGCTCAAAAACAGAAATGATGGAGTACCATGATCAGGAATATTGATTTGGAGTTATGGGACTTGACCCTGAATCTTTTCATTTCTACCTGTGAAATGTTGAATGCCACTTGATCCTCCAATTTCTTGATCAGTAATATGAGACAATTATACTAGATGGCTTGGGATGTCATTTCCAGTTCCATATGTATGACTCTATGTCTTGCTCATTGTCACAGAACGAAAAAATATCATCTACAGGATTTAAACATAGCTCTTTCTGATTTTAAGATTTGTTAGCAACCTCCTATTTCACTCTTCTTCTTAATGAAATATGATATTTATTAGATGGGTTATTAGAATGAATCTAACTTTTCAATTTCTTAGTAAATGTATATCTGACTGTTCATATAGAATAACAGAAGAACACTCAAAGATAAGCAATTGTTTCACATTCATATTAGAGTACATCCAGACATATAACAGGACATTCTGAAATGACAGCTTTGTTGCATACCAAGAGGTTCAGGTCATAGTTACAGGATGAACTGGAAAAGGGAGCTGTTCAAAGGGATGGTGTTTCTGTACAGGAAGGCTTTGGGTAATATATGAGAAAGGAGGAAGTTTAAAAGCCCATGATGGGACTCAGATCCAAGGTTCAGAGTGGGACCTAACTACTAGCATCTAGTACAGCCTTCAAAGGAATAACTACCACAGAAATCTCATACCAAAGGGAAGCGTATAATTGTCATTTTGAAACAACACAGCTTTCCAGATAGATAATAGGGATGGAGTCCAGTAGCAGTTGATATTGTATGGAACCAAGTCTATATCAGGAACCTGCAGAGTCCAAATAAAGGAGGCAACAATCAGACTTTGATCTGAATCAGACTATTTTGGGAGTGCTGAAAGCTTTCAAGTCCCACCTAGGCCTAATCCTAAAATCTCAGAGTAACACAGCACTCAATATTTTAAGAAAGTAGCAATAGGATCAGTCCAGATGCTCCATTCAGAACCCTGTCTCAGCAATATATCCAAAATCAGGAAAGAGTTTGGAAGAAGGAGCAAACAATAAAGACTTGACTATAATGAGCCATTATGGTGGCAAGATTGCTCTAGACACAAACAGAAGAAAATGACTTCAAGCATCTACAAGCAATATCTCAGAAAATGTTTGAAAAAAGAACAGACAGACACAAATACAGTTAGAATTTGTTGAAGAGATGAAACAAGTTTTTTTTTTATTTATAAATTGAAAGTGACTGCTTGAGAGATAAATTGGAAAAAAATCAAGGACTTAGAAGAAAGAATTACAAAGATAATTAAAAGTCTAGCACAGAGGTATAAAACCTTGCCAAAATAACTAACTTCCTGAAAATTATGATGGACTAAATAGATGCAAATGACTTCATGAGGCAATAAGAAATATTAAAACACAGGCCAGAGGCTGAATAAATAGAAGAAAACATAAGATATCTTAAAGTAAAAATAGCTGACCTAAAAAATGAATTAAGGACAAAACAATGTAAAAATCACTGGACTATCTCAACACCATGATCAAAAAAATGCCTAGACATTATATTTCAATAAATTAACAGTAAACTGCTCAGATCTCTAAGAACTAGAGGGTCAAGTGGAAATTGAAAGAATCCACTGGTCTCTTTTTAAATAAACCCCACAATGAAACCATCTAGGCCCCTTAAGTCAGGAAAACCTAAGTTCAAATCCCTTCTCAAATACTCATTAGCTATGTGATCCTGAGCAAGCCATGTAATCTCTGTTCACCTCAGTTTCCTCATCTGTAAAATGGGGAGGGGGGAGAGAACCTCCTTGGGTTGTTGAGAAAATCAAATTAAATAATTGTAAAGTTCTTAGTATAGTTGCTGGCACATAGTAAACACTTTAAAATGTTAGTTGTTTGTTATTATATAGTTGTATATTATATATCATTATTATTCATATATGTAGTTGTGTTTTATTATTGTTATGATTATTATCATCTGTAGAGTGGGAATAAAAATAACACTTTCCTCACAGAGTTGTTATGAAGATAAAACTAGACAAAAATAAAGTATTAATAAACAGTATTATTATTATAGTTAATAAAGACTTCAGATTCCTAACCTCTAGAAATTCTGTTAGTACCCTTATGGACAGGTGCATGCTGAATTCAGCTTGAATTGGCTAGCTAAATGCTGCAAGTCAGGCATGATTTATTGTGTAACTGATTATCTGGATTTATAAAAGTTGTGAGAAAATGTTAACACAATTCAGATTAAACTTAAAAATGTGTTAAAAAATTAAAAAAAAAATGTGTCATACCTCTTCCCCCCCACAAAGGGCTGGTTGTTAAATACTTACTAGTATATATTCTCCCCTTTGGGATCATCCTGAAGAACAATGTGATGATTTGCTTTTGTAGAAAATGTATTAATAATACTTGCTTATCTTTGAAAAAGATTGTAAATCCAGATTTTCACACATATTTTCAATGGATCCTATTAGAAAACACTTGAAAACCCTGAAATGATTTCTTCTCTTCAAATATACCCAGCTTTTTAATTCATGTTTTAAGTGAGGACAAATAGTTATTCTCCAATGAATCACAAACAATAAAAGTGCCTGGTTAGATAGAGACCAAAATATAAATGAAAATCAAGTAAGAAATCCCAAATGATGCATGTCACTCTCCAAAGATAGGCTGCTGCTATATAAAACTAGCCAGGGCTCAAATAAGGAAGGTTTTAAACTAAAAATCTGTAGTTTTGTAATTGGCAAGACCATATGGACTAAATGACTGTAGACCTTACAGACTTTTGTTTATGCAGAGGTTCACAAATGTTGGTGTTGCAGTATAGTACTTTTTAGTTTAGTATTTAGTAACTTGTCAGATAACATATTGAGATTTTGTGAATTCAGATACATTTAGTACATTCCAAAGATAATAATTACAAAGAACATACCATCAGTACAATTCCTCTATGAGATTTATTGGCATAATTAAAGAGATTTTTTTTTTAATGCAGGAGACAAAGATAAGGAAAACCACAAAATAGTTCTAAAGATGATTTTATATTTGGGGAAAAAAAGGTTTCTCACCCTAGCAAATACTTACTATATAGTATATTAGACAGTATTTCTGTAAATTAGAATATCATATATTATAGGATGCCTTCCCTGAATCAGATTAGTATTAAAAGGCAAAAGAAGAGAAAAGATCTAAAAGAGAAAATAAAAGGAAAAGATAGGATGAGTGCTATCTTTAAGCCAAGTTTGATGGTTCATGCCCAGTAATACTATCTTTGATAGATTGATGTTCATGGATTTCTTGAGCTTGAATTCTGAGCTGCAGAGAACTGAGGCAATCAGGTATCTATTCTTAGTTCAGTATCAGTATGGTTGCACCTAGTTTGAAAGGTAGCCTCAGATTGCCTAAAGAAGGGTAAACCAGTCCAGGTCAGAAAATGGAGTGGTCAAAGCCCTAAATTCTCTATCAGCGGATGTATTCTGATGAAAGTGGATTTCTTTGACAAAGACTCAGTTTCAATTGATAAATGATGGACAGAAGCAGCTACACCCAAAGAAAGAACACTGGGAAATGAATGTGAACTATTTGCATTTTTGTTTTTCTTCCTGGGTTATATTTACCTTCTGAATCCAATTCTCCCTGTGCAACAAGAGAACTGTTCAGTTCTGCAAACATATATTGTATCTAGGATATACTGCAACATATTTCACATATATAGGACTGCTTGCCATCTAGAGGAAGGGGTAGAGGTGGGGAGGGGAAAAATCAGAACAGAAGCGAGTGCAAGGGATAATGTTGTAAAAAAAAAATTACCCTGGCATTGATTCTGTCAATATAAAGCTATTATAAAATAAAATAAAATATTATATATATATATATATAATTCTCTATCAGCACTAAGGATCAGGTAGGAAGACCCAGTCTTTAAAAAAGAAAAGATAATGAAAATTTTGGAAACTGAGTCAGCCCGGGCTAACAGAAAATTGAGGTAGGAGGAGGGGCAGTTAAAATCTCTTCAGAGGGAAATAAGTGCTCAAAGAGACTGAGGAGAAAGCATTGACACTATTCAGATGAAGATTTCACAAGCTGAAGCTAAGAAATGCCAGAACCCATTTAGATATAAGATGTATGAATGTTCCTTATTACAGGATAGGAGGACAGCCCTAAGAGATGATAAGGATAATGATATTGGTAACTCACATTTATTTATTATTTTGAATTTACTGCATCATGTGTTCCTCAGAACAACACTTTGAGAGAGGTATTATAATTTTATAAAGAAGGGAACTCAAATAGGTGAAATGATTTCCCTATGTCACACAATAAGTATCTAGAGTAAAATTTGAATCCGGATCTTCACGACTTCATTTCTACTATGTTATGAAGAGAAACATTCCCTGCATATATTAAGGACAACCAAGTTATTGCAGCCTTTTTCATTTCAAGACTGAGGAGGAAAGAAAGGGAAATTGAGAAAATGAATCTTTTCACAAAGAAAATAAAAGTCCCATCCATAGGTGAAAGCAATAAAAAGAATGTAACAGTAGGAGTGGGGGAAAAGATGCACATTTTAAACATCAGACTCACACTGTCTCTATAACTTCTGCTTCTGACATGAAGGAAGCTCCCAGCTGCCAAGTGTGTCCCTGGCTTGAATTCTTTTCACTAATAACTTTACAATACAGTTTGGGACAGCTGGTACTTAGAAGATTTTTCTGTATTGTAACTTCTTTATCTCAACAAGTTTCAAAACCCTTAAAACAGCATCTTGAGATGTTTACTCATTGTATTGCTTAAAACAAGTACACCCAGGAAAGCCTATCCAAGGATCCCAGCTGGTGCCTTTTTTGTTAAAGTGCAAAAACGTTCTTAAGGTGAAGTTTTGAGTGAATGAAATCATTGGAAGGGTCATGTATGCCTTTTGCATCCCACTGCTTTTTATTTCCCCCATAAGCACACATTAGGTAGCTATTTCATCATTGCTGTCCTAAAGTTTTAAAATTTTCTTCTGCTTCCTTTTTTCCCTCCTTCATACTTCCTTCCTTCTTTCCTTCCTTTCTTCCTTTCTCCTTCCTTGTCCTTCCTTCTTTTTGTTTCTTCCTCCTTTCCTCCTCTCCCTTCTTCATTCCTTTCTTCCTTTTTTTTTCTCTCACATAGGAGAAAGTATAATAGAGTGGCTAGAGAGCTAGTTTTGAAACCAGAAAAACTACTCCTGAGTTAAACTCAACTCCTGCCTCAGACATATATGGGTTGTGTGAGCTTAGGGAAGTAATTTAAGCTCTTAATGGATTCTGGATAATCCTCTAATATTTGTAAGAAGGTGCTGGCATGTGTTGGCAGAATTTGTGTCTAGTAGATTCCCTATATCAATAAAATTACAGATCTGATCCACTCCCTCACCACTCCTCCTTTTCCTTTGCACTTTCTAATTGACCCAGAATTTCAGGTATAAATGTGTTGTAATAACAGAAGAAAAGCAGAGTTGGAGAAAGGGGGAATGATGCATGAACACCCTGGACTTTTCTGCTGAGTTACAATAAGAAACACCCACTTTTCTTTCCAAATGATCCTTTATTCTTAAGTATCCAGAATAAGAGAGATGATGGTTTTACTGTACACATAGACCATAACTGGAATTGTATTCATCTGTTGTCATGTCATTTTCGGGAGGGCACTGACAAACTGGGATGTATCCATTTCAACTGCCCTTCATGAATGTTTTTGCACCCTTTTCAATCCTACCACTCCTCCTCCCTTCATTTGATTTTTTGTTCATTAATTCCCTTGAAATTCTCGACCTTTTGTTCTTCCATGTGAATTTTGTTATTATTTTTTTCTAGGTCATTAAAATAGTTTCTTGGGGGTCTGAGTGGCATAGCACTAAATAAATAGTTTAGGGAGTATTGTCATCTTTATTATATTCGCTTGGCCTATCTAAGAACATTTAATATTTTTCCTGACTTTATTTGTGTAGAAAGTGTTTTGTAATTTTGCTCATATAATTCCTGACTTTCCTTTGGTAGATAGATCCCCAAATATTTTATGATGTTGACAGTTATGTTGGATTTTGTTGGTGATGTATAAAAATGTTGAGGGTGTATGGGGATTTATTTTGTATCCTGCAATTTTGCTAAAGTTGTGAATTATTTCTGATAGCTTTTTAGTAGAATCTCTGGGGTTCCTAAGTATTATAAACATATCATCTGCAAAGAGTGATAATTTGGTTTCCTCATTATTTACTCTAATTCCTTTAGTCTCTTTCTCGACTCTTATTGCCAAGGCTAGCATTTTTAATACAATATTGAATAATAATGCTGATAGTGGGCAACCTTGTTTCACTCCTGATCTTACTGGGAATAGTTCCAGTTTATCCCCATTACATATGATGTTTACTGATGGTTTTAAATATATGCTCCTGACTATTTTAAGGAAAAGTCCACTTATTCCTATACTCTCAAGTGTTTTTATTAGAAATGGATGTTGGATTTTATCTAATGTTTTTTCTGCATCTATTGAGATGATCATATGTTTTTTGCTAATTTGGTTATTGATATAGTCAATTGTGCTAATAGTTTTCCTAATGTTGAACCAGCCCTGCATTCCCAGTATAAATCCTACTTGGTCATAGTGTATTATCCTGGGAATGATTTTCTGTAATCTTTTTGCTAATATTTTATTTAAGATGTTAGCATCGATATTCATTAGGGAGATTGGTCTATAATTTTCTTTCTCTGTTTTCAACCTACCTGGTTTAGGTATCAGTTACTATATCTGTGTCACAAAAGGAATTTAGTAGGACTCCTTCAATCCCTATTTTTTTCAAATAGTTTATATAGCATTGGAGTTAATTGTTCTTTAAACATTTGGTAGAATTCACATGTAAATCCATCTGGTCCTTGGAATTTTTTTCTTAGGGAGTTGATTAATAGCTTGTTCTATTTCTTTTTCTAAGATGGACTGTTTAACCAATTTACTTCTTCCTTTGTTGCTCTGGGCAAGCTATATTTTTGGAGGCATTTTTCCATTTCATTTAAGTTATCAAATTTATTGACATAAAGGTGAGCAAAGAAACTCCTAATTATTGCTCTAATTTTCTCTTCATTTTTCCCTTTTCATTTTTAAGATTAACAATTTGATTTTCCTCTTTCCTTTTTTAAATCAGATATACTAAGGGTTTATCTATTTTGTTGTTTTTTTCATAGAACCAAATCTTAGTTTTATTAATTAATTCAATAGTTTTCTTACTTTCAATTTTATTGATCTCTCCTTTTATTTTTAGAATTTCAAGTTTAGTGTTTGACTGGGGGTTTTTAATTTGTTCCTTTTCTAGCATTTTTAGTTGCAAGCCCAATTCATTGACCTTCTCTTTCTTTATTTTATGCAAGGAGACATCTAGAGATATAAAATTTTCCCTTATTACCACTTTGGCTGCATCCCACATAATTTGGTATGATGTCTTATTATTGTCATTTTCTTGTGTGAAATTATTAATTATGTCTATGATTTGCTGTTTCACCCAATCATTCTTTAGTATGAGATTATTTAGTTTCCAATTATTTTTTGGTCTATTTTCTCCTGGCTTTTTATGGAATGTAATTTTCATTGCATTGGACTCTGAAAAGGATGCCTTATTTCTTATTTCTGCCTTACTGCATTTGAGTTTGAGGTTTTTATGTCCTAATACATGGTCAATTTTTGTAGAGGTTCCATGAACTGCTGAGAAGAAAGTGTATTCCTTTCTGTCTCCATTTAGTTTTCTCCAAAGATCTATCATATCTAACTTTTCTAGTATTCTATTTATCTCTTTGACTTCTTTCTTATTTATTTTGTGGTTTGATTTATCTAATTCTGAGAGTGCAAGGTTAAGATCTCCCACTATTATAGTTTTACTGTCTATTTCTTCTTGCAGCTCTCTTAATTTCTCTTTTAAGAATTTAGATGCTACACCACTTGGTGCATATATGTTTAATATTGATATTGCTTCATTATCTATGCTACCCTTTAGCAAGATATAATGCCTTTCCTTATCTCTTTTAATTAGATCAATTTTTGCTTTTGCTTGATATGAGATCAGGATGGCTACCCCTGCTTTTTTGACTTCACCTGAAGCATAGTAGGTTCTGCTTCTCCCTTTTACTTTTACTCTGTATGTATTGCCCTGCTTCAAGTGTTTTTCCTGTAAACAACATATTGTAGGATTCTGGCTTTTAATCCATTCTGCTAACCACTTCCTCTTTATGGGGGAGTTTACCCCATTCACATTTATGGTTAAAATTACCAATTCTGTATTACTTGCCATCTTGTTAACCCCTGCTTATGCTTTTCTTCTTTCCTTCCCCTTTACCCTCCTCCCCATATTAAACTTATGAGCACCACTTGCTTCTCACAGCTCTACCTTTTTATTATCCCTCCCTCCACCTTAAACTTTCTCCCTCTGTCTTACCCTTTTTCCTCACAATTTCTGTATTCCCTTCCACTTAGCTTACTCCTTCCCTTTTCACTTTTCCCCTCCCATTTTTCAATGAGGTGGGAGAAGTTTTACCATAAATCGAATATGTCTAATATTTTTCTCTTTAAGCAATTCTGATAGCAGTAAGATACACACTATGTTCATTCCCCTTCCTTACTTTCTCTCATATATAATAGATTTCCTTTGCCTCTTCATGAAATGAGTGGGGGCATGGGAGTGCCCCCACTTTACCCTTTTCTGGGCACAATTTACTTTCCACTTCTAGTTTCTAGAACAAAATATACATGTGTTTTTTATATATGTTTATAGTAGAAATATCGTTCCCAATATTTCTTTTTATCTTTTTAGGTTTCTCTTGAGTTCTATATTTGTAGATAAAACTTTTTGTTTAGTTCCAGTTTTTTCATCAAAAATACATGAAATTCACTTACTTCATTGAATGTTTATCTTCTTCCCTGGAAAAAGATGCTCATTTTGGGTGGGTAAGTAATTTTTGGCTGCATACCAAGTTCCTTTCCCTTTCAGAATATCATATTCCAGGCCCTTTGATCCTTTAATGTGGATGTTGCTAGATCCTGAGTAATCCCTATTGTGGCTCCTCTATGTTTGGATTGATTTTTTTTCTAGCAGCTTGCAGTATTTTTTCCTTTGTCTGATAGTTCTGGAATTTGGCCACTATATTTCTTGGAGTTTTGATTTCAGGGTCCCTTTCAATAGGTGATCAATGAATTCTTTCAATGTCTATTTTACCATCTGTTTCTATAACTTCTGGGCAGTTCTCTTTGATAATTTCCTAGAAAATAGTGTCCAGACTCTTTTTTTTCATCATATTTTTCAGGGAGTCCAATAATTCTCAGATTATCTCTCCTAGATCTATTTTCTAGGTCTGCTGTTTTCCCAAGAAGGTATTTGACAGTTTTTTCCATTGCTTCATTTTTTTTTTTTGTTTTGTTTTGTTTTGTTTTGTTTGACTGATTCTTGGTGTCTCCTCAAGTCATTCAATTCCATTTGTTTGATTCTGGTTTTCAATGAAGTATTTTCTTCACTCACTTTTTTTAAATATCTTTTTCTAATTGTTCAATTGAGTTTTTAAGTGAGTTGTTTTGTTCTATGGAGTTTTTTTCTTCCCATTTTGCCTATTTTATTTTTAGAGAGCTATTTTTCCCCCCAATTCACTAATTCTATTTTTCAAATCAAATCATTTCTAATCCACTCTATCTTTAAATGAATAGGATGACTTATCCAGACTCTCTTGCCAAGCTTCCCTTTCCTTTTCCCATTTTTCTTCTAGCTCTCTGTGAGAGCCTTTTTAATTTCTTCTATGAAAGTCTTATGTGTTGAGGACCAGATCATATCCCCCTTTGGAGATTCATCTGGAGACAGTCTGTTTTTAGTCTCCTCAAAGTTTAAAGTCTGCTGTCTATCCATATAGAAGCTATCAATAGTTAGAGTGCATTTTAATTTTTTGCTCATTTTTTTCAAAGACGAGTCAAAGAAAACAAACTAACAAGGAAAATAAATGGTCTGCTTTTTTTGGGGGGGGGAGGGGGCTGGATGTTATTACTGAGCTTCCTCTATAGACTGCAGGGGGCAGCAGCAAGGCACTAGTAGGACAGCAATGACTGTGCTGTGTCTGCACTCTGAGACTCTGAGACTCTGAGAGCATGCTGAGAAACTCCGGGTGGGTGTGCCCAGGTTCCGAGAGACCCTAACTTTTCTGGGTTATAGCCTTTATCCTCTGTGTTTTTAGCTTCTCTGTTTGTCTACTGGCTTGCTGCCAGGACAAAGTAGCCAACAGTATGTTAAAGATCTCCCCGCAGAAACGGCTGAGACCACCCCCCCACTCCAGTCTGCTCAGCTGTGAGCTGCTGCCTTATTTGTCTGCTGTGCTACCCCTGCCTGCCTTCAGTTTGTGCCAAATCTAAGGCACCCATGAACAAAAACAGATCTTTTCTGATGAGTTTCGAGAATATCTTCTCTTGGTAATTATATTTGTGTTGGTTTTTTTTTTTTTTTTTCAGTCAAGCACTAATTCTGAGGCTTGTCATGAGACAAATTATTGAGAAAAAAGATGGAGCTTAAGTAGATGTGTGTGTCCTCTCTACCATCTTGTTTGGTAGTCCTTCATACTACTTCTCAATGAATTCTATGTCCCAACTACATTGTAATTCCTGGTCCTTGGACTTGAGACTCTACCTCTCCTCTGCATATTTGCTAAACTGCTCCTGCGAGATGCACTTCTTTTTCATCCTTGCCTCAATGAATCTTTTGTGTCTTTTTAGGGCTCATTTTAGCTTTTACTTCCTCAATTATGCCTGCTCTGATTCTTCCTTTCTCTCCTCCCTTCACCTCCCTCATTGCAATGCAATCTCTGTTTATCTCTGTCTCTATCTTAGTCTCAGTCTCTCCTCTCTGTATCTATCTCTATTTTTCCTCATTTTTTTTGTTTTCTCTCTCCCCTTCTTTCTCTCTCACTCTTCTCATTTTTTTTTTTGATATTGAACTTATTTGTATTCATTGTTTTATATGCCAGGTAGAGTGTAAGCTACTAAAAGGCACAAGCTACTTTATTTATATCTCAGCCTTCTCAGTGCAGTGAATTGCCCATTTCTTTCTTTTCTTTTCTTTTCTTTTTTTTGATCCTGGCTTGAGATTTCATGAGAAAAAGGAACTTCCAGTGGAGAAAATCATTCTACCAAAGCAAATCAACAGCTATTCTTGCTTTAGAGAATTTCCTAGACCACTGGAAGTGATTTACTTATGTGCCAGTATCAGAATTTGAACCCAGGTCAACTAAATTCCAAAGTCCCATATTACTCCACCACTGTATTCTGCCTTCTATTAAGTAAATACTCAATAAATGATCCCTTAAAAATTTAATTAAGTTACATTTTCTAGATATATGGTAATATATGGTAATAGAATGGGAACTTAAACTCAGATCCTGTTTTCAAATTCAGGGATATTGATCATTTGTGGAATATTTATGGTGGGACAGTGACAAAAATTGCTTATGATGAAAAGAGTTGACTACATTGTGATCTGAGCCATAGAATGGGAGTCTCTATACTAATGAGATCATGAAATGACTGAAATGTCACTGTATATTTAATCCTGTTACCTTGAATCAATCATCACACAAGCTTGTTGATGTTTTTTTTTAAGCTTGATTTTTTTATCCAGTATATTAGCACTCCCATTTTTCTTGTCTTTTCCCATTTTTATAAATATTTCACCTAAGTCTTTGCCAAGTCATTTATAAAGATATTGATAATTCACCGAAAAAAATAATTTGTGGGAAAATGTTGTCAATATACAAAGTCTTAAAATTATTCCTAAGAATGAAACTGTAATGCAGAGACAGGAGGAATAGGGTTTAATATATAACCTGAAGACAGAATAATACTTGCCACAAAGAAAATCTGTGACTGTTCCAGACATATGGGATAAATTAGGAAGAACACACATTATTCTCAAGTGTTTTCTAATGTTTGATGGTGTCACCTGAAGCTCTCCCAGAGGATTGCCAATAAAACGCTTCTTTCTTCAGCTCCATCCCAAGAGACAGGTAATATAAAAATAACATTATTCTTGACAGAGATGTAGAGATAAGAATAATGACAGCAAACAGAAAAGAAAGTCAAAGAACTGCATCAGTTGAATGAGGAACTGACGAAGGATTATATTAATATAGGTATAAAAAAAGTGTCTAGATAGCCAGACACCTTGCCCTCCCTCTTTCCCCTTTAGCTCTCTTTCTTAATCTGGATAATAACAATATTGGGGGGGTAATGTCACTGCCTAAAATGGAGGCATTAAGACCAAAGTCTGGAGAGTTATAGTAAGTTACATTAAATAGACAAAGGGAGGAAAAAGGACACCATATCCCCTTAGAAGCGTTGTAGACAATGGCATCAGTAGTGAGATAGGGAGAATTGAGGGCATACTAGATAGTGGGTTCACAGATGGTCGAATTTTTGGACTTAAAGAGATACTAGAAGACATTCATGTTTGATAAGTAACAAAGAATGACACATCTGAAAAAAATCCAACAAAGATGTAGAATTCTCAGAGAAATTTTTTTCTATTTTGAGATGTATCAAATGAGAAAAAGGAAGGTCATAATGGGGATTAAAGAAGTGAAACCTCAAGAAAATATGAACACTTTAACTATGTCTACCCAATGCCAGAATGATTGGCTGAACAATGAAAAATCCAATTGTCAGTTTGTTTATGTATGTGTAATTCTAGGTCTTGTTAGGCACATATCTGATAAGGCAAATTTTAGAAGGTTCCAAGTTCATGGCAATTCTGTTCTTGGAAATATAATTATAAAACATGAATGACTCATGATTATGCATCCAGTTAGAGCATGAAAACTCTCTAACAAAGGACTACAGGTTATGATCTGAGCCATGGCTAGGAAAAATTATAATCTCCTCTTTTGCTTTAATTGCTGAACCATAGTTTCATGCCTTAAACACAGGGAAATACACAGTCCAGAGCCAATCAAAGAACTTATGATAAATAAGATTAGAGGCTCAGATGTAGTTTTTAGCAGAATAAAAGGACATGATTGGAACGGGTACTCATTGTACGCTTCTAAAGTAAGATAAGGAGGGATTGAGGGTATGAGAAAAAAGTCTTACACCTCCCACTTATCTCTTTATCTTTCATGTCTTAAAGTCTTTCTTGGAGACTGTGATTTGAAAAAGAAAATTGTAGATGTCATTTCAATTGGCTTCCAACATTGCACTGCTATTTCATATGTCTGGAAAAGACATACTTCTTACTCCTCTATTCTCCTTCAGACCTTCCTCCTTTCCTGTTTCCAAGAAATTTCCACTGGAGAGAAATAATAATGCAAAAATTAGACAGTTCCTACCCTCAAGGAGCTGATTTTCTTTCTTTTGTTTAAAAGTTTATAAAACATTATATTTGTTTTTTGCTTTTAATTCTCTTTTTAAATTTATTTATTTTTACTACACATTGCTTTATAAACCATGTTGAGAAAGAAAAATCAGAGCAAGAGAGAAAAATCATGAGAGGAAAAAAATAGAAAAAAGAAGTGAATGTAGCCTGTTTTGATTTACATTCAATCTCCATCATTCTTGTTCTGGATGCAGATGGCATTTTCTGTCCAAAGTCTGTTGGGATTGCTTTAGAACATTAAACCAGTGAGAAGAATCAAACCACTCACAGTCGATCAGCACACAATCTTGCTATTATTATGTACAATGTATTCCTGGTTCTGCTTGTTTCACTCAGCGTTAGGTTTATGTAAATATTCCCTGGTCTTTCTAAAATAAACTTGTTCATCATTTTTTATAAAATAATAATATTTCATTATCTTCATATACCATAACTTATTCAGCCATCCCCCAGTTGATGGGAATCTACTCATTTTCCAATTCTTTGCTACCACAAAAAGAGCACCAAAGAAACCAGTTTTATATATGTGGATCCTTTTCCCTTTTATAAGATTTCCATGGTATACAGACCGAATAGTGGCACTGCTGGATTTGGGCTATAAAATTGGTATGCACAGTTTTGTAACCCTTTAAACATAATTCCAAACAGCTCTCCAGAAAATTGTTGGATCAGTTCACAACTCCACCAACAATGTATTAGTGTCCTTCCCACATCTCCTCCAACAATTATCATTATCTTTTCCTGTCATCTTAGTCTATCTGAGAAGTGTGAGATGGTACCTCAGAGTTGTTTATAAAAGAACTGATTTTCTAATAACAAAAATAACTACTGTGGGCAAGGAGTATGTGTGTGAGGGAGCTGGGAGATAGATGAGTACTGGCCAGGGAAAGGAATTATAGGCTGAGAAGTCACAAAGATGGTGAATGCCAATCAAGATTCAATGCTTGAACAAATTCTTTAAAAAGACCTTTGGAATTTAATTACAATTTTCAGAGAAAGAGGGGAGACAAGATAAAAGCAGAATAAATCTTATAAGCAAGTTGGGAAAATGATAATAATGAACACAAGGTTCCAAACAATACCGAGTTGAATTAAGTCAATCTGGATTTATAAAGTATACAGCACTATGCTCTCCATTAAAGGTCTAATGAAGGCTAAAAAAGAATGAAATCTAATACATTTCCTTCCTTCAACAAGCTTACTCTCATGGGAGAGACAATATGTAAATTTATTAATAGAGACAAGGTACATACAAAACAGAAGGAAAGTAGTCTAGAAAAGAAAGATTACTGTGAAAAGGAGAGTTAAGAAAAGCTGCCTATAGGCTATCTACAATTGAGCTGTGTTTTAAAGGAAATTATATACAATCTTTTTTATTATTATTATATTATGTTGTGGAAATGATTGTTTTATTCCATAAATTAAAATTAAATAAATGAAAATTTTGTAAATAAAATAAAGGAAGGAAGTTAGGAGGTCAAGAGACAAAAGTAAAATGAGAAATCATTCCATGCAGGAGAGAAAGCCAGTACAAAGGAAGAGAGACAAAAATATAAGGTGGAATATTATGTGCAAAAGGCTAACATCCCCGGATTTTAGACTATGTAGAGGTGAATAAAGTGGAAATGGTGTGTACATAGGATAAATCTGAGTGGAGAATGACAAGAGGCAAAGAGACCAATTAAAAACCTATGGCAATAGTCCAACTTTTTTACATGAACTGTTGCTTGAATGAGGTAAGCTGTGTTGCCCAGGAAAACATAAGAGGATTAAAAGCAAGCACTTCATTGTTTTCAGTGGGTAACTGATGCTATACCAGGTGCTTTCCCCCCTCTTTTCAGTCTCAAACAAAAAGTCAAACATGACTATAAAAAGCAAAACATCTAGTTTGTACAACATAATAGACACCTCCACCAGGCCTAACAATTAAAATGAAACAAACTCTTTGAATCCACTAATGTTATATGGAACAAGGATGTTAAAAACCACTCGCCACATTTCATCCATGTTGTTCAGTTGTCAGTCACTTACATAACTATAGAATTTTTCCATTCCTCATATGAAAGTAATAGGTTGAATAGTAAAGCATATAAAAATGTCAAAACATTTTCCAGAAATATTAAACTTCCATATTTTTCTTCTTATATTATCTAAGATGCCTTTGAGAGTAACTGAAATTTGCAATGAATTTTAAATAAGAATACTTCTTTTTTAAATGACAAATGTAAAAGATAAAATGACAAAAACAAATCCTAATGATTCCCCTCCATTTCTCCTCTCTCCCTGCTCCTCCTTACAAGATGCTATTTAAGATACAATATTGGCTTTGGATCATTTAAAAAAAAATCCAAACCCCTAATTGAGAAATCCAATTCTAAGTCACTTGTTTCCATATGAATTCTTTGAGACCTAACTATGCATGTACAAGCAGGTAAGTGTTTGAAGAGTGTGCATAGATAGATTTGCTCCTATACAGATCAATTTGCTTCCATATAGATAAATGTGTCTATTCTCTTATCCCACACTTACTGCAAATGACAGCAGGGAGCAGGAGATGGAAAATGGAGGCTACACTCCAGTTAAGAGATTCTGTTCCCTTACTTCTTGAAGCACACTTCTAGCCCTTGTAATGTTAGCTTAATGCATTATTCTTCCTTTCAGTTTTCCGCAATCTACCAAAGCACTCCCCATTCCACCCCCAGTTTGTTACAATAATGAAGTCGGCCTCTGCTACCTGTTTCTAGTATTTATAGTTGAGGCTGTGTCACCACGAATCATTTTCTATTTAATTTTAGTTTTTTAACTTCTAGAGAAATCCAAGTTACAGACACTTCAGGAAGCGCCAGGGAAGAGTTTGATAATTTTGCTAAGTAATGCTGCACAATGGAATGCATTCAATGGAACATCAAGGGAAGGGGAAGAAGGATGAACCTGGATGCTTTTCAAAGAAATGGGAGAAAGCATTTGAGTGATTCTATTGAAGGCTACCTTTTTAAATCTTCTAAGAAAAGAACTTTTCACAGTTGCATGTTTATCATAATCAAGGGATACCCAGCATTGATTCAAAGTCCAAAGGAAGTTCAAATATCTTCACTGATGACCCATTCTAAAGTCCCTTTGCCAAACAAGATTAATGAAAGGTTATACTGAGTATCAACATTGATTCACCCTTTGCTGTTGCTTGATATTTAGGCTGTGTTTTCACTATTTTCAAAAATCTTTTCCATTTTTTATTATATCTATGTGTGGTAGAGATACAGATTTTAATTCCTGTGATAAGACTTCACACAAAGTGAAGTGACTAAGGTCAAGATGCACAGGAAGACAGGACCAGAATTCAGGGATTCTATTTTTGAGTTTTTCTGACTTCCTGATGCTGTCTATAGCAAATAATGATTTTTCACAATTAGTCAATCAAGAAACATTTAAGGACTTACTCTGTACTAGGCAATATGTTTAACACTAAGGATCCTAGGATATTCTCACAAAGATTATAACCAAATTGGAGAAACAATAGACAAATGGAAGGTAATCTCAGTAGGAAGGCACTTGGTAGGGAGGGGTTCATGGAGGAGACCTTTTGCAGAAGGAGGTGGAATTTGAGCTGAGTACTGAGAAAAGCTAGGAGGTAAAATAAGAGAAGAAAATATTTTAGGCATGGGGGAATAGCCAATGCAAAGGCATATAATGTGAAGATGGCATGTTTTGTATGAAGAGCAGAAATAAAACAGTTTAATTGATTCATAAGGGTGCATGGAGATGATTAAAATATAAGACTAGAAAGCTAGGAAGGGACTACATTGTGAAGAGCTTTAAATGCCAATGGAGGATTTAATATATTTTCTTTTAAAAAAAGAAAACTTTTTATTTTCAAGACATATGTATAGATGATTTTCAGCATTCATCCTTGCAAAACCTTGTGTTCTAAATTTGTTTTCCCCTCCCTCACCTCCCTCAGATGGCAAGCAAGAGGATTTAATATTTGTTCCTAGAAGAGACAATGGATTTTATCAAGCATTGGGAGATGTGGAGAAGAGAACAGTATGATTATACTAATGCTTTAGGAATATTACTGTAGCCACTGAGTGAAAGATGAATTGGAGTACGGAGTAGGAAGACCAAAGAGAAAACTATTGTAATACTCCAGGTGAGTGGTGATGGCTTTATGAATGGAGAGAAGGGAACTCATACAACATAAGTAACATACCGAATATTGTGAAGGAAGAAATGGCAACATTTGCCTACAGGAGTAAAGAGTCATAGATGACAAAGGGATTTTGAATTTGGGTGACTGAAAGAATGTTGGGTACCTGTAGCAGGGAAAGAATAAGCAAAACTGATTCAATTTATTTTACTGCCTAAATAAACTCTTTCAGAGACTGAACTCCTGAATTTCTTGTTTTCTCTGTGTAATCTTCTCTCCTCTCTATTACTTTTCAGCATCTTCCTTCATGTGTTCTCCCATTGAACTCATAAAGAATAATTCCTTCACACCAGAACTGGTGAAAGCTTTTGCTGTGCCTTCTCTATGTCTCCCCAATTCAGTTATGGATGTATAACTGGCAAGGCCTAAGGCTCAGTCCTTAACAATACCCTGGACCTATCTACCAACTATCAATGATATGATCAACTTGCAACAACTTTTGGGTTTTTTGTAATTCTCAGAAATCTCTCCACTACTGACTAAAGTCATATCAAAGTCTTAGGCTAAATCATTTACTTTCAGACTTTTGTTTATATCAATCTGCTTTTGTGACTAAAGATGATTGAAACAAAAGGGTTTTTTAATTCTGAATTTAAGAAATAAAACAAGCATTTTCATAAGAAAGTAGATTTGAAAGAGGTTTTTTTTTTTTAATACATACAACTTGCTACTTTGAATGCAACATAATAGATTGCTGAAATGAGAACCAGGAAGTCAAGTCAACAAACATTTCTTAGGGGCCTACTATGTGTCAGGCACTGCACTAAGTATTGGAGATGAAAAAAAGTAAAAACAAAAAATAAACAAAGAACAACCCCTGCTTTCAAGGAGTTTATAGTCATATGGTAGAGTCAGTATGCAAACAGCTACATATAAATAAAATATATACAGGCAAATTGTAAATCAAATCCTACTTCTGATAAGTTACTAGCTATATGATCCTCACTTAATTACATAATCTTTATTAGCCTCAATTTACTCATGTATAAAATGAAGATCACAGTTTTAGAGAAGACTTTAAAACTATCTAGTCTATTTTCATTTTTAGAGATGAAGAAGCTAAATTTATAACTAGTAAGTAATTTTTCAACACAGGTAAGAAGTGACAAGAGCAGTATTTGAAGTTAGGTCCACTGAATACAAAGCCAGTACCAGTTTACCCATGTATGGGATGGTAAAATTAGGAGAAGGCATCTCACAGAGCCAATTTAAAGCTCAAATGATATGTTTTGCAAACTTTAAAGTGCTATATAAGTTTATATTATTATTAAATGTTTTCTCTAGAGGGGTCAAATATATTTGTCCTTCTCAAAGATGGACTGTGCTAAGGATTTATTTTGTATAAAACAACTCAGTTTAAAAACTATAACGTATGGATTTTTATTAAAGTTTACAAGCAAAAATGAAACCTAAGGGTAAAGTACAAGAATATTTTCAAAATCATTCATTCATTTATTTGTGTTTTCTCAATCATTCAAAATCTAAACTATGAACCCAGAGATTCTAACCCTCCCATGGCCCAGGCTTTTATATTTTACACAAAGTTAGAGCCATGCCCTGCAGATATCTCAGCTTTTAATTTTCAGGAGAAATTTCTAACAAAGCTAACTCCTCTGAGTCCACTAGAGCATCCCTTTAGATGGGGCATCTCCCTGAGCTGATAATTGTCTTTTCCTTAATCATCCCAAGATGATGAAGTGTTAGTTTTTTTCTTCTTGTAGCTTATTAAATTCAGTACAAATAATGAAACCCAAAGGCACTGTACTTTCCACAGTGTCAAATGAATATAATGATTTCACAGAACAGCAGCTAAAAGGATTTCCAATCAAGATTGAGGCAGGTGGGAGCAACTAGGTTTTACAAGCTCTCAAAGAATTGTGTATACCATTAAGAATGAATTCCAAAGGAAAGGTCCTGCTCAGAGGAACACAGACTTGGAGCTAAATAAGCCTTTATTGTCCATTAAGTCCAGCCCTCTCATTTTATAGAAGAGAAAACTTACTTACAGAGGAGAAAACAGTTTTCAAATCTTCTAAAACTGTTGATTTTTAAAATGTTGATGCAAAAGTATAATTGTTCTACTTATTCTGCTCATTTTATTCTTTGTCATTTCATTCAAGTCTATTTAGATGTCTCATTTTTTATGCTCAACAGTGTTCCATTGTATTCAAATATTCCAATCAATCAGTCAATAAGAATTTAAGTGCTTACTTTGTGTCAGGTACTGTGTTAGGCACTGTGGATACAAAAAGAGATAAACAATTGTCCCTTTCTTCAAGGAGCTTACAATCTAAGAGGGAAGACAATGTGGAAAAATATAAAAGTATATATAAAGAAAGTTATATACAAGATAAATAAAAAATCATTAATAGAGAGAAGGTACTGAAATTAAAAGACACTGGGAAAGGATCCCTGTAAAAGATGTTATTTTACGTTTTTGGCAGCTCTTTTTATAATGGCAAGGAGCTGAAAACTGAGTGGATGCCCATCAGCTGGGGAATGGTTGAATAAGTTATGATATATGAATGTAATAGAATATTGTTGTAGGTTCATTTCAGAAATGCCTCAAGAGGCTTACATGAACTGATGGTAAGTGAAGTGAGCAAAAGCAAGAGAACATTGTACACAGCAACAACAAGATTATGTGATCACCTGTGATGGACTTGGCTCTTTTCAATAATGAGGTGATTCAGGCCAGTTCCAATAGACTTGTGATGCAGAGAGCCATCTGCATTCAAAGAGAGGACAATGGGGGCTGAGTATAGATCACAACATAGTATTTTCATCTTCATTGTTGTTGCTTACTTACTTGCTTTTTTCTTTCTCATTTTTTTTCTTTTTGATCTGATTTTTCTTGATCAGCATGATAAATGTTTGAAATATATATAGAAGTACACATGTTTACCCTATATTGGATTACTTGCTGTCTAGGGGAGGGGGCAGATAGAGAAGGAGGGAGAAAATTTTGGAACACAAGATTTTGTAAGGATGAATGCTGAAAATTATCTTTTGCATGTATTTTGAAAAATAAAAAGCTATTGTTATAAAAAATAAAATAAAATATTAATTTAAAAAGATCCCATTTTAGTTGGGACTTAAATAAAAACAGTAGATGGAATTCAAGATAGTGTTCCAGTTATTGGGGACAACCTGAGAGAATTTGAAGAACTAAGAGATAGAGTTTATTACTGGAGTAAAGAGTATGTCTTGCCCCTGACTTAATTAAGTAACTGAAAGTATCACAGAGTAAATGGGGGAGATTTTTCCTTTCCTGGGAAGTGAGGTTTTCCCACTGTTTTTGAAATCATCACCTTTTCTGTCTGTGTGTAAAATTGATACAGACCACCCATTAAGTAGATAAGCAACATTATACCCATTATACAGTTGAAGTCACACAAAACACATTTCTACAACCTCCTAACATTCTAAATTGTCTCAATCAAGAAATGGAGGAACATGAGGTCTAAGGCATTTCTAATGCCACTCTCCTCACATTTCTTTAGTGGCATGGGCTTTCTGCAAGGAATAGAACAGCTTACCTGAATGGCATATTTACAAAATCAATTCTTCCCTCAACAATCAACCAATCTACTATGTAGCAGACACTATACTATGTGCTCATGTTACCAAGTCAAAAATATGACAGCCCATGTCATAAAAGAGCTTATATTGTAACATGCATATAAATTAGTATGTATATTATAAATTATTTTAAGTAAATGTAAGGTAATTTGTGGAGGAATAGGAGCTAGAGGCAATAAAAATGATTTCATATAGAAAGTAGTAAGTACTTTAGCTGAGTTTTAAATGAAACAAGAACTTCTAAAGGATGATGAAAAGGCAAGTAAAAAAGAGAAAACATTCCAGATATAGGAGAAAGCCAGTGCTGAGGCACAGAATTAAGAGATGTTGTGTCATGGGTGAGAAACAGCAAGATCAGTCAGTCTGGATAGACTAGAGTCCAGGAAGGGGAATAATGAACAATTCTACAAAGGTAGGCTGAGGACAGGTGGTAAAAGCCTTCAAAATGCTAAAATAGGGGGTTCATATTTTGCCCTAGAAGCATTAGGGACTCAGTGAGTCATATAATCAGATGTACAAGTTAGGGACATCACTTGGTATCGCAAGAAATAACAAGAAGGATTATTTCAGAGAATTGTAAAAAGACTTGCATAAACTGATGTGGAGTGAAATGATCAAAACAGAAGAACAGTTCATATATTAACAACACCATTTTAAAGACAAATCTTTCTGAAAGACTTAAGAATTCTAATCAATAAAATAAACAGCCAAGATTCTAGCATACTATCTGCCTCCTAACAGAGGTGACAGACTCAAGGTGCAGAATAATGATGAGGTTAGTGGCAGGTTCAGGGTTCAGGGAATAAAATGATGAGGTTAGGGTTCCTGGTGGTCAGAGATACAACATCTCTATCACTCTTCCTTCAACTCTCTGGAAAACTGATCAATTTATCTTTAGTCTCCTCTTAGATCCTTTTATTTTGATGATCAATCAAGAATCCTTAGGGGAGTGGGACTCAGGGTGGGATGGGCTGTAAAGACTTCCTACCCCAACCACTTACCAAAACTCTGGCTTCTCTCATGCAAAGTGGAGTCCAGAATTGTGCCTTTAAGTTGTCTTCTTTCTAAATGCTCCCTATCCCCTCTGTAAATGTACCTCATTGTCCCTGGCAACTGAAAACAGAAAGTTGAAGAGGGATTCAAGTCCATCTCCAGCCTCCTGGGTCCCTCAACTTTCATTGAGTTCTAGGGGTAAAATTCTATAAAAGCTACTTTAAAACATCTCTTCTGTTGTTGTCCTAGTGATTCCTTAAATGCCAACAGAAATTCATTTTTTTTTTAAGTTAAGACATTGTGTGCTTCCTAATTAAAATACAAATACCTCAGAAAAGATGGTGCTATGGTTTTGTAATACTTTCAGATTTCCTCCTACTTTCATCAAAGAATTATTGTGATGATCATAATTCATAAATTGCAAACTATTATTTTAAAAAGTTTAAATTAAGTAACAGATTTTGAGTTACTGGTTCCCCAACTGGCTTCTCATTCCTTTTACTCTTTATCCTGCATGCTATTCATTCAGTTGCCCTGAGGAAGGGAGGGGTAGGTTTTTTACTTCTCCCTCTGCCTTGAAAGCTACCCAAAAAAACCTTCTTTGGGTGTTTAAAAATTCTTTTTGTTACTAATCATATCAGGAAAGCAAGCAAGAGTTTGAATTTTGAAAGGAAAAAAATGACAGTTTCAGAAATCTTAAAAGCTAACTCTGGCCTTTTGTGGAAACACACATAGAAGTATGTCTAGTTTTTTTCTTAATTCCTCATTGTCTTCACCCCTTACCTTTACTTAGTCCTTTTTTTTTTTTTAACCAGATCTCATCCCTGGAGTTGACCCAGACAACCTTCTCTGGTTGGATGTTGGATGAAGCTATAGTTTTTCTAGCTAAAGAAGACTTGGCCTGCCAAGAGTGTTGGGACTCTCAGTTCCTTTTAAAATCTGTTTCGTGTGTGTCTCTCTAGGGGTGGGATGCCTGACTTCCTTGCCATTACAGACTTCATGTGTAATTCATTAGCCAATTTTTTTTTCTTCAGAAATGTTCTTAAAGTAAACTTCAGCTCTATCTAGATTAAATTTCCCTAAATTTCAGATTGTTGCAATAGAAATCAACTCTACAATGAGGATAAGTAGTACATGAGTAGTTGAAAGCTGAAAAACATTTATTTTATCTCCAGAAAGATCCTATTATTTTGTCCACAATATCACAAAATATTATTTTGTTCAGATATTTCTAGGTACCTAAATCTAGATGCACCCGTTTTTTTTTTTTACTCCATTTAATTCATATGGTAGTGGATATGGTAGACATTCATTTTATATAGTTGAATATTAAAATTGAAATAACTAGGGGCATTAGTACTATTTTGAAATTAGAGAAAAATGGAAATAGGCACTCTTCATATCTCTAGCTAGATGGAGAATTTTGCAATAAGAAATAGTGAATTTGAGGAATTCAGAGAAATATGGCAAGTGGTGCTTTGTTGTTTTTGTTTTTTTGTAATAATATAGAAGGAAATAAGCTTAATCAGAAAAGCATGCTATGCAAAGGCTAAAACAATGTAAATGAAGATAAGTAAAAGGACCAGATCTCTAGCTGTGGAAACTAGAGAATGAAATGAACTTTTCTCTATTACTATGGAGGCAACAAATTACTTGGGCAAAATGGTAGACACATTGTACGACTTAGTCACAATACATCCAGCCATTCTGGAGAGCAATTTGGAACTATACTCAAAAAGTTATCAAACTGTGTATACCCTTTGATCCAGCAGTGTTACTACTGAGCTTATATCCCAAAGAGATTTTAAAGAAGGGAAAGGGACCTGTATGTGCCAAAATGTTTGCGGCAGCCCTGTTTGTAGTGGCCAGAAACTGGAAACTGAGTGGATGCCCATCCACTGGAGAATGGCTGAATAAATTGTGGTATATGGATATTATGGAATATTATTGTTCGATAAGAAATGACCAGCAGGATGATTTCAGAAAGACTTGGAGAGACTTACATGGACTGATGCTGAGTGAAATGAGCAGGACCAGGAGATCATTATGTACTTCAACAATACTATATGATGATCAATTCTGATGGGAGCGGCCCTCTTCAGCAATGAGATGAACCAAATCAGTTCCAATAGAGAAGTAATGAATTGAACCAGTCACATCCAGCAAAAGAATTCTGGGAGATGACTAAGAACCACTACATAGACTTCCCAATCCTTCTATTTTTATCCACCTGCCTTTTTGATTTCCTTCACAGGCTAATTGTACACTATTTCAAAGTCCGATTCTTTTTGTTCAGCAAAATAACTGTATGGACATGTATACATATATTGTACTTAACTTATGTTTTAACATGTTTAACATGCATTGGTCAACCTGCCATCTGGGGGGGGGGGAGGAGGAGAAAAGTTGGAACAAAGGGTTTTGCAATTGTCAATGCTGAAAAATTATCCATGCATATATTTTGTAAATAAAAAGCTATAATAAAAAAAAAAGAAAATCATATGAGGTTAAAAAAAAGACAGTCACAGCACTGGTTATTCTATTGTTCTGTTGAAGATGAAGAGAGAGCTTATAGATCAGAATCTCTTTAAAATTCAGAATTCTCCAAAGTTTAAACTGCTTAGGCTGTAGGAAATGATGTCTACACAACAAAACATCTTCCAATAATTGAAATTGTTAATTGTTAATCTAAAGGATTAAGTCTTTTAAAGTGCTTTCTAGATGTCTTTCCTTCCTGCCCTATACACCCCACTCACATACACACATTCTCAATGTTTCATAAAAACATAGCCCATATAATATGGGCTGAGAAATCATGAGTCTTATAAAATAGGATTTCTATAAGTTGAATTTAAAAGATATTTTAATTTTTAGTACTGATCATTGTAATTTTAGGATGCAGTAAGATTAATTTCAAATGATTCTGGAATTAGATTGGGAGGGAATGAACATGTTTAATAACATGTTCAAGGGTAGATAGTTGAAGTTATTGGACATTTATGCAATAGGAGAATAGGAACTGAGGTTATTCTGGCTGTGATTTTGATTCAAGCCTTTGACCAAACCTTTCTCCTTCAGTCATATCAAATTAATACTCTTTAGGGGCAAGTTTAGAAAGTGTTACCTATAAATTGACTCTAACTATATCAAACCAGAGTGTAGTCTTTAATCCTACTGAAATCTACCTAAATGTCATGTTTTTGTATCATATAATTTTATACTTTTATTGACATAAAAGATGTTGGGTTAGGGAAAACCTGCTGTTTTATTGATTTCTAACAGCATTTCTTCATAACTAAAGTCACAGGGTGGTTTGCTTTCATTCCACAAAATGAGGCTTTAAAAATTCATTTGTTTGGCTGGATTGGATGCTACCCACTAAGAATAATCTCTCTCTCAGAATTAGTAGACTGCGGGAATGTTTGTTTGTTTGGGTTCTTTTAAAAAAGTGTAAATGATAAGATGGACAAAGGTATCCATCCAATGAGCAAAAACAAGCACTAAGTTTGCAAGGAAATATGGGAGATTCCAATTAGGTGGAGGAAGAACTTTTAGAATGCAAACATTTTTCAGTCACTTTTCAATTTTTATCTGATTCTTTATGACCACATTTAGGGTTTTCTTGGTGAACATACTGGAATGATTTGTCATTTCCTTCTCCAGCTCATTTTACAGATGAGGAAACACAAGCAGAGTTCAATGACTTGCCCAGGGTCACACAACTAGTAAGTGTCTGAAACCATTTTTGAACTCAGGAAGATGAGTGTTCCTGACTCTAGGCCTCTGCTTTTTCCACTGAGCCATATAGCTATTGCTGTGGTACCATAACACATGGAGGTGGTCAGATGTTTTGTTGAAAATCTGGCCTTAGTAGAAAATCTATCTGAGTCAACTGAAACTCACTTTTTTTTAATGAGGCAATAAACATGCATCCATTCTAAATATTTTCATAGTTCAATAATTCTGCTTTTTCATGTGCAATTAGATATCAGAGTAGATAGAGTCCTGGCCTGAAACCCAAAGATCTGAATTCAAATCCTATCTTGGATATTAGTTAGGTGATTCAAGGGAAGTTAATCAATCTCTGTCAGTCTCAGTTTTGCCAACTATAAAATAAAAACAATAATAGTATCTATACCATAGGGTTATTGTGAGGATCAATTGAGATAACATATGCAAAACATTTTGTAAACTTTAAAGCACCATATAAGTTCCAGCTATTATTGGCAATGTTCTAGTGCTCACTTTGCATCCCTTGTCCACCAAACAAATCCTGCACTTTCCTATAGTCTTCCTTACATTTTCCTTTATACCAGGAATGCTATAACACCAACTATCTTCCTCTGTCCCCCATGTCTATAAGGTATAATATTATGCCATGCTTCCAAGTTCAATTTAAATTCAGTTTTTTTTTTTTTCTCCATGAAGCTTTACCATATTGACTCAGGTAGAAGTGATCTTTCTTCCTTTGAATTCATATACTCCTATCTTTGGTCAGTTCTACCATTAATGTTGTGGATTATCCTTCATTCTGGAAGGGAAGTGATGCCATGACATGCAAGTGAATTGGATTTAAGTGAGGGAGGGCTGTGCTAGGTTACCTGCCTCACTTTCCTCTCCAGAGCCATTAGGGTCCAGTGGCCAGATATAGATTAATAAACCTGAAGATGGCCCTGGAATAAATAGGAGATCTTGGTCTTTTTTTTAAAGCTTTTTTATTTTTAAAACATATGCATAAATAGTTTCCAACATTCATCATTGCAAAACCTTGTATTCCAAATTTGTTTCTCCCTCCCTTCCCCCATCACCTCTCCTAGATGGTAAGTAATCAAATGTATGTCAAAAGTGTGCAATTCTTCTATACAGTTTTCCACAATTATCATGCTGCACAAGAAAAATAAGATCAAAAAGGGAAAGAAAGAGAAAAATAAAGCAAAATGCAAGCACTCAACAACAAAAAAGTGAAAATATTATGCTGTAATCTACACTCAGTCCCCATAATTCTCACTCTGGATGCAGATGGCTTTCTCCATCACAAATCTATTGGAACTGGCTTGAATCATCTTACTGTTGAAAAGAGCCATGAACATCACAGTTAATCATTACATAATCTTGTTGCTTTGTACAATGTTCTCTTGGTTCTTCTCTCTTCACTTAGTATCAATTCATGAAAGCTTCTCCAGGTCTTTCTGAAATTATTTTGCTGATCGTTTGTTATAGAATAGTAATATTCCATTTCATGTATATATCATAACTTATTCAGCCATTCTCCAACTAATGGGCATCCACTCAGTTTCCAGTTTCCAGTTTGCCACTATAAAAAAGGCTGCCACAAACATTTTTAATGCACATATGTGAGACCTTGGCTTTTTTTAAGCTAAAGTCTTGAACAGGACACCGTTTGATTGAAGCTGCATCCATACAGTGATTATGACTAGAGAGCAATTGAGGCAAAGAATTTCTTCTTTCACTTAATTCAAAAAAATAAAAAACTAAACTAAATTGATCAATCAATCTGGGAGGGGAAGAGCCTCAGGTTTCCTGCCAAAATAGAAATGATAGCTATTTACAATGGATCTGAGTCAACCAGGATCCAAATAATGACCAAATGGGAGTTTGGTCTAGGACCTGTTGGTGGTCAAGGCAGAGGCTAAGTGTCCTGAAATATAAAATGAGCCAGAGTAGGAAATGGCAGAGCCCACATTACCTCTACCAAGAAAACCCCAAATATGATCATGGAGTGTTAGACATGACTGAAAGGAGTGAATACCAGAAAAATAGGTAGTAGTATGTCTGGTGCCAGATCTTCCTGATTTCTAGCCCAGTGCTCTCCATGGTGCTCACTGCCTGCTGGAGTTGCTATTCTAGTTTTTAGAGGGACTGTGGCCAAATTCTTGGCTAAGCTAATTCTTTGAGAACCCCAAGGTCAACTCAATATTACATTGAGGCAACAGAGCAGGAGACATCCATACAGAAATGCTGCATTGGTTAGAGTGCCAGGCCAGCAGTCAGGAAGACTCATCTTCATGAGTTCAAATTTAGCTTGTGACTCTGAGCAAGTCACTGAACCCTGTTTGTCTCAGTTCCTTGTCTGCAAAATTAGCTGGAGAAGGAAATGGCAATCTACCATTAACTAATTGTGTGACCACATGACAACTACTTCTTTCTGTTCTTCATGTTCCTCTTATGTAAAATAAGGAGATTAGACAAGATGATTTCTATGGTCCTTCTTGGCTTTAAATCTTATCATTGTCTCCTTACACAGAATACATTTGTTTCTCCAAGTAGGGAAGTTCTTTCCCACTCTCCACTGCTTTTTTTTTCAATTTTCTTTACTATTTTATTTTTTCCCAATTACATGTAAAAAATATTTTTTTCCAATTTTTCATTCCAAATTCTCTCACTTCCTTGCATCCCCTCATTGAGAAGGCAAGTAATTTGAAATAGATTATACATGTGCAGTCATGCAAAATACATTGCCATGCAAGTCATTCTGTGAAAGAAAACAAGGACAAAAAAATAATAAAGTAAAGAAAAAGAATATTTGATTTGCATTCAGGATCTACCAGTTCTTTCTCTGGAGATAAACAGCATCTTTCATCATAAGTCCTACTTGGATCATTGTGTGGCTGATAATAGCTAAGTTATTCATAGTAAATCATATAATATTAGTTATTATGTATAATATTCTGCTGATTTTGCTCATTTCACTTTGTATCAGTTCATGTAAGTCTTTCCATGTTTTTTCTGAGAGAATGCTGCTCATCATTTTTTAAAGCATAATAATACTCCATCACAATCATACTCCAAATTTGTTCTTTCATTCCCCAATTAATGAATATCCAGGCAAGTCCTTTTGTATACATACAATTCAGTTTCTGACAAAATCAACTAGAAGGTCATTGTAATTTTTTTAGAATTCATGGTAACTGTCAAAAATTTGTCAATAGCTGTGACACAAAAATAATATGGAAATTATCTTTAACAATACAGCAAGAGACTCATTAGAGTATAATAAATATCAAGAAATAGTCACATTATTTGAATTTTTATTTCAAATTTTCATTGACATAGAACTAATTGCTGTTATATTGACATGAAATTACAACTTCAAATAAGGCAAGATAAAATAATGCAGGCACTTCGTGGGATTAATTGTTGGTACTAATTGGAAACTAGCTGATCATAGTTGGTTTCTGTCTTGTATTCATGAACATTTGATTGTTTGGGGAAATACTGTAGTATCATATCATTGACCTTTTGAATATGATACAATTTCAAGGTTTTATTATCATTGGATTAATAAAAATGACCTGATCTCAAAGACATTAATGATGGTCAAGGATTATTTTACTTAAGATGATCAACAGGCTTAGCATAACATAATAAAGAAATACATTTAAAATCAGGAGTCCTGGGTCCAAATCTAAGATATGATACTTATGACTGTAAGAAAGTCTTTTGACCTTTAAGCCTCAGTTTTTTTCATCTATAAAAGAGAGTCAAAATGTTTATCTTGACAAAGCTTTGGTGAGAAAAGTATTTTATAGAATGTGAACTTATTATTATTATACAATATGCATTTCTTATTTTTTGATTAGCAGTGCAGGTGATAGTTTCTTTCATGCTATCACTCAGAAGAGAAATATAGATTTAGAAAGCTCTTGTCAAGAATGAGTAGCAGCTTTGATTCAAAAAAATGCCTTTTTAATTCCTTTGACATTTGGGGTGACGTTTTTCTGTCTAGGGCCTTGTCCGGGGCCATTACAAATGTCACATTTAGTTCAGGTCAGAGTTTTCATTGTGAGCTCTACATATAAGGTGACCCTGAAACAATTCCCAAATTTTCCAAATTGAGATAGAGAATAGAATTATGTAATATAAGCAATATTATTCTCAGGGACATTACCTTTTTTATAATTTAAGTCTCTAAACAATGATTTATGATGTTGGTATTATAGGTTTGCCTTACAAATTCATCAAATCAAAGGATCTAAGAATGAAAAGGGACTTCAATGAACATCTATTCCAGTCTGTACTTATAAGGGAATGACTTCTATAAGATAACCATTAAGTAAGTAGACATTATGCTTCTCTATTTTATGGCTTCTGTTGTTGGCTAATATACTAATTCCTGAATCTACTTTTTAACAACTCTTTATAAATACATGTATATTATTTGTATAAATATTTGTCTATATGTAAAAACATATATTATGTGTACATTCTTACATGCACACATGTACATTTATAGGTTTGTATTCAAATACATATATGTGCACATTTGTACATACATATATAATTTCAAAAGAGAATTCAGTTGTCAGAGCCCTTGTAGCTCATGCAATCCTAGTGTATTCTCTGAGGAACTGATTCTAGTATAGAGAATTCAGCTTTTATTGAATTTATCCTCAGTGTCTAAGAAGGACAAATTGTTTCATTTATGAGCGTTCCTTTCCAGAAAGGAAATGTTTTTGAATGAAAGAGAATATAAAACTCATCTTGGATGCCTGAAGTATAGAAACAGCTCCTATATAAGGGAACATATTTCTTGAGAGATATGAATATGAGAGTCTAACAGCCTTTTTTTTTTCTTTACATATCTTAGGGCCAGTTTTGAATTGGATAACTAGGCATTTGGTCATGTTCCAAAACCATAATCCCTGGAAGAGATGTCTCCACCATGTATTGCATCTATTTTGTCTCCTCCAATGACCAAATCCTATAAATTTAGTCAAACTAGATTATTTTGAGATTTATTAATAACTTTATTAATTTGAAGAAGTTTTTGGAAACTAACTAGGGACATAGCCCATCCTAATTAGATGGGCTAGTATGACATTCAATTTTGCAGTCTTCTTATGTCCTGGGATCTTGGTCATGTATCAAGGTGGAAATCAGGTTACTATGTGGAGAAAAGTCTTACCAGCAAGAAAGTCAGTTATTGAAAATAGATATTGAAGACTTTGTCCACATCTATCATTATCTCTTAATAAATGACTTAGGAAGATTTTACCTCTCCATCTTCTGAACTGTTATGGTACTTTGGATATCTCTTAGTTTGGAACTTTTAAAATCATATAGTTTGTATTTTGGTTACATGTATATTTTATTTTTCTCTATTATTGAATTGTAAACTCCTTGAAGATATTATATTTGCCCCTCCCTAGAATCTAGCAATAGATAATATGCATAATATAGATATTCAATGTGTTAAATAAATAAACAAATGATTAAGTGAATGGATAAATGAATTTGACTTAACAAGTTAGAGCTTCTTGGACATAGTAGGCGTGTTGCATGGTATATATTAGATGTTCAATAATTCAGTGAGTGAATGAATTTGGCTTAATAGGTTAGAGCTTATAGATGTTTTTTTTCATTTTAATAGTAGGTAAAGATTTGGGTTTAAGACTAAGAAATGGAACTGAATAATTTCAGGCCTCCAGTAGGAAAAGCTTTTTTTCTTTTTTGTAGTGGTGTCTTTTATGCCTCTGAAATCATACCACATAAAATGAGGAACTAACTAGATAGTGAAATGTTGAATGCTCCTCACTTCTAGCTAATGATATTAAGCATCTCAAAAAACATAATACAGGGTAAATAATATGCAATTTAATTTCTTGTCAGTGTTGGAATTATAAACATGGTGTACTTGGGGAAAAGAAATGATAAAATGTAGAAATGGGAAGATAATCCCAAGTTAAATTGCATACGAATTGAAATAGATTTTTCATTTTTAATAAATTGAAAAAAACCCACAGATATTCAAAATAGTATGTGATTCAAAAAGGATGAGTACTACAGTGAAGCAATTCCAAATATAAAATAGTAGTCTTATCATAATTACTGGTGAGGAAAATTGCATTAGCATCAACAACACAGCTGTTGACACCTCACAACACATAATAAACTGTGTTCCTGCACAGCAGTCTGAGAGAGTGGGTGCCTAATAAGTGCTATCCTGATAACAAATTACCACTGTATTTTGAATAAATGCACACACATACAAAAAAATTAAATAAACAGCCCAAGCAAAATTTCACCCAGCCCACCTGTCTCAGTGGAATTGAACCTGGCAGCAAAATCAATTACATTATTATTTCACCTGCAATCAGGGTCATTTCTAGGCAAAATGCTTCAATAGACAGCCCTGCCATTTTCTCTTCAGCTCCCCAGTTTTTCCAACCCATGCTACTTCATGGCACTACTGACCTTGATGGCTGGCGACTGTTCCATTCATCAGACAAATGTACTTTTTCAAGACTTGAGTACAGTATGCCTTCCTTCTCTTATGAGCCTGACCCATCAGTGGGCCACATGAGTCATGATAGCAATATGAATATTAGTAGATTAATTATCAAACCTGATAAAACTGTTACTCAGACATTTAGGCATCTATCCTGGGGAAGATCAATGAACCTCTTTCTGCCTCAGTTTCCTCATCTACATCAATAAAATAGCATAATCATGCGTCATAGGGTTATTATGAGACTCAATTAAGATAATGTGTATAAAGTGCTTCTCAAATCTTAAAAATTAATTTAAAGTATTTATTGTAACTGTTGTTAAATGCGGATAGGATTCAATACAAACCAACACGTCTTCTTTCTGCAGTGTATTTTTATCTATCAATTGTGAAAGAAGTAGAAATAGAAACCAAGTTATATGAGATCTTTTTTAAAACCAGCTACTTTTTCTTCTGTTGCCTTTAAACACAAGGCCAATTATTATACTGCCCAGGGATGACTCAACAAAAATCTTCAGCCAACAAATATTCTTTATCAGTTGGCAATAATTTCACCAGCCTTCTCACGTTTATCATTGTCATAGCAAAGATTTGTCTGATGGTGTGTCTGATCCTATCAGTAGGCCAGAGCTTCAGTTTTTTATTAAAACCCTTACAATTCCAAAGCAAAAGAGAGTCAAAGTCATAGGATCATAGATTTTGAGCTCAAAGGATCCTTAGAGGTGGATGAATCCAACCCCTTAATTTTACAGTTAAAGAAACTGAGACCCAAGGAAATGATCATCATTTATAGTAACAGTTAAGGCTCCAAGTTCTTCCGCTCCAGATTCTGTAGTCTTTTATTACTGTACCAACTTCCTAAAAAGCTCTTTGGAAGACATTACCTTCATGGACCTTTGGTCGTGTATTTGGTATAATTAACTTGTGTGGGCTTAACAAATGTTCTTAACCTGGAGTTCATGACCTTTTTTCCAAAAAATATTTCAATAATTTTTATTTAACTTGTTTTTTTTATAATGTTTGTTTAATTTAAT
This sequence comes from Antechinus flavipes, assembly GCF_016432865.1. Taxonomy (NCBI): domain Eukaryota; kingdom Metazoa; phylum Chordata; class Mammalia; order Dasyuromorphia; family Dasyuridae; genus Antechinus; species Antechinus flavipes. The sequence continues at coordinate 321,822,546 of NC_067398.1, forward strand.
TTAAGTTTTGTATTTAAAAAAAGATTGTGAGAAGAGGGTTGATAGGCTTCACTAGACTTCCAAACAGATCCATAACATGAAATAGATTCAGAACCCTTAATAAGAACTAATCAGGGAGCAGCTAGGTGATGCAGTGGATAGAGCACCAATCCTGAAGTTAGAAGGACCTGACTTCAAATCTGACCTCAGACACTTAACACTTCCTGGCTGTGTGAACCTGAGCAAGTCACTTAACCCCAATTGCCTCAGCAAAAAACAAAAAAACAAAAAACTAATCAGTTGTATTTACATAAAAATTCTAAGTAGCACAATGATAATAAAACTCTATGTGGAGTGGGTTGAGGAAAAATACATCATTTAATAATAACTCACATTTTTATAGTACTTTAAGATTTACAAACAACTTTACACACATTATCTCATTTGATTCTCACAAAAACCAAATAAGTGAAGTGCATTTTACAGAAGCTGAGAATTTAAGTGTCTTTCCCATAATCTCACATCTTACTTAAATGTCTGAAACAATGCCCTGATTCTAAGGTACTATGCTTTTTTATTTCTCCCTTAGATACATTTGCCTTTCCATGACATGCATTGATACACACTCAACATTTTACATGCATCTGTGTTTTTTTTTTAAATACATGTTTTATGATTGACACCCTTTATTGTTCTATATGCAACAGTCTTCCCTAAGAGTTTTTTACCATCATAAAAGAATCTTCGGTATCTGCTCTTTGAGACCAACATTAGTTTTCCAACTATTCATAGTTAGAGTTCTTTCAAATGATTTTTATTTAGATTTCTGTAGTCTTATTAGTATTATATATGTAGTATTATATAATGTTTCTTTGGTTCTACATATATTACTTTGAATGACTTTATACAAATCTTCCCATGTTTCTCTCAATCCTTTGTTTTCATTCTTTCTATATTATAATATTCTATCACATTTATATACCACATTTTTTCAGTAATCTATCAACGAATGTACATTTATTTTATTTTCAGTTCTTTTTTTTTCTTTCATCCATTTCTTTTACTTTATTCTTCCACATTGGTCCATAAAATGTAGACTTTTTAGAGGACAACTCAGTAAACTATTTTCAGTTCTTTGCTGCCATGATTGTCACAGTATATTTGACCTTTTTTGCCTTTCTTTGATGCTCATGGGGCATATACTAAATAACATTAGGGCTGGTGTATGAACAGCTTAATAACTTTTCTTTGGATATTCAAAATTGATATCCAAAATGGAAGAATTCATTTTTGAAAATTATGTTATGGGACTCTGCTCTCCTGATCCACAATTGCTTGAATCATCGCCTAGGATTTTTGCTCCTAGGTCATTTTCTTGCCAGACACCATGCTTTTTTAAAATACATCCTCCATTTTCCAATTTTAAAACTATAGTCTAATCATTGTTTCTGGATAGGAGTGTGTCAACCTACTCTTCTATGGCTCCACCCGCCTATCTTGCAACTTTTCCAAACAAAATATTCTATCTTGGCCAATATGTGAGCAATATCACTTAGTATTGTCCTCTTCATATAGTAAGTACTTCAAAATCTTTTCAGTCAGTCCCTAACTCATAATTCTCCCAGTAAAATATTAGCATGCTGAGCTTTTCATAGCCTCTTCAACACCGACTGCCCATTTCTGTCAACTTTGCCAATTTGTAGAGTATATGTAGAAAACTCAGAATCGTTTTAACCTATATTTCTCTTAACTGCATTTAATTTAGAGTATGTTTTCAAGTAACCATTTATTATTTTAATTCTTTTTTAAAAATAAATTGTATTTTATTCTAAAATTAATGAAAATCCAGGAGGAAAAAATGTTTTCACATACAAAATGGTACAGAAAAACTTGTGATGTCATTGGTCCTCCTTGAGAACAAAGGATGAGCAATACCTACAAAAAAATAGAATTTTATATCAAATTAAGAATCTCTTATATATAGTTTATCTTTTTTTAAAGTGTATGAGAAATTCAAAATGGCACTTTCAATAATATCCTGCTCTTCAGTTTCCTTCTGAAGTTTTAAAAAAATGTCTTTTTGTACATTACCCTTTCTCCTTCCCTCTCTCCTTTCCTTCTTTCTTTTTTTCTTCCTTTTTTTTTTAACAAATAATGCTATCACTAGCTTCCTTCCCTAATAGTCTTCCCTCCCCCCAAAATTGCCATCATTATAACATAAAAGCACAGTCAAGCAAAATAATTCCACATATTTATTATGTTCAAATCATGTCTATTTCTAAACCTTTTCTCAAAAGATGCCTAGCATGCCTCTTCATCGTTTCTTCTTTGTAGAAAAATTTGAGATGTAGTATTATTAGATCTCTTCCTTCCCATTTCACTTTATGATTTCCCTTGGGAACCTTGACATTTTGTTCCTCCAGACAATTTATAGTCACGATGTTTTCTAATCCTATAAAGAAACCCTTTGAATATGAATTGAAAATTTCCAGATGAAGAAATTAAAGTCATATGAAAAATGCTCTAAATCACTATTGAAGAGAAAAGCAAATTAAGACAACTCTGAGGTATTTCTATACATTTCTCAAATAGACTAAGATGACGGGAAAAGATAATGATAAATGTTGGAGGAGATATGGCAAAATTAGCACACTAATACATTGCTGGTGGAGTTGTGAATAATCCAGCAATTCTGAAGAGCAATAAAGAACTATGCCCAAAGGGCTATCAAATTGTGCATTCCCTTTGACCCAGCAGTGCCATTACAGGATCTGTATCCCAAAGAGATCATAAGAAAGGGAAAAGGACCCATATGTGTAAAAATGTTTGTAGCAGCTCATTTTGTGGTAGCAAGGAAGTGGAAACTGAATGGATACCTATAAGTTGGGGAATGGCTGAATAAGTTATGATATATAAATGTAATGGAATATTACTATTCTATAACAAACGATCAGCAGAATGATTTCAGAAAAATCTAGAGAGACATACATGAACTGATGCTTGGTGAATAGAACCAAGAGAACATTGTACACAGCAACAAGAAGATTATGTGATGATCAACTGTGACAGACTTGACTCTTTTCCACAATGAAGTGATTCAGCCAATTCCAATAGATTTAGGATGGTGAAAGCCATCTGCATCCAGAGGGAGATGATGGGAACTAAATGTGGATCACAAATAGTGTTTTCACCTTTTTTGTTGTTTGTTTGCATTTTTTTCCTTTCTCATTTTTTTTCCTTTTTGATCTGATTTTTCTTGTGCAGCATGATAAATGTGGAGATATATTTAGAAGAATTGCATATTTTTGACCTATATAGGATTTCTAACTGTCTAGAGAAGGAAAAAAAATTGAAACACAAGGTTTTTCAAGGTATGAATGCTGAGCTCTCTTTGCATGTATTTTGAAAAAAGAAAAATATTATTAAAAATTTGAAAATAAATAAAGCAACCATTTATGGGTTGATTGGTATGTTATTGAATAAATTGATTTAGGCAATATTTTCATTATTAACAAGGATTATAAATGAAAAATGAATATATCTCTTTCTTCAGAGACATGTTTTTATAAAGTGGTTTGTGGTTGTGTTCATACAATTACAGTGTATGCTTTGGTAAGTAGATTCCTAAATATTTTATACATTTCATAGTCATTTTGATGGAATTGTTCTATCTTCTCCTCCTGGGTTTTGTTGGCAATATATAAAAATGCTGATAATTTGTATAGGTTTATTTATATCTTTCTACTTTAATGATTATGGTTTCAATTAACTTTGAATTTCTGGAGTTATCTGTATAAATAGTTTCTATTTATTTAAAAAATTTCCTATTCCATTCTTTAGCCACATCTATCACAGAATACTTCTCAGCATTATATATTTGTGTTGAATGCCTCTCAGTCTTGGACATTAGAGTTTTATCAGTAATACTTATTCCAAATATTTTTCTCACTTCTTAGCTTTTTTTGTTGGTCTATTAATTGATTTAGTTTGTGCAAAAGTTTTTTTTTAATTTTGTGTAATCAAAATTGTAGGGTTTTTCTTTTCATCTTACAATCTTCTTTGTCCTTTGTTTGGCTAAGAATTCTCTTTCTCAGAGTTTTCCATTTCCATTTCCATGGATGGTGAAGAAAGTAAGAAAGGCCTCCAGCACATAAGGTAGACCTTTTCTCCCAATCTTTCGGGAGAAAATAAATAAGAGTTGCATGGGTGGGCAGGAATGGATAGAACATATTCAACATCATGGAAGGAAACTCCTGAAACAATGATATCTCAGATCTAATTAAACATTTGTGTAAACTTAACTGTCAACAAAAGTCATCTAATAAATGTTCAACAAACCAGGAAAAATTACCTTTCTATTGTTTGTGTTTTCCATGAATTTTCTTTCTCTCTGTAATTAATCTATGCTTTCATGTGTTCCCCTTTTTACTTAACCTTTGTAAAAGTCCTTGTAGGGATGTCATATTCTTTTTGCCATTTTCATATTTAAGGGTTTGTGACAACTGTGTCTTTTTAGGTATTTAAAGAGATTGAGGGTTTCCTTTTGTAAATTGTCTATGTCAGAATTTTAAGAAGCTGAATGTTGTACACCAGAGCATATTTCCTCTAAAGACAAACCATATGTGAGGACTACTTACAGAAAATTTCCAGAAATTACAGAAACATTTTTCTAAACAATTTATACTGTTGAACTTTTGAATTCAGCATCATAGGAAATTTTTTATTCTTAAGACTCCAAAAGGAGTTTGGTTTTGGAGAATCTCTACAACACATGATATTTTCAAAAGTTCTTGTTCTTCTCATAGGATGAAACATTGCAAATGATTCATATTTCAGGTTTTCCCATTTTAGTAACCTCTAAGGATGAGAATATATAGTCTGTTCATGATCTTGATATATCTGAAAAATGGTAGGAAGGCGTATCTTCCTATTCACTTTTGTGACAAAATTGGAGATTCTGATGTAGTGTCAGAAATGTTGATGAAGACAAAATTCTCTGAACTTTAGATGATATTAAAATAGCAGACTTCTGATTCTAAAGTATAATTAAAGTCAACCCAGCCCTCCTTTGCTTAATCAGGGAGATTGGACTGTCATATATCATTCCAATGGCATAAAATTATAACATAAGTAGTTTTAGAAGATTTGAGTTTATCTCATCTGTCAGATCAGAGATGGAGGTGGAGGTGGGGTAGACCAGGTGATCTCTAAGCTATATCAAGTAATCTGCTAACAAGTATTTATTAAGCACATGTAAGATCATAGATTGAGAACTAGAAAAGACTTTAGAGATCATGAAGTCAAAGGCACTAATTGTACAAATAACAAATCTGGAGCCTGGAGAGGTGCATTGGAGTATTGAAGATAGTGCCATTGAGGCATTGTTTGAACCAGGAGAAGCATACTAAAACACTTTGCTTTTTGAGGCTACAATTTGCCTCCATGGGATCTACCAACACAACCTTTTTGGACTGATGCAGCATAATGTTCTTATCTCTAAGAAATAGTGGACTCCAAACTGGAGACTCCTGAACTCCAGAGAAATTTCATAAATCTGCATGACTATAACACTCTCCCATTCACAGAAGAGTAGAATGATCATTGTTGCTATTGTTAATTTTTCACTCATGTCTGTCTCTTTATGACTAAATTTGGGGTTTTCTTGGTAAAGATATTGCTATTTCCTTTTCTAGTTCATTGCACAGATAAGGAAACTGAGGAAATAAGGGCTAAGTGATTTGCCCAGAATCATATAGCTAGTAAGTATTTGATTTGAAGATGATAAGTCTTTCTGACTCCAGGCCTGACATGCTATCCACTGAGCCACCTAGCTGCCCTAGAGTAGATTATACATTTAAAACTAGAAGGTATCTTTGAAATCATTGAGTTCAAAATCTTCATTTTTTGGAAAGAGTAACTGAGATTCCAAGAAGATGAGTGAATTACTTAAGATTGCAGAGTAGTAAACGTCAGTGCTGGGAAGAACATTAGTTGCATCTGGGATGCTTCTGAGGCCATCTCTCTGATCATGGACAAATCACTTAATCTCCCTGAGTCTGAGTGTTTTCATTTGTAAAATACAAGAATTTGACTAGATGATCTCAAAAATTCTCTTTTAGCTCTAAATCTATAATTCTATGACACTTTCATTCACTGAAGGGCATAGCATAATGTAAAAAAAAATCACCAGTGACTAAGCAATTAGCATATCCAGGTTTAAATTCTTCTTAAAATGTTCTTATTGTATATAGAAATGAGCAAATCACATTCTTCCCCTGAACTCAATATCCTTATTTACATAAAAAGGGAGTTGGACTAAATGTTCTATGGGGCACCTTCCAGATCCACATCCATGACCTTAAAGATAAGAAATCATCCAAGATAATCCTTGCCTGGATGTTACCATCCTCCAGCTATGGGGGACAATGCTGTCCATGATGTTCTTTGGGTCAAAGACGGGCCAATATCATCACCACCTTGTTAAAAAATAAAGTAACAAACAAACAAAAAACATTTCTGAGAAACATGAACATGAGGGTTGAAATGGCGGCTTGTCTTCTTAGATATCAGTCAACAGTTTTCATTTGGGGTTTTCTCACACATTCTAGAATCAGATGCCTTTTTGGGAAAGGGATGATGAGAAAGAACAAGTAGCAAATGGACTGTTGGAAGATGAATGTAAGAGTCAAGGGACTCAGACTTGCTACTTTTCCATTAAAGCCTCTAGTTGCCAGTAGAAAAAAAGCTGAAAAGATGATAAAGGCTGTGCTCACTAGGTGGCCAACCAACTTTGCAATAAGTGAAAGTAAAGCTTAAGGAGTTATAAAGTGAAAAGGTTTCGGTTATTAGGCATTTTTAAGGTGTTCACTGAGGTGAGACCTGCCTACAAAATGAAAGGAGTCCAACTGGGTCAAATAAATTAAGAGGCAATGGGACAAAAGACCTCAGTTCCAGGCAAGCAGATTCTTCACTCTACCTCTGCCACAGTCTGGGTAAAAAATAACTATATTTGAGGGAAAGGAAATATTTTTGCTCTTGACATTTTGAAACAATTTCCTGATAGTTCCTTATAATCTCCTTTTCCTCCCAGGAAAAAAAAAAATGCTTTTCATGTCACCAGTCTTGACTTACTGGAATTATATAGGAAAGAATGACCAAGGTGACATACTCTCTCCATGTGTTTTTTAATCTGATTGCTGGTGAACTCCTTCTACTAAGACATCTTAAATCCTTGGACACTAGGATCTATTACTTAGAATACAATTGGAAATGTTTACCTATATTTTATCCATTTCTTTTGATCAAAACTGGTTCACATTTTAATGGAAAACAATCCATTGTTTGGACAATAATAGTGAAGATGACATAGAAGAATATATTTCTCTTCCTTCAGATGAAGGGACATAGACTAGACACAGTTCGATCAGGTATTAACTGAGATATTTTACTGAGGTGTATCTCAGAAAATCCCAAATTTGTCATGTTTTGCTGTTGTTTTCATTATATTTTTAGTGGTCATAAACATAAGAGCTTGGTAAATATTTCTGAAAAGAAGAGAAGTATCTTATGTTAAGATGAATGAATCATTATCATCATTATTATTGCTAATAACTAATAGGATATCATAATTATTATTACTTTTGGTTAAGAAAAAGTTTCTGGGTAAGGAATAATCAATTGATTAATTAGACTAGTAAATCATCAATAAATTTATAGTCTCTCTCTCTGCAACCAAAGACAAAATCATGGAAATCCCTGAATGTTTAAATATCTTTAGAAAAGAAGGTATCCCTGACAGGTGAAAATCAACACAAACAGGTGAACAATTAATTAGGGGTGGGTATATTCCTAAGGAAATGGGCTAAAAGTGTTCAGCACTTCCTGCTGAGAATGAAATAGCCTCCTCTAACAATCTGGATAAAGGAATCCATTTCTACCCAGACCACTGTGTTTTGTTTTCTTCTTTATAAACTGGGTCACCCCAAATTCTAATGGAGGTTTCCAAGGAAAGAAGCCTATTTCCTAAGGGTAAGAATCCACCTAGGTTAAATTTGTTTATAAGGTCCTCTAGAAGGGCATAGCATAATGTAAAAAAAAATCACCAGTGACTAAGCAATTAGCATATCCAGGTTTAAATTCTTCTTAAAATGTTCTTATTGTATATAGAAATGAGCAAATCACATTCTTCCCCTGAACTCAATATCCTTATTTACATAAAAAGGGAGTTGGACTAAATGTTCTATGGGGCACCTTCCAGATCCACATCCATGACCTTAAAGATAAGAAATCATCCAAGATAATCCTTGCCTGGATGTTACCATCCTCCAGCTATGGGGGACAATGCTGTCCATGATGTTCTTTGGGTCAAAGACGGGCCAATATCATCACCACCTTGTTAAAAAATAAAGTAACAAACAAACAAAAAACATTTCTGAGAAACATGAACATGAGGGTTGAAATGGCGGCTTGTCTTCTTGGATATCAGTCAACAGTTTTCATTTGGGGTTTTCTCACACATTCTAGAATCAGATGCCTTTTTGGGAAAGGGATGATGAGAAAGAACAAGTAGCAAATGGACTGTTGGAAGATGAATGTAAGAGTCAAGGGACTCAGACTTGCTACTTTTCCATTAAAGCCTCTAGTTGCCAGTAGAAAAAAAGCTGAAAAGATGATAAAGGCTGTGCTCACTAGGTGGCCAACCAACTTTGCAATAAGTGAAAGTAAAGCTTAAGGAGTTATAAAGTGAAAAGGTTTCGGTTATTAGGCATTTTTAAGGTGTTCACTGAGGTGAGACCTGCCTACAAAATGAAAGGAGTCCAACTGGGTCAAATAAATTAAGAGGCAATGGGACAAAAGACCTCAGTTCCAGGCAAGCAGATTCTTCACTCTACCTCTGCCACAGTCTGGGTAAAAAATAACTATATTTGAGGGAAAGGAAATATTTTTGCTCTTGACATTTTGAAACAATTTCCTGATAGTTCCTTATAATCTCCTTTTCCTCCCAGGAAAAAAAAATGCTTTTCATGTCACCAGTCTTGACTTACTGGAATTATATAGGAAAGAATGACCAAGGTGACATACTCTCTCCATGTGTTTTTTAATCTGATTGCTGGTGAACTCCTTCTACTAAGACATCTTAAATCCTTGGACACTAGGATCTATTACTTAGAATACAATTGGAAATGTTTACCTATATTTTATCCATTTCTTTTGATCAAAACTGGTTCACATTTTAATGGAAAACAATCCATTGTTTGGACAATAATAGTGAAGATGACATAGAAGAATATATTTCTCTTCCTTCAGATGAAGGGACATAGACTAGACACAGTTCGATCAGGTATTAACTGAGATATTTTACTGAGGTGTATCTCAGAAAATCCCAAATTTGTCATGTTTTGCTGTTGTTTTCATTATATTTTTAGTGGTCATAAACATAAGAGCTTGGTAAATATTTCTGAAAAGAAGAGAAGTATCTTATGTTAAGATGAATGAATCATTATCATCATTATTATTGCTAATAACTAATAGGATATCATAATTATTATTACTTTTGGTTAAGAAAAAGTTTCTGGGTAAGGAATAATCAATTGATTAATTAGACTAGTAAATCATCAATAAATTTATAGTCTCTCTCTCTGCAACCAAAGACAAAATCATGGAAATCCCTGAATGTTTAAATATCTTTAGAAAAGAAGGTATCCCTGACAGGTGAAAATCAACACAAACAGGTGAACAATTAATTAGGGGTGGGTATATTCCTAAGGAAATGGGCTAAAAGTGTTCAGCACTTCCTGCTGAGAATGAAATAGCCTCCTCTAACAATCTGGATAAAGGAATCCATTTCTACCCAGACCACTGTGTTTTGTTTTCTTCTTTATAAACTGGGTCACCCCAAATTCTAATGGAGGTTTCCAAGGAAAGAAGCCTATTTCCTAAGGGTAAGAATCCACCTAGGTTAAATTTGTTTATAAGGTCCTCTAGATGGGTAGAGCCTTACCTAAAATCACAGAGCATATACTGGAGGATTTGAGCAATCTCATTTTTCAGCAATATCCTTCAGAGACTAATGACAGGTTTACTGGGCTGGTCCCTGAAAGATGAAATGGAAAGGAAAAGTCTCAATCTCAATTTAATAACTGATTATTCAAATACTAGAAAAATAATAATTTTTCCATGGTGCAGTAACTGAACTTCAATGAATTTACATTATTTGTCCAAAATCACACAGCAAATTAAAGATCTGAACAAAATCCCTAAATAAATCTATTAGCATAAATTTATTTATTTAGGATTTTTTTTGGCTAGGCAATCTGGGTTAAGTGACTTGCCTAGGGTCACACAACTAATAAATGTCAATTGTCTGAGGTGGTAGTATTTGAACTCAGGTTCTCCTTACTCCAAGGCTGATACTCTGTCCACTGTGCTACCTAGCTGCCCTTTCAGCATATATTTATTGAACTCCATAGTCCCTCATAAACTATAATGTCATGTCCCTAGGCATTTTTTATCCTAGGCACTTGGAGATACAAAGGTAAAGAATGAAAGAGTGTTTGCCTTTAAGTAACTCATTCCATCAGGGAACACACGATCTGCACAAAAGAAGTGTGTACAATATATATACAAAACATTTGGTGGGGGGGAGTCACTATTCTTTGGGGGGATTAGGAAAGATTTCAAGTAGGAAATGACAGTTTATCTGAACTTTGACAAAATGAGAAATCCTCCGAGGACCATAATGCTGTATTTCCAATGTGAACAAAAACAAGTGGTTAAAAATAAAAGAGAATCAATTAGATCACCTTAGTCCTTGACCCAAGAAAAATGGATATTTTCTTGATGGCCTGGATATGATTTATTTTTTTTCTTAAAGCTTTATATTTTCAGAATATTTGTATAGATAATTTTCAACACTCACCCTTGCAAAACCTCGTGTTCCAAATTTTTTTCTCTCCCTTCCCCCCATCCTCTCCCCTAGAGAGCAAGTAATCCAATATATATAAAATATATGCAATTTTTCTGTGTATATTTCTAAAATTATCATGGTGCACAAGAAAAATCAGATCAAAAAGGGAAAAAATGAGAAAGAAAACAAAATATAAGCAAGCTACAAAAACATGAAAATACTACATTGTGATCCACACTCAGTCCCCACAGACCTCTCTCTAAGAGCACATGGCTCTTTCCATCACAAGACCATTAGCACTGACCTAATTCACCTCACTGTTAAAAAGAGAAAAAATTCTAAATAATTGATCATAATATAGTCTTGCTGTTGCCATGAGCAGTGCTCTTCTGGTCTTGCTTATTTTACTTAGCATCAATTCATGTAAGTCTCTCCAGACCTTTCTGAAATCATCCTGCTGATTATTTCTTATTACATTCATATACTACTTATTCAGCCATTTCTCAACTGATGGGCATCCACTCAGTTTCCAATTCTTTGCCACTCCAAAAAGAACTGCTAAAAACATTTTTGCACATGTGGGTCTTTTTTCCCTTTTTTAAATCATTTCTTTGGGATACAGCCCAGTAGAGATACTTCTGGACCAAAACATATGCCCTGTTTTATAGCCCTTTTAACATAGTTCCAAATTGATCTCCAGAATGGTTCGCAGAATCAGTTCACAACTCCATCGACAATGCAGTAGTTGTATTTTTCCCTCATCCCCTCCAATATTCATCATTATCTTTTCCCCTCATCTTAGCCAATCTGAGAAGTATGTAGTGGTACTTCAAAGTTGTTTTAATTTACATTTCTCTATTCTACAGTGATTTAGAGCAGTTTTCATATGACTAGAAATGATTTTAATTTCTTGATCTAAAAATTGTCTGTTCATTTGCTTTGATTAATTGTCATTGGAGAATGACTTGGATTCTTATATATTCTCTATGTATTCTAGAAATGAGGCCTTTATCAAAACCCTTGGATGTAATTTTTCCCAGTTTATGTGATTTATATTTTAATCCTGATGTAGGCAAGATTGAAGGAAAAATAAGAAATAGAAATGGCCTGATGCACTGAACTAAGCTTCAGGACCTAAGTCTGCTAAAGTTCTCCAAATATCTGTGTAGTATTTGTGAGACCTGGGCAAGCCCTCAATTTCTTATTCATTCCAGGTCTAATATTTTGTGTTCTAAGGTTCTGTGTCTAAGTCCTAATATTTTGTGTTCTAAGGTTCTTTCTACTCTAAATTTCTATGTATAAGGGAGGGGAGGATATGTGTGTGGATCACATTAATCATGGATAATGTCGATTGGGAGGATGTTACTTGTCTAATGTGACAAAGTTGGTATGAACAGCATTGACCAAAAGGAACCTTTGGAACCCTCAGGGTACATAATTATGTAGCGGGTATCAATATGCTAAATTCGCTAAATTTTTTTAAAAATCTAATTTGACCTGTCTTCACCTCAATCTGATTGAAGAAAATTATTTCTTCCTTTGGGTTAATTATGCCATCTAAAATCCCAAATTCATTCTTATCATCATAGATAAAAATTATAATCTATAACTATATACTTTAATAGCAGGCATTTTAAGACACTACAATATGACTTGCACCCTGAGGGTTAGATTCATTATGTCTTTTCTTCCTCTTCACTGATGATTGGTGGTCAGATGGGAAAAAGAAAGAAGGAAGGAAGGAAGGGAAGAAGGAAAGAAGGAAGGAAGGAAGGAAGGAAGGAAGGAAGGAAGGAAGGAAGGAAGGAAGGAAGGAAGAAGGAAGGAAGAAAGAAGGAAGGAAGAAAGAAGAAAGGAAGGAAGGAAGGAAGAAAGAAAGAAAGAAAGAAAGAAAGAAAGAAGGAAGAAAGAAAGAAAGAAGGAAGAAAGAAGAAAGAAAGAAAGAAAGAAAGAAAGAAAGAAAGAAGAAAGAAAGAAAGAAAGAAGAAAGAAGAAAGAAAAGAAAGAAGAAAGAAAGAAAGAAAGAAGAAAGAAAGAAAAGAAAGAAGAAAGGAAGGAAGGAAGGAAGGAAAGAAGGAAGGAAGGAAGGGAGGAAGGAAGGAAGGGAGGGAGGGAGGGAGGGAGGAAGGAAGGAAGGAAGAGAGGAGGAAGGGAGGGAGGAAAGAAAGGAGAAAGAAGGGAGGAAACAAGGAAGATAAGGGAAAAAGGAAGAAAGTGATGAGGTCTTCAGTGTTAGATGTGGTTAGTAGAGGAATTGATCCCTGGGGCAAGCTGACAGAAGGCTCTGGTAGAGATCAGTTTAGCTCCATAGTCCCATCCTTTGGGGAGGTGGTCCAGTTTGAAATCCAAGTTATGTCAAACTCCTAAAACCCTCTTTAGAAATCCCAGTCATGTCTCTGAGGTTATATTTTCCCTATAAAATCTATTTATGGGACATCCTATAGCTGCTGCCTTCTTTTGGGTCAGCCTGCCATGGTACTCTGCCTTGTGGTGTCTTTTCCCTTCCCTATAGAGCATCTTCCCTAACTCCACTATGCTTCCCAATCTCACTTTTCCTTGCAGCTAATTAACTCTTAGGGTGCTAAATCTCTTGCAGGATTTAACCTGCCAACTAAGGTTATGCCCCAACCTCATGGGGTGCTCCCTCTCTATTGGGTAAAAGCCCCAAAATGGGTAATTCCATTGAAGAACTTGCCTTTCATGTGCTCTTCCACTCTATTTCATATTTGCCATTCCAGGTGTGTATTGAATCCCTTTATTTTGTCTGTAACCTATTTCTCTAAATAAATCTACTTTTGCCAAAGAGAATGGCCATTGTGAATTCTTCATGTGACTGAACCCCAACTTTTGGTGCTAAACCCCATGGATCACATCAGAAGGAAGGAGGCAGAGAGGGAGAAGAGAAGGAGAAGTGAAAGAAGGAAGAGAGAGAGAAACACCAGATTTTAATGGTAACAAGCATTTTGCATTGCAACCTTACATATGACACATTCTACACGTCCCTGGTATAGCACTAGGTTATTGGGATTTAGAAAAGGAATAGCCCTGAAAGAAAGTAAGTTATCCAACACCCTCCTGGGAAAGGAAAATTTAAGGGAGATTAAGAGATCTGCTCATGGCTAATCAGATGGCCATACCACAGAACAGTAAATGGAGCCCAGGTCCTTTGAGTTCCTTGTAGTGAGTGATTCTGCACCTTGAAACATCCTTTTGTCTCTATGGTGAGCCAGTTACTGACTGCCAGTGAATCAAAGAATCATGAAAACCTTTTAAATATCCTTTTCTCAGGTAGTTTCTTATTCCAGGCCTTGGCATCCCTGTGATAATTACACAGAGGTGTGTACAATGCCTTCTCTTAGATTTCTGGGTGCATCATGGAATATTGTCCAACTCATGTCATTTTCTGATTAAAATGCTCCAGCGGAATAAATTGAAAGCATCTGGCTTCAGGGACACCACAATAATTTTCAGATTTTGTACAATTATGCAAATTCAGGACTTAGTTTTTCTTTAAAGGTGTTCCTTCAGTATTGTCTGCTGAGAGCACATTTATCAATCCTTCAGTTCCTTAAAAAAAACATTATAGTTCAAATAGAGAAAGGATATCAGATGTGGAATTCTATGGGATCTTCAACTTCCTGTGAAAGTTTAGTCATAGTTTGCACTTAGAAAGGGATCTTTGCTTATGTATGTATGGTTGGGTTGGGATAGATGCAGAAAAAATGGAGAATTGATTGTGTTCTCCACTATTCCAATTTTATTGTGTTATATATGAATTTTATTGTAATTAACAACTCCAAATAAAACCCTTAGATGAATTGTCTTGAAGCAAATTTATAACACTATTTTTAATTTTCCCTTTTGTTGCACTTTCTCTCCACCCCCTCTCCTCCATTCTCAAGCCTGATACACTCAGGCAAGCTCAGACTTCCCTTGGCTCCCAAAGAGGGGCTGCTGCCCCTTTCCTACCTGTTCAACTGTAATTATTCATTGTTGTTTTTTCCCCCTAGGCAATCTAAGATGTCTTCTGGAAACTCTAATGAATCTGGATTTATAGACAGGGGGAAGTTATTCAAATGCACACTTGAAGATCTCTGCAGCAGTCTGAAGGGTACCTAATGGAAGGAAATATACCAAAAGCCTGGTCCATTTTATCCCGCATGGAAGAAAAAAAAAGAAAAAAAGAAAAAAAGAAAAGAAAAAAAAGGAAAGAATGGGGGGGGTAGGGAGAAAAAAAAGCAGGTTACTAAGGTGAAAGACTTCTCTAACAACAACCAAACATTTTTTCAGTTGCCAATTATGCATCTGAGGACTTGCTATATGCATAACAATGGCAAAAACTACAGTTCTGGATGTTACCTCTTTCAGATTCTATTAAAACTGTAATAGCGCCTGCTTCCATTATACATTTCCCTGTATATTTCAATCAAAATGTCACTTAGCTGCTGTTCCTAGAGTGCACTTAATATTTTCATTAAAATCAATAGAGCCAAGAAATGACAAGGGTGCAGGTGGGTACAGGCAATTAAACCCCTCCTGTATGTATTGTTAAATAGCAGTTGGGGGAAAAAAAGAAGCCCCATTGAACACCTGTCCCTTCTCTCTTGAATGGCAGCTAACAGAAATCCACTTAGCCAGCTATTGTCTGCTTATTTTCCTGACAGATAATGTGAAGAAGTAGGCAGTTACAGGGCCAGTAATTCAGAATTAATTTTCCCTTCACGAGAGTGATGTGGACAACTGAGTGCCATAATGGTACCTGATCAGGATTCAAGGGGTAAACAAGACAATTTGAGATGATGGGCTGGAAATAAAGGCCCTTTAAGGGTCTGCTCCTCTCACTACCCTGAATGGCTTGAGCTTGGGCACTTTCTCTTTTTTTTATCTGCCTCAAATGAAAGTCAGAA